>NC_090981.1:39380816-40672482 GCF_040807025.1 Struthio camelus | reverse complement strand
AACCTGCCCATCTATGTCAATTAACACGATGGTAAGAGTCAACAAATTGAACCAGTTTTAAAAAATAAGCCATTTCTTATTTTGCCTAAGCTTTCTACTGCAAAAATTACCTGCATAAATTGAGATCACTTTCTCCCTCAGTTACGCTGTCCACTGGTAAACAGGACTCTGATTTCTCCTCCTCTACAACAGCAGTCTCATCTTGCTTTTCTTCAGTAGCACTGTCCAGTTCTTCTCCTAAGGTAGTAAGACCATCACTGTTTGCACAACAGACTGAACTTTTTCCTGCTCACAAGTAAGGATGAAATCAATTTGAACATTCTAGGTAACAGCACAGAATTCCAATTCTCACATACCAGCTACTGTGAAGCAAGATTTAATCAAGAACAACAAAAATCCTAGCAGAAATTACACAGAATTAAGAGAATTGCTCTCAGCTGAAATTAAATAGAACTTTTGAGAGCTGACTTCTTGGAAGGCACAGTTCTACAACCTTTCAAGGCAGATCAGTAACAAAACAAAATCCCAGTTCTCATTTTTAAGACCACAGCATCTTTACATAAACTTTGCATTTGATCATTTACAGCTGAGCATTTTTCGTCTCTTACTTTTCTTGGAGGATTTCCCTTCCACAGCAATTTTCGAAGGGACTGCCATTTCTTCTGGAAGATTCTCCACTTCCTCTTCAAGTTCATCTTTTCTCCTCCTTTTTCTTTTCTTTTTTGCTAACGCTGGCTCTAATGCAACCTGTTCTTCTGTCTGTTCAGAAACACCCAAAGATTCTTCGTTCTCCTTCTCAGCCATCACAGCATCTGCTTCTGTTTCTGCATCAGAAACTGTGGCTTTCTGAGAATTATCTTGATCACTGGCAGCTTCTGCACTCGCAGCTTTCGCTGTTGAGACAGTATGGTTCCTGATTAATAGGCTGATAAGAGCATTAGGAGCCATAAATCTCAAAGATATTTCCAATAGCAATATCTTGTGAATGTATGCATCAGTGTCGATACATTGTTAGGCACCGAAGCAGGTCCATGAGAAGTCAGTCACTGACTAGAAAGAAAAATTTCAGTACAGATTAACCAAAATACGAAACACAGAACGAGTTCTGTGCATAAGACAACACTTCCATCAGTGTAAAGGCAATACAGGATGTATTAAGCAAATGTTCTTCTTCCAATACTTTCTAAAAAGTTATGCAGCCACTTTTAGGTCCAGGAAAAATAGGCATTGACATCCCTGAAAACAATTTTCCTGTCTCTGCAGAAGAAGGTAACTATGGCTGCATAAAGCATGCCATGAAAAAGCAATTTTGATCAAGAGATTTATTCCAGTTAATCATTTTTACTTGCATAAGAAAGCTCAATTATTATCTAGCTAAAAATTTGTAAGCTCTTTTCCTGCTTTAACCAGCTTCTGAAATTCTTCTCCCTCCCTTTTCCAGAACACTTTGGTCGTCATCTTGTATTTGCGTAGAACATCAGACAAGCACTTTTCCCCACCCTTTTTATTATTCTTATAATGACTTGTTCCCCTGTAATTAAGAAATCCAAAATCCAGGAAGACTAGGAAAGCATGCTCACATTGTTTTATACACAAAGAACAATTAACCTATAATTAAAGACTAGGAACATAATTTTGACATGCAACTATAAAACCTGCTGCATGGCACATTTTTACTAAATCAGACCTGAAATCAAGGCTAGAGCAAAGCAACAATCAATTCAATTTTAAGAATTAAATTGAGATGTTACTTGCTAGTTAGAATCCCTTTTAAGAGCTACTCACTTGTTTCTTCCACAAGAACCCATTTTCTTGTTAATGGTATTAAGAACACATATTCAGAAAAAAAATCCACAAAATTCAATCAAATTATGTCAGTACAATTGTTTTTAATTTAAATGCATCTGTGAAAAGTCCTTTCACAGGTACTGAAGTAATAAGACACTATTACAACGATCAGCCGTAATTAAGCATAATATTTATACTTTATTTTAAACAGACAAGAAAAGTAAAACAGTTTTTACAAGATTCCCTGAAAAGAATTATAATCTTCAGAGTCTAGGGGTCAAAATGCAGCTAAAGGAGAAACAGCATCTTTAAAAAAAAAAAAAAAAAGAGTTAAAATTTAAATGAAGAGTCACAGAAGAAAACAGTGCTCCAAAAATAAGGCTTTGGCTCAAGGTTTCTAAAAAGTGAGTTGACCAGCAACTCATGAAGATACTTATTAATTATTAAATTTAAATATTCCTTTTAATAGTTCAGTGCTTCAGATGCTGGAAGAGCAGCAATCTTAGCATGGCCTAGAGAAAACGCCCCTCAAGAAATCGGTTGCAAACAATTATTACCATCCTGCACAAAAGCAAACTACATCTGAAAAAGAATTACACTATGAATCCTGGATTCTCTTGCCCTCTTCAGAACAGGGAAGGAAGAGATGCCCTACATGATTTTTACTTTGTTAGTGATATATTACTGAAGCAACATTAACACCACTCCTCTGTTCTTTTGAAGTACCTTTTGGTTTCTTCCGAGGCCTTGACGGCCTCTTTTCTTTTGGCTTCTGGCTTTTAACAGTCTTTTGCTTCCTCTTCTCCTCATCTGCCAAGACCTTCTCAAGCAGCTGAGCAAAGAACTCAAAATCAAAGGGCCGCTTTTCTTCTGTCCAATTAAAGCAAAGAAAAGCAAAAGACTTTGGAGCTGATCATCTTTCAAAATTTCTGCTTTTGTAAAATAATCACTGGTACATGTTATGATATTAAAAAGAAACAATTACATATTTACACAGAGAACTCTTTTTGAATATCACTTGAGCAGAAAGTAGAGAAGAGGTGACAGATAAGGACTGTGGTAGCTTGGTTTTTGAAAAACAGATAGCAGAAAGGGTACAATACTTAGCAGTTTAGAAAATCTGAGAAGTGATAAATACACAAATTGTACCATAGTATCAAATAATGAACTAATGTGCTAATCTAAGACTTATGCGGCCCATTCAAAAAACAAGCAAAGCATTCAAAGATTCTCAAAGCAGTTTACAGTTAGTAACTGGGCTCTAAATTCCAGTGAATCAGAAGAATCTTCACCTGAAAGTTTACATTAAACTCATGTATTGGATCAATACAAAGCCAGAAATTAAACCTAAAGATCTTACTGTTGAATCATACTTGTTATAAAAATTTTTGAGAGTCTCCCAACTTCTAAATTCCTTTATGAGCAAAAACTTTTTCCTATGATTAGTTTAAGCAGGGGAAAGCACAAAAATGGCAAAGAAAGATGACTACATTTAACTGACTCATTGCGGGGTGCAGTGCATTTTCTTTACTTACTGAAAGCTTTGTCTATCCTCCATCCATTTGCTTTTTCCTCACGTTTGAACTTATTCTAAAAATAAAGTTACGTTTATCTTTAAATAACCAAGAAATGCAACAATATAGCTGTTGTACAACACAGGTCAAGATAAACTTTTTTCTAGTAATAAAATTTTCTCGGAACTGAAGCTGTTAAGTTTTACAGTCATGCTCACAGAACACACAAGTTTTTGTCATTCATTTTTGTACAATTTGTTTTCTATCATCAATATGTATCATTAGCTTATTTTTGGTTATTTTCCACATCTTCCTCCAGCCGTCCTTGTTACTTCCAATCTAGGCAGAGGTTGAAATCCAGAAGTTGTTACTAGTTGGATACCAAGCGAGGTAACACAAAAGAATGTCAAACTTCATCCACTATCAGCATTTTTCAATCGAGACTAGCTATATTTGCTTATTAAATATGGTGATCAGAATGCAACCCAGCATGTTCATATTTCAGACAGTTATTACTTCCTGCAAATGGCTATTAAAAGCATTACTCCAGAGCCAATTAGCATCAAAATTATCAATACTAGTAGGAAAAACAAGAGTAGCAAACAAGAAACAGAAGAGTGAAAATAGATGTTTAATTACTTGATTGAGTACTTCAATTTTTACCTTAATTTCTGCTCTGGCTCTATGAGGAAACAGCTGCCCAATCAAGGAGAAGTCTGTTCCTACCATACTGATAGCTAAAAAGAACATATCTGTCTCTGGGGAAAAGAAGATAAGACAGATAGTATTTCAGAGTACTTACAGTTATCATCCTTCTTACTATCTAAAATAAAACATTTTCCAAACTATCAATACAGCTAGGTAGATAACTTGCAGAAGACACCACGTTTTGGTTCTACAGATTCAGAGAATTTATGATTACCATGTACCCTTAGGTTATCTAACAGGGCTGCAAATTGAGTGAATTGGAGTATCCCAGTGAAATTTAAAGTTACATAGTTAAAATTTGAAGTTTTTTTTTTTTAATTATCACATTAAATCATCCCAACATTAATGAGAAACATAACGCAAAGGTATATCAAACTAATCATTATAATTCTGTATTCTCCCATTTTCATACATCAATTCACTGAAAGAGAATATGCCTGCTAAGAAGTTATTTAGATAAGCAACCAACATTTCCCACCAGCTAGTGAAGAATTAGGCCTACTAACACTACTCATTTCAGCAAAATCAAGTTTGAATAAAGCATCTTTTATATATATATATATATACACACACACACACGTACGTATATATACACATATGTGTACATACACATTTATATGAACGTACATATGCATGTACATGTGTGTGTATATATGTGTTTTCCATCTACAGTTTTAAAAAGTATTTCCAGCTGTTGTAAGCTGGAAACAAGTTGCAAGCCTAAAGACAATAACCAATTCACAGCAGGCTCAAAATCAAAAAAGAAAACAATCACATAAAAACCCTTCTGTGCATATTGACAACTATCAGCCCATGCAGAGACAGCTTATATCACGTATTCCTGCCCATACTGGAAGAACCAAGCAGGGAAGCTGTTAAAAATTCCTAATTGTTCCATAAGCAGCTCAAATATCCTGATACTAGAATCTAAAACTAGCCTTTGATAAAAGGACACATTAGCACTTCCACAGCACCTAACAGTCCAAGACAGAATCAAGTTACAGGTATCCTACATATCACAGGACACTGGATTTTAAGCATGCCTATTTTCACAGCAAATATCAGCGCTCTGATTGTTATAAGAGTTTGCGGACTGAGACTGTCACACATAAATAGATCCATGAACTTCACTGGGAATAAAAGCTGCAAGTACAGAGCATTTGTGGAAAACTAAGCTTTTTCTGCAGACTCAAAACTTGAAACCAAAAATATACTCACCTTTATTGGACCATGGTTTTGTGTAAAAACTTTTCCTGAAGCTGGAATATGTAGTTGTAGAGCCACGCTCAAAGATGGGTTCATTTTCTTCTACAACACACGGACCTTTTGTCCTTAATACTTCTACAGTTAAACTGGAACAGCAAACAAGAGACTTATCTGAAAACATTGCTAGCAAGACACATTGCTGATGTTTATCAATGAATTTTTCAGATTTTTAGAAAGTCAGTAATTTGATACTCTAATATTTTAGAAAAGTCATACCATTCTAAGCAAAGTTACCAAAAACACTGACACCTGAACAGAGCAACACGGTTCAAGATAACAAAGCTGGAGCAAACCACGCTGATAACAGAATAGCAATGAGCAGGCTCATGCAACTATGATTAAAAAAAAAAAAGGAGCGAACTAAAAGATATTTGGGAGTTTGACAAATTTTCACCATTCGTTCACTCCAATAAAAACATTGCATCTTCCTCTCCCTCCTTCTCCAATAATCCATTTCTCACAGTAAGTATGCCACTACTGTGACGTAGATAACGGCTGCTCATATTTTGCCATATATTTGCACTGTTTTCTAAATTAGGAAAGCTTGACTCTCAGCAAATTCAACACACTCATGTTTGTCCCTGTTCAAAATAACTGTTCTTTATTCAGAAACCAAGCAGTAGACTAGTATATATTGTCCATGAGTCAAGGCGCAGAATCTAGTACCTTTCTTCATCCAGAATAATTGAGCCATCTTCTGCTACTTTCACACGAGGAACTAGAAGTGGACCATCCTGACTCTCCTCCCCGTTCTCTTCTTCCTCCTCCTCATCTTCCTCTTCATGATCAGGAGTACTTTTCTCTTCCTGTCTACAATTAAGAGTCCAACCAAAATCATTACTTTTTTTAATGTTTTGAATTGCTGCTCAGTACAGCAGATGTTCAATAATTTAAAGAACCACTCAATAATATAGTCCACTAGCAATGTAATCAACAAAGAGTCTGGACTGTTTTTCATTCCCCTGTACAATGAACAAACGACCCAGGAACATCATATTGAAACAAAATGCTCTCTAACCATGCTCCACTCCCAAATCACATTTTGTTTTAAGTAAGGGCTACAATATTGAAACAGTAAACAAAGACGTACATTGTTAATATTACAACACAGAAAGCATGCTTTTTTCCAACTAAAACAAAAATCTTTTTGACTCCTAAGTATCTCAGGCACCAAGACTTACTCTTTCATTTGACCCAGTCCAGAATTTCTTTCTGTTCTCTTTTCTTCTGCCAGTGAAGACCTGGAATTTTATAAAACACTTGAGATGAAAGTTCATGCAGACACATTTCTCCTTCCCACTAATAAAACACAACCCCCTAAACATGCTTGTAGTGTATAATGAGCAAAGAAACGCACAGTTTTCATATTTTGGTTCTTTGTACCATATCCGGATTTGGTCTAACTGAACAAACATGAATGCTTAATGAATTTTGCTGGATTTTTGTACAAGTCTTAATTATTCAAGGCATTTTAAAAGGACAAAGCAAGAGATTTCAAGTAGTGATCCGTGAGTCTATGCTGATAATCACCAGTTGATTCACTATTGACTAATGTCCACACCGCTTTCAACTGAAAGTTCAAACTACCTTATCACAGGAAAGCGAGGATGACCAGCAGCCATTAGTCTCTGAGAAACAAGTACCTTCTACCTTACATCATAAGCTGCTAGTTGATAGTACAACAATGCTACTACACACCAGCATTTCCACTTTACACTGATCAACAAGTTCTGCGAGCGATGGAAATCGCTGACACTTTATTGTTAGAAATGGTCCTTCCAGTAAGCACCACGCTCTTGAGGAGAGCTAGACAAAGTTGTCCATAGCTGCTTGTCTGGTTCTCATCTGTAAGATTTTGTACAATCTCCTGCACCATCGATACCATGCCAAATTGATCTACAGAGTCAACCACTTGAAGGAACGTGCTGCCATGAAAATTACAATTGAATAAAGCTAAGATTTCTGTACAAAAACTGAGCACACGCGAAAATGTTTATAAGTTTACTTTGCCACTGCACTAAAGCTAAGGAAGAATACTTCAGTTTTAAGAATTCAAGAATCCTTTCTACAGGTATTAAATTGGTAGAAAATAAAAAATCATTTGACCTAAGGAGAGGGAGGGAGAAAAAAAAACCCAAAACTCATACTTACTTCATAGGATTGTTTTCCGGCAGGTAGTATATCAAGTCTCTCATAGTCATTTTAGAACGATCTGGTGGAGAACGTCCTTCAGTTATTGGAGGTCTGTGTTTCAACTGTTTCTGTGCAAAAATAAAACACTTGAATTCACCTTGAAAATGCTTTATGCTTCACAAATAGATATTTTTGCTTTGTTTATGAAGCACGCAATTTAGGGATTTTTTTTATTTTCCTCCTCTCAACCATTGAAGTAATTTTATCTTAGAAGCATCCATTTGTCAGAGAGGACATCAGCAACCCCTAAGTAATTTAAACTCTCACAGAAATTCAATACTCTGTGCACATAGACATGAGAACATCACACAACCTAGTCAATGCTTAAGTTGAAAGATATGAGGAATCTCACATCCTACGCTTCTTACAGCGCACATCTCTGCTGTATGTACCAACTGTAAAGTTATTTAAATTGGAATGCTGACCATTACATATTGGCAGGCCTCAAGTCAAAAAGGCTTGTGGGTCTTAAGAAGAAGTGTACAATTTTTCATAAATTAATCTGTATTATAAGCAATAGCAACACTATGTTCCATTATGAATAATTTAAACCTCTATAAAGATGCATAAGATACCACAGACTATTAGCAGTAAGCAGCTGATCACTGTCAGAAAACACTACTGTAAAGGAGAAGCGATAGATTAGGTGAATCACACTTCTTTCTCTGCCCTTCACACTAGCACTAACCAGCACAGAGGCCTACCATCCGCTCTTTCTTCAGCTCTTCTTTAAGCATTTCTCTTAACTTCCGAGCTTTGAGGATCCTTTCACGGTCAGAACACATTTGTTTCGCTTTTACAGGAGTAGGTTTTGTAGGTAGCTTTTCCTCTTGTGCCACCGATCTTTCTTGTGTTGGTCTCTCCTTGAGTGGGGAGGGTACATTCTTCTGCAGGGTATCATCATTTTTCTGAGCAGCTACACCCACATTTTGTTCTTTATTGGCCGATTTTTTAAACGGGGAGAATTGTGGCACTTGCGGCACAGGCGTTTTCTTTTCAGGCAGTATGGGAGACTTGGGAGATCTTTCAACATTAGTCTTTTCTGATGGAGAGGAATCCTTCTGAAGTGAAGCACTGCCATCAAGAGCTTGAGATGCTCGCCTCTGTGGTTTTGATGATGAGCGTTGTGCAGATGAAGGTCCAGCTCTGGGTTTTGCCAGATTGGGCAGAGTAGAGATCCGTTTTCTTCTCTGTGCGGGCATCTCTGCAGGTTTATTAGCTTCTCCAGCATTATTTGGGCTATCAGTCTTTTCATCTCTGGAAAATTCAAAAAAAAAAGTATTCTGAACTACTTTACAGTGACAGTTTTACAACTTTCAGGATCAGTACATATATGTATGCACCAAATAATATAAATGCAGTGCGACAGAGAAATGCAACTATATACAAGAAGCCACACTAGAACCAACTTGCAGCTGGTACTTCCTCCTAAAATAAAATACCAGTTCTTCTGATGAGTTTATAATACTAAGTACTAATGTTACAAGCTGGTTGACCAATAACGCTAAACTCCCATGCTCCTTCACCTCATCCTTTTTGGTAGGCTCCCTACTTTTATCAGAGAATATCAAACACCACAGTACAATACAGCTAATTAAGCTTTGTAAAAATACCTTGCATAATGTCGGTTACATATGACAAACATTCAAGAAACCTATATGCAACAAATAGTTTTATGATTTTCAAGATGATCAGCCTGAACATTCCTCTTACGCGTTTGCAAGTACATAATATTTGAGCTGTGACTGCCAAAACAAACCACCACCTCAGTGAAACTGGCCACTACTATTCCATTGCTCACACTAATCACATCAAAGGTAAGCGGCCTTTTAGAAGCAACAACTTTTAGCTTCCACAGAAAGCTTTCTTACCTCTGCATAAGGGTTGGAAACAATACGTAAGTTTTGAAGTGCAAGCAAAATGCCAACCACTATCACCTTCCCAAGTCTGCAAGCAACTCCAGTGCCTTGACTGCCACTCACAGTAAAACTGTAGCTGAGTTAAAACCGAGTCATAAAGGGTTTCTTCATTTCACAGGTGAACTATGCCTTTTTTGTTTCTGTACATAAGGATGACCACATCCATGGTTTAATAACCAATAATCCATCTCTAAAAATAGTTAGAAGTAAATGCCTCTGAAAGAATATAAGAAAAGCATTATCATACAGTGAAAATCTTCTGAATCCTCTCCAGATACTGGCTATCTGTAGCTCAGGCACGGCCTAGAGATGATGTTTTTGTATATAACAGTCCCAGTAAACTTTTTTTTTTAAATATTTGTCCCATGCGTTGAGGTTTTTTTTTTTTTTGGCACACAGAACATCCTTCAGCAAAGATTTCAACAGCTTCCCTATGTGGTGCCTTTCTGTTCGTTTGGAGTAAGATTCTTTCAAGTTCCATGCAATGTCTTTTGTTTTTTGTATTACAAGAGACAGTGAAAAGTGATTCTTTATTTACCTTCCCCACGCCACCTCCGATTTACAAGTCTTTTACAAAAGATTTGTAAACTACACTAGCCTTTGAACAGTCAGACATCATTTAGCAAACAGTACTATGAAAAACATAAAATAAAAACAACAAAAATAAAAAACCACAAACACACCCATGCTCAGAGAACTTCCCCATAATCAACACAATCTATTCATAGCTTAGAGGAACACAGAAAAGGAAAGCAACTGACACTACAGATACAGATCTGATACACTTAGAAGGAATGCCTTTGGTTGGATGGAGAAAGATACATTCATGTTTGCCTTCACTTTTCTTGTAGACCACAAAACAAACACATTGTACCGTGTGCCACCAATTACTGCACTCAAGAAATCCAATTGTGTGACTTCCCTCAAACCCACCCACCCAGAATCTTCAGAGCCACGCAGGCGGCTAGCCTTTAAAACGCATCATCTAAAGAGACAGCTCTCCAAGAAGTTAATACAGCCTACACTGCAAGCAAATCCCTGGGCTTGCTTTTTTTTTTTTTTTTTTTTTAAATAAAAAGCATTTGATTGCTACTGGCCTTCAAAATCTCCCAGTCAACAGAAAACTTTAAGAAACAGGTTTTCAACAGAATTTACGGTGAGTATATGAAGGTGAGAAGGAAGACGCTCCCACCTGTTCCCTTGCTACATGTTCCCAGGACTAAAAGTTTCCCCAGGACTCCCAGCAGTTACTATCTCGATAGTACCTCCTCCTTCCAGCTGAAATCTGAACTGAGAAATCCACCACAGCACTTCAGCAGACCACACCTCTTCTTAAAAGGGCTTTTTTCCAAGCATATAGTTCTATGAAGAAGTTCGTTCTTAGCCCTTTTCCCTACCCTACACGTTTCACTGGGCTGGCAAACTGAAGAAGTTCGCACGTTGCCTCTGACATGAACAACGTGGATCACAAATGTTTTATACAACAAAGATTTATACAACTGTCCTACCTTTCTTTACAGTAGCAAAGCGTGGTTTTGTGGATTTGTTTGCCTGGATATTTTCTGCCTTCGTTATGACCCATGAGCCTGTTACTTATATGGCAGAAGTCTATTTTTCAAGCCACATGAACAGATTCTGTAGAATACTTTCCATTTTGAAATAGCATAAGTATATGTTTCAAAGCTAGGTACTAAAGTTGCACTAAAACATCCATTAAATTACAAATACAGAAATATTTTATAAATGCACTGAATCAGCAGCAGTACCACATAGCAGCAAACCCAGCAACTACACTACCTACATTTAAGGGAAAAAAAGAACGGATAACAAAAGATCCAGTAATCTAACCGCTACAACATACAAAATTTTAAAATAAGATCTGAAGAAAAAGCATTGTTACAACACATTGAAAAACAAGTTTAAGTATAAAAGATATGTTAGACTTGGATAAAAGGCAGCATGGGTAACTAAAAACACATCACATCAGACAACCTGATACCTGATTTTCTAGACAAAAGAAACACTTAAGACTGTAAGATCTCACATTATGTCATGAAGGACATGTTTCAACTTAAAAACAAACAAACAAACAAAACACAGGTATTCATACAAGATGTAAATTCAACTAGCTAAAGGAAGAGAGAAGGTTATTCTGAAGGGCAGTTATCACATTAGGGAAAGGTCCTGAAGAACTGGTCCTGGGACCAATCTTACCAAATATATCCATTACTATGAAGAACACTTAAAAAGAATAAACAGGCAAAAAGGAAAAGGCAAGAAACTTTTCACTCTGTAATACGGGGAGAAGTGTATGGAAACGAATGCAAAAAAGGAATCACTCTAAGAACATAAAAGTCCCGCAATTATGGACGGCTAGGAATTTTTGCTGTACACTGCAAACCAGAGCTCCCTACTGCAGCAGGGCCAACAAAACAGAGGATCTGACCACACCAGGCCCCTCCTCTGCAGTCTGAACTTGTATTTGATTTCACACACCTGCAGTGCAACCGTATTAAAGAAGTACAAATTTTGCTTAGCCTGCAAACGTGCCAGGCACCTAGAAGCCGTTGCCTCCGATTACAACAGGCGCTGCTGTCATCGCTAGAGAGGCGCGGCAGCGCGGCCCGCCTCTCGCAGGACACCTTCCAGAAGATGCAACTTCAAAGCGAAGAGGGGCCCAGCCGGAGGCCCCGGCAGCGACACCACCGCAGCCCCGGGCGCTCCCCAAGGGCAGCCGGGGCCGGGGCCCTCCCCCGACCCGTCTCACACCGCGATCCCAGCCCGGGCGGCGGACGGAGCCAGACCCGGCGGGCCGGCCAGCGGCGCACCGGGCAGGCCGCGGCCCCGCCCGCCCGCGCCCTCGGCGGCGCCGGCCGCCGCCCTCCCCACAGCCCGGCGTCGCGTCCTGTCCGGGCCGAGCGCTCCCGGCGCCGCCGTCGCGGCGGGACTCACCTCTCGGCCCGCCGCCCGGCCGGCGGGGGCTCGGCTGCCGCTCCCGCCGCGGGCTCGACGCAGGCGGCCGCCGGCGAGCTCGAACCCGGACCTGAACCCGGACCCGGGCCCGGGCTGCCCTGCGGCTCCGGCTGCGGCTGCGGCTCCGGCCCCGGCCCCGGCCCCGGCCCCGCCGCGCCGCCGCCGCCCCTGCCCCCGGGCCGCACGTTGGGCCGCACGCTGAGGCGGGCCCGGCGGAACATGGTGCCGCTTGCGCCAGGCGCCGGCGGAGGGCACGGGCACGCGCCCGCCCGCGAGGGCGGCCAGGGAGCGCGCGCGGAGCTCAGCTCAGCTCGGCTCGGCTCGGCTCGGCTCGGCTCGACACACCGCGCCGCCGCCGCCACCGCTCACGGCATGTCACCCGCCGCCGGCGCGGCCGACGTCATCCGCGCGCGACGGCACGGGCCGGCCGGGCCTTCCCCCGCGACGGCAGGGGGCGCGCGGCGCCGAGGGAGGCGTGACGTCACCCCCCCAGGCAGGAAGGCGCAGGCTGTCGCGGATGGCGGCGCGGGGCGGGGCACGTCCCCCGCGAGGGCGCCCTGGTTTCGCCATGCGAAGAGTGTCGGCGGGGGGGGGATGTTATGCAGGCGGCAAACAGTAGGTGTTGCCGTGGAGGCGTGACCCGAGGGTGCAGTGTCCCCGTAGGCGCGTTTGCGCCGTGCAAGTGCTGGGCTTGCTGTTTTCCTAGAACAGTCCACCTGGGGCCTGCAGTTGTGTCCATCCACGCAGGCACGCACATCTTTGTGCCGTCCTCCAAAGGCATGCAGGTTAATCTTACTCATGAGAGGACCCCCACTAACTTGGTATTACCATAGAAACAACGTTCATTACCTTCTCGTTAGATTTGCAGACCTGGAGTTTTGGCTTAAAAGCGAAGTCTGTACAGGCAGACCCTTGATCTAGGCAGAGAAAAATCAATGAAATGTATAAATGCAACACCAAAACAATACTTTGAATATCTCAGTAACTCAAAAGCCGTTTTTTCCTTAGTTCAAATCTCTATAAACAATCTCCCAGTCATTAGTTTTGCCCATGATAATCGACCAACTAATTCAACTAACAAGGGAAGTTCCTCGAGCTGGAAAAGTTTTCCTTTGGGAGGGCTTGGACAGTGCAAAGAAAGCAATTACACTTTTACTTTCAAACCCTGCTCTCTAAACTCATACAGTAATGCAGCAGATACAGCAAAGTGACCTTTGGAATTGGATCAGGTATTGCAAAGGGAAGACAGTACGAGACGCAAGGGAGATAGGAGACAGACCGGAGGAAGAGAAGTGTTTGCAGCAGGATGAAAGGGAAGGGTGATGACAGAGCCAACTGAGAAGAAAGCGTGTAAAGGTAGAAGGAGAAAGCAAGCTGTGCTCAAAGAGAGCAACAAAGTACATTTTTTTAACTTTGCTTGGTAATTGTAAGTGATGGTGATCCATAATGGTTTTCTTCTGCTTGATTATTGCTTGATCAAAAGCTGTACAATCCCACGTTATACGTAGCCTTTTTGAAAATTGTTGTCCTTATTTCATATGAAGACATTCTCCTTTGAAATCTTGAATTCCTGGCAGGAAGAGCTGTTAGGTCAAGAGGCCCAGGCTGGTGGTGTTGCAATGCTACAGTTACTTATTTTGCAAAAGTAGCGAACGCTCAGCATGCCAAGTGTGTGTATCCTGGAGTTTTAATCTCTCACTATTTTATGAGTTTATTTTTCCTAAAATTTATCTCCGGGAATCCCACAACTGTGAGATGTAACATCTGTTTTTGTTTATATGAAAACATTCAGATGTGCAGAGAAAAACTGGAAAACGTGACCTCAACACACAAAAGATCACAGAGGGATCTGTCTTGACCAACTGATATAATTTCAAGTATGCAAAGCTCTTCTTCACTCCCGGAGCAGCAGTAATTAGAGAGCTCATCTGTCCCTTCTAGCTATCCCAGGCAATACAACGGGCTTATAGGCCTGCCTTGCTTTCTCAGACCACCATGGCTGCAGCAGCCTTAACCCTGAAGGACTGTATTTCTCTTCTTTCGCTTTTCCAACCGTCTCTAGGAAAGGAAAGAAAACGCGGTTGACCTACACAAACAGCTTTTTTGCTTTCGGTCTCAGAGGGACGGCGGAGGGAGTCGACGTCGCCGCCCGCCCCTCAGCAACGGCCGCCGCTCCTGCCGCCCCGCCCCGTCCCGCCCCTCAGCAACGGCCGCCGCTCCTGCCGCCCCGCCCCGCCCCGCCCCTCAGCAACGGCCGCCGCTCCTGCCGCCCCGCCCCGCCCCTCAGCCGCGGCCGCCACTCCTGCCGCCCCGCCCCGCCCCGCCCCTCAGCAACGGCCGCCGCTCCTGCCGCCCCGCCCCGCCCCTCAGCCGCGGCCGCCGCTCCTGCCGCCCCGCCCCGCCCCGCCCCGCCCCGCCCCTCAGCCGCGGCCGCCGCTCCTGCCGCCGCCGGCGCCCCGCCGCCCGCCCCGCCTCAGGCTCCGCCCCCTCCAGCGTGCGGCGGCCGCGCACCTCCCTCCACGCCGACTGGGCGAGGCTTGGTGGCAGCCCCTCGCCTCCCCCGCCCCTCCGTGACGTCATAGGGGCCGGCAGGGCGCTATAAGGCGCGCGCGGGGCGGGTGGGGGGGTTAGAAGGTTCTGGCAGCTGGAGCGGTCGGTTGTGGGGGGAGGTGCAGCCCGGCCCGGCGGAGTGTCTCGCCATGACCCGTGAGTGCCCAGCCGTGGGCAGGTCTCTAGCCCCACCGGCGGCGGTGGGGTTGCCTGGCGGCCCTGCTTTGCGGAGGGATGGGGAGCGCTTTGGCCGCTCCACCGTAATGGCGCCGGCGGAGAGGCGCGGCCTGGGCGCGGCGCCGGGGGCGGAGGGGCGCGAGCGGCGGCCGCGCTGCCGCCCTTGGGTCCCGCTCCTTGGAGCCTTGCATCTCCGCAGCGGAAATCCTGTGGCGAGCGTGTGGCTCCCGAGGTCCTACCGCCGTCTTAGGCTTAAAGCAAAGATGCCCTCAGCGTCCCCTGGCGTACCTGTTTGGGGGAAGAGGGAAAGATGGTGGCTAGAAAAGCAGTAATGCTCATCTTCAGTGTTAGCTGCGAGTAAAGGTATTTAAAGGGTTGTTGAATACTTAGGAGCGCACTGCCTAATTTGTGATTGCCGAGGCTGTCACTAAAAGCGAAACAGGACTTGCAAATCATCATCCTAGTCAAAACTAATGTTAGTGTATCTGTTCTAAAATGGCGGAGAACTCTGAACCAAATCTAGAATACTTGAGGATTACCTAATAGCAGCAGGGTTGGCGTTTTGGCTTCTTCCTACTATATTTGGTAATACAGAAGCTGCCTGTTATTTGAGGAAGTGCCTTTAATATCAGACTTGCTTGTATATGTAGTTTTAAATCTGCTGTACTGCTGGAAATGCAGAAGACTTACATAAAAAGCAGGTTGTGCACAGATTAGACTTTGAGTTTATACAGGAAGTGGTAAGTTTATGGGTTTTGGGGTTTTTTTGCCTGTTTTGCATGATAATAAAGTATCTGTAATGTATGGTTAAAAAGATAGAGTGTTCCATATCTGATTGCAGCAGAATGATCACTGTCACTTTAGGACAGCCTAGTTCAATACAACATCAGAAATATTAGGGGTATAGAAAGCTGTGGTATGTTGACATACTGCCTGGTCTTATCTTTGCTGTATGTTTCCAGAGTTCAAAGCTTTGGTATCATCAGACCTGAACTAGACTTTGTATTTTCAAATACATTGTGCTAGGTGGTTTTTTTCCCCTGCCAAGTTCTGGTGTGCGATTTCTTCCTTTGCTGCTCAGAAAGTACCCTGGGGATCCTGACCTCAGAGGTCAATTCTTGTTACTAATCTCCTGGCCTCCTTCCAATAAAGAAGATTGCTGCTTGTTCCGGTTTCTATGCTATTTAGAGATTTTGTTCATCTTTTCAAGAACTGCTGGATTTTGGAATTTGAAGAGCAGGGACTCTCTTCAGGTAGAACTGAAGCCATATATCTTAGAGTCAGGCAAGGTTGGGGGTTTTAGAGTGTAGTTACAAGCAGGAAGGGTGTATGGCCCTATATGTGGCTTTCGTGCTCGAGTTTCACGTTACGAAAAGCTGAATAGAGTCCTCGTTGGGATTGGACTACACTTCAGGGAAGACTTAGGCTGATGTTACAGACCGTAGAAAACTGCAGTCTCATTCAGCCTCCCAGGTGTAAAGTACTGAGGCCAAACAATCCTTGGCAACATTTACTTAGAGGTTTAAGCTTCCTTTCAAAGAGTCATTTTGTTCTATGTGCGTGGTCTAGTGCTGTACTCCTCTACCTGCTCTCTTTTGCTGTGCAGAAGTGGCAACCAAGTTTTTCAGCAATGCCATTCAACTTGGTTCTTCAGTTTACTTTTTCACAGACTATTTCTGCAGACACCATGTACAACCTTTCCACAGAGAGGAAGGGAGTGCTTTAGGTTAAGGTCTGGAACTGCAGTAGCAAATTTTGACTTCTACTTTCCTTCTTTAAGGACAAAGTAGAAATTAAGTTTCTTTAGGCACTACAGAAGACCTTTTTGATTGCTGCTAACTTGTGCATGCAACATTCATGCCTCCTGAGCACTATAGAACTCCAGAACTGTTTATAGTCTGGAATGTGTCATCTGCCTGTGAGTCATCAAGTTCTAATCAAGCTGTAATACTGCTAGAGAGCTGTTTCGCTTTAGTTACTGAACAAATAGTGGCCCCTTTCCTAAACTGCAGGACCCTGGGGACAGGATCGCCTTGAATGCTAGTGAGGGGGATGATGAGGTGTTCCGCATCTCTTGCGAAAGGTAGTAATAATGTCCTGTCACAGATGAAGTATACTTTCCAAGGCTGGACCAGCCTTTAGGAAGCAGCCGTCAAAATACTCTTCTGCTTTGGACTTCTAGTACCAGTTGCCTAACAGTATTAAAAACATACTGGTGTCCAGAATATGCTCTAGCCCTGCTTCCATAGGGTGGTTCTTGTCTACTTCTTCCCATGGTAGGTGCTCTTGACTCAGAAACCGAATGAGTACAAAGCTGTGGATTATGTCAACAGGTTGGTGTTTAAAATTTTCTTCTGGACCTGGTCCGAAACTGCTTCTGCAGCACCTGAAACTGCAGGCACCTGAAGATTGTCTATCCTGAAGATAAAGAGCATGGTAGTCTTAATATTGTAGAAGGACTGAAAATGGGTGCAACAGAAATTACAGGGAGACTGAGATGTCATCTTTGAGCACGGAAAATATTGTGGCTTTGTTTCTTCGAGAATACAAGTGATTACACCTGGAATATGCTGGAATACTGATCCCCAAAAAAGCAGGGCAAGAAGATACACGAAGCAAGTAAAACAACTGTGGCAGATGAGTTAGAGACCATACAGGAACTGCTGTAAGACAGTGGATACAGTGGAAAGGTTGCCAGCAGTACAAAAGAGTTGGTAATTGAGGCAGCTGTGGCCATTGCTAGGAAGACTGACTATTTGGATAGTTAAATCTGCTCTGAGCAACAGTTGTGTGCTGTTTTTGATCAGACAACGTTCTTGAGGGCAAAACATCAAGAACAGCGTGGTGTGTAATCAGTCCAGGGTGGCTGATAGTCTGGGGAAAGCCTGCCTGTCCCCTGAAGAGTTGTTTCCCGTACTGTAAATGGTGGTGTGTTTGTACATATGTGTGTATAGATACAAATAACTTTTTGCTTTTGTTGAAAGTCGTTTTAAGGGCTGGCTAAGGCCATGCTTAGGCATTGCGCTTACCTCTTATGTTGGTACTGCATTGTAATACCTATATCTTGCAAGTGGCTGTTCCAGTAGCCCCACTAAACTTGGAGACAACCTGAGTATATAGGTCCAGTAGCTTCTCAAACCATGGCATGGCACTTCATAGTGTTTTGTATAAAGTGGAGGTAGGAACATGTGTAAACATCGATTCCTGTATAAACATCAGTTCCTGCATAAACTATATAATATTTTGTAGGTGGGAATCAGCGTGAACTTGCCCGCCAAAAGAACCTGAAGAAGACGCAGGAGATCCACAAAGGGAAAAGGAAAGAGGATAGCTTGTCTGCTTCTCAGAGAAAACAGAGGTAAGATCTAGTACTGTAGGAAGGTAAGAGGAAGAGATACTCCAGTCGTCTTAAACGGAAGCTGTGCTTAGAAATCAGTCACACCTGATACAGTGATCAGCCTTAGTGTTTCCTCGGAGTTCAGGGGGAATCGGAAAAGGCTGAATCCAGACCCTGGCTATGCTCCTTACCCAGAAGTTTTGGATGTACTGTGAGCTGTTTTCCAGAATGGTTACTACAAGTATGTTCAGACTGCTCTGGTACACTCTACATACAGGGTAAGACCTTTGGGGTTTGAATATGAAGCTAGGTTGACATATGGATGCCATGGGTACTAAAAATCCTACAGCTTAGATAAAAGTCAGATTTCCATCTGCTGAAATAGTAACAAATTGCTGGCTATAACATTTAGGAGTTTGAACCTAAATCAAGTGATTTTTTTTTAATCAAATCGGTAGAGGCTTGCTCCATAGCCACTCAAATCAGCCAAACTCCAAGTGAGCAAAATGGGAATAAAAGTAGTTTGGAGAAATGAAGTGTCTTAGTCAAAACAGGGTTTAAGTGCTTTGCTTTGATTCATGATCCATTTATGTCCCAGAGGGTAAATACTGGATGCAGGTTTGTATCTGATAACAGCTTCATTTTTGGTGAGACCTGGAGGGGGAGTTAATCTTTTCCTGTAATACCAGGTAAAAAGTGTTTAAAAGACTGCCAATATTTTGAAGATGTTAATCCATTATGTCCTTTAATCTGGAACTTAAATGTTTAGTAATGAAGCAACTTAAATACAAATTCTTCCTTGGCGTCAGAGACCAGGGTAATAGAAACTTTAATAACAGCTAACTGTTTTATACAAATACACATAGTACTAACTTTCTCCTTTGAAACTGGTGTTACTAAAGGGCTGTAGAAAACAAGCCAGGAGAAGCCCTAGTTTGAAAAACAGCGAGCCAATACTGAAATCTAACTTACTTTCTTTTACAGAGACTCTGAAATCATGCAGCAAAAACAAAAAGCGGCTAATGAAAGGAAGTCTCTGCAAGCGGGAGCAAAGTGAACTGCCTCTATGGAGGAGATCTGATGAGTGCATCGATGAAGCTAAAGGGCCTAGAAGATCAGACATTTATAAAAATGCCCAGCTATTAAATGGTTAAATGTTTATCTTCTACTTGCAGACTTGTTCAATTTGCATTTCTTTAGAGTATTTTCAGGTTAGTGTAGGCTTAGTTGTCTGAAGTATTTCAAAACTGACTGTACTCTTCTGCATGCATATAAGTAATGGTACCAAGCAATAGCTTAACTCCAGCTTTGTTGCAATTGTTGGTTTCACTTAATGGTTCCAGTAATAATGGATTTCTGAATCTGCAGTTAGACCAGACTTTCTTTTCTTGACTTCTTAAAAGAACAACTCCATTCAGAATGGAACATACTTGTAAAATGTGCTTGAACATAAAGGTCTGAACTGTAAATCTCATCTTAAATTATTTTTACAATAAAATGTTGCATGAAATACTGTCTAATTGAAATGGTTATGTTTGATAAGTTAATTCTAAGAAATGAACTAATGCATCAGGAACAGTTGGATTTAATTGTGGAGAAATACAATCTGGTGGTATTAAGTCTGGACTATAGAAAAATGTGTAGTCTTCATGGGTGTACTTAGCAGACCATGAAACTATTAAAGAGAAGCTACAGGTTTTGAAGTTAATGAATTGAAGATGTAAACAGATTGCAAAATTGCTCTGTCACTAAAATGGTTGAAACTTGCTGCTTTCTCAAGAATAAAACTTAGTGAGAGTGGAAAATGCAGTGCTTGCTGATGGACAGGTTGACTGCTTAAGCATATTGTGTACTAACTGAGGTAAGCTGCCTTAAATCTCTTGAAGGGGAAGTCTTTGAATTCTCTCCTGCTGCTTGCATAAACTCAAGTGGACCTAAGTGCATTTATTTTTTACAGACCTAATGTAGCTTGAGCTGTTTCAAGAAGCATGTAACTAGTTTTGGCAATACACAATACCTGTAGCTGATTGAGAAAAATCAAGCAAGTTTTGTTGTTTGCTCTTAACTGGCTTGGTTCTGGATCGTGCTCTCATGCTTGCCAGGGTTTTCTTAGATGGTTTTCGAGGATGCAAGTGCAACGCATATGTGCAAGTTCATCTAGTTCTTTAAAACTGCTGTGCATTGCAGTTTATGTAGTTAAAACTGAAATTAAGCACTTATTAGTGTGTTTGTGTGGTATCTCATACAGTGTAGTCTATAAAAACTCTGGAGTTAAGCAAAATACAGTAGTTGAGACGAGCTCTCATGCGGCTTCGTGTAGTGCTTGATTTGGTACCCCTAAGCCATCTCTAAGGCTGGACCATGTGGCTCTGAGTCCTGGTGGGGCTGATGTGACTGGGAGGAGCTGCTGGTGCATGCTCACCTTGCAGTGCTGTGTGCTGGGGTGAGGGGTTGCAGGGCCCAGGGGTGGGCGGTCTGCCCTAACCCGGGGTGCCAGGATAGGGACAGCCATTGCTCCCTCTGCTAAAAGCTGACTTGCAGTTCCTGAGTGTTGCCAAATGAGTATAATTTAGGGTTCTTGGTCCCCTTTGTTACATCACCTGACAGGAGTGTAAATGTAGCTACCAGAAGTCTTATGTTGCCAGCGAATGTGGCAGTGTTTTTTTTTTTTTACCCGGAGGGAGCATTTTTATAAACGGGATGTAATCCTGTAAGTAGAGAGAACATGGGGCTCAAGTTTTTTTTAAAAAAAAAAAAAAAAAGCTGCCGGGGGCGGTAGCGGGCGCGTCCTCTCGGCGGCGCTTGCGTGGGGCCCGCGCGCAGGAAGCGGCCGGCGCCGCGCGTGCGCAGTGGGCGGCCGGGCCGGGCCAGGCCTGGCCATGGCGGACACGGTGCTGTTCCGGCGCGGCGCTGGGCAGGTGGGGCGGCGGGACGGGGGCGCCGCGCGTGGGCTCGGCGGGACGGGACGGGGTGGGGGGGGGAAGGCGGGACGGAGCGGCGGTAAAGCGGTGTGTGGCCTCCGCAGAGCGACGACTCGGACATGTGGGACGACACGGCCCTCATCAAGGCGTACGACAAGGCCGTGGCCTCCTTCAAGGTGAGGCTGAGGGGCGGCCCGCGCTGCTCTTCCCCGGGGCGGTGCCGGTGGCCACCCTCGTGCTTTGGTACTTACCTCTAATGAGAAAAAAAAACCCCAAAGTTGAGCCAATTAACTGCAGGGGGCGGGGGGCTTACCAGGGACTACTCAGAGATACACGTATAAACATAGCGATGTCTTAAAAAAAAAAAAATCCGTCAGTGTGGCAAAAACACAATGTTGAGGCGTGCTCCCGCTTTGCCCCTTGACTGCTCTCGTAGCTCTGCTGTAAATCCATGCAGTAGCTGGATATCAGGCAATAGCTCACGGGCTTTCTTTGTTTTTCTTTCTTCTGAAGAATGCTTTGAAGAACGGGGAGTGTTCAGAGCCTTCGGACAAGCAGGAGCAGTGCTCGGGGACGAAGAGAAAAAACAACAAAAAAAACCGAAGTAGAAAGAAAAGCAACACAACGCTATCAAAACAGGTCACCTCAGCTGTAAATTCAAATGACTGTTCTGCGTGTTTGTTTCTGGCTGTACTAAAAAGTAGCTTTTTCTCCCTCTTGAAAATGTGGGTGCAGTAGTGCTTTAGATCTTGTTTATAGGAAGCTGTTATATTGAGCACTTTAGCTATATACAAAGGAAGAATCTTTCTGAATGAGAGGCATATTTCTCAAGGTTGGGGGCAAAAGTTATGTTTGCAAAAAGGCATCTTTTTCCGTGATCCTTGGTACAGGTTCTTACCAGCCTCTCTCGCTTCTGTTCCAGTGGAAAGTTGGTGACAGCTGTAACGCTGTTTGGTCTGAGGATGGCAATGTATACCTAGCAACTATTGCCTCAATTAATCAGAAGAGGGGGACATGCGTTGTCATTTACACTGGATATGGAAATAAGGAAGAGCAGAACCTCTCTGATTTACTTCCTCCAGCCAACGATGAAACAGTAAATGAGATGGGGAATTCTGGGGAGGTGAGAGGACACTTTTTTGTTCCACTGAAAAGGAAAGAGAAAGCAGGAGAGTCAACTTTTTGAGTATTTCTGCTACCACTGCAGTGGTGAGACAGGGTATGTGAGAATCAAAACACATTTCTGTTGTGAAGGGACACAAACTAAAAGAGGGAATGAAAGCATCCACTTGAATTCAATATGGATGAAAGGGAGAGGGCAGTGAAGAAACCTGTAAGTGAAAGATAACATGGCTAAAATGATGAGCAAGGAAGATGATAAGATTGTCGGGTACTTCCCGAGTGGTCTAGAGAACTGACAATAGAACTGGGAGGCTAGAGAGAGGGAAAGATGTGGACAGGGCTTTCCAAGTACAGTTTTACACTGAAACTACTTGCTGTAGATTGCTGTTTAATGTATGTCATAAAAACATGTCTTGGTCTTCTAGAATGAGAATGAGACTCAATATTCAACAGATGAAAGTGAAAAATCTTCCCAGTCACCTCGAAACAAAAACTGCGCAAAAGCTAGATTCTCTCCTCGAAACTCACGTTTTCCCATACCCCCTGCAGCTCCAGGCCTGGGAAAGGTAAGCTCAGCCTTATCAGAAATAAATCCTATACCACTGTTAATTCTACTGTCTCAGTCGTGAGACAATAGGAGGATATTTACGCTGTCTAGAAACTAAATTCTAGCTTTTTGAGACTTCCTTACAAAATCCAGTTACGTATATACAGGTATGCCTATTAGAACTTACAAGTACAGAATTTGCTAATATCTGGCCACGGTGTAGACCCTCCGCAGAGTTGCTGTCTAGTGAGAAAGCGTTCTTTCTAGGTAACATTTGCTTTGCAGTGGTCTGGTGCAAGTTTTATTATCTGGACTGTAAAATGTAACTTAAAGGAGGGATTTTGTGCCCTGGACAGTGATGGTGCTGTTAATAACTGTACTGTTGATGCTTTAAAATGCACATTTACAAGCCAGTTCATACATCTCACTACTACACGTGACACTGTAGGCAGCGATAGTGATGTCCCACTGTCGCAGAAGGTCGCTGTCAGCTGTAGCTTCTCTATTGACTCACCAGGGCTGGGGTTCCGCTCTGCAGCATTCACTGTGTAAAGGTCTAAACAATAGTGCAGCTAAACATTGCATGTTGTTTTCTAAATATTGCCATTTGTGCAAGATTTTTATGTAAGGCTTTCTTTTATGTTTCTCTTGCATCTAACAGTTTTGTATCTATGCTCATATTAAAGAAATATGCACATGAGCATAATGGAAGTGGCATGTTCCATGTTTAAACATAGAAGTGAATTTAGTCAGCATGTGTCCCCAGACACACAGGAATGGAGAAGTTATCTGCCAGCGGAGAATATAAAGTTTCTTCACATGAGAGTGCAACCACAGACTTCTCTCTCTTTAGAAAACAAAAATGCTTATATTAAATAGTACCCTGTTTCAGTTCCTTGACCTCCAATGGCATAAGTAATGTAAGTTTTACTTCTCCAGTCAGGGAATACTGACCTGAAATAATTAGCTACTGTGTGTTCTTATTGCTGTTTCATTAAATTGTTGTGATACGTTGCCTTTCGTTAGGGTTTATGGTTTGTTTCAAATAATTCTCTTAAATAAAATCCTAACGCCTTACATTTTTTTAACTCGCACTATTCAATTATTTCAATATAGCTTGGATCAAAATTCAGTGCCTCTCCACCATTTTTGTCATGCTGGCCCCCACCCTTCCCAACAGGACCACCGGTAAGTGATAGCAGAGTGAGGAGAAAATGTCAGATAGGTATTGCTGATCTCCAGTTTTCTAGCGGAATGTACTGGTCTGCTGTGTTTTTAGAACGCATTTATTGGAGTGTATTTTCTGGGTACTGTCCATGCACTCAATTACAGTATCACAGGAATCGAATGTGTAAAGCATGACATGTACTCATTTTTTGTGACAGCAAAGCTGTTAGTAAGAATATTAAGAGAAAAATCATCTGTATGAAGAGAAATAAATTCTTAAATGGGTTGTATACCTTTCACTTGATTAACAGCATTTCACCGATAGAGGCAACTATTTTTCCTAAATAAAACTTATGTAAACAGTCAAGCTACAAGAAACCTATTTCTCCCAGGCTTTGGCAACTAAGTGTTTTCAGAAAACATCAACTCTTATCTGACTGCCTTTTAAAGACTGTTTTGAGGATATGTTCTTGTTTTTCAGTTGTATGTGTTGATCACTTAGATTTGGTTGCTACCTAACCCAGAATGTGCCCCACTGAAACACAACTCACACTTTATTTTGTAATTTCTTAGCTGATTCCTCCTCCACCACCTATGGGGCCAGATTCTCCTGAGGACGATGAAGCACTGGGGAGTATGTTGATAGCCTGGTACATGAGTGGCTATCACACTGGGTATTACCTGGTATGTGCTACTTCTATTTTGAAATGTCTTTGTAATCTTGCTCTAGTGTCGCTGCTGCTGCTTTCAGCAAAAAGTTAACGGGGAATGTTGGGTTTTGGCCCTGTTTGTTTGTTATTCTAACACGCTAGCTAGACTTAAGGGTAAGTATTCTCATCTTTGAGTAGGCGAAGATGCTTTTCTCCTTAAGTCACATACATAAGTCACACAGGTACGTACGGTCAACGTTGGTTTAGGTCTTTGTTCCACAGGTGTCCTGTTAGGCCCTGGTAGAGCCAGTGTGACTGCCCTGAAACAAGCAGTTCTGGTTTTGTGGACAAGTAGTGTAAATCTGAATATTATTATTATTATTCAATAGTTTCCTTTGGATTTTCTTTTTGAAAAGACTTCATTCTTTAATAATTGTTTCAGGCAATTGTGGATGTCTGGCATGAGCTGCAAGTGTAGCTATGAAAAATCTATGACAGAGGATTGATTTCTGTTTTCTTTATACGCTTACTTACTAAGGAAGAAAATTACAGAAGGAATTCAACTGCTGGCATTGGGGAGGTTGGGGAATGGGACCGTGGCTGTTTAGGATTTTTTCAGAAGACTAACTTTGGAATGTCTTGCCACAGATTACATAACTGTGGATTTCTTTAGTTTATTTTTCATTGTACACCAAATACTGATCTGAAATTATTGTGCAGAGACACTGATTATGATGAAGGCGTACAGTTTGGCATCTATCCTTTTTAATCCTCCAGTTCTGATATCCCTAAAGATTTAAAAGCTACTCTTGATTTGTAAAGGACTGAAAAAAAAAAAAAGTCCTAAAATGTTTTTATTCTGTGGCTTAAGCTTTTATTTTCATGTTAGTAAAAACAGGATTTTGTTAAATTGCATCCTGTAGGGTTTAAAGCAGAGTCGAATGGAAGCTGCTCTAGAGAGAGAACCCCATTCTAAATAACTGAATATCCATCACTGCCTTGAAGGATTGTAAGTATTGTAATTTTGTGCTATAGAAAGATACACTGTTAGCTGATAAATTTGTTTGAAATTACAGTTTGTGTCACAAGCTCTTAGAGAGTTTGACATCCATATTCAAACACTTTGGGCTCCAAGAATTGCCGCTGCTCTCATGCCTCAGTTTCTGCTACTATTGATCCCTTCTTGCTTACTAGCAACGGAATAGTATTTTCCTGGCCATACAGAAGGAAAGTGTTTTCTTATCTCTCTACATCAGATTTAACAAGGCAGTTGACTGACTTAGTTAAAGTAGCTGTCTTAATTATCTGTTTATGAGCGATTTTGAAAATAAGATGTTAAGTGAAATGCAGTTTTCACAGCTATGTACGCATCTTCAGAAACAACTACTTCTTTATGAAGAAGGAAGTCTAGTTAAGTTTTGTTTTCAGGACAAGATCACATTTAATTTATATATTCCATTGAATTATTCCCTGCTATTTTGAATTATTTCCTGCGCGTTACTTTTGTCTGTGCTTTTATCCAAAGTTATTTGTTTAGAACTCTCCAATATGTGTTCAGTTCCTTACAGAACAAAACTATATTCTGTCCCTTACTGTTTTTTTCTGAGTTTGACAATCATCTCATTGCTGTGCAGATGAGTTATTTGTGTTTAAAAAAAAAAAAAAAGTACTGACTTAATTTCTGTTTCTCTTTTACAGCCAGGTACAGATCTCTCCCACGGAGAGGGGTATATCACTTGTGAATTGGTTGATGGTGAAGAGCAGAATTTTATCAAGACAACCTTAACGTTTTGTTAATAGTGATAACTAGTAGACAAATTACTGGAGACTAGTAATTCTATGTGCATTGAAACAGACTATTTCTTAAAGACCTCCAGTCAAACGTATATTTAGTAAGTACTGCAGCAATAAAATGCTCTTTAGCTCCTTGAAACAATTTTAAGCCTAATGTGAATTAAAAAAAAATACTTGCTAGATTTCTTTCATTCCTCAATTTAACACCTCTTGTAACTATTTTATCTTGTACTCCTTAGACTTTTGATCTAAATTTCTTGATCTGAATTACAATCCCAGTGCTTTTCAATAGAACAAGCAAGTACAGTATTTTCTGCCAAGACACAGTAGGGCAGCAGTGTATGTTACTGTAGCCGCTGATGGCAATGACCTGGAAAATAGTACACCACCATATTAAAAGAGATACCTATTTTTATGGTTAGGATCAGAATCCTGAATGATAGCTGAACTCAAGAAAAATTAATCTTTGTTTCACTGTGAATAAAGTTTACTTTCAAACTTTGAATTTAGGGGTGGTTTTTTTGTGTAATTGTTTTTTTAGTTTCCATAAAAGTCTTTCTGCTATATGAGTTGCTGAAATATGACAGCAAGTTTTTGCTGTGTGGCCTTTTTAACTACTCCTATGGTACCATACTAAAACCAACACAGAAAAAATCAGGCTAGGGAAAGGTAATAGAAAGTATGAATTTATACCTGAGCCCTTTCAGTCTTAACTCTTGTAGAATGAAGGCTGCAGCCACAAAACTAGACAATGATTTAGTTAGCAGCAGCAGCAGTTTGCATTTCAGGTAAACTAGCCAAATATGGGCCTGAATTCTGCTGTATTCAGTCCTTTCCCTGTGGTGGTGAACCTCAGAAGAATAATTTTCCCACAAATAGTCGAGCGAAAAGAGAAAGGCATAAACTGAAGTCTTAACTCTCCTAAGCCACGTTGAAGGCTTTTCTTTCATTGCCTAGATAAAGTAAACTAAGACTGCTCTGCTTTGCAGTGATGCAAAGGTTCTAAGTCAACAGTTCAGCAACTGTTATTTAGTAGTTTTAGCAATTGCTAAAGAAAGAAGCATAAATTGTCCCTCCCATAAACGTCCCTCTGTAAATGAGGTATGTGCTAGTATCTGGCATTAAGTTACAGAAAGTCACCGTCATCGGTTTTTAGAGCTAGTGAAATCTGGTGTCCAATAGTGTTTTTAATGCAATCATGACTATAAATGGTTTTATGTTTTTTTATTTCACGATGAAGAGTCATGTCACTGATTTCATTGCAAGCAAAACAATAGAAATAAACGGGCTCTAAGCAAAATTGTACTAGTTAAGGAAGCTTCATTCTTCTGTGAAAGCTATCACTTAGGTGCAATCTATAAATAAACTTGCAAAGCCAGTCAAGTTTTCCAACATTAATCCCATCTTCAGTTCTGTGATCCTTTCACATTGTCTTAACAAACACGGCTGTAGAAGAGACTGACATATTTCATCTCAGTTAAAATTTTACAGTATATGTTTATTTGCAATGCAGGTGTCTAACTCATAATACAGGTGAAAAAAACCCAACACTTTCAGACTTTTCTAGTCTTGAATACTTGGTGAAAACAGCAAGAGCCATTGTCAGGATAATTTTAAACTCCTGGACTGGGGATGCTGCTCTTTCATGATATCAAACATTTTAAGGGCCTCTGCATCAATTAGCCACCCCAGCATTCCTATTGTCACAAGGCCAGGCAGTCGAGAAACACGCTGGACAAAAGACAGCATTGTTGGTGCACTGGCATTTAATGAGATTTCCAGAAGGATTTGAAACAAAATAATTCTGTCAATGCAACAAATGAGATGAGCAGAAAAGGAAGATAGATACAAACCAAAAATTTCAGAAGCTTCCTTGTTCTCAGAAAATGGACTGTTCAGATCCAACACTTTGGATCTTAACACTTTGGACAAAACTGGGCAGAGCAACCGCTAGGAGAGGAAAAAAAGTCTGTATTATCATACTTGCAACTTCAAATTAGTAGTTTCTTTAAACTACTAAGATTTAACAGATTAGGGTTTGTTTTTTTTTTTATATTAAATAGCTGTCCTACCTAAAGAAAGCAAGTATTGTTCTCTCAAAAAACGATCGGATTAACTTGATTTCTGTTAATTTCTTGCATGAAGAAAGTGCAGCCAGAAAGGATGCAGAATCAAAGTAGCCAGAGTAGTCCAGATGAGAAACAGAGGTCTTGGAAACTCTCAATTAATTCAGCTACAAAACAAAGTGTTGTAAAACAGAAGATTCATTGTACAGTGAATAAAGAATCGGGGAAAAAAAAAGCTATACGGTGAACTATCCTACAGAAGGATGCATCTTCCATCCCAGCAAAAGAAAGTGTGATACAAAGATACAAAGACAAATGGAAGCCGCAGCGTGATTCCTGTCTTATCACTCAGAAGAGCAACCAGAATCTTCTTTCGTTTACATTCACCACTTGTATAAATCAGATGTTTTTTATTTTATAACAAGAATCCTTATGAATTGTTCTGGCCTTAAATTAAAAGCAAATTCCTATAGATTCCATTTTCTTTCACATATGAAAAACACTCTATAGTTTTTCCAACATTTACTGTGACTAACACACTTTAAACACCTTCCTGCAGTTATTAGGTACACTGTAAAGTGCTATCAATTGGCCAGATGTCGAGTGTACAGCTCACTGAATATTGTTGGTTTGTACTGTATGTACATTTTCCAGTACGGATGGGTAATTGTTATAACAACATACAAAAAATTAGTTACCTAGGGGCCTTGAACTGAAAAGTAAGCTTCTTTCTGGAATAAGACAGCCGAAACAGAAGTCGTGACCTGCTCACTGACTTATCAGAGCTGCTATGCACGTGGTCTGAACTGAGTTCCCAGTTGTGCTCGCTCTCTCTGCCAAAGTTTGGCAGATTGTGAGCACCAAGACGGACAAATATTCACTCTGCTGAAACAAATAGCAAAGTGCAGCTGATGATTGCTCCAGACTGACTTACCCAAGTTACAGCACTAAACCCAAGGTTTATTTATTTCCCTAAAATACTCAGCTCTTTTTTGTTGGGGTGATTAAGATCACAGCAAAAAAAATGCAAGGCAGAGGCAAAGGGAAGTCAGCTCAGAGAGAGGTTACGCACCTATTAAGAAATTAAAACTGCTACTAAGTATTAACAAGTTCTAATGAAACACAGAACTTAAAAGTTTTCAAGTGCACCTTACCCAGCCTAGAACTGTTTTCAAACTTCACTTGGTTGATCAACAAGTTCTTCATGTTACAGAGATTTTTGAAGCCCTCAGGTATTGTTATAAAATATGTTGCAATTGTCACATCGGAGCACTGACAGTTCCTCCAGGCAGATAAATTTGTCCAAATTTGAAAAAAAGTAGTTCAGTGAAGAAATCAAAGACAAACGTACAATGAAACTGGTTTGATCAGCTTAATCCGTTTGTTTCTCTGACAATTTGCCAAGCTTTTTGTAGCTGAGCTTCACTATTGCACCTCCCCACAGCCTTGCCTCCCCTTCCCTTCTGATGCCTGCTTCCTGTCCTGCTGGCACCGTTGCCTTTCCCTGCCAACTCATCCTCTGCTGCTATTTCTGCTGCTTGCAACCCACACGTGCAGCCTGGCAGAACCCCACAGGTGCCCCTGCAATGCACCCTGTCCAGTATTCCTCCGTTTTGAAAGCCCAGTGCAGACTCACTCAAAGCACCCCAAGCAGAAAACACATAGCCAGCAGCGTTTATTAGCTTGTCCTCTGTTGCTGTTCAATGATAGAGCAGCGTTCCCGCTGCTGAAGTGTGATTCTGCCTCTCAAGTGACACACACCTTTCAGATCAGAAAGCAGTATTAGGGCTAGTAGTTTGAAATTAGGGCTCAGAATGGAAACCTGTTAAGATAGAATGAGTGCCTGCCACCTGAAACACATATGAGAGAGGACAGCCTAAGAATTCACAAATACACGATTGTCAACTACCTAGGGAACAGGAAGATAAAGGGAATTAGAATTAGAGAGCCCATTAATTCCACCTTCCTGTGTTTCTATCCTTTGCGCTGTGTCATTAAGAAGTGTAAACGCAGGAGCATAATCCCGACTAGTTATTGGAACCTCCAGTGAGGAATAGCACCTGCTATACATTATAGCACCTGCTATATGTTACAGACATACTACATTTTCGTCCATGTTTACTTCTATGTACCCTGACCTGAAAACTACTGGGTAAAGACAGGCGTTCTGGGTAGTCCCCAAGGAACTTCAACACAGATGCATTTGGTGACACAAATCAAGTTAATGAAATGTTTCTCCTGTTAGGAACTGAAAAATGATTGGGGCACACGCAGGAACAGTATTACTCTCTTAAGCTACAGAGGTTGCAAAGTTCAGTAAAAACACAATGAAAACTGAAAGGAGGAGCTGGGGACTAAGAAACCTTAACTGGTCAACTGAGTACATCATTAGTGCAAGGTCTGAATGGTGCTGCAGATGTTCATCATTTTCTGACTGATTTTCCAATGAGCTCTTGCAGTTGATCAAGTTAAATAAATAGGATATGATCCGGGGGACTGCTTTAGAAGGAAAGCTGCAAGCATCAACTAACAAAAAATAACAGCAGCCAGCAGCTTTTCTGAACGTGTCGATTTGCTGCAAGTAGTGCAGCCCTCTCTCCAGTTTTTCTTTTACATCAGAATCCAGGAGCTCACTCTTCGCCCTGCAAGAAACTCCTGGAACAAGGGATGAAATAATTTATAAACTGGATGAAGCCTTTGGGCAGTGAATTTGCTCAGTAGACCCAATTTAACAGCTTCATCTCCATCAACGCCTGCTTCAGTGAGATCACATTCAGTGAAGTCAAAACGGATCCCTTAAGGCAAGCTCACCACATGAGGAAAACATAGCCAGTACACGTTCCCTTTCTTCCCTGTACTTTAGGAAGTTATAGAGCAGGTAAGCTTTAAAAATAGCCCTATCACTGAATGTATTTCCCTTTGGGTGCTGTATCCAATACATAGCAAGAATCACCATAAAAAGTGGTGTCTTTAGAACAGTCTGCATGGACTTTTCGGCCTGCAGCCTAAAGAGAAGCTTCTCCACAAGGACGATAGTGTACGGGAACAATTTCTTTACTACATATATATTGCTGGACAGCGGAAACTCCACAATACTTAGAGTAGTATTTGCATACTTGTGGATTTCTCTGGTCCTGTTAGTACAGACAGCAACACCCAACGTTGGTAGAGATGGCTCCTTTGTATAAGTTCTTCAATAACTATGGGAACTGAATTCATATCACTATAGTCATGCAAAAGAAATAAGACCTGTTTTTTCAGTGGCTGAATTATGTCTCTTAGGGTTGTTTCTTTTAATGATCCCATAAATCCTACCGATTGCTTGCATATAACATCAACCACGCTCCGATCTGATCTTGTTGACTTCAGGGAGAGATAAAATACAAACTTAAACCTGGCCAGAACAAGGCAGCAGCCTGAGGCCCAAGGAAGAGCTATTTTCCTGAGCAATGCAGTTTTTCCACTTCCTGCTTCACCTTCTAGAGCAATAGTGCAGTTGAGGTTCTCAAGGACTTCATGAAGAAAGAGCTGCTCTATCGGCTGATCATTGACAGCCAATGATCAGCCAGTCATTGGCTTTGAGACAATTAACAGGTCCCCATAGAGTAATTTGAAAATTAATGGCAAAATGGGTTGTATTTCCAAAGCAGAACAATTTGCTGAAGCTACTATCATCGTAAGCCTTCATAAGTTGCTCAGTCAAGCTCTTTGCTTCTTGAAGACACTGGCTTTCAACAAGTGTTATGCCTGAAGAAGGGATGACATTAACATGACAAAACTACAGAACTGCTGATTGTGTACACAAAAAGTCAGATACAGTCAACTATCCATTAAACTGGACTAATAGGAACCTGAGATTTTCTAAATAATGCAAAAAGTGCTACCACTCCTTCCGGGTAAGCCAGCTCCCACAGCCTCTCTTCATCATCCTTTCAGTCGGCTCAGCACCCATCTGGTTATATGTGAGGTTAGCTTGTGTACAGCAAATAAAAAACTTATATATTAAGTGATAAACTTGAGCTTTTTAAAAAGCTTGCTGGACCTGACCTAACTCTATGCAGAGACATTCTGGTATTTCTCTACCATGATCCCTAGTGTTCCAAGGTCTGGAAAGAATATTAGTGTTGATACCAGCACAGCATCAATAAATGAATAAATCCTCAGTCTGATAGCAGACTAAAAAGGGTCGTTTGGAGGGTGGTGAAGGGACATTCAGGTTACACCATGCAGACTTGACTGCAAGTCAATACTTGCAGTTCAAGTTAACTTAGGCCAAGTTGAACTGGACCTAAACATCCTTTCTGAACCCACGCTAACTTCCTGTAGAGCCATTGAGACTCTCTGCACCGTGCTCTCTAAAGCGGTGCTTCTGCCAGAGTTTCTAAGTTCTGGCTCAGAGCATATTTCTCAACAGGGTCAGCTATGTCGTCTGTAACCACGGTAACTTCTAACAAATTTCTTGTTCCATTCAATGTTGAAACAGAAGTATGAAGTCACAGCACGACCAGTAGTCCTGGCTATACAGGTAGGAGGGGAAATGCCTCTAAATTTCATCAGTCAACATGAACTGAAATTGCTGAAATGAACCAAAGGCAACCAAATTGAGCCATATGCCATGAACAATTTGTAAGTGAGAGTAATAAAAATAAAGGTTCTGCCCTTGCCAATGCTGCCATTCCAGGGAAAAAAGAAAAAAAAAAAGAACTGAAATTCAGAGATTGAAATTATTATATAGACTTTACATGCTTATAAAAAAAAATCCAGACCCTGCAACTGTTGCATCCATTTAAATATTGTAAGCCAACCTGCGCTGTCTCATAAATCAAAACGGAAATCTTTCTGAGCATCATTTTCAGTTATCTGCAAAGAAAAATCCAGCTCTGGCAAGCAAAGCGGGCTGTGTTCCTCTGGCATAGGACGGCCACCCATCAAAGGACTGAAGTCTTGCTTCCTCCTCGTTGTATCAGTACATATGCTCTGCTGAGTTCTTCGCCAAATTCTGAACACGTATGCCATACTTTGAAATATTACCCACCTCTTCGCCAAGAACAAGTTCACAAGTGGGACAAAATCTCTTGTGTTGTTCATATGGGGAACATCTAACTTTGGTGGCAAGTAAAACTAATCCACAGCAGGAACACTGCACATGGGATTCAACGCTCGTGATAAAACCCAGCAACTGCCATTTCTGTCTGAGACCATGAATAAGCTTTATAGGACAAGAAAGATTTTAATCTATTGCGTTCACTTCTCATGGCAGGGTTATAACCATCTTGCAGCTGATCACGGATTTGTTGGAATTTTGCCTCCATGTTTTTTGCTAACTTGTGAAAATCCAAATTTAGATGAGAGAAATGAGCCTGCAATACAGAAGGATTCAGCTCACATATCTTTATCATCATCCACCTCCACTGTAGGGTTCTCTTTGGCAGACATTTTCCGAAAAAACAAGGAAGGCTACCAAATTGTATTACCTGCATCTTCTAGATATCACGTAGTCATCATATCTATTACACTAACAATGCAACTTCTCCAAGTTATAAGCACTTGATTCCACATTACTCTGAAAAGGTAAAGGAATATAAAATAAGCTGAGTCCGTATAAACAGGTATATTATTAAATATTACTGGCCAAATAGAGACCACTCCTAACCCTCGCTGCTCACTGCCCTTGCTGTTCTGTGCAAAAAGCAAAAAATGCTATTTTGAAGCCTTTACAACTGAAGATAGGACAGTAGAGAGGAAGAAGAGGCATGAGCAGGTGAGGAGACTTGCCCAAGATCACACAGGTCAGTCGCTCAACATAAGAGTTTCATGCAATAGCTTGAAAACCTGGAACGGCCTAGGTAAATTGATACACCTCATTATTATCTATCTCTGTTCTTCCATCCCAAAACCATGACTGGATACTACTAGCATATTTCAAATTTACACCCAAATATAAACACATTCAAAAATAAATATATTTTAGAAATATATTCAAATACTCATTTCCAAATGAAAGATGTGAAGCGGAAATGAGAAATGGAAGCAAGCAATTGTTTTCTTGCATTATATTTTAATATACACTATTTTTATTATAAGTAGCGACTAGCAGAAATTACATCATCCTTCATCAAAAAGAACTGGAATTTCATCATCTCAAAATGAAATGAATTTGCCCATGGCATTTACTGCCAAACTTCGACTGTTAATATTTCTCTCCAATAAAGTGGCTTTATTAAAGCATTACCATTTCTGCTTGGCTTCTCAAATTAACTGTTCTTACAGAAGCAATAGCTTTTTGTTCTTGCTACTAGTACTCAGTGACAGGAAAACCGTAAGAATGTCCCATTTTGCTGCATGATGGTTTGGATGGCAGCCAAGATATCTGCAGTTTAGTTTTCTGACATACGTAATAGCCAATTTCTGCTCTCCTCCAACCTCCAAAGAGCTTTGGTTTGTTTTCTCAAATAATTGAGGGACCTGAATGGATTTAAAACACGTACCCAAATGATCCTAAATTCAAAATTTCCAGGCTGTTTTGAACTCTTTCTTGCTGTTTGTAGAAATCACGCTACCTGAATCCCCTCTCATAGTAAAATATGTGTTAAATAATTTAAGGGCTATGAAATCCCTAGACAAAAAGAAAGTGCTGCAAAACTCCCCCTAAATCCAAAGGAGTAAGTCTTCAAGTTCTATTAGATTTTGAAAAATTACTTTTAAGAATTGCGCTATAGGGATCATATATACTTTTCTTAAGCACCAAACATTGACTCTAGTTCAAATTTGTTGAGTTTTTTGGTAAGATGCCTATACCCTCATTCCCTCAGTGAGGAGTCTGCACAGGCTACAATTAACACTGTTCTTAATGGTGCACTAGGCAGAATGGGATCCCACTCCAATTCTTGGAATTACGGCTGTCAAGCAAAAATAAAACCAAACATTTACTTATATTAAAATATATTTGCAACATTTATAGTCTTGGTAATCAGTTAGGACTTAATTCAGGTTGCAACTTTTATTCCTTCAAGGTCCACGATAAAGCAAGGGCCCTTACCTTTCAGAAATCCAACTCATAGCAGTGAACAGCAGTGCTCTGTCCCAATGCGCCTTCAGCTTCAAACTTCTCTTTATAGTATTTTTTCCCCCAGCCCTACAGGATGTTTTTGTCTTTTTGCCTCCTCTCTTAACATTTCTTGTGTGAACCCGATTATGCAACACCTTCAGGAAATAAAAGAATTTCTCATAGGCCTGTTAATAACCTCACTGATTGACTAACCTTGTGGCAGATCCAGTAAAGAAGAAATACACAAGAATTAAGTGGGTAGTATCTTCCCACAAGCACAGAACCGGGATCCAGTGAATCCCGAAAAGAGTACAGAAGGAGGACACATTTTCCTCATGTTGCTTTAAGTTCAAAGGCCACAGCTAAATTTCATTACATATCAGAGAAATAGCGCCTTGATAGTCATTTTTCAGAACCTAGTCTGAACTGATCTTTCTATTCAATGAGACAAGAGAAAAAGGACAAGCAAAATTATTATGCAGATCGCAAGCAGATAATGGAGTATACAGCCACGCACAATACACACAACTTTTACTTCCAATTGTATTACTTTGGTATCTGGCAAGTGAAAAAGCTAGAATAGATTAAAATTGTGTGTCAAAACCTTCCCTCACCTCCTCCTCCCCCCGGGAAATGCTGATTGTGAAGGCAAAAATACTGTTAGAAAACATCATGCCATGGGACTGTCACTCACATCAGAATAACTAAGAGCCAAATGGTTATGGCATTCCTCTGGCTTGGAACGGCTTATGAAACCACATCAAAACCCTTTTTGTCCTTTTTCTGCTAGTTCTTCGGTACAGCCTTATGTATACGCATTACCTACATCTCAGCTAAATAACCCAGTCATCAGGCTAACAGGCACTGCAATCACATGATTCCACAAAGGGTTTATAAAGGTTTTTGTTTCATTCTGCACAGAAACACACACAGATTGTGAAACCCTCCTTCCCCCCAGCCCCAAATACAGCAGAATTCCTGTTTCCTGGCCAGCCAGCGGGCATAAACCTTAGACTAAGCACATAAGGAGCTAGGTTAACAAGAGAGAATTTGCATATTTAAAGGGTTTGAAACAAAAACTGCTTGTGAAAACTGGGAAAATAATATGGGTTTTTTGTATGTAGTAAATATAAAAAAAAATGGGGAATTGCATAAGTCGGGGGTTACTTTTTTGCTAGCTTGTATTTTTAATTCTTTCTGAAATGCCTTCCAACTAATTGCTCAACGATTTCTTTGTTAACTTTATACAAAAATATTCTGCTCTATAGGATTTAACAGAACACTTCACCCTCCACTTAAAACAAGAGCTTATAATAATTAATGCGTGAAATATATTTTCAAGGCTTTTTTTTAAACGAACAATGAAACAAACGTAAATCATCGCGTTAACATACAAACCAATTTTATCACTTTTACATTTACAAATTTACATGCTACCCACAATACTCAGAAAAAAATCAGAGCCTTTCAAACAAGAACAAAGAAAACAAATCCAATACAGATGAGCCATGAATATATTAACAGTAAAAAAAAAATCATTCACACCTTATATAAAAATTAAATTTGCTCCCAGGACAGCGTTTATCCTTTTGTATTCATCTAGGCCTTCCTTCTTGTTTTGATGTGCCTCAGTGAAAGCGATGGCTGAATAAACACAACAGATTCATGCAAGAATGAAACAGATATGACAACCCCCAAAAAGAGAAAGCATCATACAGATGCAGGAGTAGGGTGCTCGTGAATACAGCCAGGACAGCAGTGCAGAGAATCATGAACAAACAAGTCGCATTCCACACAAAATGCATTCTGACATACTTTACATACATAAACCTGTGTAGAAAAGATTGAAAAATAAATTAGAAGAAAAATATCACCATTACAGTAGGGCAGTAGCTGTGTCATCAAGATAACGTAAACACATCACATCACAGAAACCCAACCGAATAAAGGGTTCTAACAGCTAACACCAAACACCTAAAGTGCTGAGCTTGAGTTGCTGTAGATAAAGTGGCTAACAGTGCATGCTTATTTATGCAACTCCATGAGCAATCCCTTCCCGCACACGTAAAGCATCTAGTTTAAAAGGCAAAACTGTATGACTGAAAACTCTATCTAGCCACCAGAGAAACTGCCACAGAGATTTCTCCGGCCTTAAAAAAAAAAAAAAAAAAAAAAAAAGACTCCCCTAAAAGATTATCTCTGCTTCTGACTCCTCTCAATGCAAGTTTCAACAGTTCAATATACTTACATTTTGATCTTTCATTTCTCCCTGGCAGCCTTGACAATACCTACAAAGCAAAATTGTGTATTTTTGCTGAAAGAAGTGACAAGTTTTTAAAACAAGTTTTTAATCTCACAGATAATAACAATGTATAGGAATTATTTCAGCTATTCAGCTGAACACACAGGATAACTGCTAATGAAAACTACAAACATTTTTTACTACCAGAGATGACCAAAACCCCAAAACATTCAACAGTGCCACCAACAGTACAAAAGCTACTGCCAGCTACTCTTACTTTAAGAAAAAGACTACAGGGTCCACAGGTATACTCATTATCACACATAGGATTTACATACCGTTCCCCCTGATATTCTTCCAGGGGAACTTCCTGAAAGGCATCCAAAGGAAACAAGTGATGGTAAGATCGAGCCAGATGAGGTGCAGACACTAACGTAAGACCTGCAAATAAAGAGACGTCAGAATTATTACAAGACAGAACTTCCTCAAAAGCTTTTATAAACTAAACAAAATGGAACAGCAAAAGGGAAAAGTCATGCTTAATAAGTCAGTGCTTCAGAACTTAATAATAAAAAAATTGGCTTGTCAGCTTCTATAATCCAAATCTGTAATCATTTCCAGAATTAAATCCAAATATAAATTAAAATAAAAAAAATAGGCAATTTATATATTTATTCTAAATTTGCAATTAAAATATTCCGCAGCCTGCTGTAATACTGCCAAGCCGTGCCATAGGCCTACTTCGCAGGCTTATGATGTAGCATGGGCTGACACAAACTTGCTCGTCACTCACTCATGTGCAGCATAAACTTTCAACCTCATGTTTTGCTGACAGCTGCAGCTGTGGGGAATCTCTTGCTGATATATAGGATTTCTAAGTACACTATCAGCTTGCTGAAATTAACCCACTGTTGGTATGAAAAAACTGATGCGAATTCCTGCGTTTCTCCCTCATCATCTTGATCCTCTTGTTGTAGCAAAAAACTTTGATACAACTATTGCAAAATACGTATTCTGTGAAATTGAACAGAATATACTTATACCATCCACCCAAGCCTTCCCCTGACAGTAACAGTTTTGAATACATAAGGAATTCAGGACAGGGGAACAACCACCAACCAACCACACACGCCCACTTCAGTTTACAACTAACAATCTGATATAGCTTTATCACTACAGGTAGAATCCTGAGAGTCCTTGCACCAACACGACATTTCAAACCTTCGTTCCTGCACAGTTAAGTTTTCCTGCCCCTTAACTATCTTATCACTAGCACATAATTCATCCGCTCAGCTATTCTTGCTACTCACCACAGATTTTGCATTCCACAGGAAGTTCACAGTATTTGGCTCTGCACTGGGGACAGAAATATCCACCCAGTGTAAGACCTGGCTCACTGTTGTTTTCCAATTGCCTGGAGCAGAGAGAGAGAGAGAGAGAGAGAGAGAGAGAGAGAGGAGGTTGGAGGAAGAAACCAGTACCATTTTCTGAATGATGGCATGCTCTCAAGCTGTATAAATATCACCATTAATAATGGCGATATTGGTAATACTACATAACTGGTAACACTATGTAATACCGGTAACACTACACAGTCCTCAGAACAAACATTGTTTAAAAAGTTTCTGTACCTGTTATGTGTATAGACATATCAGAAAACAATTGACTGGGTGAGACATCAGTGACCACACTTTCCCACCAAAGCAGAACAAAAAACAAATTCTCCCCACATAAAGGAAAGGAGAATCAAGTTATCTTTAAAAAATAAAGTTATGAAACTACTACTCCCCACCAATATTCTGTATTGACTTTATGAGGCACGTTAATATTTATTCCCTCAAACAGCAGACATTGTTTCCTTCTGAAAACTCATGCTGCTCTAGCAGCCTTGAAGACTACGATTCCTTTCACAGAGAAGAGCACTGTTATATTAATCAAACTGAGGCCTGTGTTTTAAACTTCCATTTAATATCACTACACATCAGTAAAGCAATAAATAAAAAACTTAATTCCAGACAACATCCTTCTTTATCATGAGTATATCTTTATAATGATAAGAAAATACTTGAATGTAAAAATGCTAGTAAAATTGGTGGTAATAATTTAGATACCTTGTAGGACCCTTGTGTTCTGGTCACTGCACAGAAATCTAAAAGCCATTCACTACCTTCGAAAATTTTACAATGTAAAATTTAAAAAGTGTATTTAAAAGAGAAGAACACATAGGACCAGGTATAGGACGTGCAAGTTAAAGCAAGACTACTGAGAAGTCACAACATATTAGTTGCTAGTCCTTTTTCATGCTATTTTGTCATATTTTCACCAAAAAGCAGATTTTCTAAATATAACTAGATTATCCTTGAATTCTAATACTGGATTTTAATCAGCTCTACTTACGCCATGCTAAAGGATGGCTTTGCATCTTGATCAGATAGAGACGCAATAGTATGCTGAGGAAAACCTTAAGAGAAAAACATTCCATATTACCAACTTTAAACATACTAGTAATCTTTCAGTTTCTAACTGAATGCAGAAGTTCAAAGATTATTCTAAACATTAACTTCTATCTTTTTTTTTTTTTTTTTGTTATTACAAGAAGCAATATGCTCTTACCAGGTAGGAAATCCTTCCTAAAAGTCTCTATCTACATATCCACCACCAAATCCCTCACTTATTTTCCCCAATGGAAAAAAGTCTGTTTAGAAACGTAATGGGAAGATTAGTTCACTGGAATCCAATTTCTGAAGAACAATTAAAAAGTAAATGATGTGCAATGGTAGGAAAGCAGAAAGAGCACTGTATGAGTGCTCATGAACAATAATTTTTAACTAATGAAAAAAATATGTTTATATACTAAGTATATACTCTCCTTCCAAGCGCAGTATAAAATGGGCATAGTCTTATCCATCGTATGGAGGCCACAGACAACACCAGTCTTTACATACCATTTATTTTTACAGCTTATCTCAAGTGAGCCGTTTTTTTTTTTCCTACTGTTGCTCAAGCTTTATCTGTAATGAGCAAATCTCTTAAGTATTCAAGTTCACGTATAAAAATATATACGATCTTGTCTATGAAAACAGATGGATGAAAGTAAGAACAAAAACCTCTAGTCAGTGGCATTAGCGTTTCTGCTCTGGTTTAATGTCAGGCTTAAATTTAATGAGAAGTACACCAGAAGAAGAAAAGGCACCCAGTCCATTTGTTGAAAGGAAAAACATGACAGTGCTCCATACAAACACCCATTACATAGCAAAACAGAAGGCTGTTACAGCAAATGAAGCTTATGACAGTTGCCTTTCACAGAGATAAGTAGAGGGAGAAACAAAATACCTTGTTGTTCACCCTTAAGTTTTTAAACACTAAATTTATACCAATTACTGTACAAGCAATGTCATTTCATCTTATTGCTTCCAACTGCAGTTGAGTGTGGAGTCTTATTTGTTTTAATTCTTAACTTTATTTAGAAGCTGAATACTTTGCAGGTACAACATTAAGCAAATTGAAACCTACCTGGCAAAACAGAAGCGTTAAAACAAAAAGAACCAATTGTGCAATGCCTTTAACGTGCTTCTAACCATCTGCATTACTTCAAAACAAAAGACACAAAGAGAGAAAAAGACTCTTAAATCTTGCACCTGGAATTTAACAAAACCATATCCTACCCATTCGAATAAGGGAGCATTCAGTACTTGAACTGGCAGGTGGAGGACTAACATGATGCATCAGCAGTTCTTTATAATGAGTTTCATCTAAAATAACATGGTACGTTCCTGTCACAGAGAAAGAAAAGACCTACTCTCAGATTATTAATTTATAACCTAGCAAGTAACACAAACATATTTCTCCAAATAACAAAACAATGACTTAAATATTAAAAAGTAGCCAACCCTTCACTAAAAATAAAATAAAAAATACACCAGAATGTTTAGATAGTTACATAAGAAGGCCTAGAGCTTTTTCTCCAACGTTACCAGTAGTTACATTGTAAGAGTTACTATTAGAGTAATTGATGTTAACACGTTAGAGTTCCACATCATATAGCTCTATCCGTAGAACACTAGGCTTTAGATATATTTCTTCTTTCCAAAGAAGCAGCTACAAGCTGATAATTACTTCATTAAACGTTATGCGTTTCGTAACTTGGAGAAGCCCTTAAATTTTCTGCCAGCACAACAGAATAATTATCTTTAAACAATAAAAATGCATTAAAGGGAATATGACAAACCAGTTACTTAATTTCAAATTTAAACTTGTATTAGTAGTGTAACTACAAAACTTCAGATACATACCACCTGTTTCTCGGGCAAGTACGGTACAAACTCGAACTTCAGCACTTAGACCGATGACAGATACTCTGATCTTAACCGCTTTTAAACACTTCACATGGAAAAAGAAAGCATACTCAAATTCATCAGCAGAACTGAAAATGGTAAAAAGGTGCAAAGTTTTAAATGAAAATTTACGGGTTATAGCATTCTAACTGTCTGGTTTTAGTCTAATAGTTTGGAGGTTTGAAACAGTAGTCAAACTTCACTTCTGTACCTTAATTAGATCATAGATGTTGGCTGGATCACATGTTGTTAGACTGCTGAAGACTATCAAAACCTCTCTGCTTGTATGTCCTGGCATATGCCTAAAGAAAGTATACAGTTAAATTACCTATGTACACTAGGCTAAAGTTCAAGGACTTTGATGTACTAAAGTCAGAAGAAGACAGGATATGAAGACGTCTACATTTTACGAAAGACTGTGGTAAGATCCTTCTCTGAGAACCAGGATTTCCTCTGCCATAAAGTCAGAGCTTTACGATAGCTAACATGCAACATTTAATTGTGTCCGTCATCTGATTGCTTGCTGTAACGTTTAAGTTACCCCATACCTTACCCATACTCTCACAAGTAAAATTCACCTTCAAACTAGCAACAATGCAGTAAGTCTTCTCAACTTCTTAGAAGAAGAAAAACAAAAAACAAAAACAAACACGCATCTCTGATCAGTTGATGGGGTAAATCTACTACTCTTAACTACTGTCCTTCCCTTTAAAGTTCTTAATTGAAAACCCTTCTCCAACTATAGGTTCAAATAATTTTCTATGACATTAACTACCAGATTTTTTCTGCCAGTGTTACTAGCTATAACTATTTGTTAAGTATATCCTCCCACCAATGTTTTTACCCTCTCAGTGCCTCACAGGGCAAAAATTTATGAAACTGTTTTAAGAAGTCTAGCCTACCCAAAATCTATCTCTTCAAAGTATATCAAAACTTCACCAGAAAACTGTGATTCAATTTTGTTTCTTCTCCTGTTCCCTTACCTTGTTTAGTCCCCAACTCCACCCTCTCTCATACCTTAGCCCTGCAGTAAAACTTAATTGTAAGTAAGGTTTTTCATCACTGTATTCATATATAATTTAAAATTATCTTTTTTTTTTTTTATATGATGCAGCTTTTCATAAGAGGTATATCTCTAAACAGAAGTGTCTTGTCTTAGACTATCAAATATGATAGCAGTGCAGAAGTTAGCCTCTTACAGCTTGTAACGTAAAAGGACGCAAAGCCTTCTTTAAAGACTCTGGCCAGCACAATGCAAGACACTAATTAAAACAACCATCGCTGCCCTCCAAAAAGTTTACCATTAGCATTATACTGATTGAGGAAACCAAACAGAGAAAACAAAAGTTATTTACATACTAACTTTAAAGTCTGCATAGCCAAATTTAGGGAATTATACAGAGATGGCTCTCCATGGCAGTTCATATCTACTGCTTTCTTCAGAGCAGTTATGTGTTTTTTTGAGTTACCTGTACAGGAATAAAACATTGACCTGAAATAACAAGTTAAAAAAATACAAATATTTAAAATATGTATTTTATAGATTTCACTTGTACAGCAACAACTTTCAACCTGTTACCTGTCGGTCTCCGCTTCTCACAAATTGACCCCTTGGTCAGAGTGTAGGAGAACAGTTTATTATTATCAGAAATACATTTATTCTACAGGCACTCACAATTGTTAGAAAGTCAAAAGGTCAAAAAGAGAATCACTGCTGTATATTATTAAGCGCTTAACATGAAAGAAAGAATCACAGCGTGAACTGTCTCAAAGTGTTTCAGTAGAAACAGTGTTTAGTTTCCTCTGTTATCCTCAAAGTACCATTCAAGCATTGATTGATCCTCAAACTCCTCAATAAATTTGCTCCAGTTTATAGCTGGCTGAAGAGACAAGAATTTAAACTACTTCTCTGAAACCACATGACTTGTTAGTGGCAGAATATAGTAACCCAAGAAATCTTGCTTCTTAACATCTTGTCTAATCTCACAGAATACACAGATGTCATCAAACACAAAGTTCACAAACAGGGTAAGATATTAACTATAAGCGAGACGAAACATATTTCCCTTGAATCCTGGATAACATTTGATCAGGCACAAACACACAAAGGCAGCTCTGGATCCAAACTGATTGAAGTAAAGACTCCGATTTCAGATAACTTGCAACAACTTCTCCTTTAAATTGAAAATAGTATGCTAACGGTACTTCACTATCAATAGTCATCCAGATGGAATTTTTAAGGCTTTACAGTACAAGAGACGACAACAGAACTCCAATTTTAAAGAGAATACTACTCGCCTACCTGAAAGTTCTGTCATTTTTTCAGCTCTTTTACTCTTCGTTACAATTAAGCCAATCTGAAAAAGAAAAGAGAAAGATAAGATTTTTGTTAAGAAATAAAAATCGACTTGATTTATATTTTTGATCCAAAAATAAGTAGTAAACAAGACAAAGCACCGATTCGCTAACTCTGCAGGCTTTCTTATAAGTGTGACAACAACAGCACAACGCTATGCGTCAGTTAACGTACATTCCTGCATCTTCATTGTCATAAAACACAAAAATAATTATTTCTAAATTCTAAATGCTGAAATAAAGTCTAATCAAGTCTTCTGTGTGCTGATTCACATTTAGGAAAAAAAAAGGAATAGATGTGTTCCTATTTTCACTAATTAATGCAAAAAACCAAGAACTTCACCAGACTGATGGGAAAGGGAGGGAAAGAAACGTATCAATTGAAAACAGTTTACTAGATATGTCAAAAATAAAAGCAAAACTAGAGCCTTCAGAATAGGTTTTAGTTCTGTAATCAGTTGTGGTAACAATAATTTGTTTGTCATATGGTTGTACATACCTGACTAATAGGATTTTGGTCAAAGTACTCTTCAACAAAATATTCCAATAACTACAAAGAAGAGTTAAGACTGTTAAAAATACAGACACATTCCACATGCATTAAGTGGTTAATACTTGCCAAGCATTCAGTGCCATTAAAAAGAGAGAGCGCGAGCGTGAGCCTTCCCTACCACTCTCTTCCCTCTCCTCTAGGACGTTTTAGCCCTTTCACTCTTCTCCTTCCTATATTATCTATGCAAAGCAAGTTCAAGAAATCTCATTTTACTCACTTCATATACTAACACTCTAGATGAGTGCTAATTCAAATACAGCTTTAAAATACACCAAAAAGCATTAATTTGTACCAAATATTCAAAACCCAGGATTTCAATGCTTAATGTTATAAAGGAAGATCCTATAGGATTTGCAGAATTCAATTTCACTTCTCCACATTTAGAAACAGCAAAGCCTGTCTAGCATCCACTCAAATCAGAATTTATGAAGCCACAAACATGAGAAAAAATAAACATTGCTAAACGTTTAAAGAAAGTACGGTTGTTCTCTTCCCATCCCTTATTATGGGCAACACTTCAGCTCCATTTCCATATACTTCTTTATCACATTTTCATAACACATCCTCAGGAACTGCTCTCACTACACAGTAGCAATTCTGCAAGGCAGACTCATCTTACACAGGCTCTACTATTCAAAAAAAACACAGTCAAACTACTGCAGGAAAATTATAGGCTAGCAACATAAACAAGGGAAAAAAGTAGGGATGAAACGAGGCTATGCAAGTAACCTAGTCACAGGAGACTGCCATTCTTCTAAATGCAACGTGGAAACGATTCGCACAGGAACAGTGAATTAATAAGAGAAAACTTCTGAGTACACAAATACCTTTAAAGTGCAAGTAAGCCTGTTGGGTTTTAAATCTTGGTCCTCCATAGTTCTTGATCCATCAATTACCACATAAAGGTGACGCATCTGCAGTAGCAACGTAATAACAATTCTAATGGTACAAGTTCCCAATTTAAGACAAAGATCAAGTTTTATCACCCACAGAACAATTGTTTAAACAAATGGTTCATTAGTTCATTTTCTTAAAATAGCAACTACTTCCTATGTCAAAGAGGGAAAACTTTGAATACTAAACCAAACCACAGCTTTTAAGGGTATGCAATCAAAAGCAGCTGAAAAGTCAAGTATTGTTCCACTTTGCCTTCCAAATGAAGCAGAAGAATCTTTTGTGACTAATACTCACTGTTCTTATGCTCTCAAGGGAAGTTACCAAATAATCATAGCTTGCACTTATTTACTTTCTTCACCTGAGGAACTCAACATTTCATAAAGCAATATTACAATTAACAATTCACTTAAAACTATGCCCATCTGTTTGCACAGAGAAAACACAACAGCAAGAATGTGTACGAACCGACTGCAGCTGCAAAGCATGTCCTGATACAGGAAACTAACCAAACCTCAACCTCTAAAGCTATTAACACCTCACATCCCGCACTGCCACTGAAGTAGGCATACTACTTCAGTCCAAGTAGTTTTGGACACAGAACAGCCGAGGGTAAGATATTAACATACCATTCCAAGTCGAACTTGTCCATGGTGCTCATAGAGTCTAATAAAACACAGAAGGTTTTAAAGTAAGATGCAAATGAATGAACGATCCTGAATCAGACTCCAATCCCACAGTTCCAGCACATTTGAAATGATCATTAACCATGGACGCTTACTTCCATTGAAAAGAAACAAACGGGGAGATTATAAGATCCAACGACTCTCAGAAAACAAAACAAAGCACAGTTCTTTTGACCAAGTTTAACGAAACTTTGAAAGTTCACATAAATTTGAACATTTTACTGTAACAGGTGAAAGAAATACTGATTCTGTCTACCAATTCTTCTGACGACATAAAACAAGAATCTAGCGCCACCAGGTCAATAAACAGCTTAAAGTAGGATTGGTACATTTGAGAAAATTGGTAAAGGATTTTCTTTGCACAGTCCAATTATTGCAATTACACTACTTCATACAGCATATCAGATCAAGATCTAAACTCCCTGGACTACTCACTCTTAAAAGAAACTCAAGATAAAAATAAATCTCGGGTTTCCTTCCTGATTTAACTAACAGATGGCAGACAGAGGTCTGCATCTCAAGTTTTGAAGGAGTGAAGACCAAAATTATACTGCAGGCATGCTGAGATGCTCAGTCTACCTAAAGGATCCAGTTTCATAACAAAGACCTTATAATTCACCAAAACAGTATTTCCTAAATATTCTTGGTGATACAGAATACCTTTTTCGCTTAGCCTTGAAAAGAATGTCCTCAATGGTTGCTTTCAGCGATCCGGACTCATCTTCTTTAAGAATTTCCCTGCACAAAACAAACCGCTACTGAAACAAAGCCTGCACGGGGATGTATTGCAAAGGCTAAAAGAACACCTTTTTTTAAAAGGAAGAACAGGCTAACGAATAAAAAGGAGGGCCTACCATGTTCTTTCGTAGCCTCCTTCCCAGCGTTTTGTTCTTTCAGGTTCGTCATCCATGTCTGTGCCTTTGCTCTTACCTACGCTGCTGCCGGACCACAACCGTGACAGACCTGTAACTAGACCTTTCCCACCAAACGCCACAGGCCGCCCGGCCCCACCGAGCCGCCCCGGCCCCGCCGCCGGCTGAGCCGCTGACGGGCCGGTGCCCCGCCACACGCCCGACAGGGAGGCACGACCGCCGCTTCGAGGACAATCTAGCTGTGGAGCCGCCCGCCCGCCGGCCGCTGCCGCGGGCGCAGAGCGGCGGAGGACGGGGCTGCGCGGGCCGCCGCGAGGGGCGAGGCGGCCACCGCGCCCCGCGGCCGCTCGGGGGAAAGGGGGGGGGGCGCGCAGGACGACGCCGCCCGGCGCGGGGGGGGGGAGGGGGGGACGCGCCGCCCGCGCGAGCCTGACACGGCGCGAGCCGCGCCTACCGCCTGCCCAACGGTCCCAACGGCCCCGCCGCGGCGGCCGGAAGCGCCTGCGCCCGCCCGCTTCTTCCTCGGTGCTTCCGCGAATCCCTCCCGGCTGCGGTGCCAGGGCGGCTGAGCGATCGTTCCGCGCTGGGGCGGGACTCGCCCCCCGGCCCCGCCGGCCGGAGAGGGCGAGGCGAGGGCGGGTGAGTGGCGGGGAGGGGCCGGCGGAGGCCGCCGCTGCCCGGGGGCCTCGCCGAGCTGCCGCCCGGCACACCGCCAGAGGCGAAATGGGCGCCGGGGGAGCCAGGCTGTCCCTGGCGGAAGGCGAACTCACCCAGACGTGGGGAAACCCCACCACCGCCACAGTGAAATACAAGATTAAACAAATATCTATCTATCTATCTATCTATCGATAGCTATATATCGAATTATTCGAGAGGGAGGCAGCGTGGCCGAAAGGCACAGCGAACAAACCGGAGGCGGCAGGGCGGCTCCAGCGCCGAGCGTCTGTCAGCGAGCGGCTCAGCCCCCCGCCGCTCGTGTCTCACCTCTTTCACAAAGACACCTCGGAGGTGGCGTGGCTGCTGCAAACGAGCCAAGGCCAGTGACTTCCAAAACGTTCACCGGAGGGCATAAAAGTGGGCATGGGGATTTGTTACAAAGGGCATAAGCTATTCAGCGAGATTATAACACTGTTTGTACATGACTACGTATGCCCTTCATTAACTGAAGAACCCAAGGGACTGGGAAAAGGACAGAGCATTACTTACACACACCGTAATATTGACTGTTATTGTATAATTACCGTGATCAGTTACCTCATGAAAATAATTGTACTTTATCCCAATAGCAAAAACACTGCTTCAACTCCATTCTAAAATGCGCAGCTTGAAATTTCTCAACTACTGCAAGGTTCAGGGCATATTTTCTGTGGCTAAGCAAATGCCCTCACAGGAGGGAACTGAGTAGTGGAATAATGTAGCTATGTCTTCAACTACATAGAATAATCCCATAGAACATGAGTTCTACCACCATGTAGAAAAAACCTTTCAGAATTGCCTCTTTCAGGCTGGAAGCTGTTTCACTACAATAATTTTCTTTTAGGACTTCTTTTAATAAACTATCATTATAAACCTATGAACAGTTAATTGGCAGTTGCATTTTAAAAGTGGGTTGAGGTGTTCCATCTCACAGCGAGTGGGGTGTGGTAATTGCTCAGACCCAATGAAACAGTTTTTCACTAAATATCATGCAAGTACCATTTTTCAGATGTCTATGAAATTACTATTTATGTCTTTGCAAGCATACAATTTACTTCTAAAGGCTGTCAGGATAATAGTTATTTAAAAGACTGAAAGCCCTAAGTAGCACTCTACAGTTCAAATCCAGCAGTACTTGACGTTATTGATCACAGACACACTTTGAAATATTGTGCACACGCAAAACTCTGACTGGACACTAAAAGCATCAAGGAGAAAATCAGTCACAGTTTAAACACCCAGTAGAAATACTAGGTTGTTGGCTGGTAGGTACATGGAAGAGCAGCTTTTATTGTTTCCTCTAAAGAAAAAAAATATGAAGCACTTGTAATTTATTTCAATTATCCAGATGTGCTGGTAGAAGTTGCACTTTTCACACTGAAAATGCAATATTATATTTGCAGATGTTCACTACTCACCTTTCACAATTACTGTAGTAAAGAGTAAAACTACATTTAACCATCATCTGTTGTAACAGTAATTTTATTCTATTACCTTCATGTAGCCATGCCCAGAAATTGGCAAGTGATCATACCACGCAGTGCAGCACGTTCCCCACATTCATGAGTTTAAACAGCAACTAGTTCACATTACTAAGCGTAGGGGATGATTTGCTTAAATATTTTTAGTTGTATGGATTAGTGTCACAGTGCTTGAGAAGAAGAGGAAGTGCTGCAGCAGGATAGATTGGCCTTTACATAGGCGGGGCAGCAGGGAAAAGGCACAAATACAAGAGTAGAAGGGAATGGGAGGACAGATTTGTTACCAGAACAAAGTCTCTAATAGAAAAACAGGATCAGAGCTGTGGAGCTTTAAAAAAAAATACCAAAATCTGATATCTGTTGTGAAAGAAAAATTGTATATCCTTATACTCCCACATGCTTATATATAACTTTTACACATCTGCAGGACAGAATACTACATGCAGTGGTAGACAAGGAAAATGTCTATATTTACTGTATTTTACATACAGAGAAACAGAGCCACTGACTACTAGCAAGTGCACACATTTTAGGAGTATTAGGAAATAAGCAGTCTTTCAGGACAAAAGAAAGAGCTTCCACTTCACAAGCATCATACTGAGAATTAGCTCAACAGAATTAGAACAGTTTTAGCCAATTTCTTTGCAGCACAATCAGAACTTTACTGGCTACAGTGGAAATGCGCCAAGACTGGGTTCAACCCCTTGAATTACAGGAAAATCGCCAGGCATCCATTTCTAGGGGGTGTCACTGTGCATCAAAGTAAGACAAGAAATGAGGCAGAAAACATTTAAACAAAAGTACATTTCCTTAAATAGGAGTGGGAAACTTAGCAATTAAATGCAAATGGTGCACTTAGCAGCAGCAATCTATAAACATAGGCAAAACAGAAGAAATTAATTTAAACACACCTGGGAAAAATCAGCTGTTCTAGAGGAATGCCATAAAAACTACTGAAGATGGAAAAAATTCTTAATTTTAAGAAGTCAAGAGTCGCTTCTAGGAGTGGAAATACAGCTGTACTTTGATCTACTCCCATTAGGTCACGTGCCATCTTTTCTTAAGAAGGAAAAAGTCCAATTTATAGGATCTTGAAATAGAGAAATGGGTTCAAGCTGATAATGGTATTAGAAGAAGAGAGAAGCAAATTTTTTCAGAACTGGGATCATTTTTACTGTCAAGACCAAGAATTGTAATTCTGTAGAGGAATGTAGGCTATACAATCTTGTAGATGATGATTGTCTAAAAGCTTCAAACCCCAACACAATTTTGGGACTAATAAACTAAAAGCTGGATAGCTATTTCTACACATTTAAACCCATTACACTTTTCATTAACACCAATACTTTTACTTGATATGCTGTCATGAATCAAACCCCAAGGCCACACTAGTATGTGATGCACACTTCAGCTTATGTTCATTTGGCACTTTACTTGCCCTGCATAAACACACAAGTTAGCAAGGAACATGAGGATATTGCCACAGTCATCTTGATCACAGTCATCCAGCTGTTCATCAAGACAAACGAGCCCCTTTTAGGAACTCAAGTCTGCTTTGAAAACTAGTTGTATTTTTGGAATCTGCAAGTTCCTCTCGGACGTTTGCCTCTATGGATCTGTTGAGCCAAACAGGTATTTCCTAAGAGGAAGACTGGAGGAAAGAAGCCCTTGTTACATACGCTCACCAGCTGAGGACAACCTGTAACTGAAAGAGTATGTTAATCTCTCATGTAGGGCAATATTATTTGCAAACTTTAAATGAGTATCCTCGCGTTCTGCAAAAACCCAGGCGCACTAGTAAGGCCACATAGCAGACGTTATATTTACATACAACAATGCAGATCCACAGAGGGCAGACTAGAGAGACCACACAGGGAGACCTAGGTGACATTCACCAGCCTGTGATACTCCTGTACTAAGTACAAAATTAACTTCAGTTTTGTTCAACGTATACCTTAATTTCTTTCAGAACATCAAGAGACCACTTTCCTTGAGATTTCTAATTGTAACTGTATTGACTAAACTGACTCATTTGTCTTGCATTTGACTGGCTTCGACTCCCAGGCACTAATTTCTATTCCATTAATCTCCCCCTCAAGATATTAAAGCGTTTCTTAGACTTTTTAATTTTTGCGTGTTTAGAGCAGTTCATCCTTGATAGGCTAGAGTAAAATCAACTTGCCAATTGTACACACTGAGCCTCCAGCTTCTTCCCCCACCTGCTTAGCAGTGTTGAGGTCTGTAACATGACCCAGGCTTGAGCCAGTAATTTACCTTAACAGCTGCAATGAGTTGCCAGGCTGGATTTCCTATAATGCAGAGTGGGCTCCTGTGCTTGCTGTTTGATGCTCAGCACATGTCACTACGGTGCCTGGCACCACTCCTACCCGAAACCCCGGCAGTCACAGAAGGGTGTTCCTGCCCATCTTCTCTCCATGCCCTGGGAAATCAGCCCAGCCACATGCACGGCATCTTCGCAGGAGAGGCTGAGAAAGCCACATGCAGTGTCTCCCGTCAGGTCTTTTCCCCACTCCAGCAAGAGGCACAGCATTCCCTTCTCTCAGCCTCTTTGATGGAAACTCAGCCAGAAAAGAGAAGCTGGACGGTTCTGCAGATGCCTTGCTGGCTGATCTGAGGAGCCGGTTTCTCAGAGGGAGAAGCTCAGACCACCGTCAAAGGGAGGCTGGAGCTCAGTCTTCTAAGTCTTAATAGGCCTTTCCCACACCAGGAGACTAAGGGGAAATCTGCCACAGAAAACATCAGACAAGCAAGCGGGGGGGTGGAGTGGAATACTTAAACTTGTATTAATCTTCTTCTGGTAACTGACAACACCCAGAACTGCCATTGAGAACAAATGGGAAATCTGGGCGTACAGTAATCCCTGCATTTGAACTGCAGGGATCTGGACAAGGACCTGTCTTACAAACAAAAGCTTTTTTTTTTTTTTTAACGTTTCTGCAGCACAACAGCTATAAAGCGCTTGGCCGCAGCTCCCTTACAGAGTAGGGAGGTTTCCTTTACACTGAAAGGAATGGCAACTTGAGCCAGAGAGATGACTGAGAAGAGAGCGAGGACAAGGGATGGCACTGAGTTTTGCCCAATTCAGAGTGAAAAAGATATTGAGAAACTTTCCAGGTGGATGAGACTGAAGTCTGTTTCAAATGAAAAGCTGCCAAGTTTTCTAATTCTCTCAGCATTCCTGTAGTGTCTTGTGTTACGTACTTCATCCACTAGAGCTCTTGGAATTAAGTGGCTGATTAACTTGGAATGTCAACTTTTGATAAATATGAGAGCGAGTCTGAAGCCATCAGAATTGCAGTGTGAATAATAAGGGTTCAAAAATCAGATGGCCAATAACTGCCAGGGTGAAGTACAGTACTGCATTTGCACTACCGAAGATGCCATAATTGTTCTAAACTGCAAAGAGCTTTCCTAACTTCTTCCCTTTAAATTAAGGCCAAAGTTGAAAATTTTCCTCTAAAGAAAACATAGTCACTAGCAGAAGTCTTGAAGTAACCTTAATCAGCATTTTTTTCCAATAAAATGCCTCCAAAAACAAGAGAATAACATGCTTATGCTTAGGATTTTTTTGAAATTAAAATATATTTCCGAGCAAGATATCCGGTGAAACAGCAGTTGTAGAAAACTGTACAAAGAAATGGCTATCAATGCTTCCAACAATTTTAGTAAGTACAAAAGTGTAAAGATATGGAAAAGGACATAAAAAGAAAATTTCCTGATCTATGAGAACATTTGCACATGCAAACCTATTTATCCCAAGATATATTACACAAATTTATACTGAATCTCTAGAAAGCGTATCTATAAACGAAACATTTTACCTGGCCTTATAGAAGATCCTTTATCAGCATTTCATTTGGGAATTAATTTTGTTCTACTTAATCTCTGAGTTCACAAGCACCTGCAACTAGGTAACGTTAAAATTGTCCTAAACAAAAAGTCTCGTTCCTTGCTCATGAAGAAGAAAAATTGTTTTTCTTCTAGGCCCGTGAATTCCTGCTAGGATGATCCCAAAAAACCATGCAGAGCATATCAGTCTTTGTCAAAACTAGCGGAACAGGGACATGGCCTAATCCTGTATCTCTATTCCTTTAAGGTCATATATAAGTTCTTTACATCACCTCTGCAGAGGAGCATTGAAAACAGAAACAAAAAAAACAAAGGCAAAAAACCCACTGTGCTATGCTTGTTTAAACAGCAGGTTATTTTGCAGCTCTTATTAAGCAAAATTTCCAATAATTTCTGACATACAGCAGAGCACATGAAGATGCAAATAGTCGTATTAAACTCAGTTCTGACTTGTCAAAACAGTTCAGAATAATTAAGTACTCTACCAAACCCCAGCCAGTAACATCAACTCAACTCTTTTTGATATCATAAAATAAAATCTGAAATTGTTACATTTAAAAACTGGGCACATTTTTGACATGGTATTTAGAACTGCTCTCTCTGGTAAACAATAATGCAACACTTGCAAATAGAAAACTATGCATACGTAAAGGAACAGGCTGTGCACTGTCTAATAAAAGCAGAACGTTAACACAGATGTTCTAAACTCATCTGGTAACTTCATTAAATTGATTTGGAATTGGACCTGTATACAAAGGCTATTCAGAAATGCACAGTATCTAAATAAGTCACAAAGTGATTAAGAAATTAATTGTTTTCCCCACAGGAAATGTAAAATTCTGAGAGTAAATAAATACTTCAAAATACGCATTTCTATTTAAAAAAATATAAAATAGTATCCACATAGTCAAGGTGATGCTAAACGTGTACATTCCAATTCATAACTTTATCATAGTCCTGTATTCGTTGTTTTATGTGAGAAAGCTTATTCTTGAGGTATTCACAACGCTCCTTTTTCTCCAGAAATGTAGGATCCTGCCAAAAATACAAAAACTCCTTATATTAATGTTTACACTTTCAGTTTCCTCCAACAATAACTCATTAGCAATGATGGCATTGATTAAGGACAGCATATAAATATCCTCATTCCTCAAAAACAAGCTTTTTTGCTTGGCCCCAATTTCTTACATCCAGCCTTTTCTTGTTTCCCCTTCATTCATGAAGGGCTGAAGAGAGAGGTTCTGCTTTGATATGCCTTAGTTATTTAGTAAATAGAGCAACTTTAGCATAAATGTGCAAATGCAAACAGGTGTGTTCTGGCATGCCAAATAAAACCCTCTCCCGAAAAAGCAATGAAATTTAACTAACAAGGATGCAAAATTTGAATGCAACGAAAAAAAAAACCCAGATATTTGCAATGTTTTTAGTGAAACAAAGGTACACATTTACTGCCTCCATTTAAAAACAACCAAGCAAAACCTCTTGGACTACAGGGAAAATTAATTTTTGACAGTCCATGTAAGTTCCATGCCAAAAAGAAAACACAAAACTTCTCTTCAAGGGCAATACTGTATATTTTCTGCTGTTAAAAAAGCTGTGTTGGCTTTGTCAGCAAGTACAAATGAACTGTATCCCAAAAATAATCAGTGGTGACTGATCTCCTGAAAGCAAAACGCTAGAGATGAGACATGCTCTCAGAAGATTAAAATATTCTCCCCCCAAGTTTGTCTAACAGAATCATTAATCTCAAATGAGGTTGTTGACATGATGAGTAGAGTGCGCAGCGTCCTAACTTCACCAAAGTTTTAAAAGACAAATATACAAAGCTCTGTAATAGCTAAGCATACCCTGAACTAGCAAATCGTACCTAGTGACAGGAGTCCTGCCTAATTACACTCTCTTTGCTATTTATTAGATTCACCAGCAATGTAAAACTCAAAACACTCACATTTTTCTTCTTCTTGTATTCTTGCAAAACTCTGGATATCCTTTCCTGTTCCTAATAGGAGAGACCGCACATTTTTAACCACATCAGTGTGCTCCATACCTTCACGTTAAATTTTACAAAATAGTTGTCAGAAGTCAATTGCTCCTTTAATCAAATCCATTCTAATATATTTTAACTCTTAGGTTTTGTACTTGAGAAATAGAGAAAATACATTAACTGTAGCTTGACAATACTTGAAAAAAAATGGAAAGCTACATACAAAACTTGAAAGCTACTAACATTAAAAAAAACAGAAGAACTTGTATAAAATTTAATTGCAACTTAGCATCCTCAACTCATGACTAAACAAGAAACAACAGACTTGGGTAAACTCTCTCTCCTACCAAGTCACTGCCAGCATTAGAGGACATTGCCATAACTGAAGACAGTCAGAAACTGCCTAATAACATACCTGCTTTTCCATTTCGCAGGTACTTACATGTATGCTTCCAGGATTATGAGGCAGTTTTCTCATCAACGCATCCAGCTCATCAAACTTCTTCAATACAGCATGAACTTCCCCTGACAGTTCTTTATATTCAGCAAACTGATCATTGAATACTGCTTTGTATCGGTCTCGCATTTCATTTGTTTGAATTGCAGGATATTTCCTTTAAAAAAGCATTTTTTAAGGACTCATATTAGAGACAGGACTTCAAGACACACACAAACCCTTGACTTCGGTACTATATTTCTCTACTGTTCATCAATATCATAGCCTGCCAAAACGTGCATGCATGTAAAGCATTGAAATCTATGTCAAGTATTATACAAATTATTTTTATGATCTCATACTTCACCATAGAAAGGTCTAGCCTTGCCACTTGAAACTGAAGTACGCTATAGATTTAGCACTTGGAAAGTACAAGATAACATAGGTTTAAGGGGCTAAAAGGACAAGAACTTGTCTGTATGGTCTTCTGTTCCTTCAATAATTATTGTACATGCTACATTATAGTAGTCGGCTTTCACATGTGGGTTTTTTTTAAATTTAAGATTCTTCATTTATATTACTATTTCTATGCCACTGGCGCCAGCCCTCATCCTCTCTATTCTAATATTCACTTCAGTTAAGATTCTGAGATCCACAGCACATGAAGAATCACAGAGAAACCATGAAACGTGTATATGAAAAACACCGAGTAAAAAAACATGTTTCAAATATTCTCCATTAAATTTGTTCATCAAAGCCAAGTCACTTACGCTAAGTAGTCCGGCATCACTATAGGTTTAGGAATGTGGCCTGCAGGTATATGACCATTAAGTTGTTCAGTTTTCACTTCCACCGATTTAAGCTGTCTATAACTGACCTCTTTTCCTCTTGGTCGGTCAAAACTCTCATACTAAGTTTCAAAAGCCAAAAAAAAAAGAAGTCAGTCAATTTTACTTCAAAGACAACATACATAAACCACAAAATAGCTGACTAATTTGAAGATAGAGGTACAAAGACTGAGGTGCATGCAAATTGTATAAACTCTTTACGACCATTATTATAATTAGAAAATTAGGAAAGTGTTACAGTAACGTTTCTCACACAGTAACCATCTTAAATTTGTCCAAATAGCTGTTCCAGTAACAAATAAATACTTCTTGAAAAGATTTTTCCCGTGTGTCTTAAGTAATTTCAGAAAGTTCCCTTGAGTTTCTGTCTAATCTGTGACTGCTTGCTGATGGACATCATTCCGTTCTGCGGAGTTCCCCTTTGTCCTTATTGCACAATTTCTCCCTGGACTCAGAAGTAGCAACGCATGGAGTCCTGCCACAGCGTATAAAAAAGGATCCTGATTCAGTACTGAAGTCAGTAACTGAGAAAACAGTAGTATGAAGTGCACAATATCTAATGGGAGGCATTTAAGATCGAAAGAAATACACTGTAAGTTCTCTGAGAATCATCAACATCTGCTACGCTAAGATCCTATACAATCTTTCTGTTGTATGCACCTGCATCTTTGTGCAGTGGAAGTACTAAAAACCTCCTTCAGTATGACAGATTCTGGCATTTGCTGGTATTTCAAAGCTCGCAGGCTGGATTTTGGAGCTGTCTCAGAGACCCAAGAGCAAACCGTGAGTTCACTCAGTATGTATCACTGTGTTTCACTGCCTCTCCTCCAATTTAAACAGGCAACCAGGAGTTCAAAAAAAAAAAAAAAACACCCTAAAACCTACAACACATGAGATGCTCTGCTGTTACAGCCATGTCTGCTAAATACTGTGATAAATGCTGCAGGACCTGTCTGTCAATGTAAAATGATAAGAGCGCACACAGAGGCAGTTATCAGATTTGCTGACACTGTAAATTTATAACCTAGCCTAACCAGTGGTAGCAACTTTATGAGCTCCTTCTGAACCTCCGGAGTAGAAGCAAGTTGTCCAGGTTGCATTAAAGAACTAAACCTAATCTCTTCCTAGAAGGATAAATACTAAATCAGTCAGTCAAAACAAAGAATCACGAGAAAAAGAACAAGCATATGGAAAAAAAACAGCAAAGAAACAAAAAATAAATTTGTTTCTTACCTTCTTTTCTGGCAAAGACAACTGTGTTTTCATCTATCAAAAAATAAAAAAAAAAGAGCTTTAAGTTTTATTCTCAGCATAAATAGCATGCACAGACTCTTAAAATCTAAACTTTTTCAAAATCATGTTGTACAGATAATTATATATGTATATTTAGGTATGAACAAATTTAGAATAAGGAATATTTTTCAGATCTGTATATTTAAAAACCATTTAAGAATGGCAGAACAACAACAACACACCCCAACCCAAAATAACAACAGGATCTCCTGGAAGAGCTGTTAAGGAACAAATCAGATTAAATAGTGCACCCGGTCACCTTTATTACTGCACATTCCAACCTACATTAGCTCACTGACGCTCTGAGGCCTAGGTCATTGCTTAGAAAACGTTTCAGTGCTCTAACCAATAACTCAAGCAGCAGCTATTTTGCACGACACTCTTTAAAGCCTAACTTGCATTGTAAAAGCATTCTCTTTAGAGATTTTCTTAAATAACTGGAATAAACGAACACAGAGTACAGCAGGGAAGAGTGACTGAGCACCCTCTGTGTAATTCCAGCGCTCGTTTCATTTTTGCATAAGTTTAAAAAATGCTTTAAAATTTTAATAATAGAACTGCAAGTTACTTATCAAAAGGGGATTCCCAGTTTTATGCAAGATACAGTGCTTACACTGTGTATAGACAAGTTCTTCTTGATCAATCTGATCAATTTATCTCAAAAGCAGAATTTTAAGGAAGTGTAAAAAGCTTAACAAAAGGAAGAAGATAATACATAAAAATATTTGTTCCTCCTGTTTTATACCAAACCCCCGATGTGTACCTTGTTCAATCACTAAAATAATTCGTTATGAAGAACCAAGATTCCCTCCCTCCTCTGCTTCAGGAAAAACAAGGGAGGCACCAGAGGTCCGAACAAGTACTCTAATGAAAGTTGACTTAGACTCATCTGCCTTTTTTTTTTTTTTCTCTCAAATGTCATATATGATAGTTACACGGTTCCTAGAACATAGGTTTTCCTACCCTTTTTTCATTCTAATTATTAAAACTGATTGGCTAGATTGTGGTGTCTCAGATTTCCATTTTGTTATTACTATTATTATCCATACTACCACGAGGAAAGCTAAAAAGACATCAAGACGCACCTTGGAGTTTTGTTTGCAACATAAAAATCACCATTTCTTCTTTTTATTGTCATTCACACTAGCGCTTAACGTGCTGAAAGCACAGACTTCAAATACTAGGTGGCTTTAAGCCACCTTACGAAATAGCTGAACAGGCACATTGTTCACTTCTTCCTTTGTTTAGGAAATACATGCCAGGAAGCAGTGCGTCAGCTGATGCAGGAAGAGAGCTGAATATTGCAAAGAGAACAGAAGCAATTCCTTACCGAGGTCAATTAAAAAAAAAAAAAGCAACAGAAACGTGAATCAGGCATCTTAAAAAGTGCGGGCTGCGTTTCATTCAGTGATCTCAAATTTACCAGTGAGACGGGTAAAGGCTGATGCTCGGGCTTTGGAACTGCCGCAGGCAAGACATGCCTGACAGGACTCAGCCCATGGCACGAGACGAGCTTCCAGCGGCTTTCCATCATCCCATGCGTATTCGATTTGAAACGGTAATTTATGACTTACCTCTTGCTCCATTAATTCTCTGTGCCTCCGGGCTCCTTCATGTCTCCATAACTTTAAAGCAACCACCGCGCTAATCAGATAGACTACCACTGTGACAAACAGGAAGATTATTGCCGCTGTCTGACCTCCTTCTACGCGGCAAAAAGATGCGTTTATTGGCGTATTAAATAGCTGGTAATAGCAGAGTCCACCGCGATTGATATCATTTACGTACACTATCGCAGCTGCCATGTACAGGAAGAACAGGGCCACGTTAATGCCAAATTCAGTTAAAGGCCACCAGCTCGAATCCAGAAGAATGGTCCGATAGTACATGGACATGCCGAGCACCAGCAACGCTATGGTCACTACCCACGCCGCTCCTGCTACTACGAGGACAAACGGAGTCTTAGGTCCGCCGTAGTAATAACCGCCGTACGTACTGCCAGCCCCGACGCCGTAGGGCTGCGCGTATCCGAACATGTTGTACCACTCGTTGTCCTTGTGCACGTAGGCCGAGACGCAGGCGAACACGGCGGCGCCGCCGAGCAGCTCGGCCACGCAGAGGATGCGGAGCAGGCCGGCCCAGGACTTCATGTAGGCGTAGCGCAGGTGGTAGGCCTCGGCCAGCTCGCTGTAGGCCTGGCCGGAGCGCGGGCGGCGGGCCAGGGAGCCGCAGGCCTCGCCGGCCAGCGCGGCCTCGCCCTCGGCCCGCCAGGCGCCGCTCCCGCCCGAGCCGCCGGGCGCCTCCCGGCAGGAGGCGGCAGCCGAGCCGGGCGGCGGCTGCAGGGCAGCGGGCGAGGGCGGCGGCGAGCACTCGACGCCCTCGGGGACGTAGCGCACGTCGGAGGCGGCGCTGCCCCAGCCGGAGCCGTGGTGGCGCCTGGCCCTGAAGAAGTTCTTCCACGAGTCCGGGATGAATCGCCGCACGGGCTTGAGCTGGGCCGGGCCGCTCGGGCCCTCGCTGGGGCAGAAGCCGGGGCCGCAGGGGGGCAGCAGCGGCAGCGGCGGCAGCGCCCCCGCGTCCAGCGACGCCATCTGCGGCGCTTCCCCGCCTCTCGGCCCGGCTCTCCTGCCTCCGGCGCGCCTGCCGGGGAGGGAAGCGCTGCAGGTCAGCGGGGGGGGCCGCCGCCCAGCCGCGCCGCCACCGCTCCCGCCGCCCTCTCTAAGATGTCCGCCCGCCGGCGGGCTCGGCCGTCCCGGCCCCGGCCCCGGCCCGCCGCGCTCACCTCCACCTCCGCCGCGGCCGCCGCCGGCGCAGGGCCCATGCGCCGCCCCGCCCAGGTGGCCTCACCTGCGGCGGCGCCCGGAAACGCCGCCCGGCAGCGCGCAGGCCGGGGCGGGGGGAAAGACGGCTTTAAATAATTTAATCTTCGTTGACTTGGGGAAAAAAAAGCAAACCACTCAGAACGACCTCTTAACGGGGTGGCTGAGCAGAGCAAGCCAGCGTTTGAGGAACAGCGTGGCAGGGGAGCGCCTCTCGCCTGCCTTCTCCCAGCAGCTGCGCGGCAGCAGCCTCCTGCTCGCCTCCCTGTCACCACCCCGGCAGGATTAGGCCCCCTGTTAAGGCAGGAGCGGTTGGATAGTTCAGTGATACTAAACCGCAGCAAGGCTTAAGGGAAGTTAGCCGCTACCGAAGGCGAGCAGGGGCGGCCAAGGGCCCCTGCCGAGGCGGGTGCCCAGGGGCAGCCACAGCCCGAAGCCCCTTCTCTCAGTTAACATGCAGCTTTCTCTCTTCAAAAAAAAATCAAACAATCGCCATAGTCTTTAAAACTACACCTCAGCTTTCATCGAGGTGATATTTAGACCTTTTAACAGCAGCATTAATTCCAAGCTTATGCTTGATAAATACATACTTTTATCCACCACGCGTTACACATTAAAGTACAGACATGCAAACATGCACCACATACTCAAAATAAGCTTTTTCTTCTTATTCCCGCGCTACCACTAACCTTGGTGACTTGTTAGACTGCTTTGCATTGAGCAAACCCAGTTACAGTGAAACTCTGAAGCATTAAACAGTCTGTTCAGACAAATACAAAACATTTCCTGTGTCATTTAGCAAGCACAGGACTATTTTTTCCTCCAGCACAACGGCAATTTAAGGAGAAAAGCCACCCACTACACCATTAACGTTCAAAAAGCATACAAAGGTCAAGGACTTCTACTTGAATGCTATTTTCCTTGATAAGTTATGAAAATATTTTCCAGAAAGGAATCTGAAATAAGCTAGTGTACAACACATGCTTCAATTTGTAAACACATATAAAAATATCTGTGGTAGAGTACAAAACAGTAACGACTAATACATTAAGAGTTTTATTTACATCATCAGTACTGGATATCAAACATTTTTACATATCTCTTCTGTCAAAAAGTTCAAACTTGCAAACAGCAATTTTTTGAAGGTATAAACGTTAATGAAACCTTCAAATGCTGACAACTTAATAAATGTGTTCTCAGGAAACATACTGTACATACACAAAGAAAAATTAAAATGTGTAAAAAATAACTTAAGAGTCATACTGCTTATCTACAGTCTCTTTCAAACTATTTCAGTTTGTCATTTATTATTCTCTCTGTTTAATCAATAGACAGATTACTTTCATGGCTCAGGACAGGCAGGGAATAGTTTGTGATTTAGTACTCAGTTCAGGGCTTATCCTGCAAAGTTAAGGCAAAGCTAAGGAGACTTTTCTTGATGCTGACACAGCATACGTGGGCTAGAAGGCCAAGTCCAAATAAGTAGTTGGGAGGAATACTCTTGTACAGACTATGCCCTCTTTAGCAACAGGCCTCTGCAGCACATTAACCTATTCGAGTAAGTCAGTGGTCCGTATTTTGTTGTGCTCAGTCACTATCATATTCCTCTATTTTTAATTCCTCTTCCTCCGTGACTGCTTGAGCTGCAATAGGCTGAGGCTGACTGCAAGGTAGCTCATTTCCACTGCACTGGCTAGAAGTAAGAGGAAATCCATCCGATTCACTCTCATCTGTTCTGTTTTTTCCCATCTGTACAACCGTCTCTGTAGCATGCACGTCTGCAAGGTCCCCCTCATAATTAACAAATAAGTCTGGTATTCCAGGATCTTTATCAGTGAGTGTTTCAAGCTTTAACCTGCAAAATTATCATTGCAGCAGTAAGTTAACACAGAAAATGTTTCATGCCATCTCACATAGAAGCTGCAGTAGAAAAGACTGCCCCTGTATCATAAGCCTCTTCCCTTCGCTGCTTCTTAATAACTTTCAAATATTTTCACAGTAGTAACCTCCATTCACCAGAGTTGGTCCAAGCTACACAAATTCTTTTCTTATATCGCTACCTTTAGTATTTCATTTCACAGCTCTGTGCATATCTTCTAATTATGGATACTGGGTAAACTCAGCACTACATAACTCACATGAGAACGTACAAAATATAGAAGCTTTTCCTCAGGGAAAAGGGCTGCACTACATAACCTCAAGACATATTTTCAACAGTAAAGTATCAAATCAAATTTATGTTCCGTCGCTCCCCAGCATCTGCTGCTGAAGTTTCTTCCTTAGGGCAGCGTTTTTGCTTAGCTTTCATCAAGGGCGTGAACGCTTAAAGAATTAACTTACTGACAACAGCACATGGTATATCAGACTTTTTCCCAGCAAAAACTTAAGTCCTTTAGGACAGGAAGCAGTTTAAATTGAGACAGACAAACTAAGAGCAGGCAAGGAGTAGAAAGGAATCTTTTAATTTTGTATTTATTTTCCCATTTGGGATCCTCAATTTTTCTAGCTTCTCTTTATCAAGAGGCGACGAATGCTCCGTTACAATTTCCCCCACTTTACATGGTATTAACAAGAATTTCCAGACAAAGTTATCAACAAAACTCATCCTGACACCAATTCCAATTTATCAAGTACTATACGCTCTCCCTAATGAGTTTTCTTACTAAGCAGTATTCCTATCCCATTGGTAACTACAACTGAAAATAAATGAAGTAATATTTCCTTTGAAACAGCGGTACATCTGTGAAGCTAGAGTTACTTCAAGGAGTGCTCAGTAAATAATAATAGAAAATAAATTATTTTTAATTAGGATTTCCTGAAGGAAGCAGATGCTTACCGAAATGCCTGCATTTCTCCATACTTCTTTTCCAAAATAGTGAACAAATAAAAAGGGATTAATTACAGTCTTTTCAGGAGAAAGATATCCAGCAGATAGAACTGTAAGTTTTATCTACCCACAGTAGTGCGTCAGGGGTGTAAGAACTTTACCAATATTTAAAAGGTATGCTACAGACAAAAGTAACATCGTAAGGAAGTCTACAAGTAATTTGTAGAGCTATAACCATTTTGGCTTAGACTAGGGGGGGTTGCAAACAAATACACCCCTTTGGGGTACCTTCCTCTTGATCTGCCTAGCAACTAAAATGGCTTTTAATATATCTGTTGGGGAACAAGATGGTTCTTGGATAATACAGCCTTTATCATACCAGTCAGTATTTCATAATTAAATTCAGATAGCAATAGCGCAGTGATAGATACGAGATGCTTATCCCCTGGACAAACTCTTTCTTGGTTAAGGAAAGGTTAATCTCATTCCAGTTATCACTCTCCTTCATCACAAAAGACTATCACAGTTAAAATACTTTCTGATTTCAGAGATATCAAGGGTTTAGAAATATAACTGAGGCTCTAGAAGTATAAGTAAACCATATGGCTCAGAAGGCTCGACAAAATCACAGTCATAGCATGCGAATGCCACGTCACCCCAAAAGCGCTATACGTTCTGTAACTAGAGCACTACAGTCCTGCAGCTGAAAAAGATTTAACAGTATCATTTCAGCATTCTAGCCTTACATCTCAGACAGAGGAACTTTCGTAGCTCTCAAAACAACTGGTTTACAAAAACTGCACTCTAAACAAGAAGAGTTACTCCAAGTAGTCGGGCAGGCAAAATTTTCGCAAAATAAAGATCAGTGCTGCTATCTAATTTCAGAATAAGCATTCCTTAAAATATTCTTTGTAGTTCCATTGATGTATAACTGCTTCAAAGGAAATAAGAATAATTGCCCATTGGATCATCATTTTTACTCCTCTTATTTTACATCTAAATGTACAACGTTCTATCAAAGTTCCAGATTAATGTTATATGTCATGATAAACAGTGGGCAAAGCACACTGCAGTCTTCGTTTAAATTCGGTTTTATTCTCACTTAAATCTTTTTGATTGTAAAATCAAAAAGACTTTATCCAGACTATGCGATGGATAATTATTCATATATGTTTAAAATAGAAAACTAGTATTTGATACAAGGAAAGAGAAAGCTAGACAAGGGACGAAAATCAAGAGTATACTTCCTGCTAACATTGTCATTCTAAATAGATTTGAATTGGAAAAAGTTGCAACATCCAAAATATAAAAGTGATCAGGCTGCAAGTTAGGGAAAAATCTCACATCACAGACATACATTAAAGATTTATGCAGTACGAAAGCGTTTTTTAGAAAATATATTAGCAGAGAAAGTGTTTTTAAAGAAAATAAAGCTCAACCTTACCTCCCAAAATGTCTTTTCAGCGGTAGCCTTCCAACATCCTGGATAAAAGCAATCTGAGCTGAGAACACAAAGAATCACCAGTATCATATTGGGTAGATCATAACGCACATAAAAATAAAGACACTGGAAAACAAATAATTCGTAAGTTTAGTTAAGTGGTCCCATGTATATCTTTGAATATATATGAACTGTTTTGGTATCCAAGTGTATTTATCATGTTACCATAATATATTTATGCATGCCTACACAGAACAAAAAATCCCTACCATTTATGTATTTATGATGTAGACTTATGAGTTTACATATCCTATAAAACAAATTCATCCCGATGTCACAGAATCATAGAATAGTTGAGGTTAGAAGAGACCGTTAGAGATTACCTAGTCCAACCTCTCTGCTCAAGCATGGTCAGCTACAGCAGGCTGCCCAGGACCCTGTCCAGTTTATTCATATTTAATTCTTTCAGTTGCTTAAGTTTTAAAGATGTTCTCGAAGCTGTTTCAAATCTAACAGGACAGCTTGAATTTTACTTATGTTACTGAAAACATATTTAGACACTGGCTATCTGTGCGTGGCATACGTGTTTTCTCGGTGAGGCAAGAGAATTATAACAGTATTGATATTTCTGTTACAAACATTTTTCAGTATGCTTTAATGATAAAAAGAATCTAAGAGCAGGAGTTGCCCCAATATTACCTTGGTTTCTCATGGGATTTGCTAGCATAGCAAGATAAGGCAATAGCTCTGTCTGAAGACACTCTGGTGGTAAACAGAAGCTTGAAAAGAGAGATTTTGCTGCAAGGCAATTTTCTTGATACTGTTGGGGGGGAGTAAAAGCATGGTAAACTATAATTAACGTTAATGTAAGTATTCTGCACCATCAAAAACAAGGTCATCACACTGCTTTTTACTACTGGATTACTACACACAAGCTACTGAAGAATGAGTCCAGAAAAGAGATAAACACTTGGGTTAACATATACAGATCACAAAACGGTAATTCCTTTAATGTTTGCCTTTCACTGGACATTAAAGTTTCCTGAAAATTTTTATCATTCCCATCCAAGTTTCCCATCCAAGCAGGCCAACATTCCATTGCTGGACACGCTAAGACAAATATTAATTCAAATTTCAAAAATTTTTGAAGTCTCATGAATGAGCAATTGCTGATAAACACATAAAATGACAGCCGTAATTTCTTAACCTTACACAACAATTTCAACTGTTTTAAGCCAAACAAACTTGAACTTACTTTTAGGAACACTTGACAGTATTTCAACAGCGGTTATCTCTCTATAAACTTGGACTTAGGACTCTCCCAGAAATAAGCTACCTTTTGAGCACAGGAAACAGATCTTTATTTAAAGGCCCCTGATGCATTTTAGCTCATCAAGCAATTTTTTTTTCTTTTTTAAAGTAGTAGCTTATCTTAAAATAGGATATCTAACAAGTTTAGCGCCGCATGCAAGTCTCTCATGTACTACTCAATTCACTAAGAAACGTTAAGTGTAATGTATAACACTTGCCTCAAAACATGAAGTATTTACCTTTTTACTGATAAGGAACCATTGGGGTTTGTGCAAGGGACGGAACCCCATTCCTCCTTGACACTGAGCAAAGGCTCTGGTTGTATTTGAATGTATGACACCTCGTGTAGCCACAGATGCACTGTATTTTTCCATCACGGATCGTGACTAAAGAGAGAAATCGGGCATTACATGAACTCATTGTCTCTATAGCGTGTCTTATTTGACCAAAAACACACACTGTAACTGCAGTGACACAGATGTTCTCAGAACACACTTAAATTACTGTGAAACGTTTACTCAAAGCGACTGAATGAAAAAGCTAGCTCAAATACTTCAGGGAGAAGGTAAGGAGTTCTCGATACTTAAAAATACTTTGTAAAATATTTTATAAATGCTACAATCTATTACAATAAAATGCTGATATAACTGTACACAATTGACCTGCATCTCTCCTTCGTTTGATGTAGTTTAGCATGAACAATTCACTCTCACATATATCCTATTAGAAGTTTGAAGCCATATAGTGTAATTCTTACTAATTTATAAGAAAATAATGGCCTTTAACTATTCATAAAAACTTGCAAAAAAATCTAGAAGTTCAATTTCAGAGTATGAAAAATTTACATATGCATAAAAAAAGGACACTTACGTTCCAGTTACTACACAGGACATCAGCAGTGCTCAGATATTCACTGGCTCTCACAACATCATCTATATTAGCAAAAAATTCTACATAGTTCTGGTGAAGGTATAAATTAAACATGTTTCCAGACATATGTGATTTTTCTACGATCTCCTGTTTAATAATAAAAAAAAAAAGTATCAGCTCAGGTTTTAAATACCGCGAAAGGAAAAATATCCTATAAAAGTTATTCTACATTTAGATAGCTAAGGATCTGGTGCACATGATGTACAAGTAGAGGCTCATATGCAGAAGGAAGGCTGGTTTGCTTCCAGAGAAGACTAGGCTAAGTGGGGCAGAACCCAGTGGTGTCTTCCGCTCTTCAACAGAGGGATACAGAAGGGTGAATTTAGACTCCTCCCAGTAGTGCACAACAAAAGGAGGAGAGGCAACAGTCACAGCTGGCAGCAAGGGAAAAGTCCACCTTTCACCACAAGCTGTCCAGACAGGTGGGGGAAATCTGTTCTTGGAGATAATCAAAACTTGACTGATCAAGGGCCTAGACACCTGATCTAGCCTTTAATATAGCCTGCTGGGACCACATCCAGCTTATCTACTCTATAATTTACATAGATTTAATATACACGTATTAAGACTAATGACAACATGACTATGCTCAAGATTTGTATTAATCACTTTTTTTTTTTTTTTTTTTTTTTTAAATTAAACCGGAATCAAGCAATTACTGAAGATGTACCTCAGGCTGAATAAGCAAGGTGTCTCGCTGGTATTCTGATAAGTGAGAAGGCAGCTGAGGAAATTCCGATTCTGACAATGGTTCTCCTACAAGCAATTTTTATAATCTTTAATCTTTTAACCTCAGAAATGTTACATACATTATTGCACACTACCAAAAAGCCAGGAAAAAAAAAAAGAGACAAATTTCAGATGTTATATTCAAACTTAAAGTGTAGATGAGATGGGAGCAAGAACAGAGATGCAGAACTGCATGAATAGTAATTCTCACATATATTGAAAACAACTGTTAGATACCGTTGAATATATTAACGAGTAGGTTACATTGTTTTCAGTTCACAGGAAATTCTTGATACAGGTGTAAGTATGTATTTATATAGTCAACGTTACAGAGTAAACAAGACATAACTAGTTATATTTTACTTGCAAAACTCTGCTTTAACCATTTTATAGTTTAAATAACAAAACACAAATATATTTAAATATATATATATTCTATATTATTTATAACATACATGTTTAAATTCTCTTTTAACTCATAAAACTCATTATGATGCAAAAACTCATCTCATTACTTTCATATTCCCTCATCTCACTATTTCTCCTCAATTGATTTTGGAACTGACACTGTTGAGTTATTACTTAAATGTGGGCAGCCAGTGGCATAACAGATCCTGACTTTGCTGAGCGTAGATGGTACTACAGTATAATAGTCACTGATTCTTATGAAAGATAGAGGTTTTTTAAGTGATAAAAACCGGTACTGTGACTAAGCACAGGAGGCAGATAAGAAGTAAATTTACAGAACCTTCATGTATATAAAGTAAAATTTACAATAGTAGTAAGGTAGAAAGTATTTTGGAGAGGTGGAAAGGGAGGCAGGGTAGTAAAGAAAAGTGCAGGGCCCTTTCAGCTCAGATAGGAGACACCAAGCACGTCACATAAAGAGAAACAGACAGCTGAGAGAAGAGGTAGGGAAGAAAAGATAGCAGAAGGAACCAAACTTCTACACACTAAAGGAAGCACTAGTAAGCTCAGAGGCTGAAGGGCTGTTCTGCAACCTTTAAGAATAGGCACGTTACTGCAGAACTCTGTTCTGGGTATGATTCTCCCTGAGAAGCAAATTTTGCTTTTGTACAAAACAATGTCATCTCAGATTTTGGTGCCTACATATCTAGGTTAGTGGGCACGACAGCATGTGAACCTCATCAACTAGAACCATGTCATTTTATTACACACATATAGCAGATCTTGAAAAGTGCATTTACCTAATGGATACAGATAGCTGCAATCTCAGTTACCCAAGGCATTTATTACTGTTTTCATACTGTCATTAATGACCAAACATGTAAGTAGAGATCACTCTAAGCCTTACTTTAGCAAATCTGATTACCAGCAGCAGACATTCTTTTCACATTGAGAAGGAAGAATAAGTCAAGATTTTCTTACTTTTGCAGTAAATTATTTTCCCCAGAGCATGGAAAAGAAAGATTGAGGCATCTTTGCCACCAATTGCTTGTATCTCCTGGTTTTCTGAAGTATCCAATTTATTTTTCTTTCTTGCTTTAGATACTGCTGCCTCACATTTCAGTGTGGAGCTTCCTTTTTTCCTTGATCGAAAGTTGTCCTCCAATGAGCAGTCTACCAATAAAAGCAACAATACAATCGAGATAAAGCACATGAATTTCTTAAAAAAAAAAAAAAAAGGTTCTCTATTATTTTGTTACTGTTAATGTTCTAAACAACAAGAACAAAAATAAACAGAAAAGGTCTTATAAACAGGAGATGCTAAGAGAAAACTCATTTATTAGTCACCTAAATTACACTTTTACCCCTTAGGTAAGGAGCCAAATCCTTCCTTGGAAAATAAGCATCTGCTCTAAAAGAGAAGTTGCCGTTCCTGCTTACTCGTTCTAGCTCTGATATGCGCCCGCTTGCCCTTCTTTTAAATTTCTTCCTTCATAAATAACAAAGTACAAGTGCAAATACATGTAAATCATATTTCAGTTACACGTTTATTTCAATTATCAAACTCTCTTGTATTTGCATGATCTGTAATGTCCTCACTGAAATATAAGAAGAGGAAGAAAAGCTTTCCTTAGATGACTTCAAACAGCCTACTATTTCCACAATGATGCGGAACTCCAAGGACTGAAAACCGTTTTTCCCCCCTCTGATTTAATACTCAAAAATTTAAACCCAGAATTCAGTTTAGTGGCACGTGAGTGTTCTTTATCCAACTAAGAGAACTTATCCTTTCAGTATTTATCAGTCTCTTCTCCCATGTCTCCATATGGATCAATTTTTCCCATTATTAGTAAAATGAATTAATAAAATGAATGATCAATTGTGCTTACACACCCACACACACAAATGAAGAGGAAAAATTATATATGTATGTAAAAACTAATAGCGCATTCTGACAGCACTCAGGAAGTCAGCATGGAAGTGAGGTCTTCAAAATTTACACAAAATATCACTGGACACCAATCTATTGTCTAACTGAAACATCTGTACCGAGCAATTTCTATTTAACATGAAGACGGCCCTTCTCATTAATCTCCAAAAAAGTGAAAAATAAGAAAAATGTGAAAGAGCATGCACAATAGGAATACGTGATTCTGAGATGTACAGGTGTCATACCTTATACTTTTGTTTTCTCCCAAGTTTTCTTTGCAACTCTTATGTTCTTACATTTACAAGGCAATTTATTTAAAATTGTATATACTGATAATTTTAAGTCTATTAACGTTTTCTGCAGTGCACAAACTTTTTTACCATCTACTAGTGGGCTACAGCTAACCTTTCTGCTATTCTCAACCTACTTTTTACCCATTTGATGGCACTAACATCAAAACATTTTCACTGAGAACAATTTTATATTTTTTGATGCACCCAAAACAATGCAAACTAAGTAGACAGCAGGGCAAAACCAGAAGAATTTAGTTTCCACATTTACAAGTTAAATCTAGAAACATGACTCTCTCCCCCATTAAACATAACAAACGCAACTAAGTTCACTCCAGTATATTCCAAAACCTAAACTACAACACACCCTCTTACAACAAGGAGTTGAAACAACATTTAATCCTGCATTTCACGAGCTGTATAACACATTGTCTGTTTCCAGGGTGGAGGGGAGAGTAACTGAATAAAAGCAGCAACACCATTATCAGTCTTATGACATACCACAGAAGTCAACTAAATTTACCTTCATATTTCTAGGTTGAATGTTATGCTGACACCATCTAAAGGTTCTTAGAATGAGCTACATGTGTCAGACTTTTGCTTTTACAATGAACAGGTTATGTGACTCGCATATATTAGTTTCCTAAGAAGTTTTGACTTCCAGTGTTTATAGAAAACATGATAGTAAGTCTCCTGTTTTCTTTCTATGTTGGAACATTAAAAATAATAACCTCAGACTAAGTCTCATTTGAGCTCTGCCCACCTAAGTACTTCCAAGGCTACTAAAAGATCAGAATTCACAAAAGTTATTGTATAATCCCCTCAATAACTTCATAGTAGGTCACGTCACCTCCCAGGATTTCAATTTACCTACTCTTAACAGCTGTAGGCACTGCAAAGCAAAATCCGTCATTTCAGCAATGCCATACACAAAGTCAACGTGGTATTTCAGAAATAACGTAAATGTGGAGATTAGGACACAGAAGTACTGAAGAACAGGGCAGTAAAAAACATCCTTTTCAAATTAAGGTCACATCACAAAAGCTTTGATTCGTAAAGACACTGAGCTACCGAGAAGAAAAAAGGGCATTGTATTACATTATATCTATATATACACAGCAGAAATATAATATTGGTATTAGCCAGTTTGAGACTATATATGAACAGGCATAAAATCTTACATATTCAGCTTCAAATCCCCGCCCCCCCCAAAGTTATCCCTTTCATTCCTGCTCCAAAGCAGTATGTCAGAAATGTTTTTGCACAGCTCACTTAACTGAGCTTCAACAGTGAACAGAGTACCTTTGCAGCAGAAGCTGTCAAAATGTCATTTACTTTCACTGAAAACATAGGTAATTACCTTTCATAGAAGAAAACTGAAGACTGTTTATTGCACTTCTTACATCACCTGAACAACCTCTGCAAATTGACTCCAGAGAGGTTCTATCAGGAGCATAATTCTTTTCTCTATTCTACAAGGAAAAGCAATAGTTTACAACACCCAAAGTAATAAGAAAAAGTATGTATTTGAGTATTTGAAAATTATTATGCACCTTAGTGCACTTAGCTAACGATGCGAGCACAAAGTTAACGCACAACACAACTGTCAAACTTGCTGAAGCTCATCTAAAACTGAACTCTACTCCTTCCATACTGCTGTTCTGCAGGACGATGATACTCTAGCACTTTTCCCAGGGAAATCTCTTATGCTGATGCCACCCACTGCCAGCTTTCAAACTAGTCTGTGAAGCTTAAGGGGCAAGCATCTGTGACCTCCTGAAGGGCATCCCGGAGTTTGGGTTTCTGGGCTCGAGGAGATTGGTCTGATACCTCTGTAGCAAGGATCGGATACCACAGGAATAGAAAGTTTGGCAGTTTGTCAATCGTCCTATAATCTAGACAAATTTTAAAGTTAAAAAAAAAAAGAGACAAAGAGTTGTAATCCAAATTCTAATGAAACTACTGCTATCTTTAGATGCAATTATACAGAAATAAAACAAAACCAGGTTTAATGCCACTTTTTCTTTAAGGCAATTTAGAGGATTCCCTTCCCCACATCATCAAGCTAAGTACAAGAACTTCATGGCTGGAACCCAATCCTTCAATAATACCCACATCTTCAGTACTTCTTTCATTAAAGGGACACCTGCATCTTCATTCTTGTGACATTAGTCAAACTCCAGGTTCCAACTCAGATATTTCTTGCAGTTTATAACCATTAGTATATCAGTTCATAATCAGTAATCTTTTAGGAGTGCTATTACGTGACAAGCTTTGGGAATACCCAGGTCATTTTTGGGTTGGCTGTGGGGACCCACCTCTGATGTAGACCATGAACAGGCTACATTAGCACCAGCTAACATTGCTAGCTGTAAAACATTTAATCCATTTAAGCATATTTTATATAGCAGTATTATAGAGAATAATACATGGAATTCACTGTTATATTCACTCAGTGTTACATTTGGTGCTATTCAAACAGTTTTGGAATAGTATAAGCTTTAGGTTAACGACCTCTTCTGGCTTGGAAGAATACCTTGAAAATGACCTCTGCTCCTATTACTTGTTGCATGTATATGGTTGCTGCAAAAGGTAGAATAATTTCCAGAAGTAACTTCAAGCCTTGGACCAAATCCTTACTCATGGATCAAGTGGAACCAATCTTGAAAACAATACTTCTTTCCAGCTTTTTCCTTGTTTTCTGTTATTGGGTTTGGGGGCTTTGTTTTGTTATCAAGGATCAAAAACGTGCTATCAATAAATATTTTCGATATAAAAGTCTGAAGTCTTTTGGTCCTAGCATTGCATGGAAGTTGCCAGTTTTGACAGCTTACCGTAATAGCTTCTGTTGTAGCTATTCGATTAAGAACTTTCATCATATTTGTTGGTGCAACAGGCTTGAAACTGTTGAAATTCATAATAAAAAAGTATTAGTTTCGGATTTCTCATTTACCAAAATTGTGTTTTAATGAGATAAGAGATCTTACCTAATATTAGATATACAGAGCTCTTCTAGAATTTCCTTTGGGAATAGTAACCTCTGGTTGCTGTCTCCACTGAAGTTATCCGAGATTATGAATATAAGGGGACATCTACTTGTACGTACAAATCTCCTAAATTGAAAAATAAGGAAGTACAACAAGAATCAAACTCCAGTTTACTGACAGTGGCTAAGGATAATCATTAAAAACTCCATTACAACTCACCTGAGAATTTCATGTAAACTGCTAGGGTCTCGATAGAATTGGTTAGGTATGTCCTATTCAAAATAAATGAACTGCTGTCATTCAAACGTATTGTCTCCAACAGATTGATTGTTATGACACACTATGTTGCTACCCATTTTTTATTTCCTAGGTACCTTGCTTTCAACCACATCTGAATGGGGCTAATGCTGAAGATAACCAGAAAAAATAAAAAGAAACTCGTGGTCTTTCTTTCTTTTATTATGGAAAAATACGTAATAGAAGATTCTGTCTTTCCTCATCTCCTAAGGTACCAGCTTGTGTAATTACATTTCCTGTTAGCCAGAGTTTTATTCATACGTGGAGAAGAGTAAAGGAGAAACACTCAAGATAGCATCCTCACTGAGGAAAAGTTGAGGATATACTACTTGAGATACAAGAGTATCTATACAGAAAACTTACTTTATAAACAGAAATCACAGGAAATTATGGTTCTTAAGTTTTACAGTTTACAGCGTTACTTCTCTAGAATTTCTATCCCATCTATTCTTGAAAGATAATCAAATTGTCTGTAAACTTAATTCATAAAATTAATATGACAGAAAAATGAAAAGAGCAGACAGGAAAGCCTGGTCAAACAAATTCCCGAATAAGTGAAAATAAAGTCTTCTCCTGGACCTCCTGTTATGGCTTAGGAACCCTCAGAGTTCACATCTGTGCCCTCAAAACAAAAAATATCCAACCCCCCCACCCCCCCCCCAAAAAAAAAATTAGAGAATACTGAACTTCAAGTGCTTCGATTATGACTGTTCTCATTCTCAGGTATCTTCTGTAACTTCTTGCTTTCTCAAATAACAAGAACAGTATAATTTCTTTCCTCTTCCTGTCTCCTTAAAACATACATATAGAGTTCTATAAAGCTAGTCATAAAAATATATGGGTATGATTTTTCATTACTGCTTTGATCCACTTTTTGATACTCTTACTTATTTCTGTACATGAACCAGTGTCCAATTTCTCCCTGACAATTAGCTTATGTAGTTTAACTATGGGTAGACTGGGTTTTAGCCACCTGTATAGACTCAGAAATACAGAAGTCATCTGCAGTTAAGTAGATAAGCTTTCAGCAACTGCAATCCACTAAATGGAGCTAGTTAAGCCTGTCAATATTAAAACAAAATGTATTGTTTTCCAAACAAGATTTCAGAAGTTTTCACTTACTTCAATAAGAATAAGCTTTTTATCATTTTCTGAGGACTCCCCAAGCATCTGAAGTTTGTTATACTTATTTGCTCTTAAAAGAAAATCTTGAAAGAGAGTTGCTTGGGCCTGACTTGGAAACGTATGAAAATTTGAGTCTGAAAAAGAAAACTAATTAAAAATACGTATCCTATATTACGTAAGTAGTATATAAATACCCACAAGAACCAATACCCACCCTTGCAGTTTTCTGACAATAGCCATTCAACACCAGCAGCCAAGCCCTTTGGCAAATACATTATGAACACAACGCCATTTTTCAAGGGTAGAATAAAACTGAGGACCAAATCAAAGACACACTGATCTACTTATTTTAAGTCAGATTCAAATGATTCCCAGGTTGTTACACAAGCTCGCTATCCTTTCATGAACTGCATATTGTTTTGGAGTAATCACTTCAGAAAAAACACTAAATCCCTTTTCAGACAAGGCAAAAATAAAAGATCCTTATCAAACACTACTCAAAAACCCTTACGTGGATCTGACTTCGTACATGACAGAGGTGCAAAAGAATACCAAATACTGAATACAAATTCTACAAAAGTAGCTGGGAAAAGAAAAAACAAAAACAAAACACTTACCGTGGCCAAATATACTTTTCAAGTCTTCTTTTGTAAAGTCTAAAGATATTGGATTGGTCCATTCTTGCACCTGAATGCCCAGATCTTTCACTAATATCTGTATAGTTGCAGTCTTTCCGCAACCAGGCGGACCAGTTAACAGCAAAACAGAGCCACCCTGTAACAGAAAAAAAATGCCAAGCACAATAAATAAAGACTACAGGTTAACTGAAGGCAAATATTTCCTTGAATTTCTTCTGTACGTTCTGTGACAGTGATTTTCTTTCCAAATAAAAGAAAATGACTTAAATAATTTGTGTTAGTAATTCACCTGTTGAGTACTCAGAGAGAGAGAGCTAGATCAGAACGCTGAAATCCTTGCTTCCAGTTTTTTAATCTATGTGTTTAGGTAATTGCCCATTGTTCAGACTACCAATATAATATGTACTGGACTCAAGAAACAGGTCTAAAAAACACAGGTTGAGACTGTTAAATGATACATTTGTAGAAGAATGCCTCTTACCATTCAAGAAGTTAAAAACACCCTATTACATCAAGTCAGTGTAACTGGAAATTTGCCAAGCTACTTAATCTCTGGGAGGTAAAATTCAGTTATTATAAGCACACACTGAACAGGTAAGCATTGACTTGATGCTAGACAGTAATACTGCTGAGCAAAGAACAGAATCCAGCTCTGCTGCTCTTAGCAGTATGAGTTCTAAAGAAATGTAAAGCTCTCATCTATGTTCTTAAGAGATTTCTTATACTGCTAGACATATAATCACTAACTACAAGTTAAGGGTTTTTCTGAAATTAAAATAAAATTCAATCCAGCTTGTTATATGTTGTTTTACACCTCTATCTGCTAATTTTAGCAAGATTACCTGCTTTGATTGTCTCTGAAATATGTGCTTTTTTAGCCAGGCTTCAACTTCTTCAATTTTCTTCTTATGCACAGCAAGGTCATTCTAAAACCAGATGAAAATACATGAAGTGCATACGCACATATACACACCTCTTGGTTTCTAAGACTATAACGTTAAGATTCAAGAACAGAACACATACTGACTGAAACGTTAACAGATATGCCTTTATGCTCTTTCAGGAGTAAGTGTAACAGCTACACATAATCATTACAGCCTGTTTTCTCAAACCACCAATTTTCCACAGCCTGCAGGAGGGAAATAACAAACACTTCACCATTCCTAAAGTAGCAACAATATAAGCCTGTTTGATTTTATTTGTATGCTCTATAGCTCTTGCTGGAGCTTGTACTTTTTAAGGCCATACCAACTCTAATACTACATAGATTTTTGGAGCTTCTGTAAATTGTGTGCAGCTTACTTGTGTTTTAGATTTAATTTTTAATAGTTCATCTCTGGAGAGGAACTGAGTTACAAGGCTAGAATACAAGTTACTACACTACACTAGCTTACTCAAATCACTAAGCACTCAACTCTACGAGACACTCAGCATGTGTTGACGTGTTTGAAACACAAGGTGCATGAGCTGCTCCATGAGTAGAACCAGTGAAATCAAGTTTACCATAGATTTGAATTCTTTCTCCTTTAAGCCCTAAGGTACCACAGTAACCTCAACCCATGTCGCGGTGCCTAAGATGGCACTGAAATAGGGAAGAGATAGCACACACTGCAACTAGTCCAGTATCCTGTGTGTGCTAAGAACCCAGTTAGCTGCTGCCAAATAACATGCAAGGTAATTCCTGTTGTCTTTCCCTGTTGAGGGCACTAACCGGACTCTCTCTCTCTCCTCTATTTGGCTGTGGATTTTCACATACTTGCAGCTGTCAGATTTGGCTGAAATTTGACAATGGGTTCAAAAGTTTAGGAGTGCATGGACAGGAAGCAAGATCTCAGTAGCTTTATTTCCTCAGAAAGCCTGGGTAAAAGTACATCTTCCATAAATAGGTAGCTCATTAAAAGCTTCACTACAGGCAGCAGATAAGTCAAACTAATACTTCACTGGTCTAATAAAATAGAATATATTTATAAACAGAGTAAGACAGAATACGAAGGGAAGAACAACATGTTTATGTTACACTGGAATGTCACTGTTACATTAACACTTTAGACTAGTTCTCATACCTGAGTTTCAGGTTTGTATTTATCTACCCATGGCTCATCGTGAGCTTGGCTTTGATTTTGTCTGGATTGGCTACAAGATAAGTCTACTGAGGATGACTTTGCCCTTTTTCTGGGCAGAACCTTGTCCTTGCTACTTCCTGGCAAAGATGATAGGTCTTTCTTCTTCTGGGGCCGCTTTCTTCTAGTGCTCCCTTCTACTGCGTTCACAGGAACTGTGCTGGAAGAAATATTTGTGTTTCCAAAGAAGTCATCAAATGAATGTGGCAACCAACCTGTTACCTGGCAAAAAACAAGCACCTTGCTGTTAATGTAGCACTCTCCTCCCCTTTTTAAATTGGGTACATTTGTCTATGGAAAATTTGAGCTTTGTTTCATGAGTGTACCAAGAATATCTTGCAGGTGGTTTTCATTTACATTAGTCATTCACGTTATAATGACAGAACGTCACTAATATTAAGAAACTGTTTAACTTGCCGCGTTCATAGTTAGCAACAAATGCTGGCACTTATTACTCTTTTTGAATCTCTGAATTACAAGCTCTTTAAGCATTAAAAAAGGTTACTAAGCTTTTTAAGCATTAAAAAAGGTTACTATTTCTAGTCTTGTGACTAGATATTTTGCAGCAAATTTGGCAAACAAGAACATGTTGAAAATTGAAACATATTCAAATTAAAGGAGTAAAATTAAAACTGAGTTGAGAGTGAAAAAACAGACTGAGCTCTTTTATATCCTTTTTATGTTATGGTCAAGTTTGCATTATCTCTGCATTGTTTTTCAGTACACCTTCTTTGCATTTAAAAGGTAGGCATTTGCATTTGAAAAGTTAGAAATAGGTGACAGGGAAAAAATGATTTAGGCAGCACAGTAAAATCAAATACTAGTATTTGTTTGCTATGTGAGGAACTATGGACTAATCTAGAATTGGAAACTATAACACGTATCAGAAGTCTGCCTGACAGTGAAAAGTAATGAAACTGCTAATAGGGCCGATATTTGTTTTTGGATTTGAGAAACAGTCTGCTATGACAGATGTATAAACTCACACCCCAGAGCCACTTTTCAGGCTACCTGTGGTGGGCGCAGTAGTCCAAGCACTGTTTGCTCATAACAGCCACATGGGATGCTGTTGGAGGAGGCACTATAACGGGTCACATTCTGAAACGGACTTTATGCAAACGGCTGAAACTGTGCAGCTACAGAATGCACATCTGTGTCATCTCCAAAAAGGTCTACGGCTACACTACGGCTTATATAACTTTTAAGTTAATACAAAATATCATTAGCAGATACAGCCTGACTGTGACAGGCATCAGCAACTGGCAAAGATTTGCGTTTGCAGTTAGCTGTTAGTGTTATTCAAACTGAAACTATTTTTAGTTTAATTTGCATATTTACCGGCAAAGCTGATACCACTATGTGAGGGGTTTTTTTCCTTTTGCATAAATTGCATCAGTAAGTAAAAATAAACATCTCGTACGCAGAAAAAGGGGACGGAGGAAACTCCACACGGCCCCACCGCCCCCGCCGAGGGCTTGGCAGCCTCTCCGGTCCCAACTGACCAAACAGCCCCCAACTCCCTACCCGCTTCTGCCTCGCGCCTCCTCGCCGCCGCTGCGGGAACCGGCGGGCGGCTGCGGCCCGGCCCGGCCCGGCCCGGCATCCCCCCGCGCGGCGCCGCGCAGCCCACCTCCGCCGGCGCTGCCTGCCTCCCCGCGGAGCTCCCGGACATCCTCCGCCCTGGGGGAGCCCATGCGCGGCCCGGCTCCGCGCCGCCGCCGCCGGCCCGCGACCCGCAGCCGAAGCGAGGTGAGTCGGGCCGGACGCGGCCCCGCCGCCGACCTCCCGAGGGGTCCTTCCCCGCCCGCGGCTCTTAGGCGCCCGGAGCGCGCCTGCGCGCCTTCGCGGCCAGCGAGCAGCCGCGGACGGGCCGAGTGACGCCATTGGCGTGCGGCGGCGGCCGGCGGAGGCCCCCTCGCACGTGTCTCCTAGGTGACCAGCGCCGGCTCCCCCGCCGGCAGCATGAGGCGGCCCAACATCCTGCTCACCGGTGCGGCGGGGCGCGGGGGGGGGGGCCGGGCCTGCGGGGCCGGGCTCGCTGCGGGCGACCGCCAATAACGGCGGGCCGGGCCGGGCCCAGAGGGGCTCGGCGGGAAAGGCTGCCTCGCCCGGCCCCTTCCAGGCTGCAACGGGCCGTTGGGGCGGGGAAGGAGCGAGGCTGCCGGTGGCAGCCTCGTGCCGGCTGGGGGCAGCGGGAGATCGGGCTGCTGTACGTGAAAACCTGGGGGGGGTGGGGGGGAGGAAGGGGCTTCTCCTTGTCTGGAGAGAAGTTTGGGTTTTTTAATGAGATAGATCTTACTTTCCATTGCCCTAAGTTAGAATAACGCTTCTGGTATTTTTCCCCATCTTTTTTTATCTGCAGACATTGTTCATGTTTGCTTTTCCTTGTTATGCTGCTTTTTACCCCCTTTTCTTAGGTAAACTTGCTAATACTGATGGAAAAAAATTTCCTGTGTGACTCCTTTTTGCTAGAAAGCTCTTTGAAGGAAACTTCTATGCTGTTCTCTTACTGTTTTATCTGGGTTTTTGTCTTTAGGTACTCCGGGTGTTGGGAAAACCACACTAGGGAAAGAACTTGCATCAAGGGCAGGGCTGACCTATATTAATGTGGGTGATTTGGCAAAAGAAGGTAGGCCATACTAACCAAAATGTCCATCAAAGCACTTAAAATATTTTTGCTTTATATAACTATTCTTGTGTGTATGTTATATAGTAAATTAAAACGCAGTGAATCTATTTATAGAAATATTTTTGGTGGGATGGGTGAAAAAAGCTTTTATGAACTGGTAGCTTATTTTGCATTAAATAATAAATAAGAGACTCATCTTTATATGAACGTTTAAACAGAGAGTTCTTCCCTCTCTAGGATGTCTTCTCTTTACATCCTCTCAAAATAGACATAACAATTTAAATACTTTCGTATCGATTGCCGCTATTTCACAAACTTGAGCAAATTAATTTTGCTGCAGGAGAACTGTATGAAGGTTTTGATGAGGAATATGAATGTCCGATTTTGGATGAAGACAGAGTAAGTTCAACTTCAGAATCTAGCATTTTTATATTTGATTTTCTGTAATTATAAGTAAATTTGCCTGTCTCTTTTTTTCTGTAGGTAATTGATGAACTAGAAGACAAAATGAGTGATGGTGGAGTTATCATTGATTATCATGGCTGTGATTTTTTCCCAGAAAGGTGGTTTCATATAGTATTTGTACTTCGTACAGAAAATTCATTTCTCTATGACAGACTTGAAAGCAGGTATATCAGTGGAGTAAATACAGCGTAAAGTACTATTGCATAATTTTGTTGGAGATATTTCTAGGGTATAAGTTATTGCTTCTGTATACATTATTTTATGGTTCTCTGCATACACGAGGTAATGGCTAGCTTTCCACGTTGCTCTTGTTTTGTAGGGGCTACAAAGGGAAGAAGCTACAGGACAACATTCAGTGTGAAATTTTTCAGACTCTTTATGAGGAAGCCGTGTCATCTTACAGAGAGGAAATTGTACACCAGTTACCCAGCAACACTCCAGAAGACCTAGAGCGAAATTTGGATCAGATTATGCAATGGATTGAGCAATGGATGAAAGACAACAATTGACATCTGGTGGAAAAGTAACTCTGTTAGATCTCTTCCTGGAGGGGCTTAATAAGTGACATTCATAATTATTTAATGGTAAATCGAAATAAATTTCATTGTAGTTTGTTTTGGCTGGGAACTAGAAGAAGTTTCATAATAGCCAAAGTTCTAAGGCTTTGGAACAGCCTCTGAAACGGTGGGTGTTGGCACACAGGAGAACTGACTCTAGAATAGAAATTAAGCAGTGAATGAAAGGATTAGGTGACATGGTTGCCTTTAACAGCAGGAACTGAGCTCAGGAACTGAGGATTCTTTGGAGCTTATGGTTGAAATGAAACCTTTTTATTTCCCCACTAACAAAACTATAAAATTGTAATGACTGATGACAGTTGAGGAGCTTTTGATCGCTAAAGGTTCAATTAGTGTACTGAAAAGGAAACGGTCTGCTTCTGAGTCATTAGACTGCAAATTGCTATATTCCAGTATATTCTTAAACATGTGGAAGCTAATGTAGAGTGAGGGGTTTATTACATAGTTTAAGGTAAGGTATTTAGGGTATTTTGGAGGTAAGAGATTTGACCTAGTGAGAAAGCTCTTTTTGAATGTTTCATAGAACATAAGGAATTATTCATGCTGTAAGGAAACATCAGCTATATCTGCACTGATGTAGAAGAGTAAGAAAGAAGCCTTTTTCTCCTCTGTCTTCCCTGTCACCCATCTCAATCATGGAAAGTATTTATCAAGGTAAACTTCTTAAGGAAGCAGTAGTGCTCTTGTATAGTAACAATCCTCCAGTGACCTAAAACATGGTTACGCTTAAAAGATTGGTAGCCATCTGTTCTAATGGCTTGTAAAGTGTGAGCCCTAGAAGGGCATGTTCTGTGATCCTCCTTCCCTGAACAGAAGGGTTGTAAAACTTTATGAAAGATTCTGTAGAAAGCGCTTGCCAATAGACTTTTATATACTTGAGGTTGAATAGTAAAACTATTTACCTGAAATTTGTATTGTGAAGAGTATAATGTTTACATATTTAAGATTCTATTTGTTGTGTTCCAAATATGGTGTAGAACCTCTTGTGAGAGTTACGGAGGCATATTCAAGTTTCTAGGAGAGTAAATTCTTGTCAAATTTTTGATGCGGTGACATTTGTAAGCGGACTGCAAGCGGAACTGTTGAAAAGCTGAAGTCGCGTTGCAGAATCGGGACCAAATATTGGGGAAATAAATGCACACGTGTCATTATTTAACAGCTATTTTCAGGGTTATTGCTGGAATGGGAAAGCTGGTGGAGGATGAAGTGAGGTAGCATGCAGTCAGCTGGTTGGGAAGTGTCTGCACGACACCAGCTATTGAGAATGTTCTGAAAGTCTTTGACCATGTTTCTGAGAATAAAAAAAGGGGGAAAGGAAAAACGAGTTTCTAAAAGCCGCGTGGGGGTCTTGTATTCTGCCCGCAAAACAGCACTTGCGTACCTCTGCTTAAACCGAAGCCTGGGCCTGTGGTTCCCGAACCGTCCCAATGAAGTGGGGGCCGCCCTTTGCCCAGCGGTTCGCGGCGGGTCTCACAGCGCCGAGGCTCGGCGTGAAGCCGCCGCGGGGCCCGTCGCGCCCCGCCAGCTCGCCGGTGTGGGGCCCGGTGCGGGGCCGCCCCCGGGTGCGGCCCGGCCCGTGGGAGGGGCCGGCAGCGGCGCGGCCGGGCGGCGCCCAGGTCGGCCGGGGCCGGGGCCGGGGCCGGGGTGGGCGCGGGCGGTCCGAGGGGCCGGGGTGGGCGCGGGCGGCGCCCGGGGGCGGTGTGAGGGGCGGTGCGGGCCGCCCGCCCCCCGGACCGGGGCCGGGGCTGCGCCGGCCGCCCGTGTCCCCGCAGGGCGCCCGCCTCCAGCGTGGCACCTCCCGGCCCGGCAGGAAGGGCGGCGGCCGGCGGGGAGGGGCGGCCGGGCCGGGCCGGGCCGGGGGCGACGTGTGGGGCTGCGAGGTGTGTGTGGGGGGGGGTGAGGTGCGTGTGGGGAAGGCAGGATGTGGGGTGGTGAGGTGAGGTGTGGGGCTGTGAGGTGTGTGCGGGGGGGTGAGGTGAGGTGAGGTGTGGGGCTGTGAGGTGTGGGTGTGGGGCTGTGAGGTGAGGTGTGGGGCTGTGAGGTGTGTGGGGGGGTGAGGTGAGGTGTGGGGCAGTGAGGTGTGGGTGTGGGGCTGTGAGGTGTGTGGGGGGGTGAGGTGAGGTGTGGGGCTGTGAGGTGTGGGTGTGGGGCTGTGAGGTGTGTGGGGGGGTGAGGTGAGGTGTGGGGCTGTGAGGTGTGGGGCTGTGGGGTGTGTGGGGGGGTGAGGTGAGGTGTGGGGCTGTGGGGTGTGTGGGGGGGTGAGGTGAGGTGAGGGGCTGTGGGGTGTGTGGGGGGTGAGGTGAGGTGTGGGGCTGTGGGGTGTGTGGGGGGGTGAGGTGAGGTGTGGGGCTGTGGGGTGTGTGTGGGGGGTGAGGTGAGGTGTGGGGCTGTGAGGTGTGTGGGGGGGTGAGGTGAGGTGTGGGGCTGTGAGGTGTGGGGCTGTGGGGTGTGTGGGGGGGTGAGGTGAGGTGTGGGGCTGTGAGGTGTGGGGCTGTGGGGTGTGTGGGGGGGTGAGGTGAGGTGTGGGGCTGTGGGGTGTGTGTGGGGGGTGAGGTGAGGTGTGGGGCTGTGAGGTGTGTGGGGGGGTGAGGTGAGGTGTGGGGCTGTGAGGTGTGGGGCTGTGGGGTGTGTGGGGGGGTGAGGTGAGGTGTGGGGCTGTGAGGTGTGGGGCTGTGGGGTGTGTGGGGGGGTGAGGTGAGGTGTGGGGCTGTGGGGTGTGGGGGTGAGGTGAGGGGCTATGGGGTGTGTGGGGGGGTGAGGTGAGGTGTGGGGCTGTGGGGTGTGTGTGGGGGGTGAGGTGTGGGGCTGTGGGGTGTGTGGGGGGGTGAGGTGAGGTGTGGGGCAGTGAGGTGTGGGTGTGGGGCAATGAGGTGTGGGTGTCGGGGGTGAGGTGAGGTGTGGGGCGGTGAGGTGGAAGGGGGAGGGGCATGTGAGGAAGGCAAGATATGGGGTGGTGAGGTGTGGGGCGGTGAGGTGTGTGTGTGGGGGGGGGTGAGGTGTGGGGCAGTGAGGTGTGCGTGTGGGGGGTGAGGTGCCGGCCTGCTGGCAGGGCCCTGAGCGCTCCTGCTCTCACCAATGTTCCCACGTCGCCGTCCTGCATCGGCTGCTTCTACTTTTATCTCTATCGCGGCTTCCTTTAGTCTTGCCGTCAGGTCACCAGAACAAGTCCTCTAAAGCTAGTGAACTCGCCTGCAGCTGAAAAGTTTAAATGTTTTAATATGTAACACACTGGTACGTGGCAAAGGTGCTGTCTGTGAGCCTGGACACGTACTGGGAGTTTCATGTTAAATGCGTTAGATTTTTCACTTTGATGTTGTTTGGCTGCTTTACTGAAGGATTTTTTTTTTTCCTAGATAAAATATCTATTGTTTTGGAAGAGGCATTGTTTGCAGTAAGTGAATTGAGTGCCATCAATTAAAAAAAAAAAAACAGGAGGAAGAGATGCAGGACACTGAAGAGGATGACATGGCTTGTGGAGACTTGGGGAATGGACTTGGGAGAAGACCTGGAGGTGTCTATGAAGTGGAAGATTTACAAAACTCCTGTCTACTAAGATGTAGGAAAGGGTCTGCAAAGATTTGCAGCCCTCTCTTGATAACAAAGAAAGGGGAAGAAAATGACACCGCAGTTCTTCCCTGTTCAAAACGAAACAGTTTTTCTGGTGGATCGTCCAAAAAGCCTGGAGTTGTAGTGACTGGTTGGACCCAACAAAATAGCTGTGGTAAGACTAATTTACAGTTAATTACTCACCATCGTTTTGTAAATCTCTGTTCGCAAAATTGAGCGATTCAGCTACTTCACAAGCAGTTACCAAGTTTAATCCAAACTGTTTGCAAGAACACTTAAAATCGCTGAAACGTTAATTTGCATTATGTTCAGATCTAATACAGTCTTACAGGTTAGCTTTTATAGCCTTAAGGCCTCCTTTTGAGCCGCTGTGTGGCTGGTGTCGCAATAAGCAATACTCCTAGCAATTGAGGCAGAAAAGCGGTCTCTGTTCCTTGCTCGTCCTCCAAAAATATTAGAAGGAGAGGTGGACGTTATGTTAACTTTTTCTGGGTCAATCTGTGGCCATTCTTAGTGTGAAATGGATTTTGCTTCTGAAAGTGCTATTTAGCAAAGAATCCTCTGACAGGGCTGAGGGGGCAGGCAGTTATTTATTCTCCGTATATGTATTTGTGTGTATGTATGTGTGTTAGCATATATATACAGACACAGATATGAAAAGTACATGTGTGTGTGTGTACACACACGCACATATATATATATATACATATATGAAATGGAGTGGGACTGTCCTGTTTGGCTTCCTGGTCTATTTCCCTGAGAACATGTCTAAATCGAGTTCATGGCTAAGTATTTAAAATCTTGTTTGCTATTTAGCTGAAATTTGTGAATTGGCATAGTTCTGAGGTTAAGAAGTCACCCTTATAATCTGCATTGTCTCTGTTCTTTCAACATCGTTGTTCAATTTTTTGTGACGATAGTGCTGCTGTGAATACAATAAGATACAGGTAGTGCTGTTCATTACAGTTTAACTTTCTGCTTCCCTTTAGGGTTTTTTTAGCCACTTTTAGTGTTTTGACCAAAGTATTTCCATATAATTTGCCTATTTCTCTCTGCTACAGCAATTCCCCACCAGCCTTTCCCCACACTGCAGTGAACTAACCCGTCTAATTATTCTCTTTTGGTTTCAGCAGCATAGGTGAGAAGATGTTACAAGGACAGTGTAATTCCAATTGGCTCCACCGTACTTCTGTCAGTGCTCTGTATGATGCTATCTTAAACCTAGGTCTTTCGCATAGCAGTCTCCATGAAAGCAGGACTTAAGCCCACGTGAATCTGACTTTGATTTAGTAGGAAACTGCGTGTTAATATAGCTCTGTGATGCTCAGTTTGAGGAAAAATTGTACCAATGGTAACCATTTGTTTAAAGGAGCATTGGATTTTGTGGAATATTCCACCAGTGTCCTTCAGCTGGGTCTCTTGAAAATTGTGCATATTCTAACTGCTGCTAACTACTATCGTGTTGATTTTGATTGTTGAAAAGCTACAATTAAAAAAGGAATATAAAAGATGAAAAGTTTTTTTTGAGACAAGATGGCAATTCTGGATTTTTTTTCTTTATTTTTTAGAAGAAAAACCTAAAATTCTGCTTGGTTTAGATCTCTTTATAACTGATTTTTCTTTTTTCCAGCTTGGCTTCTTTAAATGTGAGAGAACATGTTTCAGTTTACTACTATGCATTTCTTAAATCTGCTTAGTAGCCCCAGAAGAAAACACCCCAAAGATGAAAATTCACCTCTGCATGTTCCCTGTTATCAAGCTAAAGCAAACTTTCATATTTGCTTTTGTACATATTTTATTATCTCATATTTTAGTGTCTCTTATCCATCTTACAGAATCTAATTCTGAAGCGTCAAATGAAGAATTAAAGCAACAACTTCGAGAAGCTCTAGAGGTTAGTAACAGCACCCAGTATGCTGTTTCTGAAATCTACGTTTCGTTCTGATGTAGCAAAGTAGAGCACAACGTTACTTTAGCTAAAGATTTTGGCATGTCCAGAACCTTGCATAGATTCAGGTTCTCTCAAATAGAGCAGTAGTTGGAAATCCCATTAAATTTTAAACCAGGGAGTCACATCATGTGATTCATCTTATCATCTAGATTTTTAGCAAACAAAAATCTTTTTCTAAAGATGTAGAGACCATTAAAGGGACTGAGCTTTTTTTTCCTAGCAGATTTTCTTTTTTATTAAGCTTTGGGCTTGAAAATCTGGAGTGTAAACCGAGTAGTCTTTTGGGTTTTTTATCTGCTTTTTTATTGAAAGGTAGTTAATGACTCCAACATTTTAGTTTTACTATGAGATAAAGGTGCTGAGGTCAATCCATGCAGAGCTAGCAGGGTAATCTCAGCTGCACGTATGCGCCGTGTTCCTTTACCTCAGGATAGCTGTCTTCATAAGAAGAAGCGCACAGCAAGTTAAAATGTCCGGGAACCTCACCAAGGTTCAATCAGACAAATTTAATAAATTGCCATTGTATAATATACATCACAAAGAAGAAAAATGTGTGCTGTATTAATATTTACACTGAGAATATTATTACTGTAACATAAAAGTATTGCTACATACATACATACAAAAGTATTGCTACAAACATATTAAAAAAACCCAACATCCTCACCCTTTTCAGCTGAGCACTGTCTATGGAAGATGATAAAATAAATCAATGAGAAAAAGGAGGGAACAAAGCAGTGGCCTCCAGCTTAATTTCATAATGGAATAATTTCACAAGAACATAAAAACAAATATGTTGTAGGAGGAGGAATGGATAAGAGTACTTGGGCTCAGTCCTTTTGGTCTAGTCAGTGCTCTTCAGGAGTTTGACTGCCTTCAACTCCTGTTAGTTTAAGTAATCTCTCTGTAGTTTCCCTTGCCAAAGGAGCTGGGCGTCTGTATCAGGAATCTGAGAAAACGTTCTTTTGTTCCTTTTCTCAAATAACATTTAAGTAAGCAAAACAGGAGAAAATTAAATTTCATAATTGACTGTTCAGAGACTAGTATTGCTTTTATTTGACTGTTGTTAGGCTCTTGTGGCAATGCCGCACAAGATGCTTTGTGGCTTTTTGTGGGTTTTTTTCCTGAGATGAGTAGCTGTTTCTTTAACAAGACAGAGCTGCAATATCTACCAGTTTATTTTGTAAGCACACTTGAAGAGAACAGAAAGAATAATAATTGCCAGTATTCTTCAGTAAGAATGTTGCTCTAGCAGGCAGTTCTAACATTTCTTTGTCACAAGCTGTTACAAAAGATTTATACAAGAGGCAGAGGAGAAGATTGTTGCTTGCAGAGGGCAAAATTGCCTTGCTGTTATGGTTGCGTTTTAACGGGATTGTCTTTGATTTTACTCAGTGTTCCTGTTTTATTTTGCCTCAGGAAGTTGAAGTTTTAAAAGCTGAGCTTGAAGCTTCTCAAAGACAGCTTGAAGGAAAAGATGAAGCCCTTAGAATCCTACAGAGCGTGGTAGGAGTTGTTCTGAAATCTTTTGGTTAGTTAGTGGTAGAGCAAAGAAAACAAAAAGCATCTTCCTGCTGCTTCCTATCAAAAACACCTAAAAACTTAAATGCTTCCCAGGGCTATAATTTGAAGTATTAAATCTGTAGGTGTGTACAGGCTTGACTGTTACGATGTAGTAGTTTTTCTCTGTGGATCCGTTGCAGTTAATTCAAGGAGACCTCAGTGTTGTAGCAAAATCTCATGACTTTATGCTTGAGGGTCTAGCTATTTGATTTAAGGAATGCTGCCCTCTTTGCAGTCCTTTAAATTATGGACTTTCTAATGCTGGCAATTCTGCTGTAAAGCAGAGATGTTTTCAGTTCATTATTCCATCTATCATCTTAGAGGACAGTATGCTTTAAATATTAGGTCAATTTTTCATTCATGGTGTATAGTATTTTTGTTTACTGTCACAATCAATGGTATTGAAACGAATTGATGTTTTTTAACCTACTTGCGTAATCCTTTCGTAGTTCTGCTGGTTTCTACCCTCAGACGTTCATAATAAGCTATGCCCAGGTCAAGCTAAAGTATGTTGTAACAAAGCCTTTTGAGAGTTGGTCTGGTGATGTGGAAAAGCCCTAAAGAAGACATAGTCTCTCTTTAAATTATGCTACGTTTTTTGAATAGAAAAGGCTATGAGATGAAAGCCAAGTTTGTTATGCACTTTAGCTACTTAGCGTCTTGAAATTAGAACCCACTGGTTCTTAGCCAAGAACTTTGACTTACAGTGATATAAAATTGAAAATCTGGCTTTACTTAATTACAGTATTTGATAGACTTGTGGTTTTGTTTTTTTTTTTTACAGGCAATATTTAATAAAGCCACCAGTCATACAAAAGCAATGCTTCAAAAAACCGAGGAAGAAAAGAGAGCTTTAGAAAAGGTAAGGGTAAAAGTATTTTTAAAACCTGTGCAAAAGTTTTCCTTTTTCCATGCAAAATCATAATAGCTTATTGCTCCTAACCTGGTTTAAAATGGAATAAGGAACGGTCATACTGTTTAGTTAAGTCGATTTGGAGCTAAGATTAGTTTTGGATTTTTTGAAAGTATTCTTATTTTTCTTTAGTAGAAAGGGAAAATGTTAATTTATCACTGTTTTGATCTGAATGTTTTCATCCTCTGCTGTGTACAGATAACACCTGAAAGATCCTAGAGTTCTTTCTGTATTTTCGGTTGTGAGTTTTACAGTGCTTTGTTTATACTGAGTTGCTTTATTTCCTCAGTATAATTTATTGACCTAGAACTTTCAAACAAGCCTAAGAAAAGAGCGTACCCGATTTTAATAGGGTGGAAGAGGAGGAATAGGAAGAAGGGCACTGAGCTGCTTTGTTAATCTCAGATTTATGTTTTATTTCTTTCTTATGTGGCCTTTCGACAAAACAATAAGGGATGCATTTTAAAAACGGGAAAATATGATAGCATGGGTTTGTTTTTGTCATAAGCCACTGCAACTGTTAGCTTATTCCACATGGTCCAGAATTCATAGACTAGTGATAGGAACCTTTCTGGTGTTTGGTACATTTATTAAAAATAAATAAATAAAAAGTTATAGATTGTTATCACTGTTGGTTGCCCAAATCTCTGTCAGTGCCATACTCGGGACTTACAGTTCACATCTCTTTCTTTCGTCATCAGGCTTGTAATGAGCTGCTGATGATTTGTTTTGCCTCTACAGGAAATAAATACTTTGCAATGGGAAATTGAATTTGATCAGGATAGATTTAAAAATATAGAAGAGACATGGACAGAAAAATATGACAGGTATTTGACTCATTCTATATATCTTTGGAGTTTTTAATTGCATTGAATGCTACATATTATCTTTCTTTTGTTCTCTGTTTCATTTTATCAGATTTTCTATTTTTTCATATTTTCCCATTTTCTTTCTGGATTTGGCAAGAAATATGTAATTGTCCTGCTAGTCACATTTATATGTTTCAATTAAAACTACTAAAAGTAATAATTCTCAATTCTTTAGTGTGTATATAGGTTGGCTTTGGTAGGCTGAGTTTTCAATTCAGTCATATTGCTTTATTATGTTAGCCAGTTGGAACCAGATTGTTCTTATTTGCTTTAAATGGAAATGAGGCGTGGAGGCATAGAAATGCCTCTATGAAAATGGAAAATGAGGCATGGTATGTGCATGCATGTGGAAATATCATTTTCTGGGTGTGTGGGTGGTGTGGGTTTTTTTTTTGGTTGGGTTTTTTTTTTTTTTTTTGCGTTGTAGGTATAAGCATGGGTAAAAGGGAATGTTTTTGAGAGAGGTTGGTCAACTGGTTCTTTGTTTAAACGAGTTTTCTGTACTGACAGCAGGTGTTGCCTCGTTAGGCAAGCAGAAGAAGCCAGAGGCACTAAATAAATAATACAATAACAGACTTTGAAAACTGACCAGCAGGCTCCACTTATTTAAAGGTGTAAGTGATCCCTCTGAAGTCTATCCATCAGAGTTGCAGTTATTTTAATGGAGACTTTTATTTAAAATTTTCAAACAGAATCAAGGAATAAGCCAATAATTTAAAATTGTTCACTTGTAAGAAGTTTTTTTTGAAGATATTATTTCTTTTTTTACCTGTTAACTTAGTTACAATTGTCAAAGAATACCTTCTGAAAAACCCTTTGGCTCTTCTGAGTTACAAAAGCAGAAAGTGTTGCCGGGTTTTTTTGGAGTAACAAAACTAGTACTAACTGTTGAAAAACAGAGATTGAAACACGGCTCTAGAAAACTACAAGCTACAATAAGTCATGAACTCAATCAAGTTTGCATTTTGATGTCTGAGACAAGATGAGCAGAACGTGTGTTTCCCTTTATTTAATCAAATGAAAATATTTCAGATTACTAGTTAGTTTTAAACAAAACCCTGAAGTAAAGTATGCTGTGTTTACTGACAGCTGAAGATCTATACCAAGAAAAAATGCCATTGCTTCAACATTGAGGATTTTAGATTAACGCTTCCCTATTCAAGAAGGAAATACCTAAATGCCAAGGAAAAATGCATTGTAAATGTATATTGTATGTTCTCATGTTTTAAAGCTTAAAAGTGCAGCTGTTCTCTAGAATGGTATTTAAAGACATAGGAAATTTACTTTCTAAACTTAAGACCAGAGCCGTATTGTCATAGGTTGCTAGCAAGTGTTTCAGGAGTTCGCAATTACAGATTTTATCAACAGTTTCTAAAGGCAATGTGATATTAACCTCATTTCCTGGTTAAGTTCTGAAGTTTTTGGCATTTCTATTTACGTGTGAGTGATTTTTTTTTTTTAAACATTCTCTTGCAAAACCTTTGAACATACTTTGACGTGTTTAAATTGGTTGTGTGAGGGTGTGGTTTAATTAAAATGGTCAGCCTGTTTGAACAACACGTTATTTGAATTGCAGAGAAACTACAATATGAATGCAGAGATTCTCAAGATTTTCTTCCTGTAGAGCGATCTGCAGAGTGGATAAACTTAGGAGTGACTCGGCAGAAGCCAACGTGGTCTAGCTTTGTTCGTTAGCCTTGACTCAGTGCCAGTCAGACCAAGCCTACACATAGCTAGCCACTCCTGCAGGTGTTTTGTGATCCACACAGTTTTGCCATCTGTATTTTTCATTATTCAGAATATTACATTGTTTCCAGCTGTTTGCCCAGTTGGTTATATTTTAAATCCTATTAGCATGATCTCCCATCGAAAAATGCTGACTGTATAAAAGTTAATTCTTATCTAGTTTTTTCAGAAAGCTAATTAGGAGCAGTTTCAAGTTGTTTGTTGACCCCTGACTGGCAGATCTGTGTATAACAATATTAATAGATCGTCAGTATAGATACCGATGTGGAAAAATTTTACAAACTTTTACCTAAAAAATGTTATAAGTGTGGAAATGTATGTCAAGCTGAACACTCAATTTTTTCACTTTTGTTTTTTTTTCTTCAATCATTTCGACAATTCTGATTTTGAATTGCAGAAGCATTAGATGCAGTGTTTTCACAGGCTAATGGCTTCTTTCATTTGAGTGCTATTTTTTAATAATTATTTTAAAGATAACACAGCCTTTCTCTAACTTCTGCAGGATATATTGTGAAAATGCAGCTCTTAAGGAAACATTGAAACTGAGAACAGAAGAAGTTAGAACTCTTAAATCTGAAAATGCAAGTAAGCCACCTCTTAAAATACTGTTTCTCAAGAATAATTGAGAACTGAACTGTGACTACAGCTTTCTGTCAGGATAAGTCTCTCATGTTAATAGCAGTTGGTATCAGCGGATATGCAGGAATCCCCTTTAAATAGATGGATAGTGCCTGTTATCTTTGTCATGTTGTCATTTGAACTAAAAAATTCATAAAACAATAGCAAAAGTTGGGTGTGCATAGCTTAAAGAGTAGATTAAGCCTGAAGGAAATATGCGTCTCTTATCTTATTGGCTTGGTAACGTAGTGGGTGTGAAAGGAAACAACCATTCTGTGTTCCTTAATGTCCTGGAAGGAGGGAACAGTAGGCCAAGCAAGCCACAGAATGCTCCTGCTACAATGAAAATTACCATGAGGTGGCTTTAACATATCCACTTAAAGATTCCAATAGCATAAACTTTGGGATATTTAGCGTGTCAGCTTTAAAATGGAGTTTTTCAAAGTGTAGGCGCTGCAGAGATCTAAGTGGATCAGATGACTCAAGCTCCTTTACCTCATTTTCAGCTTCCACATAGCTTTAAAAAAAGCTGAATTACATAATTATTTTCCTAATATTGTGCTTTTCTAAAAGAGCAACTGTCTTAGTTGTGAGTGAAAAAAGAGGTGGGCGCGTAATACTGAGGAAAAGTAATGTATGAGGTAGTATCTCTGTAAATGGGTCATCTTCTCTAGGAAAACACATAGGGAAAGGCAACTGGGATCTGAGTTTGTAGACGTACATAGTCTCCTCATATCCTCAAATTGATGCTTAAGCCATAAAACTGCTTCATTTAGGTGTAGCTAAACTCAGTAATTAAGAAATCAGAACAGCAAACTTTTCATTATTTTCATTGTTCTATTTCATAGTTTTGAATCAGCAGTGCTTAGAATTTCTTGCAATGCTTGATGTGAAACAACAGAAGATTATTCAGGAAAATATGTCCTGGGATAAAAGTGACCTTACAGATGTTACAGGTCTTGAAGTAAGTATGGAGTCTGTTTTTCATATAAAGATATGTTTATATTCAGAATACATGTTCCTAAATTTTGTTTGTTTAACTGTTTCTTTGGACTTGTTTCTAGCAAATGAAAACATGGCCTTGCGTGCCTGTGAACCAATTTTCTAGTTTTTGATGCTTTGTGACTTCTGTTTTGCAAAGAAAGAGTAGATAGAAGAAGCATCAGGCTGTCTTTCACAAGCCAGCATGTTTATTTTTGTCTTCCTAATATTTTAATTCCTAATTCCCTGCCTACTGCTTTTCTTTAATGAGTGGGAAAACATATTAATGAGGTCTGCGAGGAGTAGCATAAACACGCTGACAATTTTTGCCTTTAGGTTATCTTTTTCCAGTAAATTAGAAGTGATCTCTTTCAGCAAGTTTTTGGTCAGTGGAAAATGCCCTAGTAACCTCACCTACCTGTCGAAGAACATAAGGGGATGACCAAGAATCTATCTTATACGTTGCAAAGTCTTATGTCCTAAACTGCTGTTTGGAAGTCTGTATTCCAAATCTTTGCTCATAAGCTAAAAAGCAGACTGTATGGTATAAAACACTTATTAATGTTTCTGAAAGTGTTCAATCTGGCAAGATCACACAAGATCAGGATGTTTTGTTGGTAGCCTTCTGGCATCTCTTGGATTGTTTTGTGTGTGCAGGTAGTTATTTAACTGGTGATTTGTTTTTGGATTTAAAGCTGGCAGTTCTTGGAGCCTGCACCTGCCGTGCTTCTGGAGGGCAACCTTGTTCCTGTGCTAAAATGTCAGCTGTAACTCGAAAGCAACTTCTTCAGCTCAAGCAAGAGGTAATGCTGCCTGACTTAAATGTAAACAAGCAGAGGGGTGTGTGTGCTCAAAACCAAATAAAGCCAGAAACACCCTACCTGCCGCTTAGGCAAACTAATGTGTTTTAAAACAAAAGTGCTTTTCAGAATATGTAATGTTTGTAATACCGTAACTTTTGCTGATGTAGAACTATAATTATTATATAAAAGAGTTTTACTTGTAAAAAGTTCTTCCTCATTTTTTTTTCTTACTCTCTGTTCCCTTCTACCCATATTTTATTAATATAAAAAATGAATACACTCAAAAGGAGTACTTTTGAAATCTGAGCATCAGCTACCACTGAAAGGGATGGCTTCCTTTCTTTCTTGGCAGTGCGTTCCACCTCCTCGCTTGTGTTGGCATCAGCGTTCACAGGGCTGTGCAGTGAGCCAGATCGTGGAGCTGGTCTTGCTGAAAACTATTTACATCACGCTCAATTTAATAAAATGATTTTTAAGCTCTTACAGTTTTGAATTTAGTTAAACATACAGTTTTAGATATTACAGAGTTTTTTTTTTTTTTAATTTTAATTTGTGTTTTACTTTACAAATGTGGTATCCTTTCTCATGATCCTCACGCGGAAGTTCCACTTGAAATTAAGTACTGTTATGTCCCTGTTGTACCAAGGTTATCCCTGATAGGGATACCGTTCTTTTGCTCCTGTGCGTAGGGTCAGTTGGTATGGGATATTCCTGCCCTCTTCTGCCTTTTTGCTCAGGCAGAGATAAATAGCATTACTGGCAGCCAGCTAATGCAGTTTGTAGGTGGGTGCTGTGGTGTGCATGCAGAGAAAGGGAAGGGTAAGGACTTCAATTTCCAGTTCAAAATATATTTTAAGGTAGCAAGAAAGCATTTAATTTGGTTTCCACCACTTCCCTGATTAGATATATTTAACATTTGTCTGGCTTCTCTTCAATTCCCTTTTACCTGCACAGGCCTGCCTTCACATCCCTATGGTAATCTGATAACATACAAGTTCTGAATTATGTTAATGGCTTCAGCCTGTCTCTTAATATACATTTTAAATCTGCTATTGCTTTCAAATTGCTTAATATACTTCAATTTTTCTCTGAATTATAACCAGATTGAACTTCTAAAGAAGAGAAAAGATGAAGCTTATATAATGGCAGATGCCTTCAGAATTGCATTTGAGCAGCAGCTAATGCAGAGGAAGGACCAGGCCCTGAGGCTTGCAGAAGTGAATAAAATTAAAAAGGAAACAAAATTTATAAGCTGGAGACGTCTGAAAGAGGATGGTAACTGGGCATGTTGTGTAACTGTTAACGGTTGAATAGAGAAGTTAGCTGACAAGTGGCACAGGCAAACTTGCTTGCCGTATCAAATGTATGGCTGTGGCTTGGTTGCTGACTGAGGCTTCTGAAGAGTTAAGAAAAAGGGAACAAAGTTATGTCAACTTGGAAATACGTTAAATAGTGTATCATGTAGCTGAGGAAGTTCTGCTAGAAGCGTCACATATGTGATATAGGAAGTCTGTGTGTAAGTGGGAATGTTACAGTAATCATTATATAAATACTGATGTATGACATCGGAGTTATTAGTCTAGGCTTTTAATGTAGTCTTTTTTTATTACACATTCATGAACTATATTATCTGAGTAGAAACATTTTAGAATAGATAAGCTGTGCTCCAGAATGACAGCGACAACCTGACTATTAACGATGCTTACTATGAAAGCAACGTATAAAAGCTAATGTCCGGGCAAGTTTAACCTGGCCATTTTAGATGCTATGAACAATTTAAATATTTTTGTTTAAAAATTACTTCTATATAAGACTTATGAAAGGTGTATAAATGCAAAGAAGTCTATACTAAGCTTTCACTGAAATGCTGAATACAAATTTTTCTTTTTTTTGTGAGCATTTTTAGTTTTTGATTATATATGTGTCTACATATAGTATATATTTATTATTATAATTGCACTTAGCATGGTCATCTATGAGTTACAAAGCACTCGGAGGAAGAGGAAGAATTGTAATTATCCTTTCCTTTTTCAAGAGCGAGATTAAGAGGAGTACTTTAGTGTTTATGTCACAGTCAAAACCATAGCAGAATTAGGAGTGAAACCCACTTCCAGATATATTGGTGTTAGCCATTGGCCTGGAGGTGCTAGGCTTAGGAGTCTGGTGGTGCCAGGGTGCACCTCAGGAAGTAATACTAAAACAGGATACTTACCTGTTTCCCCTGTACTGGTGTCATTGCTTCCAAGTTTTGTATTCCAATACATCTATTTCATAAGTTGAATGTATTTTAATCTTTTTAGAAATCTTAGAAACTTTTAAACAACTTCTGTCAAAAAATGTTTTTCTCAGTCTACCAAGTATTTAAAAACAGGTTACAAAGAACTGCTATTTCACTAGAGCCAAATTGTATTTTTCATATAGCAAAAAGAGCTTCTCTCTTTGCCCATATCTGTGAGAAGACTATTTAGTCAATAAGTTATGGTAAGGGTGATGCTGCGTGCAAATTATGATATTATGTACACTAGAAGAAGCTGTGACTTGCATTTTAGAGAAGATAGATCAGAATCCTGTTTCATTTGTGTCTATTTTATCCCAGAGCGGTGTCGTCTTATGCGATACCGGAGTTCATGTCTGTTGTGTTTCAGACAAAAAATAACTCTCTCTCTTAGGATGTGTCAAGCTGCAAGGAAACAAGAAAAGTCTTGGACAAAAATTATCAGGCCTGCTGTCTTCTGGTGTGGACTGCAGGAAAGTTGAAGAACTAGACAATCCTCAGGAAATCCTTAAGTTGTTAATTGATTTGGTTAGTATTTTTTTTAATTGTTGGGCATGAGTACTTAGGGGAAGAGGTGTAATTGCTGACCTACACAGAGTGCTTTGTTCTTAGCTTATAAACTAGTTTCATTGTTTTCTTTCTTTTTTAAATGAATACAGCTAAATGACAAAGAGGAGGCTTTGGCTCATCAGAGAAAAGTTAGCTACATGTTAGCTCGTGCAATGGAGATGAAAGAGGATGCTTCCAAACAAAATAAAGAAAATGACACTCTGAGGAATCATCAATATAAAGCCTTGCAATCCCAAAGGTCAACTGATCTTGTATACACGTGCAGCCAAAACCTCCGTTCTCAAAACAGTATTTATCCAATTTCCAATACAAAAAAATTTGAAAATTCAGTAAAATTGCTTCAAAAATCTCATTCTTGGCCAGAGACTATGCGCTATGAAGAAAATGATTCACATGGAAAAACAGATGAAACTGTTGTGATCTCAATATAGTCATCAGCTGGGATAGTGGTTTTTTTTTTTTTTTTAAGATGCTTTGGAAATGCTTAAAAACAAAGACGACTGCAGAAATGGGGCTCTCTTTGTAAAACTTGGAATTAAATGCTAATTAGCACCTAACTTTGATTATCATCTAATAAGAACTAAACGGTAAAACGTATTTTATGAACATTTCTGTTGGAGATATTTCAACACGAATGTGAAAAACAAGTAAGATAATTCTCAAATTGTGTTGTATAGCCTTTTCTGTTTTGATAGTTTCCTCTGGCCCTGAGTGCCTTCTGCTAGGGACAGTCATGACAAGAAATTTTGTCAGAATTGGGAAAATCGCTTAAAATTAATGTAGATCAGTGATTTTTTGCTATAAGGAAACGTTACTCTTTCTCTTTTTTTTCCCCCTTACAAAAACTGATACCCAAAATAAAGTTCACCAAGAAGTTACCAAATTACCTGTATTGTTTTCCATCTTTAGGGTGTACTGAAAAGAAGGTATACATAAAGTATGGAAAGTGCTGTATTATACTGATTTCTGTAGTTCCCTAAAATGACACTAACACTGGACACGTTTCAAAAGACTGTGTATGCAAGAAATAGGAGACAGCAATTGGTAGACTGGAATAGTAGACTGAATTTGAGTGTGATTTCGGAGGTTGACTATTTATATTTTCCATATGACTTTTGATTATTTACTGAGTCATTAAAACAAAAGAAAAATCTTCCTTTAAGGTTAGCTTTTTGCATACAATTCCAAAGACAATTTAGAGCAAGACTTCAGTTTTGTCTTCAGCTTGTTTTGTCTTACTGAAAAAAAAAATCTCCGTTGCTTTACTGTGGATCAAATAATAATATTTGAATGTTAGAAGGTTTTTGCTTCATTTCAGGCTTTTGGTTGTAATATGATGAATTCTACTTCACGAGAGAACTTGTCGAATACCAGAAAATGTGATTTGCTGCTAATCATGGAGTCATTCGTTCACTAGTTTGTGGAGAAGCTAATCGTTCAGTAGTCATTCACTAATCAGTGGAGAAGCTGGAAAACCAACAGCTTGGTTGTTACCAAGCTAGTTATATGTTCACCGATGTTCACTTGGGCATCTTTACCCTGATCTATTTTGGGTACTTAAGGATGCTTGCGAGAAACAGGAATCGGATAAAAAGAAGCACATACTGACTTCTAGCTCGTTTTACCAGATAAGCTATCTGGAATAATTAATAATTTCTGTTCAAGATCTAATGTGAAGATCTTACATGAAGTCCAAATCTTTTTGAGTAGATGGCTCCTAATTTATTGGTAGAAGAGTTAGTAGAATTGTCTGCTTTACAAAGCTGACCACATTAAAGACCCCACAATACCTCAATGTATTTGGGGAATAGTCTTTGTAAGGCTTAGGTATGTTCACACATTTAGATCTGCCTCTCTAACAGAACAAAAAGTGTTCTTCACAGAAAGTAAAGAACAGAACAAAAGTTGAATTCATCTTGGTGTTCAGTCTCATGGGTGCAGATGGATGTTAAGATGCGTTACCAGAGCTGGAGGAGCAGCTTAGGATACCTGCCCAGATTCGTGCCAATTCATCTCGATGCCCTTGTGAGCTACTGTTGCCGTAAGAGACGCGATACATATACGTGGGTAAGTGAAACTCTCTCTGTATGGTATTGGTCTTACTTGCAAAGACGATGCTTTTGACATCAAAGGAAAATTTGCTTGCTCTGAAAACCAGGTCGTAGTATCTTCCATTTTATTACATCTTCAAATTCCATCAAATTTATAAAACTGTCCCTTAATGATTGTTTAAGGAGTATGTTCTCCAGCCTTCACTAAAATCCCCACAGGCATCAGTGAATGATGATACCATAGCTATACAGAGCCTTGAACGATAAACCTTTCTCGGCCTTCCCTCATTCTCCAGAAGTAGTTCTCACGTGGGGAATGGTCTGAGCTCCTTCTCCTTACTGCCTCCCTTGTACGTCCAAGAGGCGGTAGTGCTGCTTACAGGTCGGCTGCAGATACAGAAGTGTGTTGGTTTATGTTTATATCTGGAAAGACAGTCTTGGTTTTCTTTATTTTCAAATGGCTCATTTGGATCATAATCCTGAACTGTGGCAAGTTCTGTGTGCACAAAGGAAGAATACAGGGAGTTCTGCCCTATGTCTGTTTTCAGCCAATTTACTGACGGAATGGATGCGAGCCTTTCAGAGAGAGTTCCCATTCAGTGTGATTGATACAGGGTTGAAGTGTACAAAGAAGCTTCATCTGTGGCTTTTATTCTGAACATCTTCTCGAAGCCTTACTCTGTTCTCCCTTTTCCCCTCTATACCACAGCAAAGAAGAGGTGGGAGGAGTAGACATCGTTGTATACCCATTTTCTTTTTCAGAAGGTTTAGTTGCTGTAAAGTTGCTGATGTTCACATCAAAGCGTATTTTTTTCTTGGATAAGTGCAGTTGCATTAAAGGGAGATGAGTTACATGGCAGAAGATGTGGCAGATGGCATTAATTTTGATCTCAGTGAAACGAGTGGAGAGCAGTGAAAATCTCCATCATTCAGACACCATCTGCTAGATCGCATGACAGCAGTGGAAAGAAAAACTGACTTTTGAAGAAGAGTTTCCATGTTCGTTTTGGACCTCGGAGTCCATTACTTACAGAAAGAGGAAACCCCTCAAAAGATTTTTAGTGGCCTTATTTTTAATTTCGGCAAGATGAGTGACTCTTTCAGGCACAGTGTGTTGATTTATCTGTTGCCTGATCTTTGTTTGCACTCTGTTTTGCTTCTTCATTCATTCATTTTGACTAGTCATCTTGGACTGTAAATTATCAAGGGAAAGGACTACTTTATTATGATGTTTCAAACAGATTCTAGGGCAAAAGAAGTGGCCAAATCGCTAGTGGCCAAATGACCATCCCGCAATGTATTAGTTGATGCTGTGTTTAGTATGTACTGTAACTTTATAATATCTATTCCTTTGGAGAAACAACCTTATTTAATGAAATGGTCACTTCCAGACAGAGCAGACTAGCGTTAAGCTATTTTACGTTTCCCGACCCTTTGCTTTTACCTACTGATTTGCTGACTCTACAGGACAAAAAATTCTGATTACTAAGTCATGTTAACTGGAAAAGTATAACGGTAGTGAATACTTACAAAATACCCAAAAATATACAGCAAATATATATGCCTTAGGTACTTAGAAGCAGCTCGATTATTTGATTTATGCGACTGATTGAGTAAGAAGAGCTTGTCAACAGATTTGGGAAGCTTTTCTCCATACAGATTTTTTTTTTTAAGTAGACGAAACACACATGGTAACTAGGTAATGCCTTACCCGTTTGAAGGATTTTATGTATTGTCATATTGCAATTAAATTATCATGGTGGAGGCCCTTAATATTTGGCCTAGACTTGCTCCATCTCCAGCCAGTTTGCAATTAGGGCGAGTCGTGGTAGCTGTGTTGTGACCCTGCACCTTGCTGAAGGGCAGCTGCGGGTGGGGGGAACCACGCGGAGCTTGCGCTACTTGAAATGACGGATTTCTGATGATCATATAGCACCGTCACAGCCAAAACCCCGGCCTTTCATTCCTTGCGGAGACTTCATCCAAAAAAAAAAAAAAAAGTTGAAAAATCTACCGCGCATGCCCGGCTGCGGCGGCCCGGCCCCGGCCCCTCCCCCCGCGGCGGAGAGCTCCTGCGCAGGCGCGGCGTCGAGGTGGGCGGGTGCGGGCACGGCCCTCAGCGGGCTGGGCTGGACTGGGCGGGGCCGGGCGGGAGTAGGGGCCGCGCATGCGCGCGGGGGCGCGAGCGGCTGGAGGCACAAACAAGCGGCGGCGGCCGCCGAGGTGCGCTGCTGCTGAGGCGGCGGCGGGCCCGTGTCCCGCTCCCGGGGCGGGCGGGCCCTCCGGCAGCCTCCGCGGGGCGCCCGGGCCGGCGGGGACCCGCGCGGGCGGAGCGGAGCGGAGCGGGCTGGAGCGGGCTGCCCGGCGCCGCCGCCGCCGCCCTTGGCCTCCTCCCCCTCCCCTCCAGCGCCTCGGGCCCGGCGTCGACGGGGGAGCGCGGCCCGGGTGCGGCGGGCTGCCGGCGGCTCCGCGGCGGAGGGAGGAGGCGGCCGGGGGCAGCGGTGTCAGGGGAGCCGCTCCCGGGCAGAGGCGGGCGCGGGGCAGCGTCGTAGAGGCTATAAAGTGCCTTGAAAGCAGTGTTTATCTTCTCGGAGGCTCGTCAGAGCTGCTTGTGCGTCCCGCCCCGCTCTGGGTGAATCGCTGTGTGTTTCCCCTCTCCTTGCCGTGGCAGTTCTGTGTCACCGGTACGAACTGCCTTTTCTTTTACCTAATCCAACAGGCGCATATCTCGGGCGAGGAAGAAGTGCCCTAAGCTTGTGTTCAGTGTTGAAGTGTATTCCTGGCCTGAAGAGGAGCTTGTGTACGTCAGAGCTGTGGCAAGGCTGTCATTACGCGGATACGGTGTTTAATGCACAAGCGAAGAGCGAACTTTTATGTGCTGAGGATTTTACAGTCTGAAGTGCTTCAGTGAATGCAGTTTTTGAAAGCAGAAGATGGAGTAACTTTGGTAACGAAACAAAATCTAACCCATGTGTTTTTGGCAAATAATGTTTTACTTGCAAAATGCAACGTGCTAACTGCGTAATGTTTTAACTGTGTATTATAGGAGTCTTCATGTTACGCTTTGCACATTAAACAAGGTGGATGAATTGCATGTGCAGCCTTAAAGATAATGAGAAAATGTAAAATGATATTTTTGTCTGCTTCAACTTGTTTTAATATGAGGTACTTAAAATATTTAATGCCATGTCTTTTTTTGGTGCTTCTTGATAAACTGGCAAACGTTTTTTCAGTCCATAAAAAATAAACACACGCTGTAATGGCACAGGACTGATTATTAGTATATTCTGAAGAAGTGAATGCTGTGAAGAAAAGGGTCCAGTTTACTGCCAGTACTGGATGCTATTAGCTTCTAGCTGGATTACTTAAGTTTCCCACTAGGACTGCCTGATTGTTAATAATACAAATCAGAGACGATGGGAATATCAAAACACTGGCTTCCATTATCTGAGGAGTGATCTTTCAGACCTGATATAATAATCATGTTCTCGTGACTCATTTGTGAAGCCTGAATAATAAAAGCTGATAAAACCAATAGCTGTAGGCAGTATGTAAGAGATGCATTTGTTCTGTTAAGTAAGTGGATTTTTCAGCTGTGGGCTTTATTACTAGTGGTACAGCTGGTGTACTGTTAGAGCAGTACTGAAAATTAGTAATTGTAGACAGACCTCATCTCCCTGCATGGCTTGGCTGATTCTATTTTCTGTTCAGAAGACCAATGACAAATTACTGTGAATGAGTTCAAAAAACCTTAAGAGGCTAAAGATAGTGTTGGGATGAAGTAGTTTGCTTAGCAGCTGCGGTGTTGGTGATAACCTCATAATGCTGTTGATAGTTTTATGAAACTGTTGAACTGACAGCATATTGCTCTTTAAGGCAGTTTATTTTTTTGTAATGTGCCACGTAGGCTTTTTCTTATGTGTCCAAAAACATCTCTGTAACTCTATCTCAGTACCCTAATTCAGCTAGTAAGTTTGCAGCGGGAACAACTGCTGCAGGTTTGGGTGGGATAAGTTGTCTCACTTAACAAGAATTACTTTAGCTCTTAGTTGACAGCATCTAAGTTTTTTGTTTGTTTTTTCAAAGCACTTTCTTAATGTAATCAACTCTTAAGTTGATTGCTGGTGAACTCCATGGGCAGTTGAGCCCTTAGAGATTTTGTCTGCTGTTCAGTAGGGCCTCAAGTGTCGGTGGGTGTATGGTGTAGGGATACTGGGGAAAAGCTGGTAATAAAAGAATTGAGGGTGAGAAAGTTACATACTGTGCTTGATGCAAAACTTCATTTCCACAGCACTAGGAACTTAAGGGGATTCTTAATTGCTGTGTTTCTACCAGAGATTTTATTCTAGGCATGGTAGTTTCTAGGTACTGAACTGGAAGAATAACTATTGTGAGGATACCAAATAAAAGTTTTGGTATAGCTCTCTGCTCAGACCAAATATAATGACTAAACAGAACGATCGAGATGAAGTAATGTGACTTTGCAATGAGCAAAAAGACTTCCCTAGTAGCTGCAAGAGCTGTCTTAATTTTGGAATAACTTTTTGGAGTGGACTTGTGTGTTTTGGGTTATGTGTTCTTTTGTTCTTGCTTTTCTTTTTCTTTTAACCCTTATCTTAGTTGGTTTAGCATGTTTTCGCATTTAGCTCTGTCTGAATGCAGGCCTGGATTCTGCAGTGGTGATTAGTTGTGACTAGATTGAAATCTGGTAAAAGTCTGTTTAGATCAGCACTACTGAGGCTTTATTTTTCAGAGGTTTTTAGATGTTTAAAATACTGCTTGTCAACTGACTTTAAACTGGTTAGCAAGTAGTAATGAATGTATCTGTTTTATTTTAGAAGCTGTTACAGTGAAAACTATTAACTGCCTGTGTTTAGAGACACTGTATTTGATTAAAAATTGATAAACTATGCTGTAGATTGTGGCTGCACTCTAGCGTAGCAAACTTCTGTTATCATTCTCTTTAAATAAAAAGAGTACACTGAGAAGTCTGTAGTGGAAAGTATTTTCTGAACCCTGGAATATTGTTCAGATATATTACTATGCTACTATGTCTTATTTAGAAAAAAAAAAAACTTTATAAACTATTTCCTTTAAATGCTGACACTGTTGCATTTTTGTGCACGCTTATCCAAATAAGAATATACACTCCTCTTACATACCAGTTTTTACTTAGTAAAATGTTTGCCTCTGTTTCTTGAGGTACTGTTTTTGTGCAATGTGAAGTGCAGTACCAAGAGTGTGCCCAGAGTCCAGGCCTTGTCTGATTAGGCAAGTAATGTGCGCAATCCTTTGCTGTTCTCTTTTGTTCTACTTAAGCTTACTACTTGTCAGGCCTAGAAAGGTAAAGAAGGGTGTTTGTCCAGATGCTGAGAGGTGTGATAAATATTAAGTAATCAGATTATTTCCAGAGGTTGCCACAGCATAACTTTATTTTAATACTATTCACCTTGGCTACTCTAGATACTGACTTGTTGTGTTAGCTGTGATGATTGCTGCCTGTCCTAGCAATTAAATCTTGGTAGTTTTTCACTAAATAAACTTGGGGAAGATGGTAAAGAATGCTAGTCCTGAAATCATGGCATAAGGAAGAGCTTTGCAAGATGAGAGACTTCTGCGGCGGGCATATCTAAAACAGATTGAATGTTTACCTAGAGAAGTGGCAATTACTATTGGTGTGCCTTTTTGTAATATGTTTAAAAAAAAGTATTTTTCACTGTCTTGCAGCTGGCAGATACTGAAAATGAAGGCTTGATTATTAACTGGAAAAAAGGCTTTTTGCCAACCCATATACTTGGAAACGCTAGTGATGAGTATATTCTGCTCTTTAGGTGAGATGAGCTGCCAGTTAAGGAAGCGAAACATACAGAAGGGCAGATGGTGTGCTCAGAATTGATGGTCTGTAATGGTGTGAAATGTTTATAATGTGAGCCGCAGAATTGATGGTCTGTAATGGTGTGAAATGTTTATAATGTGACCCGTTTCTATTCATTAGTATTTGAAAACCTTCTTTGGTATAGTTCTGGCTGCAGAAGTAAGTACGCGAGTACCCAGAGACTTCTCTTGAGATGAAGGCCTTGTAGTTTACTCATATAGTATGCAGTGAAACGTTTTAAGGGAATAACAGACCTAATTAACTCAATGTAGAATGGTAATCTATAGGACTAGTTTCTCAAAGTATGTTGTAAAGATGACTGGTTTTCAATCAGAGGGTCTTAAACTAAGTTATCTAATTTAATCATAACACCATTCCCCAGTCTAGACGTGAGTTGCTGGAAAAATTTTTTTATCAGATCTTGCCCTTTAAACTGACTTCTCCGTTATTAGACACTAGCTTGTATCGCTGTTCTGTAGTCATGTTATGCTTTGATTATTTTTTTTTTTTCTGAGAAAGAGGACTATGTCTCTAATCCAGTCTCTTAGCACATAAATATTTAACTTATAAGATGATCGGCAGACAGCAATTTAAACATACACTGTTTAAAACTTGAAGCTCTTACGAGCTCCACGGTATGTTATTTTTCAAAGTAGAAAGCTTTAATAATCTGCTTGTCTACAGTTCACTAAGATACCTGGATCCTACAAACTCCTTTTGCTCAAGGAAGCAAGCAGCCATTTAATAAAAACATATCACTAGAACTTTTTAATAGCTTCTAATCTACTTCTTGTTTCATGTAAATATTGGGCTTGGCTATAGCCAATTCTTCAGACACCAAAAAGTAAAACTTTTTTTGTTGCAGAAGGACGATCTTAACTGTGTAAAAGCCATCTGATTTCTTACATCTAGGTGGTAATACCTGGTATGTGAATTCAGGGGAGAGAGGTGTGAGAAGAAAACGAGCTTCTGCTTGCCTTCCCTTCCCCCCATGTTTTTCTTTTTTTCTTTTTTTTTTTTTTTTGAGACCTGTTACAGGAAACCAGAAGAAAAAGCTGAAAATCTTTGAAACGTTCCAAGAAAGCCATGAATCAATGTTGAATAATTAATGTGTTACTTCTGTATGTCAGTTGTTCAAAGTACTATACCTCGAATGGAGCCATTTTATTTCAAAACTCTGTAGAGTCAAGTAAATATAATTCCTGTATGTAGTTTCCCAAATTTGATTGTATTTTTTATTATAACACCATCACTGGCCCAGCAGACTGAAGTATCATGGTAATTTTCTAAGCTTTCTGTAGAAATGTCATCTGTATCTATGTTGTGACATTATTTTATGTTTACATGCAATTTTAATTCTGCAATTTTTTGCATTTTTTTCCTTTTCTAGGAGGGTTTATGGGTCAATGGTGTTCTTTGTACACTTGAAATGCATCCTTTCAATCTACGTGTTTAGTATTATTATCAAACAGAACATGTATGCTTAATTTAAAATTTATCCTATGCCTACTAAGAATGAAAAATAGATTTAGAAAGACCTAGAGATTAGCCATGATAAGATAAAAGTACCTAAAGTAGTTACTTGCCTCTCCCCAGTATATATGTTTTTTAACTGAATTATATATGTGGGGGAGGGAACTACTTCTGGAGTCATTGAGATATCTGAACAATACTCAGTTCAGAGGGAGACTTTAAATCTTGTTTATTGGCAGTAGGTGTTTGTTTGATTTATTGTCGATTACAGGCTTTTTAATATTGCAGATTTAAAAATATTCCGAATACTGACTACAGTAAATTGGGAGCTTAACTGTAGGGCTCTGTCACTTTGACAGTATTTTATATAGATAAGAAAGAAGTAGCTGGACTGAAGCTGGAAAGAAGCGGCAGGACCTTGTGCTGGGTGAGTGTCTGTTTGACTCTGGAAAGTTGGTTCAGGGAGATAAATCGGCAAAGAGCTAACTTTGCTTTCCCTGCAAAGTAAATGTCTTTTGGTCTGTTTAGCTCTTTGATCTGGATTCTTGTGGGATTAGATGAGGGTGGGTGCCAGCACAAGTGGAGGTTTGAGAATATGTGCTGCAGAGTGGTGAGGGTTCTGGGACCACTTCTTTTGGTAGCAGCTGTTGAGTGTCTTAGTTGTAACATCCAGTTGTACCTGAACGGTCAGTATGTGTGACAACCCCTGAAGAGAATATTATGAAAATTATGTGCTTCTCAATCCCCAGTCTTCTCATAATCCTTTAATATGTCTAATTTATATGATCTACTTTTTAAAAATAAATGTTACTTTGTTGCTTGTCAATAAATACATCCTTTAATACGGATGGGATCTGTACTCTGTTTTTCAGCTGATGAGTACCACAAGCTGTTGCTCTTGTAAGGCTCTTAATTGCTTCCAGGGGGTCATGTAGTAAGATAATTGCTATGGGTGAGAACTGCGCTCAAATGAGTGTAAGAGAAATGGCGTTAAACATCTGTTTGCTCCTATTTGTCATGCTCATTATACATGCCATATGAGATATGACCTATCATGCGGTGTGCTGAAGACTGTTGGAGTGACTGACTGAAGATACAGATACAATAGTATATTCAGATTTTCTTAGCTTCTGCTTATATGTGGGCAAAGACTATTCCATTAAGTTATGATGAATATTAGTTTCACCTTTCTTAGGCTTTACAAATCTCTATCTGAACTGTATATTAGTTTAGAAAAATTCATGTAATATGCATATTGATATGGTAAAACGTGAAGGCTGCTGATCTGAATCATTTAGTGGGAAGAAGGACACTTCAGTGGAGTAAGGCAAAGAACACAGATTTATAGCTGCAGGGTGGCAGGAGCGATATGAGAAGATTTAAGCATCTTTTTGGGTGCTAAGCACAGAAGAGTCTATGCTGGCTAGTCCAAGTACATTGATTAGGAGAGGCTGTGGAGTCATCAAACGCAAAGAGACTAAGGGGCACTCTTAAGAGTAGAAGGAAAACCAGAAAGATGTCTACAGGTCTATTTTCTAGTCATGAGACTAAAGGGATCCAAGTACCTTTGGTTTACTTAAGGGAAGTATAGGTCGTGTCTTGATTATCCATTCTAGGTAACTGCATGTTACGGGTATTTTGACATGAAAAAGATGTGGTAGTAGAAGGTTCTTCAGAGTCCAAAAAGCCATAACAGGCAACATTCAGTGACTGGAAATATTTATTAAACGAATGAACCAGGATGGTTTGAAGTAAGGAACGAGAATAATGCAGAGCATTGTGATGAGTTGGTAAATCTCTAAAATGAGGTTTTTTTGTTTTTATGGTTTAGTTCAAGTCTCCAAGAAAGTTGATGGGTTTTGTCTGTTGGGTAGGACAAAGAAGATGAACTGAATTACCATACTGATTTTTTTTTTTTCCTGGTCTTGGAGGAAAATGAAGAGGAAGATTTAAAGACAGCTCACTGATCATCATGGGGAAGGCACACTGACCTCAACCTGCCTTGTCACACTGCAGCTCTGTATTAAGATATATGTCTCGTGCTTCTGTGCTTATGCTGGTTACTTATTTTAATGTCCTGATATATTTTAGTTTTTGGCCTAACTGTGTTTAGCCTTATGGATTCATGTAGTTGTAACTGAAAGTAAAATGAAATTAACTGGTTGGTAACTTGAGGAACTAAATATCTTTTCAAATATCTTGTTCACACATTCGGTATTGAACTGATTGTCAAATTTGAATTACTAAAGGAGGGTTTATTTTTCCTGCTGGCACGTTACAGATGACTTTTCTTTTTCTTCTTTCCTACTACATATTAGAGCATGAAATTTCCGGGGTTAACTAGGCATCATTTATTTAAACAGTTCACTTGTGTTATAGGAGTAACGGTAGTCTAGTTTGTATTTGCCTGTGAATTGTATCATACAAAAAAGTAGATGATCCTAGTATTCTTTCTGGTTTAAAACTTCTTGAAATTGTAATGCCATAGCATGTGCTTTCAGATGCTTTTGGTTTTAGTAAGGTAGCCTCAATTCCCTGGTTGACATGAATTTCCGAAGGTATATTGTGTAGAGGCTGCCAGACTGCAGCCATCTGTGTACTTGTGTTGCACGTGTATAGAGAGGAGAGAGAGAATTTTATTAAAAACAAAGAAATATTTTATAGAAGATGCCTTTAATCATGAGAACGCTTTCATGATGATTCTGTAAATAACAAAGTCCTGTGAGTGAAACAGTGTATTCTTCTTTGTAGGTTTTAAGAGAGATAAGGCTTCCCTAGAACTGTAACTAGAATGGACAGTTACTTTAAAGCAGCAGTCTGTGACTTGGACAAACTACTTGATGAGTTTGAACAGAATACAGGTTAGTTCTTGTGTTGTCTTGTTGTACAGCCTACTAATACTGTTGAAATGGCTGTTACTACAGAACTTGAAAGTAACGTCTGTTAAGCAAACAGTTTTATTAATGAATATGTGGGATTTTATGAGGTGGGAGCACACTGTGGAAATGAACGAATTTTATAAACTTTGATCTCTTTTTGCTTAAAACAGATGAGTGTGACTGCTACACGACACCTCAAAGTCCATATGACTCAAAACACCGTTCACTTTCTTCAGTTTTGGATGGCTTACAGCACGCATCTCCAACACCAAAGCTACAAGAGGATGCTAACAGCTGTACTGCATCCGAAGAAACTTCTCTAGCCAGCTGCGTTGGAACAAGTGAAGCAGTTCTGCATTATTCGCCGCAAAATGAGAAGAATGTTGCTGGACTCGATCTTTTGTCCACTGTGGATGGTGGTTCCACAAACGAAGTTCAAGCTTCCAGCCTGGGAAGGTGTAGTGTACCTGTGTGTGATCTTGTTAATGACACAGGTAACTTAATCCATTCAGTGGGTGCTCATGAAGATGCTCAGAAGTTGCAGCCGGATGACTTCCGGTATGGTGCAGACTGTTTGATTGGCTTTGGCATGCCTTCCATATCTGCTCCCGTTTGGGGATCATCAGCAGGTTGCAGTGATATTTCGTGCACACAGCAGAGTGATGGGGACTCAATGTTACAAAATTCAGGAGATCTTAAAGCAGAAGAGTTGAATCATTTAGCTTTAAAATCAGGCAGTTATGCTAAAGGGAAGAGCTCAGATCCATATGATGATAAACACAGGACAGCATCTTTAAAGGGTACTGAGGTATTTGATCAGCTTGAACAAACTGCTCGCCTTAATACTGCATGTGTCTCCGTAATATCACAGAATTCAAATGTGCACAGTCTCAAAGATGAGACAGCTGGAAGAAAATTGCCATGTGAGCCACAAGATGACAGTGCATGCTCTGAAGTGAGCAGAGAGACGTATGGAGGAAATGCTATGGAAAATGTAGACTTAAAAGATGAGAGTAATATTGAATCCATGCCTTCAGATCTGCCAAAGAGTTCTCAGTTGCACAAAAACGGTGCAACGTTACCTGGAAGTTGTGTTTTATCAGGCTCCTTACTTCAAACGGAGGATAGAATAGAAATGGAAATGGAAAACGCAAAAGATAATGTAGGTAGTGAAGAACTTAATAGCAATGAAATATTAAACAGTGTTTCAACTTCATGTATTTCAGTTGAGGATGTCCAGACCTCACTGTCATGTCTTCCACTTCCTGTATCTATATGCGGTTCGTTAGTTGTAACAGAAGAAAAAATTAATCCTCTACCTCAGAATGAAGTGGCAGAGGTTATTAGTGATATTTTAGCTGTTCATGCTGGAAAGTCTAAAACTGGTCCGTCTGATAGGGAGTTCCACAAAAAGACTGACTTGCATGAACGTCAAGGGTTTTTACCTAAAATCAGCCAAAGCTTTGTGGAAAAAAATATGGGTGGAGAGAAGCATGATACTGAGAAAATAATTGATTATGGTGATTCTCAGCAAATCAAAGCTATTGCTTCTGCTTTTCCTATTTTAGAATATGAAGCTGAGCCATATGGTGTTGGCATAGTGTCTTGCTATGATGAAAGCGTTAGTCCAGTTGTAGCGGAATTTACTGTCGAGGATAATGTTATTAAAAGTGATGCTTTGGTAAGTGATGCTGAACTTGATGATTTCTTGTATGGGCAAAGTCTTCAGTCTAGTGCGTTGAAATCTTTAGACAATAATTTATTGGAATCGGATGCAAACGAGGCAAATGTAACAAATGTGAAAAAACTGGATTTCACAGAGGTCAGTGAAGAACACTCACAAGCAACGCAGGAGGGGATGTCAAGCGTTAGTAGAACTCCGAAAGCATCTCTTACTGAACGTAAAGTGGAATCTCCCACAGAAGAGAGTACATCTCATGTTTGGGACACAACTGAAAGTGATAGTGAGGCGCTGGTTTCTGTTGTTCATACTGAAGGTGGAAGACCAAAACAGTTGCTTGGCCTTCCCCAAAGAGCTGTTGGTGAAAGACAACTGAATGTACCTGAGAGAGAAAATCAGGAAGCCAGTTCTGTAACACCAAAAGCTCCCCTCTCACGCACCGGTGTTAATCTCGATAAAAATTCTGAACCTGCTGGCTCTGGGGAAAGTAGCTCTGAAGCTGGAAGAAGTCAAACATCTGAAAGACTAGAACCACTTAAAATACCTGTAGTCTTGGGACAGAAACAGCCATCGTGGGTTCCTGATTCAGAGGCACCCAACTGCATGAACTGCCAAGTCAAGTTCACATTTACAAAAAGGCGACACCATTGTCGTGCGTGTGGAAAAGTAAGTTGCTGGGGAAGGGTCCTGTGTTACTGAAAGCAAATTGCCTCTGCTTTAGGGACAACCAAAATATAAAGGGGAATGAATGTTGCTGGAATTGTTTTAGGCTCTAGAAAGCATTTTATTAAAAAGAAAATAATAATTTGGCTTTATTTCTTAGACTTCAAGGTTTTTTGGAAAAAGTTCTTATTAAGTATGACTTTCTTTTGTGAAAATTAAAGGGACGGAGGGAGAATGTTCTTATTTTTGTCTTCTGTTACTGGCTAGGCTGTTGTCTTTTTTTGCATTTAACAAGGAAGATGGAACAGTGTGCTCTGCAAAATAGTCATTAAAGTGAATTCATTTTGTGCTCAAACACTAAGATTAAGAAAAAAATATTAAGGTCGTGATGATGATCAGAGTTAAGGTGAGTGGTTATATTAGCTGTAAAACACTATCCACAAATGGGGAAAGATCTCGTGCTTCCAGGAGCTGTCAGAGCAGTACCAGTGCAAAGGATTGGTAGTCTAAATCTGTCTTCCTGTGCGTTCAGAAGTATATATAATTTTCCAGAGTGGTTGTGTATGGAAAAGACGGTATGCTTATTTTGCAAGTTGAATGTTACTCACTAGTTGAGCAAGTAATCTAACTTTTTTCACCGTATGGTCTTTTGCAGTCAATAAATAGCATCAAAGCTTATTTTTAATCCAAAATAATTTTCCCCATGAGTTGCTGTGGCTTACATTCATACTAGTGCGTAAATGCAAATACCAATGAACTTGTTTTTCGGTGTTCTTCTGAGGGGATGGCTGTATGGTAGCTTTATAGATGTGGAGCTATAGCACAGATTAGTGTCAGTACTTATTAGTACTGCAATTGCAGCTTTTAAGAGAAGACAATAGGGAACGTTTATACACGATCAGGAGTTGCTTGGAACGCTGTTAAACCTTAAACATAAAAGGATTATTAAAAATTCTCAAGTACTGCTGCATTTTCAGCACCCTGCCTTTTAGTGGCAACGTTGAAGGAAATACACGAAGCCACGTTCTCGGGTTTTGTGCAGAGTTTCAGGAGGTGCTGTTCCTGAAATTCTGCAGTTCTGAGAGTGACGTTAAACTCCAGCTTGCTTAGAAAAAACCTTACTTTGTTCCCACTGCTTGGCGTTCAGATGATCTCCAGAGGTTTTCAGCTGATGACTTTCCACTGAGTCACAAGTGTTAGCATGGCTTGACTGTCTTCCCTATTTGAAGTTTTTGTTAACATGAGGATCCCGTAGGAAGTGAGACAGGTGTACACTTTGTTTAGCATGCGATGAGGTATGCTGTGCCCAAGGCTAACGCTATGCACTAGTTAGGACACAATATCCATAGGTGTTTCAGACATGAAATAGGATGTAGCCTATTGAAAAAGCTTATGGTATGGATAAATTGTGGTGTACTTCCTGAGAAATAGGATAAGATGAACTCCTGATCAAAAGCAGGCGTGGCTGATTTTAAAGTCTGGCCCAATGTATGGGGCTTTTGAGCTTCTTAATAAAAACTTTCTCGTTCTAGTATATTCCCTTCTCCTCATTTCTCCCCAAACAGAAGTGTATCTACAGATGCATCTGCTGAAACTCCGCTAAACCACCTTTTGTCTTTTCCTACTTTCCTACTCCCAATAAGGTATATATATGTTTTAAATAATTCAGTCTCTTTCAGTACAGGAGTGACTAAATGATAATAGGAACTTAATTCAGGAACTACTGAGGCTTTGCCTATAATATTAAACTCAGTCTTATTCTGGTTCAGGTTTTCTGTGGTGGCTGTTGCAACCGAAAGTGCAAGCTACAATACATGGAGAAGGAAGCAAGAGTCTGTATTGGCTGTTACGATCCTATTATTAAAGGTAAAAAGTTAAGTGTTTAAGTAAGTACGTTAATCATTAAAGAAAAAACTAAGTACGGCTAGTATCTTTTTCATCTTTTTACTTTTTGGGAAGTTTCATTGCTTTAATTTGCTTAAATTTCCTTATTGTTTCTGAGTTGCAGGGAGCAGGAGGATAGTGGGTGTCTCTCTTCAGTTGGATTTGGAGTCCTTGTTTTAAGCTTTAACTTGCAAGCTGGTTGCTATATATACACACACATACAAATATATATATATATGTATAAAAAAAAAAAGTGCATAGATTCGGTCTCCAGAGGGGCTACATGTAAAGCTGTGCTCTTTGGTCGTCTGCTGCAGATGCCTAGAAATAAAATTAACTTTTTTTTCTGTTGTGGTTGAAGGATAGCCATTTAAAGGTTCTACCTCTGCTAGTTTTCACATGTTATTTGCCCATCTTATATACCTTTTTGTCCTAATATTTTTATAAGTCACTTTAACAGAACCACAGTAATTGGATTGTAGGATAGCTTTTTCTTAACTGAAAGCTAAGCAAGGATGCGTTACGGGAACAGCAGGAGAAAGCTGAAGTCCTGATTATTAATATTTAAATAAGCTAAAAACCTACCAGCTTTTTTAATGTGTTAGATGACAATTCCCTACACTGTCCAATTGGAGATTTTGTGCTTTTTTATTATTATCTTTATTTTTTTTAATCTTTCTCCTTCCCGCTGTACCAGGTAAAGCACCAAAGTGCCTTAGCAATGTGGAGAACTTGGAATTTCTCTATATTACGTTCCTATGTGTTACTTGAGCGCAAGCTGACTTGAAGAATCTTTTTTTCCAGCGTAGTATGTCTACCAATGGGAAATTTACTGTTTTAATTCATTAGATATATAACTGCCAACTGAACAGATTTTATCTTGATAAATGTGAAATATTTACACCTACGTACAGGGATTACATGGTTCAGTATAGACTCATTGCTACCTGCTAAGGTGTTTTTTTCTGTGTTGGGAAGAAAATAGGCAAAAAAGTGTAGAAAATCAAGAAATTTAGTTTTTTCTTTTATATAATAGCTTGATCATTTATTTTTCACAACTGGCATGCATTCTTGCAAAAAACATAACCTTGCAGCACTAACCGAGTTTATTCAGATGCAAAATCTTACAAACTAAGTGCTTTTTTTTTTTTCTTTTAGCACAGGCATTTGAAAGGATGATGAGTCCAACTGGTCCTATCCCTAATTCTGGTATCTCCTCTGAATATTCTTCTGCTATTCCACCTTCGCAGGAAGCCCAGACATCTGGTAGTTCTAGCTCGCCTTCGTCTTCTGTGTTGTTACCTACCTCTGTACTTAAACAGCCAGGTATTGAAGGTATGTTAAATGTAGTGTAATTCATCTAATACTTTTTAGAGACCTTTTTGGAAGGAGTTGTTTATTGCATTGTGGATACATACTTGGTATACTGTTGTTCTTTGCAGGATTCAGACTGAAACTCTCTGAAGCGGGGCTCAAAGGAAAGTCAGTCGCTCTGAGCTCTGACTCCTCCAATGTATGAGCCAGGCCAAGTCTATGTTAAGTCTTCATTTGTGAAATGTGGTTGTTTTTTCTATTGGTTGTCTTCTTTATTTATATTGTAAATCTTTTCAGGGCATGCACAACTTCTTCCAGCGGTTTTATATCGCTCAAGAGATCTCTGGCTTGTGTTGCCACTGCTAGTGCTTCCGTAACAGCAAAGAGTAGTTGCTAAGGTCAAAGTCGTTAGGCAAAGGTTCATTCTCTGGGTAAAGATGAATGATCAGTGGCTAAATGGTGTCTTTATTCCACTTTTGTAACACATCCGACCTTCTTCAGTTAAAAGAAGCTTTCAAACAGTGCGGTAAACTGATTGAGGTGGGGGGAGGTTTGAGTGTATTTCATCTTCTGCTCATGATAAGCTTTTCATCCATATCTTTCTACAGAGGGATGGTTGCGGAAGTCTTCCATATCTAGGAACTGATACATTTGTTAACTATAGCATGACAGCTTTCTCTGCAAGTATGAGGATTGTTTGATTGTATCTGCCTGACTGGAGACTGGCTGAAGTTAAATAGTATACCTTTGATTCTGGGAAACAGATTGGTTTTGTATCTTTCTGAAATATATAGAGAATGCTTTATTCTGGTACTTAGTTATTTCACGTGCAAGAGATTGCTGGCCTTGTAACCATACTGTATAAATGTGACTCAGTGGAAAAAGTCTTGGGTGGAGGGGGCTTTTTTTTTTTTTTTTTTAAATCCCTTTTAGCTATTAGGACAGTGCAATAATGTGAAGTCAGTGTTGTTTTTTCAACCTATCCTAGGGCTGTGCTCCAAAGAACAGAGGAGAGTTTGGTTTGCAGATGGTATTTTGCCAAATGGTGAAGTGGCAGATACAACAAAACTTTCATCTGGAGCAAAGAGGTCGTCACAGGACCTAAGTCCAGTAAACCCTGACTTGCCAGAGATGCATATGGTATGAATTAAGAAGTGTGTGTAGGTGCATGAAGTATGAATCTCTTTAAATAACTGTGTTTACTTTTTATTGATGGGATCCCTTACACACAGTAACGTGACTTTTGCTTGATTGCTTTTGGGACCTGCACCAAAATTGTTTTCTTGGGTGGTTGTCAAGTCCTTGGATTGAAATGTTGTTAAGACCATACTTAAAAGGAAACTGTGTTCTCTTTGGGCATATGTCAATTTAAAAATGGTGCAGTCGAAAATACTCCAAATCGATCTTTCTCTGCCCAGCCTTTGATTAACTATTCTTGTAAGGGTATCTGCAGCCATAGTTCTGGAAACTATCATTAGTAACATGTTTATAGTAGAAGCCTTTTTTTTCAGTGGCCTGCTATAGTTTGCCTGTTGGATTAAATAAGACTGCTCCTATAAGAGGTTACTTAAAGTCCTAGAGTACTACATTATAGGATGCAGCAAAACCCACTTATCACTTCCAGTGGATACAAACAGTGAGCTGGGAGAGGGTTTGCTTTTTATAAAATATTATATTCATAGTGCTGAACTGGTTGTATGCACTTGTCAGGGAAACTAAAATCTGAAGAAATGGTATAAGTTGAATGGTTTTGGAAGGGCTTGGAGAGTTTGTCAGGCTTGAGCCTTTTTTTTTTTCTTTTTTTTTTTTAATAAAACATAGCTCTGAAGCACTGTCTCCAGTTGTAACACAGTTCAAGAGTTTTTAAAACAAACTAGTAGAGCCAGCAGACGAGACTAGATCATGTTTACTACGCACAAAAATGTCTGAAATGTTACCTGTGTATAACACTTAAATCGGAGCTAACCCATGAAAAAATGGATGCTAGTAAATGTAAGTTAATTTGAACAAGGACTCCCATAAGTTGCAGGTGCATCTTAACTTTTGTAATTATTCCTTTCTTTTGTAGAAGTTTTAATAGAGTAGTAGACCTGAGGATCCATTCAGGTTAATGAGGAGAAAGTGTTAAGATTTTTTTGCTGAGGAAAATCATGCCTCACGCATCTATTAGTATAATCGAGTCAGCAGCGGTGGGGATAATGTTGTTATTGTTGATAAACCAGTATTTCCAGAAGAAGCTCATCAAGGACTCCTAAAAATTAGGCAGCCGTAAGATAAAAGAGAAGGTCCTCTTGGAAATCATACAGATAGAACGGAAGAGCCAAATTTCCTGAGGAAGGGATGTGAAGGCTTTAGTCGCACAGCAGCATGTGCTGGGCTCTGTGCTATTCAGCATACTTGCTGATGATTGAAAAGGTAAGCGTAATTCACACAATGAAGGCAAATAGATTTCAGATTAATGAACTGGTTGCTAAAATGACAGATGTGATTGTATGTCATTAAAGGCAGAATAAGAATGTGTGTGGGAGCTTACTTCAGCTGTGCTTATTGATGTTACGTTTATCGCTTATAAGAAAAAAAGAACTTGTGGTCAGTAAGTAGCCTGAAGAAAATATTTAGGTAGTTGTCAGGGAAGTAAATGGGTGGGAACAGATAGAAAATGAAATAGAAAATCATTATGGAACCAAATGCATCAGTGTTTTTCCCCGATCTTGAATAAGTCTAGCAGCTTTTACTCTCCCTATCTTAGCAATCAAGGCATAGCCTATCTTCTGTTTTGGGGGAGAGGGTAGGACATTCTCAGTTGCAAATGCTGAGAGATCTCTAAATTTTACAGTAGCATGGACAAAATGAGTAGGAAATAATTAGCCAGTGGTTCTTGTATGAAACTTCAGAAACGCCAGTGAACAAAACCATACTGCAGCTCTAAAGTGAGGGAGGTACTTTTCCATGAAACCCGTAATCCTGAACTTACTGCCACAGGATGCTGTGGAAGCCAAAAAGATAAAGTGGTATGAAACACCATCGAGCAAATTCATGGGAAGAAGTCCTCTGAAGGCCAGTTTAGTCATGATGTTATGTTCTTGCATGTATGTTTTTAGAATGTGATTTTTTGGGGAGGTGGTTGTGGGAATTTTTTTCCTTTTTTTTTTTTTTTTCTTTTTTCCTCCCTTCTAGCTCATGCGTTCTCAGCAGGAGATTTGCTAGAAGCTGAGGGCTTACCAGGAGAACTTTTGTAGGGGAAGCATAGAGCTGTTAGGCTTTTTCCTGTTGCAGTGCAAAGTCTTTCCTGTTGAGATAGGACGCAAGTCTATGTGAACCTCTGGTATGAGATTTAACGTATTTGAAAGGTGGTATCTCACGACTTGCTTTGTTTGTTGATGATGATTCATATCATGACATGATTATGCTCTATTAGTTTGTTATATTGATTTCACTGAGGGAGCACCATATGTTTGACCCCAAACTCGAAATGAGTCACGCTATAAAATGGTAGACTCAGCTGCTAATACATTGTGTAAAAATAGAAATACACTTACAGTGCTGAGCTACTGATCCAAATTATGACAACTTACAATATTCAGTAGATCTGAGTGGGGGAGCTATTAGTAATACTAAACAGATTGCTCAAGCGGTACCTGTCTTTTGTTGATTGTGTTGTGTCTGACTGTCGTATGCTAAAATGACTAATAAGCAGCTCTGATGAATTTTGTGTTATAGAACAAATTAATGATGCATCTTAATCTAAAATGGGGACTAATATGCCTTTTAAAGATAGAAAAAATGCAAGATCCAGAAGAGATCTGTGTCTGTTAAAAGGAAATACCTGTCAAAAAATTTGAGAATATTTCTTTCTCATTAAGCTTTTTATTTCTAGTATGCTAGTATAGAAGACTTAGTTTGTTGTGAGACTAGAGTGTAGACTATGCTGTTTTTCTTGGTTCCCCCCCCCCCCATAGGTTGCAAATCCAGAAGAGGATGACAAATTAAGTGACGTAAATCCAAAACCCAAGGAAGAAATGGATGTTATTGCAAGAATTGATGAATTATGTTGTGAATCTTCTGTTCCTTCAGATGATGGGCAACAGGCCATTCCTAGGCAAACTGAGATGATGCATAGTTATAAATCTGTAACTCCAGAACCTGAAGACTTCTCTACTCCTACAGGAGCTGAAAAGGCTAGTTCCAGCTCAGTTGATTGGACTAAAAATGATTTGCCCGTTAGTCCTTCAAGTTACAGAGCACTATGTGGTCTTGAAAACTGTGTTAGTAAAGGAGTCAGCCTTCTTCCTGATGGTGATAACCTGCCACCGCTTTTGCTTGCAGCAGGTGAAAAAGGAAAAGGTAAAATTTGGGTAAATTTTTAGTATTGTATCGCCTGATGCAAGATTTCTAAATATGAGCGTCTGTGATACCATGTGCATGGTAACACAATTTTAACTTTCGTTTGTCTGCGCTGCACATTGATTCATGTTTGATAACTGAGCCTGCGTTATTAAAGATCCATCTGTATATTAGGAAAATACTTCATCGCTTAATGCCTCATAGTTGTGCTTGTGCTCGTTGTTTGTAACTGTTACGGTACCAGAATATGGATGAGGAGACAGCCTATTATAATGAGCAAATGAACAGTAGCCCTAGTTTACACCTTTACTACAAATCCTGCTTTAGTTTATATCATCTTTTACTCTTGTGGTAAGCTTTTCATTGGTTGATCTGTAGCCATTCTAAGTTTGAGAATACCACCCCTTTAAGATAGGAAGGTGAGGCAGTCTTTCATATATGATCTGTATTTTTTTTTTTTCTTGATAGTTGGCTGACAGGTTGAGCTAAATCAGCTATTAATTTATTTATTTACTAGATCCTGTAGTGGAAGAACATCCATCTCGCCAACAGGTCACCTTGCTTCTTGCGGAAGAAGGTCCTAATCCATTAAGCTTTATCCTAAATGCAAATTTCCTTGTGAATGTCAAGTTAATATCTTGTAAGTAGCACACGTTTTCTTTTCTATTAAATCAGTCGTCTTCTCGCTGTAAAACAATATCACTGTGGTATCTATCTTTAATTAAAGATTCTTCAGAAAAGTGCTGGCACTTCTCAACAAATGGACTACATGGCTTGGGTCAGGCAGAAATTATCATTCTATTGCAGTGTTTGCCAGATGAAGAGACTTTTCCTAATGAAATATTCACATTTTTTATTGATATCTATAAGGATGTAATGAAAGGTATGTAATATTTAACTGTATGTTACAGTATCTTCTTGATGATCTTTATAGCTGGGAAATGATCTAATTTTGCTGTATTTGTTGGTATCTAATGATTGAATATCCTCTTGAATAAGCTTGCAGTATTAACTTCAGGTTCTATCTAAGCAACAGGAGAAATAGATCTTAGCAAGTTTCTCCAATTCATATACTTTTGTAAAGCTCCTGTTCGTTGGCTTTTTGTTCACCCTTTGGTTGTGTTGTGTGGGAGATTTTGGGTATAAATCCTTGAGTCTGCAGTTTAAGGCATCGGGAGCTTCATCTGTAGAAGAGCAGTGAAGTATGTAAACTTTTGATCAGCGTAACTCAAATGTTTACCGAACTGCTTCTTAGATGTAAAATGACATAGTGAAATATATTGATGTGTACCGGAATGTTGTACACCTTGGAGAAGTTTTTTAGTATTTTTTGGAAAAATCTAGTTTCATATTCAAGGTCATCGAGTTAGTAAATAAGACTATATAGGATGGATAGACTGTGGGTTTGGATGTCCACAAGACTTTCAGAAAGACTTGAGATGTAATGTATGGTTTACAGATGTATAGGACAGCTACTGGTGTTAGAGCACTTAGTATTTTTCTTCTTGATACTAACGTATTACTCTTGATATGTAAAGACTTGATCTGTCTCTCTTTAAACAGGAAGGTTAATAAGAAACATGGAAAACATTACTTTTACTGAAAACTTTCTCGGTAACAAAGACTGTGGAGGATTCCTGTTTGTTTCACCAACTTTTCAGAAACTTGATGATCTCCTTTTACCAGATAACCCTTTTCTATGTGGCATTCTCATCCATAAGTTGGAAATACCCTGGGCAAAAGTTTTTCCAATCCGTTTAATGTTGAGGTTGGGAGCAGAATATGGAGGTAAGTTTTAACACTTAAAATAGCTGTATAAATGTAAAATTACCTTTGAGAGCGTGTGTTCTGCAGGCAAGTGAGATAGTCTTGATGACTTTGAACATCTGCAGTACTCTATATTACGCTTGTGTAAGACTAAAATTTCATATGAGTATCTTAAATTCCCATGGGGAGCCACCTGTTACATTCTGTGCTGCTAGACTCTTGATTCTTTGTCAGCCTGGCTGAAGATCGGTGGGTCTAGAAACTACAACTGAGAGTAATAAACTGTCAGTGTCTGACTTCCTTACAAGAGTTTCTTCTGTAACAACAAAAGAAGTTCACTAGCCTAATTTATAACTTTGACAAATAATTTTTCTGAGTTAAGGTTACTTCTTTCAAAGTGAGGTGGACACACATACGTGTGTGTGGGTATATATGTGCACATATATATGTATGTATGAGACCAGCAGATTGGATAGGATGTAACATGGTCCAGCTGTTGCTGAGTCAGAATGGGTTTCAAAAATGCATGACACAATTTTCCTAAGTTGAGTGGGTTTTTGATAAATAAGCCTATGTTGTGTAAGTTGCAAGTCGATAAATATGCGTCACCCAGTTGTTTATGGATTTCTTACATAGCTGAGTCAATAGCAGGGTTCCACTGCGCGGGCTTCTGTCACCATGTTGGGGAAGATGGTAGCTTCTTTGTCATTCTTCTATTCCCAAGCTTCTTGTGATTTTGCAGCGTTCTGGGATCTTTTTTGATTGATCTCGCCATCCTGGCTTTGCCACATGATTTTGTTTTGTTTTCAAACAGCTTGTCCACATTGTGGTCTCTAGTCTTCTATGTTTCCCTACTTTCCCTAGTTTCTACCTGCATGCATTTCCTGTCCCAGTCGTCAGTTATTTACTTTGAAGCATGCTACTTTATATAAATCTTCTGTTCATCAGTGCTCTGTGGTACTCCACTTCGTGTTACAGCACTGACGTAGAAGCAACTGTAAACCGTTACGGTATTCCTGTTCAAGCAATCAGTAAGCCTGGCAACCTGTCTCACAGCTGGTGACCCAAGATGTTTCCTTCGAGCTCATCTGTTGCAAGAAGCAAATAGCTGCTTGAGCATGTGAAAGCAGCAACTGTTCTCTGCCCCAAGATAGCTGCAGTAGGGTGTAACCGAGGGTGAGGAAATCATGCAGTTGGGCGAATGGGTAGGCCATGTGGGAGAACCAAATGGTAGCTCTGGTTCCTGTGGCTGTTGAGGTGTAATTTAATTAAAAAGTAGGCTGTAGCAGAACATAGAACTTGCTAATCCAAATATTTATTTCTAGAGTTGTTAGCTGGTAAACGTCCTCTTTCTTTTCTTCCCCATCCCAGAATATCCGACTCCTGTAGTAAGTTTCAGAGACCGAAAGCCACTCTTTGGAGAGATAGGACACACAATTATGAATCTACTTGTTGTGAGTAAATGTCTCATTCTCTTCCCTTCCTGTTGTGATTTAGACAATGTAAAATATCCTCGCAACTCTGATATTCTTTAAACCTGTATTGTTCTTGGCAAAAATAAAGGGTTAACATTTTTATTCTTCATACTTGACTTGGAACTTTCCTAACGAATATTTGTGTGTGAATTAGGAAAGCTATACCTTTCCTGGCATTGTTTTTAGCATATTTTCTTGTAGTAGGAAGTAACTTTAAGTGAATGAGAACAATGTTGTATTGTAATTGAAGTTGGTTATAAACATCATTCTGTTAAGGGTGCCCCCCCTTTCCAAGTACTGCTGTGGTGCAGGAATTCTGTTGTTTTTCTCATCTGGCAAAGCAGATTTGACAGGCAGATACTATGGCCTAATTGTAACCATAATTACTTTGCCGCACAAGCTTAACCTTAACATGCTTAACCCGTCTGAGCTGTGTCTTATGGGAAGAGCTTTGCTTTTTGGTAAAATCATCAGATTAAATCAAGCCTGGAATTTATGCAACTCTCTGAGGAAGTTTTTCCTCAGTCAGTTGATTTGATTTAAACTTTTAGGAAGCCTGTGTTCCATACCAATCACCTTCCCCTTCTAACACTTACGTAGAACTTATTCTTAATGCTGATGACAATGTGATAAAAATTGCTGAAATATTATGGAGAGAATTGCATGTGTTATTCAAGTGATCACTGAATCCTCCTTTAGAGGTATGCATGCATGTTTGCATTACAGCTGAGATGAAACTGCAGTCTTTGGCCCCTCTCCCATTTTTGCCAACACAGTTGTCCATTTTATTATATAGAGAATCAGTCTCTGAGTTGAGCTATCTGAAAACAAGTGAGATAGATATATAGATTTTTTTTTTTCTTAAAATAACTTTAAATTTTAGTTCTATGAGCCAACTCATTGCTTGATTTGCCAAAGCACCAGTACGAATGCGAGGGAGAAGGCTGTGATGGAGACGCTTGTTTAATTGGCTTAAGCCACAGCTTCTTGCTCAGGAAGTGCTTTAATCACAGATTGTTGAAGACTGGAAGAGTAGCCTGGGGAAGACAGCTAGGCGCATAAGGCGTAATATAAAATCATTAATCTCTACTTTTTGTCACGGTTGGAAAGAGGATATTGAGCTAGATTGGACTTCAGTCAGATCTAGTATACCCATTCTTTTAGCCTGCTGTGGAATCCCAGCTTCAGATTTTGTGGACTGTAACATTCTGCTAACAAAGAGGGCTTACGTAGCATTCTTTTTCACCTAGATTACAGAATTGCTCGCTCTCCATCATAGCTGTTTGGTGTCAGCACAAAAGAGGCAGTAGGAATATGTGCTTCCTGGCGGGACTACCCCTTTTGATGCAGCAAGAATATTAATCACTGGAAACTGACTGCAAAACGGTCTCTAGATAGTGCATTTTTATCTACATTTGGTGCAAATTCTCAATTAAAGATGATGCAAAATTCAGTACCACACAGGTGACTGAGGTTGTGATAAATGATGAAAGCAAAGGGAACCTATCATGCCTATCTTAGTGTTCCTAAAACAGTACTGGTTCAACTGAAACTTGTAATAGTGAGATCTGTTCATAAATACTTTCCTTGCTACAGCTCTGCTGGTTGAAGATGCAGGTTTCCTGACTCAGCTACTGCTTTGAGCCTTCTCTAACCTGCCTGTCCTATACAGAGCTAATAAAGGCAAATTAGGCTATTTCACACCTAAATAGTTCTGGAATGAAACAATAGGGAGATTTTGCAGAAGCGGCTGAGAATGGTGTATGATGACCTTTGTCAGGGAAAGGTATAATGAACAGTGCTCAAACACGCTGAAGAGGTAGCTGCAGGAGAAAGAATATGAGCATATAAGCTAACTGAACTGGATGCTCGCTTCCACCCTTTGCCCTTCTGTCAGAGAAGGGTGTTGAAGTGTTTTGTTATCTGAAACATCGTAATGTGAATAAAGTAGTGAATAAAGTAGCTGTAGTCTAAATAGTCTGTGCGTACAATTGTAAATGATATTTAAAGCTACTTTGTCAGTAGTAGACTAAGATACTGATCTTTTTTTCGTCCTGTGATGTGTATATATAGGGTAAATCTTTAGCCCACCTAACGTCGCTGCTCTTTAGAAGGTTAGAGATTAATGCAAAAACTCTGCATCCTTAGATTAAATGAAATTTGTTTAAAAAATATGAGAAAATAATGCATAGAGTTCAGCCATCTGTTAACATACTTTCTGTTACAGGACCTTAGAAACTATCAATATACTTTGCATACCATAGACAACTTATTTGTTCATGTGGAAATGGGTAGAAGCTGTATTAAAATACCTCTAAGGAGATATAACGAGGTGAGTATAACTATCTTCGTTAGCTTTCTGATCCAAGCTACTTTAATCTTTATTTTTCACATAATACTTGTATACGTCTTTAACACGTTACTTGAGGAGTTTCTAGGCTGTCCACTTGATTGCAGCTCTCTGGATTACTTTGCTGTTTGAACTTTAAACTGGTGTAGGTGTTTATCTCTGGGGTGAAATTATCTGAACACACCTTTTTCTTCTTCCTGGATATATTGGAAGGTGGATATTGAGTAGGAAGTTGAGTAAAGTTGAGCTTTAGGATAACTGTTAAATAGTGAAAGAAATCAGCAGTTTGTCTGAAGTCCTCTGGAGTATACTTTCAAGGAGGACCTCCTATGCATCTCCTAAAGGTGGTGGTCTGCTTACAACTTCAAAGAAAATCATTTTTGCCGAAGTGTAGTTTTTTTATTACAGTTTACTTGCTTGCTTCAGCTCTAACAACACAACTGCATCATAAAATACATGAGGCTTAATGCATGTTTTAGCCTTACAAGAACAAAAAAATCCCCACAACCCTGGTATTCTAATGTGCAGAGGTGTTCCGACTTACTTACCTCTGTCGATTGAAATAGTATTTTTGATCATGCATAGAAATTTTTCCCTAGCTAATCCTAGCAAATCCTGATTCTTTTTTTTAATATTAGATCTTTTTTGAAAAATGTCTTGTTTCTAACACTAGAGTTCGGCAAAATAGAGATTTGTGTTAGTTTCATGACAAAAAGTTTTGTGTTGACAGGTAATGAAGGTGATAAATTCTTCTAATGAACATGTAATTAGTATTGGAGCCAGTTTTAATACTGAAGCAGATTCTCACTTAGTGTGTGTGCAGAGTAAGGATGGTATCTATCACACACAAGCGAACAGTGCAACTGGACATCCTAGGAAAGGTAAGCTGTCTAGTTTGGCTTGTAGAGAACAATCACATCTCTTGAGCAGAAATGCAAGATTTGGTTATTTAGGTTGCAAGGGAAAAAATATATTCCAGCAGTTTGGACAAAAGCACAATATTCTAGAAATAAAGTAATTTAAATGCAAAATAAAATTTTGCTAACTCTTATATAAAACACAGGTATCTCTTTATAAGTGCTGTTAAGCAGAAATTAATACTTCTTTCTGTTTTCAGTTTTTTAAATCTAGTTTACATTTTCATACATCATCAGATTCCTTACCTCTTTCCAAATTTAATATTAGTGTGATTTGGGGAATATATTTATAGATGTAGACACATGATCTGTGTAACTGAGCATATAAAATATATAACGGTGAGTATCTCTGAACAACGTCTAGCAAACTGATAGCACCACGCATACAGTGAAGAGCAGTACAGTGCTTTGGGATGTTTGGAATGCAATGCAGCTGTCTGCACGGCAGTGTATCTGGGCTGTTAATTCAGAGACTACAAATTTGAGTGATATGTGGCGGTACTCATTTTATTTCTACTTTTTCTAGTCACAGGTGCAAGTTTTGTGGTGTTTAATGGAGCCTTGAAAACATCTTCAGGATTTCTAGCTAAATCCAGTATAGTTGAAGGTAAGAATTTAGCACTATGTGGTTTCTTAAAGAGTTAAATATATATGATTAGCAGACTAGTGCAAGATCTTTATTCTACTGTAAGCTAAGCTTCTCATGATTTTAGCTTTGTAGAAAACCGATTGCAAACTGATCATGCTATTCAAAATGTATGCTGATGCACCTGTTTGTTTTAATATATATTGGGTCTTAACTCTTCACTTAATTCAGTCAATCCAAGTATTTCCTTTACAGTTGCATACATCTAAAATTGTTTTCATCGCTGAATTGATGAAATGCATATTTTGATACATAAATGCCGAAAACTTCTAAGATCTTGCTCTACTGACCAGAAAAGCTTTTGTTGTAACACTTTTTCATGTAGTGTTTAATGCCGTAGTTGGGAGACGGAGTCCAAGTTAAGTCTTGTGTGCGTTTGTTAAGGAACTGTAGGAGAGAGTCCATTATCCTAGAATTTAAGCCAAGGTTGTACTAAAACTCCCTGCTGCTGCTACTGTAGATAAGTGAGAGTTTTAACTTAATTTCTTTTAGATGGACTAATGGTACAAATAACGCCAGAAACGATGGAAAGCCTGCGTCAGGCATTGAGAGACAAGAAGGACTTTAAAATAACTTGTGGCAAAATGGATGCAGGCGACACAAAAGAATATGTAGATATTTGCTGGGTGGAAAATGATGAAGAAAAAACAAACAAAGGGTAAATGTATTATGAAAGCAGAACATCTTCTAGAATTTTTTTGTTTCCAACAAAAATATCCACCTTTTATTTCAAGGAATTAATCTAAAATATTTTTATTGAAAGAAGGAATTTGATATTTAAAGCCTATAAAGCGGTGGGACAGTAAACTACCTGCAGTCCTCTAGATGTCACTAGCAAAACAATTTTGCTTGTGGTGGTCACTGAGGAATACTTTTTGCTTTGTTCTGTGTTCTGGAAGCTGACAGGAAGAGGCTGTGAGCCCTCAGTTTTTTGTTGTTTTTGCTGCAGGTTCTCTGTCTAAGGCATAATCAATTTGTGTGAAGATGGAATGAATCCCTTTTAAGCTTGCTCATTATTTACAGGAGCTTGGAAGCGCACAGTCCTGGCTTTTTCCACTAATTCCTTACAATGCAGCCTTCAGTCGGCAAGATGAAACGGGATGTAATACATCCTTATACCCCATGATTGGAACATTTGTTTACGTAGAGTCAAACACTAACAATGATTTAATTACCCATCACTAATTCAAAACTTGCCTCTTGCATTTTAATTAAATACATTGATTGTCAGGCTAGGGCTTGATTTGCTATACCTTTTCCTGTGGCTTCTCTGATCAATTAGAACAAACAAGGGCTTTGCCTAAGAAGGTTTCTAGTTTCTTCAGCCGGTAAGATGAGTTTTGTATTCAATAAGTGGTGTGTTTGTTTTCTATTTAGGATTATTTGTTTTTGTAGCCTCTGTATTTTCATGATGCAAATTGTATTAGATTTTTGTTATGTAACTGTCTAGTCATCCCTAAATGTTATTTAAACATTGTGCTTTAGGCTGAATAACTTGTATGAGGTAAGATGTTGGTGTAATTATTAACTATGTTATCTTCCTCTGTAGAATTTTAAGCCCAGTAGATGGAAAATCAATGGAAGGAGCTCAGAGTGAAAAAGTACTACAAGGTGGAGACTTTGAAACCGAGGGAAAAATTATGAAGTGTACTGAAGTAAGTAAATTACATTGTACCCGAGTGTTGTTTTTACCACTGTTTAGAGTAGTTTGGTACCATCTCTAGCCACGTTACCACCTAACAGATTAATTTACTTAATATGTGGCCTTACTGATATGCCAACTGTTTTCTGTAATTCTTTGATCATTTTACACCCTTTTCATTATTTTCCTTCTGAAAAGAGACTTGGTCATGTCTGTAAGTTTTGATAACTATACAAATATATAATCCAGATATTCCCATAGCCACTCAACTATTCCCATAGTCACTCAATATGTATTTTGATTGAACAGATAAAATACTGGAATACTTTGCCAGCGACCAAGCATTGGTATATATGGCTTTCTGTTTTGTATTATGTGTACATTGAAGTATTTTTCTTTTGTGTGTTTTTTTTTTTTAATATAACCAGGCTGCTGTCTTATCTCTCCTATAATTTCAGGTGTACTATTTTCAAAAGGACCATGAACTATCCAGCCCTGTTCCTCACCAGTTTGCTAAAGAGATTGCTATTGCTTGCAATACTGCTCTTTGCCCACATCTTAAAACCTTGAAAAATAGTGGAATGAATAAGATAGGCCTTAGAGTTTCCATTGACTCAGATAAGGTAATCTTTCAACTTTTATTGCAGATACCACGTTTCAACTGAAATCTTTCCTTTAAAGACTTTGGGCCCCTTTCTGAATGTTTTTAGTTTTTACCATACCCCAGATCCAGATGGAGGATGAAATTTCATGTAGAAACTGTCCAAATGACTAGTTTCTCCTGGAAGGCATAGGCTTGCTTCCTTTTCTGCCCCATTCCCTGATAGCTTGCTTACAATGTGTTACCAGTCATTCCTTCGTTCTGACTCTGGCACTCATTTGCTTCCAAGGTGAGTCAATTTAGGGAATCACAGAGAGAGTTTTCTGATTATCTGCGTTTCTTGAAGTACACAGTTTCCTGCTATTGTAGCTCCCTAAGCTAGTTCAGTAAGGGGTACATGCACCGAAGCCTGTATAGCAGAAGAGGACAGGTCTGCACAGCTGAGGACGGGAGAGAAAGCAAGGCTATCTGGTAGGTGATGCCCCTGGAAAGGACACAGAACTCGAGAGCTGAACTCAGGATCTAAATTTTCTTGCCTCTGAAGATTTTATTCTCAGTCATACTTCCTTATCTTATTTCAGAGAACCGTGTAAATCAACTTAGTTTCTAGTTTTCAGCAATATGTTTTGAAATGGAGACTCACTTAGTCTCCGAAGTGTGATGTTAGGAAGTAATCGCATCACTCCTGGACACCTATCTGAAGCAGTCTGGGATGCAGAGGGTGTGTGGCCCTATAAGCCCAAGGGGAACGTTGCGTGTTTCTCAATGGCAAACCTTATAGTGAGTGACTGATCTGGAAACCCATCCAGTGCCTAGGTTTTTAATACTGTTTTCTGTCGTTCAGTACTAGGTGAAATACTGTTTTGTGTCCAAGATACTGAACTTCTGTGTCATCTTATTAATATAAAAAAAGTATTGATGTAAACTTTTTTCCTCCTAGGTTGAGTACTTGGCAGGCTCTGGCGGTCAGCTTCTGCCACAGAACTATCTGAATGAATTGGACAGTGCTCTGATTCCTGTCATCCATGGTGGAATGTCAGATCCTACAAGTTTGCCATTGGAAATGGAGTTAATATTTTTCCTTATAGAACATCTGTTTTGATGAGGATGATGTATATTACATACGATATACTGATTTGCTAGATCTGAACGCCAAAGCTGTAATGTTACAAACACTAAAAATATCCATGTCACTAAAACTAAGTTTTGTTTTAATAGACTTTCAAACTGGGTTTTGTTTAAAAACAAACCCCAAGCTCTCTCTGGTTATTTTACCACAAAAGAATTGTGGTTTTTAGTATTTCCTGAAGTTCTGAAACTTTACACTTAATACAGTTGCAGAAGAGGGTGGGTTTTGTTACCTCTTTACACAACTGTAGCATTTACTATGCGGAGTGTAACTTTAAGCCATAGTATCTGCACTGTTGCCTCTTAACCTAAAATATATGTGTTTTAATTCTTATGGTCAGATCGAATTACATCTGAAGCACGTGCTTTGCATGTGCGAATGAGATGAACCTTGTGAAGTATACTTAGCTGGCACAAAACTGTTTTCTTGCCACTTGAGATTCAAATATGAGATCTTCGGTAGTTGACTGCAAACACCATGTGTCAGTACAGATCACAAGTGCACACCATGTGTCGTCTTGTGTATGATAAGCAAGAGGAGAAAATTTTGCAGGTATTTTTATGAAGTCTTTGTAGTTGGAGAAGTCATGACAATATTAGGATATTATGCTGGTGCTTCAGGAACATACGCTTCTAATTAATTTTTTATAGAATAACTGATTTCATTCTTGTATTTATAAGGATATAACTAACTTAAATGGATGCTATTTTTATAAATATTGGTATTTTTTCCTTTACTCTGTGTTCAAAGTCCTGATACAATTTGACCTTCCAAGGATAATTAATAAGCCCGGTTACCCTTGAAGTAATCTACATGTAGCAATAAGTTGGACAAGAATCCTGTAATATCTTTTCTGCTCCCTTCTACTACTTTTTGACACCTCTTGGGAGCCACCTTTATTTTCAGGAGAACAGATGTATTAAGTGTGAATTTTCATGAACAGACTGCTTTAGTATACCTGAGGTTCTTGTATTTTTGATATTGGGTCATTAAGATCTATTTATGTACTTGTGATGCACATGATTGGTACAGAGGTTCAGTGAACCATAATCAGGGTTTGATAACTGTCAACTGTTTACCAAGAACAGAACCAAAACAAAAATATATCCAAGATCTATACGGTTTTGAGTAAAAATGCTGGTACAATTTTATAATGAAAGACTAATCACGCTTTGATGCCTTGATTCTCATAGGGGACACTGTTTTTATATGGAAAACAAAGTTTGTAACTTAATCGACTCTGCTGTTACCTGTGCTTTGGAACACCAGTGTTAGAAGGGTTCAGGCTTCAAGATCTCAGGCTGGAGGAAACTGAGGGTGCGTTTGAGCTAATTAGTACGACTCTCTCAGAGAGAAACTGCAGTCCTGGACAAAAACTGAAGACCTTTCCATACGTATGCGCTATGAACAAAAAGTGGTTGCTTGAAATCAGTTCACAAGCAGTCAAGCAAGCAGCACTGAGAGGATGAGGATATCGCTGTTAAGTGTATTTGTAACAGAGATGTAACTAGGATGGGGTGGCTTTGCGTTACCACAGCTGCCCAATACTCTGTGGGCAAACTAGCTCTACCTGTGTTTCTTCTTAGAGGTAACCAAAGGAACAGTTGACTGTTGACCTTACCATGGTTTAACTCATTTTAAATAATGATCACTAACAAATAAAAGCGACTAAAACATTTGGTATTTTACCTCTACTGTTTACGAAAGCTTTTTTTGTTGAATGTTTCTTGGGTTTGTTTTGTTTCTGTGGCTCTTTGTTTGGACGCTTCTAACTCTGAAACCGTATGGGACTGCTAGGGGAGGGTGATGCCCGGGGCCTGGACCCCTTTCCTGACTGCTCAGGCCCCTGGGAGAGCAGCACCTAGGAGAGCGTGCTCGGGGCTGGTGAGGTGTGAGGGACATGGATAAAGGAAGGAGAGGTGGTCTTGCTTAGATGGTGGGTCAGGATTTGAATCTGCAGCAGTCGCGGCCTCAGGCCTTGAAAATAAAGAAATGGCGCTTGTTGAAGGGAGGGGTCAGTGGAGGCTGGTGGTGCCGCAAGCGGGGAGGGCTGCTCCGCGGCCGCGGCGCTCAGCGCGGCCCTTCCCCCGGGCCTGTGGGGCGCAGCCTCCCGCCGCTCTCCCGCGGGGGCTGAGCGGGGCCCGGGGCCCTGCGGCCGCCCCCCCTCCCCTCGGCGCGGCGGCGGGCAGCGGCCCCCCCCCGCCATGGCGGCCGGCGGGCGGGGCGAGCGCCGCCGAGGCGATGGCGGAAGGGGCGCAGGGTAAGAGGGCGGCGGCCGCGCTGCCGGCCGGGGCCGGGGCCGGGGCGGCGGGTGGGCTGGCCCGCCGGGGCCAGGCAGCGATGGCGCCGCCGCGGGTGGGGGGCTGCAGCGCACCCGGAAAGCGCCCGCCCGCCCGCGCCGGCTCTGGTGGCGGCTGGCAGCCCCCGGCCTTTGCCCGGGGGGCGCCATGTCCGCGGGGGGCTGCGCAGGTGCCGCCGCCGCCGCGCCCGGAAACGTGCTGCCTAGGGACGGTCTTGCCTTGCTGCCGCAGGAGCTTGGAGTGAAAACATACTGGATTATTTTCTGAGGTCAAACCGCATTCGAACAAGAGATGGGGCAGAAATCACGTGGTATCACGCGGCAAACCAAAAGTCGCAAATGGAAGAGGCCATCAAAAGTAAGTGTGAATACAGAGGAATCATATCTACTGTGGTGGCTGCCTTGTTGGAAATAACGTTTTCCAGTGTTTCTCTAACCCGAGTTTGTTGAGGTAGCATGGATAACTGTCCACGTGCCCAAGTATTAGACTTGAGTAGTTCAGTTTGGAGAAGGCAGCGGGCTTGAGGTCCGGACCTTCAGGTCTGGTCCGCTGTCCGAGCGACAGTCAGGGAGTTGGCGTTTAACTTACTGAGTGTCGTTCAACTTACGTGTTTAGTTAAGGACGCAAAACGTCACTGGAGTCTTTTGTCCCCGTTGAGGTCGTAAGGAATACAGGAACTTCTGCTACAGATAAAGTTATTTTCTTGTCATGGTCACACTGAGCTTAGATGGTAGTTTCCCGATACACCCGTTCCTTGGCAGCAGTGATCAGGTTTTTCCAGGTCTGACCTGTTTGTTCTCGTGGTGCGTTGGCCCTTCAGTGGCGCTGACGCTCCCGTTTGCGGATCCACTCCGGAAAAAGGAAAATGGAAGTGATGTGGTTAAAGCTCCATCCATTCATGCACCCCCTGGGTGCAGTTCAGTGCTGATGCTGCTGAAGGGGCAGCGTGCTGTGGAGCAAACGTGCATGTGAAGAAGGTACGGTAACTCCTTGAGCTGGTTTTGCTGGTGAGGCTCCCTGCAGAGCAGTAGCTGAGGTGCTGTTTGTTACCTAGAAGACAGTAGAAGACAGGTGCTTCTGCAGTAACTCCCTATAAAGGTGCTTGCCCTGGCTTTCAGGGGTTTGTCAGGGCTGTACTGCGAAGCTTGGTCCGTCTTCTCAAAGCAGTTAAGGATTCCAAGTACTTTTGGTCTTATACGGATAGATCTTCTTTGAGTTTTGTTAAAGATGGGTTTGAAATATTGAAATATCCTGGGTAATGTTTCTTGGATTTACAAGATAATGTTATTATTGCTTCCCCTTTCCTTCCTGGTCCACGATGGTTAAAGTGCTTCAACTTATTAGCGGGTAGTTTATTTCGGTGAATGTTAATTTGATGTATGTGAATATTGGGAAGACTGTAAGTTACAATTTGTTTTCTACTGATAATGTAATTATTATCTTTTAGTGGATTTTAGTCTAAGTAACTGTATATGTTTGGATTCTCTGCAAAGCTCGTAGCACTGCCCAGGTTGTCAGATGCTTCTCATTATAGGAAGCTGTTTTCAAGAACCTACAGCATTCCTAAGGTTCCCTTCATTTTCTTGTGTTCCCGCTAGTATTTTCATGGTAGAGCTTTTTTACTGGCTGACTGACTTCTTTAAGTTTTGGCCCAGGTGGGTTGGTCAATCTTGAGAATGAGACAAGGGGAAAATACAATCTTTGCCAGTGTTAACGTTGATGACCTTTTCTCTAAAAGCTTGGGAATCTTACATTAAGAAGAAAAAATTGAAATTTAGCATAAGAAGAGTGAATTCGCATTTTGGATTTTCGTTTTGCTGTACCCCAAGAACCAGCTATAATTGCTTTGATAAACGCGTCTTTAAAAAGCAGCTTTCACTTGCTTGTAGATTTCTCAAGAGTTTAGTGACTGAAGCGTCCAAAGAAATGCTTTCTCTGTTGCTTCACAAACAGCCGTGTGCACTCCACGTGCGATCTTTGTGGAGCAAGCGTGCACAGTCCAACGCAGAAATAACTTTCCTTGTAATTGTGATTCTGAAGCAGACACTGGAACTGTTGGGTTTGCTTGTGTTACAGCATTTGTTTTTTAAATAAACAGGTGCTGTTCACATGGTAGAAGCGGATATTCTTCTTCGTGATGACAAGGGAGGAAATGGTGACCCTGTCATGGCTCACCCCCCAGAAACAGATAGTGACAACACATTGCAGGAATGGCTAAAAGAGATTGTAAAGACAAACAAAGGCATCAAGCTGGATTTTAAGAGGTATGTTTAAAAAGAAAAACAAAGATTTGTGTATACTTTACATGCTTGCTAATTAACTGTTTTACTGGTTGTGCTAATTATTTGCTGGTGCCAGTAGAGCAAATTTTTTTTTTTAATGTGCAATTTAATATAATATACTTACTGAACAGAACATACACTGAAATATAATTGATGTTATTGAATTCATTATGAGAATAAATGTTTATTTTTAGTTCTAAGCAGTATTATTGGGTGAATTATTTTTCACCAGAAGAGTATTTTTGACTCATATTTTACTTATCATGGATGAAGTGAAGCTGTTGGTTCTAAAGCTTTAAAGTGTTTTGAACTACAAATAATGATTTCATATTTAATGAACTATATAGCTGTTAACTATTACAGGAAGAGTTAATTTTAGTTACATATATTTCTGATATCTCATGCTTTTCATTCAGTGTTTTGTTCAGTTTTGCCTGTGACTTTGCCCAGCAGTAATTACTTAAACTTTTTTTTGTCAGGCCAAGTGTATCGCAGACTGAATTATTTAAGTGATTTGGCCAGACTAGTTCAGCAGGCTCTGTAATTGAATTTGGAAAAAAAATAGATTATTTGCACGTGCTGAACATTTCTTAATATTTCTTTCAGTGAGATGCACCAGTGACTCCCTTTTAAGGAGAAGGGGCTTTAAATTTAGTAGAAATGGCTTTCTCAATCAGGAATAGTTTGAAAGCTTATGTAATAAGAAGTGGATCTACTTTTTAGGGTTTTTTTTTTCCCCTTCTAAATGGAGTTGAGCAGTGTCCAGGATGGAGAGAGAAGGCGTGGACAGTTTGTCCCAGAAAAGTTCATGCAGAACTCGGAGAACCGAGAGAACTCAGAAGTCTGTTCGTGCAGAGTTCAGAGAAGTTACACATCTGCAGAGAAAAACAGCTGTTACAACACAGCAGCTTTCCATACAGCTAGCTTTAAGAGTTATATGAAGAGACTTCTGTTTGATAATTCAACAGTTACCATCAGTAGCAATTCAGTTTTAGTTAGGATACATCTAGAAACCTTTTCCACAAACTGCTCTCTGGATTAGGGTTTCCTTGTGTTCTCACATCTTGCAGCGAAGGGTCTTGCCCACATCCTTCCATCTAGTAGAAAGTGAGCTCCTTCCTAGGACCCACACAAGGATTAATAATCAGCAGATGTGCTTAGAAGTTTTCTGTCAAAACTCCCTTTTTTACAAATCCAATTTTTTTTTATTGGAAATAAAATTTGCCTTGAGCAAAGTTTTTTTTTTTTTTTGTGGAAACTGAAATGATAGTGCCTATCTGGAAAGCTTGTTTCAGTTTTCTTTTCTGCTTGCACAAAGAAATTGGAAAAGACAACCTTAGAGCTAGGAAACTGGAGAGTTGCTCCCAGGCTGCAAGGGGAGCAGGAGCCCCTGGGTCTCCTCTGCCCGGCAGTGTGCAGGTCTCTGCCGCAGTCACCCAGGTTTCTCGGTGTCATTTGCTCCCATGGGAGGGGAATGAAAATGTCGGGGCCTTCCAGGAAGGCTTCTGGTGAAAAGCAAAACCCTGTTCCAGGACTGCTGAAGTTCGTATTAATTTAGAAACAGCAGCCCATACCAGCATGAATTTTTATTTTCCCAGAACTTTTTGTTTTTTAAAGAAAGAATTTCTCTTTCCTGATCAGCTCCAATATTAACAAACATTTTGGGCTGTGTCTATTTAAGAAGTAAGTGTAATCCTTTGAATATCTGATCTCAGGCCATATCATTGTCATGTGGTGTTAGATTTTTTCAATATGGATTCTAATATAGAAAGGAAGTTTATTACTTTTTGTATGCTGAAGTATATGTATGTTGAAGAAGATTCATTTTTTTGGCCTGAATTTTTAATTTTAGTTTTGTTGGTTCAGTTGGAATTTTAGCCATGCTGTCTCATAAGCGTTAATGGAAAATACACCTGAAAATCCCATGCGATTGCTTTGAAAAGTTTGAAATGGGGTTTAAAATGAGCTGTGATTTTCAGATATACACGTCTGCAATTCCTAACTTTAGCTTTGCCTGCATATGCATGTACAATGTCTGGTTTTGGAACATTTGGAGAATCCGCTCCCATGTTAAAAAGAGCTTGCTCAAGGCCTCAGTGTGCTACAGAAACAGAACAATTGATGGAGTTGTAAAAGTTGATTTGTGCCTTTTGTCCTGCATAATATGATTACGATTTCACATAAAAGTTTTGTGAAAACACAAGAAATGTGGACAGATTAAATCCTTTTATTATTATGAAATCTGTAGATGTCTACCTGGATGGGGAAGGGAAAGGAGAAGAGAAGTGTATTTTCTTAAAAATTATTTTTTAATTTCATTTTAATTATTGTTTAAAGTCATTTAAAAACAACTATCTCTTATTTTTCCACAAGGAGTTTCCAGCCAAGTGCATGACTTAGAAAAGCTTTTAAAATGATATTACATTGTATGAGTCTAATCATATAAAAGCATTTAAAAATTACAAGCACACAGTGCAAATATATTCAGATGAGTAACACAGGATTTGATGTTCTTTTGGATAATATTTATTTGAATACCATTGCTGAAATATTAAAGATTATTCTGGCAGTGCTTAGAAAGAAATATTTTGTTTTCTTGTCACCTTGACTAACCATGTAATCACATTTCCTGTTGCCTGGCTTTACATACAAAAATGAATATATTCTGTAAAAGGACTTCAGAGTCTCATTTTAAAAATGCCAGAATCATTTTAATATGGAGTGGGCAGTCCAAACTAATTTTCCAAGTGCTGTGCAGTAAGAACACTGCTATAGTCTAGGGTTTTTTTGTTTGTTTCAGGAGAAGCTACTTGGGGCTTTTTTCTCTTCACCTTATCAGATACTTTGTAGTAAAAAAGGAAAGCAAGGCGTTCCACTGGCTTTGACTTTCTCAGCTGCGTATTAATTCAGGGAAAATTTGAGCTGTTCTGGCCTCAGACAACGTGGAAAATACTTACGCCGTTAATGTTAGCTCAAGCTATTATTTTTACCCTTTGGATAGTATATAAACTTCAGGAGCATATGTAAATAGAAGAAACATATTTAAATTAATGGTAGCATCTGTGGCTTTGGGGTTTCTTCCGTTCGGTGGTTTAATCTAAACTCTAACAGTAGTCAGAGCCTGTTGTGGCTTCCTTTATTAGACTCTGTCCCAAGCTTTCTATGTAAAAAAAACTCCAACTCTTAAAGGGTCACAAATGAGAAGAGCTATGAGATATAATTCTCTGTAAATGAAGTGTATTCAGCAGTTAGAGCTCTGTGTTGCGGTATCTCGACAGCATTTTCCAAATATGAAAAGTCCTTCTACAGGCCCTTCCAAGTATAATGTATCCAGCAGTCAAGTAGTTCGTCTAATTTTTGTCCATTGCATCTCGTGGTTGGTAGCAACCAGTTTAAGCATATCTGAAACCCAAGCTATTCCAAAGGTCTGTAGTGGTAACGCTCAGGCTTGCGTGTAGTCTCTTCTTGCGTGTGTTCTCTTGGACGCAGCTCCTGATAACAGCGCCAGCGCTTCGGTGCCCGGCGTGCTTGTGCACCAGTCAGAGGGACGGTCCAATGAACGTCACCGTTCTGAACAGAAAGGGTCAAAAAAAAAGGGAAGAAGCTTAGCTGTGCCCCAGATAGGCTACACTGAAGTAATTTATGAGGAGAGTTACCCCAGTACTCTCTATTGCGATGGAGCAGCTCATATTGGGCAGCAGGGAAAGGTGAGGCTTATGCCTTACTTTACCCCAGCAATTACAGTCAGCCTATGCTAGAAGGGGTCCTCAGCATGTGCTGAAATGCTCTCTGGCTTACTGAGACAGTTTCTTTAGCATATTCATCTGTATACATACTATACATTTTCTGTTCTTAATTTGAGAAGTGCCTCTTATCAACTGTGTGTTACTGATACAGTCTAGAAGCCGTACGGCCTTCTTTGGAGCTTCTGGAACGTGTGAAGCTGCACTTGAGACAACCTGTTTGGATCAATGCAGATGTTCTACCAGGACCTAATGGAAGTAATGCTGTAGTGGATGCAAAAGGATTCCTTGACACTGTCACTTCATTTTTCCCAAATGTAACCTTATCACTGGGATGGACAACTGGCTGGCACCCTGAAAAACACAATAAAGGTAAAGATGGAAACTGTAACACTTGTGCTGCGTAGCCAATTTTGTTCAAATTGCTTTCAAAATTGATTCAAAATAAATTGCCTGTATTTTGTCAGTTGGAAAATAATAGTGATTATAAAAAGAATTATTTTATTGGTGGATGTTTGATGACGTGTGTTATATAGCAGTTAATACAGTGCTTAATTGAAATGCAACAGAACTGTATACAGATCTGATATTTTTGTTGTTTAACTCGTTCTCACATATTGAGGAATTTATTGGGCCAAATTGCTTAAGCCCTGTTTCAGGTAGGGCTACTTCCTGAATTACAGCAGGTTTGGTTTGTTAATTGGAATTCTGGCACATTTCCTGAAGAAAAATAGCGTATTAGCTGGTAATTTAAAACCTATCAAAGTGCTTTTGCATTAGATGACTAAAATTAAATTATACATCAATACTTTTTAACATTGTGTTTCTGCTGAAAATTTTTCCCCCAAAATTCCAATTAATTGATCTGTTAGTAATTTTTTAAAAGTCAGTTTTGAAAATCTAATTGCAGTTTCTTACTGTTAATCCTTAACTAGAATTTAGATCCTGAACATGGGATCACTATTTTAGAATCTCTTTCACGGACTCCCTCTCATAATTCTCATGGCTGCTGTATTAGGGGTTTAGGGAGCCCAGCACGCATGCGTTTGTGTGCGTTAGCATAGTCTCCATTGAAATCATCTGTGACTGCAGAAACAAAATCCATTCCAAAACCTTCCCAAATTGATAACTGGTCATTAGCAAGATTTAGGATTGCATTAATCATGATTTTGTTATATGGCATGCAGTAATTTTACTGAACTAGATAATACTTTTTCCAAAGTATTTTGAGTGCAGTAAAAAGTTGCTAGACATATGTATTGGAAATACTCTGCCACGTAATCATTTTAATAGCGTTGGTAATTTTATTTTGATGCTAAATTTCAGCTTATGGTGATGCTAGTTAAGGCTGTTTTGTAAGATGCAAGAAAAACAGCTCTTTTGACGGATTATAACTACAAGTTGCTGTTTGCCCAAACAAAACCTTTTTTAAGCTTTGGTACTGTTAAGTCTATTCAATCACTATGTTGCATATGATTAATCCAGAAAAAAGGATTAACCGTCATTACTGAAGTTAGGATTTTCATAGCCAGTAGAAACAGGAGAGCCATTAAATGTAATTTCAACTAGTTTTAGTACTTGTAAAAGTCTTAAAAGCTGGCACTCATAAAGTTTTTTACATTGCTTACTTTAGCATTTTTTTAGTAGAAAAAATTTTACTTGCTTCATTTTTGTATTACTTTGTTTTTTATTGCATTCATTCTGAAATCCTTTCTTTTTTTTCCAAAGTGTTTCTGCTTTTACAGGTCCACTATCAAGTTAAAACTAGTCTATACTGAAGTCGAGTCTTTTTTTAGAGTGCAAGCAAAGCTATAATTCCCTGGACGTTTAAAAAAAATCGAATTCTATAGCTGTATTAAAAATAATGTTTTAGTTACTGGACATAAAGATTTTCCAAATAAGTTTCCTTTTCCTGGTTAGTATTGCTTTTTTTCCCTGGAACAATGACATGTTTTGTTTATAATCATTTGGCAATTTCACTTTTAGAGTTATCTGATTTTTCGCAATATTCACATTTGCTTATGTTTGGTCTTAAAACGTAACTGTTCTACAAATCATTGTGTCTTGTTTTGATAGAAGTTGTATCGGCAAAGAATTCTTTTTAATCAAATGGTCTTTATTGTAGGCTATGACTGGATGATGGTGAAAGAAATGGCTCAGATATGCAGTGCACTTTCTCAGCCTGTAACTTTCCCTGTAAGAGCAGCATTAGTACGACAGTCGGTATCTGAGCTGTGCTGGTTATTACAGCAGTCAGACAGGTAAGTTTGAGGGGGGTTATTTTTAGCAGTTTTATTATAAAGGCACATATTTGTTAATATGAAATATAGCACATTTATGTGTACATACTCATCCCAATTACATTGAAAATATTTTTACTTTTTAGTTTATTTCTTGATTTCCTTAGCTCCTTTCGCTGTTAAATTGTTTTGTGTGCAGAAGTGGGGACTGTTCATTTCTGCAAATGTTAAAATTCCAAAAGGCTATTTAAAATGGCTTCATAGGTATTGAATAGTGTATAGGTTTGTAATCCAGTTCCTTTACAAACATTTCGTAGGACTAATATAGTCAAATAGACCGAGTAGTTTGTTGCATTTTGGAATCAATTCAACTTAAATACTTAAATTTTTATATACTTAGTGTTTATATTTCATGTAATAATGCGTCTTGAAAAACATCAAAGATGTGATTTTTGAATAGGAAGTTAATGAGTTTGCTAGGAAGCTAATGAATTTTGCTTAGGTACTTGAATACATTCTGTGGTTTCCAAACTGACCCTAGTTTCTATTTTAAAACTGTTTTTACAAGCCCATAATAATTTCATAGGACAATTGTGTTTAAATATATAACGGAATGACAATAAAACCTTCACACATCTGGTCATTTACTCATCTTTTTTTATCTAGTCTCGTTATCTAAACTTTAATAAAGTTGTTTTCAAGCACCAGTCAAGGTGCCCAGTCAAAGCCCAAGACAGAAACTTCAAGACAGTCACTTGTCAGAAGCACAAGTAGTTAGAGACAATACGAAGAGTAGAAAAATAAAATGCTATTGTTCTCAGGTACAGTGGAGAACTGAGAGAGAAATTATGTTTAAACATTTTAAACTTTGGAAAAATCATTTCAAAATATTATTCTGTTAAGAATAGATTTTGTTAATTGTGCCCTTCTCAAACATTTCCTCATTAGATACCAGCATTAGCCTCACTGACATATTAAGATTTACTCTTGTTCTTAGCATGAAAATCCCAATTATGTAGCTGCAAGATTAGAAGACAGAAATTACTGAGCCGGTTTTGCTGACATATATATGACATGCTGATTTACCTGGGTTTTAAATTAATACAATTTGGAGAAAACAAAGCCTTAAAAATCAAGTTTTTATAATGCAGACATTGGGGATAGTATTGTTTTTAAACTTCAAATGATTATTTGAAGTATTTTAGCGTTTTGAGAAAGTTACATTAAAACTTGTGCAATTAATGAGAAAAGCGTAGGTGAGATATTAGGGAAGATACATTCAGTTCATCAGATAGCATCACTACACGTCACATGTGACAAACGTAAAATATGAGACAGTGATAATATCACATATAACTAAGGTTGTCTAATGTGGTCTGTTATAATGCTCTGCTTGTAATTATTTATTATGTTGCTAAACTTTAAATGCACAGTCTGAAATGTCTTGGCTGGATGTCTGCCTAGGATTTTTTTCCTTGCTAGGTTTGGCAGAACAGTTCACATAAGAACCAGGCTAGGGATGAGTGGTGCTCAGGGGTGGAGGCTGTCCATCTCAAAACATTTGCAGTCCTGCTTGGGAAATTCTAGCATGTTTAGGAAAAAAACTTAAAATGGGACTGGAGCAAAATTGTGTGGCTTACCTCTATAATGAGAAGAAAAATCACCCAAATGTGGCCAAGGAATAGAGCTCTGCCAATTTTAGTTTGCGTATGTCAAATAGGTGTTTATGTAGAGGCTAGCAGTCTTATTGTTAAACTAGTCTGTCTGTACTGAGCATTGTGTATGCAAACTAGAATGCGTTTGAACATGTCCATTTTTGGAGTAGTGTGTTGATCCAGCAATTGCTTTTCCCAGTAACGTGAAGTCACTGTGGTAACGAGACATACTCTGTACTGCTAGGGCTCTCCCTTGTAGCACCAAGACTGAGTGGAGGAAGGCTGCCTGAGGGAATGTAGAGGGCTGAGGAGAACGGGGACTTATAAAAGTCTAATTCTGGTAGCTCATAAATTTTGGTTGCGTAACTTTGAAACGTAAAGGAAATGAAGTTTGGTATGTAATTACATTCCAAAATTAAGACACTATCCTGACTGTTTTTAGAAACTTATTAGTGCCATGTCTTCCTGTCTTATATGCTTTAAAATAAGATAATAGCATATCAGTTTAAATTCTTTTTTCTTTTTTTTATATAGGTACAGCCTCACTGTTTGGACAGGAAAGCAAGATGAGTATTCTGTAGAAGATTTGCTTTATACACGAGAGAACTTTGATAAAAGTAGGGTATATTATGATATCTTAGAACCGCAAAACTCAGAATTCAAAAAAGCCTTAGGAATAGAATATTAAATGGGAAGCCAGCAAACTCTGACCTTATAATACTTAACCTCTTTAATGTGAAGGTTTCTTGTTCAGAGAAATGGATTTTTTTGCATTGTATAGAACATATCCATTGATCATGACTTTTTTTTTTTAAATACACTTTATTTAAAGGCTTCTCAAATAGAAATATAATGCCTTCTTTAAAAGGTCAGAATTGTTGTTTGCTCATCATATGCACGTTCCCTCTCCTTCATCCAGTAGCATGTAGTAGAGACTACCCGTGTTTCGTAAATGTTCTCGCACTTGTTCCCTACAAGTATATAAAGGGGAGGGTGCCCCAAATGATACCTGTGAGCCAAGGTAATTTGCTACCAACTACTTTTTTGTAAGCCAGAATCTCTGGGACACTAGACCTCTACCAAAGATTTTATTTTCACCCTTTGCACAGGAGGACGGACAGGGAAAGGAGACTGTAGTAAGTACAGAACAATGAAGGGGTTGCTGAAGGGGTTATTTTGTAGCTCATCTTGATGCACTGCATTTTTACTGCTGTCGTAATTGATGAAGTTCTGACCCTTTATCAAGAGAAGATAGTGTTTGCTAGGTGTTTTTAGTGGGATCCAGGATGATACACACTGAGGGGAGAAAGAATGGTTATGTATTCTGAATTAGAACTAAATTAGTTCTTTGCACTATGATCATTGTGCATTTCACGCCAGGGCTTCCCTCTGTGCTTTCTGAGCCGTCAGCAATATAGTCTTTGGATTGTTAGGAGACTGAGGTGGAGTTGGAGCTGCACTGCAGGAGGCGCTGGGCGTGCAGAACCCCCAAAATCAGGAGAATACTCCTGATAATTGTGCATTTCTGTGGCTGTACGGTTATTTTCTGTGTTTTCCTGGATTGTACATGTTTTTAACTCTCGTAATACTGTTGGGAAAACTTTTGAAAAGCTGACTTTCTTTGAGGAAAACTAAACTCATTGCAACCCTGTTTATCATCTGCGAGAAGAGGCCTGCCCATTTTCTTTTAAGCGTTTTTGCCTCTATTGCTTCTCCATCTCTTAACTTGTATCCTGACATTGAAATCTCTGCAGATTAAAACATAAGCTACGTCTTTTGCCTGACATTGTGAATTTTTTTTTTCACAATAACAATAGAGATTTTTATTTCTAGATGAAAGCTGATTCTGTGAAGAGGCATTCCTCAGGCACCTTCTTGCCCTCCTCTTTCCACTCTTCTCACATCTTAGGAAAATACCTAGATCTTCAGTTTACCTAAATTCTAATTATACCTGCACAGATCAAATCTGTGTTCTTTTAATGTGCATTATATGCCAAATATAGCTTGTAATAATCTGTTACATTTTTTGATTCTCAGTAAATAGTTTCAGCACTTTGTTGATTATTCTGATGAATTAAATCTTAAGTGTTGACTATACAGACTGAATTCAAATTCTGAATGATGACATTCTTCATTTCCTTTCTCTTCTGTAAGGCTTACCAATTTTATCCAGCTTCTTTCATAAAACTGTCACATGCAAAATAGCAAAGGGCTGAGGGGATGGGAAGGGAGAGATAAACTGTTCCAAAGCAAAATCTTCTAGGATTTTCAGTATTTTAAATATCTAATATTTGGACTGTAAATGCTTTGCAACAGGAATTTTATCTTTGATGTTTTGCACAATCCTGGGCAGGCTGTGAGTACTAAAGAATTAATTACAACTTTTTTTGTTCTTACAACTTCTTCTTTTTAGTATTAATGTAACTCTATTAGAAAAGTTAAGTTATGTTCATTAATCCTAAATCTTGAAACACTGTGATTTCATGCAGTTATTAAAATTCAAGGTTCATGGTTGTTACCTACATCACCTTTACCGGGTTTACCAAATAATTGTTCACCTTTGTTGAGGGATAGAGCTGTCATCATTTTTGTCACCTCTTCAGATGTAATATAGTTGGATAAAATTAGGAAGTATTTTTCTAGATAAGGAAGAAAGTATCTAATTGCACCTGGAACAGTTAAACAGAGTACCTCATTTAAAGTACCACAATCATTATGAATGGCAGTAACACTCAAAAGGTCAAGTTTGGCAGCGTAATTCTTTTTAATGAATTGGGAGAAGCGATGTATTTCTTACTTCAATGTGGCAACATGATTTAGCTTGGAAACCTCCCTATTCTCTGAAGTATCTGTTTCTATTAGCTCCACGTGCACACCTTGCTAGGCCATGGGAAAAAGATAAGTATTTTCTAACCTATCATAACTATGTAAAGTGCTTTAAATGCTTTAAATAGGAGACTACTTTCTAACCCAGGTCACTTAGACTAAACCAGGTGCAGAAACTATTGCATGAACAGATGTGCTAGCAGATCTGATCATGCAGTATTCTTTTCTGGATCATGACCTTTTCACTTAAATCCTCTTCAGGGAGAACAGGACATATGACTGACTGCAGCCCGCTTAAGTCCAAGTTACAAACATTGCTCTGAATCTATAGCATACCATATACTGGTAGGAAATAGTATGAAAAGCTCAGCTTTTTATTCTCTGGAATGTACTATGGAACAAGAAGCACTTAGGAGACAGGAGCCAGCTTTTGGAACCGAAAGCAACATAGCTGCCATAATTAATTAGGCAGTTGTGTAAATAACAGAATTTGCTTTTGAGGAACATAACAGAAATAGTTTGAGGAGATATCGCTGTAGCTCTATTCATTTATTGAAAGCAAGGTGTCACTAAATAGCATTGAGTTCTTGCATTATGCTTTCTGAACACTCAACTAGTTCTAGGCTTAGTCTATATTTCTTTTTAAGATATTGCTGACCATTCAGAAACAGCAACTCTCTAGGCATAGATTTAATTTTAATAGATATGAAGACAAGAGTATCTGCTTGTCCTTTTGTTACACAATTTATATATGGTTTATGGACTGGAATGGACTCCTCAATTAGGTTGTGCTCCTTGCTGTTGCAGGCCCTTACATATATTGACTTAATGGATTTCATCTTAAAGTTTGTTAGGCCTTTTTGCTTCTACACTGGCAGGCTTTTTTACTATTTAGAAACCTTTTCCTCACTTCGCAATTCTCATCTGAAGGATTAGGAATTGTTAAAACTGATTATACTATTAAGTAGGAAACACTGTCAGCAATTACCAAAAGTATTTTCAAGGAGTTTCAAAGTATTTGCAGGCACCATGGAGAAAACATCATGGACTAGTACATACGGATATGAATAAATAGGGGTAGTCAGATAAAATTAAAAGGAGACAATGATCTGGATTACCAAAAAAATTAATAAGGTAACAAGACATGTACAACTGGGTTAGACAAAATGCTAGCAATAAATTCTGTGCAGCGTTCTTGCAGTGACAGAAGGGTTTGACTTTGTGGCGAGTTTGATTATTCTGCATGGATTATCCTGTGTATCTGAATTTCTGTATGTATCTTTTTTTTACCCATGTGAAAGCAAGTAATTATATTAAGTTTCCTGTGAAGTGGTTTGTGTTGTTGAGGATTTGGTCTTACTTGTACGTAGCTAAAGACATTTGAATTTGTTTCTCTGTTTTCATGCAAGCCTGGATATAAATGCTTTCCTTGTAAAATCGGATGTGTTAACTTGGGGGCTGGCAATGAAATAATAAAGGTGAGATGAAAGCTGGTTATTTATTCTGTTGGAAACAAGTATCTATGACAGTCCTGTGTTGGTCTAGCCGTTGCTGTCTTTTTTATCTTGTGTCCTTGTACTTGATGATTTGTGTAGGAGTTGTAAGTTCTACCTCCTCTTTGTGGCATCATTTTCTTTAACAGTGTTGTTTCATGTCTGGTGATACTTTCAGCCAGACTTTGAGATTTGCTCGTCCTTGTTCTGTGGACAAATGTGCTTGACTGTAATGGAACTCGGTATCATTCACAGTGTTTAACAGTTGCATTCAAACTCCAGAAGGATGTCTAGGTGAGTTAACAGATTAATAAAACATTTCTGGTTTACTGCAAGTGTAATTCGATCTTTGTGTTTTTACGTGAATTTGATGGAACTTACTCAGTAGATAATACAACAAGTTGCAGAAGGAAGTTGACCTCATTAGTGCCCCCAAAGACACTTTTAAGAAAAATAAGTTCTCCCCATCTTCATCTCCAGCATTTATCTGAAGCATTTTCCCATTTTGGTCTTCTCTGAGTGTAAAAAGCAGTCTTTTTCTTCAAGCTAAATTAAAACCTTTTGTATTTTATTGATCATCTGTGATCATCTGTGTGATCAGACCCTTTGCTAATGTTATTACAGATATATTTCTGCACTTAACTTTCCATTAAACCCTATTTGGTGTTATCAAGCCCAAGCACCGTACAGCTTTCACTTGTGATTTTCTCCATGTTTGGAGACTAAGGAATTTGATTCTAGCATATGGTGCATGTTATCTTTTTCATAGCAGTAGTGATTGTGCACCGTCCCAGGAAGCTATATTTGAACCTTTCAGTTCCCCTTGTGCAGAATCAGATTCACATAAACCTTCACTTCTGCAGCCTGCCTTCAGGAATTTCTGTCATTAGTGATTGAAAAGACACAGATGATGAATTAGGCAGATAGTTTTATAACACATTTAATAACTTAGTGACAAAATGGCCTGGTCCTTTCTTTAAGCAGAATTATAGAAATTACTGTATTATAGAATTCAAAATGTTTGGGCTGGTTTTTGTTTTGTTTTTGAAAGAAAGAATAGGCTCTGGGAAGAGCCTGTGAGAGTAATATGAATTGCATCCTACAGCATATCTGATATTTAGGGGAGGACTTCCTTACATTTCCGTGTTCTATACAAATTTCTTTCAATGTATTTAAAATTGTTTCAATTTTTGGAGAGTTTTTCTTTTCAGAAGGGTCAGTAAAGCTATTAATATTACAAAAAGACAAGTGTTTGGACCCTTTTTTTAAAATAAACATTTTTTTAAGCTCCACGTTAATTAGAAGATTTTTCTACCATAATGCAAAATGTTTTTAGTAAGTATTGAAATTTTAATTTAAAAGCTGTTGTTATTTTTTATTTGTTTTGAAGTCCATTGACTTTTCTTCCACACTTCAGTTTGTTCATTTTTTGTTGCAGGAATATCTTGCTTATGCAATATAATTCCCTGATCCTTAAGCATATCTTCTATGTATTAACGCGTTACATTTAGCAAGAGTTTTACGTACAAATCTTCAACTGGCCTATAACCAAAAGCAAGGGCTGCCACATAAAATCCACGCCAGGGGCTTTTATCAGTCTTTAGATTGCTGCTTCCCTCCTAGGGCTTTAACAGATGACTTTTGGCATATGACTGTAAGTGAGGTAAGATGGGACTCCCTTCTTCTCGCTGCTATTATTTCTGAGTTGTCTTTTTACTGTAGACTACTGTAATTACTGCGTTATTGTAATACCTTTTTAGTAGCACCGTTGATACTCACTTCACACTGCAGTTACTCCATTTCAGGAACCAGAATTGCGCTAGGGTACAAGGTCCGTGTGTTCCCTCTTGCCAGCTCCACTGCAGGAGCGGTAACTTCTGGCAGAATGGTGCAATAGGCAGCTGGGAATAGCAACAACTTAGGCTGCCATCGCAGACCTTCTTCATTAAAACCCATGATAAAGAATTATTTGTATTGTACTTCAGTAAAATGCAAAGTACTGTACTCCATCATCTTCTGAAGTCTGAACATCTGAATGTTGGGGTCAATGATTTGTTTTTTAATATCCTTATATTCCGGCTTTGTTGCCTTTAATTTTTCAGAAATTTTTCATTTTTCCATGATTTAATGACATGTTTCACCTGCTACATAGAAGATACTACTGTAGAGGATTAATATGGATGCAAAATTAGTTTTATTTTTAATTCTTCTGTAATGCTTGTAGTTCGATTATTACAAACCTCATCTTTGTTGAGTTTTAAGAGATATTTACAAGGAATTTGTTAATTTAAAGGATTTGTACAAAGTAACTGAACTAGGCCCTTAATCAAAGTCCTTAGGTTCTGTTGCTGGTTCTGTACAAAGAGGTGTGCTTATGTTTTAATTGCATTTTTAAATGCATGAAATGATAAGCCAAGGACATTCCTAAGAGATCTCTGCTTTTTTTAAACCAGCTGTAAACATCAGCTGCCAAGGAGACACCTGTGTCAGATAATGGGTATCCTCCTCTGAAGAATGGGAATTTTGCAGAATATTCATGTTTTAAAATAAGGCTAACTTGTGTAAAAGAGTACAAGACTTATTGTCTTTTCAAAAGGTTTATTAGCTGGATATTTTATCTGAGTAATTAGTCATAAAAATTGGCATTTTATCCTTTTCATCCTGCAAAGAAAACCTCAGTTTTCTTAAGATGTGTCCATCTCAAAACTGATGTCTCTGAAGGTTTTGGAGAGCTTGTTAAACTTTAAGAAGTGCTTGCTTGGGAAGTATTACGCAAAAGGCACTCTTCCCTCTAACTCTTCCCTTTAACTTGAAGGTTACAAAAACTTGTCCCCCTCATGCTTACGGTGTGTATGTTTTTGTAGGATGGTTATTTGTGACTAAGATTAACCTTTCTATAAGAAGCCATGCTTTTGTTTCATGAACGGAATAGTGAACTGATGGAGTAATGGTTTACTAATGTAAGAATCCCCTTGCACATAAATACCTGGCTTTGATTGGAAAAATAATCAGCTGTACTGCTTAACAGATGCAGAAAGATGAAGGTCTCATCAAGGATTGATGAGAAAAAAAGACATTCATTTAATGACTGTTTTAGTTTAATAGTTTTCTTGTGTAGCTGCATCAATTTATGGTAATACTCTTTTTGCAAGTGCTACATTCTTTTTCATAACTGTAAGAAGAAAAAATAACCCCTTCAAATGCCTCTCTCTTTCGCCTTATAGCATAAGCAAACCAAAAAGTGCAGGGAAGGATATTTTGCAAACTATACTTGGAACACTATGTATCCTTAAACACTGCTTCTTTACAACATTTTTATGCAGTGACTATCTATCATACTTCTTAAACCAAAATATCAAATATAGTAGTTGAGTGCATATTTTAGATGGTTTTGTGAGGCTTACCACTATTTGTCTAACAGAATAATTTTATTTTATGGTTTCCCGACATTTTGCAGAGAAAATAAATGCCGAAGATAAAATATTTTCACCTTTTAAAACTCTTAGATGATCTGCAAAAATCTATCACAGAGATTCAAAATTAAAAATATCTTAAGTAAGTGGTGCATATTTTACTGAAAGCTGTAACTTACCTTCACAAGCAGGCTTACTCATAGAAATGCCATGTCCATTTTAAATAATTAAAGCTAGGACTGTGTAAGGATTCATGACATTAATCTTTGGTAAGTGGATGAGTTTCGCTAATTTTTCACTATAAAATTTGGCTTCTAATTCTCACAGCAATTCCTGTAGCATTTCCAGGTTTATCAGCATCTGTCTTGATGTACGGATTGCAGAGCTAGCCTCAGGGAGTGCCTAACTCCTCCCCTGCTATCTGGTTTACCTCTGTTCATCTCCTTAGACATATAGTAGACATTTCAGATAGTGTCACTCCTCAGCTCTTTGACTCCTTATTCACCATAGCTCCCTAAGTAATTTTTTTGCAAGAGATACTGCTTCCTAGGATAAATCTATTATCCAGTATAAGTATCTGGCTTTCTTCTAAAATACATGATTGTGTATGGGCATATCAAAATATATCAAATGTGTTTCCTTGTACCCAGGCCACCAAGTAAGCCATGTAAGTTATTTTTAAACCAAGTATTGCTATTGAAACAAGCACTTGCACTCAGTTACATGAATCAGTTTCAAAACTGGTATAGTCGGCATCACTGACTTTGGCAAAGTTGTTACTGGATAAGTTCTGACTCCAGGCAGCATTTCCAGTGTTTCAAACACATGTGTATGTTTGATTTTGATCGTATTAGTGTTCCAAATGATATGAATAGGACTAATTCACATCCTTAAAGTTAAGCACATGCAGAAGTGTGTGCTGGATCAGACTCTAATTTAGCTCCATTGTAGTCACTGAAGCACTGGTGCTTTACTCCTTTGCGAGGTCTCGCCTACAGTGACTGAGACTGTGTTTGAGAGCTATAGTGTTGTCATCATGCAGTTAATAAAAACAGCAGCATATTTTAAATACTGTTCTAATTTGAATGATAATTGAGATCATAGCTGACCTCTTGGACAGCAACCTCCCTGGAAAACTTTATTAAAGTTCTCACAGTTTTAACAGGAATATATGAATTAACACAGAGACCTAGGCCAGATTGTTCTCTCAAGATGGGAAACCATGGCTCTTAAAAGGAAAACTAGCAAGGAAGAAATTTCAGCTTGTGATGTTTTCTTTATCAAGGTATATAAAGAACATCTGAGGGACCTTTTTGTTGTTTTTAAACCTTCAAGCTTTTGGGGAGATTTAACACTAGATTCAGGTCGTCTTGCTTCCCATTTTTTGCTTTAAAAAACCCTTATGAATAATTGGAGGGCAAGTAGGATTAAGACTTCAAAGATAAAAACGTATCTCCCAGAACCAAATTAACATAGTGGTTTACCTGAAGAGTATCACTCACTCAAAGGGGTTTGTACTAGTTTAGCTATGTTGGATTAAATCTAATTAACTATTCCAATTTTCCTGTATAGAGACGGCCTGAGAAATACTTGCAAGTGGGTACCTTTGGTAGTGACTCAGCATCTCCTAAGTGAATAAGGGGAAAAAATGAACCTTTATTTAAGCAACATAACAACAGCCAGAGAACAAAACTGAATTGTTTTTCCTCTAAAGGTCACTTGTAACATGATGTAATGATAAACATTAATGTTAATTTTTCACATTACTTCTTTATCAAAATTAAATACAAAGTACTTCCAACACTGCAGAGGAATTGTACTTCTCAAGTGAGACATTTGCCATTTCCCCCAGGGATCAGAGCTTTTTGTAAATAATTACTGTTTCTATTGAGAGAGCAGTAATCTCATAAATGTTATTGTAAAACCAAGGCAGTTTTGTACCTTCAGCAAATAAACCTGTCAGAATATCTAGTCCTTAGTTGATACTGTCTAAACAAGAATTCATATTCCTTAAAGATGTATTTTTAACTTCTGATATTTAACTTCATTATGAGATGGACAGAATAGAAAATTGCAGTTTACATTTATAATATCATGAAAATATTTGAAAAGTATATTGTTTCTATGTAGGGTTTATATGGAATAACTTGTATTTAGTTAATAATTTAATATTGCCTTCTGTTGTTTCACATAATTTCTCTGCCGCAAAAAATTTGCCTGTAATTGTTCTGCCTGATATATGTGGATGCTAATCCAACATCTACTGAAGTAAGATGCAGTCCTTCATCTGGGACCTGACTGGAACCAAACGTTCTGTGAGCCTCACCATCCTTCCACTGGTAGGTAATAGCTGTTAAAATGTACATAACTCTATTTTCAGAACTTTCTCATTTTTGGATACGTAACTGTGCAAATGTACCTTTTTAACATGACAAACACGTCTTTGTTTTTGGGCATGTGCACAGACTAGGGTTTGTCAGCCCATCCATAAGTGACCAAGAATCTTTCAATGGAATAATAGTCTGTCTCTAATTTAAAAACAAACAAACAAACAAAACAATTCACAAGTACCACCAATATTTTTGTGAATAGGAATTGGTGACTCTGGCTGGGTGAGAAGCTACACAAGCATTACAATCATTTTTTGAGTGAATCAAATATGATAGCAAGCATAGTGCAGATCATTGTGGGCCTTTTCAGCTGTCATCAGAGCTCTGTATATCTCAGGTTCAGTAGAGCTGTGACTGGAGGAGACCAAAGGACATGATGACTTTCCTTGCGGGGAAAAATTGATTTTGACATTAGTGACAAAGACTTGCATCTTTGCTTATTCTAGCTACCTTTGAGAGCTTGGACAAAAAAGTCAATGGCAATATAATTTGCCTTCAAGCAGTCATGTCACCGCAGATTAGGAAGACCTACACAGTACGCAGCAAAATTAGCTTCAAGATTCAAATTTGTAGTTTCAGGCCAGCACTTGATACAGAACTGTCTGTTGCAAAGGGATGTAAATCATGCTGCTTTATTTTCCAGATGACTAATGTTCTCTTCTTCAAAATATGTATATTATGGACATTTTTGTATTTTTACATCAAAAGGTAGTTACAGAAACTGTATGTTTATCATCTATTTGAAATTATCTTATAGGAAGGGCAAAACTAAATAACATCACAGGTATATGTTAGGAAACTTGTCATCAGACTGAGTGAATTTTGACTGAAGCCGCAATAAGGCAGACAGTACCCACTGAGTATTTTCAGAAAAGAATACCTACTTTCAGTATACAGAAATTCACATTATACAGCCACCGCAGAAAGTAATGGACCCTAGTTTAGCTATAGCCTCTGCTCCCCGCACCCCCCACCCCCGGTGCCTTTTAAAGAAGCAAACGTCAGGAAGGGAATAGCTTGAGAATCCAAAGTTGGTTGAAGTGCATAGCCGACATCGAGAGCAGGGTTTGGTCATTTTGTGTGAGATTAGACAGGACTTCTTGCTCAGCATGCTGCCTTCTTGACTCAGTGCCTGACCACTGTCAGGTGCTGTACAGTGAACTTTTGAGTTATCCAGGGTCCTGTGAATCACACTCTGATTTCCAGTGGGTAGCAAGGAGCCTAAAACAGGCTCCCGGTTTGCATCTGGAATTTCCTGGATATAGTTATGTATGTAATACTGAGCCTGGAACATGAACTTTATTTACTGCGTGTACTGCAGCTCATCTGTTTACATACAATAAAGCCACTGAAGCCTGAAGACAGTGCCTGTATTCGGTTCCCACTGCCCACCTTTTGCGTGCAGGCATTATCCTCATTGTATCTTGGATATCTGGACATCACACAGCTTGGCCAGAGCTACTGTCTCATGTCCAGCGTTCCAGTCAAATGTTTCAAGTTCCCAAATTCCACCTGTACAACATTTCTGGATGGAAAAATGAGTACGCTTTTCAGAAAAACTTGGATATAGGATAGTTCCAATGCAAAAGTGAGAACTGCAGTGCCTAAGACCCTTTGTGGATTCAGCCCATCATGGGTAAGATTTCAATGCTGAAGTTGAAGACATTATGAAAACAATATAATAAATATTCCTCAGTTTGCAGAAAGCAGCATCGTTAGCTGAACATATATTTTCATGTAGTATCTAAGCTATTTAACTCATGCCGAGTTAGAGAGCTAGTTAAGAGCCTTACATTACAGATCTCTCTTTTGTGATGTGTTTCATTGCAATCAGAGTTGTGAATATGTACATATTGTAAAAATTTGGTTACCCTTTAATCTCCTGTTAAAAATTTACTAATTGCTTGATCTGCTCAGTTTGTAACGATTGCCTCCTTACCAGCATTTTCTGATTTTTGGTCTCCTTAGGGAAAGCAGGTGCTGTTGGTACTAAGTTTTTTTGTCCACAAGAAATCATCCCAGAAACCTTGTTTATGAAACTAACATCTGGAATATGGCGGTGAGGATTCACATTTAAGGGTGGAAGGAAACCTGGTCTGGTTTGAGCAATATGATCCAACAATAAGGCTCCTGAACCCCGTCTTTCTAGAAAAGCTTGATTTCTTCTGCTCAGAGGAACAGGTGGCATGTTCTCTACTAATTCCCTAGAACTTGATAACAAAGAGGGAGATGGGGAAAGAATCTTTTTCTTTCCTATCACTGACTTAATATCTTCTGCAGTTGCAGGACCCGGACTAGTAGTTAACTGAGAATCAGAGCTGTAGTGATTTGCTCCTAAATTTCTTTTCTGGATAATACTTCTCAGGGTTGAAATGAAGTTGATTTGTCCCAAATCCGAATCTTCACCCACAGAAGTCCCACTGGGGTTCTGTTTCCCTTCAGCATAAAGAGTCTGAGAATTTATTTCATCATATGATAATTTCCTTGATCCAGTTTGATTGAAAGTTTTCAATAAGTGAGCAGTATCTTTTATGTCAATACTTTGGTGTCTGGTGATAAATCTCTTTGATAGGGCAAGGCCATTGATTTTAAAAGAGAGTTCTTCTTCTGGGGTTATATCCTGAAGTTGTTCTTGTAAAGAGGCAACTTTGTTCTGGGGAAACACTGAAGGACAGCTCTTTAACCAAGGTTCAGACTGTAGCCGCTGTGCTTGTGCCAGCTTGGATCCTACATTTGTTAAATGGGATTTCCTAGTAGGTGAAACTGGTTCACATGAGTTGTCTGTGCTTCTTGGATGATCCAGCTCTTTAAAGCTGAAAAGTGCTTTTTTGGTTTCATTTGAACTTGAGAGTGGGGATGGAGATGTTTTCAGTTCTATTTCTGATGGGGAAGTGCAAGCACTTGGGGAACAGCATTCCTCAGAGTCAGCAGGAGGGACATTTAAGTACTGTTTAGTTGTCTGCTTTCCAGATGGAGACTTGTCTGTGGTGATGATGATTACTTCTTTTCCTCTTGCTCTGCAGGCATTAAGAAGAACTTTCAGGGTCTCTTTGTCTTCAGAGTTTATTGCGTACACAAGTGCAGAGCAGTTAGAGTGATCTTGTAGGCTTGGGTCAGCTCCGCTTTTCAGTAGCAGAGAAATCACTTCAGGGCCTGCTTTTTCTAAGCAAGCATGCATCAAGGCTGTCTTTCCAGATTTGTCCTGTATGTTTGGATCTGCCTTGTTTTCCAGTAGATATTTAACCATTTTTGCCTTGCTGACACTCTGGGAGTCCACATGTTTTGTCCTACAAGCAATCATTAACGGGGTTTCACCTCTGTCATTGCTTTCATTAATGTAGGCTCCACCCTCTAGTAACAGTCTGGTGAGACGAAGGCGGCTTTGATAGACAGCTCTTATGAGAGAATTCCCATCCGTTGGCAACTCCACAGTTTCAGTCATTGCACTTGTCTCTCACTTAGACCTTCCTAGCTGCTGAAAAGAACACCTGGCCAATGAAACAAACAAACAAAAGATATTTCTCCTGTACATTCCCCAGTACTTTGTGAAGGGTATGCAGATGCGGCAGGGGGAAGCCGTTTGCACCTCCCAGACCTCAAGAAATGCATTAAAGATTTAAAATAATACTTGAATATAATTATATTCTTATTATAACATTTACAGGTGCTTAAAGCATAGCAGTTTTCTTTCTTTTGACTGCTTAGGCCTTCCATCGTACTCTGCCAAATCGGCACTCTGAACGTTGTAATGGCTTTATACTGACTGCACCCAAGTGGCGCCACTGCAGTTGCGCTACTCATGATTTGTATCAGGTGAACAGAATGAATACTGCAGTATTTTTTTTCATTGATGTTAGATACTGTGACACATTCACTCATTCTCTTTCATAAAATGAGAAGGCAAAACATCTAGGAATTAATGAGGAAAAAACAAATTCCTGGGCATAATAAATAAGAAAAGGAAATGTGGTAAAATACTTCTTATATAAGAAGTTAACTGTTAAAATAGTGGGGCAATACATATTAATGCCCGATATAAAAGTAGTAATATTTGTGGAAGTATACTACCTTCCTTATGCTGCTTTGAAAACCTACCAGTCAGACTGAAACAGCATAAATGAAGCGATACACAGCCTATCCCACTCATCGTAGAGATCGGGGGCTGAGAAGAGTCCGGTACCTGGACACATATATCAGCTCTAAAAGAAAAGAAACGTTTGATAGGATCAAAGGAAAAATAAGGTTTCACATGAAAAATCCAGAGCTTAATGTGGTATAAAATAATGAAAGGTCTTGCATGAATGTACCCATGCATAGATGCTATTAATAAAGTTACTTTTATTTCTGATTTAAAAAGTACTGATTAAAAATCAGTATTTAACAGCTGTCAGAGCAGTAATTCCAATACAAGATTAGCCATGAGTATGAAAAGTGCAAGTCTGCTGTATGTTCCTAGGGACATAAAAACGTGGAATTAGTTTAACTGCAATTGAAATGAACAAGAGACTAATTTTTATTTACCACTGCAAACATTAGTAATGTTCTGGTACATAACTGAATAGTAATAGTTTCATTCTTTTTGTCTTTGATATTGGAGTTTTACTTTGAATTCCAGAATCAGAGGATGATGTCACTGTAGTTTGTTCCAAAAGTCCAACAAACAAAAAAGTCAGTCAAAATACACATGTGAAATTTTTATCACAGGGTTTTTTCCCCTCAGTTTATTTCATTCCATAACAGAACGCTCTGCAGCTACAAGTGCTTTGCTTTTATTAAGCAGTGACATTCAGAAATTTATCAGACACAAGGAGAACAGTTAGTTAGAAGGCTTCATACTTGTATTAATAAAACATTGAATGTTGATTCAATATACATTAATAATAAAACATTGGATAAAACGTTGAATAAAATGTTGATTCCATATAGGCATTATTTGGTGACATGGTGTAACAATGGTCATAGGTAGCATGTGTTTGGATAAGATACCTTGCAGTATTTGGAATAGCAAGAAAAAACAAGAAACAAACCCATGAGACAAACGGTTTCACCTTTGATGTCATTTATTTCTGGGCTCACAGCCCTCACAAAGACTGTTCATTACATATGTATGACTGAAGTGCTCTTCCAAGAAATTAAGGGGAATGAAAGAGGGCCAGAACTATTCTGTCTGTCCTGATGAGAATAAACATCCACTTGTGATCACAGGTAAGAGTGGGGACACCACTGTGGTACTATCATCTTCTTTTGTTCAGTTGATTTTCTTTATTCTGTCTCGATAAAACATTTTTAAAAAGTAATTGCACTCAAATTGCTTCAAGGATTCATTCTATTGTATTGAAAGTATATGATTCGGTATTTTCTATTGCAGCTTTCATTGATGTGCAAATCATTATTATGAAATGCATATTTTTGACAAGTAACATTCAAGATTATTATCAAGTCTTTTATAAAAAGTATCCAATTAAATAGTACAGTTAGGTCTTCAGAAACAAATTGAACAAATACCTTTTGATAGCACATATGCTGGAATTTTGATTATATTCTCCCTTATTTTTGACACATCTGGAAGTCATAGCTGATTTTACGTCTCTTTCATCTTTATCTAAAACTCAGTTTTTAACTGCTTGCTCTATTTTACTGATGGTTTGTAGAACTTATACAAGCCTTTTCATCTGTAGAAATAACTTTTTTGGTTAAAAGCACATTAAATATTAAGTAGGTACAGAAATAGAAGAACGTTGCTCAAAGTCACAGAGCAGGTACATGCTAGAAGTAGGAATGAGGCTGTTTTCCTGGTGTCTGATCTTATGCCTCTCTCTGCTTAAATTTATGATCTCTCTCGAGTTCATCTGGCTATTCACATGACTAAGGATAGAAGAAGGCTAGTCTCAGCCAGCAGTTCGTGTTAGGCTGTCTGGAGTAGATTTTGGGTTTGGGAGACCCAGTTCTGCCATAAACTTCCTGCAAGGTCATTTAAGGCCCCTTTTCTAAATACATTGTAATACCTTAATGAAACTGAGATCAGTGAAAGTTAGAATTAAGGATCTAAGCCTTGTTACATAAGATTGCTGTGGGAAAAAAAAAAAAGCAAAAAGGCTGAGGTGCTTACACAGTTTTGATGGGTATGACAAATGCCTAAATACAGAGAGTATGTAGAACATAGTATTGGAAGGGAAATCCTTTATCAGTAACTGCTTTTCCCCCACTGTTGAAGGTAGGTATCTACCTATATACATACACAGTCCCAGCTATAAACTAGGCAAGGTTCATCTTTAAACATTTCTGCCTTCATAGAGGAGAAGAGGGGACTACAGGACAGGCAGCATGCGTTTCCAGGATGCTGTATGAGCTTGGGCTGCAGAAAGCCCGTGATGCTATTGTATAGGCAAGTCAGCAGTTTCAGTGTGCCTGAGCCCCCCAGGGGTTTGTAGGTACTACTAAATTCATTTCAGAAGCCCTCTCTGATAGGCCAAATTGATGATCTTATCCACAAGTCAGGACTGTCAGATCTGTAAGGTAGGCTGGCTCATCCCTGAATGAAGGAGCATAGGCACAAGGGCTGCCAAGATCCAGGCACATTATTTCTAGGTTGATCTACGCTTTGCACCGCAAAGGAAGTGGAAGGGAAGGGTGGCAGGGAAAGTGGAGCAGGAAATGTAAACCTTGATCCAGGGAAATAAAAATGCCCAAGTACTTTAGAATCAGCTTCAACCTTATGAAAAAAAAAAAAAAAAAAAAAGGTAAAACAGATGTAATTGGACAAATATAATGTAGAATACATTCCGGAAAGCTGGATGAAGATAACTATGATTTGATATAGAGAATCTGTTTGACAAAGATGTGTTTAGGGTTATGTTGTCCTAAAATTGCCACTGCAGGAACAAAGGGTGGTGGGACTTCCATGAGATCCCCACTGACACAGGCTCAACCGGAATATACATTCCCCAGCTGGGCTGGATATACCCTGCACCAAAAAAAAATACTCCTAACTTTTTTTTTTTTTTTTTTTTTTTTGAAGTGAAAGACCACAGTTCAAGAAGATTCTCCAAAATACTAATTTATTTGATTATTCATCATGGATTGATGCTAAACAGATTAGGATTATAAAATATTCCTAAACCTAATTAACTGCAATGTTAGGAACAACTACTTGTGTTTGTGAAATGTCAGGGGTGACACAGCTGCTTTTCAGCTGTGGAAGTATACTTGTATATACAGACTGCTGTGTGACCTAGTTAATGATAACCAACCACAAATGGGTCTTTCAGATTATCCACAAATTTCTGGTGTTCTTGCACTAATATTATTCCAGGAATGCTATTGCTTTCTAGCATTTTGTATTCAGAAAATAAAATTGTTCTGGAAACCGATCTGTGATGAAGTAGCACAAAGCACCTTGTAATATGAAAAACAACTGATTTTTGGAGCCAATGACAAGTTTGTTTCCAAGGAGGAGACAGACAGACACTATTTGTGTATTTGTGCCGGATCCTATCCTGAGGTCAGGCTGGCAAACGTAAGACAGTGATAACCCAGGGTCCTATTCTGATACAGGGTTTACTGCCATCATAGCGGGAAAAGCCACTAAAACTGAAGTTTTACCACTTTTTCTGCAACCCTTGCTTGCTAATTTGTAAACAGTACTTAATTACTAAGAGAAACTCTTAAAATGTTTCATTATGTGTAACAGTGAAAATCAGCACAAAATTGAGGGGGAAAAAAGCTCATTGCTCTTACCACGTATAAACAAACACATACACAAACAACATTTTCGGAGCGCTATGAATCAATGTTCCTGCAAGGCACTTGTCTTTTCACAGTTCAAGACAAGTTTTCTGCCCTCTGTGCCTCAGCACTCTACAAAATATGCAAACAAGCTCTTTCACAGTAATGTTTAGGGAGTCCAGAATCATTCCACTAAAATTAAGTCACCAATTCTCATCTCTCTGAAAAAGAGATACTTAACACAGTTAAAGAACATAAACCTTCACATATTTTTGCGATTTTCAAGACCGCTTTAACCCTGTAAATTCCCATGGTCAGTATAACAAGAACTCCAATTTCCTAATTTTGTTTAAAAACTTGCCATTGTATCACAGCCAAAACTCTTCTTTTTTCAAGGAGCTGCCAGAGTCAGGTCCTGTTTCAGAATCCTAGCCTGTAACATGCAACTTTTCATAGCGATGCCTCTGTCTCTTCAGCCTTGCTGGTTTCCAAGGTTAATTGCAGGATGGTCAGGATTTTCTGTATGCTTCTAATCAGTCTTGTTTACAGTGTCCTGTGTGCTTTTGAAGAAAACTTGGAGACGTCCAACCAGCTTATTCGGTAACTTTTCCTGTCACAGTATTTAACATCTCCCCCAGTATTCTCTCTCATCTGGAGGGGTTTTCTATAAAAACAGTTACCATCAGAGAGTGGTCGAAGCATGGTGGGGAGTACCGAGAGAGAAAAGTTTAAACTGGGGGGGGGGGTCTGCACTCAGATGACTGTTGTGGCTCGCGCTCATCTCACAGCATCCTGCCTACACAGTAACCTAGTGTAACACTCTGATGTTTTTGCTGAGGGAGATTTGGGGAAACGGGGACAAGAGATTTCTCTACAGAGGTCTACAGAGAATACACCTGAAAAATACAAATGGAGGCTAGAACAATAAGCATGTTAAAAGCTCTACTATTAAAAATTCATTGAGAGGGAGAGTGACCAGTATTTGCTCAGCGTCTTGGAAGAGCCTAACTTTCCAAGAAAAACATCCCACGTACAGGCTGAATTCCATCCTCTTTAATCCCAGTAACCTTTAGACACCGACAGCTGCGAGCGCAGCTAACAAGGCAAGGCAGAACACGTCCGGTCTGAACCCCTGCCTCGGCGTTTTGGCCGCACTTTCTGTAAATATGCTATCCTTCCTATTCTGAAATAAAACATAAATGCGACACAGCCTCGAACCACACGGAATACCAAGCACAGGTCTCATCTGCGATTGCGAGAAAGGAGTTTTTACTTGTTACTACCTCAGCTTCTCCTCCTGCTGCGTTACCTCCTACTAGGAGAGGAGCGATGCACCTGCAGCTTCTCCACGAGGACTAACGCAGCCCGCTCTCCTCCGCAGCAGCTTGCCCAGGGGCACGACCTGCTGCTACCCTGAACAGCGTTCCCAGGCTTCGTTACTTGAGCCAACAAAACCCCAGACAAAGAGGTGGAAGTTCAGCCCGCTTCCATAAACTGACCTGCTCCCGCTACAGGCTGTCGGCACGTACCGGCACGCTCACCTCGCCAGCGGCGCGGAGCCGCGCGCTTCCCAGCCCCGCCGGGGCTTATCAGCGCCGTCGCAGGGTTTACGGGCAAACCGCAGGCAGCGCGGAGCGCCGCGCCGCGCCGCGAGGGCAGCGGCCGCCCACGGGCACGCAGCCGAGGGCGCGGCACGACAGCCGGCTCCGCTGGCGGCGGCGGCAGGGCGCGGACCGTTACCCTCCCCGGTGGGCGGCTCCGCGGCCCGCGGGGGCGGAGCGGCAGCGCGGGGGGCTGGCGGCGGCGCCCCCTGGCTCGGCGCTCGCCGCGCCCGGCCGCCTCGCTGCCCGGCGGGTTCCCCCGTGCTCCTGCGGCGTCGCGCGGAGCCTCGGGCCGGGCCTGCGCGGCGCTCCCTGCGGAGGGGCCCGGGGGGGGGGGAGGCGTCGCCTGCCTCCCCTCACGCGGAGCTGCCCCCACCCCGCTCAACGGCCGCGCCGCGACCGTTGGCCTCGGCGCGAGCAGTGCGGCCCCAGGCCTCGCCGCCGCGGAGGTGAGGCTCGGGGGCGCCAGTTTTCTTTGCTGGTTGTCGAGCAGAGAAACAGCGAACGGGGCCGTCTTCCTAAGACCCTCGTCCACCTCACTGGTTCCTGTCAGCAAGGTGCATGGATTTAACGGTATTTTGTATGAACTGGAGGGAGACAACCTAGCTAGCTTCCAGAATGAGCTTTCAGCCCATCAGCAGCAGTGTTGAAAACGTGCCCGCTGCTTTTGATGCCTAAAGGGAATTTGCTTTTTGAACAGTTTAGACATCTATCCCTATAGCCTCGTTCCTTCGGCAGAGGTGATTACATAGACCTATGACAAAAGTCTTGTGAAATTTATCTTAGGTCTTTTCCGCTAGAGTCTGAAGAGGTTCCTCCTGCAGATGGACTGAAGCTGTGCTCCACAGTAGTTTGGGGCTACGCTAGACCGTGAAACTGCCAACTGAAACAGAACAATTTAGGTCCTGTCTGTCTGTAGGAGAAAAAAGAGGTATGTAATTTCGTCAGTTTTCCCAATTGTCTCACATGTCGTCTTCATTATTTGACCAGTCGAAACCCATCCAACTGGTTTAAGTTTTTTATTATGAATTTTTGGTTCTGTGGGGGTATTTGTAGACTCTGCTGGGGATAAAGGCCCCCATGTTAACGTAGGATTACCTCATACCGTGGATTATCTCTGCTGCTTGCCAGGAGTAATGTCCTTAAAGCCTGTCAGGAAAGACATTTTCCTCTGCCGTGGTACTTGACATTGCCTACTGCCAAATGAACTTGGTAGCAAGTTAGTCCCAGTTCTTGGGATCTCCTTGGGTTGCATGCACATGGACAGTTTATCTGTAACATCGCTGTAAAGTAACATGACTTTATATGGTTTTTTTTTCCTGAGAAGTAGGTTACCTACCGGAGTGGCTTGAAATCAGTCCTAATATCAGACAAGCTTCACTATGAGAAGTTTATTCCAGCACAGCAAAGGTGTAGGTTCTTGCTTACAAACTTGGAAGAAGTTAAAAAATAAAAAATCCTGTCAAATAGTAGAATGCATCAATCTCTTCTTACAGCTGTCATGTAGTAGTTCTCTGAGGCTGTCTTAGCTCCTTGAGTCCCGTTTTTCTGAACTTGCTACTCATGGGACTCATGTTCCTATTGGGAACTTTCTGGTTACCACTAAAAGCATATGAAATTTCAAAGCATGGTGCAAGAACCTTCCTAATGTTCATGCTAGTTTAAGAGACCTTATTGTACCTTAGTAAGATTTTATTATCTTCTTTATCTGCTTGGTGACGGTAAGGATGCTTATGAAATACCCTTAAACTCACCTGAGAATGACATGATATCCCACTGATGCTCTGATATTCCAAGGACATATTCTCAAAATGTTGATTCTTATAAAGTTACACTGTAACACTTTGCAGAATATTTTGCAGAAGTTTTGACTGTGTTTTGTCTCAGTAAGTTTTTACTTTTACTGAGATGACAGTGGACATTGTAATAGGTGTGGGACCTGCAGCAACGGTCTCCCTCACACACGCTGTTAGCCGTGGAGGGCGTAGTGCCGTTACTGTGCAAGGTTCTGTACTCGTTTATTTGAAAAGGCAGCTGCTGCCTCAGAGAACTTGTTGTCTCGGCATATAATAAAAGACAACAGGTGAATACAACAAACAAATAGAGGAGATGAGGATGAAGTAACAGCGAAACAATCAATCATGCTTGGTATATATAATAAGTAGCAGACACAGTGCACCAGCTGCCTTGTGCTATGGAGTGCTTTTTTTAGGCATCACAGGAGAGAGAAGTTTAAAGGAGGAATATGAAGGAGATTTGTGCCGTTCTACTTTTTAAAGGGCATGATGGGATCAGTTAGATAGCAGCATGACTAAGAATTGTAATGAATAAATCACTAAGACAAACAATACCTCAAGGGTAGGTTTTGCAGTTACTCTTTGACCTTTTCTTTCAAAACCTAAGTTGTGAAAATGTCCAAAGACTTTTTTTCTGCAGTGTAGTTCTAATTGTCTTGGTTCTCTTTTATTCTTTACACCCCACCCACATTGTTAATGCTCTTTCTTTACTGAACGGACTCAGAAAGTCATATATATTGAACACCCACTCTTCAGAAAGGTTAGTGATCTTCTCAGGCCTGTTATTGTGCGAATTATATAAGATATGGAGGCGGTGTATGGTTCATCAATTCTGCTGCTGAGAGCATCTTTACTTTGGTTGTTTCTACAGCTCTCATGCACCTTGTTATTCTGCCTTCTGTCCTTGCTTGTATTGTATTGTTGTGCTTATGGTAGCTGGCATGAATGTTTTAAAAAAAGAATGTGTATCTCACCAGTTCTTAGAAGAGCACTTTTAGAAATACAGTTTGTTTGTTTGTTTTTTAATATATAAATGTCACAATTTCCTCCCTTTAATTACATATAAAAATAACAATATCAAGAAGTTAATTTTTATGTTAACAGTGAAGGAGGGTTGAAAACAGAATAAGGAGTACATCAGTGCAGTGCAGGATTTGTTCTATAATACAAAAGATGTTTGCATATGCATGTAAGTTACGAGTCTGCTATACTTCTTTGTACCTTCTGACGGTCTGTATTAACCCAGCCCCCTCTTCCTACTATTTCACTGACAGGAGGGTTAGCCAGATATACACCAGGGAAAAGTTTTATCGTCAAAAATACTCATATTTGTTTTAATTGACCAAAATGTTTCCCTACAAAGATCTCATTCTTGATAAACTTCTGTCCAAATATAGGCAGGTAGACAGTAAAACTAAAAAAAATGCTTGGTTTTCTGCTGGCCAGCTCAACAAGCTGCTGGAAACCCGGAGCTGGGCTGCAAAGCTTGAGCCTGGGGGCTTTGTTTTGAGAAGGTGGTTCCAGAATTTAAACTGCAGGCTTTGCACATTGTGAGCCCTGCCTCTCCTGGTGCTGTCAGGGTGTCTGAGCGCTGCCCTCTACAGCAGGGAGCTTTCCTGGGTCTCTGGGGATCCTCGGAATCGAGGAAGTTAGCTGCCCCATTTTGTTTATGGAAAAAACAAAATGAAATATTTTGATTTGATCCAAAACCAACTTTTTAGGGGGGATGCTGCTTTCTATGGGAAATTGTAAACATTCTGGATTTTATGCTTATTTGGAATGCTGATCAAAAACATCTAGTACTGACCAGTTTTAATCTACGCTAACAAAAACTGATTCATATGAGGAGACGTTTTTATTTACTGTATATAGTCATTACTATATTGATGTATTAGTGCGTAAATCTTTGAACACAGGACATTATAACAAGTCAATATAACTTAAGTTATTAAGCCATAATACATTGATATGTGTAATTTTTTTCTAAAATGTGAATAAATGGAAAAATACAAAAGCATAATTAATTTGGATTAGTTGTGATGACTGAAAATATTTAACTGATAGTAACATTATTATGCAGTAATTTGGTAGTTAAAATAGTACATTTAAAATGCTATATGTAGAGGCAGACATTTACTGCAGTAGAACTGTTTGCTGAGAGGAATGCAATAACACATTGTGAACAATAGCATTTATTAAAATATTTCTATTAAATATAACAGGATTAGCTACTTGCTTGTTTAAAAAAATGAAGTTGGATTATGCTAGTGAGCTAGAGATATCACTGGGGAGGTCTAAAAGGGAGCAGAGAGAGAGGTAGTAGGAAGAATACAGAGAAAAGCTATGATTTGTTTTCAAAATAATAAGCAAAAAACAAGTAAAAAAATTAGGACTCCGTTAGGAATCTCACAATGAATCACAACTCTGCATGGAGTATAAAATCTAGAAAAACACTTTTATTACTTTATTGGTTTGTTTGCTTATATAATTTTGATTTTTGATGTATGCTTTATAACATGCTTTCTTTGCTAACACACACCGTTGCATTGATCGCATCAGGTAAGACCTCTGAGACTGATTCTTTTGACACTTATTCTGATATTTACCCTTTGGCTTCAGTGAGTTAATACCAGAATTGAATTTCCTCTTGATTTCTTTCAGGCACATTTTAATAACCTAGTTATGACACAGAAGCTTCTTTCTGGAACAGTATGCTCTCTGAAATGTTTGATGTATTTTGGCTAATTACTTCAATTAAAAAATAGACTGTGTGTGGGAATCACTCTTGTGATACTTGCAGGAATAATTATCACTGGTGAGGGAACAAGAGTTTTTCAAACAATTTTAGAGAATATATCACACTGAAATGTCTTGTTCTATCGACACATCCATTTGCAATATTGCAAAACATGAGTGCTAGATTCTTAACTGCTGTAAATCAGCAGGCCCATAACATAACTCTTTTTCTCAGTGTTTTTATTTCTGTTAGTGTGAATCAGATATTACTAACACAGTATGTGAATATCTAGAATGGATTCTTTTTCACAGGTGTAAAATTGAAAATAAAGATTGTGAAAGAAGCTGTTTTTTAATGATTTGACATTGTAATGTTAGGCATATTGTTAAAGTAAGAGGATACCAGAGCGTGCTCCCTCCCATATGACTTGTTTCTATATAGTGATTTCTAATCAAAGCATTTTTTTGATGATGATAAATAAAGTATATAATAGATTAAGACATCATCTGTTACCTTCTTTGTTTACTGGCTTGTTTGAAATTTGTATACTAGTAATAGAGTCTGAATCCTTCACATTATTGGTTTAAAAAAAAAAAAACATACACTCAAGAGTTTTATTATAAAGTAGCCTTTTTCCTACGAGAGGTTGTTTTTCTTGAGCAGCCCAAGCAGTTATTATGCCATAAGACGAAGGATATGGATTTCTTTCAAATGAAGAAAAATAAGATACTGAATGAAAGGAATGATTATTTAAATTACAGCAGTAATTTGTCTGTACCCTTTGTGCACTGCAGGAGTTTCTGAAGGAATCTGGAATTATATATTAGAAAAAATATATACTCAGTTGTGCAGTACACAATGGTGTAACTGCTCTGTGACAAAAAATAACAGAATAGGGGAAGATCTCAGTTCTACATGATTCCATTTGAAAGAAAACTATGTTTTGATAAAGGAGACAGACTCAGTACTGTGAAGAAGTCAATTTTAACTGACTGAAAGAGCAATAAACACAAAAGTATTTAGTGAGGAAAGAATAACTTCACTACTGAATGACCTTTTATAACGTGAATGACTAAACCAAAATTAGGAACATTCATGTTGTTTTTTTCTGAACTTGAAAATATTTAAATTGATGAGCTTTTCCACATAGGACTCTTGATGAAACCAGATCTAAATTTTAACCTTTCTAAACAAAAACTAACAAGAGCAGGTGTAGAGCTTAAAAGTAGTCTTGCACTTGGAAATTATTTCCTGTGAAATCAGTTCCATCTTCACAAGAGCTTTATTGCCATATTTAGTAACCTACTGATACATCATAGAAAAGTTTGAAAGCTACTGGACTAAACTACTCCTCATTGTAACTGCACGAGATTCAGTGAAATTAGTGGTTAAACTGTTCCATTCTATTTAAAGTTATTTAGTCTTTATGAGAGGGATATTTAATATTTGTCTGTTTTCAATCACTGCATGAATGGGTATGAGATGCAGTGATCCAGTGAGATGTTCTGCTCAGGGTTTAGAGCTGGCATTCTCCATGTACGCGTTCTGGGAGCTATCCTCCTTCCTGGAGCATGCCCATGGAAAGCTCATGTCAAATTACTAGAGGTTTTAAAGCTGCTGAGAGAAGCATGACACTTTCCATCATAACATTAAATAGTTCTCAGATAATTATGGAACCCATGGTGGTGCAGCTATATCATTGAGTAACATGGGTATTGGTTAACTTTTTCAGTTAGACCATTGGCAGACATTCTTATCTAGGTCTAGCTGGAAAGAGTGACGACATTACTGCTCCCGTTTACTCATCACTGTCCATCGTTAGGAGTAACCGGCCCCACAGCCCTATCAGTGTAGGGATCGCTTGAGTTTTTCCCTTTCCTGTCAGGCACAGCCACTTTGTTTGGCTGAAATCACTCTTCACGGGATATTTAAATGAACCCATCTGGCTCTGCCAGCAGCACATTAGGCTGTGTTTGCATAATCCCTCCAGCCAGCTGAGAGGTGGAGCAGTGATCTCCAGCGGAGGATTAGTAATTCATCTACTAGTACAGCTGTTTGAAAAGAGCATGAGTGTTCCCAGCAGGCTTTTATGTGGAAAACTGAGAGTTCAGAGGAAGGATGAACTGTAAGAGCGTGTTACTTCAGAGGAGCAAACACTGTTTTTGTGCAAGTGTCCTTGTTAATGAAAACAGTGACACGCATTATAGTCAAAATAACTTCTAGATGATAGTTTGTTATTTGAAAAAAGATTCTGTTTGATATTAGGAGCTCAAACTCGATATCAAGTTGTATTGCTGAAGGAAAAAGCATTGCTTTACATTTCTGTTAGTAATGGTGTACCATCTAAATCCAGTCCTCTCAAGTTCTGTACTTACTATTTGTTTTTTTTCTGTTTTTTTTTTCATCATAGCCATAATATGGCAAAGTATTCACATTCATGCCTAAAAGTATCCTTATCCAGGCAAGTTCATGGCCCAGTTTCATGAAAAACACCTATTTCCACTTAATGAATCAGATATAAGCACATACTTAGGAATCTTTTGTTTGAAATATCTACTTTTCTTGATTAGAAGAATCTTCTAAACTTCTGTAAATTTCTAATCCAACAGGACAGCCAAAGAGATGAGGGATAGAATTTAGAGGGCAATAGCTTGAGGAATGAAGTTGATATACAAATGTTGTAGCCAAGACCATTAAAAGATGTAAGCCAAACAAGATTGATATAGCAAGATTATCTACTTTATTAAACCACGCAATTTAACTGGCGATAAACATGTTTGGCACATAAGCCCTTCTTCAAGTTACCTGAAAAAAAGCCTTGAGAATGCAACTGGAAGAGGACTGTACACCTGAAAGTTTGTCTGCTTTCTCAACTAGGTTAATTAATTTAATAAAAACCTTCTCCTTACAAACTTTGCTTTGATGATAGGCAGTAGGGGACAGAATGATCTGCAGAAAGAAAAGAGAAGGGAGATAACCCATGAGTCACCCTCGTGCAAGCAGAAAGCAAGTCTTTGTAAATGAGGATCAAGAAAAATCAGCAAGTTTCTCACATGCTATCCCAGAAGGTTATGGTGTCCAGGAGAAACAGAAAATCTGCCTGGGAGCAATGCTAACTGTTGGGCTCCTGGATGCTCTGGGATGGGATGACTCTGGGATGACTTTCAGACGTAATGTAGGCACTTAACTCTAGGATAGGGTTTGTAGCTGAGAATTTCAATGTAGCTAACAAAAGCTGTCACTTAGCGATCCAAACCCTGAAAATTCTTCACTCCTGAAATTCTTCATAACAGCATCTTACAAGTGTTACACCCTGGGGCAGACTGAAAACGTTTATTTTGTAATTATAATTACAGGGCAAACTAGCATGAGAAACTAAGTAACTCTTTTAGGAAATGTATCCAGTTCCTTTTCTCACCTCTCTTCCCCATTTCCACTCTTTTGTTCCAGCAGCTACCTCTTCAGAAGATTTTTGAGAGTGTACCCTGATGTGGTAGGCTTCGTTCCTACAATCCTCCTGGGCAAGCAAAGACAGTTAATGATGAGGTATGTTCTAGTTTCATACTTACTAAGTTTTGGTAAAACTCCTCTATTCTAGTTATCTCATTTTCTGCACTGGTTGACAAATGACCTTTAGCACAGCTTTTGTTTCCCTTCTCCAAATCAACCACTGCCTGCTTGTATCTCTCTCTTCTGTTGGCATGGCTTTTGAACAGGTCAGCATAATGTTGGAATTAGGTTTAAACTTTTGGTAAATTAGCTGTAGTCTGATGAAGACAATATGCCTTTCCGGTCCCAGTTAAGAGCTCATGTCCTACACACTTGATACTTTCCTTAGATTATATGCATAACCTAATCACTGTCATTTTCCACTTCCTGTTTTTCCCCTTGTGTCCTTTATACATTCTAATAATATTCTGTTTCCTAAGTTAGAAAACTGGTATTCCTTAGTGTGTACATTTCTTTTCCATTAATTACTTTCCATGACAGAGACTGGCTGTTGGAATGTTCCCGATTCTGTCCTTCAATACACAGTGACCATAACACTACTAATGAGCTACTTAAAAAGTTAGCTTTCTGCTACCAGATGGAAATTGCTGTCCACGTTATCATCTCTCTTTTTTTTTTTCTCCAGGCAAAAGAGAGATAATGAATAATAGACAAGCAACAGAAACATTCATGGTTTGGTTTTTTTACCTCTTACGGAGACCCTCAGATTTTAGCTGTCGTGTTACAACTACTGTTAGATTAAAAATTTAATTTTAAAGAATATTTAGAACACTTTGTTCCTAGGCAAGCATGAATAAGTGGGATTAAATTATATCTGTACTACACTTTTCTTGGTGATTGGTAATTATATTGTCACTCATGATGCTATTCATTGCACTTAGCTGCATAGAACTGGGGAGAAACTGTACTAGACATAATGAGAATCTGTGACTTTTTACAGTATCATTACACCAGCAAGATATGGGAGTAAACAAAACGTGGGAAAAAGTTGTATTAGGAACAAAAGATTTTTTTCCTTCAAGCAGTAATACAAAACTTTATGTTCCCTTTGCTAGAATGGGGAGGCAACAGGTGCAATACCCAGTTCAGGTGAAGTTGGCAAACACTGTTACTCTGTCTGTTGCTTTTTCAACCAACCTATCAACTAGTGAAACATTGCTTTTGAAAAATGGCCCATAAAAATTCCAGCTAGTAGCTTTGGCCTTTACAAAAAGATGCTAACAATTTTTCTCATCTCAGTTTTTGTAGGAATAATTTGAGGTATCTTGAAAAGGATGCAGATTTCTAAAACATGCCAAGTTCCCATCCTCTGGAAATTATACATCTGTCAGCAAACAGTCTTTGTATATGCTTCCTGAACATACAGAGACTTGTCCTTTCTGCCTATCCATCGTCTTGAAACAATAAGCATCTAACCTTGTAGTGGCTAGTATGTCTGTCTTTAAGATGAACATACTTCCTTTGGACCTAACTTCACTGCCACCTAATATATATTTTCTTAATTAGAATTTATATGGCATATTGAAACCTCTAATGCAAAAGGTTCTGTCCAAATGCAGTGTTTTTATTAAACAAAAAAAATTTCCTTGTTTTTGGCTGAGCAGCATACTAAAAAAACTGCATCATTAGGGTGTTCTGAAAAGTTGGTGTTTTAAATAGGGAACTGCAGTGTAATTTCAAAAGTTCCCTTTGCCTTGAATCATAAATTGACTTCCTTTGTTGTAAAATCTGACAAATAAAGTTACTTAGCTAAATTTGGAGAGGACTAAGTCAGTGTAGAGAGAGAGTAACTGTTTATGGTTCTAAGATAACTGATTGTATCCAAGTGAAAAAGTTCTTTGAAAGCAGAGTGGTTCCACAACTATTTTGGTCTTAGTGAACACTAATTCCTGCAAAATATGCTTAGGCAGAATATTTCTGATCAGCTCTGTGATCACATCAGTATCATAGCATAATCTAACATTACATAAGTGTTTGTTTCCATTTTTAATAAATACTTGATTGCCATTAAGTACAGCACCTTGCAGACTTGCTGTGCAAAACTTTTAACGCTGTCCTGTTTTTTTTTTTTTTTGATGTAAACTGATATATACACTAAATATTTCATGCTTTTGGGAAGTTATTTTCTCATAATTATCAGGGTGACTGTGACTAGTGTTTAAAAAAAAAATCCCCCCCAAAACACAGTCTTTCTTCTCATTCTTTCTCTTTCACTTTGTGTTGGCAAATTTATCAAACTGAAACTCAGTAGGCTTTTTGCTGCATCACACAAGCATATAGTATTGGTGTTTAAATCTTTATTGACTGATGTAAAGTCAGTACACATGGAACAAGACGACCAACAAAGGAAAATACCTAGATTTTTAAGACTGCAAAAGAACACAGAGAAAAATCAAGAGAACCCAGGACAGAAGCTGCAAAAATTCTTTGTATTAATTAACTGCTGTCAAACTGTCATGGAAAATCCAAGGGTTGTTCAAAGTTGATATTTTAAATGTTTTTCCCTGTCAATGAGGTTTCTTTTTGTTTGTTTGTTTGTTTTTTTTAAGGCAAGCAAAATCAAGTTTCAACTCCTCTCTTAAAAGCTGGATGCTGTTATGCTCCTGCTGTTATGATCCTGCTGTAGCCGGTTATATGCTGTGTAAATGTGCTGATGACCAGTGCTGCCCTCACTGACATTAGAACTGGGCCTTAGCGCAACATTAAAGGTTGAGCATTATCACTTGAATCTCACACTAGAGCTTCATGTGATGATGCTTTAAAAATGCTATGGGGAAAGAGTCGGCAGATTTTTGAGGGTTAAGTTTCTTAACTGTCCTTGCTCAGGTTGACCTGCAGTGACTGAGAGGCAGGGATCCTTTCTGTTATGTTCTGACCCTTAAGGTGGTAGCTGCAGCACAATGAAGCATAGCTGGGCAAAGTACATCCCAGCTCCTCTCTGTATCACTTGGCAGATGGATTCCGCTACCCTCTGCCAAACTCCCCGTGGAGTAGGACAGGGATAGTCAGAACACAGCAGCAGACTAGTATTACTGAGCATGTGCTACTGTGATAGTATTGGCACCAAACAATTTTGGTAACACTTGGTATTGTATGCCTTTAGAATTCCAGTGTTATTACAGTACCAGTGTATTGCTTGCTACTGTTAGGGAATAATAATGGAAAATGTTATTGTATTAGCTATGTGTAACCCAAGAGGAAACAGAAACCCACTCTGCTTATAATCCATATTTCTATGCCATGTACAATATTTGAAATCACACTGACAAAGTAAGTTAACACTATACATCTTGATAAAACTCAGAAGGGACAAGAACACAGATTCTGTTAAGAAAGTAACATTTATGTTCTTACACTGCAAAATGGCCACAGACAAACTTACATAGCGATTTTGTATACCTGCAACAAAGATCTGCAAGCCTTTACACAAGTGTCAGGTCAATTGAAAAGTTAAACCTCTTTATCAGATTAAGCCGTAATACAGTATTTTCAGTCAAAAGGAGTGAAGTAGGCTGTGTACCCAGCCTACTGCGTTAAGATGACGACAGAGGATTTCTGTGAAAGATCAGTGTATCCCTGGATTGCTGCCTGAGACTTCCAGACTCCATTTCACCATGACTTGAGCGGTCTCATGCTTCCTTATCCTTTTGTTGTGCTTTCAAACTTAATTTCCCTTTCTTGTACACTTTGTAAAGGTTGATATATATGTATATACCATCCCAATCAAGCTCAGGATCTTTGATGCCTTCTCAATGTTGGACTTCTTGAATTAGAAGATACTCCAAACTTTAAAACAACAACAACAACAACAACAACAACAAAAAACTACTCAAAACAGCTGTTTTAGTTAGAAAAGTTCTTACTGCAGTCTACCTGCTTTCGTTGCTCAAGTAATTGTTATGGATGTTGCCTTGGGTTGTAAAGTTCAATACAAGGTCTCACACAACCATAGTTGAGGCATTTCTTAGAGCTACCTTGTTCATGCTGCTGACTGCACTCACGTTTCCACTGCAGCACGTATATTCAAAGTGGTGGGTTTGTTTTTTGGAATCATTTAGTGCTAAAGTATTGTACTATCAAGCAGAATTTTCTGGCAACAATGTAATACATATATATTTACACTCAGTAAGACTTTATTATGTAAAATGCCTACCCTTATGTAGAAGTACAAAAAGCTGCATTTATTGTGCCAAGACAGCTTTTTCATACACTTCAAATTTGTACTGGATGCCATTTTCTTCTTGGATATCAGCAGGGACACCTGGGTATCTGGAGAGAGAGAGAGAAAGGAAAAAAGCAAAAGCCAATAAGTAGATAAAAATATCATTATGAGTCACCAATAATTTATCCTATCAATCAGGAAAGAAAGTTGTTTGAAATAGGAGATGAAAATACTGTCCTTGCCACAGGAATACTGATTACATGTCTATTTTTAAGTATTGTGATAACTACTATCAGCAGCCTGTATACACACCATTCGGAATCAAGAAAGTATACATCAATGTAAAAAAACAAAAAACAACCTAACAGTTTGGTTAAAGCCTCTACCATATTATTTAAAATGTCTGTAGAGGCAGAAGTAGATGCAAACGTTTTTGCTTTACTCGAATTGTGTAAAGGAAATGCTATTGGTAAAGGCCTCTTACAAGTTCTACGATAGCTTTTTAAAGTAGGCAATTGCTACCTTGCAAAGTGTTTGCCTCTATTCCAGCTTTACTAAAACAACTTTATTAACAGACACTTTAAAAATCTCTTCAGCTCCCTGTAACAGAATAAAAATTCTGTATAAGTAATGCTGATTTCGAGGGAGGGTCTATTTTCAAAGACAAACCTCTCTTTGGTTTCTATTTTAGTAGATAAAATGTTAATTTATAAAAAAGTAGATATTTTTTCAAGACCAAATTCCCGTTTCAGTTCATTGGCAAAAAAAAAAACCAAGCAAAATATTCCTGAGAAACAACCAAGAGGGAGAGAGGACAGCTTTGGATCAGAGATCAGTATCTTGAAGTAGGCTTACGATATAAGACACAGTAGTTCAGAATATGTTAGAGTTGAAGGAGGTGACTCATCCTTCCCACTCATCTTGTTTGTCTCTCCAGCATCCTTCCTTTCCCACCCATACCTATTCTTCCCCCGCTTCAGTGCTAATCCATTTCTGTGTGATAGGGTTGCAGGCAGAGAGCCTGACTTGCCTTACTTTGTATTTCTTCCACTGCTGATCTGTAACTAGCAGGGAAGAAAAACGAGAGCAGCAAGAAGAGGAAGAGTTTCTTTCCTTGTGCCGGTTCCTGAGGCAGAAATTCTTTTGAATTTTTGCTACCACCCCACTGCCCCTTGAATGTAAGCTCTTTAGAGAGAACACAAATGAATGACTGGAGTATGATTAAAATATAAATATACAATATAAAAAGAAATCAGAATGAACAGCAGAAACTTACAGTTCAATACTGGTTCTTACAAAATTTTCTAGGAAGATGTAATTTGCTCAAGAGAAAGGAATAATCTTAAACTGTATAGGCTCAACTCTTCCTGTTCAAACCCATTTAATTTGTCTTTGACAATTCAACAAAGACATTGACAGAGGAAAAAAAAAAGCCTACTGACTAATAACATACTGACAATTATGAAGCTTAGTGAATATTTAAATAATTTTAAAGTGAGAAACCGTAACAAAATTGCTTTGCTAGCAAACTGACAAACAAACGTAATTCTCTTCTGTTGGATTCTAGGAAGGTTGAAGAACACAACCAGTTTCAAAAGCCTGTCCATTCTGGGTGTTCTAAGTTCCAGATTCTATATAAAAATGTGACTCTGAGTTAAAAATACAGTGAAGAGCACCTCCAACTCAAGACAGAATGTGACCTTAATAGTATCCTTACACATTCAAGGTAAATTATGAAGTCTGCCATCTGAACACAAGACTCTTACGCATCTTGATACTTACTCTGAGAGAAGTTTGTAGTCATTGAAGTCAATTTCTGGAAAAAAAGTGTCGCTTTCAAATTCATGCAAAATTCTTGTCACAAAAAGTCGATGATTAATTGGCATCTCCATCGCTGCCTTTAAAAACAAAAGAAAGGATTAAAAGTCAAGTTGTTCCCTGTAAAGCAGCTCAACTGTGCATGAAGTATTATTCTTGTTACTGGCACTTTTAATATTGTTTTAAACTATTTGAAACCTGTAAGACAAAAATCAGTGTTAAATATGAGTTCTGTTTGAAATGCTAGCTTTCTTTACTGCTTCTCCAAATTCTTGTTCTGTCTGCACCAAACATCACCACTGCAGCATTCAAAAAGAACAAAGTCTCTTAGGATATTTTTTACTTATAGTTTACACACCATATGCATTTATGTTATCTAAAACTGAAGCTTAGTTATTCTTTTATATATATTGCAGGGTTTAAGCAAGGCAGTGTAAGTTGGACTTCCAATCTCCTCTTCTGGACTTTGCCCAAGAAGATTTCCTGGAAGGACAATTTCATCTTGTTCCAGTTCCATGTGTTCAAAGGCAGCAAGATCTGCTTTCAGATCTTGGGGCATCGGACAGAAGTTAAGAAAAAAATCTATCAGTTCTGTGAGAAGAAAGGAGCATTATGGCCTAGTTTCAACCAGCAACTTCTATATCATATCTCTCTGAAAGACAGTAAGCATCAAGCGGTGGAAGAGCCTCACACCCCAAAGTGAGTAGTTTGTTCCACGTTTAATTAATATAAGTGGTAAACAGTTAGACCATATCTCTAGTCTGTAGGAGTCTGCAATTCCAGTGATCAAGTTATCTGTCAATTTAATGTGAAAGTTTGATTTCTGAAATATGTCAAAGAGATAATATTCATTGCATGTCATATAACAACAATGAATATTTTCTAGATTCCTTGTATGAAAAGGGTTATGAAGATACTTTTTAGTGTAGTTCCTCACTAACAAATTCGCACAAAATCAGGAGTTAAAAAAGGAAATTTGGTCTCCAGATCAGATTGAAAAGTCACATCTTCCAGCCCTTCTTGACCTTAAAATAACCTGTTAAAAGCTATACTGGTGCCTGGATACAATGTGGTTGTTGAAACGCTTACAGCCTTTCTTTCCCTGACCTCGGTAATGAACAATGTTCGTTGTAAAAGGTGATTCACCATGCAGCATGCTATTAGGTACTACTTTAACAACTCTAGTAACATAGTAAATGTAAAATTAATCCAGTACAATTAATAGGTGGAACTTCTGGGAAGTTGGTTTCTAGAAAGTAGCTCTATTACTAGTGAACTTTTAAAATGAAAAAGGTAAGTCAGAGCACACTGACATCCATCAGCATTCAAGTGGTGTTCATCTAGTTCGTATATAAATACCAAGTTTTTTTTTTTTGTTTTTTAAATAAAGGGGTGAGGTAAGAGAAGAAACATTCATCTGCAGAATAATGCAAGAATAACTTGCTTCACTAATAAAAACATGCTGTGTTCTGTAAACAGAGATACTTTTGTTCTGTAGTAGAGGGGTCAATCAAGCTCCTATCTAGCTTACTGGGAATTTTTCCAGTACTTCAGCAAGAATTCTGTACTATCAAGATAAGTCAATACTGTTGCCAATTTCCTCTCCAAGAGATGTCCTACTGTTTTACTGGAAAAAAAAAAATCTCGGGTACAGCCATGGCCTGTTACGGAATTCTAATTCACTTAACTGGTCACCTGAGGTTGTTCTCAGAGGTTTAAACTCTAGTTGTTGTCTTTGGACTTATGGAATGTGTTTTGGAGAAAGGTGTAGAGATAAAAGTTACATGGCTAAGGGTGCTTAACAAGTCTGAAACACATCATATAGAATTATGAATCAAGACTTTCACCACCTTTTTTGGTAATGGGAATATGTTCTGGGATGCATAGGGCTGATCTGATAGTATTTCAAAATACTTAGTCTGAGTTTAATGAAGGAATTATACATTATGTGTATTTATTCTAATGAACAGAATAAGGCAAATACTACTTAGTTTTAACATGACATATAGAACATATCATGGTATAGAAGATGCAAGTAAATCTTGGATATTTAAATAGAATATGCCCTAACTAATACATATTTCTAATGACGACACAATACTGTGGTATGCTGGTATGATACTCAGATAAGCCATTTCCAGTAAGTAGGAAATGAGTTTAGTATTACCTGTTTTATTTTTGTTTTTGTTGTTAGCACTTTGTTTTCTTAGGACTCTGCTTGTACCTACGTTGGTTTCCCTGGAACAGGCATGATCTATCTGCTCTCCCCCACAGGCTTACCAGCTTATACAGCAGCTACTGAACCCTTTAACATATTACAGCCTGATATAGTAGGGAAAAGCATATCTGATTTTAGATATGCTTTAGAGCATAGTATATTAAAACTGTGGCTGTTGAGCTGTTCCTCAGCTGTTTCCTTCAGAAACAGCGCCACTCTTCAAACCCAGATGACATTCTACAAGCGAGGAAGGACAGGAGAACTGGGGCCTCAGGACCCTCCTGTTTTCCCAGGTTAGTCACCCTCTGTGTGAATCAGAGTCCCTTAATTACAGAGGGATCTTCACGTTCCTGTGAAAAGATATTAGCATACCCCGGTCTTTTTGCTGTCTTCTAAGCACCCCTCAACAGGCCTGTCTCTGAATCAGGAAGCAAAAAGGAGAGGACCTAGCAGTCACCTTCCCAATAATCTCCAACTATATTGGACTGAAACCACGTAAGATTAGATTTTTGTCTGCACCTATAGGATCATCACCTTGGGGTGGTTTCTCTTTGTAGAACGCAGGTTAAAATGCACCCTAAAGGTCTGCAGCAAACAGTGACTGCATATTACAAGCAGTTTCAGAAGTACTATATAGAAAATTAATATTTTATAGATTTATCATCAAATCACTGTAATCTGGCAACCAATTGCTATATATACACAATAGACAAAGCAGTCATTGAGGCATTTATTTCTCAAGTGTCTTTCTGCTACTAAACAACAGCATTGCCAATCCAAACAAAATATGAGAACACGATAAGAGAAAAAATATCAAGAGAAACATTCTTTTCATTTGCATTCTGTTTTCAAGCCTTAAAATATATTGGGATCACATATGCAAATTATATATAATTATTTTAATACTCTTGTGGTTTCAAAATACAAAAAAAACACCTCAGAGTTAAAAATCTCATGACGTTTTAGGTCAGTTGCAATGATAACCATGAAAATTAGCACCTTCAAAAAATCCTTCCTTCCCAAGCTGCTAAGGCTAAACTTTGCGAGGAAGGGAATACTGTGATAGTTCCCATCAACGGTTCTCTGCCAGAGACAAAGGCAGGTGCAGCAGCATCCTGCCACAGCAATTGCAAATTAACTGCACCTTTCATAATAAAAATCCTCCATCAGCTTTACTGAAAAGCCTGCCCATTTGCTCAAGCAGAAACAGTTACACTTCACTCACTAGACTTTTCCAAGTGTTGCTTTTAAAAAGAGGGCCTTGTAAACCTTTCCCTTTACCATGACCTCAGCAAGCTTCTTCGGAAAAGAATTTAAAAAGCAACAGCCTTTCATAGCTGCATGATTTGTGACTGCAACTCTGATTCATACATTAAACTTTTTTAGTAATTACTTTTTCCCAGAGGAACGTCAATCAATATGTTTGTTCATAAGAATAAGGACAGGCAGCTTGGTTAGGAGTAATAGGAGTATTATACCTTTCTTTCCCATGTTAAAAATCCTCTGACTTTATTTTGAAGAGTACTGGAAAGGCCAGCTGTCTTCTCAAATGGGTGAAAACATGAAGATACTAATTTAAAAGCTATCTCCAAGAATCTTAGTTAAAGACACCTGTACCTTAAAGAGAGCTCTTCAACTTTTAAAATAAATTATTACTTAAACCCACTAGTCCATTACTGGTTTTGTAGTTCTGCTTCATCTAATTGTATTTATGACTAGGCAAGAATAAGAAGCATTGGCCACCTAATTATGGATATATTTTTTCAATACATAAACCTTGGGGCGAGGAGGGTTGCAGTGCTGTTAACAGCAATGCTGTGACCCTGTCACTTTCATGTAAAAGAGATGTTAGAGAATTGCATTAAGATGGCTCTAATTCTTTCTCTAAAAAGGATTCTTATGGTCCTAAAGGGCCACAGGAATAGAGGCCAAATTTTCTTCCCATTGCCATCTTCCTGTTCAGACAACTACACAAAGCCATGTGGGAAAATTCTTCCATAAAGAAGGATTCAATGGCATGAAAATAAAAAAGTATATGTATTACATTTCCTTATATGCTGGGAAGACAGCAATCTTTCTTGGATATGCAAGTGCTTAGGACCGTCAACACTTGCGTAATAGAATATGCCTAACATGAGTTTGGTGGGACGGGGAAACAACATACCAACTGTGCCACGAAAACAATCGCCGTCTCCCTCAAATTTCTCTGCATTGTCACAGCCAGCTGCAGCCTAAGACGTTCTTTCCATAGGCCAGGAGAACTATACTAATCATCCAGTGTGATACCTCGCATAGCAAAGGATACAGAATTTAATTTCCACACAAAGCTGTAGTTTTGAAGATTTCTGATTAGTTAGATTTCTGATTAGCCCTCTATTTCTGATTAGTTTTGAGTCTTCACTTTACACAAGATAATGTTAATGGTTTTCAAAAATTTTAATAAGCTTTAGGCCTTGCTAATTAGTTGACTCCGAAACAGAACTAACAGAGAAACCAATGCAGTGCTATGCTTTTTGCATTGACTCCTCCCAGAGCAGAGTAATGCTTCTGGCCTGCAGTGATGCCCTCTATATCAATGGCTTTGCCCAGCTCAGAGGAGCTTGCTCTTTGCAATATGCTCTTTGTCAGCCATGTTCCAGGAGAACAGCACTGCCAACCCACAAGAATACAGCGAGTGAGCATGCAAAATACAAGCTCTTTGCGCAGCTCTCTCATAATTGGATCGCGATCCCTGGTCACATTTCTGACTGTAACTCTTTAAAAACAGCAGGCAACATATACATGTCCATCTCTATTCTAGTAGCTACACAGTTTAAAACCATTTTGTCTTACATGCAGGGAAAGGAGAGAAATTACTATCTCTTTTATAGACTATAGGAAATTCAGACATTCTAAGTAAAATGTAATCTTTAAAAAGTGTATCCAGTATTAGCTGGTAAAGTTTTGGCAGGCTTGAAAACACAAAACTAGTGATGCAAGTTATTAATACTTCTCTTAAAGGAGTCACCCTTATGGTATAGTAAAGATTTGAAGCTTAGCAAATGCTGCATTCACAACCCACTCAGGTTATTCATAACCCAGTGAGGCTTCTGTGCTTAGTCAAGAAACTCTAGTTAAGAGGGTAATTAATCATCTACAAAAGACCTGTTGCAGTAAATATGAATAGCAACTTTATAACAATATAGCAACTTTGAAGAACGAAAGGGAGTAGGAGATAACTAAACACAAGCTGTCAAATATTAATACATAGGAAGACACCTGAGCATGAAAGTTAGATAAAATTTTTCCTTGGAGATCACTGGAAACTTAATTTTCCAGCTCAAGCCTCTTGTAAGAGTTTCCCAAATGGTATTTATCAAAAGCATCTATTTTCTGTTATTCCCAGCCTAGATATGAACTAAACAGCAAAAATAACAAAACTTCTTATAAAAGAAAAAGAACTTCTTGTTCTGTTACAGAATTACAAGTTTGTTCTCCAAATTTAATACATGAATACTATTCTGCACTTCAGCAATGTGACCTTGAATGGCGTTGTTTGCTTCTGCCAGCATTGAGAAAGCAACAATCTGAGTAGGAACATATAAAATAGAAGTAACATTTTAAAATGCTGGAGATGTTTTAAAGAAAACTGCGTTATCAAGGTGAAAACCCGTTTGACCTACAGCCTGTTTTAGTGTTACTAAAGAGGCCTTGGTTATGAGGACCTGAGTTATATATTGTTCAATTTCTTTTGTAAGTTTTGTTGCTAGTTTTTTTTCCCGCTGGTTAAGTTCACTGCTAGGGATTTGTGCTTGCTGACTTTTACAAAGCAAGATTTATATTCAACCCTCAAACAACATTACTGTATGACTGTTCCATCCAGAGAAGTAAACCCATGCCTGCTTTTTTAAAAAGTCTCTCATAAAGCCTCTGTTCAATATTTGGGGATGTGGCTGGACTTTCAGTTCCTATTCCTAGTAAAATCTGAATGTTGTTTTTAATCAATTTAAAAAACACAGTTTAAATCCAGTAAGAAAGCCTGATGTAATTTATAGTCACCAAACTCACTTAGGATCTCCAGGTAGCACTGTTTTCAGAATCAAAGCCAAGATCTGAACCTCTCGGTTGAGGGACAGTACCTCTATACAGAGTGCACCTACATTACTGTCTTAGCTCAGATCAGAAATGTGGTTTTGAAGTGAATCCCTGCTTACCATGCTGTTGTTGCAGCAGGGAGCAATCTTGGCATGCACGAACTGAATTTCTTTGGGATGAAACCAAACCAGTAAATCTGTTCCAGAAGCATGTTTGATATGCTCCAACTGCTGAAAGGGACTCGAGGGACAGAACAAATGAGTGAGTCACACCACAAGTTTTCCAGCACATATAGCTAGCACTCATGAGCCAGCAGAAGGCTCTCAAAACCTCAAGTGCTCATGCAACATCATGGAGTGCCTCTCATGCTGCATAATGCCTTCATATCTGCTGTGATCTACTGGCCCTCTCTGGGCCACTCAATTTCTCCTTCCTCATCCACACAGTCAATAGCAACATCAACTCTTGCAACTCAGAAGATCAGGCAGAGTGCTGACGATCGAGCATGGGATTCAAGGATGCTGCTTGTCAGCCTGTGCTATGAGAAGTCCAAAAACTTCCTTGGAGGCAAGATTACTATCTTGTGGCTGTAGCATGAGATTATGAACCTCATGAAGTGAGCAGTATCAAATCAAATTTAAAAAGATCAACGTTGCCCTTAGCAAAACCTCAAACAACCAGCCTCAAAAGCTTACCCTTGAGGACGCTTTGAAGCGGATGGAGATTATTGAACCAGTTTCTCTTCAGTGGACTATGGCAGCTGTTTTCCATCCTTCTGCTCTCACTTCCTAACACCAATACTTTGCTCAGCCCTCCCTGTCTCCTACCAAATACCTACCAAATGTCTAGCTGCTCTGCCTTCCCCTGGTCAGCCAGGTCCCAGGTGAGACAGTTTCCCATAGTATGCTGTTGAACAAGGCATGAAGGTAACCCACCAGTGGACTTTGACAGCCACCCTTTTCAGAGCTCACCTTCCTCTGCTCTTCAAGGGACTTGAGGCAGAAATGAGTTTATGCCAGTACTTCCACTACCCTGGAGAAAACTGTGCCTGAGAACCTGGGAACTGTGGGCAAGAGGCCATAAGCAATAGACTGCTGCATTGTATCCTCACAGGTGTTCAGAAGACTGGCAGGCTTACTTCTCTCTTCTTGGCAGAATAAAGGTGTGCATTCTGGAAGTGATGTCTGGCAGTGGCAGAGCTATAGTGGCCTCAGCTGTGCACCTTCACATTTACTACTTCCACTTCTCCAGAATCCCCAAAACAATGAGATCCTACCAGCCAGAGCTCATCTCCTGTGCCAAGGACCTCTGATGAACAGAGCACCTGCAGTGGTGAAGACTCAAAAAATGGCATTATCCCCATCTTTCTACTCAGCCCTTGAGAAGTCCACAACAGTCAAGGGAGTCCTCCCAAAGTAAGTGCCGTGAGCGCACGTGTGAGCCTGCTGTTCCCTCTTCACTGCACTCTTGTGTGGCCACACTCAAATACAGAAGAGGATTTATGCAGTAGGCACCACAGTGTTACTTGTGAATAAAAAGGAACAGAAGCAAGCCAGGTCAGGAACAGGATCAGGAACAGAAAAGGCTGATGGATTAGGAAACATCACCTGCAGGAGACAAGTGAAAGTAAAGTATGGTGCTTTCCAGAGTGGCCTGCTTTCCTCATCAAAGTTTGTCCTCATAAAGCTCTCCCTAGTTTGAAGGATTTGAACTTTGGGTTCAAACACTCAAAGCGCTAACAGTGAAAATGTCCTGTACTCAGCACTATCTGTTTCAAACCACTCCTGTTGCACTTACTTGCTAAAGTCGTTACAGCAACTTTCTCCATAACAGGCTTGTACCAAATAAACACAGTCTGTCCTAAACCTTTAAGCCATACAAAGTAGGAAGATCAAAATAAGGCTTTAAAAGCAAATACCTACTATTACTGAATAAAATGATTCACTTCAATTACCAATTGGTATTTTACTTCCCACACATTTCTACTTGGTATAATGGTAATATTCCAGTAATCCTTTGTGCATCTTTAATACAGAAACTAAAAATATTATCTGCAGTTTTGATAAAGGTGTAGAGCTTCCATCAAACTCTTTTAATTAAGATCATAATGCTAGTTTAAATGCAGAAATCTGTACAAAACTGTCAGATTTCTCCCTGGTGCATTACAAACCCCTTTGAAACACCTTGATTAGAAGCTTGAGAGAGGGAAAACAGTTTAAATTTGAAGTCAGATTCCTTATGCTGATCAGCCCAGCAATATGTTGCAAAAGTTCTCTTGCTCAAGACTGCACATTTATAATCCTTCTAAGTACTGATGAGTAACGGTATTAAAAATGGCATTGTTTTCTATGAAATACCAGCCAGACACAGGAGAAAATAATGAAATTAGAATCCGATGATATAGAATTTCCTGTAAGAAACAACAAAAATTAGTAATCTTGGCAGCACTAGATGACTGTATGGGCATAAGAGGTAATTGCTTCTGCTCACACTGTGTGTCCTGCAGATTCATAGGCAGAAGCCAAATCCAATCTCTTGCTCCTGTTGGGTAGTTAAGCCTAATCTAAAGAGAATCTTCCTCCAGAAATAAATCTGCCGCTTTCTTCCAGGAAGTGGACATTTTAATGGTTGAGAATGAAGAATAGGTTATTTCTTTATGATAATACCTGATTATAGAGTGAATGGACTTGGACATCAAATACATGGTAAGAAGACATCACCACATGTAAAAGTGATTATAAGACTACAAATTAAAAAAAGGAACTGTTGTTTTATAGCAACATCTATATTATATCATTTGCATCTACATCATATTTTTCTTACAACCTTAGTAATACCTAGTTACCTTTGTTTTTTTACTGTAAAAGACACGTGACCTAGGTCACAGGGAAGAGGTTCAAGAAACATACCTCTCCGCAAGGCATAAACTGCAAAGGCAAAAAAAATCAGAGCACACATTTTACCACTCCATATACAAAAAATATTACTAGCCTAATTTGCTACTAGGATCATGATGGTATTTCGATCACAGCCCTGAAGTTCAAGTGCCAAACAAGAAGTATAGTGTATTTTCAGCATACCTGGAACAGCATAAAGGACAGCAATAGGACAACCTTTTCCTTTACCATTGATAAAGAGTATGTTTTATAATTTTTTAAATTAAGATATGTTTATTAGGAGAAAGAAAACTTATGGTCTTCCTTATTCCATGTCCTCCTAATTGATGTGATAGTACCACATTAAATATGATGGCCATAGACACTAGTTCCTGTTTGACAAAAAATAGAAATTATATGAGAACATACAAATGAAGACAAAATTAAGTGTTAAATGGCAGTACCTGCAGCGCTGAAAGGCTGACTCTAGGGAAATGAATGGAGGCAATGAGAGATGCCTAAACTTTGCATATATACAAGAGGAAGACAATAAGAAGGGATTGAGAGAGGGGAGAAAGAAGGCTGAGGAAACACAGCGTTGGGAAAAGAGAGCTTTTATAATATACTCTTCATGGTTGCATAGCTAATAGTATAGCTAAGAAAAGGAGGACTGTTGCATTTGTGGGGAATCCCAAAGGCAAAAAGGACAGTTGATACAGGGCTCTGAGTGTGCAAAGATGCTCCTAAGAAAAAAGTGGCACACATTGTCCCTTTGGCACATGAATGGACACTAGAGACGCTGAGACACCCAGGATAACAAGATAAACCCGAGGAGTAGGAACAGCAGGGAGGTCTGACTGCTGGATATGAAAAAGCAGAGTCAGTTCTACATTTTGTCTTATGATTGTCTCCTCCCATTACTGACACCCTTACCTGCCTGGTTCGCTACTGGTTCTTCCTGCTTGTATACCTGTATAAAGTGTCATACTTTGGCTAAAACGTTGGACCATTTTTCCTTATGTCCACATCCTCTGCAGAGCCAGTCTATTGCCTTAGTAAACTAAAGGCAAAAATATATTTAAAAATAAGCTAGGAGTTTAGATTATTTAAGAAAAGCTCTCAAAAGCACCAGGATTATAAGACACTTGATGGTTAGCAAGAGCTACATTTGGTCACCTGGATAGATATTTTAAACTTTCCAATAGGAATCTTATTCTCCAAGACTTGACCTATTGGTATCACTGGAGTTTGCTGGGTCATAACGAGGGGAAAGTTTGTCCCTGAACTTCCTAAAGCAGGAGTAACAGAAACTTGAGCCATCCTTCTTCCATCTGCAGAAAATGAGTAATTTAAGACTACTCACTCTAAACGTACCTTATAAACTGCAGTACCTCCAACAATCCAAACCATGTCTACTTTACTTTTTAACTCTGGTGAATCCAGAAGAGCTAAAGCATCATCCAGACTTTTGGAAAGGTAATGTGCTCCCTTTGGGGTTTCCCTAGAAAAACAAAGTTTTATTATTTAACTTAAAGGATATTCATCATGATAATCAATACAGTCTAGATTGTATGTATTTTGCTGAATTTACAAGTGACTAAATCTTTCACATTAGTTTACTATTTTGAAATGCCTACTATTGCTACATTATGTTCGAATTCTCATCTGACTGCAGGAGGCTTAATAAATCAGAATTCAATCATGACTGTGACTTAAGCATTATAAAAAAATAGATCTGAAGTTTTGTATCACATGGGGAAAAAAGCATAACTGAGGAACTTGCGTATCTATATATCTAACTAAATATAGACTTCTACCCAATTCTACAACATTAATATTTTTCCAATAAAACTTGTCAAGAAAGCCCGCATCCCCCACACCTCATATTCAGCCAAAAACCCCACCAACACTTTCCAAAGCAATAAACCACAATAAGCAGACATTTTCATTTAAGAATGTTGGATGACTGTGGGTGATGCATTCAAGAAGCGAGTTCTGAACAAGGACATCCTCTTTTCCCTTAAATGCTAATAAAAGTAAGCCTCAAAAAAAGTGAATAATGAAGTCAGTAACCAGAAACTTGAGAAACAGAATTAAAGACATGAGTCGTAAGGACTACTGACATGTCTCAGATGGTTTGTATGTAGATCCAGGACTAGTATTTATTTTATGCAAAGAAGAATAAAGTAATGATATCACTCAGAACCAACAGAAGAGAGATTTTCTAAGCAAATGTAAAAAATGTAACACTTAGAATTACTTTATAAAGTCATGCTATCCATAATTTTTGGTTTGTTATTTGTTTTATAGACTCATAGCTCTTCATACATACTTGAGCTCTCTGCTGAGCACGATATTAATTCTGTCTTTTAAAGGACGATTCTTCTCAGGAATGGAAAACCAGGTTTTCTTACCCATTATCAGTGCATTCTGTTTACCTGAGTAAGAGAGAAAACATTTATTTAAAGGGAATATCTTCTCCGTACTAAACTTGTTTTGGTCACCAGTGACATCTGCTGGGCTTTACCTCCTCCTTCGGAGCTCAATTCAGTAGTTAACAAAAGAACAAGTTTAGGCTCTGATTCTGAAGTTATTCACATGTACAGAAGAACATGTTTGTGCCTGAAAGCCTTGGTAGGCACCTGACACCAAACCAACATAGTCGTATGCACAGCTGTAAACTTACCATTGAAAGAGCATCAAAAAAGTTAAGTTACATGCGTTACATGGCCATAGGCTCAGCTACGTCTATGGGGACAAATCCATCCCAGCGTGTGAGACCAACTCACATCCTCAGAGTAGTTCTCAGAGTGTGAATAAACATTCTTGTTCTCTGTATAAATCCCAAAGCAGCATGGAATAGTCTATTTGGTGTTTGTATGTTTTGTCATTCTATTTACGAGATCAGGAATAATTGCCACAGCTTTAAGGACAACTTTTAGAAGAAAAATCAGCTGAATTAAATCCAACAGCAGAAGTGCAACAGATGTTCAAACATATTCTAGAATTCACCCATAAATATTATTTCTGTTCAAATTCAACATTCATAAGCTGATTATTTCTCATATATACCCTGCTGAGAAGGTTATCAGCATTTCCCTTAATGAGCAGATGGAATAGCCAGAGAAATGAACATGGAGAGTAAGAGACTCATACAAGGTAACACAGAAAGTTTCTTAATGCTACGCAGTAGGAGGGATTTTGGAAAGAAGAATGAGATTTGTTCACAGCCGCTCTTCCTGCTTTGGTCTGAGAGGTCTTTTCTGATTTGGTCCAGGCTGAATCTATTGTATCACACCAGAGAACTGATGTTTCAAATGTGTAGGAGAACTGCCTAAACACCTTTTCCTGTCCTCTTCCTAAACTTCATGAGAGAGCTTCCTAAGCTGCTCTTTCCAAGAGATCTACTGCAGTGTCAGTTTAGATGCATTAGCACAGACCATTGGCATCACTGTTCAAGGTGAGGCACAAACTGTTTAGGAAAGTATGCTTTTTCCTACTGAAGATCCATACTGGGATGCATACTGGATCAGAACAAAGATCTGTCTAGACCAATATCTATTTTTCAGCAGCAGCCACTGCAGCTATGCAAGCAGACCAAAAGCAAGAGCAAGGGATGCTTCTCCGTTGTATTCTTCCCGCTTTCAAAAATCTGTGACTGGGACTTTTTTGAGCCAAATGTGGTAGCCCTGCTGTTAAGTTTTACAGAAGCAAAATCCATCAAGAGCTCTGGTTATGAAGCAGCTTCACTGTTTGGCATCTAAGGTCATAGCTTATCAAAAGATTTAAGTGCAGGATGGAGCAAACTTTTTCATTATTCACATTTAAAAATTCTGCTGTTGGTTATGGGTTATTTGTGATGCATAAGTTATTTGTGTCATAAGTCGTATAAGAATTAGCAGACATACACATTTGTGTTCTGCTTTTTTTGTATACCAGGTTGCCATGGGCCAAGTTAAATCTCCAAAACACATCTAACATCCTTCACTTAAGACTGTTGTTAAAATGATATTAAACATTCTTTATGGAATATAGAACAGACCTTCAAAGCAGAACATAGGAATACGTCACTTGATCAAAACAAGGATACGTGTTAGGCTGCTCAGATATCTTAGTGAACAAGTGAGTTTTGCTAGATAGTGTTTGAGCAGGGGCAGGGAAGGTCCTGCTCCTCCTTTCCCAGTGCCTCCTTCCCTGGCTGCCTGCTCCCATCATGTTCCTTGTGCTGGCAATCCCAAGGGAAGCCCAGACAGTAGTCTGCTGGGTTAGAGAATTAAAACAGCTTAATGAAGAGTTAAACGAACAGTAAAGCCAGGGCAAAAGAGCAATAGGGCTGTGCAGCAAGACCTGGCTGTTTTGGCAGTGGCAAGTACCCAGTCAAAACAAGTTAGCTGACCCATCCCATCTCTTGCTCCCATCCTGTCCCTGCTTGCTTGTGCTGATCAGCAGGATTTTTTTGACCTTGCAGGAACAGGTTTTATCTCTCCAAATCGATAGAAACTTTGACATTACTTTGTTGCAAAGGTCTCACTAGGCCTGAACATTTATTGCTGCATATAATCCGTATGGTTAGGGTTGGGTTTTCTTGGCCAATACAGCACAGCGGGATGGCTCAGCACCCAAACACACACTAAACTGTTGTCACAAGAGCCAGAGGGGGAAACAAACGGCCAAGCATGAAGTTCAGAAAACAGTTAAATAAGCTAGTATAGACTTAAAAAAAACCCTGTTAATAAACCAACACACAAAAACATTGTAATTTTGTAACTTGTTCAGGCTTGGGAGTTGCAGGGAGAGATGCTGTTTTCTACTCTCCTGGGGAGACAGAGCTTTGAAATTGTTTGCTCACAAAGTAATAGCAGCAAAGAAACATCTGATTAATCTCCAATTCCTTCATCTAACTTAACTGGCAGATTGCGTATTTATAAAGGGGTAAAATACTTTTGGACCTTCACGAACAACAAAAAAAATCTTTTGTCTGATTTATATAAAAATGCAACTGGTTTTGTTTAAAACAAGAAATAGCAACACATTATGTAATTCCATGTCTTCTTTTACTAACAAACAAGCAAACAGAAAAAGCCAGGCAAAATTTTAAGGCCGATGAGGCTGGGGAGGGGGAGGGCAGTCTGTCTGGGGGAGCAGGACTTTGAAACTCTGGAAGATGAAAGTTATTGATCTGTTTTGTGACCGGTAACATGAACTAATGTGGATAAATAGAGGCATACTAAGGCAACAGACACAACATTACCTTCCACATGGGATGTGCTAGTCATTCTCTGGAAATACTTAAACTCATTCCTAGAAACAAAGTAGGAGAAAACATTGCAACGTGGTTTATGAGCAATTTTTATTACTCCCGGGAGGAGAGGCTCGCTGGGGCCAGGGCGGCCCGGCTCGGTGCCATGTCTGAAACGTGACCTTTCGGCCCCGACTCTGCAGGTGAAAACCCGCGCCCGGGGCCCGCGCCCGCGCCCGCCGCCGCCTCCCGCGCGCCGCCGGGGGGCCGCTCCCGCCCGCCCGCCGCGGTGCCTTTCCCGCCTCTCCGCCCGACTACGAGTCCCTGCGCGCAACGCGCGGGCCCCACGCCGCCCGCCGGCGGGCATCACCGCGCGTTGCACTCTGGGACTCGTAGTTCTCCTGAGCCCGCGGCGACCCGCGCGGCCCGCGGTACCTCAGCGGGGGCCAGGGGAGGCTCCCGTCCTTGCCGATGCCCATGTTCTGGCACACGGCCACGATGGAGTTGAGCGAGCGCACCATGGCGGCTGCCGCCCGCCGCCCCGGACTTCGGAGTTAGCGCCCAGCAGCGGCAGCAGCGGGGCGGGGCGGAGCGGAGCGGAGCGGGGGGCGGGCTCGGCCCGGCGCTTTCTTTAGTCCGCGCCGCGGGACGCTGCGGGGAGCGGCCTGCCGCCCCGCCCCGCCCCGCCGTTACCGAGCCGGGGGCAGTGTAAAGATGCCTTCACCGCCCAGCCCTCTTTAACACCCCGCCGGGGAGCCGGGGCCGCGCCCAGCGCCCGCCCCGCCCCGCCCCGCCCCGCCCCGCGCGCCCTCCGTCGCATCCGGCGGCGCTGCCGGTGCCCGCGGGCTGGGCGGGCGCGGGGCGGCCGTGGTCGTGGGGGCTCCGCCATGCCGCGCGGGCGGCGGCGGGAGCGCGGCGGCGGCGGCGGCGGCGGGGGGCAGCTGCTGCTGAGCCGGTTCTTCGGAGCGGCGGGCGGCGGCGGGCAGACGGTGCGCGGGGGGGGCGGGCGGAGCGGAGCGGGGCGGCCCGGCCCGGCCCGGCGGCCGCTGTCCGGGGCGGGGCGGGGTCGGGGCCTGTGGCAGGAAGGGGCCGTCGCGCTCACGAAGGGGCGGCGGACGAAAGGGCGCCCGCGGCCTCGGGCCTCACGGTGCCGCCTGTCAAAAACTGGCCTAAGAAAGGAGGCGCTAAGCCCGAATTTGTGGTTCTTCCCGTTGCCGCGTCCCGCTCGTTCTTCACCGTCTGGCTTTGGCCTGGTTTTCCACGCTTGGGGCCTCTGTTGGCGGCGTGGGGGCCTGCTGCGGCGTGAGGGCTCGAGCCGGCCGCTGCCGCCCTGCCGGGGGCTTCGTGGTGCCGGCGGGTGGCTCTGCGCTGGCTTCGCTGGTGCCGAGCCTGAGGTGGGGGTGCTGGGGAGCACGGCCCGGGCACCCTGATGCCGCATGACTAACGCCAACAGATGGGGCGTCCTGGCCGGGCAGCACCCATGCTTGCCTCAGCACCGCGTGAGCCAGCTTTGGCATCTTCGCTTTGTATAACGGAAGGTAGCCATACCCAGTCTTCTGAGAAACTGCCACGAAATGGCCATTTTTTTGGCTGGAGTCACTATAGAAACCAAAGCTTGGCAGAGATATCGTGGTCTTGGCAAAACTGGTATGCTGGTGCTGTCTCTTCTGCAGTATTTTAGACCTTCTGGCAGAAATTTTGTCTTCTGGCATGAGACTTATTTAATCTGTGGCACGGATTATGGATCGTTGACAACCCTTAGCCATAATGCAGCAGGCCAGGACTCCAGCCTGCTGTGATCTAGCTTGCTGTAATCCGCGTCACTGTTCGGAAGAGTGTTCTGGCTTTGAACAGTTGGATTTTGCTCTGTGTTTATATGCTGGCTCTCCTTGTAGTTCATGTCCTCAGACTTTTCTGGCACTGGAAAGGTATAGGCTTTTTTCACCTCTGCCTCCAGTCGATCTTTTTTGGTATTTTTTTGTCCTAATATATTTTGAATGATGTGATTGTCACTTTATGTCCATGTAGAAAGCTTTCTTCCTAGTTAATGTTAGCCTAGTGGTTTAATGTGGTGGACTTGCCTCCTTAGCTTTTGAAGAAACAAAGAACTCTTTGTTACTAAAGAGTTTTTGAAATCAGACTTGCACCAATGGAAAGAATGAGTGAATGATGAATTTTAAATGAATGACCTTGATTTTATACCAAAAAATGGAATCCAAGTTCACACCAATCTCTCTGGTTCCTTTTCTCACCTTGCAGATCTTGATTTTGTGCTCTTGACATAGACATTTTAGATTTTTTTTTTGTTGTTTAGATAATTGTAAGTGAAATGAGAAAGCAGTACAAAGAAAGGGAAGCTTCTTGGCCACTCAAGTGGACTGTGCATATAGTATGTTATGTGGTGGTTTCAGGCTCAGTTGCTGAGGCGCTGGAGGTCCTAGTTAGTGCTAAGACGTTTGAATTTCCTCAATAATATACTTAAAATTAACATATGAAATGTGAAGGCTAACTGTTGAAAGTGTCTGTTGTTTGCATTTCTTCTAAGTGAAATGATAGTGTGTATATGTTGTTGCAGTTGCAAGTTACTTTTTATTTGGGCATACTGCTTGTGTTCTATCTGTCGGTCAGAGTGCCTCAATGCTAGAACAACTTAAATTGATCTATTTTCAGAGAGTTAAAAGTAAGTGCGTGTCTAAAGCCTTTTGAAGAGCAGTAGCTGAAAGTATTTTATACAAACCTAGGAAGATGCTATATAAACACATAGTTTAGGAAAATAATATTTTAAATCTGGAATTAACACTTCCAAGTTGTTGTAGTGAAGGCATTTTTCCATCATCTGGATGGAGGCCTTTGGAAGCACTGCCTCTTGAAGGTGAGTAGCCAGCTCCAGGCAAGAAGAAGGGTCTGAATTGTGGAAATCCGGATTTGCAAGGATGGAAAGAGATCTGGTTCAGTCACAGTATGGTGGTGTGGGCTGAGAGGCAAGTTAGTTAAGTGCTGGCTCTGTTTTCTGGCCCAGAGGTGGTTCTAAGTTGCCCTTTGAAGCCATGGCAGTTGCAAGTGCTTTTTTTTTCCTAGCACAACGACCAATTTGTTTACAGAATGCACTCATTTCTCTTCTTGTTGTAACCTTGAATGTTAGAACTATTTTATAAATGAATAAGTAGATACTTAAAATAGTTAAGAATTTTATATGTTATAAATTAGATTTGCCTTTTGTCTTATTCTGTATGAAGTCCTCAAATTCATTATTTTCATTCATAGAGAATGGCAACAAGTAAAAAGTAACTGAACTCTTTTGTTTGATTTCTGTTGCAGACTTCTGAATGTGGCACAAAAAGGAGGACACCAACTGAAAACAATGAGCCCTGTGAAAAGAAGATGAAGGCACTACAAAATACTGTGGAAGACATCTCTAACCCACTGAAGGTTCTGGATAAAAGTGAGTTGACTGTAAACAAACCTTCAAGCACTTAAACGCAGTATAGCTTTTTTGCTGTCAAATGTAAAAACTTTATCAGCAGATGCTTTAGGAAGTGTTTCTTGAAGGTAAGATGTGTCTTTGAAGAGCTATTCCAAGCATATTAGCAGTATTGTTAAAGCACCTTTCTGTGACCCTGAGTCTGGGTATTTAAGCCTTGCTGTGGATTTACTCTGCAAATCCCTTTCAGCTAACTCAGATTTAACAAGTGGTTCAGGCCATGGAGTCCAGGTACCCAGAGAGAAATGCTACAAGTGCCTTTTTTTATGTGCTGTTGGTTTGGCAGTCTGACTTTTAGACACAGGCTGAAGCATGGCTGACACCTGACAGTTCTGTGCAGCCTGGCCCACGACTGGAATACCTAAGGGCCACCTCAGAATAAACGGTTCAGATGCAGTACTCTTGATTGTAATATTACAGCTGCTTAATTACATTGAAAATGGCTGTGCTCCATCTAGCCTTGAACCACGAATTTAAAAAATTAATGATGGTAATAGGAAAAATAAGTCAGTGAATATAAAGTTGATTACATGTATGCTTCACTGTAAACAATTCCTCCCCATTTTTTTAAAGTGGTATTAAACTGATGAAGTAATGGCAGTTTTATAGATGTGATGGTTTGAAAAATCACTAAGGGAGACCATCAGCTGGAAATACTGCCTGCTTAAAAACTGTTCTGGAAAAAATACCACGTATCTCTCAATATCCTTTGCTGATTTTGTGGCTTTGTAATTATCAGTCTGGAAAGTAATTGTATTTCTTTTCCCGTGTATGAAGAAGCATGCGGTTAAGGAACGTCAACTTTCTGGGGAGGTAACCAGGCTGATTAAATACACAATTCTGTCACAGTGGCAGAATGAGTGTAATGAGAGAGAAGAAGGGTAGGGAAGAAGGAGGCTGGGCAAAATGCCTGAGTTTCCTGCTGACTGAAGTCATTTTAATATAAAATCTACTCTAGAAATAATGTGCTAATGTGTTTTTTTCGTATATTTTTACCGGAGAAGAACAACCTCAGAAGTGTGAAAAGTCCCGTATATGTTTGCAAACTCTAGACAGATTGAGAGAATTCTCCAGTGATTCAGACCAGCTATGTAACAGAGTCCAGGAGGACAGTTTTCAGGAGAAAGAATCTATGAGTTTGGAAAAATGCCCCAATATTATGGGGAGAAGTTCAGAAATGAAAAGCCCTCTTCAGTCTTGGGACACTAGTCCAAAGGTTGCACAGAAGGTACGTAGAGCTTCTGGTCCAGTGCTGTGTAGATTACTTTTTACAGTTTGAAAAAGCCAACTGTGGTAGAGGATTCATTTTGTTTTTAATATCTTGTGTTCTGTCATGAAATAGTACAGCACTACACAATAGACCAATATTCATATATGGATGTTTTCTTGGACTCTTAGCATAATGAACAGAGTAGCTCTTGTGGTTCTTCAGTGATATCATTAAATGGTGCTTTCTTTTATTAAGTGGTGACTAGAGAGCAGAAATATTGGCCATGTGTTTTGGGATTATGAATGAATCTATTTCCATAATATCAAATCTTTAGTGTGGCCTTCTTTCAGTTAATAGGGGCTGAAAATTTCAAATCGTGTTTTTGAAAACAAAAACTGATAGAAATTTATTACTGAAATGTAGCTCAATTCAGCTGTAGTTGAAGCTAGTATCGCTAACTACTAACTATGTCTCTATTTCTTTTCATCTGCAGAAGCTATAAGGTAGCTCTCGTGAAAAGTTATTGTAATGATACCTACAATATAAGTCGATAAAGAGTTTAATAGTACCTTGCTTCTCCTTTGATTATGGAGGAATTGAATTCCATCTCATTCAGGGGAACCATTGTAAATGTGTGGTGGTTTTTTTGGGGTCACCTTGCACAGTGTAAACTGTTTAAGTGCTAAAAGGCATATCATGAGTCCTGTATTGTTTTTACATTGGGATTCAGGTATTCTTTAACAAAAGGGAAGACTTTACATCTGGCTCTTCACAGGAAGGCAAACGTATGGAAGGGTGTACAATTTGACTTTCTTTGTCTGAGGTTACGATATTAAATTGGAGTGTCTGGGCTGTGTGAACATACAATGGAAAGGGGAGGAGTGAAACGAACGGTATTTGGCAAGAGATTTTGTTGTGATGAGGGATTGGGAATATATAGCTATGTGGTCAGATGGAGAGTAAAGAAAAGCACATCCTTCCCTGTCCCTCTTCATCAAACCTTTGTCTATCTTGGATTTATTAGTTTTCTGAGCCTTTACTCAACTTCAGTGCAGTTACATTGACACCAAGCGCTGCCTTTGTTACTTTAGTCAATAAATGACATGTCTCACAGATGTGTGAGAGCAAATTCTAGGTGCTGAAACTCTGAAGTGTATGTATTTTACACGTGCTTCTATATAAAGTATGCATAGAGAATATTCTTCCTTTTATGTTAGTGACTTTCTCTCCAATAATATTGGAGGTAGCACATGCCTGGCACAGTTCGACAGGAACCGCAACAGAAGTGTATGTTTGGTGTATGTTTGGTGTACGTGGAACTCCTGCCACCAGGCTGTGCGCTTAAGATGGATGTTTCTGCAGAACTTGGATTTCTCTATATATTTGAACAGATGTGTTTTTTAACCTTCCATATGTCAACTGGTGCAGTATTAGTGCTTTCCTACTCCAGAGGCTGTTTTCCAATACACTAACACTGATGTGCTTTTCATAGCAATTTTGCCACTGCACGTTCCTATCCTTGGACAATTGGGTCCAGCCGATCCCTAACCAATAACAAAACAGTTGGGTCTAGCTGAAAACTATGTGATCATCCGGGTTGTATATTAATTGCACTGCAGTTAATTTGATGTTACTTCACTGCTTTTAGCACGTGCAGAGAGTCTGCAAGCAGGATGTATGCAAAGTAAAAGTAAACAGCAATAATTTATTGCGTAATATACTCGGTAGATAGCGAGGGCTCGTCGTGGTCTACTTGACAAAGCATCAATGTATTCATCTTTCCCTATAAGACACCTGTTGAGTCTGTACTGATCAGGCAGTCAGATGAGGAAGAGCCCCTGTTTTGCCCCTTGGAATGGCCTATCTTAGGTGTTTCTATCTTCTGATTCTTTGCTTTTTTCTTAGAGTTTCTAACCTTTTTTTGTTAGTATTTTTCCTTCAAATTCCTTGAGCTGCTCACTTATTTCCATCTCAATTAAACTTCATCTATGTTTTTACTTTTCTTCCTCTCATGGCCTTAGTGCGTGTGCTTTCTCACTCTTAGATAACAGTGTTCTCGGTAAAAATGAGCTGAGTTCATGCTGCTGGCTGGCAGTATGGCTTTAGCCTGGGCTGGCCCAGGCTAAAGCTTGAATCCAAGACAGCTGAATCCCCTGGCGGAGGATTATAACAGAGCCATCCAAGCTCCTGGGGCCATCTGAGTTCTGGACATGGTACAGCGCTGTTTGTGCTGGGCTGCGTTGTCTGTTTATCAAATGGGTCGTGCCTTTATTGTTGGGAAGTGCAAAGTTGAAAGTTAACAGTACAGCTAAACGTTCTTTTTTTCTGTCATTTTCTCACTGCATTCTTTATGCACTTCCATGACTTAGCGTACGTGATTTGTACTGTCCATGTGTTTTTTGAGTTATCCATTGCTCCTAAACACCCAGTCGTCCATGTTCTGTGTAATCTAGATGTAGTTGTTAGAAACTGAAGCTTAACGGGTTTATTTGCAGATATAGCAACTCACAGCACAGGACAATCACTCATGTTTTGTACAGCTGTACACTTCAAAAACTTATGTGTGGGAAGTTGTCTGCATATCTTTTTTCTTTTGAAACCAATTTTATCAAAACACGATATTGGAAAAGTTGCAAGGAATTCTGAAGTGTATCAGTGCTATTTGCTGCAGTTGTAAAGCACTTGAGGCTCAATGGCACGCCATCATCACATTTACAATACAGAACAAAACAAAAGTTGTAGAGCTGAAGTGAGTTGGCTGGCCTAAGCCACACAATGTCATCATGAATGATGAACAGCAGAGAGAATAGGCTCAAACCCTTAACTGTTATGGATTTTAGAAACTATAATATAGATGTTCTCTATTTAAGAGTAAATAAATGATTTTGGCATGTTTGCTGGGTTTACGTAGGAAGAGCAGACTGGACAAAAAATGGTTTGGTGCTTAAGACAGTGAATTGAGACTTGTATAGGTTTAGTTCTTGATTTACTGTGGATTTTTGGAGCATCATTATTCTCTCTACACTTTGATTTCTCATCTGTAAATTGCAGTGGTAATTCATCCTTTCACTTTTTTTTTTTTTTTAAAACTTTTTTTGGTCTGGCCAGTTTAGACTGCCAGGTCTTTGCAATTGGATGTCTCTTGGTGTGTGGTTTGAGCGCTCATGATACAACAGGGATTTCGTATCAGCTGAGACATCTAAGGGTTGTTGCAGTGCAAGTAAAATAATTGATGCAACATCTTAATAGCTTTTAATTCCAAATAGACTGTATTCTGTATTTCCTACTTTAATAGTTTTGCTGCCTGTTTCTGGAGCCCTTTACTGCAAGAACAATGCCTCGCTGTATGGTGACTGTAAGTCAGTCTGCAGGGGTGATTGATTTATTTGATGATTCTTAACTATTCTTTATCCTCTTATTTACAGGAGGAGTCACGCTGTGATCTTAGTCAGTTTTCTGCATCTCTTAAGAGTTATGAAAATACTCAAAATACTTCAGATGTAAGCCTTAACAAGAGAACCAAGAGCATTTACACTCCGCTAGAACTTCAGTTCATAGAAATGAAGAAACAGTATAAAGATGCTGTTTTGTGTGTGGAATGTGGATACAAATATCGCTTCTTTGGAGAAGATGCAGAGGTAACTTTTACCAGGATTAAGGAAGGATACTTGCCTTATATTAGTGTGTTACCAGGTGTATTGCCCCTTCCAGGAGGAAAGCTTCTGGGGCATGAATTTTATGTTTTCTTAATAAGATAATTTCATAGTTGTGAATCAATATTGTAACAGAGATGAACATCTGAATGGCATTTTGATGCGTTTGTGTTTATAGAAGTTCTGTTTTACCTGCAGTTACTGTTGATCGCCTGAATTATCAACTGACTCTTCTTTTTGTACTTTGCAGATTGCAGCTAGAGAGCTAAACATTTATTGTCATCCAGATCATAACTTTATGACTGCCAGTATACCAAGCCACAGACTGTTTGTCCATGTGCGGCGACTTGTAGCGAAAGGATATAAGGTCCCCTCTGGCTTTTATTAAATGCTGTTTTGGACAGGATAGCACTGAAATGATTTGCGTTTATTGTAGTACAATCTTATAAGTATGAAATTCATTATCAACTGTTTTTGCAATTAAAATGCTAACTTAACCTTATTTCAATTTTTCAGTTTGGTGAATGTCATGGAATTTAAGTAGATTGAGTCTTCCTCTGTTGTTTATACAGAAAAATAGCTTCATATTTTCTGCAACAGTTCTTTCTCTCGGTGATCTTTATTTTAAGCGTTTGCATTTGATAAAGAGAAATGTTCTGTCCCCCCCCTCCTTTTTTTTTTTTTCCCCCCTCTTATACCCTTCTATTTGGTATCCCAGCTGATACTTTTTTTCTCCTCTTTTCCTGCCTGTTATTGATCTCTCCCTATAGGTCTGAGACTTTTCGTTGATACCCGTTGTTTTGTGTGTCATGATGAGTTTTACTGCTTACAAGAAAAAGACCTGTTGCATTTAAATTGATTGCAGCAGCCATACTTTGGCAAGTGCTGGACTCTAGCTAAATTGTTTCAAAATGGGACAAGAAGCAGAGGGGCGGTTGAGAGGGTGTAGTTTGAAATAATAGAGTATAAGGAAAAGCTGTAACTTAGTAGTCTCTGTTAGTGGGATTGATGTTAGCCTCTGCTCTCCCTGTTCAGCTTTAATGGTACACCTGTTGTGTTCGTTTGTTAGGAGAGCACCAGATTTATCAAAAGAAAGTTGCCTTTTATCCAGGAGCTAACATTGCTTCTTGTCTGGGTGTCTGCCTGTAGGTTGGAGTAATAAAACAAACGGAAACTGCAGCACTGAAAGCTGCTGGAGAAAATAAAAGCTCTCTCTTCACCCGGAAACTGACTGCTCTCTATACGAAATCTACGCTTATTGGAGAAGATATCCTTTTCACCTGAGTTTAGTTTCAGACTAATCTTTGGTGTATGAGATACCATAATACTACAATTATCTCTTAGATGGAACATGAGTATTTAGTGGCTGGCAGGTGACATAGGAATGATTGACCTGGGAGCAGGAAATGAAATTCCTTTAGTTTTATATTGTGGTAAAATCTGATCCAGACTTTATAAAGAATTTAATCTTTTAAGAGCTTTAGGTTTGTTGCAAAGCTGTAGAGTTTGTGTTTCCTACAGTTATTTGCCTAAGTCATTTTCCTAAGTCTGCTGTGTTCTGTAGGCCTTGCCTTCAACTAGGTGTTAGACTAGGTTGAGAGTGTATAGAATTAGTGATTGAAGAGGGCTCCCAGGAAGAATTGATTGCTTGGTGTCAACAACTTGCTTTAAGTGAAAAGAAGGTACTAAAATCAATGGACTGTTAAAATCTGGCAAGGACATTTCACTTGTAACTCTTGTAACAAAATGTAAAAAACAGATGAAAAGAGCTTTTGACTAGTGAAATTGTTTTCTTAATTTCTCTTCTTCCAGCCTTTATTCTTCTTTTTCCTGCTTTATCCCCTACTGTTTTTTCTTTAATTTCTCAGGCTAGTACTTGCTAGGTACCAAGATCCTAAAAGAAAACTTGAGCTGAAGTGAATTGCTTTGAGTTTACTGTGAGCTATCAGTAGCTTTTGTACTGTGAGCTTATCAGTAGCTTATCAGTACCTTTTATATTGAGGTTCTCATCATGTTCTCCATTCTTGTGCTGAAGCCCTTTCTTGGCTGCTTTCTGTGGGCTTGAAAACAATGTTCGGGTTTGCTGCTGGTTCTAAAGCCCTGTCAGGGAAGGGGAAAAGGGGTGTTAACTATCATGTATTTCCCATTCATTTGTCAGATTAATGACTTTGAGATGGCACTTCCCATACATCAGGGAAGCAGGTTGCTCCTCAGTATTTTGTGGAAAAAAAGGGGCATATAACACAGTCCTGAGGTTTTGTTGCAGAATTTCTGCTGCACGTACAGATTCTCTTGTAGTGGTTGCCAAACTGGGTGAAAGCAGGTTCAGCAGTATGACCCAGTCTGGTGGACTGATACGCAGCAAGTTTTCAGTGAGATTAACCTGCTGCTCCTGCTAAGATGTAGACTTCTGCTTGAGTCAAGATACTGCCTGCTTTTTTTGGTCAGGTATATGTGGTTTTTGGCTATTAAGTCAAGGCAACATGTGTGGAGTAAGCCATGTGCAGAGTCAGTAGGCAGTTTAGCTTTTGGCATAACTATTCGTGCCTTGAATTAGGAGACCTGCAGACACAGCAGAAGATAGCCTTTTCATGAGCTGATGAAATCTGTTCATCTTGCGACTGCCTGTAACATGAAGGTAGCCACTGAGTTCTGTTCTGGTGCTTACAGTCACCTGAAGTCCTCTATGATCGTACGAGGAATCAAGCTAATACAGAAAAAGGAAATGTGTCTCAATCTAATAGACATTTAGTCTAGAAGGACCAATGCAGGATCTAATTGAGAAGGACTTAAGTCTGGAAGGCCCTATGAAAAATCCATCAAAATCTGTGTGTGCTATAAGTTGTTATTTTTTTTAACATTTGTTACATGTGAACCCTTTGCTGAAGCTGGATGATTCTGTAGATGTTGAAGAGGTGACAACAGATGTCCCTGATAACTACCTCCTCTGTATCTGTGAAAATGGAGAAAACTTAAAAGACAGGAAGAAAGGTGATGTTGCTATAGGCATTATGGTAAGTTAGTTTCACAGAAGAGGTAGGTGGTTATCTTCATCCATTCTTGAATCTTCTCTTAGGGTGTTTTTTTTTTTTTTTTAACTTGTAGCAAGGTACAGTTTATGAGAAATCATTTATGACTGTATTGTGATAGCTTAATATTTGAAAACTTCAGAAAAGGTTTAGAGTTGATAGCTGGATATTTCTGTTTTAGTTTTTGTTTGGTTGGTTTTTTGTTTATTTTTTCTGCCATAACCTCTTGAAAGCATAGCTATGTTTTTAACCAAATACAGGAAACCTGTTAGTTCAGATGCTTTATTAATGCTAAACTTTAAACATTTGCAGGGATGATATTTTAATACATGCAAGCACTTTTTTCTCTGCAAAATATCTTTGGAGGAAGAGACTAATGCAGTCATTACTGCCTACACTGTAGATTTATATCGTCTTTAGTAGTGAACATTAAAAGCTGAGAAGTGTGTAACTGGCAAAACACTATGAAATAAGTACAATAATCTCTAGAGTCCTGTCTGTTGCGAATTCTTTAATCTGCAAACATCTTGATTGTGCTTGTATTTGAATGTCACACTGCAATTGAGAACGAGCAAAAAAAAAATGTAATTTGAGTAGTCCTTAACAGTAAGAAAATTTGAGCAATGATGGACTAATGGTAACAAGAGCATGTTAACGTTTTTTAAGGTATTGTTATCCTTTACAGAGACAAAATTGTGGTAGCCTTTCAAAATTATTACTATATGAAAAACGTTATATTTTTAATCTGCCACTTTTGCTAAGCGTATGGGTGATGGGATCTATCATTTTTGTACCACAGACTTTCTTTCTGGCTTCACAGTTTGAGTCACTGAAGCTCTCCTTGAAACTTTAAATACTCAATGTGTATATATTATTTTATTTGACAGGCAGTCCAACCAACTACTGGAGAAGTCATTTTTGACAGTTTTCGGGACTGTGCATCTCGCTTAGAATTAGAAAGTCGGGTTTTGCGCCTGCAGCCAGTTGAACTAATACTTCCATCCAGCTTGTCAGATCAATCTGAAAAGCTCATCCACAGTATAACCTCCATGAGGTATGTGCTATGGGGATTTTGTTGTTGTTTGTTTTTTTGCCTTTGTTTTCAGTTGCAGCATAGCTGCTATTGAGATTTAGATCTGGAAGCAAGCACTGATGCGTAGTTCTGTAAAGGCCTTTTCTGCAACATCTGTAATTTGTTACTGGGTTGAAAGTTCCCCAAACCATTGAGTTCTGAGTATGCATTGTTGACTTGTGTTTAGACCGAAATTCACAGCTTCTGTCTCAGGCCTACGAAAGGTTTGTGCACCTAAATGTTTGTTCTTATTGAGATTATCTTGCACCCCTTCTCTCCTACCCAGTCATGTGATCTATTGAATTTATTTCAGTGCTGATGCCTATATCTGAGATCTGAAAGTGGTGGTTTTGACTACTTCTATTTTTTTGTCGTAGCCGTAAGACTTCTAAATGGCATGGAACTTTTTTTTTTCTGTGTCTTTTTTTTTTTTGACGTAGTTTTTTGTTTATTTTTTACTTTTAATGTAGATAGAATGAAATACCAGTTGCAAATGTTTTTCATGCCTATTTGTCCTATTAGACTATCTTAAATTTAGATAAGGTCTGATAATGGCTGACTTCCATTTATATTTTGAATTCTCTTTGAAAATGTGTAACTTTACGCTTGAAATACATAATGTCAATTTTACTGCAGAATAAAACCAGAATAGGACATAATTTGTAGGATGACACTTCGGACATAATTGCAGGATGATTAAGGGACTAAAGCAATCTTCTGAGCATATATGGTGAGCTTGCAAAATCTTGCAGGTGAAATTTTTGTGAGAAATTTTTCTTTTTCTTTTTTTTTTTTTTATTTTAAACATGCAGCTCTTGGCTATAGGGAACTGGCTAAGAGCTTGGCGTACCCATTTTGAGTGAACTAATTGAAAAGAACAGTATTTTTCCTTCTGCCTGTTAACAAGACTGGAGCTAAAAGAAGTCAAGGAACAATTTTTGTATTACGTAAGCAAAATTTTGCATTGAGGGAATATAAGTATCAGCACTTCCCACACTGTAAAGATAGACAAATGCATCATTGTCATGTGGGTGGTAGCCTACTGACAGATTTTTCGACTCTATGCATTTGACTGCCTTATTTAAACTCTGCCCATGTCATCGTCTTCTGGCTTCCTCTAATGCTCTAGACTGCCGAGCTGCTTAATCGGTCCGGTCCACAAGTGTTGTCTTCCCCAGTTGCCGCTGTAATCTTTCTTGCCCCCTCTGCGAACAAAAAAAAAGAAGGTTGACATGACATACTGGGGAGGCAGTCATCTCATCAGGGAGAGCCGATTTCATAGCATCATCTGCGCAAGTGCCTGTAATGTGCCGTACTTGGCTATCAAGCTTTCAAGGGCAGGTGTGTATGAGAGGCAAGACTGACAAAAGGGAGTGAAAACTTCTGATCCTGTTTTAGGGATCTTTCTTTAGAAAAAGTAGCTTGTGAAAGTGGTGTCTTCCAACACTGTTGAGCTGAGCAGTGAAGTTGTGATGCCAAAGCTTGTTGTGAAGTGTGCTCCTTGTCATATTAGGGTCCTTGTTTCCCTCAGCTCGTTCACAGACTGCAGAGCCCTAAGCAGTTAAAAAGTCACCTCTAATTAGACTGAGTATTGAACAAGCAAAGGTGATTTGTTTCCTTGCAGTAAAATGATTTGTTGAGATTTGGGCAAATAAAATTATCAGATTAGGAAGTAACAAATGTTTTCCGCTTGTCAACAGATGTACAATTTTGCCTTGGTACTCCTGTTACTTTGATAACTTTCTTTCTCTTTTGCAAATTAATTCCGCAACAGTATGCACGCGAATACCTCTAAATATACCGTGAGGAAGAAGAAAAACCTGTTTTTTTTCTTTACCCCTAATTTGCTTGCTCCTTTCAGCTGTACCATGACAACTTCTTAATTAAATTCTTCAACCTGAGCATTTGTTTTAGTACTGATTCTATACATGAAGAAAAAATTAAATACTTCAGGCTGAAAAGGAGGTTAGTGTTGTGCACTGATAGTTTTGTCAGATTTTGAGGCAATCAAAACTATATGTTGTGATAAGCTATTCTGATACCGGTTTGAGAGAGCAGTGGTTGTTTGTTTGTTTTTTCACTTGTGCATAACTGATGTATTAGTAAGTAACTCTTATTTCTGTTAAGAACAAAAAATACCTATAGATTAGCTGATTTTTTTGAATGGATTTCTCTCCCCCCCCCCCCCCCTTTCTGGTAATTACCCAGAAACAATTAACTAAGAAGCTCTCCGGTTTAAATGTCCTTAATTACTTGGAAGTGACAGAAATTAAATGCCTTAACTTCAGTGCACTTCGATAGCCTTCTTTCAGAAACAATTGTTTATGCATTTTCTTGTGTTAAAGATTTAACCGCTAGAGGGCCTTGCAGTATTTAATATTAATTTAAGTGGTTCCAATATGCTCCTTTCCTGTATTTTTAACTAGGCTTCAGTTTTTATATAATTGCTTTGATGCTGGCAATAATGTCATTCTCATACACACTGGGTGGACTAAAGTACTCCTTTTTGGTTGTTATGCATTACCCATCACAGTCTTAGACTTCATCTTTTCTAATAATTTTTGGTGAGACGCATCCATTAGCTTAAAGACATTTTATTATATAATTCTTTGGAGACCTTTCTGGCTAAAACCATGCGAACTAGGATCTTATGTTTCATGAGGGCTCATCATCCCTTTGTGCAGGCATAATGTAGTGGAAAACACTGAATTTATAAAAACAGGATACAGATGGGAGAGAAAAATAGTCCTAGGAAATGTACGTGTTGGAGTGGTTGGGCGCAGAGACGAGCCTTGCTGCTGGCTGCGTGCAAACGTCATGTAGGAACTGCACCGGGGGATGCTTCAGTAACTCAGGGGCTGATTTACTTTTGGATTTCGCGTTTTACAACTTCCATGTTAAGCAATCAGGGTGGTGTGGGCTATGTCACCTGCAGGAAAAGTGTCCTGATAATGAAATTATTTAAATAATAATAAGTTAAAGTAAGTTATTGCAGCTGTATGAGAGCAGACATAGTCTGGTTTAACGTCTGGTTACACTAACAGAGTGGAAAGTATCTGTGTGATTTCCTTGGTTGCTTTTTTTTTTTTTTTTTAAATACAAAGACCAAATCAGAATAGTGTGTACTTCTCTCTGTCTTCAGTATATAAAAATAAAACATGCATAATATTTATAATTCCTTTTTACAGAATTACCTATTCTTCTCTTTTTTTTGCCACCACAGCTATGTCCAGGCTCAGTAATGTCGTTCACAGTATTTACTGGTGCTTCTAATTTGATATTATGTATGTTTTCACAGCCAAATTTGGGGAACTTTATGATGGTAGAAATTATTTATGCGGATTAATGTAAAATAATTAAGAAGTTTGAGTCAGAAATGAAAGTGCAGATAAAATTATACAATGGAAAATGGCCTTTTTCTTCACTTTTGAAGTTATATGCAGTACAGTGATAATAAAAAGTTTGATCATGGATCACAGATGAGTGCAGAAAATTGTTTGGCAGAGTTGTATGTGGCTGAAAACAGTGTCTTACAATAGGTAAAATGAGGCAACTTTTATAATAAGTTAAGAAATGGCTGAAGGAGTTGTCTTTAATTTTGTTTCGTGGGCAATTTTGAAGAGAGAGCAGAGAGCTGCTCGAGCAAGAGCTGTGCAAGAGTGGCAGTTTGAGCTGTGCCCAAGAAAGCAGTATACGGCTTGCAGAATAAGTGGTGGGAGAGCTGATTGCATTTCTTAAGTGCTCCATGTCTAAATTTAGGCGTGGACGTTAATGTAATGAACAGTAAGTGAAGATAAGTGCTACTGTAATAAGATTGCTTAACTGTTCCTATGATTTGTTCATTGCCTGGAGCTTTTTTTTTTATTTTATTTTTTGTCATATGAAGCCAGTTTAGTTAAACTGCATCTGAGGGAAAAATCTAAGCCTTCTGAATCAATAGGCACTTCACCGTTGTTTTAAATGAAGCCAGGCTCATCATCTTTTTATAAAAGTCTTGCTTAACTGTTTAGATTAAACGGCAGTCTTCATTTACCAACCTAAGTAACCTTTAGAAGACCTTGTGGTACAGATTTGTGTAATAAAATGTTTTTCTAGGTACTTTCCCCCTTGGTAATTCTCTCTCAAACTTATGGAAGCAAACATACAGAAATGTGTGTTAGAACTGATATGACTTGATTTTCATACTCGTTTTCTTCCAGCATGTTGCTCTTCCTGGTGGTAAATGAAACAGTCCTATTGCCAATGTCATGCCCATAAGAATTAATAACTAAAAAGTCTTTTCAAGGACACTGAACTGGAGGTCAGTGTCATACTGACATAAGTCATACTCGTACATAAGTTAAAAGTAGGTTATGGAAACTGGTTCAGAACAAACTGTTCTGGCAGGTACGCTTCTGTTCCTGAGTAGTTAGTAACATCTGTTAGCAAGGGTTGGCCTGGCTCAAGGAAAATCTCGTAATGATTTTAGTTGCTTTGTCTAGGAGACCATGAAAATGTTTCTAATCAAGGCTCAGTTCCCCTCCTTCTTAACTTATTGGCTACATTAAAAGTTGGCCTGTACTGTTTTTCCTCAAATAACTTTTGAGGCTCCTTTCCCTTGTGATTGTTCTTGTTCTTCACATGTGCTCCTTTTTTGTTTTATTGAAAACTGTGTTACTTCCATCCAAAACATCTTAAGAGTGCCCCAGTGATCCTCCTTACAGTTCTTCCTATTTGTTCTTTTTATGCAAACGTTGCTAATGTTTTATTCTGCAGCATTGCTTCGATACTGTGTAAAAAAAACCTCATGGTTCACAAATATTTCACTTTCGACTCCAAATTATCATTTCACCCAAGCTTGCACAGTGTGTTTTTTCCCCCCCATGCTTTGTTAGATGTCCAGCCAATAATTTTAAAATCAAGATGATGTGATAACTAACTTGCTGTCTGTGCCCCCAGATTTTTCATTTTATTCTGTTTACAGACCATAATGTCTTCTTCCTAGTAACTTGGGCCTGTAATCTGAGACATTTTTGAATATCTGTTACTTGTTCCTCTGTAATGCGTTTTTCCTTCTGATTATGGCATTCATGTTTCACTTTTTGCTTGAACATGTTATATTGTCTTTGGCCTGGAGTTTTGGAGTTTGTTTCCTGGAATTCCTGTATGCCTCAAATCCATTGAGAGCTCTGGTGCTAAAGCATCCTCCCAGCTTATTGATATGATCAAATTACCTTAGGGCCTAATCCCTTGAGTAACTGATCTCCCATCATTGCGTGCAACACAAGCTTGATTTCTTTGTGTATTTAAGGACCTCCATAAATTTAGTTTCAAGCTCTTTCTGCTTACACTAAATCAATGAAGTGATGAATATCCCTTCTGATTCATCAATATTCTCTGCCTTTAACTTTATAACAGTTGTGATTTCTCAGGTACTTCCGCTGTTCCACGTGTGTTTTAGTCAATCATGACAGATCTGAATCTGCAGAATATCAACCCAGAGCATTAGCTCTGGCTCAATAGGTGGTAATCTTTGACTGCCGTTTGTTTCTTATCATCCTGCAGGATTTTGTCCACCAATGGTAGGTTATCAGAAATCAAGAAGAAGATACTTCTCTGGCCTTTTATTTTAAAGGTGCCTGTTGCCAGGACACAATAGAATCCTGCTAGGGGTATAGGGTGAACTGTAGCCGATTTATTACGTGCATTGGTCAATAGTGCTATTCATTGCTAATTGCTGTCGTGGATAGAATTATGGATTTATGTCCATAGCGAAGGAGTAGGAACTCAGCTGGAACGAGCTCTGTGAAATCTTCTAAATGATTTTAAAATGCATCTCATTTTGTGGATTTTATATATGGCTGATGGTGATTAAAATCAGAGGATGCTTTCATACAGTTAATTTTGAGAATTTTTTTTAAAAGAGGAAGCAGAAATATGCATATATTTACGTGGCTCAGCTTGTGAGATTTGTAGGTGAGCAGGGAGGGAAAGGCTATGCTGAGACAGAAACGAGATACCAAAAGGTTACAGCAAAAGTAAACAGCATTGCAGCTGAAGTGGCTGAACAGAGGAGTGAAAAGTATTTAAAGGGAGAGTGATCATAAAAATGAGTGGTTTCATGGTTTGTATAGTTTGTGGTATTCCCATGGATTTTTAAGTGAAAGGCAAGCTGTGGCAAACATCTTGAGAATGTTTTGCATAAGTGGAGGCTACAAGCAGTTGAATTTGCAGCAGGAAAAAACAACGTATAAAACCAGTGTGAGCTATTTTCTGTAAATTCAGTAAACATCTGTTCAGTGATGCGTGTGTTTTTTGACTAGAGAGGCTTTCTGTACTGCCAATTCATGTTCTGGACAACTCAGCTGTATGGAGAGCTTTTCGAAACGTATCGGTCATGTTATAGCTCACTTGTTTGGAACAGACGGAAAAAAGCAAGTATTTATCAAATTGTATAATGATCTGAAAGAATTGTTGGACATTTTTTTTTTAATATAATCTTGTTGCGGTTGTGAAAGAGATACTGTTCTCAATATTGTAGTTTTGTCTTTTGTAGCATTGCCCGTGAAGGAACGTGGGGCTTACACCTCTTCTGACAAACTGCTTTTGTGTAAAGACTACTACTTTCGCCACTGCCTGCCTTACTGGTCTTGACAGTTTGGGACACAAGACAGGCATATGGCATCCTTTGGATGAAATTACTGGTTGTCACATGTGCAGAACTGTCACTAGTAAAAAATGGGGAGGAAGTCACAAAACACTGTATCCGATTGCGGTGGAACTTGCTCTCAGAGCGCGTTTCCCAACCTAGCTGTTATATTAGATAAAAAAGTTAACATTATCTGTTGCAGTAGCAGCTAGCCTTTGGTGGCCCTGCCCAGCAGGTGTGGTTTTATAAATTCCTCCTGGCAAAAGAGAAGATGCCCCTAATGATGAGCTTCCCTAGTAATTCACACCTGGTTTGAAGGTGCATTATTTTCCACATGATTGCAGGATGCACGGAAAGCGTATTATGTGCAGCATCTATGTTTGTGGTGGTCTTGCACTGATTAGCGATATTCATGTTCTTTTTTCAGCAGTTAAGCCAGAAATTATTCAATGATTAGACTGATATTGATGACTTCAAATTTTAACAGTGAAAAAACTTAACTTTTTAATTAAAGCACTTTATTGAAAGAAGCAAGAAAATTAAAACGTTAAAATTTTTTTCATGTCCTTTTTTAGCCCAGTCAAACCCAGCACTTTGTCTTTGCCATTTTATATATATGTATTTAATGTATTTGCATGTTTGAAGACAGTGTGTGCTGGCAAACACTGGATTTGGTGCTTTTAATAGTGCTCTTTGCAATGAGATGTTCTTTTAAGGGTTTATGAATTTTGCTGTGGCTAACTGATTGTATCATCTCTTTGAAAGAGGAAAAACTTAAAATGAAGGTTAACAAACTTATGTGCGTGATATGTTTCATACTACTATTTGACTCTATTTACAAATTCAGCCTACCTTCTTTACTGTTAGATGTTAAATTTCTTCAGAAGCCACATGATTTTAATTGGCAGATATGCATGTCACTAATACTCATAATTGCTGTACTATTTAAAAGCTCTCTATATATCGATTTACTAAAAACCCACATAAATTGACAACCTTTCCATCAATATTGGTTTCCTCTCCTGTCATCTTACAAAAGCTTTTGATCTGCCTACTAAAATTGCAGCCTCCTTCATGATAGAAGGCAGAGAAACGAGAGAGAGATTCTTTTTGTCGAGAGTGAATAATTGTTTGCTTCCTACAGGTAGTGAGGGCCAAAGTAAAGTGTATTTGCAAAAGTATATCTTGGCAAATACATAAAATTGCAGTGTGGTTGTTTTCCTTGTCTTCTGCATCATTATCTGATGTCTTTGCTTCTCATATTACCTCCCTCTGTGTAGGATCCATTGTGCAGGAAGAAAAGTGTGTGTCCCTTAATATTACTGCCTGCCAACTCTGGTGTCTGCCCCTTCACTTATTATTATAGGATAGGTCAGAAGCTGCAGCAAGAGAAGGTGACTGTAAGTAATGCTACTTCTTTTCTGGTTGGTATACTGTGACCTTCTTATTTCTCTCGATATATATTTATATACTGCTGAGTTCTCACTGCAGCTGTAGAAGCTTCTCAACCACAGAAGGACGCTGAAGCTCAAAATTATGAAAATAGGGCTGGACGGGAGTCTAAGGGCTCTGTACCTCCTTTTTCCAGAAGGTGGCATCACCATGCTGGTTTGTTTCAGGCTATTAGGAAAAGAGATGACAGCAAACAGAATTGCTAATAATTAATTTTCCCCGGATAATGCACTACAGTTATTTTCTTTACAGTTATGTGACTTGGTAGTAATAAATTTCTAACTTTAATAGCTACTAATTTGAAGGTACAATTTTCATTTACGTTTGAAATTTTTTGAACTTGAGATGGAGGTCACTGCTCTGATTAGACAAACCAAAATGGCACTGTTGTTCTGATATAAATTACATTAATAATTTAATTTCCCGTTTGCAGATAATGCAGGTACCATTCTGAGAAGTGAATATTTACTAATGGAAATTTGCTTTACTGATAAGCTAGTATAAAACTTATGTGTATCAGAAGACTCCTAAGCTTGGGCATTAAACAAGCACCATGACATTTCAGGGTTGTTTGCTTCTTGTGAGTACTGCTAACATGTGCTGTGAACTTCTCTGATGTTGGCTCGAGATTATATGATGCATTTGTTTGTCCTGCTGCCCTCCAGCAGTATGGTATATGAGATACAAGGTTGAAACTGTGACAAATCCATCAGCTGGTTTTTGTGATAGAACAGGTGGTTATATCTGACGTGCTTGTGTAAATTAGAGATTTATACAATTGTTCTCAGTATAGAGACTGGACACTGCTGAGATGAGGGACAGGAAGGCAAGCTGATGGTAGAGGCCCTGCGCACACAGGCACGCACTTAAAACTAGAAGTCCTCTCACCTGTGTTAAAGCCTAAATAGAAATCACTTGTGCTGCAGAAATTATCGAGTGTCCCAACAACTCCACTGCCTGGTACTGGAGAGTGCTCAGGTCTTTATTGTAAACCAGCCACTTGTTTAAGGTAACTAGAGTAAAAGGTACGGGGCTCTTCTTAAAAGCCCCCAAACTCCAACCCTGCTGTGCATGTTGGCTGTTCCATGGTAACTTACAGTGGGCGCATTTTTCATTGTAAATATGCAGGTAGCTTGCCCATCATCACTGAGAGGTAATCTCAATGGACTTTGGTAAAAGTAAGTGCACATCTGCAGTTGTACTGGGCAGGAGCAGACATGCTGTGAAGCTACATATTGTCTGCCCCAACTTGTTCCTTTGGCCTGGGCATCAGTTGTGTGTTATCTGTTGTTCCAGATACCAATGAAAATGTCACAGGAATCTGCAGCTGTCGTGCACACATTCAAATGGGGGGGGTGTTCTCAAGCTCTTAAAGCTGGCCTGCAAATTTTGAAAGTTTTTTAATAGCCTGTGTATGTTGGTATGTTTGTTAAAGTCCTAGCATTTTTTAATACCATCTTCTCATCTGTAATTTATTCTTCTTTGAAGATCACTTGGGGCATTTTTTTTTCTGGGAAACAGTGGCATCACGAGCAACTTAGATGTGTTCATTCTTGGCTTTTATTTCTCCTCCTGCCTCCCCCCTCCCGCCCTCACTGTTAGTGCTAGGAGTTAGAAATTCAGCAATTTTAATCAAAACAATGTGGTGATGTAAGAGTGTGGGAAGGAGAAAGAATGAAACTTCTTTGCATCTGTTTGGCATGCAGATAGCAGTGATATTAGAGTGAGAAGATTGATTTCCTTCTATTTTTTTTTTTTCTGTGAGTTAAGAGAGAAGCCATGAAATGTATTTCTCTTTCATAAAAAGTAGAATATGTATTTTGAAAAAAGTGAAGCTGAAATGGGTTTTTATGTATCATCAATCTCCTGAACTGAAAAAGGGAGCAAATTTTATCTTTCAGTTTATCTTTAGTAGTTTAATTTTGTGCTTGACTGGTTTATACCATTTGTCTCTATTTTACCAGATGTTCTGCTTGATGTGTGGTATTGGTAAGATGCTTTCAGTAAATTTCTAGCTGTGAAGAGTGCACCTCAAGCATGGACTTTCCCTCTGGGAATTTAGAATAATAAAAATGATGGTAAGAAATTCATACTGAAGTTTGCTTTTAAGTTTACGTGGATAGTCTCTGTAATAATTAATTAGTTCTTAGTACAATAATTTGAAATCATTGTTACAATATTTCACTCTTCCAGTACGATGCTTGGTAATATGGTATTGTTTTAATTTAAAAAGGTTTTGTGTGTATATATATTTTTTACTTTCCTAGTACATGAGAGGATCTTTCTGCAGAGGTGGGTGGAGGCATTTAAAAACACCTTATATAATACTTGAATCCATTCCTCTTCCTTTTTTTATGTTGTGCCTGTCTGTCTTGCTTCTTTGTTAGCAAGATGCAACTGTTTGTCCCTCTTGCCTTCCCTCCCATTCCTTTGTGCCCATGCTGCCTCCTTCCTTGGGTCTGCTCTTCGTTTGCTGTCTCTAGGCTGCTGCTGTTCCCATCTGCAGCAAGAGTTCAGGTACTCCTTGCAATGGAGTGCCTGGCACAGTCATTGTCTTCTACATACCCCTTTACAAGGTTGTGGCCTACAGAGGTGTTAAGATGGAGAGAGAAGCAGCAGCTCTCCAGATAGCATCCTGCAGAGAACATAAGTCAGATCCTTCCCCTTTCCTTGTCCTTCCTGTACGTTGGTGAAGTGCAGGGTTCTGAGAAGGAAGGATGACTTTCTTCCATACTCTTACTGGGTTTTCCGTACCTCAGACCAGCTCACTTCATGTCTTACTGCTTTGGGCCACACATTTTCCTTTTCACTAAACACCTCTTGGCAGGGCTTGCAGGAGAACGTTGTGAGGAGCAAGGTGGTGGTCACGGCGCACTGCTGCATTTGCTATTTGAAATAATTGCCTGTTGTATCTGAGAAGAGGAGAAGTGGGTAGAGGTAAAGACTGAAAGAAATGATGACTTTCATCTCTGGGGAACGTGTAATCATTCATACAGCTGTCTAAAACCCAGACTTAAAGTATTAATTGATGTTTTAAATTGTTTTACTTCGGTGAAAAGATAGATAGCATATGGATTTGCTTCTCAAAGTGCAGAAGCTAAGACTTCCTGCAAAGCATTCTGTATATGCTGCAAGTACAGTGTACTTGTTATTCCTCAGGGCTTTGACAACAGAATACTTTGTCTCAGAAATTTAATTAAAGGATTTGTGATTGTATGTAATCTAAGCAAAAGGATACATGTGAGCAATATACCAGTTTTGCTAGCGTTATATGGATGAACTGTAGAGGGTTTAGTAAATTCCTTGCTCATGAAAAAGGAAGTCTTTGTTTCATGAAGGAAAGTCTTAGCTCTAAAAAGAAAAATAGAAACCCTAGCCAATATTCTTTGGCTTACAGAGAGCTTGAAAAATCTAAAACAAAGAAAATCTGTTAACTGATGAATGGACTTCACTTTTTTTTTTAATTAGAAAATGAGTGAAGCTGAAAGAACCTCCATTTTCCTAGACAAATGCACAGACAACGCACAATCAATTGGTTAAGTTTAGTGTCTCTATCAAAGCTTACACAGGGCAGAGAAAAAAACTTGCATTTAGACTGGGCAGACAAAAGTTGTGAGGTGATACAGAAAATGCTATAGAGCACTTGTTTTAAATAGGTAGCCTGTGACTAAATTCACCTAGTGGTTGCCTGTTCAGGGCAAATTTGGAGTTTGAAGAGCAGGAACCGAATGGAGAATATGGAATTGAGTTGTCCTTTCTGTACCCGGCACAAGCCAAGGATGCTGCTGCTTTCTGTTAGATTTCTCACAGTGGTCTGGAGAAGGAAGGCTCTGAGAAGGGGAGTTCCTCACTTGCTAGGGGACTGTATATTGCTTACTGGTTTAAAAAAGTGTATAGAGGCATGAAGCCATAGAAGACATTGTGAAAGCTCAGCTAAAAGGACTGAAAAGAGAGTACATAGTAATAAGTGTTTAGTTATCTAATCTAGTTCTGGAATTAAATATGGCCCAGGTTTCGGACACGGCCTGAATCAGATCAGACTCCCATCTGGCATAAGAATTTAAATGCAAATGCCTCCGAGTTGTCTAAGTAAAGAAATGCTTTGTAACTGTCCTAATCAAATGCAATTATGCTTAGCTTGCATTAAATTATTTCTTGGAATTCATATTAGTTAAAGTAAATCTCAGTTAATACTAAGGGCAGATACTAATTTTTTCTTCAATTCTTTTTAAATCTTTTCAAAACTTTGCCTCTTCTGTTTTCAGTTCAATCCTACAGCAACGGTATGCAGTCATATAGCATTGAAAACTATATTTTAAGTTGAACCCTGGCCAGAGTGAGTATCTGCTTAAATCCAGGCCTCCAAAGTATAAACACAAGAAATTTGGTTTCCGTTTTGAATCCTGATGTGCTTTTTTTCTTTTTAAAGCAAACTATGACACCTATTCTACCTTCATCTTTCCTTCAAAGGTATTTTCCATTTGTACAATAATTTTTTTTTTTTAAAGTAGCTTTTTGCTCTTGGCTCATTGATCATATATCCTAGCAGAGCGGTAGCGTGAAAGATGCACGGTGTATAGCAACTGTATGTCACACGCTAAATTAAACCTTGGGGAAAGATAACGGCTTCCCTTTTTTCACTTGTACTAACTTTTCATAGAATGTGAAGTCAAGATAAATAGCCAATTATGGCTAAAATATGTCACTTTTACAGGAAATATGGCAGTGAAAAAAGTGTGTGTATAGAGGGTATAACTATTAAAGCCCTTCGTATTTACTATATTAGAAATGTCATTGCACATAAGCATCTTTATAATTCTGGCTTTCCTGTAAGACGTAATTTATTGAAAAACTAACAAGTCCATTTCAGTACACTTAATGGATTTTTAAATCTGTATCAGCTTATCAGAGGAAACATTAATTAAAAAAGTAACTGACTAGCCAGCTGTTTCCTATTTTCTGTCCAGCAGCCTCTTTTGAAAACATTATAGAACATGTAAAGCTGTTTTTCTAAGACAGATGAGAAGTGGGCTGTGCCAAATTCTTCTCAAGCAGTGAGATTTAAATGGTAGTTTCTTAGTTCAAGGCATGTTGGGTGACCAGCACATGTTATCTAAGTTATCTAAATGGCTAAGTTATCAACTGGCACTGAAACCCATTTTAAAAACATGCCATACGCAGTTAGCAGGCTCAACGCTTTGTTCTCGGAGGTGAGCGTTCCATGACTAAAGCTGAATGTGTCCTTTCAGAAATATATGATTTCTTTGCTTAAAAGTTAGTATATTAATCTTAAAAGCGGTTGTGAGGGATGCTATCATAGCAGTGCCTTGTTCTGAGGCAGATTCTGAATTGAGAACATAGACGTGTACTAACGATGACACGTACTTTATCAAATTGGTATACTGAAACACCTGAAATAGCCTAACTGTTTTCTGCATGTGTAGAATATGTTTTGTCCTTTAGGCTTAATGTTCATTCAAAAACTTGGAAATTATTTTCCCCGAATACAAGAAGGGATTTGTGAAGTGACTGGAAACTGCAAAGGTCCCCTTGAGGATCTTAGAGAAGCTCTTTTGCGCTTTTGGACCTGCCTTGTCAATGGTGGCGATGTAGGTAGCCTCTTTTGCTTTGGTACTACGCTTCCCATTGGGCCGTTGCTAGGCAAAACGTGACCAAGCTCAGCAGCAGTCTTTCTGCCGAAAGCAGACAGTTACGTTTAATCTTGTGGATTAACACAGAATCTTAAGGTCTGAAGACCTCTTTGAGGGTTCTTGCCTGCCTTGCAATTCTGTTCATATGTGAGGACCAGGTTTTTGTTTGTGGTAGAATTGTTGCAAAATCCCAATTGCCTATAGAGCAAATGATCTAAACCTCAAAGCCACTTTAGTTTTTGATGTGGAGAATGAATGTGGCATTCATTCTCAAGTTAAGGCCTATAACAGTAAGGTTTCCTTCTCCTGTTTTTGCTTTCAAATGACTTCATCAGGGAGTTGCTTCTTGGTCGATCCTCGCTTGTGTTCATTGCTATATCCGTCTCTTCCCCCTCCTGCCCCTTTCTTGAATATCATCCTGTTTTCACTGCGTGGCTGTGGCAGATAGAGCCAAAAAAGTCTTGTACAAGACTGCAAGACAAGTGTGGGTTACACTGGGGAGAGGTAGAACAGAGCAGAAACCAGGGGAAGGAAGAGCCTTCCCTGCTGTCATGGGTTGGCAGCAATGAAGGAGAATAACTCCAGTCACAGCAAGGAAAAAGGAGTGGGGATAGAGCAGAACTGCTTACGACGTGTTTACATTTGAAGGGAATGATTGCAGTCTTGCTGTGTACCTTTCTGACTTTGGAACTGAGGTGTCTTCATTTTAGTCATAGCTGGAGAGCCGAGGTGGAGTCATTTTCGGAAGAAAGTTAGGTTTTCCAGCAACGCTAGACTATGATCATCATGAAAAAGTGCTGTAGAAGCATGAGGCTGGATCTTCCTTTCAAAAGGAGAATAAGGCTTGCAAGTTCTAGGCAATCTAGAAAGGCAAACTTTGTAACAGAATATAATACAGTTTGATTATTGATACTTCTTCAAAATAGAGTGGGTTTGATTTTTGGGGATGAAAATGCTTAATATTTTGCTTATGGTCTCTAATTAATTATGCAGCTACAATTGTTGCCAGCCGCATCAAGTTGTTCCAGGTTAATATTTTTATTCCTTTAGTATAGGGAGGACTCAAACATGTCAAGTATCCCAGACATTGATCCTCCAAGTGGAGGAAAGAAAAGGAAAAACCTAATGGATTGAATTTTTACATAATCTATCATATCCTTTCACCTGGAGTCAGTTCAAGTGATGCTGTCAGTGGCGTGATACTTTAAACAGAGAGGAAAATGAAACATCAGCAGCAAGTAAGGCACCCTAGAAGTCAAAGTATAAGATAAGAGATTTTGTGCCACAGTCTCAGCAGGAAAATATGGTTAGATAGTCAGCTTAAGTAATGAGTCCTGTCTTTCCTGTGTCAATGAAGTTTCCCCACAGAAAAGGAAAAAGCATATTTTCCTCCTCTCCTAGTTACTAGATAACTGAAGTTCTCTAATTATTAAGAAAATTCCTCTCTGTTTTCCAAAGGGCATCCATTGCTCAGAGCACAGATCCTGAGTTTCAGAGACAAGTGAGAGGGGCTTTATTTGGAGGAGGGGGGGGAAAAAAGTCAGTTGTGTAAGACCATGATGTGTTCACAAAGCAACTCTAGGACGTTAATCGCTGCAGCTTCAGGGCCATTTCTGATCTCATTAATAAATCCTTGTAAACAGTAAATTGAATGCTATATACTCTTCTCTCTTCTACAGCACCTTTTCACCATCCTTGTGCTAATGCCCTCACTGCCACAAGAGTGATTTGCCTCCATTATACTAAAATTACAGTATCCTGGTATGTATGCCTGGTTTCTTTTTGCACAAAATTCATACCACTGTCACTTAGTGTCCTACTTGTATGGAGAAAGCAGGTCTAAGTGACAAAAACAACTGAGGAGTGATTGTAATGTAAATAGGCACAAGAGCACCAGCTCTGTTAGCTAGCACAAATACCAGTAGCTATGAAGCTTTGTGCTTCGTATTATTAGTTTACCTCTGCTAACTGAATTACAGTTAGCGCAGTGTAGTCTAGCCATACTGCTCTTCCAGCTGGATCGTGTAGACCTGTTTAATGCGACTCTGAGTATGGAGTGTTATGCTGTATGTGAATGATGTGCTGTTGGTTTTCTTTTTCTCTGCAGCTTGACTTGAATAGATTTCCTGCCTTTTTTTAGTGATGGGTAGTACCTGGAGGAATCACTACCCAGAGGTTTCAGGTTAGGATATAAACCAAACACTGTTTTACATTTTTCATTTAGTTAATAATAAATAATATTAATATTAATTAAGAATAACTTCATCTGGATGAGTATTTTGCTCCTTTTTGTTTTCTCCCTTCATTTTGTTAACGCTATTAGAATAATGTGGTGCCTTAGACAAGGAATTTGGGAATGATTGCAGATTTTCTGCCTGAGTGCCAGGTATAATGACCTGTCAGCGTAATTTGAAAACAGTAATGCATATACCTTTCCTTTCAAACTTAAATTAAAGTGAGATGTTTTGGGCTTTCTTTTGACTTTCATTTTTTTCTGTTTAATTTTTTTTAAGTTTGTCTGTAATACTAGGTACAACCCTGCAGAACTTTCAAGAGGAATTAACCTTCATTAAGTGCAAGATTTTCTTTGGATGCATGTTTGCTAGGTGACATCTGCCAGTTTGAGAACCAGTTGAATTTCTTCTGACAGAACTTGGCAGAGGCGTGCACAGGAGAAGTTTTAGGAAGTAGTTTGCTCTGAACTGTGATATGCACTTGTAGTAAACTGGAAGAGTAAAATTTCCAGTTTCCACTAGTTTCTCTAGAGTATCAGGGGTTCTCCAGCTTTGAACACAAACTAATGGGTTAGAGTGCAGAATTTGTTACAATGCAGCTAATCTTGACTGCTGCTCAGTTTCCAGGTAGTGGTCAAAATATTAGTTTCTGTAACGTAGACAGGGCAAAGATAGGTTCTTCCAGGAGGCCTTTCAGCTCTTCCATTCCCACATGTCATCTTTGTGGAAAGTACAACCATCTGCTCCCTGGCCTTCTCCCTGCGTTGGGCTGTCCCTGGGCGAGCTCCACGTTTTCTCTCTTTGTTTTTCCCAACAAAACACCTAGACTGTCTTCTCATGATTTCTCTTCTGCTGTATTGTTAGTGCGTATGTAAGTATTCATTGTAAAGGGTTTTGAGCTTAAACAAAGCTGAAAACCAAGCATGCCATGTCTTTACAGACAACAGGAAGATGAGAGAGCCTGAACAGAGCTAGATCCCTTCTTGGAAGCCATTAGCCTAAATGAGTTGTTTACACATGGAGGAATATCCATATACGGCCTTGCTGCTTGCAGAAATGACATATTTTCTCCATGTGGTCAATTTTGGATGTTCAGTGCTCCCAGTACACTTCCACAGCAGTTCTCATACAGATTTTAAAAAACAGCATTTATGTTTTTGACAGCCTTTGACAGGTAGGGTTGTGATAGAAGTGTGGGAAGTTAGTTCAAATACTCAATATTCAGCTTTAATGTGGAGATTTTCTTTAATCCCATGAAGAAGTCACTAACTTGAATCTGTGATTCTTTCCAGAAATATGTTATATTGTAACCATCTGCTTTTAATGTTTACTACTTTTAACAGCCTCACTTAGGAAACAGTTTCCTTTCTTGGAGAAAGTACTAAATGTTTTGCATATGTGCATATAGGTTCCAGATAATTTTGAATGTTTTCATGGCCAGTGAAGTTTCAAATATATTAAGTAATAAGTGCCTAAGATTTTTGCTCATGCATAGCTCTGAAAGAGGGATTATTAAAATGGGATGGGAAGCTTTTAAGCGCTGTACTCAATTTTGTTCAAATTGAATTTGGTCTGTTACTTTTGGTGCTAGTGAAGATATATGTTTGAATGAGATGCACAGCACACTGTCTTTCTCTGTCTACTTGATCCTAGAATGAGGTTGTAATAGTGAGTTTTAATGACAGTAGGCAGTGATTTGACAGAAGCACAACGGTTATGATTTCCCTTCAAGATCTGGTAGGTGGGAGGCTGTTCCAAAAAGATTAGAAGACAACTTGCTTTAGAAGAACTGAAACAAAGGAAAGTGCTTTGTGCTCAGAAGGTTCCCCTGTTCAAAATGGGCAAAGCTTCATGTTCCTGTCAATGAAAACAAGTATGGTCTGATAGCATGTGACCTTCTGGACCACAAAGTGTATGTTCACTTTTGAAAAGTATGTAATACCGTGAAAGAGGTGTGGGGTTGTCAAGGAATATGCTACCCTTCAAAACAAGATGATAGTCCAAAATTCACCATACGCGTTGATGTTAGAGCTCAAAGCTCATTTTATTTTGAGGTCAGTCTGTTATCTTTTCCTGCACTCTGCCCATGCAGAATTCTTTGGTGTCTTTTGGCTCTAGTTGCTTTTTGTGTTATTTAATTTATTGCTGACTTTTATGAAGCACTTGACTTTTTTTTTTTTTTTTTTTAAATCCTTTAAGGAAAGGTTGCAGTATTTACAATTACAGAATATGTAATGCAGAGCTCAGTTTCTGTCTTCCACCCTGTGTCTGGCAATGTAGACTTTCTCCTGCAAGTCCCTTTTGGTAAAAAAGCATGGCAGTGTGTGTGTGTGTCTCTTTGTGGGTTTGTTTCGTGTTTTTTTTTTTTTTTTTTGAGAGAGAGAGTGAGTTCTGAAGGCCAGTTATCACTGTGTTACCAAATAATATAAAATAGTATAAAGCAGTCACTGCAGATTTTATGATTGAATAGGAAATTATCTTAAGCATTTCTTTATGTGAGCAGATTCAACAGTGTATTGCAGTAGAACATCATCTTTGTGAAAGTAAATCTGTTGGGATGGGTTGTAGCTATCTTCTGGGGGAAATACATGAAAAGTCGATTAAAATGATTATATAAATTCCTGGATTACACTTCTAGCTTCTTTAAATTGTTGTGTAGATAGGATTCTTTATTTTGACCCTGACGTTGCTTCTCTACGTTCAATCTGTTTTCCCTGAACATTGATTTTATTCTACTTTCCAGGAACAACAGTTTTCTACATATTTCTAGTACATGCCATGCACTAGGAAATTTTGACGTTAAGCCCCTGGTAGTGGTTTCAGTAAGAATCAGTAGCTGGGTTGTGTTTCCTGCTGCAGTATTTTAATGTATGATGATATCGGTAGAAACATGTGCTGTTGTCCTGCGCTGTTCTTTGGGAGTTTCAAGGTCTAGCTCTTGGCAGCTGTGTCTGTTCCATCCCACAGTCTTCTCTCTTGTGCTGCATTTTAAAATTCACTTTGATCTGATCTCAGACTTGCTCTTAGCTCGTGCTCGTCTGTTTTGTCAGTTCCTGTTATCTTGGTGACAGACACTTGTACAGTTTAATGAAATGATCTAAAGTTAGCAACGGTCCAGTTTGAAGTGGAAGGTTAGGTAAGATGACCTCCAGAGGTCTCTTCCACTCCCTTTGAGGATTAAGTGCAGTTTTGGAGGTTGGTTCTCCTCTGCACATTGTGATCATTGACATTCAAAATCAAGGCAGTGAAAATAATAAAACATGATGGGAGGGAGGGGAAGGGAGGAGAAGGACAGAAGAGACAGACAGCAAATGAAAATCTCTAAGGGATTAGGGTTCTTGCTGACCAATTACAAATAGTGAAGTGATACTTCTAGGCCTAGGAACGATTGGAAAAGGACTGTGGTACAGGCCTGAGACAGCAGCCGGCACTCTCAGAGCTTTCTGGTGGAAAGCTTTTGCCACAATGTCCCTTAGAAATAGTGAGCAGAGCTGGTAACTGTGGTCCTGCCCCCCGCACCATCTCTTCTCTTCACTGTTACTGAGCTGTTTTGCCATGCTAAGCCAGAATAAAGCTATTCTGTTCTTCTGCTGTGAACTTTTTCCAGTGTAGCATGTTGAAACCACTCGGTTCAGCATTAGAAAAGCTCCACAGCCGTGGGAAGGAATGGGAATATACAGCCCGGGGCCCATATGGGTGCATCCATATCAAAGGTAGTGCCACGATAGTAGCTACGTTGGCGTAGATGTCTGTGGAACTGCAGCTGCAAAGTAATTGAGAGCAGACACAATAATCAGTAAGAGCCAGTGTTGAGATAAATGGTTTATATGATATTGTAATAGTATAATAGTATAAAGTCTAATCCTGTAATGGAATGAAATGTGCTTGTCCAGCTGTAAGTTGTGTATGAAATATAAGACCCCCTGTAGGAAGAAAAAAGTAGGAAGTGACCCTGTCCAGAGGGAAGGAACACAGATGATTAATGTTTTACTTAGTACTTGGCAAGAAGAGGCACAGTAGAGAGAGGGGGAATGAGTCATCCCTTAGCAAAGGGGGTGAGAGGAGTCCAGAATTTGGAAAAGACCCCCGAAAGCGCAGTATGGTGCTTAGGTGTTTCACAGGCTAGGTACGCAGAAGGAAGACGTGGAGAAGTCTTCTGCATCTGATTTTAGGACATGTAGCGTAAATGTAGAATTTCTTCCATTTCTGTCACTTGTGCGTTATTTGTCTTTAACTGTGTTGTCCATTTGGGGTTTTAGAAGTCCTGGGATGTGCTTTTACCTTCTCTGGTCTCCCCAGCTTGAGTTAAGGTTGGTTTCAAGCTAACTTGCAGCATCTAAGCGTTCAGTTCCTTCAAGGTCCTTAATGCTGGGTCACTGGGCTGCTCTGGCAGGATGCAGTGGCTTACCACATTCTTCTGGGTAAGGAGCAAGGAGGTGATAAGCTGCGTGGATTATTTTAGGACTCGGAAATACTGGGGTCTTTATGGAGACATTTCTAGTGACTGTTAGCTGGTAATCTCTTTGGCATGCTGCCATATGCTTGAACTCGGCATCTTTCAAGGATTGTAGAATGGCATGCATCATCTGGAATTTGCTGAACTATCCTCTGACAGAAAGGCACCAAAATGAAATCATCTTTCTAAAGAAGAAAAATGTGCTAATTTGGTTAGAAAAATACATCCTTAAATTTATATAATTAATATCAGACGATCTAAGGTAGAAATGGTCACAAAGCCAGTCACAAAGCCCAGTTAAACAGGGCCACAAAACATGCCCTGCTGTGGGGGGATCAATGGTGCGCAGAAGAGAGCGACAAGACATACAGTGGTCATCCCAGGCTGTCACAAGCAATTGATTGGATGTATGTCTTGGTTCTGTCCTTGCACACACCTTGCTTCAGAAGGAGGTAGGGTGTCACTGGAGGAGTATTTCATTATTGTTAATGTAGTATAGGAGATATTGGTGGTGGGGGGGGGGGGCGGCTCTCGCAGAAGGCGCCCAGTGTCATACTGTGCCTATGCACGCTTCTGTCCTTGCTTCTCTGATAGCCTCTTTGCTCTGCTTCCTCGGCAGCTCTGAGTTCTTAAAGCTCAAATAATGTTTTCTTCTATCCTTTGGGTCCAGGCTCTTGGTCTGTGGATATGTCTGGGTTCTGCTTATCCGTAGTTCTGCTAAGGTGATTTGAAAGGAATCAAGACAAATGCATTGAGGAGTGTAGATGGTTCATGGATAGTAGAAGACAAGCAAGGAGTTTTCCCCAAGTTTCTCTGTAGGTATCTTCATATGTATGAAAGTGTGTCAGAATTGCTTTCAGGCTTTCCAGCAGCTCCCAGCATAGTTAGAGTCTGGGGAAGGGAGGTTTTGTGAGGTTGTGTTGGATGTAGTATGTGGATTGCATACGTGTGGTAATTGCTGTTTGGTTATACAGACAGCAGTGATTTATATTATTTTGAGATTGACAGCTGCTTAGAGAAGGTGACTTTGCTGCCAATCTCTTTGCAACAATATTGTTTCTGTCTGTGGTATCCTTGAAGATTGTTGAGAGCAAATGTGGGAAAGTGCTTTACTGTGTCTGGAGGAAAAAGCCATGCTTCTAAAAACGTATATTGTCCGTGCCAAAAGAACAGCTGCCTGGAAATGTCATTGAGGCTTTGCCAGAGCAGCTAGAGGAATTCTAGACCAAGATTAACCAAAAAAAAGAAAGAAGGATGATTGTTTTCCAGTTCTCACAAATGAGTTCAAAGCTTGGGTCCCTGCGCTAGGAGCAAATTATGTAATAAAAGAATCGCAATGATGAAAAACAAAGGAAAAAGCTATTACATTTCTGCTAAGCCATGCTACATCTTAATAAGAAAAGGTCACACCAATGTACTTTGTTATCTGAAAGGATTAACACATCCCGGTTACCTTGCTTTAATGTGCGGCATAGGCGTTTTTCCCCCACAGGGGCACGCTGATGATCCTAGCAGGGTGGTTTGTGACAGGTGCAGAGAATATAGCAGTTTGAAGTATGGGAAAACTTAAATAGCAATTGTTTGTGCTTTATAAATCTGTGCCTGCCATCAGGAATAAAAATTCCTTACTAAATTTTAGGAGCAGAGATCTCCCTTACCAGAGTCTGTATCACTTATGAACTTGTGTTGTGACATACGGATGTGCGATCAAGTAGTGGCACCTGCTTCCGTGCATTTGAATGGTCCTAAGATGGAATGAGTAGGACAGGGCAGAGTAGTTACTGAAAAGTAAAAGACTGGAGCAATCAGCTTTTCTTAGGAGGGCCTCCTAAGCTTTACAGAAAAGTCTATTTTGATGCATTTATGTTATTGAGGAAGTCTTCAACAAGCACGCATAAAGTGCTAATATTACTTGTGATTTGTAGAGCAGTGATGAAGTGATTCCAGATTCATTCAGCACACGGTAGTGAGCTCTTGTCTTTATATGTGGTGTCTTCCTTACAGTAAATGTTTTTATTATTATTATTTTTTAAATGGCTCAGTTTCTTTAAGTGAGCTTTGTTTGTGCTGTTGATCATAATTTTTCTTACAGCTTCTAGCACTTAATTTTCTTTTAATAGTTTTTTTTTCCAAAATGTAGTGATTTATTTTAAATATTCTCCCTACAACATTTGACAACTCAAAACAACTACCTAAAGATTCATTGCTTGTCAGGTAAATGGAGGGACAAAAAAACCAGTGATCTTAATGCTTTTGCATTTTCCCAGTATGGTGATAGATAAATTAATACCTGTAGTAACAGAATCATAGGGCAGTATAGGTTGGAAAGCATCTAATGTATGATGTTATATACATGTAAGTGTTTGTGTAAATATATATGTGTGTGTGTATATGTTAGGATCCCATCCATTATGCATCTGTTTGTGGACAGGTTGATTTCATGTTCTTAATGTGGATGAACTTTCCTTCAAGCAACTTCTTTAACCCATCTTGTGAGCAAAGACAGATCTGCATCAAATCCTAGTGCAGTTTAAGGAATAGGGGAATTTTGATAAGGGACCCTATAGGTTTTTTCTTACCATCAGTTAACAGTTTGAAACCTTGAATGTGTGTTGTGTTTGCTTAATGTCCAGTTAAGGGTAGTAGCAAAAGAGCTTATGCAAGGAGACTAAAAAAAATTATTGAAAAGTTCAGTTTTATCTTACCCGTTAGCGTCATGGGTTACAAGGAGTACTTCTTTTCAGAAGCACTTGAAAGATTATCCAAAAAATATTGGAAGGGTTGCACAGCATTTCACTGTAGCTGTTCTGGCAAGAGTTATGTTTACAAAAGTTGATTGTGAATTTATTTCTGATTTAATAGGCATTGGTAGCTGGAGAGAGACAGCATCGACATAACTGTTTTGGCTGTAATCAGAAAAATGGCCTATTAGTGGTCATGTGGCTGAATAAAGGGCAGACATGAAAACCTTCTGCAGCAAATTTTGCTTTCGTACATTTAGATCAAAAATTCAGATTTTTCCATAGGTTATATAGATACCTATAGCCTTCCACTTTTTCCATCTTTATCCAGAACATCTGATGCATACTTTTGAATAGACAAAGTATCAGATAGTTTTTTGAAAATGACCAGATCTAAAATATAGAAATTATGGTACAGTGCTGTACAAAACACTCAATTATTGTCTCATTTAAATGCTACATTCTACCTTGAAGTATCTCTCATCAACATCATTTATGAACAAAAGTACTACTATAAGGAATCACTCAAGCTATGCTAATTGGTGCTATCATTTACCAGAATTTATGCTAGAGCTAGATAAATTTGATTAAAGGTTTGTGAAAGAAAGCCACAAGTTCATTAAAGGAAAAGGCAAGCATTAACTGTTACTTTAAAAGAAGGCAGGTAGGGCATGGATCATCCAGTGAGCTACCCCTGGAAACTCCCATTTTGACTTCAGTTTTGAGATTAACTCTGCAGAGCTTGCTAAGCCTTGCTGTTCTGAAGGCGATGTAATGAAAACACTGCCTCTTGTACAAGTAGAAACTGAAGATAAAATGTTGCTTTAAAAAGACAGCTTTAAGTCCCTATTTACCCACTGTCAAAACTGAAGAGCCGCTGTCTTGCGGGACTGACTGAAAGGTTGTACTCTGCCGAGCTCCAGATAGCATTCAACGCAGTTCAAAAATTTGAATGCCAAAGTGATGTTCTTGCAAAATGCTGTAGTAACTATACAGGCTAATTGAGCGCTGCTAGTAAAACGGATGGCCGTGTTTGAGCAGAGATCAGCGAAGGCTGGAGCATGTGAAAGAAGCAAGAAGGAAAATAGCTGACAGCTGTCACAGGTTGAGAAGCACAGACTAATTGTCTTTCACAGAAATCCATTTACCTTAAAAACGTTTGTATGTTCTGAGTAAGGCTGGGCAGAGGCGAATCCCAGTGGGTCTGCAGGCTGAAAATGTAATTGAATCAGTCAGTTAAAACTAAGGCACTCAAGATAAACAAGGGATCATCTAGAATGTGGTGAGAACAATCAGAGCGGTGAGACTGAGGTAGTTTGACATATATTATAAGAAAATCTCTCTCCTTTTTAGAAGAGTTGGCCCTCAAAGACACATTGATCCTTTCAGTTGGAATATGTGCAGTGTAATGCAGAAAACCTGCTTGGCTTCTCCCTCCCCACCGCCCCCGGTAGTGAAGTTACCAAGCCTTGTGAAAAGGGTATTGATTTGTTTCCTTCATGTAACACGCGAACATCCCTGCAGTTGGCACAATTCCAACGTTCTAGGAGTATTCTCTTAGTTTATGTCTCAAGCTACTGTGAGATTGGCACTTGGACGCTCTGAAGCCAAATAAGTTTTACATATATCTTTTACTGGCAGTTTTCTACTGGCATCTTCTTTGGTACTCGTTCCGTAAGTATATATTTATGCTGAAAGATTGCCATAATTTTTTTTTAAACCATCATGAGTATATAATGCTGCATGAACAACTGTACAAATAGAATTAATGTTGTGGCATCCAGTTTTAATTTCAGTGACCCGTTTCGAAAAGCAGCCAGCGTGGAATGGTTGTATCTTATGAACGCCCTCCCATTCCTCTCTGAGTGAGACTTTGGCGTTTCAGATGTACTAGTTGCCACCTGAACTCAGATACTAAATGGCTTTTCACGACCTAAATGACTAGGGAAATAAACGTGGTGTGGTTCTCTGCTGCTATGTTAAGCCACTGCGCCTAATATTCAGAGAACATTGTGTTACTGTATTAACATTAAGAAAAGCTCTAGTCGATTCCTCAACATGTAAGGAAAACTGTTAATCTCATGCACAGGCAAGTGAGATGCCATCACCTTGCCTAAGCAGGCTGTGGTAGCAAGGACCACATGAAATAGGCTGGATGAAATTCTACTGGACTGCAAAACCGCGTGGACTCCTGTTCCAGCGTATTCTTGATTACTTGCTGTCAGACTGGAAGGATGCATTAAATGGAGTTCATTTGGCTTAATAATGGAACAGAGTGTGTTTGCTATGTTTGCTGATGCTGTTAGGCTGAGAGGAACTGCAAGTGTGTTGGAAAGACAGGATTATTCAAAACATCCTTGGCAAAGTGGTATGACAAAAACACAATGAATTTCTGTAGGGATAACTGCAAGATGCTTAATGTATGCAGCAACAATCAACTTTGCAAATATAAAGTAGGAAGCAGTATACAAAGGAGCACGTTCACAGAAAAGTGGGTTTAAAAGATTTCAAGCCAGATAGAAGTCCTCAATGTCGTATTGTCTGAAAAAACTGTGTTCACTCTACTTACTGCTGAGGGTTGTGCTAACTCAAGAGTTCTGTTTCCGGGTTTGGAAAGTTCAGAGATACTGATAAATGGAGTGTAATGAGGGGACAACAGTGGGAATGCAGAGAGGCCTAGAATCTCTCTGCAAATGTTAAAAGAAACTGAGCCCTCTAGCACAGGGAGTGGAAGACACTTCAAATACTTAAGAAATAAAGGAAAAGGAGACAACTACTTTCCTTCTGCTGTAGATAGGAAAAGACGAAATAGGTTATAGTTGCAACAAGTTGTACAGCAGGAGAAAAACCCTTTAAAGATAAAGGATAATTAAATGTGGTAGTAGATTACCTAGGCAGATTGCTTAACCACCATCATAGTAATTTAAGAACAGATAAAGCAAATATTTATCAGGATTGATATAAATATGTAAATATACTTGCATCTATCTTGCAGGTGTTCTACACAACCTCTTGAGGTGCTTTTCAAGCTTGTTTGCTCTTGCTGTTTGGTTTTCTGTTTGGTTTTTTGTTGCTGCAGTGGAAAGAAGAAGGGTTTAAAAAAAAATTCTCAGCCTAACCCCGTAGCTAATCTCTTCATTCTTTACGCGTTCTCTTCTTAACAATGTAAAGAGAAAAGAAAGTCCACCTTTAGCATTATCTAAGTATCCTTCAGGAAAGGAGCATAAGTATTAAAGGCCAATCAATTTTTTTCTTTGCAGGTTACGAGATGACAGAGTTAGAATTGAAAGGATGGAAAACCTCCATTTTGAATACAGCCATGCTTTTCAGCTGATTACTGATTTTTATGCAAGGGAAGTGCCTGAGATTACAGGTATGTCATTCAGAATATCTTTGAAATATGCATCCAGTTAGCTTTTACATAGATAAGAAACAGGTCATTTTGTACATATTTCTTTACAGTTAATTAAATTGTTTGATCTTGCGTAAATATTGGGTTGTGGCTCATGCTCAACGTGGTGTCCGCTAGGACCCCAAGGTCCTTTTCTGCAAGGAACTGGACGACCCCTAGCCAGAATTGGTGCCTGGGGTTATCCCTTCCCAGGTGCAGGACTTTGCATTTTCCTTATGTTGAACTTCATGAGATTCCTTCCAACCCGTTGAGGTTCCTCTGAACGGGAGCACAGCCATCAGGTGTATCAACCACTCCTCCCAACTTTGTACCATCTGCAAACTCGCTGAGAGTGCGCTCTATCCCATCATCCAGGTCGTAAATGAAAAGGTTAAGCAGGAATGGCCACAGTTTCCACCCCTGTGGGACAGCAGTAGTGACTGGCCTCCAGCTGGACTTTGTACCACTGATCACACCCCTGTGACCCCAGCAGTTCAGCAGATTTTCAGTCCACCTCACTGTCCACTTATCTAGCCTGCACTTCCTGAGCTTGCCTATGAGGATATTATGGAAGACAGTGTCAGAAGCCTTGCTAAAGTCAAGATAAACAGCATCCACTGCTCTCTGCTCGTCCATCGTGCTAATCATTTCTCTGTAGAAGGCTTTCAGGTTGGTCAGGCTTGGTTTCCCCTTTGTAAATCCATGCTGATTGTTCTTAGTTACCTTTTTGTCCTTTGCGAGCCTAGAAATGATTTCCAGGGTTATTACTCTGTCACCATCCTAGGGATTGAGGTAAGGCTAACTGATCTGTAGTTCCTCAAATTCTTCTCCTTGCTCTCCTTGAAAACAGAGGTGACATTTTTTTTCTTCCAGTACTCAGGAACCTCCCTCTGTTGCCGTGACCTTTCAAAGACCATTGAGAGCGGCCTGGCAATGACATCAGCCAGCTCCCTCAGCACGCGCTGGTGCATCCCATCAGGTCCTATGAGCTTGTGGGTGTCCAAATTGTTTACCTGTTCCCGAACTTGATCCTCCTCTTTTGAGGAGGAGCATTCCTTGCTCCAGACTTTCCCACTGGTCTTAGGAGCCTGGGATTGCTGAAGGCAAATCTTAATGGTAAAGATTGCATTGAAGAAGACATGGAAAAGGCAGAGGTGCTCAATGTCTTTTGTCACCAGCTCACCCCGTTCATCAGCAGGCGTGCATTTTCCCTTGTGTGTCTTTCACTGCTCATACACCTGTAGAAGCCCTTCTTGTTGCTCTTTACGTCTCTTGCCAGGTTCAACTCCAGGTGAATTTTAGTTTTCCTAACCCTCTCCCTGCGCACTTGGACAGTGTCTCTGAATTCTTCCTGAGTCACCTGTCCTTGCTTCCAGCTCTTGAATACTTTTTTGTGTTTGACTTTAGTCAGGAGCTCCTTGTTCATCCATGCAGGCCTCCTGCCACCTTTGCCTAATTTTCTGCATGTTGGGATGGACCATTTTTGAGTTTGGAGGAGCTGATCCTTGAAAATCAATATTGCTTAAAAAGAAATGAATACAAGGCTAGCATCCCTTTATTTTCCAACGTCTTGAAGGTGTGTATTTAGACAAATTCAAATTCACACTTTGTATAGCAAATGAGGGAAATTATGCAACATCTGAAATGTTTCTTCAAGTTCCTATATGTGTTAACACTCTAAGAATAGAACAACTTTAAAAAGTGTTTCTATATTTGGCCCAGTTTGTTTTGTTTGGGGGACTAGTTTTTATTTTTTGCAATAAGGTTTGACAAAACTTTTTAAAAAAAATCCACCCTTTTATGTTGAGTTACCATGGAGTGAATTTTCCTGTTGTTGCAGCTGATACAGGGACTGCATTAGGGTAGTGAAGAGAAATACTGTCAAATCTAAACAGCTGTCTTATAAAGATGGGATGATATTCTGCAGTCTGACTGAAGCAGCTAAATCATCAGTACATGTGCCGGGGCCTGTTTTTTGTTCTTAATTGGCCTAGATGTTGCCAGCAATAATGGAGATTTTTGGAATCCAGTTAGTTTGTATGTTTAGAAATTACTTATGGCAAAAATCAGTTACTTTTGTGAAGAAAAGCCTGTGGAGTACAATTTTTTTATGTTTCATAATGTGTCTGCATTATTGTAATGATCTATAAATGTTGGTTTGGAAGCTCACTTTTTGTTAATTTATAAATGTTAGCAGAACACTCTATGCATAATATAGATCTAATTTCTGTTTGATTATACATGTAATATAGATCTGATTTCTATTTGATTAAATTGAAAAATAGATTATGTTGTTTCTAAAGTGTAGAAGTAGTAAACAGTGATTTAAAAAGAAAATACCTTTTTGTTTGTTTGTTTGTTTTAAGGTTCTCAAAAACTATCTATAATACTAAGCTTGGATAAGCCTGTTATTTGCTCTCTGGCAGCAGTGATTGCATACCTCAAAGAATTTAATTTGGAAAAGATGCTTTACAATCCAAGGTAAGTTGTCTTATATAAATCTCAAATGCAAAACACCAATAACATACCAGTGACATCTTGTAAATTCCAGCAGATGGCTTCCCCCCAGTTAAATGGGCAAAGCCTACCTGCTTGAGTGATACACATAGCCTTTGTAAAAAAAAAAAAAAATAAAATAAAATAAAAATAGTACTTTACATTTAAGCTCACAATGGGAACCAAAAGAATCAAGTGCTTCTTACAGTGGTGTTTAGTGAAAATCTCTAGAATGTTTATTCTTCTAGTCATTACTGTCAGTAATATAAATGAACTTGCACTACTGCCAAGGGTTATTAAAAACAAAATGCAAAAACTTAGAGATTCTAGGAAGACTTTTTTATTTTTTTTTTAAAGTTTGCTAATAAATCCTAGTCGTCGTATCTTAACCTCAGCTTGTTTTATTTTGTGATCAAAATTTGGGGCAGTTGCTTTTTAAAGACTTTTTAATGCTGTAATTTAGCGTTGCAGATGTTTTATTTTGCCGCAGAGGGTGTGTTAATCATTTCCTTTAGCTCTGGAAGCATGTGTAAATGCTAATGTGTTGTAATGTTTTGACAGTACTCAGCAGGTCTGTTTGAGTCAGTGAGTCAAGTTACCAATTAAAAAGAAAACAGATCTGTGCAGCATCGAGCCCTTAGAACAATTCCTTGAGCTGGTTCAGTGGTACCTATGGTTGGGGGAACGATCAATTCAAAAGACTGTGGAAAGGCCTTCACTACTTGTTTAAGGTTACTTGAAAAACACATAGCCATGGAAAAAACTTGTCTTCCCTGAAGTAATCTGTACTCTCAGTTATTAGATATGTGCAGATGGGTACTAAAAATTCGTAACAGGATTATGCAGACATATTCAAAAGAAAATGGAAAGATAAAACCACTAAAACTTTTTTTTATTCCATTCTGCACAATTTTAAAGGATTATTATCCTACTTGGCATAGGTTTAAACATACCATTTGGGTTTGTTACATGCTTTATTAAAATCAGCTTTATTTGTCACAGGTCCTGTGCAAAATATTCTCTTGACTGTCTCGATATTCCTCTGTCTTGTAGGCAGGAAGGCTTTAACAAAGTAAGCCTGGCTGCAAGTTAGAAACCTACAAATATTTAGCGTTGATTGTAGATAAATCATATGTTAAAAGAGATTCTTACAGTTTTTGGCCTCATTTTGAAGGGCCTCTATGTTAAAAGAGGTTTTTCTAAATGTGACTAGAGGTTTTTCTAAATGTGACTGTGTTAAAAAGTGACTGCAGGTGTCAGCCTTAAATGCTTTTCAGATATCTGCTGGAATATTTGGAAATTATGACATACACGCCTGGGTTTTCTGGATTTTTGGATGGCTTTTCTCTCCCCACCCCTCCCACCCCCTTTTTTTTTCCCCCTCACACTCCAAATATCGTTAAAATGTTAACTTAAACTTCACTGGGCATATAGGTCCTTTAAGAGGAAAAAAAAATCAGGTAGCATCTTTTAAATCTCCCCCTCCGCCATCTCTCAAGGAGCACTCTAATCTGTGATCTTCCAGCACTGTGGTCTTCCAGCTCATCCTCTTGCAAGTTTTATAGAAAATGCTTGGGTGGAGAGGTGGGAGCTGTGTCTGGAGAAGTCTTGTTGTGAGAGCTTCTGAAGAAGAAAATGAACTCCAAAACAAAATCCCTTCCATCGTTGCACTTGTAGATCACTGTTGCCACAGTATCTTATGTGCAGTCACACATTAAGAAGATGAATGCTCTTTCAGTTAGGGAGAAAATAGAAAATTAATGTTTCATGTAGAAGTAATCCAGTAGCAGAGGAGCAACGTGATTACATGAGGGCTTATGTAACAGCTGACACTTTTAATAGGTGCAGCCTAAAATCAAGTACAATTACAGATGGGAAGGAAAAGCACTAAATCTTATAGCTGACATTTGCCTGCTGGAAATTGCTCTAATAGACTTGGTGTGAGTGTGAGCAAGAAGAGCATCCAAGTGGAAAAGCAATGAACTTTTTGTTATCTTGGTGATATGCTATAAAGAAATAAGATGTATATACTTTGAGATAACTTAGCTCCTGCACTCAGGAACTTGAGTTCTACTATATTTATTTCTGAAGCCTTTACTGCTTTGGCTATCTGGATAAAATAGGTTCTGGAATTCTGCTTGCTGTTTGTGTGTCACGTATGTGAAAATACTGAGCCAAGCGCAACTTCAATAATTTTTTCTAATGTCAATGAAATATTATATAGGTCCTGAAAAGGGAAAGCCTTTTAAGCAGAGGGTATCACATTTAACAATTCTCTGTGATTCTGCAGGAAACGTAAGAGAAACACTTCCATTGTACTGACATGCAACCTAAAATTCCTAGGAGAATTCAGGTCAGTGAGCATATACTGATGAATACAGTGAGCATGAAGTTGGAGTTGAGATAGTTTTCAGTTGCTGAGAACTTTATGGATGCAAGTGACACATATCTGGATGAAAAAGATCTACTTGTTAAGAAGAATGATGAAAACTTTCCTTACACCGCCTGCATACCTTCCCCAAATAAAAACCCCTCTCCCAAATGAACAAAATTCCAGCTGAGATTAAGAAACATCATCATGAAGCATCGCACAAGTGATGAGGGATCCTCATTATCAGGGAGAGCCTCATTTGTAACAAATTTCATGTGAATATTAAAACAAATCCAGCTTTAAGGTCCTAAATAAAGCGGAATTCAATGTACAGGGACAGAAACCCTTTATTTCATTTGAGCTTACTTACACAGCAAGTAAAAATTCTCTTCTAATGAATTCTGATGAATGAGAACTTGTTATCCGTGTATATTCTAGTAGCCTTAAGTAATGAGACCTTTGATTTTTGACAAGAAGATGATACACATCTAGAATAGACTTGCAAGGACAGCTGAGCACCCAGTTTTACCTGAAAATTATCTGTTGCACAGCAGTCGCTGGGAAATGCCTCACAGTGTATTTTTATTTTACCTATGTGGTTTCCAATATATGGAGACAAAAGAGAGATCGTATCTGTAGTTCTTACAGTTTGACCAGTGATATATAAACTTCAGAAATGGCTGGGAGTGGAAAAGCCAGTTATCTTTCAAAGAGGGGAATAGCTTTGGGGTTGGAGAACTACCAGCAATGAGGGTAGAAGACAAACAGAAATGAAAGAGGGGAGGAAGGAGAGGGCTAGTATGGCTTTGAGGGAGGAAGAGAAACGGGGAAAGACTTCAGCGAGAAAGGGTTCATTATACTGTACAGTAGGAATGGAAGGGAGTTTGAGAGATTAGTTTAAAGGTTAGTGAAGTCAAAATGCAAGTTCACCCAACTTAAAATGGCAGTGGACATCCTTGAATTTTCAATGGAGGCAAGAAAGAGATTGAGAGAATGGTGTACATACGATTTTCATCTCTCTTGTGCCCTCATGAGTTCAGAAAAATGCATACAAGACTATACGTAGGTCTGTTTGCTCACACTTACTATGTACCTTCTGTAAGACTTTGAGAGAGGCAGTATTGCAATGATCCTGCGAAGTTTCAGTGTCAGCTCAGGACCGTGGGGGACAGAAAAGGGAGGGCATGGTTTCAGGCCCTAAGTAAAGGTGCTCAGCAGAGGGTTCGCCTAATAATTCAAGACCACAGAATAAGGGTGACAGGTGGGGCCTCTTGTGCTCCAGAAGTGTGGAGCTTATTGGAGTGCTGAGGCTGCACGCACGGAAAGCAGTCCAAGAGAGCGCAGTTTAGTTGGAACAAGTGGGGAGGTCAGTGGCATAAGAGGAGAAAAGTAATTCAGGATAAAAATGGTGAGAGTTATTTTTGTCTCTCTTAATCCTTCCCTGGTCATCTTATTTCTGTACTTGTTCTATGTTTTGCTTTTTCTTTTTCAGGTCTTTTGCTTTGTTTTGTTCTTGTTTTTTCTCTTGGAGTTTCTGGGCTCCCATCACATCAGGGATCTAGATCAGAAGTTCTGGCCTTATGGCTATATTCACTAATGAATTTAAAATTCTGGTTAACAAAATATAAAACATAGGAAAGGACCTCAAGCCTGGACTACTAAGACACTGGTAAATGTCTTTCATACCTAAAGCTAGTGCTTCTGAGGAATGAAGGGAGACATGTTTTTACTCCTTATAACTAAATGTAAATTCCTCCAACTCTTGTCTAAATATGTAACTATTCTGTGGTTCATTCACCCTTAGAAGTCTGTAAGACATGGCCTCTAGAGGTCTGTAAAAGGTAATTGAGCAAAGAAAATCTGCTGCTTAGTAGGCTCTCAGTAGAGTGCCCTGCAGCCTCACTGGAAAGTGTTTTAGAAATTTGCAAAATTAAAGTAGTTGAAAACTGATCTGAATAACTTGCATTCATTTAGAATGAGTTAGTGAGTATGAAATTATATATAAAATCTCTGGTGGAGAGAATAATGAGTAAAGCATTAATGCCCTCCTCTGTAAGCCTCTTAAAATGCAGGATGACCAAAAAGAGTTTTGCAGGTAATGTGTAAGAATCAAAGATTGAGGAAGTGATTTACTGTCCGAAAGCAATTGTAACCTTTTAATATTCATCTTCAAGTATGGTTCTACTCTGAAAAATTATTTTAGGAGTAGGAACCACTTTCTCGTGCGTATTTCCCAAATGTCTGCTAAATCTTATTAGAAACTTGCATTTCTTTTTGTTTCCTCTTCATTTTCTCAGCCCAGATGGCAGGATCCTACCTTCATTTACTCTTCAGCAGTGGAATTACCAGCTATTTCCATCACTCCTTTTTTGTGCTGTCTAAGTACTTGAGAGAGTTGTAAGTCTGTTCTTGGTAGCTCAGGCCACGCCTTTGTTATCTATAAAAGGAATTATTGCCTTGTGCTCTGGACGAAGTGCCTTTGAAGGGTCATTTTCACTAATGCAGAGGATGTCTGATAGCAGCACATTAGAATTTCTTGCAAGAAATTTTGTTGATATCCTTGCTGCAAAGCCAACGCTAACTTGTTTTGAGGCTTCTTCTCATGCTATTTCAGACCCTAAATTCCTGACAAAAACTCTTTCTTTCACATTTTTATCAAGTTCTGACCCAAGCTGTAGGAAGATGAGGGTGTGGGAAGCAAAACAAGTTCTGTGCTATGACATCTAGAATTCCTGGTTGGACATATTCTGCAGTTGATCTTGGCTGCTATTCGTGTACTCTTAGCTCTCAGTTACTAAGGTTAATAGCAAGGTGGAGTAACCCAGAGAAAGCAAACACCTGGATAATATAAAACATACATAATTTATGCTGTGAGAACATTAGCATATTTGCTTCTGAAAGACTAATAAACAGGTTTTGCTGTGGAGCAGAAGTAGTTGTCTCCGAATGCCATCAGAGAGGAAGCTTGCTGTGAGCAGAGTATGTTCTGAGTTAAGTGCTCTGAAGCACCTGGCCTCAGCCAGGTGAAGAGGGCAGACAGTAAATCTATAATCTTGAAACTCGCTCGTGGGTAATTGAGAGTTGATAGCAACAGCCAAAAGCATCTTTTATGCTTTTGGGAAGAAGTAAAACAGACATAGTTCTCACCCAGCTGAGTTTAAGAGATGACAGAAGGCAAATCAAGTGGCAAATCAAAATGCAGCAACTGAGGAAACTCTGGGTTACGTAAATCCTAAGGGTTAAAGAGGTGCTATGGAAGGGCGGGTAGGATTCAGTGTTGGTTATAGGGATTCAGAGCCAAGCAGAGATCATTCCTATTTAATTTTTGCCAGTACCAGCAACTGGGACTGGAGATAATAAAAAGAGAATATTGTTTTGTTGCTCATAGTATTGTGCACTTGGAAAGTGCTGCTGCTTTTACCGCTAAGGTTTTGTTTTGCAGGTCAACTTTGCTGATTGTTGAGATGGCACGCTAGAGCAGAATAATGCTGTCTATGGGTACTGTTGTGAATCAGCTGCACTTTCAAACGTACTTTCTTGAGGGCACTCAGTTGAACCTACTTTAGTCTTTAATTTCTGCAGAAAATTTGACCCGTTATTCAGAAACAGGATTACTAGCAGGTCTAAACAGGTGCATGCAACATGAACGTATAACATTAGTCTCTGCATATTTCATAATTTTGCAAGTTTTGGTGCTGCTTTTTAAATATATAGTAATAGTGCAGCTGTGTGTGCTTCACAGTGCACTGTGCTTCCAGTGCCTTGATTTTTTTTTTTTTTTTTTTCTCTTTGAAAAGTCAAGAAAACAGTTTTAAATCCTACCCAACAAGTCATTCTTTTCAGGCTAAGATAACTAAAGAAGGTGCGCCCTAGATTTTGTGCAAAGAGCAGTGAGCAGTATGTAATTAATCTAGACAATCATGACTTGATTTGTCAGAATCATTTAGTGAGTATCTTGCACTTCCCTTTCCTGTCCCAACTACCGCATGTGCATGTCTGAGATTGAGATAATTTTCACATCTAATACCATTAATTTATTAAGCTTCATCTTATTCTGTGTTTTGCTCTAGCTATATGTAGAAATCACAACTTTTGTTGGGCTAGTCTTTTCCTGTTCGGCTAGGTAGCGTCAAAAAGTCAAGTCATTTTGGTCATGGTTAGGTCATGGTGAAAAATAAGAGGAAGTAGTTTAAATATGCTCTATTTTTATTTTCCTCAATAATTATACTAGCAGACTTTAAATTGCTATTAGTTGCAAAATAGATGAATATGTATTTTGATATGATGATCTGATGAGTTATATTTAAAAAATGCTCTACTCTAAGTGTAAATTCTTAATCCTAGCCCTGCTTCTAATACTGTAAGTACAGTGACCATAACAGAGCACTAACAAAAGTGTGTACTACTGTAATTTTTTCACAGACTGAAGAAGGGACGCCTCCTTAAGCGTTTAGTGGGTTAGGAGTAGATGACAGGAGAGCTAGATTTTATTCTGAACTTTGTCAGAGTCACTGTAAGAAGTTGGGCAAGTGATTCTTCAAGTCTTATATTCCCAAACAGTAAAATAACAGATGTTAATGGGGTTCAATTGTTTTATTTATTTGAATAGATTCTAATTTCTTACTTGTTCTCTTTTTGGTTCATATGGTTGATGAATTTGCTAATGTGAGAGACTTGATAGTGTTTCACTGTTATGTCTGTTCCCATATTTAAAATCTAACATCCAAAATTCTCCCCCCACCCAGCAATTTCAAACGGATGTCAAGTGAAACTGAATACATGACAATTAATGCGACAACAATGAAAAATCTTGAAATTTTACAGAATCAGGTAAGGACAAGTGTAGTGATTTCTTAATAAATACTTATATTTTCAGAGCTGTTTGACATATTGTTCTCAATGAAGTTAATTAAGTTAGCTTGAAAATCTAACACAGAACGTTTAAATTATTTTAGATGGGATCAAACTGGAGGAGGAGTACTCTTTCAGATGCATAAATGACAGTTAATCTCTACTGGCTTTTGGTATGAATTAGGAACCTTACTACACTTTGACTAGCAAAGAGCTTTCCTAAAATTTGCAAGTTCTTGAGCAACTACAGTCAAGTGATCTGTCTGCAGTGGGGTTTATTTTTCTTCTGTGATGCTGGTTTATGCATAGATTTAGTTTAACTTGTAGAACTTATTCTAGCTGTTTTCTGAAAACATTTTCTGGCTAGAGTGAAAACATACTCGAGTATCTTATAAGGTATCTTTGGCAGTTATATAAGGAATTATTTGTGAAAAAAGATGAGTAGAGGAACATGTTGTAGTTGCGAAATCTTAAAGCCTAGACAGAATGCTTTAAGTAGTATTGTGAAGATCCTGCAGGTAGGTGATTGATTGTTCAGTTAAAAATAGCAAGGCTATTTTTGTTGTTTTAGACTGATATGAAAACAAAAGGAAGCCTACTCTGGGTCTTGGATCATACTAAAACTTCCTTCGGACGTCGGAGACTGAAGAAATGGGTAACCCAGCCTCTTATGAAATGCAGGTGAAATATCTCTTTACCTTATATTAAATCGATATTTTAAAATTACAAAGTTGAATATGGCCAATGTATGCATTTTTCTCTAAGGTCTGAAAAGCACAGTAGAGTTTACAGAGGAAATGAAGTAGCAGATGATCTGGTTGGTGTGTTTAAAGGTCTGAGAGAGTTAAACCTCTCTATTTGGCCACAGAGCGTTAGGGAGTTTGGTAATAGTAGTGTTGGAGCAGGTTAGAAATTGCTATGCAAAATCCAACCGGGTACGAGTCTGATCCGGTATCCTCCTTCTGACAGTGGATGAGGTGACCTCCTGGTGGCCAGTGTTTTATTCCTAAACTTGCCAGTCAGTGTTTGGTGTCTCTCTTGCCGCAGAAGGATTTACATCCTTAGTCTGTTCTCTTTGTTCTGATGTAGCTGTGGATGTTACTCCTGTGTACAGTGTGGTGCATATGAAAGTTATTTCCTTTTATTAGTTCTGGAATGCGCTAATTGTTTGATCACTCTGTATTTTGAGCTATGCTTATTATGTAAGGCTTTAGAAATGCTTTAGAAATGATTTATTTCGTAACACCTGTCATGTTTGTCTCTGGCTCTGGCTTGAAACAGTCTCCGTCTTTCTGAATTTCTCTTTGCAGTCTTTTTTGGAGTCTTGAACTTGAATCTGTAATAAATAACAGAACTAGAGTCTCTGTGATGTGAATTGCCTGTATTTTTAAGTTTTTGGATCTATTCCTTCGAATGTGCGTTTCCTGAGAATTGTCGATGTAGAATTTACTCAGTTGTCGTGGTGTTCGCTTCAGCCATTTCATAAAGAAATTCCTCTTGGTTTGGTTAACCAAAATATTTTTTTCCCCTCTGTTTTGCATTTGTTTTAGATTTGCCAAAAGGCAGATTTTGGATAAACAGTGAGCTATCCTAATATTTTCGCTTCTTGCTGGTGCTGGTAATCAAGGAATATGCTAAGGAATGCTAAGGAAGCATTTTTTTATCTCGACTAATTTTTAATATGTTATAGCACTATATTTCTGAACTGTGGCTACTTAGTTTTCTTATTAGCCTTTTTGTAGGGATGTTTGTCACTAGTATTAAAAAAAAGAAATACATAACTAACTCTTTTGTTCCTCCTATTTTATTGTTATAGAATATTCAAGTCACCTTTTCCTTTGTAGGAGCCACGATGGTTCGAAAGCATCACACTGCAATTTCTGGCAGGGATTTAATATGCACAGTTCAGTTTGCCTCTTTTTTTTTCTTTTTTTTTTTTTTTTTCCTGGTAACAGCTTGTACGTTGCCCAAGATAACTTTTTTTTTTAACCTACTTTTAAACAAATGTTTCCGATGTACTTTTCCCAAATTGCATTAGGCTTTTTTTGGAAGTTTATTAGGTGGCTGGATGGAATTTCTGGGCCACTTTGCCTAAGTAATTTTGAAACTTTGTTTCTTTTTCAGCTGTTGAGGGACCCTGCAGCCTTTTGGGAAGTGTTTTTGTAAAGCAGTCAGTGGGGGGAGCCAGAGCACAGGCTCTGGTCAGGCACAGTAGCATCACGGAGCGTAGGGGCTGGAGAAGGAAGAACGGCCTCTAACCGTTTTGCCAAATGATCACATACGTGGTGCACCAGGTGAAGTACAGTTCAACAAGAAAACTCCATCTGATGAGAGGATAGAAAGGTGCTTGTTTGGGAACTTTAAAGCTTTCTCTCCTAACCAGGAAATTTAATTAAAGTTCTTGGTCTCCGCTCAGAACCAGCTTTAGAAGTTTGTAGTTTTGGTTCCTCCTCTCTCTTTGCTCTTTGCTCCCGTTAGGGAATTGGTACTTTCCTTTTTGAGGCATTCTGTGGTTAAAGATGTAATCATGCTCCTTAGCTGGAGCTAAAAAACTGTCTTGTTTCTGTGTATTTCTCCATTTCTGACTCTAAGTTGTAATTTCATGTACTTACCGTGCATCAGGCACTTTGCAGTATTGTTCCCAGTAGCGCGCACAGACGCGCTTAGGGAGCTTCCTGGGGTGCCGTTTGCAGTGGCAGTAACGTTTCTGTAGCGCATCTTTTCCAGTCAGTGGGTGGGTGCGTTTCCCTTGGTGTATCAAAAAGTGAGAGGGTGTAATTACTGCTTTATGCCTGGTAGTTGAAAATCATTTGGGATGATGACTGGATTTCCAGGGGAGAAACAATTTACCAGGCTCAAGTAAGAGGTAGAGCGTGTACAGGCATCTTATTTGGGCAAACTTGAAGATATCTGTTAGTTAGTAACATCAGTGACGTTACATATTTTGAGACTTCCAAGAAAAGCTTTTAAACATTAGGCGTGTGCAATTCTGAAAAAATTTGGCTTAACCAAGGGAGGTGCAACGTCCTCATTTATTCACCTTGTTATACAAAGATAACAGAGGTAAAAAGGTATCAGTCATTGAGACTGAGGTTTTATGAGGAATCAGGCAAGTCTTTTTGTTGTTGTTTGTGTACACTGCAGAAAAATTATCTTGCCTTGTCTATCTTGCTTTTGAAACGTGAATTCCATTGAGTTCCTTTTTTGCCTAATTTCTGTAAGGGGAAATGGAAAGAAAAGGAGGTAGAAAGCTGAGTTGGTTGGGACATTTTTAATTGAATAAAACATGCTATTTCCTTGTAAGGCCACGGGCTTTTAGCAGGAGGAGAAGAGCTGTATATTATCATATCTGATAGCCTAAGGCACTGGTCTCAGGAAACACTATTAAAAAACAATGGGATCTGTGTGTGTTTGTGTGCATTTTTCTGATGCAAAGTGTAGGTGAATCTCAATCTCTGAAGTTGACGTGATACAGTCATGGCTTTTTGGATAGCTGCAGGAAGAGGAGAAAGATGAGTGTATTGTAGGCCTATGATCTGGTTAGCCTGTTTTCGTTTGGTTTGTTGTTGTATGCAATGAACGTGTTGTTTTATAGCTGCAGTATAGGAAAGTGTAAAGAAGTTATTCCTCTCCACACAGGCTGTCTGAAGCTTTATCTCTGTAGTCTTCTGCTCTCTCTCTGTTATGCCCGTGGTTACTGCCTCCCATTCTCAGTTCCTGCATCCTATTCCCCAAATCAAGTGCTGTGGCTGGCTCCAAACTGCAGCTCTGCAGCTTGGCCAGTCAGCAGTCCAAACAGACCAGATAACTAACTACTGAACTAATATTGCATCCTTTCCCTCACTGGATATTAATTTGGGTCTGTGTGCCTTGCCCAGCTTTTGATTCTTGCCCAGTTAGTAGGAATTTTGTTTCCTTAAGACCAAAGTCACCCCTTCCTCCACTTGTTAAGGTTGGTTGGAGTTGAACAAAGGGTTCAAAACTGAAAAAGGCAGATGGGTAGCACAATTCTGTGGAGGTTTATTATTTCCATAATAAACCAGGCTATAAAGCTAATAAAGCTGTGCCTAGTTGTGTCTACTTAAAGCAGAACTTGAGATAAGTGATGGATGCATAATACAAAGCGCTTTCTAGCCCTTATAGGACATTATAGGGTAGAATATCTCTTGAATATCAGCAGGTGGACATCATGAAGTGGCATTTCTAGTACTGTAGCCAAGGGGAAGGTAGACTTTGCTATTTAAGTGGAAAATAACCTGGAAATTGCTGTTGTTTGTCTGTGCTGTGGAAGTGTTTAGTTTACAGGTTATAGAAATACTTATAGTGCAAAACTTGAAGAGGTGGGGTGAGTGGGCAAACAGAAGTGATAAAATGTTTGGCATGCGTATGACATGTGAGCCTGTTATTTTGCAAAATGCTCTGGTTGCCTCTTTGCAACAATATCCAGTTTCTTGAGGATGTTTATGGTTTGAAGTAGCTTAAGCAGACTGAGAGATTCACAATTGTATTTCTCTAATATTTTGTTGGCTCTCTTAGTTTTTCAGTGTATTATATGTGTGATGTGTAGAAGTTAACGTAACAAGGTTACTGATAAGTTGATGTAATGAGGTATAAGTTGATGTCATAGGCATAAATCATGGAGAGTAGACTATCCTAAATGTAGAATTTGGAAGTGACGAAGCTTTCGGGGAGAGAGCTTGCTCAGAGCTTTGGGAGCTGGTAGACTTTGTCCTTGTGAGCCTGTGTTGAAATAGATCTTCTGTCCTAAAATCACCGGTGTTATCACCCCCAATTTAACATCCATGCTTTGAGGGTACACGTGTCACTTCTGGTATACCACAAGCCACAGAATACCCTTATTGCACTAGAGTAAACTTGGGGTCCGCAGTGTGTCACAGGGAGAGAGAGAGAGAGAGAGGAAAGCAAAGGTTTCACCAGTGTTTTGGGCCTTTGCCATCACAGGGAATTTGTTAGATGAAAGTGAGCAGTGCTCACTGCCCCGGGAGGTCCAAGATCCCTCTTTCTGTGCGTGATCCTGAGCTCGTGGGCAAGGAGTAGCGAGCACGTGGCTCAGCGCTTTCCAGGCCTGCAGCGTGTCCCCGCGGCGCGCTCTGCTGCAGGGGGAAAAAGCCTGGGGGGATGGAAGCAGCTCTCCTGGTTCCCTCCGGCTGAAGCGTGGGGCTAATTTATTAAATAGTGGTCTAGAGTATATCAAATACATGCTGATCCAGCCTCTACTTTTGGGTGCCCCAAGGGGATATCAACAAGTCAGACACTTGCAGCCTCTTTATGGTGAGCTTACGTTTCGAGCCCCAGGTTCGCCCTGTCCTGTCAGTGTGTTGCTGCTTTACTCTGACATGGTTCCGCGTTCTGGTCTCCAAGACCCGCTGTTTGTGAGAAGCGATTATAGGACTTCAGTGGCTGCAAACCTCCCTGTAATTTCTTGCCTGCATTTATCTGTGATTACTTTATACTAATTTGATTTTTTTCTTTTTTTTTAAATTAAAGCTGATGTTTATTTCTCAAGGAGAGAATATAATTATATATATTTAGAGAACTGCCAAAAAACCTTTTAACCTATGATTCTCCAGGCTAGACAAAGCAAATTCTTAATAGAAGTTTTGATTTTGTTTTGTTTTGTTTTTTGGGTTGGTTTTTTTTTTGGAAAGGTAATTTTCTCGATGATTCTAGTAGCCTTTGTAGTGCCCTATTTTTTTCAATTTAAATTTCTTTTTTTTGAGCATGACCAGAGCATGACATGCTGCTTTTACTGAGGTTGAATCAGTGCCTTGTAGGGATGATGCTAGTAATTTCTTTCTATTAGTCTAAATGTACTTTGCCTGCAGGAGCATAGAATGACCACAGCTTTAGCAAATTCAGGACTGCAGACAGTTCCCTCTCTACCACTAGAGAGGAGGAAGAATGAAATTGGTGTTCTTAGTGTGAGATGCTTTTATTTGGAGGAGATATACTATAGAATTGGGAAGAAGAGGTTCCCTTTTTAGGGACTATTGGAGTTATGCGTCTTTCCTAATATAAGAATAGAGTCATCTAGTTCCTCTCATTTTGAACATATTGAGTCCCATTACATATATACTTCTGTAGAGGAAGTAGAGTCCTAAAGGAAAGTCTTTGAAGTTTGACTTTGTCCTTGTTCCCATAACTAAAAGACATCTGGACAGTAAAACAAGCTACCTAAGAGTCTTTAAAGGAACCCATCTTAGTTCAGAGCTAAACTGATTACCATATAATAGCATCAAAAGCTAGATTAGAATTTTTTCTGAAGAGGTGATTTAGAAATAAAATTCATTCATCATACAGTAGAATTTGATGGGCTAATTTTTCCTCCTAGGCATAAAGATTTTATAGCAACAGTGCCAATATAAAATGCACAAGTGCAGGTTACAACATTTGCCTGAAATCTCAGAGTTGTTATAGTAGGGAAAAAGACTGCAGCGTCGTCACATGCGTTTGTTCATTCTGCTAGCTGTGCTTTGGTACCATTGTATGCTGTTTCTAACTCTGTAACAAACGCAGTAATCAGGCATTCATTCATGTAGGCTGAAGTAGCTAACGGTTCCCTTTTTTGGCACAAATGGCTGAAATATATTGGGTGTGAACATAAACAAAAGTGTTTGATTGCCATTTGCATATTGTATACATTCTTTTAACAGATGTGAAGAGAAAGTTTGTAGCAGTTGCGCATTGCTTTTTGAGATCCATTCAAGAATATTGTCTTCTCATGGCTGCGTGTTTATTTAGGGAATATTGGACCTTTGTAAAGGGGAAGGAGACATTATGAATTTGAGAGTAAGTTGCTCGGTTTCTCTTGTATGTAGAAAAATAAGTGAACGGATCCAGAAGGTAGTTTGCTAGGTTTCATTTAAATTTCACCATGCTAATTATAAGATAATTATATTTGTTGTTTTTAATTGTTGCAAATGCATATAGTTGCATTGGTCACTGCACAACTTAACAGTTCAAAGTTTGCCCCATAAAGGTGCCCAGATTCTAAAAAGAACCATGTAAGGAGAAAGCCAGAGATGCACTGTTTTAAAAAAACAAAAACAAACCACCAGAAACAACACACACCTTATCCTCCTACATACATAGTTTACTGATTGCTTGGTGATAATTCCATCATGGCTTTGATTTTTGATAGTAGTAATTGCTCTTTATGAGAGAGAGTTTGTTTTCAAACAGAGAGGGTAGTATCCTGTACTCGTTAACATCATAAAATCCCGTGAAGTTTTGTTCTGTAAACTATGTTCTGAAGAAAGGTCAATGAAAAGGCGAAATGTGTGAATGAGAGAAAACATAAAGCAACAGAAGTCAGTGCAGCCTTGACGTTGTCCTGTGTTTGAAAGAAGCCCCTATCAGATGCCCAGAGAAGAGCGTGAGAACAGGGCAAGTGAGTTGAGTTACTTCCCCCGAACGTGCTTCTAGCAATTTGCAGTTCAGGGGCTTCCTCAGGCACAGCTGGTATCCTCGCCCGTCTAGTCTGTGGTGGATATTTCCACAGTTTAAGTAACGCATTTTCTTAGTTTGAAATATTATAGTTAGGAGGAGGCTGTTCCAACAGGGTTCATGGAAAGCAGCATTTGATATTTTGAACCTTGTTTATATTTTTCAGGTGTTAAATTCTTGTGACTGGTAGTTGTATTTATTGTTTTGGTCTCTAAATGGACCTATTACAATGAGTTTCTATATTTTGCATTCATTGTACTTGATCTGTATCCTTCCTACAATGAATGAACCTGTATTTTCAGCATTTAGCGTAAGTTAAGAGATTTTTGATAACTTTGTGTTCAAAATATTTAACTTTTTTAAAAAGGAAAAGCTTACATAACTGAAAATTTTGTAGTTTCGTAGTCAAACTCGCTATGCTTTAAATACAGTGAACAATTATCACATCTAAAAATGTTGTTTTCCTCATTGTAAGAGAGAGATCTAAGCATATCTGTTAGGGCTGCTGTTTGCTAGCGTGCCATTTAGTTTGTCAGGATGGTAAGGTGTTAACTCAGTGTAGCACTTTCCTATCTGCTGCCTTCTATTATGTCAAAATAACTTTTAGTCCAGGATTCAAGTATTTTCCTATTTACTGATTTTCTGTATTGTTTGCATATCTGGCAGTAGAATAAAAGAGGGTGGTATCTCAGGATTTAATTTCAAGTAGTTCTCTTAAACTACTAAAATCTAAAATTCTACAGGGAGTCAGATTTTGTTTAAATCTATTAATGTTTAAATACATTGCAAAGTAATTTTAGTATTGCATTAATGATGCTGCTCTTAGATGGAGAATATGGCAGAGGTCAGAGCGTTCCTTTTAATTGACTGACTTTTTATGTTGCTTTATTTCAGAGAAGACTGTTTGGAAAATTGGATAGAACTCAGACTGCTGACGCAGTTTATACTGATGGGAAGCATATAGGCTAATATTGAACCTAAATAGAGAATGAAGTAGTAGCCAGTTTATAAAATGCAAGACAATTTCTTGTCGTAAACTGAGTTTCTTTCTTCTTACGGTTTGGGGTTTTTAATCTTTGCATCATTTGGAAAAAAAATTCTGCCGCTAGAAAGTCTTGACTCTAATGTTGTACAAACTGTCCCTCAGATGTGCTGAGTAACTGTGCAGTGCAGAACAGATTTCTTTTGAGGTAATTTAATGTCTGATCAGTATAATATATTGGTGCTTGGGAAAGTGTTTATTAGGTTAAGTATAAATATTGAAATTTAGAAGCACACTTTGATATCTATTATTGGATAATTTTTAACACTTCTCTTCCCTCTCCTCCTTCCTTCCCCATACGTATGTAGCTGTACATAATTCTTCACAGGACTGCACTTTTTGGCTTTTGAAGTAGGAATCCCAGGATGTTTTGTTTGCAGGTGAAAAAATGGGTCATTTGGTACTGGATGCTGTTATCCTGACTCTTTCTTATTTGTAGGATTAAAGCAGAAAAACTGTGTGGATGCTTAGTTTTAGATTACTGGAGCTACAGTAACATAGCCATATGTGAGGATGATTAAAGTGCAGATTAAGCTTTGAAGGGAGGCGTTTCTGAATATCTGCATCTATTTTACATATTATTGTTTTCTGTTGGTCAAATAGATATAATTATGCTGCTAAAAAAGGTGACTGTTTTGAAACTTAATTCTGCTGCTTACATGTGCTCTTTATAATAGGAACACAGATCAGTTTCTTCTTTAAGGTACATGCATTTATAATTTAATGCAATATATTGCAGTTCAATAATCTTTTGCGCAGAAGAACATTCCAAGGTCTTAAGTACAGCAATCTTAAAAAAATCTCTGTTAAAATGGAATTGTGGCTGATGATACATACTGACCTTTTAGAAGTTCAGTATAACAATTTGCTAGCTTCGGAGCTGCATATTTCAGAATGCTTGATTACTTCATCGCTGCTATTAACCCTTATCAATTTCCTTTCCGTTCTGCAGCTGAAGTTCAGAGCACCTCACTAATTGATGCACAAAGCTTAAATCTCTGCTCTCTTGAATATGCTGTGCGGATGCCAACAGCTTGCTCTTTGGTTATTTGGTTGCATAACCTTTAGTAACCCTGCCAGCCTACACCAGCTATGTGATTGTCTCTCTTAAGGATCAGATTTAAAACTCTGGGATACGTCCTGCGCTGAAAATGGTGCCCATGTGTTTAAGCAATTGCACTGATGGTAGCTGCCTCCTACCACTGCTGTTTGCAGATTGCCTGACTGCCCAGAAGAGCAGAGAAATGTTTTATCATGTGATAGTGACATAAAGGGATTGCCTGGTGGAGTGGAAGAAGATGGCATTCTTGCCTCTTGACGTGCAACAGGGCTGCTAAGCAGAGCCTGCTAAATCTGATGTTTCTCTCTTCCTCTGTGCTGGGAAAAAACTGTATTTTAGGATAGTAAAATACTTGGGGGGCTGTGGCATGATCTGAGAGTCTGCTCTCCAGTTCAGAGGCAACTAAGTTAGTTCCCAAGTAGCCCACCGGTGAAGACGGCAGAGTGTCCATCCCTGATTCATAGAGTGGTTGTGGAGGAGTGAGACCATGCTCTCTGCCTTCCACGTGGGTGGTGGCAGGTGAGGCGCTGCAATTCCTGGCTTTGTATGGCAGGGCTGCTCCAGGAATGAGTGAGTTTGTGTCACTTGTGATGGATGGGAGAATGGTTTCCATGTTTTAGTACAGAGCAGTATGTCACTGAAAACTCCTGGCACTTAAATGCTCTTAGATTTATGTGTATCTGAGTGCACAATCAAATCCTCATATTCTCCCTTTTGCATATGACATAAAGTTTTAAGGACTCTTAGATTTAGCTGTCTTCAAGGCCATAGGCCTCTGATTGCTAGTCTGTTGTAACGGCTGAAGCCTGTGGAGCTGCCGAACTTTGTTGAATTCCTCACCTGTAGTATTTGTTAGCAGTTATCGGGGCAAGTGGCACTGCAGTTCTGCAGCTATGGGGCATTGTGCTTGACGAACAAGACGGGCACTCGGTTTCCCAGCATCTTATGTTTTGCTTATGTGTTTACTCTTTGTTTCCCTGTGGTGGCTGAAATCTAACCATCGTGCTGGTCTATGAGAGTAGACGTGGGCTAACTCTGTCTGCCTCGCACACGCTTTGCTAGTGCCTGATGTGGCAGTATCAAATGACTGCTTTCTCCCTAGCTTACAAGGATGGCTGGATGATTGGGGATACAGAGCAGCAGCATGGTGAATGCGGTGATCTTTGAACTTCGCAGTCTCCAGAGGAGAATGTTGTGTTCAGGTTTTATTGTTATTCTGGAACAAATATGCGGATTTTAAAATGAGGAGCAGACTATCTTGAAGATTTATAAAGTTTGATGGAACATCACACAGTTCAGATTCTGACTATGGAATAGTTTGTTCAAATAAGAAGCATTTCCCCATTGTCTGACTTTAGTCCTGGTATATGAAGATTAAAGTTACAGTTAAAAAACAAAACAAAACAAAACAACGTAGTTCTGACTCAATAACTATCAATTGCTGATCTGGATAAAAACTAGAGGGACTAAATGCTAATAAATATTTATACTTTGTTGGAAGAGAACATGGTTAAAATGTTTTTTTGTTTTTTAACCCCCCAAGTACTTACCTACAAATTTAGGGTAGGATATGGAGATTTCAGCGTTGCTCACTATATGTACCACTAGAAGAATGTGTAGACTTGGGCACTGTAGTGTGCAGTGGGCTGTTTTGAGCGGAGAGAGGGAAAACCTAAGATACTCTGATCACTCTACAGAGTGTACAAGTGCCTTAAAACCTTAATTTCTCCTCTTACTGGAGTCGGTCATAGACTTGTCAGGCTGTGAGCATGGCTTCTGGAATTATCTGGCAGAGCTTGCATTGGAACACAAAATGCGTGAGCAAGTTCTCCTTTCACTCTTTCCGCTTGATCCGAACAGGGCAATGGCAACCCTAAATGCCAGCAACAATGGCAGCCCGTGAGGTATAGGCTGATTTTTCCTAAAATATGTTCAGTTTTTTTGGTCCTTTAAATCTTACTTAAATACAATAAATTCTTAACTCTTTTACTTGCATATTAATGAGAATGTGGGCTTAGTAAAAAGGTTTCTTTTAAGAAAAAAAAAAAAGAAAGGACTTGCCTTCAGGGAAACAGAAGTTTTATTTACTGATCTTATGATTATTCTTTTGCAGTGAAATAAATGCCCGGCTTGATGCTGTGTCTGAAATTCTCCTCTCAGAATCCAGTGTGTTTGGTCAGATTCAAAATCTTCTTTGTAAGCTGCCAGATATAGAAAGAGGACTCTGCAGTGTTTTTCACAAAAAGGTATATCAATAATTATGAAAAATAACGGTTTTCTAAATGTAGTCATCCTTTCTAAATGAATTTTCATAGTTTTTGCACGTTTATTTAAAATATTTTATTCTTAGCGTCAACAAGACTAAGGCTTACACAGTAAAGGAGTAGAAGTTAACAAAAATGATTTCTGCCTCATGGTACTTGTATCAGTGATGCATTGTTTTGAAGAAGTGCCTAATTAGGTTTAGAGAATAGATGCGCTTTGCTGATGCTAACAGGAAAAACATCTTTAGCGTGTTCATGCTTCAGTCACTGGATTCAATGAAATGGGATGATGCAATAGGTCCATATGCCATCAATTATTTCCCTTTAAAGCAATCGATTACACTCTGTATGCTTACCTAAAATCACACTTGCAAGTGAAACTGCTTGGCTGTAATTAGTTGTTTTCAGATGAATGTTAATTTTGTTTGTAAATTTGGTGATCTGGATCTTGCTTGCACGTTTTAATAAGAACTGCTTGTAATGAGACACTGGCAGTTCTTAGTTGAAGCAGATTAATGTGCTAATAGCACCTGTGCTGTACTTCATGTTCTTTTATTTCACTGTTGTATTTAGAGATTTTGACAGTTTGTTTTAGATAAAGGAATAAGTGGGCAAAGTTGCAGTTTCTTTGGGTGGTATAGCACAAAGCTTCATCTGTCTGAAAATCTGAAACTCAGTTCTTGGATAAGTTTTTGGGGCCCTAATGTGTTACAGCATTACGTACATGGAGAGACTTACAAATTTCAATGAGTTGTTACAGAGATCCAGCCGTAGTGAAGTGTATGAAAAGATGCTGAAACATGCTATATCCACATGATACAATTGCCCTTTAAAAATAACTATAGTCAGGAATTAGATAATTCACTTTTTAGTGGTTTAACTCATTTCAGGTTGAGTGGTATGACATAAGGTTTATAGGGCTAGATCCGCATTTCACACCATGCTGGCAATCCTCCGCTGCTATCTTGCGCTGCCTTTTTCATGCTAGCGTGCCTGTCTGGTTCTCCAGGAGTCCCAGCCTGTTGTCGGGCGCTGTACTTCTCTCAGCTTTACAGCTACCGTGTTAGGTGGAAACATTCAGAGGTCTTGGATTTTCTTATCATTTTGGAATGAGGAGACAGTGTAGTCCATCTTAAGAACTGTAACATGAAAATATGCATTTGTGTAGCGAAACAGATGTTGAAAAGAAGCTGCAGGAACAGAGAAGTGCTCCAGCAGAATCCTTAAGAAGGGCATATGAAGGGGCAAAAAGTTCTCTTGCTCAAAGCATCGAATTTTCCTTTGACTTAGCTTCCCTTGGTAAAAACTAATTTGTTATCCACTGCATGGCACTGTGGACAGTGCCCAAAGCACTGAGTAATCCCTGTACTACTTCAGGACTCTGAGTGATGACGTTGTCCCTGAAAGAAGGGGTCTGTTTTGAATGAAGAGTCAAAAGCAGGCTCTGGGAAACAGCTTTTGATGTCTAGACAGATAGTGAATGAGTGTTGGGGAAAAGGTCCCTGCAATGTGTATGTGTGCGTACATATATATACTCAAGAAAATTAAATAGCTGATTTTTATAAATTTTTCTTTGGGATATCCAGTGAATGCTGCCATTTCCATTCCCACAAGGAGCCTTTACAGTTCTGTTAACTGCAGATGTCCATCTCCCACATGCTCAAAATGAGGTTCACACTACCCTCTTCCACATCTCTTTGCATTTTCATTCCCTTTAAGGGATCCAAAACTCTCAGCTGAGCACAGTGATGGTTTGACTAAAGGAATTCTAACTCTGGTGATTTACATGCCCCAATGTAGGCTTGTTAATTCAGCTGTAGGAAAAATAGATGAATGCAAAAAATATTTCATTTTTCAGGCTCTTTAGATTTCAGTGATGTTGGTATTTGATGTGGTATGTTTTACAAAGGGAGACATCTGAAATAAATGCACAATGATGGCTAGGTTGGCTCTCAGTCATTTAAAACATCTTTCATTCAGATCAGCTGCTTGCAGAACTTTTATTGTGCAGCAAGCTTTGTACCAGTAAACTCTGGAGGTAACAGGCAAAAAAAAGAAGGCAAAAACGGTGCAGTGTTTTGGAACTGATTTTACACGGCAAAGCATCTTTATGGGAACTGTTGTTGTGAATACCATCTTTGTATGTTTTCCTGGTATGACTGGTACGTTTTTGAATAAGTCCATTGATGATTCTTGTTTGGTAGCATCATTCAGACTTGCCGTTACTAATATGGCCCTTCACAAGCTCCCATTATCCCAAACCCAAACCACCAAAAGCCACGGCTGATGGGATACTAGCAATCCAGGGTCAGAACAGTGTCCTTGCGCAGAAGGGGAGTAGAGGGGGAAGTAGGGTGTTGCACTACCAGCTCCAAGTTTGCCCCAGCCTGGAAAGGGACTGTAGGAATGGGTTTGAGACAGAAGCAACATTACTGTTACTATGGAGACTGGAATTAATACAAGAACTAGTTGTTTTTCTCAGTTCCTGTAGCTCCAGCACCTGACGTCCCCAAATCCCCCCAGACAAACGTTATTGACTGCAGAATGGCTTTGCACATCTTCAGGGCAGGAAAAGGATGGCTGGAGCTGAGGTGTTTGGAGAGCTCTTGATAGCATTCAGCAGACAACTCAAAAGGCAGGACTGAGAGAGAGGGAATTGCCAAGAGCTCTGTATAAACAGTGCCTGGAGCTGATGCAGAAGTATATTTTGCTGGAAGACACATTGGCTCAATGTTTCTATTTTCTGTAACCGGTTCAGCCCTATCCTGCAGCCCCTGGAGAGAGCCACCAAAAAATGCCGTAAAATTTGTTTACCATGCTTTTCTTTTTGCATCCTGCGTCTCAGGACAGTGAAAAAAGGCAGGATCCCACTTCTTCTCTCATTTACCATGATGGCTACTTACCTTTTGCCTTGGAGCGCAGAATGGCAAGAAAGCGGTCAGATGTCCTTTGCTTGAATAGCTTTAAAAGCCAGTACAGGATAAACGTGCCATTAGTACTTTTAGAAACATGTCCTACAGGGCCATTCTGATGTTGCTTGCTGGTTTCATGCTGTGGTGTTTCAGAAGATAAATATTTATACAGACTTGATCCATGAATGTTTATCCAATTTGTACCCTTTGCTCAATAAATATTATTTTTTGAAAAAAGCTTAGTCACCAAAGCAGTGGACAAAAATCATCATAATAAAAGGCCTTTAAATTACAGAAAATATTAAAGTAAAACTCTTTTAGTAAATTCTTACGCAATGGGTGATGTCAGTAACCAAACCTTGCCAGGGTGCGTAACAAAATATCATTTCGGTATGTTCTGCTTCTAGCCCCAGCCGTAGGGGGTCCCTAGCCTGGAGTTCCTTACAGCTTGCTGCGGCTGGAAGAGAAGACCTGTTTGGCTGTGAAGCAGTTTCCTGATGGTGCTTTGCTGCACACTTCCCAGGTTGTTCCTGTGCTTTCTCACCGGTGCAAAATAAAAGGCAGTAGCTGTTACGAGGCGATGCTGTCTCCAGCCTCCTTGTGAGATTTGCCTTTTAGCTTTCCAGTGAAGGCTTTGCTGTCGTGCTGCAACTCGTCAGAGGAGAAAGGGGCTGTTCAGCTAGGCGCTAAGAGTTGTAAAGTTTTCACATAAGCTTATCTACCAGAATGATGCTGAAAAAATGCCTTCCCTGGCAGATATTTCATTAAACAAACTGTTGTGCCTTCAGGAGATCCTAACATCATGATGCTTCCAAAAAACAAATGTTGTATTTCTACTTATTATTTTATTAAATCAATACCTGTTATGTGTTCCCATGAAATTAGTGTTCATATAGAAGGTTTCAAATAAATTCTCCTCATAGCTTCAGCTAACATAAGCCTTAATCTTCAACGTTTTTTTTTTTTTTTCCTTCCACCATACCAGTGTGCAAACTAGTGACTTGGAATACGATGCGTTTATACTCTTTTAAAGAAATCGCATCACAGATATTTTTAGACTTGCAATGCTAAATGCAGATTTGAACAAATTGTTCCCTTTTAAGCTGATTAATATAAACAATCTCATAAAAAGGGGGCATAGTAACCTTAAAATGAAATACCTTGTTTTTCTTGAACCAAAAATAGCATCCTCACCATACTAAAAACACAAAGGTAGTAATTGAAGCTTGAAAAGGGTGATAAACGCAAGCAGCATTTCAACTCCTGTGGTTTTTTTTTAATTATTATTTGAAATGCTTATAGCTCAGAATGGACACTGGCTGTCAGCTGTGCGTCTCTGTGACCCCTTTTTAGATCTGCTGGAAACAATTTCACTAATGCAAACAAGGTCAAACTGCTGTCAGTGTTGCTGGGGGGGTGCTAGGCTTGGCACGCCGCTGAGCATCTTTCATGCATTCTCTTCGGTGGCAGCCCTACCGTTTTCAGTCCTGTTTGAGAAACTGCTGCTTGAACTGTTGTTTGTCACCTCTGTCAACTCTGAGGTTATTCTGCTAGTGCCAGTGAAGCTGTAGGTATCATTAAGGACATTTCAAAATTAGCTTTTTAAAAATAGCCCTGAATAAGTTAGTGAGAATTTTTAGTGAGTGCAAGAATGATCCTGCTTTATGTAAACCATTTTACTGGGTTTTCAAGCTTCTGATTTATAATGAAATTACATATCTCTTCTGTAAAGTTACTTAGGGTTTAAACTGAACCAGTCCCACTTTAAGGCAGCTTAGCTTGTCAGTGTTATTTTAGTGTGTCTGTTCCAAGTTATCTATTTGCTTAGTTAATGAATTCTACAGCGGAGCCATTAAATTTTAGATGCAAACTCCTGCAGTGTTACTTAAATCAAGCCAGAGGAAACAGTAATGCTCTGAAGAAGCACAAAAGCAATGTGTTCGTCCTCTTTCTTAGGAGCTCTATGTTCAACAAGCTTGTTTTCAGTGAAGCACATATTTCCCATTCTCCAAAGATACTGTAGGCTGTAGCTTTTAGTCGAATCGGGTAGTTTTAATTCTTAGATGATCATTCTGGTGTGTAGCCAGGCTAGAGCTGCTGTGAGTCACTTCAACACGTTCATTAAGCATCCTTTGAGAAATCTCAAGATAACTTTCAGGGTTATTTCAGGTGTCTTTTGTACATGGCCACATCTTTTTTTTTTTTTCTTTTCTGATTATCTTTCATAAGTGGCACTGCCTTGTCTCTGGCTTATTCTTTTTATTGAAGCTCAAAGAGGTCTTCATGTGTATTCTTAAAAATTTTTCCCTGTCCCACCCTGTTATAGGCAGTGTGCTGGTTAAGTCCTTATCTGGCTCTTTTTCTTGAAGAATAATATTTTTTTTTTTTTTGGGGGGGGGGGTGGGGGGAACAGCACCTGTTCGGTTGATTTATTTGTTGCTCTCCATACTTGCTCATGTTTTTTTTCTAGTCATTGTTCTCCTGTGACTCACTTCATGCTGTTTGTCAAGAACCTGCCATGCAGTTTGCATGGCAGGGCTTCAGCCTTTGCATCTTTGAGTGTATTTTGTAGTCAAGGGAAGTCCGGCAGAATTTTATCTTTTATCTCTGTCAAAGTTGATCGTGATGATACAGTCAGTCATACCATATTTTACTTTGACGTGGTGTCCAAGCCTGGATTTATCATTTATGTGGTCTTTCAGATCTTTTCCGTGTGCTTTGACTTCAAATGCTGTTGACAGATTTATGGCTACATTATTTTGTTTTAGTCTGTTGTCAGAGCTTTTGTAGGATAGAATAAATAAGTTCCAGATTATGAGAAAGATGTTGATAAATTGCAGCAAGCACGAGGGAGAACAAAAGTTTTGACAAGGCTGAGTAATGGATTGATTTATGAAGAAAGATTAAAAGATTATAGTTTAGTTAAATTGATGATTAAAAGGAGAGCAGAAGGTTTAAGAGCTATCTATCTAGAGGGTGTTAACAGCAAAGAGGGAGTGGAATTACTTAGTGCAATACAGAAGAGTAAAACTGGAGGTATTGAGTTTAGTTTAATGGAAGGAAAATTTAGGCTCTCAGACAAAACTGTTATGTGATGAGATTTAGTGCTTTGTGGATTAGTTTCTGAATGGAAGTGGTAAGCACATCGTTTCTTGGACTATTAAAAGCCCAAGACTAGACAAAAGAAAACTCATACAGAACAACAGTGCAGTTGCCAGAAGACCACCTAAAGGGTCTCTTCCATCTTTAACCTCCATGAATCTGAAGGAATGATGATCTTAAGTTTTCCAATAACTTTAGAATGTAATCTTAGCTCTCTGGCCTTCTGAAATGTCATGATTAAATTGCAGATTTCTCTAGTAAGTCTCTCTCAGCCTTGCCTGACTGGTGGTAATGAGTTCTGTTTTGTAGCATGCAACAGTATTTTGGGTTTGTTGGAGAGCATCTAAAAGACCTTTGACTTTATGATAACTTCTGATGTCTTCACTGAGCTGTGTGATAGAATATATTTTAAATCGTCAGGAATGATTTTTCTTTGATTTTGTTTCATAGCTTTTATGATAGAACAAGCGTAAGTCAACACCGCGATTAACCTTAAACTTTGTCAACGATAAGGCTAGAATGAAAGTTGCTTACAACTTCCAGTATCTGTAGTAGATTGTCAGGGCTGCAGGTTTATGTGTCTCTTTTCTGTGTTTATACTGCCCAGGGGCCGCTCTTCCGTCACTGGTCCCGGCATTGATGTGTATTTAATGAGAAGAGAGTTAAGGCTGTAACTGGAGTGTACTTGATTTCGGAGTGTACTTGAATTCTGTGTTTTGTGATTTTTCAGAAGGTTGGGTTTAGCCAGCCTTCACGTTCTGAAAGGCTAGTAGGTATTACTGAGCAAATTCGTCTCAGGATTAACATATTTGGGGAGGGAGAGTTAATGCTTATTTCCAAGATTTTCCCTAATGCTTGCTCCCATGTGTGGGAAGAGAAGTTGTTCAGGAGGAGTTAGCTACAATGCAATAGATGGGAGAATTACCTTAATTTTTATATAAAGGCATGGGAGGAAAGAGAAATTTACCTCTGGAGAGAAAATTAAGAGAGGGGATGATGAAATAAAATATTAGATATGTTTTATGAAATCCTGGTTCACTGAAGCCTACGTGTTCTGTGATCAGTGATATAATTATTAGCACAAGATACTGACCAGAAATCAAGTTCCAGACTGTATATCACTTAGGAGGGAGAGAGAAAAATGTGGGAAGAGAAAGAAGCAACAAACTTTGGCTTACAGAGAGGGCAGAATAAAGGCACCTTTGTGTTCAGTATATCCTGCTCCCTTCCTTGCATCCTCGGAGCAGGTGAGGAAAATAAACTGTTTTTTCAGTGTTGTCAATTGGTCAATAGAGAAATTCAGAGGACTGAACACAAACTGTTTCTACAGATCAGTAACCTATGAAAAAACATCGGCATAATTATTTATGGACAACTTTTTCCAAACCTTCTGAAGTGGAAATGTCCTGGAGTCCAGCTGAAGTCAGCAGGGTGTGAAGTCATAAGTGTCTCAGAGGGCTAGGTTTTCATTTGACATGCAAATACAGTGTTGCTGTTTGTACAAATACAAACTTACTTCTGTAAAAGCAAAGTCAGAGAGAGAATTGCTATTATCCAATTTCCAGGTGAGGCATGAGGAATTTAGGTAAATAAATGTTGAACGGGAAGATGGAGAGGAAGAGGTAGGAATGTTGCAGAATGTAAGTTGTTTTGTTGTAGGGTTTTTAACTACTAGCAAAATCCTGATCCTGATGGCTAATTCTTGAAAATGAGCCAAAGGTAACAGCCTCTGCTGACGCTGAGGAGTAGAATCTGGTAGCAAAATACTTGAGCTGCATCAGAAGTAATATTAATGGTTTAAAAAAAAAAAAAAGAAAAAGAAAAAAGGGAGAGAGAAGAGTACGTAAGTTGTTTCTCTCTGACAAGTTGCTGCTTTAAAGGAATCCATATTTGTTTTTACTACTCTGTGGGCATCAGGAAGCAGTCCATGAAAGCATTGTGAGTTATTTCACTTGGCTCTGAGGAGTGCTCTGGGGGTTCCTATTTGGTGATACCCTGGCCAACTGCATAAAGGAGACAGGAGAATCTCTTTCATACTTCCGTAGAGACGAGAAGATGAAAGATGAAGACCGCGTTAGTGAGTTCTTTATTCTCAATTCCTTATCCAGAAATGTGCAATCGCATGGAGGTACTGGGATCCCTGTGGTAGGGTCCATCTTATGCGATAGACATGGGTGTAACCAGCCAGAGACTGAAGTTGACAATAGCAACAAGCACTTTTAAGCAGTGACTGCTGGATTCCTCTTTCTGTGGTTTTTTCACTTTTCTTTCTTGTGGTGGTGTTCCAAAACTCTCTCTCCTTGTCCGTAACCTTGCCTTTCCAAACTCTCTCTTGCCAAAACTGCAGCCTGAAGTTTCACATAAGAGCACACAGATGCATAGGCCCTCGTGGACAAGTTGTACTCATGAAATTGCTCAACCTACTTGCTCGCTGTTCGCACATTATTAGCCCATTTTTCTGCTCTTTATTTTGTCTGCTATGTATGTATCCATCCAGCAACAAGAATAACTGAGATCTATCCTTAACTATTTCCTAAGTACAATGGCTAAAACAATTAGCATGTCTTATTAACCTTCTGAATGTGATAAGATTGTCTAGTTGTATTACAGTATGTGTGCTTTAAATGTTTTGTCTGATTTTAAAAAAAAAAGTAAGATTTAATGAAAATATAATACATTATAATGATTTAGACATTGTCTCCCTTCACAGTGTTCAACCCAAGAGTTCTTCTTGATAGTCAGCACCCTGTCTCGTCTGGAGCTGGAAATTCAAGCTCTTGTTCCAGTCATACATTCTCACGTGAAAACTCCCCTTTTACAAAACACGCTGTTGGAAATCCCAGAATTTCTCTCCCCAGTAAAACATTATTTAAAGATACTTAATGAAGAAGCAGCGAAGTAAGTAGAGAAAATAAATGAATCTTCCATGCCTCGTAAGCTTTCTAATTGGAGGTACTCAATGTTATACAAATTACACATCTTGTTTTAATACATTAGTTTTATATTTTTGGTTTTGTATTTATATAAGTACCACTGCTTATAGTTAAAACAGAAGCTGTTGTTTTCTGCAGTTTATGCATATAATTTTTTAAGTTAAACAATGGAGGCAAGTATTTTGTCCAGTGCGCTCTACCCAATCTTCTTGTAGGCAGGGGGGTGCTTATGAACATGAAGGGGAGAGCTAAAAGTATGGAGCTTGTATGCCTTGTCATCTTAATTCTGTCTTTTCTTATTCCGAGAAAAAAAGCGAATAGAAAGGAAGAAGATGTTAGATTGGAATGAATGTATATTATATGGCATAAAGTCTTTAAGTAGTTTGTTACATACTGTTTCTTCTGAAGAGATGCTATCTCCATTGTTATCCCTAGGTCCTACTTCTAAGCCTAGGAAGAATAAGGCAAGAGGGAAGAGATGCAGAACAATAGAACAAGAACATGAGTTCAGTAAGGGAGGGATATATAAAAGCCTGTGAGGGACAGGATTTAAGAGGAGGATCTTGGGGCCAGTAAAAGTCATGGTCTTTTAGAAGAAATAGTATAACATCATCTATAAAAGGTTCCTTCATGTGCTGTGCCCAAGGGAAGCATGTTTGACTTGCACAGCCAACCTTTCTGAGTACTTGTCTTTGCAGGTTTTTGATCTCCTTTCGGTGTAGTTTTGTTTATATTACATGTGGAAAGGACATTCTGAACACAAAATGAACGTCATACAGCTTAACATTCAGATCTCCTAAGCTTTCCTGCTGTGAGCAAGTTTCATTTAACTTTTTTAAACATTTCTGTACATGTAATATGAGATTTAATTACTGTGGTATACTTGAAGGTTCTTTGATGAAAGATGCAATGTAAGGTTTAATGTATATTTATGTTGAGGCAGCAAAGTCATTGATTAGGTTTTTTTCTAACAGATTAAAAACAAACTTCTATTTTATTTGTAAGATCTTGTTATCTTTCTTCAGCTGAGATAGAAAAATTCAGAGGTAAAGTCTAGAACTTCTTTTATTTGTTCCTGAATCAGAGACAGATGTGAGGTCTATTAATTTTGAAGTTCAAAGAGTAGAAATATTTGCTTTGTCCTGTTGGACAGGTGGGATTATAAGATTTCTACTGATATATGATATCCAATGATAGTTGTGGCAGGTTATGACAAAACAGACTTTATCTTAATGATACCAGATTTACTGTAGGTAGGTTTAAAAAATGTTTTTTCTACCGTTGTGTTCATGGTGACTAGAATATGCTTTAAATAGAAGATATAATAGTATAAATAGAACATATTTTCATCTGCAGAATGCAAAGATTTTGTTTGAGATGCCTTTGAATAACCTACCTTTTGGCCTTTATTGCCACACAAGTTTGAGATGCATATTATTTGTGCTGAAAAACCTTTCTTTAGCATAATTCTGATGACCGTTTGACCTGCTTGAGCAGGGCGGTTGTACTAGATGATCTCCAGAGGTCCGTTCCAGCCTTGGCCATTTTATGATTCTATGGCACAAATACATACATACATACACACACACACACATATATATGTGTGTGTGTGTAGACATATACATATGTAGATATGCACACACACTTGCACACATGCACATATATATACACACTGCATCATGTGTTAATTTTATTTTGTGATATAGGTGTGTATTCATAAAAATCTGTAGTGCTTTTCAAGAATCTCTCTCTGCTCCAGAGTTTTTGTAGGGGGTTAGTGTTTTGTTTTGTTTTTTACTGTCAACTTTTAGATTTTGATAGGCAGTTATCACATGGGAGTGACAGAGTTTTCACGATCAGTTTCTGGCTACTAGCTATTTTTTTTCCCCCTCATTTCCATGGAAACAGGTCTAATTAGCACAAAATCGTTTCTAAAAATTATTACTGTATTCTAAAATGGTGACTTTACTGTCACTTATATAATGATTATGCCCATATAATCAGAAATCAAAGTTTAGCTCTATGTTATCTGTCTGGTCACTGGTTCTAGTTGTAGTTTCACTCTTAGACAAAGGGGTGTTGAGCTAGGCACCAAACAAGACTTTATTACCTCCATGTTTTATGACCTTCAGTTTGCTAATTACTTGCTCTCCAAATAAGAGATTTCATAGTAATTATGTAATTAACTGGTACGTTTTTGTACTTGCTCTAAAATGCAAATGTATTTTTAAATTAACTTAAAGCTGATGGTTCTACTTCTTATTGTTTGCCTGATGCTTATTTAAATAAGTTAAATTGTTGTTGTTTTTGATGACAACCTTATTTTTAATAGCTTTTTCGACTTCCCAATTTTAAACATTTGAATGGCATTTTCTATTCCAGGTTTCAATCCTGAGCTGAGATAGCACAGCCAAAACAATTCCGTCATTCTCTGACGTTCTCTGAGACTAGAAAAGAGCGTTGTTTTGATGTACTGAAAATATTCTTGTTAATCTTTTTTTGAGAAAAGAAGGAAGTTGCTCTGAGAAACTCAATGACATTCTGCTTTGACAAAGGCCTTGTGGGAGGGATTTTTCTCCACCATCCTCATGAAAATCTGCCCCAAATTTGGCCAAATTCTAAATCTGTGAAAAATCTGTTCACATGTTGTATAGAGATTATCTAGCGCTTCACATTTAACAGTGATCAAGGTTTTATCTGTGCTTGGGATGCTCCGGGTTGGGGCAGCAATTGCATTCCAGAGTTACAGACCAAGAGAGAAAGAATCTGTCTGTCTTGGGCTTTCTTTGCCCTGCCGGGCCAAGGGAGAACAGGCAGAAGGCTGAAGGATGCAAATTCAGATGAGATGGAAAAGACTTGGCAGAGTTTGGGACAGAATAAGGAATGTAATGTGGTAGAGTAGAAAGGAAGGAACAGAGATACGGATTAGTCTTGAATGACTTTAGGAGGGGGTGTCTTATGTAGCCTTGCTATGTACTGAATGTGTATGGCAGCTTTCAGTAAATGTGCTGTACACACGATCAAATACTAGAAAAGCTGTATTTAGAAGGGGCTAAAGCTAGTGTCAAAACAGGTGAGAATAATGAATAAAAACACAGTAGAATTAGGGAATATGTCTTTTCTTTTCTTTTATCTTATATTTTCTCTGAATAGGTCTGGAGATAAAACCCAACTGTTCAAAGACCTTACAGACTTCCCTGTCATCAGGAAGAAGAAAGAGGAAATCTTGGATGTGCTTTCTAAAATCCAATTACATCTGCTGGAAATACGTAAACAGATAAAGAATCCTTCTGCAGATTATGTTACAGTTTCTGGTCAAGAGGTAACATGGTATCTTTTTGTACCACTGTATCCTTGCATACCTGGAGGTTAGCTTAAGATTTAGGCTTGCTAGGAAAAAGGCTGTGATAGTTGATGAGGTCATTTGAAAATATTCTCTTGTACAGCTTTGAATAACATTATTCTGACTGTCACTCTGTTTGTTTTACTTGGTTATTTTAGTGATCTAAAGAGGAGAAACACATTGTAATTGAGTTTGCTTCAGTAATGCTTTGCTTTTCTGTATCTATAAAAATACATGTATGCTTGCAAGGTTAATTATGTGGCTATTTCGTGCTGAAATATCTTCAGTGAATCTTCAGGAAACATAACATTAGGTTAATTTGAAGAATGGTAGAATGACTTCCTGAGTAGTGATTAGGACTGTAATTTGAAAGATGGGAGAGAAGAACAGTATTAAAGAATGATAAGTGTTGTTTTACTACTTTTAATTCTTAAAAGCACTGGTTGCAGGCTGGAGCTTTTGTATGCTAGATGCTATGCAAGTGTGGGCAGGCTGTGCTCCAGTGAGCCAAGAAGTTCAGCGCAGAAAAAGAGAGAACAGATTCACACAGGTTTGTGGGGGAGTTGAAAGGCCCAATGCAGTAACGTTGTTCAGCATTGTCATTTTGAAACTGAGAGGAAGAAATCTTGGCGGGGGGTAAAAAAGGCTAGAGAACAGAAATGGAGACTGAGGAGTGAGGAAATAAAATGAGAATTTGGGGTGAAAGAGTGATGACAAGGGATGTAAGGAGCCGATAGTAGCCTCCTATCGTGTTGGCGAACCAGAAGGCTGAGAAAGGCCAAAGAGACATGGCAGGGGGCAGAAAGGCAATACTCAAAGCGAGAGACAATGCAGTAGTGGAGGAATTAGATATAGCAGCATTTGATAAAGACCTCAGGTGAATAGTCCTTTTAATGATGAAGTTGAGCCGTGAGGAAACATGGAGCTACTGGGTTGGGTATACTTGTCCGCATGGAAGCTGAAGTCTGAGGGGGAAGCATGGAAGTATGTATTAGAATATCACGCAAGGAGGAGAAGAGCCAGGCGTTGAAAGGTTTCTTTTAGAGGAGAAGGTTTGAGAGGTGGATGAAGACACCTTTGTGGAGGAAGGGAGAAGAAAAGGCTTCTTCAAAGGAAGAAGAGTGGGGGCAGGCAGATAGATGTGAACTGGACTGGAGAATATTTAGAAACTATCATTCACTGTGGAGATTTTTTTAGAGAGGGGGGCCTTTGTGGTAGTGGACAGCTCAGAAATCATTGTGGTCAGAGATCTGTCTTGGTGTATGCTGAAGTGATTATGGATAGCTGTTATATAATTACATCTGGTATGGGTGTTTCAGAGACCTCAAAAGAGGCAGTAGAGGAAGGGTTGCAGAAGATGGGCAATGAGGTAAGGAAAGGCATGAAAGGGGAATGAAAGTGATGGTAAGGGAATTGTATGGGAAGAGCAGAGCGTAGGTTTAGCAAAAAGCTCTTTGAGTTGAGCTCTCTTTCAGATCTGTATAGTATGTTCTTCTCAAGTTCTTGTAGTTGTAGAATTCAAACACTTCTGAAGAACAGACTTGTGCCGAAGCAGGTATATGGTCTGTTAGTTCTGGAAGGGAGAAAAACTGCGGGGAAACTTTTACTATATATCTCCCCACTCAGAACATGTATTTAAGGAAAAGGCCTTCTTGGAGAGAACCAAGATTAAATTATTAGGTGCTTAGTGTGTGCCCCCAAGCTCATAATTATGAATACACGGTTGGATTTTGAGAGTCAGCCTGCAGGTTGTTAACTTACATTTGGTATAAAGTTTCTATTGGAGCTTTGATGAAGCTCCAGTTGACGCATACCTTCTTTTCAAAATACAAGGTTACACCCATATCTATCTTATCTTTTGTTTCCAGACCTCTAATGGAATTCATTATAGGCACTAAACAGGACAGAGAGCCTGTCCAGTTAGCGATAGCATTGCTATTTGTTTCAGGCAGGGATTAGAGAGAAGTTGCTATACCTGGCAAATGCATGCTTTGTGCATGGCATGAGCAGTACTTTGGTTCAAGTTCATTAAATGCGGCAATTATTTATGTAATAGAGCTAAGAATTAAAAGATGAAAAAGCTAATGCTTTCATTGGCTTGAAGGAGATCACAATCTCTTCCTTGTTCTCACTAGTTGTACAGACTAAGCGGACAATTGAACTGAATGTGTTAATTTAGGATGGTTTAAGTTCAGTCAGGCATCCAGGATAGACATAAACATGGTGTGATTTGCTTTCTTCCCCTTTATCAACACAGCACATATGATTGTCTTGGGAAGAACTTTAGAAAAAGCTGTAATATCAACGCAGCAGCAACAATGCTAGTGGTGGAAGCAGTGAGTTCTTCTCATTTTCGAATCTTTGCAGATCTCTACTTCTGCCTATTTTCAGCCTTTTTATTTAATATGTATTATGCAATTTCAGGGTTTCCACTATATCAAGTATTTTAAGGACTTCTTAGGTGAGCTAGTGTGTTATGTCCTTTGTGGAGTCTTGTGCTTATGTTGGGACTTTCCTTGTTTGTACCTGAAGGTGATTACTGGCAGTGCTGTTGATGTGGGGAAGGTTTTATCTAAATCGTACTGACTGTAATAGAAGAATTGTGTTAGATGAGAGTCTGATGTTTTGCTGTAAAGGTGATTCGGTTCTGGGTTAATCTAATTTCTGCTAAGAATTCATTTTGCAGCTGAATTCTTTTATCTGAGAATGCCTCAATTCTTTCAAGTTGTAACACCTTAGGCTAAAGTTATAAAGGTAACTGATAAGAGTCATGTAAGGCACTGCAATAAGCACATTATATAATTTTCACTGTTCTAAGACTCTTACCATTACTAGTGTTTTCCCCTGTTCCTTCCCTTCCTGACACCCAGTGGATCTAAATTAGAAGTAATGTACTTGAGATACAGTGCTAGCATTTGAGGTTTTGAGGTCTTGCTTGTGGAATGTCATGGGTAACTATGGCCGAGTATGAATCACTGTTCCCTAGCTGGCAAGGCACGTCTCACTGATAAGGAGTAGCCTCGGTACACGTGGCGTATAGTGTAGAGTCTGTGTAAATGAGTTGTGTGCTGATTCTATTCAAAGCCAGGTCAGGATCAGGTAAGCAAGACTTACTAGCTTTGGTCTGTTTTTGGCTTGGTAGGAGGGAGGTGAGGAGAACATGTTAGTGGTCAGAGGAACAGAAGGTCAGAGAAGAGGCAGCAGCAGCACAGCAGGACAGAACAGCTCAGGAAAGCAGCTGCTCTTTCAATAGAAATGTAGGGTATGTCATAACTCACTTTTGGCAGAAAAAACCTTTTCAGCTTGCGGCCTGCGCAGTCTCTTCAGGTTGGTTGAATGTGGTTTTCCTCTGATACATGCAGACTTCTTCGTAGCTGAAGAATATGTTTCTGTAGTCTCCCTAATTAACTGTGATGTATAATGCTCTGTTTCTGTTTATTGTAGTTTCTGATAGAAGTCAAGAATTCCCTTATATCTTCTGTGCCATCTAACTGGGTTATGGTTAGCAGGTAAAATGTCTTCGTATTCTAATACATAAGCAAAAATAAAATATGTCTTTTAGTATTAAAGCTAATTCCTTATATATTCTGTTTTCTCCCTGTATTTTTTATTTTTAAACTGAAAATCAATGGAACAAAATTGTCATCTTAATTTATTGTCATCATAAGTTTTATCTAAAAGCAAATAGAACAACTGGGGTTCTTGAAACATTTTTTTTAACACAATATATACTTAATGTAATTTTCCCTGGTTGGTCTTTCAAAGGATATGTGTTGGTGTCAAAACTGATCTTGATTCAGTTGCACCTATAATTTGTAGGTACAAGCCATCCAGGTTGTTCTTAATGTGTTCAGAAATGTAAGGGTAGCTGTGCAAAGATGCGTTTGTGCATCCCAGTAAACTCAGTGTCTGTAAGATGTCATTTTACTCTCATATGCCCAGGCTTTGCTTGCTTTTGTGATTAGTGTTATGTAAGCGCGATTTTTAGATAGCTTTGGATACTTTTATCAGTAAATGAAACAGATGGACTGAATTATGTAATTGACTTTTTTCTTCTCTATCTCTTATTATTTAAACAATACCTTAATGTTATAATGCATGACCACAGACAGCTATCACCGTTACTTAGGTCTTAGAGAACCAAGGAGACGTCTTAATATTATCTTACCCAGAAATAGGTGAACTCTGAAATGTTATTCTCTTGACTTATGCTGTTCTGTTGACTTATACAAAGGTTTAATACTAAAACCACATAAATTATCCAGAACTAAGACTGTGAAGAGCAAATTACAGCTATTCTGGGTTTTGTAGAAGAGTGTCTGGGAATGCCAAAAGTAGCCCTTAGTAAAAATAGCAAGTGCCCCAAACGGAAACTAGTACCCATGCAAGATACTCTGTATTTACTAAGTTTATGTCAGGCTAGGTAAGTTTTCCTCTTTAAAGTCACCTTTGGGAAATTTTTTCTTGGAGTTTATTGTATATGCCACCGAGTCAGGAAAAAAAGGTCATCCGTTTGTGCAGTGTATTGCTGAAAGTTTTGTGAGCTATGTACTTAGTGATATATGCTACATTGCGAAAAGCTTTTTAAAAGCTTTCTGAATTGGCCGTGCTTTAGTGACCAAGCACTCTATTCACAATATGGAATATTGGAATCAATAGAGTGTGGTACCACAATAAAAGAACATTCCTTTTTTACATCCATTTCAAGGCTTACAGAGAATAAGAAAACTAGTCTAATTTTTCATGTAGATGGCATAACTGATTGCTTAGTAACCTTGATTTCCTACTTGGCTTTTCTCTCTCTTCCAGCACAAAAGCTGTCAGCCGTTTCCACTCTCCTTTTATTATAGAAAATTACAGACATCTGAATCAGCTTCGGGAGCAGCTAGTCCTTGACTGCAGTGCTGAATGGTTAAATTTTCTAGAGTGAGTTTACAAAGTAGATTCAGGTTTCCTCGTTTTATTATTTATTTTATTGCTACTTGAACAGAAAAAGAAATATATTTGTTTAAGAAAGATTATTAAAGTTGATAATTAGGTTTGTTGTGGACAACTCAATTGAAAGATTTGGTAAATTAGAATATTATCTTTGAAGTTAAGGTATTTGAAGGTAAGACCCTTTCAGACTTAGGCCAGCAGGGATATCTCCAAAAGATTTTGGAATTCTAATGAAAATACAGTATTAAAAAAAATGAAGTGCCTCTCTTAAATTTGAAAACTAGCACTAAGAACCTGAAAATGTGACTGACTATAAATGCATGATATTGTATCTTGCTGCTGTAGTATTCAAATACAAGGTAAATGAGAAGAAAAGAGAATTCATTATACATACAAGCTAATGAAATTCACTTTTTATATTAGTTGATATACAGTATGGCTTCCCTGCTAAGTGTACCATTGTTTAAAAAAAAGATTAAATAAAAAGAAAATATTCAGGCAGTCTCTTGGGTAAATATGATTATTGATAGCCCTATATTTTATATGCTAACCCTGTTAGTGCCTGTAAATCTGTTTGCTAGAAGGTAACCAAAGTAGTATTCTCTCTCACAACTGGCATGGGAGAACTTTTGTAGCAGGTCAGAGTTTCAGAAGAAATTATTTGACCTTTTAGCCAAAGAATCTTCAAAATGGCTCTGCTGTAACCCTCTGTGATCTACCATCACATTAAATTTCTGCAGATAAATGTTTTTGTCCTGACCTTCTAATTACTGTATATCTCATATGTTAATGATCTTATCTGCAGTTTTCTTCCTCAAAAAATACTACCTTTTTTTGTTAAATTGGGTCTGCTCTGTTTACTGGATGGAATGCTGGGCAGACAAAATGAGTGTCATGTACCTCAGAAAGGAGTGGTCAAGCTTTCTGGTGCAGCAGTCCAAAATCTTCATATGACAGAAATCTAGAAGCTGCAGCCTAGGCCCTCTGACATCCAAGATGGGGGTTGGCTGCTCTCACATTGGTTCATGGATGGCAGAGGATAATGGTTTTCCTGCAGGGTTCCACCTCTGTTGCAGGATGAGATCAGGCTGAACGTACGTATGGCTTTAAGGGGGTGAGTCTCTGGGTGCTCTTACATCTATGTTGATCTAGAGACTCACTGCTGCCAAAATCAGCAGTTCTGCTCCGCTCACAACCTCTCCCACATGGTGGCATTGATATCTCTGCAGTCAGAGAGTGAGCAGAGTGGGAATTAAGCTGGTCCTACAAAAACACAAGTACATTTTATTTGACTTCGCTCCGTGAACAGGCTCCACTGCTGGAGCATCAGTTGCTGAGGACAGAGAGGTTGGAAATGTGGGACAGTAATGTGAATAGGACAGAAGGGGACAGTAATGTGAATAGGACCTCTCTGACTGCAAGCAACTTAGCTGTCGTGTGCAAGCGTGCCCATCCTTTGGGGCTCATGCACTGTTATCAGTTCTGTAAAGGCCCCAGCAGAGCTGTAGGTTCCTGTTCCGTTCATTGGTGCCCAGCTCATAGTGCATGCGGTGACATGGATATGACTGAGGCTGAGATTTTACCCTGTAGTAGGAACCTTAAAGATTCTGTTAATTTGGTAGGAACTAGAAAAACATTCTAGTTCACTCTCCTGTGGCAGTGTTGGCTTTGCAATACTATAAAAATAGTTTTATTGAATAACTCTTGTCACTAAATTAGTCATGTAAGTTTGAATAGATCTATGTTAACATTTCTTCACCTCGATCTGCTACTTCTCATATTTACTTTGCGGTTTTCAGTGCTGGGAATGAAAATGTGGGAGAGCTTACTTCTTCACCACCCTACTTTTTTTTTTTTTTTTTTTGAGTTTTGCTACTTTGATATGGCTTCTGTTTCTCTTATGTTTCCCAATTTAGAGTTTGTAGTTTTATATTTCCCTGTTGTAACTTTGTGACTAGGAGAGAGGAGAAGAAATTCATGCAGGCTAGGAGACTGAAGTCAGCTGAAAGCTATGTTCTCTTGGTAACGTCATTATTGTGCTGTGGGAAACAATACCATAAATTGAAAGTGAATTCTTGAGTTTTCTATTGTACATAACCATATTTAACTGAAATTCTAGACAGTTCCTGTGTTCAGGCACTTTTACTATAATTTATAGTAGAAGTAAATTGGCAGTTGGGATGGATTCAGTTGCCACTGTGATAGACAGTGGCATGTTATAGAGCTGATTAGGCAGCAAGGATCAGCTGCAGACCCTTTATATACAAGCTAGATAATTTCATTTTGCCTGCTTTTTCAAGCTTAAAATCCCTGTTACAACAGGAACATGAAGTCTGTCTCGGTTAAGATTGTGTCCTCATATTAAAATTTAATACACTGCTGGGAGATTTGAATTCAGAGAAATTTAAAGACTGTAAGAACCCTGTGAGAAATGTGTATAGGGTATCTATTGACAATACATATGTATTCATACGAAATTAATTTTTTTCTTCTCCTGTTATTTTTCTCTGTTTTGCTATAGTCATTTTAGTGAACATTATCACCCTGTGTCTAAAGCGATTGGTCACCTAGCAACTATTGACTGTCTGTTCTCATTGGCCCAGGTGGCTAAACAAGGAGACTACTGCAGGTAATCAATTTTTAATTTTTATTTAGGATTTTATAGGGAAATAGAGTATTTAAAATAAATTTAATTTGAATGTGTGTAGTACAATAAAATGTATTATTAAGATTGTTTACAGCAGTTTCAACTTAAACTGTTTTGCAAAGCAACACTTGCAGGCTTAATCCGAATCTGTAAACAATACAGTTTAAATTGGACAGCTTGTTCTGGTCTGTCTGTTGTTTGACTTGAGTCTAATAGATGATGCCTCACATGTATGTAAATATTTGTTAGAATTTAGATGAAAATAATGTCCGTGCTCTTATTTTTTTCTTAAGAAGGTTTGAATTTATGATGTCTTTCTAACATGTCATACACCTTAGAAACTTAGATATATTTCAAAGACATACTTCTAGTGAAGACAGGTGAATATTAATGTGACCTTCCAGAGCAGTGATGATATCTCACCTAGGATGATGCGTTCAGGTCAGATCAGCCTCCCTCTGCCTGGAGGTCAGCCTGGGGCTGCTTCCTGAGTTTGTCCATCCTGCAGCTCGGTGACCCACTGAGCTGCCGCTTCAGCTTGCTGAGTGCAGTCCCAGAGGCCAGCAGTTCCTGTTGCCAGAGGCTTACAGTAGAAGGGGTCAGCTTCCAGTCTGCAGCCACCCGCCTCTGTCCATTCCATGTGCCTTTTTTGGAAGTGCTGTATTTAACTTCTAAAAAGTTTTCATTGTGGGGCTGTGCCACAACTGACTGGACAATTACTTAGGAATAACCATCTAAACTAGTAAAATTTGAGACCCTTGGAAATCCAGCAAATCATGTATTAGGTGTATATGGTAGAAGAGAAATCAACTGACATACACTTTGCTTTATACTGCGTTGCAGATAATATTGATCACTTCTGGACCTTCAGACCTTGTGTGCCTCTGTCAAGATCTCTTTGAAAGTAATTGCTAGCTTATTTCTGTATACTCAGATAAGAAAACAAACTGAAATCTGATTAATTCATTATGGGGAGTTTAAATAATTCACTGAATATTAGAGTGGCTTAGAGCTTTTAAATTGGCAGGGAGGAGACTTCTCAGTTAAACTTCAGAAGGAATTACTACAGTTCTTTGGTGTGTTAAGCCTCAGGGAATATGTCAATAATTAAGTTTGGAGGGCTACTGAAAGAAAGATTGGACTTCCATGTTAGTTAATTTAAGTATTTCTGAGCTTGAACCTTTTTGGATTAGATGAGGATTGTTTCATACCACCCTACTCAGAGGCGTTTAACTGAATTGTGAAGTTAGGAACCCACGTGCCCCACACAGTTGCTGGGGAGAGGTGAGCACCTCTGACAGCCTCCGCAGGCCGTCTTGGGACCTCTGCTTTGAGATGCTCATTCTTTACATGGATAGTGTACAAAGCCAAGGTTCTTAAGCCGCAAAGGTAGTTCCATGAAGGTGATGATATGGGTAGCCTCATACATCATCTGAGATTTGTGCAGCTGTTTTGCAGACTTGTGGATTCCTTAGCTTTAAGGAACACAGCTGAAAAGGTATTTTATGACTAAATGACATGTTAGGACGTTCCACAGCAACTTACTAATTTTTTAAAAAAACTTCATGACACATGCTGTGTGAACACAGAGCAGGAAGGATCTTTTGAATGGCTGTGTCTGAGCCCCTGCTTCGGCTGGCTCTATTGTCTGAAAGCAGAATAGGCAGTCCGCCAGGCTCCTGGCATCCTGAAACCACATCCTCTCTCACAATTATAGGGAAGGAGACTCGAGCAATTTAAAAAAAAAAAAAAAAAAAAAAAAAAGATGCTCAAAGATGAGGGCAGAGGTTTAAACTAGCAAATGGGTCATTTAGCTGGCATCTTCCTCTCTCATTTATGAAGTGGAGAGGGGTAAGTGCAGCTAGGTATGTGCTCCTCCCTTTTTGGTCCATCACGTTACAACTCCAAACAAGTTACCCACCCACTGAGAAAGGGAGTGAAATTTCCTTGCTTTGTCCCCAGCTCTAAGGCGCTCTCCTAATTGATTTCACCTCAGCCATACAACTGTTGGAAATCTCCTTATGCTAAAAAACATGGCATTTTTAACTTGTACCTCTTTCCTCGGTTATATGTGTTCCTAATATGCCGTTTTTTTTTTCCCATTTTCCTTTCTAAGTATACAATCATTCTTCTATCCAAGGAAAACCACATTCCCTACATCTTGTCTTCCCTCTAAAGCCTACACAAAGTGTTACTTAATTTCCAGCCCAAAAATTCTGTGGCTGTATTCCAGTATTCTTTCTTTTCCTAAGCTACTGCTCTTATTGTGGAGTGCCTGTATTTCTAGCCTTGGAAAATGCTGTTGCTGAGACATGAAACCACGTTTGCCTCCCAGTGAATGTTACATTTCAGTTATATCGAAAAAGAAAAAAATACATTGCAAAGAACAAAAAAGCCACAATCATGACTTAATGGAACATGCTGTTTTCCATTTTGTGCTCTGTGAAGAGCTTTTAGGAGATAGGTAGCACTGAATCATACATATTCTATTTTGAATATCCTTGAATATAGATTTGCAGCTATAAAAGCTGGAAATGTTTGAAGCAGCATTTATTTTATTCTTACCTGGTTTGGGGATGAGGAAAAATAGGTAGAATAGATCTAGTTTGCATATCTTAAACAATACCGTCATTTCAGTGTGTCAGCTTAGATAGTAAGCTCTTTCTGCTGACAGTTATTGTAATGACTCTTAAACATGTTTGGGAGTTGTTGTCAGATATGAATGCTGCTAATGTTCATAAGAGGACTGTGCTTCTGTCATGCTGTAGTCTTTGATTTGTATAGGTTAATGTGTTACTGGTCGTGATATCTACAGTTGGACAGTTTTTCTTACTCCCCGTGCTCCAGCCAGGACTTGATGAAGTGGCAGGTTAGCCTAGTTCATCCAAAGAATCAATGTTGAAATTATTAAATGTACTTGCAAACGGTCGAACTTTGAAGAGCTGGTACAGTGGCAGAGAGAAGATAGTTTTTTTTGCAATTACTTGCCTATTTTCTAGTTCTTCCTAGTTCTTTAGAATATACATAAATGACTGAAAACATTCCCTAGGTAAAGAAAAAATTATGGAAATACTCTAAAAATTCTTTATCGAATCTTCTAATTCTTTTTATAACTGAATGAAACTGAGGAAATTTATTGGAGGAATTCATTTTTGTTTCATTTGTAACTTTTCACAAAAATTTGCATCTTAGACCGTACCCCATAAGCTTTAATTGCAGTAGTTCAAAATAATCAGATAGAATAAACATTGAAATTTACCTCTCTTCCTTTCTGCAGACCAATTGTGCAAGATAATCAGAGAGAAATTATTATAAAAAATGGCAGGCACCCTGTGATTGATGTACTACTGGGAGAACAGGATCAGTATGTTCCAAACACCACTAACCTTTCAGTAAGTACTGAGATATCATTTGAGCTTCAAAATCGTTCAAGGGAAGGACTCTAGGATTTGCTTCTGGGCCAGGAAATTAAAATAAATAATTTAATCGTACAACTGACTGCCTACTTGCATTTCAGAAGGATGTTGTTAGACATGACCACATCTATTTTGTCCTTTTTCTGATATCTAGTAGCCAGATACATTCTGCAGTCTTCTTCAGGCTTAACGTCATAAACAAATGAAAAGTAAAGTGATCTCAAAATTAGGAAAATAAGTTTAAAACAGTAGTTTTATGAAAGGTAAATGGGTACAATCTTTTTTTAACAAAGTCATTGTGGGGGACTGCACAATTGTCTGTAATTTTAATCTCAAGTTCGTGGAGTTTTTCCCTAGTTGGTTCTTCATAGATATATAATATACGAAATAGCAAGAAACTTCAGTTTCTGTGTCACCTGAGCAGTTTTCCAATTTACTTCTAAGGTATCTCAGATGTAGGTAATTCTCTACTATGTGTTTTCCATTTTTTTCTGGAATTATTAAAATCATACGGCACTTATTAATTTTACAGTGTAGCTCTGGCTCTCTGACTGTTCATTAGCTAGTATCATGTGCATATTCTGTAGACTGCACATTAGTTGTAAAAAGCCTTTTATATTATTGTATGATAAAGCTTCCTAATGTGTAACTTGTAGGCCGTAAGTCCCCAGACTATTGTTTTCTGCCATAGAGGATTAAGTAACATAAAGTTGAGAGGCAGGAAGACTATAACTTGCTTGGTACTGTTGTCGATAGATCAAAGAAAGTGAGGGGCCCCTTTTTAACAGTTTCTATTCAGTGTTACCTAAATTTTATGACCTAAATTACTTCAAATTGCTATTCATATGCAGTTACCGGGGGTAGAAAACGTTGCCTTATTTTATTTCGTATATCTGTTTCTGATGAGCATATTCTAATTTTTTTCCTTTTTTCTTGAAAAGCTCTCTTTTAAGTTACTGTCATCTTGAGATTTTTTTCATTAAATATTCATCTGGATACCTTTTTTTTTTTTTTTTGAAAAATTAGATTTCTGTTCTTCATTAATGTGAAAATGTGCTTGCAGCTTACTTCTGAATGCTAGCTGCCTTTTTGTACTACTGTATGAACTTAGAAGAGGTAGCAGACATCAGTATGGAATATTGCTGTGATAAACCCCATTCAAGTTTGTGTATATTTATCTTGAAATATTTTTAAATGCTGAATGATGGTATAGATAATTGTGCAATACTTCAGTAAAAAGTAAACATTTTAAAAATTACTCATCAAGTCAGAACAAGCAACAGATGGCATTTACACAAAATCTAGCATTTCATTCAGTAATCATCATGCACTTTCCCCTGTTAGCCACATTCTAATGTTAGATTTCCCCATCTTGAATATTACTGAATCAAGTAATCATCTTGGTAAAATTGACTTCACTCCTACTGTTGGTTTGAGTTCTGTCTTTTCTGTGAGAGGTAGGTGGGAATCCAGTTTGTTAGAATGCCTCTAGTTTTAAATTGAAGTGTTTGGATCAGCAGGGAAGTGCATCTCCTATCATGTTTTCAGCTGAAATGTTGTAAAATATCTAACTTCAGGAAGAGCTTTCTTACAGCGCCCTGACATAAACATCTTGTTCTTTCCTTCCACGCCAAAAAATATCCATGGATTCTTTTACTACTTGTAATTTTAACCAAAAATTCCAGTAAGATGTTAGCTTACGGTTTCATGTAATTGTAAGGGCAGATGGGTTTTCTGATGTGATGCTGCAGCTTATGTTCTTTCTGAAAGCTGGTTTAGCAAACCCACCACCAGTCACAGAACGTGCTTGGAGGGACCCTGGAGGAATACCAAACACATGCAAGAAACTTGTGGGTTGAGCCTCACAAATCCTTGGGCTGCCTGCATGCAAGCAAAGTCTGTTCTGTGGATTTTAGCAGATGAACTCGTTCTAGTTTTAAGTATCTATAATTCTGTTATGTTGAGCCAAATGTTGGCCCTGACAAAATCTTAGTAGCAGTTTTGAAACCGTATCCTGAAGACTGGAATGTTACGAATTCTCTTCTCCCTGCAGCAATATGCATTTCATAACATCCATCCTTTCTTCCTGATAATGGCATTGCTTGCATTTTGACTACATGGTGAGTTTCTTAGGGATAGGGTTCCCTTAACAAAAGCTAAGCAGCTGTTTGCATAATATAAATACCTATTACATGTATATTCTGTATGGTCTGAATTGTGATCTAAAATTGACAACCATAGGTTAATATTTTTTGCCTCCCTGTTAACAGAACAGAAGTGCAATAGAAAAGCAAATCTGTAAAGATCATGAGGTTTATTCTGTAGAGATTCTTATATTGTTCTTGTTGTGGTAGTGCCTGATCCCTTCCAAGTTTCCTAAGTAATGTGGCTAATGTTTGTTATGCACACCTTGTCCTTTTTTCTGTGCTCCTCCTGTGGGGCAGTGGAATGTGTTGCCTTTTGATTAGTTTATAATTTATAATTTATTGGATTTTGTTGTATGTGTACACGGTAGAAAGGAAAAGTCTTAATTGTCTGAAGTTTGATTATCCTTCTGTAACTTCATTTCCTAACCTTGATTCAGGCCCTGAGAACTTTATTTCCTCATAGGTGAGTTTTAATGTTTTATTAGCAGTTGTCTTGCACCAGAGGAAGAAGGTTTTATTCTGGAGCCCTAGACACTTTTCAGTACTCTGGGGATTCTTAGGGCTGAGATGAGCTTTTACATTTGATTTCATTTTTCATAGGATTTCAGTTATTAGATGCAGTGATCAATCAGAGATCAGATACAGCGTGTTCACAATATCCATGCTGCAGTCAAGTATTGAACTGCAATGTCTTGATTTCTGGTAGCACCTGGTTTGTTTGGATTGGGTTGTGTTATACTAAGGCAAACAAAACAAAAAGGAATGGATGTAAAATCTAGGTCAGGTCTTTGTCTACCAGATCTACCAAATTCCCTATTTATCAATGAGAACTCTAACCAGAGAGGAATCCAGATCAAAACTGAATTATGAACAGCATGGGCTATTCTGAATTTATCCCTTCTGCCAAAGGAAACTGCACAGAAAGTTCTTGAAGTGCTGTATTGGCTCCTTGATGGAGAAAGGGAAGCTTTCTCCTTTTCCTGCCCATTTTGCTCAAGAATAATTAATGTCGACTGTGATGATTCTCTTTCACCAACCTGGAAAGGTCTTAGGAAGATTTATGGGTCTGAGACTTCCAAATATCTTGAGAAATGAATGCAATGGCCTCCAAGAATGAAGCAAGGTGTTCACTTGGAAGCAGAATATGTAATCCTGAGAACATGTCCTTTGTCCTTCTAAGTCGTATATACACACCAAAATTTCTTATGCAAGTGCTGCAGGTCAGGGCAGTATATTTAACCACTGTTTTATATTTCCAGGGAGATGGTGAAAGGGTCATGATAATAACTGGACCCAACATGGGAGGTAAGAGCTCCTATATAAAGCAAGTTGCGTTGATCACAGTCATGGCACAGATTGGTTCCTACGTTCCTGCGGAGGAGTCGAGAATTGGTGTTGTGGATGGTATTTTTACAAGGTAATCTTTTAAAACTTGCTGTATGTTTAGGAACACGTTATGACGGGGTTTAACAGGGGTGTGTGTGTGTGTGTATACGTATGTATATACACGCACACACATATATGTATACACACACATATATGTGTGTGCGTGTATGTATATGTATGTAGCAAAATATAATTTCATTTTTCATTTAGAACTTTAGAGTTTATACTTACAATTTTCCTTTTCATTTTTAAATGCACAAATTGGTTATTTGGTTTTGATTCCTCATTTTCTGGTAAGCTGTATGACCTGTTTTGGTCAGGTACTAAAGTACCTGTTTTGGATTAATGAAGTCAGACATCTGAATCTTTAAAGGATGTTTATGTCTGTCTTGATAAAGATCCAGATGTCTAACTTCATCTGCCCAAATGGTCATGTCAGCTAAATATTCTACTGAGCTATAGCCCAATGGTGCTTCCCCTAAAATGAATACCATCCCTTCTGAAAATCATGCCACTTTCTGCTGTGCAGCACAGTTGTACATTGCCACAATATTTGCGATTGAGAATTTTGGTCTGCATATATTGTTTTCATATTCTCTTCCTGGTGCTATCATTCTTGAGCGTCCTTTACTTGATGACTTCTAAAGACTATATGATTGCAAATCAGTTCACTCAATGTCTCAGGTTTCTTTTTAAAATAGTGCTGAATAAATTGTAAAAATTATTAACAAAGTCAAAAATGGTGTGTTTTATAGTGTTACTGAGGTTTATCCATCTGTTTTTTTCCTTTCTTCTTTTTCTATTTTTTAATAATCAAAAGTTCTGTGTTACTGATGCGATCTGAACTGTATAATTGATGATTTTAAGTTTCACAAAGATGGTGTATCTGTGGTAGAATTATCTTTTCTGCAATTCTAGTTTTGTAGTGGCAGAGTGTATTTTAGAGTTAACTTTTATCACAGAATCTGAAATATTGCTCATCTGGGATTGCTTCATCATATAAAGACGTTGTGTTCTCATGCCTCATTGTGTCACGACAAAAATGAACAAAATTGCGCTTTGATGCACTTCAGTGCTAAGTGATTGAACAAATTGGAAAACAATTTATATTATCTTTCCAAAATTAATTGGAACTGAAAATTCAAAATATTTTTTTTCTCTACCCTATATGGAAAGTAATTGACTGATTTATTGATTGAGCATTTGTTGAGGGGAAGTGGAGAGGCATAAGATGTAATTTATTCACAGAAAACAACATTCTAAGGTTACTAACAGTTTGGAGATTATTTTTGTCTTCCTCTGTGTTTCCTAGGTGAACATAGACCACCTTTCTTGTGGTGGTCTGACATTGACTTAATTTCTAACCATAAGGGTATAAGCCTATTTCTCCTATGCGGACACCCCTTTCCTCTACTTGTGTTTGACTGTCATTGCAACAGGATGTTTCTGCAGGAAAATTGAGAAATGTGACTGAAGTCACTGGGAGTGCTGGTTCGTTGCGTGCCCGCTAGCAAGTCAACAAACTGTTCTTTGTCCTCTGTAATCTGAAATTCTTGAATTCAACATATCTGTGTTTCATCTGTTTGTCTCTCAATCCACGTAGCTTTTTTCTACGTTGTGTATATTGTGTATATTTTAGCACCTGTTCTGTTAAGTTTTACCTTCAGCTATGGTACCTTGTGCTTTTAGAGCTTAAGCCGAGCAGGATCAGGGCATGACGCTTCCTGGTGGGGAGGCTTTAGACATGTTAATTTAGTGCCCAATCAGATTCTAACCCAGGGGATTATTTTTTTTTTTCCTGTCTAAATTAGCTTTGGAAACTCAGCTGCATATGACATTCTTCAGTTAATCAGAAATGTGTCAAAAATGGAAATATGGATGCCAGATGTCTGTACTAAAGAATTATTTAAATTGTTGTCTTTGTGCTGATAATTAAGAGTAAACTAATTGGCTCGAAATTAATCAAAAAGAAACTTTACGATGCATTACTGAAATATTCTTAGTGAGAAATAATCATGTGTTAACAGAAGAGTAACAAGAAGCAAAAAAGATGACTTTACATATTGCATTCCTTCAGAAATCCAGGATGGTCACTTAGGTTTGTGAGGCATATTCGGTGGAACCTCTTGTCTGTGCATGTGTTTAAACCTCCATCTTCCCTATAGTATAATTTCAGGGAATCGTTTATGTTGTTGGGGCAGGCCCTAGCCGTTTGCTAGGGGTTTATAAGATATTGTGAGTGTCACTATCTCTAGTTTGAAAAGAAATTACTTTCTGTTTTCTGCAACTCAAGCGCTCAAGGTGTACAGAGACTGTAAAGGAAGCAGCCATGTGTATTTTGGGGGTTTTGCTGGGTTCTGGAAGAGGTCTCAAAGTATGCAAGTTCGTCAGGCCAGATTAATCTGGTATTGTGTTGAGGGTATTTCTGAGCTTTGAGAAGTTATCCATGTAATAGAATAGATTTTAATGCCTGGTTGGAGAAGAGAAACAATAACTCTGGCTGCTACCTGATTTGTCCTTTATTATTTCTTTAAGGCTTTATCTGGCTGAACATACGTTCTTAAGCCTCAGCTTTTGCCAGGAACTCTCTTCTGGGTGGGAATAAGCTTGAAGAGATCAAGGACTGCAGTTCATACTCTTCCCCCAGCTCAGCTTCCCCCTAGCTTTTTTTTTTTCTCCTCATCTGCTGTTTTCTTACATGATGCAGCTATGCAGACCTCCTTTCTGCATGCTATCCCAAGCCACAGCTGTTTTGCTGGCATATGGCATTTTGTTGTTAACTTTGGTATATTTTTAATCTTTTAAAAACATTGCATGGAAAGAAGTCAGTTTCCAAGTTATTTTCATCACTACCATGGTGTGTTGCTTTTTTTAAGATACTGCCGTTAGAACCCCTGCTTTGAGAGGTGCTTTGTGGCATGACTGCATGAAAAGTTTTGTGCATGAGGAGGGCCAGCAGGGTGTTTTGTTTTTGTTTTCTAGACTGCATCACTGCATTTTCAAAGTGTAAATGTATATAGGTTTAAGAGATTAACATTTGTCTAGGATTTCTATTTTGTGGTCTAAGTGGTGTTTCCATGGAAATTGAAAGGCAGCTACTATGGTTATTCTGTTGGATATATTTAGTGTTTATATATTCTGGCTTCTCTAAATTGATTTTAAATACTGCATAGTATTACAGCAATTTTGCAGCTTTAAATGCTTATGTTAAAGGAAATATCTTGCTTACAGGTACAGTGAAAATAGGAATGGTTCATCTTCATTATTAGGTGTGTGGACACAATACAGTGATAAGGCTAGTCCAAGCATTTCAGAATAGCATTGATAATCTCATCCTAAAGAGGAGAGAGAAAGAGAAATTCTTTCACTGGGTAAAGTCTCTTAGCCCAGCTGACGTGCTATTACAAGTGTGTAAAATGGAAAAATTGGGGTTTTTTGGGACTCATTTTTTCATGAGTCAATGGATGTGTAAACAATTTTTGTACAAGTTACTACTGTTGGGACCTTAGGTATCCCTTAAATTGATGGGCATAGCTTATTTAATGAGGAACAAGTACACAATGTTCTAAGGATGTTTTGCTAATTGGTAATTTAATTTTAACTAAATCAATTTCATTATAGTTAGGAATTTTAGAAAAGTTTTGGAAAGATCAGTGCCCAGAAAAGTTTTGGAAAGATCAGTGCCCAAACTATACTGACGTGCAATGAAATTTGAGCATTTAATTCTCTGATACATTTAAAAATTCCCGTCCAAGGTTCTGCCTGCAGTAAATGGGTTCAATTTTCACTTTAAACCAATCTTCACTTTGTGATGGTTCTTCTTCCAATTCAGTTATTTGAGCATTTAAATTAAAGCAAGTGTGCACATGCACGTTTAGAGGTACTAATGAAAGAAATTCTGCTGACCTAATAGTGCATTCAGAAGAAGCAATGCAGAGTAAGCAACATAGGTTAGTGTAAGGTTCATAGCACTGCCCCATTGTCTCTGGTTTAGCTGCTGAGGGAAGCTGACCTTTAAAGAGGTCCCACTTCAGATCTGTTCTTGATACAGTTCCTTTCAGCTACAACACAAAGCAAAACCCTCAGTCTGTTAGCTGTAAGTCACCAGTGGCTCGTCATAAGAATCAGTATTCAAAATTGTGGGAGAGAAAGGCTGTTGTAACAATTTAAGTGTAGAATATGTTCAAATAAACAGGCTAATTAATAGCTGAAATTACTGAACACCCTGGACTCCAAATCTTAAGAGTCTATTTCTTGAAATCACAACCTACCAGTGGGAAGAATACTCTAAAGGGAGCAGGCAACTCTAGGATCTGATAAAGGAGAAAAGGAGAATTTCCTTTCTAGAGCACTAAACTACCTAGCTTTTTCTTCTAGTGTTGAAATAAAACCTAATTCAGAGATCAGACATAGGTATGGACAGTCACATATAGTGACATATGTGTTCCAGTGAGGGTTTGTGCTATCAGCCAAACTGGACATAAAGTGCAGCAAACTGGCATTAAAGGTGCAGCTTCAGTTGACTGAACTAATTGTGTTGCGCTGTGCTCCAGTTGCATTTCGAAACTGCCTCTTGCAGGTTAGGTAGCCCCATGCTCAAAGGTTAAATGAATAAAAAGAAAGCCTCAGTGAGGTAAATGTAGATCCCTTCTCACACGCTCTTCTCTTTCAGAAGAGTTATCTTTCTGTTCACTGAATCTCAGCTTGTCTGTAATCGTCATGATGCAAAGAAATGGAATAATCGTGATGCAAAGAAATTGTCGAAGAAGATATACTGAGAAAACTAAAGATGGGAGGAGGTTAGCAGTACAGGTTAATAGGTATATGTGGTACGTTACCCAGATAAGCAGGAGTCTGAGAATCACATGATCTATATTTAGGTGTACAGAACTTTGTCCTAAATTTTATCCCTGCGACATGTGACTTAGATGTATTTTTTGACATGAAAGGGATTTCTGATTGGTAAGTCTATACTTAGAAGCCATACTTTTAGTTCATATTCCACTGTGTATCATAAAACATTGTAAAAATAGAAGATGGTTGCTCACATTTGCTCAGGAGGGATGTTTTTGTTCTTTGAGTTGATGCTTATGTGCCTATATGCAGGCTCTTTGATAGCCATGGCCACAAACTGGATATTCAGATATGTTCTGGGGTTTGAGTTACCTACCTATTTTGGCTTTCCTGCTCTGGCTTTCTTTCATAACAACTCTGAAAAAGCATAATGGTTGTTCATGCAAGTAAAACTAGAGTGCACAAACAGTCAGGCAGTTGACCCTCACGTACCTGTTTGGCATGACAAAGCTGCATAGCCATTTAAATCAGGCTGTCTGACTTTAAGCTCCGGTTGTGGTACAGTGACCTGATGCTTCTGATTGATGCAGCAGAGACTGTGTCCTGTTGAGGTACTTGCTTGTGCCCCTGGCACTCTTGTGATATGCTTGTGTTTATTCCATATGCATTCCATGCATGCTGCATATGGAAGCTGAGAGAGCATCAGGTTCTGGCTGTGCTTCTTGAAGTTGTTCATGAAGGTGGTCTTCAGACCCCATCACAGAGACCTTACTGCCCTTGGAATATAGGAAACTGCCTGTAAGGAGAGGGAGAAGTAGAGGAGAGGAAAGGGTGCCATCTACATTGATTGAGGACTGGCAGCCTCATCCAATGCTGAAATAATGAGGTTCATCTCCCTTACCATTGGCCTTGGTTGGGTAATTTTACTTCAACTCCAGGAGCTGAGCTACAGTTCCAAGCACATCCAAGGAGGGGCAATTCTGAATTTAGCAACGAGCCCTATAAAGGGAAGGAACTGTGATCACTGCCGGGAAGAACTGTGCTCCTGACAGGTTTGCCAACTGAAGATCACCTCCTGCTATTGAAAATTGCATTTAAGAGCCTACCAATGTCACTATGAGCTGTATTTTAGCAGCGACACTGTTCAGAGGACTCTATTCACCCCTCACCTGCCCGGTCTTTCTAGATTCTAGCAAAATGTCTTCTCTGACCAGGCTGTATCTACCCTTGAAAAGGCATTCCAGGAGCATGCATTACCAGTTTACCATAGGACTGTCAGTGAGCAAGATATTATTAGTCTGTCCCAGACCAACACATCACTCTAGTTTGGCTGTATTATCCCAGTTGGGTCCTGATTTCTTGTTGATTCAGAGTGGCGCTCTATCTTATGCACACCCTGGTAGTGCTGGCCAGATATCTCTTCTCCTCTCTTCTAAGAAATCAAAGAGGTGCAAAAAAACCTCCTGCTGTACTTGCAATTCTTTGAACAAAGTGACCATCTAGCTATATTTTCAACTCCTTGCCCAAGTCAGCCAGTAAGCATATATTAGGCATTCCAGTCCACAGAAGAAATGCCATCATTTGTATGTGTACGTGGCTTAACATAGTGACACTGATCAGATTAAGTCTCTTTTTGTCAGTAGGAGGCTGCTCTTAAAGGCCAAGACGTTTCCTCACAGAGACTCTCTAAGTGGATAACTCAGTGCAACGTTTTGCTCTGCCAGCTGGTGGCTGTACCTCTCCTGCTGCCCATCAAGGCTTGCTCTGATTCTGCTCAGGAAGCATCGTCAGTTGATCCTGAAATCTGCAAAGCTGAGATGTGGGCTATTCCACTTGTGTTTGTAGAGCATTGTACGCTCACGTGGGTTTGAGCCTGATGTTAGATCTGAAGGGGCAGTATTTGAATCCCTACTTGACTGATGTGACTGGCGCTCTTTGTTTCCATCAGCCTGCGAGCAGAAAGAACGCGTGTCAGTCACCTGCGGTGGGGATCCATACTCCCAATAATCAAAGAGGAAAGGATGTTGACTTATACTGAAGTGGCATTTTTTTGTTGAGATACTGCATCCATCAAGGATCCTTTCAGCCATCTTATTTCTCTGCCTTGAGAGAGAACTCTCAAAACATGATTTATTGGCCGGGAATTAGGGATAGTGTTTGACTGTTGCTCTGTCTGTGGGCCTGTGGAAGAATGGTGGAGGCATGTGGCCTTTGGCCTCTTCACGTAACCCATCTGTGCAACCCCTGCAAGATCTGCAAGTATTGTGTTACTGCAAGGTGCATGTGAGAGGCCTTTTCCCACTGGTGTAAAATTCTTGGTTTTCTCCTTGCACTGGAAGGATCTCATGTATTGTCGATGGCACTGTTGCCAGCTGAAGAGCACAGAATTGACATGCAGAGGACGCAAGAGGGTGTAGATAACATGATCTTTCTGTCAAGTCCTCTTATTGAGGACAGCAGAGCATGGCCATTCCTCTTCCGGGGGGGGGGGGGGGGGAGGGAGGGAAATAAACCTGCTGGGGTCAGCTACTGGCATATCCCCCTCCCGGATAAGAGACTGACAAGTTTATTCCATGTATTCTGTTCCAGAGGCAAAACTGTCTAGGTGTAGCAAATTTTTACATTTGACAGGATCAAATGACCTTCGGGGACAACTGAAATTGTCTTGAGGTCGGTCATCCTTACCTTGTTTTGGCACAGTCTAGTGGGGAGGATATGATAATCTGGAAAGAAATGCTGTTAAAGCTTAGAGGGAGGTTTAGGAATGAAGCATTTCTTCAAAGTAAACTTAAAAGAACAAAACGGAAAACACAGTCTTTTAAACCACATTTCTTCGAAGGATCAACATCAAACATGCCACAATTCTTGCTTCTGTCTGTTTTCTTCAAAATGTCTGTTTGCCTGATCTCTAAATGATGGAGTTAACTTTGAAAAAGGTCGGGTCGTAGTGTAGATTTTTTTTTTTGGCATTACCTCCCTAAATACCTATTTAATTTTGACAGCTTGACAAACTCATATTGCTATTTTGTCAAGAGTATTTAGACTTGGAAGAAACTAGTAGACAACCTCCCTTTCTGTTCTCTCTCTAGACAAACGTAAGTATTTTAACTGCATAAAATGTGCATATTTATGGGATCAGTACAAATTTTAGTACTAATTAAAAATGATAGTGGAAAATGAATATTGTGGTAGCAGCTGAAAACATTTGTGCAATCAGTTTTGGATGTTTGCATATTTATTTTTTTTCTTTGCTTCCTTGGAATGTCACTATCATTAAAATTTGGAAGGTATTTGAAATTGCATTATTTACATTAACAGATTAAAATGTTGCAAGGATTGTTAGAAGTACATTTTACCAGAAGTTTTGAGAAAATTAGCAAGCACAGAATGGAATGGTGTTTGAAGCGGAAATAAAGAATGTTCGTATCGGAATAGAAATGGAATGGAAGAAGCTTTCCAGGTGCGTTTTACCTCAAATAAAATAAATTTAGATCTGAGGTAAATCACTTAATAGAAACAGAATAATGGTTGTAAATATTAATGGAAATGAACGTAGCATTTTGCTGATGGCAAAAGCTTCCCAGCTTTTTGTAATTGGGCGAATAATGTTTTATTGATTGAATAATAGGTTGAACTTTGCCTGCCAAGCCACAACCTTTTCCTTCTCCCCTGGTGAACCAGATGAAGAAATAGGACATGAATGTAGATATTCAGGGACAATTACATTAGAAGAGTTTAGGAGAAACAATACAGAGGAAGGAAGCTCTGGTCTTGTCCTTGTTTCATTCCGGTTTTACCAATTGACCAGTGGAAAGGAGGAGGAGGAACAGGACACAGGAAAAATCGCTGAGGCTTATTTAAAAAAATAAATAACAAGCTTGATTATTTGGAGCTTCACTGCAGAAATGTTGATATTTGCACAGCAATATGCCAGCTAAGGTTGGAAAATAGAGTTGTTTGTATAACAAGAATCCAGTTTGTTACATCCTTTGCTACTTTATACATTGATCAGTTCACAGGCAAGCTTTATTTGCAAGGAGACGACTTAGGATCTCACCTGCTTGAAGAAGCTTTATAAACTTTCTTTATTAGAAGACTCTTCTTGCACTGTGATTTCACTGAACATGATAAAGAAATGGACATTCTCCACCCAAAACTACCCTGTGTATTTAACCTTGATTATTGAAAGGGGAGGATGCTAATGACATTTTAAAATGGTTACTAGCATACAGGAAAGACTGGGGAGCTTTTATGTTTTAAATGTGCCTCTCCCATCTTGTTTTTAATCCTGTATTCAGTGAGTGGAATAGGTTGATAATGCTTCACACTCTGGGGACAGATGGATTTTTTTTTTCTTCTCCCCCCCCCCCACCCCCCGAATAAATATTAAACGAAAATATACTATAATTAGAATTGTACGTGAGATCACGTGTATGACTTTGTTTTATCATTAACAAAAGATCATTCTCTGAAGTTACAGCATCAATCCCATTACAGGAGCCCTGTGCCTTCCAACCTCAGAAATTAGTCAGATCGCTGGACTGGGCTAGCATAGACTTGGTGCATTCCCGTACTTGGCAATAATCAGTAGTTGTCCTCTATAGTGATCTCTGCAGTATTTTGCTAGACTAGCATATAGTCTCTCATTTATACATCACTTATGAACTTTGATGCTTTTAACTCAGAAGACCAGTTACCAAACTTAAAAATCCCTTGATTCTATTATTGCTTTATTAAGCTTTATTGATGTCTTTGAGGCTCATGGTAGGATTATGAAGATTAATCCTCCTATCTGTCCTATAAATATAAATTTGTTAAATCACAAAACCTGGCATGAAGATTCAGCTAGTCAGCTTCTTAATATTTTTATCATAAAATCCAAGCTACCAAATTCCACTCCTGATTTGACAGCGGTGGTTGGCGGGGTAGTGTGAATATATCTTGTGTAATTTAGAAATTGTCTTGAGAGAATGCTGAATAGAAGCTGTTGAAGAGTTTATTATTTTAGTAGAGAAGCTTGTCTGTGTATTACCTATTTTGACTAAAACATTGTTTGATTCCTCATTAGATTTTTTAGGTTTTTACACCTGAAAATTAATGTTTAAATCTGTACAATCAGACTCAAAGATCAGTCCCAGAAAACTTCAAAGCAAAGGTATTTGCTCACACCTTTGTATATTCTATTTACATCTGCTGATGCCTATTATTTTTACCTGACGCATTAATTTGTATATTGTGCAGAAAAATAGGGAACTATTCATAATAGGCAATCTCAAATTACTGGCAAGTCCGTATTGGAATTCTATATTAATTCTACAAGTATTAATACAAGTATTGTTTTAATGCTTTTATTACTTTGGAAAGCAACAATGCCAGTCAGATAGACAGAAGCTGTTAGCTGTCAAGACCCAAAAGTAATTTTCAGAAATACTATTTCTTTGTAGCGCAGTAATTTGTATCATTTTGTTCCTGCTTATTATATTTGTTTATTGTATTTGTGTTTATTGCTGGAGAAGCAAAAATGATTTAAGCCTTTCATTTATGCTAAGTGTCGTATAATTACATTTCTGGGGTAAGTTATTCTCAGCTTTCTGGAGAAAAGAAAAGGGGGTTGGATTAAATTGTCCATACCTATTTGCTATCATGTAGGAAGGCTGAGTAAAAAACTCAGAGGAGAATAAGTAAAAGTTAGAGTTGATGTCGTTGAATAGGAACCGTTTTTGTTGTTTTTCTAGAAAAGTTACATCTTGAACATATCACAAAGCATTTTAGCTGTAACAATTTCTGACAGTATTCTGTAACTCTACAGAAAGAAATGAAACTATGCTATGCATGTGTTTATAGCTAATTTAGCTTCACATCTTTATTATTTCATAGTAACAAGCATGTGCAGTAGTAGGGCAACAGCTCGTGTACATATATTTAACTAAACAGTTTATAGCTTTTGTATAAGGCATCTGATAAAATCAAATAAAACTAAATAAAAACTTCCATTTTGTTTGCAGGGGTTTAAATGAGACTTGAAAACTTGTTTAAGATGGAATATCTAACACCCTTAGTTATTTCCATATACAGGAAGTTTTGCAACAATTTCAGCTGTGTATTGCAGTAATCCTGAGAAGGGATTGAAAATTTTGTATATTAAAAATATATTTAAAGTTATTTGGAAAAAAAAAAAATTAAAACATGCTTGTCTGCAGAGCTGACCAATTTTTTGGCAGACAAGGTTGAGACTCATGAATAGAGCGGTGGTATTTACCTTTCTAAAACTGTTCCAGGCTGTGATTTAACCTAGCCACAGTTTGGATTTGATTTTCTGTAGTGCCCACAGGTTTAAAGGGGAAAAGTTCACTTACGCTGAATGCTCCAGCTATTGTCCTTAGTCTGTTGCTATAGTTTCGGCTTTTTAATCCCCCCTTGGCCTCAATCCTTCAGCTACATATGCACATTAACTTAATTACCTCGAGCTGCCTTCACTGGGATCTGCGAGTGAGAAGCGTGAACCTGTGCATTTTTTTTGGATTGGGTCTTTTGTCTTCATTTGTCAGCTTCTTCAGGCTGATATTGATGGCTCGCTAGTAAACACCCACATTTGAATATCTACTCTTCCAACTTACCCTTCAGCAAAATGATAGTAGTTTTAATCTGTTCCTTCTTCTGACTGTCAATAAAATTTTAACAGCCTTAACCATTTCCTAGAGAGAAATCAGGGTACGAGCATGTCTTTGGAGCTTTGGTCGCTTAATGGAGCCTTCATGAAGCTGCTTTTCCATCTCGTTCCAGCTTTTCAGCACACGCTGCCTGCACTGGCAGGTCTCTCGGTCAGGAGGGGTTGCAATGGAGACCTCAGGCTGGCAGCTTTGTACGGAGACAAATCACAGCTTTCTCACTGGGGGCCAGAAAGAGAAACGTTTAGTTTTAGGTTAAAGTAAATATAAAAACTGATCAACCTGTGCAGAGCAATCTATTGACAGAGTAGTTGTAAAATCCCTTGGCTGTTCTAACACAGAATTTAAGCTATTGCACGTGTACCAGATCTTCACGTTGCTCTCCTAGTTCTTAGAGGGGTTTGTTTGCTCTAATCAGACGCTCCTCAGGGTACTACCTCAATGTGTACGAATATAGATCCCAGAATCCTGAGTGTGAAACGCAGCTTTGGATCATTTGCATATATGCTTAAAAAGCTGTGTTCCTAAAAATGTTCTCCTGGTTGCTTGCTCCAGTTCTGCTTTTGTGTCTGTGCTGTTGCATTTTCTCCTGTTGAGTAACTCGATGAATGTTTTAAAAATACTTCTAAAACTTCCAGCCCACAAGACTTTTTACTTCTGGAAGATTCCAGAAGTCACAGAGAGTTGCCCACTTTGAGAGAAATACAGTCTCGGTAAACACAGGCCCCTTTTTTGAATAGCGGCTGTGCTTAATCGTAGTGAAAATGTGTCTGCTGGGGTTTCATTTGGTATCAGAAGGCGATGGCCTTACCAAAGTAACCTCTTTCGGCGCGTTTAGAGAAAAGGAAATCCGTTGCTGATCACTACCCTAACCTCCTATAAAAACCCAAGAGTCGGAGAAACCCATTTCAGGTCTCCCATGATGGGAGCCCGGCGAAGGGAGCCGTCGGCGTGTTGATCCGCTCCCCGGCCCCGGTGTCCATCTTCTGACGCACTGCGCGTTTTCTCTCCGGTGCCTGGCCCGCAGCCGGGGGCGCCTCAGCGCGTCTGCCCGCGTCCTCCAAGCGCTTGGCCCTCGCGCGCAGGGGAGGCTCAGCAGCAACGTCGAACACAGAGAGCGGAATTCAGACGTGAGCAAGTTTAGTTTTAAAACGCAATGGAAAATTGTGAAACGGACCAGAAATCGGTCGAGTTATTTTAAAAGCCAGTGATGTGTTTGCCTAGGTGAGGTAGCAAATGTTATTGGGAGCGGTCGTCCTGTTGAAGGCACCGTTGCTGCGTCTGAGAAAAGAACGTAGGCGGGTGACCTTCACCAGGCGGTGTAAGGCAAGGCGTCTGGAGAGCGGCTGCGCTTCCCTTGCCTTGTAAGACGCCAGGCAGCAGAGTCCTTTGGTGTGCCGGTATGGACCAGACTGGTGTCCCATATTCTGACCTCTGTCCTACCTGGCTCTGTCAGTTCAGGTGAAGCTTTTAAAATACTGGCTGTTCATTGCAAAGCACGGATGTTTTTATTGTTTCCTGTGGCTTTCAGCTGAAAATCAATGGAGTTCACATCACGAAAGCTGATTTGTTAGATAAGTTTCTCTTAATATACTGGGGTATTCGTGCATGCAGCATGCCTCTGTTGGCGATGGTCGATAAGGTAATAAGGATTTAAGTGATGACTTGCTCTGGCTATTTCAATTACCTGGGGAAATGGAAAAGAAACTGGTAAAAGACAAGTTTAGGGACGCGAGTATTAATATCACTTTGGACATGCTTATCACTTTTTTTCCAGCATTATGCAAAGTATGTTTCCCCTAGTGGTGTTTGGTTTTACTGCTTTCATTAAGTTCTCGGTGACTGAGAATATCATATGTCTGCAATAATTTACAAAATAAAAATGTAGTTTACACTAAATATTTAATGCATCCTGTCAGGCTTTTCAACAGCTATTCTTTTAGATTAGGTAAGGTACCATGGGTATTTCTTCATTTATAATTTGCAAATAATACAGTTGTAGAAATAGTTGAGTGAGTGTGTGCGTATTGACTGTAAATAGATTTATATTATAAGCATCCTCTTATTTCCTCCTGTTGTCAACCAGGTAAGCTTGCACACATTTAGTTTTTGGAAGTTGCTCCTGCACAGTGCAGAAATAATAACTGTCCCAAGAACAATACTTTGTGATGTATTTAAGCTAAGAGTTACTTTTTTGAATTCTGCAATTGCAGTTTATGTGAATTATTTTTCTTCTTGTCGGTTTTTGGTTTGACTCAGTAATAGAAATATTTGATGGAACAAAAGTAAATGATTTGCCAGTTCCCTGGGGGGCGGCGAGGGGGGAGTGTGAAGCATTAGTTTCTTGGCAGTGACCTGTTGTAAATTGGTAGATGCTATCCTCTAAAGAGTTACTCAATAAATTTTCCTTGCATATGGAAAGCAGCCAGGATTAGAATATCCAGCTCAGGCTACTTTTAGACTAACCACTGTGAAATTTTCATTAACTGCCTGAGTGTTTGTTTCTAAAATATTTGGGGTTTTAAACCACTCTTGTGGGTAAAACTGAATGATTGATCTGGTTAGAGGTTTTTGGGTACTTGGAAGTGTGCTAGGAGAGGACGTGCAATAGTCAGCCTGCCAGTCCTCAGTTTAGTGTTTCTGTTTTCGTTTTCTTGGCAGACCCGTTTGCAAACTACTTTTGATTTTTAGCCGAAGAAGTCTGAGTATGTGGTGTTTGATGTGAAGACGGCAGGATTGTGTTTTGCTTTTCTTTGCAGTGCCTGGTTGAAGATTTTGGAAAGGTTGGGAATGAGCCCTTATTTATGTAATAACATTAAACCATTAATGTGTCTCTTAAGACTGTGATAGGCACCAAGCTGCAAATTTAGTCAAACAGAAGGTTTAATAGCCTAGATTAATGGGAGATTTATCTAAAATAAAATGAAATTGTGTTTGTGTTCTTCCACTCATGTCAGGATCAATATCAAGGTTTTTCTGTTCTCACAAAGATCTGCAGTTAACACCTACGCTTTTCCAACCATTTATTTTCTGCTGAGACCACATGTGAAATTTTAGCTGGAAAGACTGTTTTCTGCAAAAGAATAAGAGGATAAGAAGCAGTTATTATGAAATCTTCTTTAAAAGTATGAACTATACAGCTGTAGATTAAAAACAGGTTGTATGGAACAGTCCCATGCCAGAAAAGGGATAAACTGTAAGGCAAGTCCCCATCTAGTCTTTTCTTTCTGTAAACTAGTTATTCTAATTTAAATAAGTCCTGTTTAAATACGGTGAGCTTTCAAATGACATTTTGAAGGGTTTTTGCATGAGATGTGTTTTCTTTGTATTTTTCTCAGTGTTCTCTTGGAATTGCAGAAGGCATCTTTGCTGCTGGGAGAGCAGTATTCTACCTATTATGTTTAGGATATGCTCACAGAAAAAAGTAATTTTGTTTTAACTGCTTTTGATGAATAAATAATTTGACTATAAGTATGTTCTGCAAAGAAATCTGGCTTTAATTCTGGTGCCTGGGAAGTCCAGCTGTTCCTGGAAGTGTGAATGTCTTTTCTTGAAAACGCTGCAATCACTGCAAAGGGAGCCTGTAGAGACTCCATGCTCATCAGATTTATTCTTCTCTGACAGTCATGAGGTTTCATTTCTCCAGTGTCTAGTCAAAGGGTTTACTTTTAAAAGCAAGTGCACCTTTCTAAAATCGAGGTGAAAAATCTTAAATTTCATTAATGCTTTTTCAGTGTTGTGTTGTATAAACTAGAAATGAATATATAGCATCGTGATGTTCACAGCTGTCTGAAAATAAGGCTTTTGGAAAATGTGCTCGTGATCTGGTTTTCTAGGATTTGTTCAGTGCTGTGTAGTTGCTGGGAATGCTACCGCTGGGAGCGTTCAAGCTGCTTGGTTATCTTCACAGGTAGTGGGAGGGCTTCATGCTAATAAAGAATAATAAAATACCTGAGGTCCACACAATGCTCTTCATTTTATAACCAAACTAACAGCATGTTGGAAAACTGCCTTTGAAAGATAGTGTGGAAGAAGCCTCAAGTAGAAGCCTCTGGATTTCAGATTTTTTCTGCTTGAGAAATTCAGTTTTCTGTTGCCTTCCATCATACTGGGGTGATCCCTGCTTTAATGTCCATGTTGTCGCTTTCCTCATTAGTCTGCTAGCACAGGGCCGTGGGAGCTTTTTTTCTCAAGTGGCCTCCCTGCTTCTTTCTAAGGTAATGTCTTGTGCTACTACTGTGTTGTTTCTCTGCTGCTGTTGGGCATCCCTGGTCTGCAGGTCTGTCCCCTTCCCCAAGACACTTTGTGTTTTGAGAGCAATAACAGCAGTGAGTGAAAGAGCTCCAGGTGCCACTCATTGGCCTCAATTTCGTTGCCTCCTTCCATGCAAGTGGAAGGCTTGCGTGGACATTGACACGTGGGTGACTGTCAAAGCCCTCGGACATGTCCAACCCATCAAAAGCCTAAAAGCACCAGACTCTGAGAAAACTCTCAGGGCCACAGAGTGTAGTGATATTAGTTCATGTCTGCTGAGAGCAGGTTTAAACTGGTACTGACTTCCTAAAAATTCTTGGGATAAAAAGAAAAAAGTTACGCTACTTTTGATTCTAGTGGTTTCTGGGTGCTGTCACATCTTGTATCATTAGAACATTCCCAGGATTTACAGAATCTGGTAGTAGGACAAAATATCATAGGATACCCTCACAGAATGGAGAGCACTTGTGTTGAAAAAGGTCAGTGCTGTGTGAAAGCATTGACGCTGGAAAGCAGGTTTAATAAAACAGCTGTTTGAGTGCTGCTACTGCAGAATAAAGAAATCTGTGTCTTTTCTCCAAGGGAAACACATGCAAGTTAAGTATGTAGTGCTAACTGATTTACATCAAGCTAGCTACTGCTGCACTTCGTTTGGCTTATCCTCCAGAATTAATTTATGAAGACACTGCATCTTTGTTTTTGTTTTGTTTTGTTTTTTTCCTGAGGCTATAGACAAGAATCTTTACTTTTGAAATCTAGCTCTAGAAAGAGGTAATGCTTCCTAAATTCATTTTTCTTTACATAATAAATGTGTTGAATATTATAAGATGAAGAGCTTTTAATTGTATGAGATGTGGTTGGCTGTCAAAGAGAGATTATAACAAGTGGTTTCTAGCCAAACTGCAGTTGCTGAGGAGTGATGGATCTCTTGCCAGCACTAAAGAGGCTCTCTTCACGCTGGATGTCTGCACACTCCTCGTGGGCAGAGTGCAATAATCTTCCTGAATGTAGAGATTAGAAATTCCACTGCAGAAATGGAAGTTTTCATGTTAACTGCGTTGCTCCTTTCAACAGCTGGTGCTGTAAGGAGTAGAGCTGGGAGAGCTGAGGGGCATTGTTCCTGCTCTCATGGTTTTCTTTTGTGGCTGTCCTCTTCTGCTGCAACATTTTTTTCCTGGCTTTTTAATCATTTTTTTTTAAATAAGAGAGGGAAGAAAAAGGAATGCAAAGGTAGAGCATAGCATGTCTGTGCCCATCTCTTCTGGGATCACTGGTTCCTCTTGGCATATTTCAGGCTATAGTCTTCTGCCGTAGTGATGAGCGCAGTATTAAAATCTAACCGAATAGTTATTTCTGTTTACGTATAAAAAAGCTGATTTTGTTGCAGGCACCTTACTAGAGAATTAGAGTCTTAAAGACTTTATTAGTACCATATGTAGACAGGTGAGTAGGTGGCTTAAGTGCTGGCAGCATCAAGCCCAGGATGAATAAATATAACATTTCTTTCTGCGCAGTTTCATAAGGATTGCATCCCAGGCATTACCTATAGAGCGACGGACAGCAGTGATAAATAATCTATATTCTATTGAATATCATTTTTAAAAGGCCAAATATTTTCATGTATAAAAACATTTGGTAGACAAAATATATTAAAATATAAATTCAAAGTAATTGTACCTTTTGGAAGTTTACTATCTTGTGTTATTATTGTTGTTGTTATTATTACTAGTGATTTAAACTCTAATAAAAACAATTGTTTAAGCCAGAGGTGTTTTAACTCATGAAGCAATAAAGTATTTGAGTTATGTAGCATACACTGAGGGAACAGTGCCTTACTGCATATTAACTCTTAGCATTATAAAGGCAATCATCCACATAAAACAGTTCTCTCTACTTGTTTCTGGGATGTTACTATTCATACTTTAAAATTTAAGTGATAATTCTTACAGCATTCTTCAATCAGAGGCAGAGGCAGAAAGAGCGATTTTATCCTTTTTCGAGAATGACATTTAAGAGTTTTTATGCATTTAAAAAATATACAAGGTTTCTTTTTAACCTGTAAATAAGCCTGAGCTGGATTTGAATGCTTAAGCTGCTGAAAAGAAAGGCTTGTTTTGCAGCTGTCGTTAACAAGAGGAAGATGATACTTGCTTCTGCTTGTTTCTTGACCATTTAGTGAGGAAGTTCTGAAACTATTTCTGTGATTGTAAATTAGATTCAAAATGACTGAATGATTTGGAGGGGTCTGTGGGAATTGTGCAATCCAAGAGAAAAATACAACTGAGAATTCTCAGTGTAGTTGTCATAGGTACAGAACAGACTGCTGGTTGTATAGATGCTGTCCCTGTAATGAAAAGCCAAATGAAAAAGATAAAACCGTAATACTAATGGTCCTAAAGTTGGAAACTAAGATTAAAATTGCCTGTTACGGAACCAAAGATTGCTCAGATGTAAAAAGCATCGTCTGTCTGGAAAATTTATTTGTAGTTAATAGCGTTAAAGACAGGTCTAACTTATATTTAGATTTGTACAATATTGCAATAAAGGGTCATTGTTTAATTTTGTAGTAGCTCATGATGTTGGCTGAAGCAAACTAGGAAATGAGGCAGGGGGGAAACACTCTTAAGAAAAACAGTAATATGTTCATAGTTCTTAACAACCCAGTACGTATTTAAGGCGTTTAAAATGATTACGGTAGTGAGTGGCTTAATAAAATGTTATTTTCAGAATGTATTCATATCCTGAATGATATATTTAATTCAGTGAAACTAATGTAAAGTTTAGTTAGTTTATGTGCAAAATCATCTTTCTTTCGGAGCATTTTGGAGCATACCCGCTGTGTGTATGCAAATACATACACATTCAAAGAAGTAATTTATATGAAGAGTCGCCGTGCTCTTTGTATCATAGTGCCCATTTCCAGCCAAAATTAGTTCATTTGTAATTGAAGGCTTGCATGTTGTTAAGTTACGCATACCACTATTCCAAGTTTTTAGGGCAGGAACTGGATGATGTATAGAAAACATAATTTTGCTGTGTCCATCTGGCTAGTTTTTGGTGTAGGTAATCTCTTGCTCTTGACAATCATAAGATCCTCATGAAACGATTAGAATCTTGCTGGTGCTTCTGTAGGCAATGGAGGCAATTACATTAGAGGTGCAGTCAAAAATTTGGAGAAAAAGACTATATAGGAATCTCTTTAAAACTTTTAAAAAATATTATTGCGACCAGCTGTTATATTTGAAGATGTAACGTACTAAGCCCATCAGTCGATTTCCATTAAATCTGTGCAACTTGTACGTAATTATGTTGTTGGCTGATGAGAGTGAACAAATCTCTCATGGCAAGCTACAGCCGCGCTTAGTGGCCTGCTAGCGATAACTTATCTCAAAAGTGATATGGTAACGTAATTAACGTAATTGAAAAGCACATACGGAAGAAGGAAACGTTCTTTCTTCCAGGCAGAGAGAGTATTTTATTGGATAGGCAAAGAAAGCTACAAAAGAAAACAAGGGTGAATTACCAGCAGGTTTCTGAGATGAAAGCTGCAATTTCACAATTTGAAATAGGATATGAGGGCTGAAGGTTGAATGAGTCTAGATCAGTATTTGAAGACTTGTGTGAAAGAATTTGCACGTGTGTGTGTGTGTAGAGTAGAGGAGAATCCTCAACTGCCTGGAGGTTGGTAAGTTCAAGTACAGTTGTGTAACAGGACGAGGAGAGTTAAATCTCTTTCTCTTAAAATTATCTTTAGGCATACTCCTGAGATTGTATACTGTTATAATTGGAAGAAATCAGTGTTCTTTTGTTATTGCATAAAAGAACTAACGTGTGTCTGGATGTATCAGTGCCCAGTCACAAGAGCTTACATTGTATTTTTTACAAGGAAATGCTAATATCTGATACTAACAGGTAACATTAGCATTTAAAGAAAGCAAACAAATTAGATGGTCTGACTAAACAAACAAAAAAATCATTCCTTTTCACAGCTATCTGTGCTAAATAGCTGGCAGGTCTGAATTCCTAGGGTCCTTGTACAGTATGTCAAGATAGAATTGCATGCCAGGACAACCTCCTTGTCTAGCTCCTTTTTCTTGACTCCTGTAAAGACTTTTTCTTGACTGCTGGGTTTACTGTCTGTGGATTTACCTTGGAACTGGATGATTGCTGGTGCAGAAAAGTCCTCTGCTGTCCCTAAAGCCTAAATTTCCCCAGGTGCCCCCAGGGTCAGTATACCCTGTTGTCTTGGGGAATGTGTGCGAGCATTTTAATGTTTAATAATACAAGAGTTGCTTTCTCTGGAATGTTCAGTCTTTTAGAATAGCCTAACTTTTGCACAGTGTGCTGTTACTTTTTTTCCTATGCAGTATCTTGTTCTGGAAGGTGGGTGTTCTGCTTGGATTTCACTGCTGCGCTTAGAGCAGCAAAAAGAGATTTATAAGAAATTGGTTTCATTTTCAAAACTACTGATTATTTTTACTTGTTTTCAGTGTATCTGGCATTTTTTTAGCTTAATAAATTGATCTGCTTTCTATCCCAATACAGAATGGGGGCGTCAGACAACATTTACAAAGGCCGAAGTACCTTTATGGAGGAACTGACAGATACTGCTGAGATAATAAGAAAAGCAACCTCAAGATCATTAGTCATTTTGGATGAACTAGGAAGAGGAACTAGCACTCATGATGGAATTGCTATCGCTTATGCAACACTTGAACATTTTATTAGAGATGTAAGTATTAAGTCTAACAGATGCTCGTAAACGCATTCTTAGCCTGTATTATAGTAGGTTGACTTTGACATGGGATGGATTTCCTTTCCGCAGAGATGCAGCATGTGCATCACTCAGAGTGAAGAGCTGTGCAGAAAGGATACAAGTGCTATGTTGGTGTGTTTAAGAAAAACTAAAAACCAGACCCTCATATGTATCTGTCTTCTTGTAGGTGGAATCACTGACACTGTTTGTCACTCACTATCCCTCAGTTTGTGAGCTAGAAAAGGTGTATCCAGAAAAAGTTGGCAATTACCACATGGCTTTCTTGGTGAATGAGGAGGAAAGCGGTGAACAGAAAGGTACGATATAAATACATCTGAGATAGGTATAGACAGAACATATAAAACTGTGGTAGTAATTTAAATCTGAATATAAAAATTACACAGCTAAGCTCGCTAGAGTATCAGCCTATATTTCACATTTGGCGGCAGGGGCCTTCAAAACTGAACATCCACTTCTCTTTCACAATTAATATAAGAATGACTGAGCTGATGCAAATCAAAAATTCACTTAGCCCAGTATCTTTCTTTTCACAGTAGCCAAATACTTGGGATTAAGGAGGTATATAAAAATATGTCAAACATAAAGGTGAGTCTTTCTCTAAAAGATCTCGTCGTCCGCAAACACTTGCTGCTCAGGGGGCCTCAAGACCCAGGTGGGGTTCCTGTTTTTCAGTAATCCTCAATGAATTTCTCTTCCATGAGGTTGCTTGTTTTCCCTGTGGATCCATGTACGCTTTCAGCATCTTAATCATGTTGTCTCAAGGAGCTCCAAAATTTAATCCTGCATTATGTGAAGAACCACCTCCTTTTGTTTGTTTTGAAACTCTTTCGAAAGAACACACATCTCCATTTGATAATTCCAGTTCTTGAATCAGAAGAGGCAGAAAACTGATTCCTATTCATCCTTTCCATGCCATAACCTAATTTTGTAGATTGCTTATCATCTTCACACATTATGATAAGCAATATGCTCATAAACTTCAGATGGAGGTTTGGTGGAGGGGGAGTTGGCTTTTGTGTTCTGTTTAATTTTAGAAGCAGGAATCCCTGAAATGTGTGTAATCTTTGAGCACTGGTAGCTTAATGTAATGTTGTGTTTAGGTGACCACTGTCTAGCCATGCTGATGTTCACAGTTAAGATCATCACCTGCCTGAACATCAGCCTGTCCCTTTCACACAGAGTTCAGTAATTAAAATGTTGATCTCGTCAGATACTCAAGTGTCAGAGATGAGAACGTTATTAACATTCAATTTTTATTCTTCTTCAGATATTGCTTCCATTAAACCCTGTACTTTCTATAGTAGAGGGGCAGGTTCCATAACTGAAGACCCGCCATCCTCACCTTTATTTTTCCTGAGCGTTTTCCAGTTTCCTGACAGCCAGCAAGCTTTTTGTTGTGCTATAGTTAAAGGCTTCTTAATTGCAAGATTACTGACACCTCTTTTATTCTGTAATTGCTGGGCAGACATGAAATGCAATACCCTGGTCACAGCACAACTAGTCAGTTTGGCATGTAAATATTCTTAAGTTGTTAACAGCCTTGTCATCCTCAGGGGTGAGAACCTGTGTATGTAGCTTTGCACGTGCATACATATGTATACACACACACACACACACACTCTTTTGTAATAAGACAGCAGGTAAACTTACAGTAAAGTGTTTTTTCTGTCTGACAATATGCAGCTATAATATGTGAACTCAAGGAAACGTTTTTCTAATTTTATATTTCTTCAACTGAATTAATCTCATGGGAACCCTGAATGATAATGAGACCACAATCTCTGTCATTTCAATGTTCAGACTGTTGCATTTTATTAATATAATAGATGTTTTTCTGATTTTGATTTTATTCTTTAGGATCTGAAGATGGAGAGAATCCTGAATTTATCACTTTTCTTTATCAAATAACCAAAGGAGTCAGCGCAAGAAGTTATGGGCTAAATGTTGCCAAACTGGCAGATGTTCCTGAAGAAATCTTGAAGAAGGCAGCTCACAAATCAAAGGAGTTGGAGGGATTAGTGAATACGAAAAGGTCAGAACAATTGTGGTTTTCTTTTTTTTTTCTAATGAAACTTGCAGATGTGAATGGAGGAGCGTTTCACACTGAATGGGCATTTAAAAAAAGAACAGTAAGAGCTGCTTCTGATATCTTCAGTACTTTAGAGAAGAGAAAATGAAACAATCTTCAAAAAATATTTAAGAAATTGTGCTATACATTTCAATCAAAGCTTTAGATTAACTTATTGAAATAATTCGGTAGGACGTATCATCTAATGCTTATTTTTGTTCTTACCAGTGCTAGTAAAAATATTAATAGGTTTAGTTTAGAAAGTGTATTATTTGCTTTGGAATTTGAAATTTTATTTGCAGACTATAAAGGAGAGGGGAATACTGATAATTTTGCTTCTGACTTAACTTTAAATGTATATAGTGGATTTTGATTGCCCTACACACATACAAGGTTTCATTAGAAGTCCGAGAATTTTAATATTTTTCTGATAACCGATTTTCACTTAGGGGCATATGTGCCTTAAATAGCAGACTAGTAATTAAAATTCCCTTGTGGATCAAACAGCATCACCTTTATATGTCCTATAACATTATGTACACCATTGAGATGTAAAAATTTTAGTACTCATAGGCGTTTCCACTGAATTTTTTATTGCTGTTATTTTTAGTGTAAAATTCAAGTAGCTCTTTAGGAATATAGTAAATCAAGAGCTTTCTTGCCTGATGGTCACAAATAATCCTAGCAGAAGTATTGCGTAAGAGAAGATTTTAAATACTAATTATTTGTAGGTGCAAACAGTTTGTTTGAAGTGTAACAGTGTGTAGAGCTTAAAGCCAATTTTATCTCTTTGAGAAAGCGAAACAAGAACACTATTTTGAAGATACATGACAGTTTATGGAAAATATTGTAGAGGTTTATATTCCTCAGAAGTAACGGTCCAAAATTTACACAAGTAACACAACAAATGATTAGCAATGACTTAACTCTACCGTTGTAAGATACATGGGGTTCTGAAAAACAGAAGAAGTTATTCTGCAGGAAGGTGACAACATGAACTGGAAAGCCACAGATTTTGTGTAATCAAATTGACATGTCAAATAATAAAAAAATATCCTTTTGGTTTATAATCTTTTGATCTGACAAAATCATGTTAGGATATAGCTTGGCTATGGCACAAATAGCATGCTAGAATGCGTCGGTTGCTAAAAAGAGAGTTTATCGCATACGAAACCTGTAAGCAATAAATAGAGTACGTGATCACGTAACTGATCACGACTGTTCTGCGGCGCTCGCGGCGGGGTAGGGCTCAGGCTGACTGGGTAATCTTAACTGTGGGACTTGTGCATTTTTTCAGCTTTTGAATATGTGAATATGTGTATTTTAGCTTTTGGTATGTAACATGCTTGTATTCGTAAAGTGAAAAAGAAAAAATATTTGATCTACAACAGCGGTGAGTCAGGATACAGGACTTTTCCCAGTACCCAACGGTTCGCTGCCTCCTGGGCTGCGGGAACGCTGCGACTGGGAGAGGAAGTTGTCCGGGAGCCTTCTCGGCAAGTTCGGCCCCTGCAGGCTGCTGCCCTTTCCTCCAGGAGAAAGGCCGTGCTGCTCGAAAAAGCAGGAGGGAGAGGGGAGGAGAGGGGAGACCCTTCCTTCTGGCAGCGGTTGGCACCTTGATAAAATTAGGGCAGCTGTGAAGCTGCAGCCCTGCCTGCCGCACCAGCCTCCCCCTTTCAGAGCGGGTGCCGCTTGCGCCTCCCCCTTTGGCAGGAGACGGTGCCGGGGGGGGGGGGGGGGGGGGGGGGGGGTCAGGGACGGTGGCACCAGCTGCACGGGAGCTGCCAGGCCTGTGCGCTGTGTCACTGGGCCCAGTCAGTCCTTCGCTCTGCGAGCACCTATATAAGAACCTCGAGCCTGAGCCCGTGAAAAATTACAAAATACCGAATGGGTCTGACTTCACAGCGCATTCCTTTTTCTATTACATAATTTTTAATTTTTCCCGTTCTTCTGTGCAGCTCATGATAAAAATATTTTCTTTTCTGTATTCCTCTTTATTTCCTTTTATTGCCAGGGTGTGATCTAAATATCAACGTATTTTTCTGTAGCTCTTACCCAAAAGAGGAATTAACCAATGTAAAAAAACATATGAACTTTGTTGTGGTCTATCTGTGGTAATAAATACAAATGATCAGAAAATTATTGGTATATTTTTATGAATCTGCAGTTTTATTTTGTATTTTGCTGTGGTTTAAGAACAGAATTGTTAGGCTGACTCTAGTATAGTGCAGTAATTTTTATTACTTCACAGCACTTTACAATTGCATATTTTATTAAAGAAGAAAAGCACTAGCCTTCTGGGCTGACAGAAAAACTTCGTAAATAAGAGAACAAAATCTGTAATTTACCATTGCGCCTGAGCAGGGAGCATCTAGCCTGCGCAGGCAAGGTCAGGTCCCACGGACAAATCCCTTCCTCACCATGGGACCTTAATGGCTTCCTGTCTAGAAATACAGATGCGATCCTGGGAACCAAACGCAGACCTGTACGTAGCAGTATACTGTGCTGTCATGATGCCCACAGGCCAGCTACCTTGTTATCTTTTGTAAGCACCTTCGTATTATTTAGGAAAATCCACTGGGAAATTCTGTGCAGTCTTGATGTCTTTTCTCATCAGGAATGTGTACTAACCCATTTTAAATGTTTTATTGTTATTTATTACAACTCTAATCAGTGTTTCTTAAATCTAAAGTTATTAAAAAGAACATAGGAAGCATGTGTGTGCTAAGTGATTTTGAAAATGCAGTCTCCTTTCCTTCTCTTATGGATTCTACAAGGGCAAATTTATAGGAACTGAATCCTGAACATCAGTATCTGTACAAACTACAATACGGCTTATTTGCTTTCATGTTTATTTCTGCTCAGGCTTCTGTTTCGTTTTGTTGATGCTTCTGGTACTATAGATTACTTGTAAAATTACATTGTTGACTATCCTAGAGCTGTAATACATATAGAAGAAAATGTTAACTGATTGTTCACTGTATTTATGGCTCACATAATGCTTTGAGCTATGCATACTGCTATTTTTGACTGTGTATAAAATTTTGCAAATGACTGTAGGGCTTTCAGAGTTTGTCTTTAAATGACAAAACTATCCTTGTTTTTTTTTTTTTTTTTTTTTTTCAGAAAAAAGCTAAAGTCTTTTACTGAAGTGTGGAAGATAAATGATTCTCAGGAACTACAGAGATGGAAAAGTGCGTGTGAACCTGAAGATGAAAGAAAGGATGGTTTTTAATCTTCCAAATCCTGCTTAAAAATGGAAGATAGCGGAAATGTAAAGCGTAGGTCTGGGAGTAATAGATTCTATCAGGGTTAAATTCTCAATGCATTGAGTTGACTTTTCTACCTTTTGAGAGATAAGAGCATTGTGATACGAAGCATAGCATCCATTTCCTGATTGTATGTAATTTTCTCCTTCCACATTACTTCTCCAAAGTGTTTTCCACTCTTTTGCTTAATTGCAAAATGTCTATTGGCATTGGATTAAGTTTATAACATGTTTAGGAAACATGAAAATTAAGTTCCTAAATTATTAGATAATACTTTTATTAATAAAAAACTGTCTTTTAACTTTATTGTGCTTTGATTTCTAAGGAAATATTTCTCTGCATTGGGAAAAATGTAGCTGAGTCTTCATTGACTGACTATCTCTGTTATACTGCTGTGCAACCTGTAAGCATGAAATACCATAAGGAGACATTATTTTTTGTTCTAGTATTAATGCATTTTAAAATTCTCTGTTTTGGTAGAGCACCTGCTAAATTTTATGTACAGAGAGAATTTAAGAAAGTGAGGGTTGTGTGGCTGGATAGGAGAGTCTCTGCTCTACTAATGAGGTTAATGGTGGTGCAACTAGTAGTTTTTAAAGCAGGAGCAGAAAACATGCGTAGATTGGCTTTCCTCTTCCTTTTCCTTCTTCAGTCTCATAAATGTCTGCTTCCTTTTCAGCTTCAGCTTTACTCCTGATTTTGGTCCTCTCTGGCAGAGTCTGGAGAGAGGCTTACTGTAAGTCATGTTAGAATAAGGCAACATCAGGTAAAAGAGGCGATTCATCACTTCAGACTATGCAATTGGTAATCCCCAAAGCTCTGTCAAGTGCAGAGTAAACCTGGAAAAAAAAAAAAAGGATATATTTTTTAATTTTTTACTTGCAATGATCAAGTTCAAATTTCAAATGGGAATGTGGTTTCCAAATCAGTATTCCTTTATAGAAGTAAATGGAATATCTTCCTGAGAAAAAGAACAATGATGTTCAAATACTTGAACCATAGCAAGATTGTTTGTTATAATTAGAAAATACTTTATTGTATGGGAGAAAGTTCAGTGAAATAAAATATCTTGGTTTTTTGCTCTAAGAAAAAGAATAAAACGGATTTTTGTCATCTTTGAGACAGCTGAACCTTTCTGATTGTTTTGTTTCAGTAAGTATGAGGGGGTTTGTTCTTTAAGTAATGCATGTCAGATGAATATGAAGTGGTATATATATGATGGTGTATACCTATCATAAACAATCACTAACCTTCACCAAAGATTTTTGTCAAAACTCTCCTTCAAATTGCAGAGCATCCTTTAAACAAACAGTTTGCTTGCTACTCAAATAGCAGTAATCAAAATGAGCGTTGCCTTCAAGTCTGCAGTATATTTATCTAAACTGGAAGGGTTGAAGAAGAAGAAAAACTAGTCTTCTGAAGTGTTAGATAGATATGTGTTTGTGCAATACATTGTGAAGCACAATGAACGTAATTCTCCGTTATTGATGCACACAGGCCCAGTGCATTTGATGTAAAGACATCTTACCATAGTCTTCGAAGAGAGTAAATGATCCAGCACTAAATTCCCATACCTGCTAAATATGCTCCCGGAAAGGCTCTCTTTGCCCTCAAGGGAGCATTCAAACTCTGCTTTGAGGAAAAAAAAACACCTGGATGCACTGGGGGGAGCAGGAAGGGGGGACTTAACATTAAGAAAGGGTAAATGGATGAGGTATTACTGACCTGCAGGTGCCACCAAGTACAAAGCAGTTAGAGCAAGCTTTTCGCTTAATGTCTGTGATTGTGTTGGAAATGACTTTTGATTTTAGCCCTGCTCAGTTCAAGAAGGGAGGTTATCTTGCTCTCGAATAAGGTGATCCCAGTAAGGTTTCTTGTAGATATGCAAGCTAATTATTAAAGCCACAGTTTTATTCGCTGCTAACTGTTAGCATTCCTAGCAGACTGCTGCGTTTAGGCTACATCTGTGATGTGCCACATGCTACAGCACAGGTTTAAACCGAGTGTGCTGCCGAGGTGGAAGAGCGGAGCTCATTGCCCAGCGGGGCCCTGTGAACGGCGGCCGTCTGGGGCTGGGACAAGCTCAGAGCTTGCTTGGTACATTTGCAGAGCACTAGATTAGACGTAGTCTAGACAGGCAACTAGACAGACATTCCTTGGCCCTTGGTACCTTGCAGTATTAAAAAGTTATAAAGCAAAAGAGACCAGCTGGAAAACAGAGAAGAGCATTCATTTTGTAGGAGGTTTTTGTTCCTTTCTTTTGCTGTGTTGAGTTGGGACGACTTTGGCTGTCAGCAGGAGCCTAAGGACAGAAGAGAAAGTGGTATCCTGTGGGTAGCCAAAAGCCTTGTGTTTCCTGTATCTTGAGTTCCAGCACACTAAACTTCATCCTAAGAGATAATTTGAAATACAATTTTGGTAGTGGCATTTATACCAGAGATGTGCTCCATTTTTAAACCAGAGTAGCCAAAGGCTGGCTGCGTGCTGAGTTGGAAGTTTGGTCTGTGTACTGCTATCATGTAAAGAAGATTAGGCTAAAGAAGAGTGCCCTGTACTTAGATGGGCCTTTGTTATAGTGGAAATTCACGTCAGTCTTGAGTTGACCTTCAGGAAACCAATGTCTAAATCTCTTTGTCCAAATGTTACTATTTCTGAAAACATACACTTTAGTAGCGTATTGGCTCCTTTCTGTGCTAGGGTGTTATTGACATCATTAAAATTTAATAGTCATGTGAAAAATACAGCTTTGGGCTGTATGTAAAGGTACAGTCTCCTTGAAAAGCTTTTGTGCTTTACAGCTTTTATCTATTTTCTAAAGATTATCACTTTCTTAAGCTGCTTCATTGTTCTCGCTTCCCTCCTCTTAACATAAAAATACTAATGTCTTTGTGCATCTCGTATTGAATGTAGTGCTTTAAAAATAACAGTGCCACAGATTAGGAACAAAAACTGTTAGATCATTGTGATGGAAGAGAAGGAGAGAGGATTGGATCCACTGGCACTGCCTTTTAATATTTGGTTATATAAGAACATTATTATAGAATATGCAAATTAAAATAATTTATCAGTAGCAATCATCTTTCTTATTGGCATACAACATCTTTCATGGAAGTAATTCTCAAGAGGGGTTTTTGTATTGTAAAGTTTCCCGGAGGTATTTATAGAAATGAGATGAATTTACCTACGTACATGAGTTTACAACATGTATAAATGAATTCAATCTCTGAAACATCAGCTGAGTCAGGTGTTGCAATAAGTCTATTCCCTGCAATTGTAGCAATATTTATTGAAATCTATTGGAAAGTATATTATTCAAATATTTCTACTTGGGCGGACTGCACTGTATGGAGAAAAGCAAGACTCTGTTCCAGCATCTGGTTCATGCTTCAGAATGGTTGTTGGGGGCTCTCCCAAATGTTGCTCAGGGTGGCCACTGCACTCTCCGCTGATATCCTGGCACTGCTTCCCCAAGTCTTGGGCAACAGTTTGAAAAGAGCAAGTCTGAGCTGCCTTGTTGCCCTTCCCCACTTCGGATTTTGGAGCATATGAAAGGAGTGGACTGTTCCCATCACCTTTTAGTTGTTCATAACCACAAAGACTGTAGCAAGCTGAAATTTACCCTCTCTTACAGCATAATTTTCTCATCTGTTTTCAAAACTTCCCCCGACAAAATCTCTGTCTGGCAGTCAAATCCAGATCCAAATTTGTTAAATCTGAATTCCGTTCAGGGGGGCAAATTTGCAGTCGGCAGAACTGAATGAAGAGTTAGAACAAAGCGTAGGTGCAGAGCCCAGGAAGAAGGGATCGAGATTTTACAGCTGCATAAGAATGAATTCTCAATTGGAAATCAAGCTGGTAAGTAATGGTGGATACATTTTGGAGACCAGTTAGTTATCTGAGCCTTTGGCCTGTGTCAGCGTAGTGGCGTTGGCTGTTCTTGTCTTGTAGCTCTTGCCGGGGAAGCCTTGGATTTGCCCAGCCTGATGGAGTCCTGTGCTACAAATGTTGTGTTGCCACATTTATAAATGTTTGCTTACCTTAACGTGTGCCATTGTAATGTAGCTAAGCAAATTCAGTGTGGACATCCTCCCCTTGCTTGAAATGGTAGATCCCTGAGGCAGGATGACATTTCAACGTCAGTTTTCTTCTTGTCAGCTACCAGGCAGATAAACTTGATGACTTCCGTAAATACATTATAGGTTTTTCTCCTTGCCTAGCTGTAGAGATGAGAAGGAAGTGATGGATGTATTGTTAATCTCTTAGTCTCAAAAATCTTAAAAAACCTTTTCTGAATCAGTGGCCTTGTGCTGCAAGATGAGAGTTCTTGCAGGCCCGTGCTGTTAACAATAAAATGATGTCTTTATCTGAGACTTAAGCTGGTTTCCTAAGTCAGCTGCAGAGAAAAGGAAGCAATGCCTAAGATACTGTTCAAGGAAAATAAAGGATGAGCTAGATGAAGCCAGATATAGTAATCTAGGAATAATTAGCTGTTCTAAGAATAATGACATTAGGAAGCAGGACGGTTCCCTCCTACGTGGTGTCAGGATCTGTTAAAGAAGAAGCGGGCACCAATTTGATTGATATTTTGGCTACAATATTGCTAGCCAGCAGGTACAGCATATAAGATGAGGAGAGTTTGTCTGAGGCTGTATTCTGCAGTGAATCCTTGAGCTGTTGTCCTGAATGCCCAGCGCTTGGTTTGTAAGGTATCGGTCTGCAAGAAGCATGGCCCAGAGCAGCTTGCCCCAGGTAGTCAAAGGGAGGCAGAGGTGGTGCCTGGTCATGAGATTCCTGTTGTTGCAGCTCGAAGTCACAAAGGAGGAGTGGAGTCTAAGGCAGGATGCACGTTGCTGCTTTTTTCGGTGGGAGCCTTTCATCGGTTGGCACTCACTCGTCAGTGCGTGAGTCCAGTTTGTGTCACCTATCTCACGCGCTGCGCTGTGTAATGTGCATGGAGGTAAGTGAAATGGCCCCATCTCCCTCTGCTCTATGGATCACATACACTGGTGTTGCTCATCGCTCCAGAAGGAGAAAGTTCATGCCCCCATCCTCAACGCCCAACAGGCTCAGCAGAGAACAGATTTTAAAATCTCTGAAATCTCAGTCTTAGAAATTAGCCACTCTTTTGAATATATATATGCAAAATAATTTCTGCTAGAAACATGTTTTTTAAATATTTGTGTTCTTTTGAACTTGCAATAAACCTGTAATAAGATTTTGACTGCCCTTCTTCCAAAGCTTGCTAGAGAGTAAAAATGTTTTTTTTATCTATTACAAAATAAGGTGATTTCTATTTCAAGTACTGATAACTGCAATAATCATGAAAAATATTTATAATTTTTAATGGAATTTTTCACCCCTTTTTTGAGCAGTCGGACAATTTGTATGACTTTGCAATATTTTACAAGAAAAAGGCCAGTTCTTGGAGAAGAAGGGGTCAGAAAACAAAACGCGTGGCACGTTTTAGATGTACAATCTGGAAAAATGAAGTAGAAAACAATGTTGCTTTTTACTTATAGCAATCCATATATCTAGGGTGACTTAAAACTCAGCGTCCTGAATACCAAGAAGATTACCAGAGATAATTGTCTCACTCTTATGTAACACACAAGTTTCAGACAAGTAGCTTTTCCATCTGCCTGCATAGTGAAATATTTCCCTTTGCAGATTCCTCTCTGCATAGAGCATTAGAAATTGCCTATCGGCTTTAGAGTGTTTGAGGGTATCGTCTCCTGTACTATATGAGGACGCATCCTCTTTCAGAGGGGGAAAAAAATGCAGGGCCACAGCGCTAATCACTAGCGGCAGAATTACTGACGGTATCACGCAGGGGGGCTTGTTTAGGCAGCTGTGGCTCCTGCTGCTGGGCAAGGACGGCAGAGGGAAGGGTCTGCTCCGAGCTGATCTGCCGCAGGGGGCAAAACCATAGACGGCAATGCACAGGGCAAAACGAATTTTACTGAAAAGGCTAAAGAGCGCTCCTTAGATCTGTGCTTAGTTGTGCTAACTCGGGCAGCTTGTCAACCCCGCTGTGTGCCTAAAACAGCTCACTCTTAGTTGCTGGAAAAACAAGTGCTTAAGTGAGAGAACAAGTGAGAGAAATTTAAAAAAAAAAAAAAAAGGGGGTGGGGGGAGATATGCTTGCGGGAAAGGTCTCAAAACAGCATTGTCAGCTTGTCCAACACGAGCTCCCACCAGGGAGTGGTGGGAATTGCAATTTGGATTTTTTCACAAGTGATCTCAAAATAAACAAATACCTTATAGTACAGTTTTTAACGTGCAGTCCAAGACTTTTCCCAGCTATTTTGAGGGGCCATCACACTGCAAGCAGTATGGTGTCCGATGGTACCAACCTCTTTCCCAGCTGGCTGATCTCGGTGGTGTTTATGTTCTCATTGAGTACGTTTGATGCACGCTTTGTGTTAATCTCCCTTCACTGTGGCTCACTATGCTGGTATTTCTATATAAAGTGAAATACTCTACTCTGTTTAAGCAAGCACTGCATTTATGCAGTAAGTAGCTGTATTAAATCACCTAATCTTCTATGCAATTTGTTATTCTTAATAGCTTCCACACAGGAAAAGAAAACTTTGCTAATCCTTTAATTAAATTTGCAAACTAAAGCAATGTAAGCCTTTGCCTCTCTTTTTTGAGAAGCAGTTAAGTCTTAAACATTAAGCTCAAGCCAGTGAGCAGCGATGCGTTTGTCTGATATTGTGTGTTGCGTTCAACAGGTTAGAGGAGCTGGAGCTGTCCTTCCCCCTCCGTCCTCAGCAGTACAGAAGAAATTTCTACCTGTTTCTACCTGTGTGATAGGTGTAGCCTGCCTGTAGCATGCATACAGCTGGGCCCATAGCAGCACGCAGACACCCATGCCCTCAGGGTTGCATACAGGAGTGTCGCGTACAGGAGTGTCTGATTCCCCTCTGGATCTCTCCAAGTCACCTTTGCATCCGAGTATCCTCTCTTAGTTGCCTCATTTCCTTAGGACGTAATTTTACTCTCCTTTTTAATGGCTCTGGCAGACTTCATAGTGCGCTCGTATCCATCCGTTGTTTCTCAGCTGGTATTCCCTGTAGCAGTCTCATCTGTCATTGCCAGCAAGTTTGTTCTTTTCTGATAAAGGTGGAGGTTGTTCCTTCACCAAAAAATAAGAAGTGTTCTTGATCCTAAATTTAAACGTTCCCCTGTACAGCAGTACCTTGAAACTGAGTCACTCTCCCTCCAGTAACCTAGCTGAAGGCATTTCAGAGGAGGCCATAGGAAGCACTCTGAATTTTATATTCCCAACATTTCAGTGTGAAATGCTTCAAGACTTTTCTGCATTCTGCGTTTCCTTAGGCCAGTTATACTACAGTCTCTCACTCTCTCCCAGTTTCTGCAAAGACCTGTCCACATGCCTCATAATCAGATCCAGGACTGATGAGACCAGGCACGGTGTAAACAAGCTGTTCTGCTGCAAGCGTCTCTTCACGGCAGCTTGGCAAATGTGGGACCGCGAGTATATTTTCTTCTTACCAGTGTAAGTTTACTGCTTTCTGGGTTTTCTTAGCAGAGCCCGAGCTCTAAAAGCTTAATCTTCAAGGCCAATTAAAAAGGTTCCCTGGGACTTTAGTGAGAGTTGATTTATGTCTAGATTAGAAACTGGTTTGTTATTTCCCCTGTGTGTCACAAAATCTCAGCTAGCATTATCTGTGTAGCTTTGTTTTTAACTTTCGTGTTTAATAATGTCTTCGATTTCTTCTGTATTTTTGAAAGGTAGGTAGGAGAAAGGAGTAGGGAAGGGGGGAGGGATTTCGACTCTCTCCACCTTTGTACCATTGTCCTCAATACATTGCTTATCACCGTGGCATTGGAATAAAGGAGTATTTGAAATGCTGCTTCCAACTTTTGCCAGTAAAAAACTCTGCAGGGCAAAATCCCCCACCTATACTTCCAAGTCTCAACCTCATTTGGTGTGTATTTGAGATCCCCTAACTCTTATGGCAATTTGACAGTAAGTAGCCCAGAATAATTGCATCGATTTCCCTTAGTTTGCTTGACAGATCTCTGTGATCACTGTTAAGCTTTCCAAATTTTCCCTTCCAGTTCCTCATCAGTGTTCCAGTGTAAAAGGGACAAGACAGTGCCACGCGTGTACCTTCATCTTTTCTGCCTCACAGACAGCTGCCTTGTCAAGCAAGTACTGAAAGTAGATGTTTTGAAGCTGTTATTCTGTTTATCGTCTCACTAGGCTGCCGTAACAGACCTTACAGTGAAGCTGTACATTAACATACTAAAGTAAATGCTGGGCACTAGAGAGGGGATCGGCTGAACAACAGGAAGCTCAGCACTGCAGTGAAAAAGGAGCAAAGAAATTCCTAAGTTGATGGAGCGTGCTAGAGTCATGCGTTAGCAACCAGGACAGGCTATTACTCCAAAGCTTTCTAGGTATCTTTAGGTAGGAGAGCTCTTCACTAGGCTTGGATACAGCAGCAGTGTTGGAGGAGAGAGGAAGTCTGCGGTAGAGATAAGTAATACAAATTCAGGTGAGGTTACTAAAGCCCTATCTTTCCCCTGCTAGATTTACAGTGCCTTCACTTGTAATTCATTGCATGTGGAAGATAGATTGTTCCAATTAAGACCATGTATCCTAATAAAAGGTTCACGTATTGTATGCAGATTGGGTTTCCAAGTGAAAAAAATATTGCTGATTAAAGGACCCAATATGGTATTTTAACCTGTTCTTTGCTGGCAACACGAAGCAGAAATGTCGGGATAGTTATAACGGTCTAAGCAGAGACAGCAGGTGCATTTTTTGCAAGAACAAATACTGGTCTTGTGCTAATGTCAAATTGGTCTTGTCACGGGTTACAAACTAAACCTTGTATCTGCTGGTCAGTACTTGCCTTAGAGATTTACAAGGTATTTCAAAGAAAGTTCTTGACATACCTAAATTGGATGGAAAAGTGCATTTTTTGTTGTCCAGCTCCATTTTTCTTTTAGAAGCTGAGGGCTATATATTTTGTACATGCCTCGTGACTACCCCAAAACAAGCATGGTAACTGGTTTTGACTTTGGGCCGTGTTACACTCGAGAAGAAACTGATACTTGGGTAAGAGTTCAAACTACTTTGGAGTTTACAGTTTCACCACCAGCAGTGATTCTCCTGAAATAAAAGGGATTATAAATGAGCTTAGAATAGATTTGGGCTCTTATCTTTAGGGTGGGTGCAACACTTTCAACAATTGCTACCAAGGATCCACCAAAACCAGAATATTCCTGTTGTATCTGTTACCTGCCTTATAGATAAGGCCAGGCAATGAGAATTTTCAGCCTAGCTCAATGTTCTGACACTCATTCCGTCATGACAGACAAACTGCTGGAAGCGGTGCTCTCCTACCACTAGGAAAATATGTGTGAACCTGCTTTTACCTTGTGGTTCAATCATGTTCTCTCCCATGTCTCTGCTACACCTTCCCCTTCCAGGCTCTGAGTATTTTTTGAACCCTTGGCCAGTTTCAGTCCGTATCTCAAAGCCGCGCTCCTCAGCAGCGCCCGAGGAGGCCTGGGAGCTGGCCGGAGGGAGAGGGCCAAACGAGTCGGAAGGAGCAAGGGAGCTGCAGAGGCAGGAGCAGGCAGAGCGCGAGCCGCTCTCCTCCTGCCGGGCCGCGGCCGACGAGGCTGCAGGGCGCGCAGGCGTTGCTGCCTCGCGCGACCCAGCCGTTCTCCGCTGCGGAGCCACCCCGCCGGAGCAGCCGGCCGCAGGCGGCGGGGATGCAGGGCGGATGCCGGAGGAAGGCAGGCTCTCCTCTTCCCCTGTTCGAGGAACAACACGGTAGGAATTTTTCTTGTAGGCACAGTGATGCTGTTAGATGACGGAAGTTTGTATAATCACCTCAGTGTATTGTTTATTTACCTTCTGAAACCTATGTTCTTGCCTCTGTTAAAAGCAATTATATTGAAAATACACGTTATTCTAATAAGGTTATATACTATCTATATAAAGCCATTTAAACATTTCTACTGAGTTTCCTAGCACAGGACAAATTATGTGAGTCCAGTTTCTTTTTTCTTTTTCTTTTTTTTTTTTTTGGAAAATGTCATGCATCCCTTTTGGCAGATGTGAAGGGCATGAGTCAGCTACCTGAACACAGACAGCTAATGCCATCTGAAGTGCCCTAGGATAGCTGGGAGGTCGTCACGAAGCTGGCAGATATGACACAGCATATAGGGATGACCCAAGCTGCTTTGACCTGGGGCATTTCACATAGCAGTAGGCAATTCTGTAGTTGCGTATGCATGGGCAAGTGAATTAAACCCAAAGAGACAACGGGTAATGTCCTGCCTGACCCTCGATTGCCTGATCCTTTCCCTGGTCATGTCAGCTCTTTGCTTTATTGAGCAGTTGGTCACTGTTTGCTTAGGCACCTTGCTGCGATGTTGCTGTGCCAGATCTCCGTTTATGCAGCGCTGACCAACTCTAACCTCCTTCAGACTACTGTACCAGAAAAGTAGTACTTTGGATCACAACCATTCACGCTCAGAGAAGCTCTCACAAAAATGTTTTTAAGGCTGACTGTTCTTTCTAATACCTATATTACCATGATTCATGTTTCTCCAAAGGTAGACATCTGTGTGAAAAAGCTGCGTTGATGGGTTTATTATGCAGTAAAATTCATACTTAGTCCACAAGACTTACAAATTTTTTTCTAATGTTGTAACATCTCACATCAGCCAGCGGTATCAAGGATTTATAGTCATCCATGTTTTTCAAGTACATTCCAGGCATGTCTGCTAGGCTTAAGTGTCCTTTTACGTTCAACATTCCTCCAGGTAAGCAATTTTTCTATTGTATTAAATGTGACCTTGCCTCTTCAAGCTCCTAAGTAGATTCAGTGTGCGGCAGATAGGTGCATAATATTTTTGAGTATTGCTGCCTGCTTTAAGCCATGTCACGGACAATATCCACTCCGTGGCTTCAGAAACTCAAGATCCCTACTGCTTCTTGAACAAGACTGACAATAATTCCCACTGAAAGGTTGCTTGTCTATTTTGATCGTTACCAAGGCTGCTTTTTTTCCCCATTCACTAGGAATTCATATTGCACTATAAACAAAATATAGTTCAAGGATTTTTTTATTCTGAATGGTAAGCAGTCTGTTGCTATGTACAAAATGAAAGCTTTTATGAGGGCACTTTAATATGACCTTCGTAGAAAATGTAAAGCCAGTGTATCCAACTTTCAACTGAGGATTGTTTATGTATTGCTGCAGCTAACTGTTGGCAGAAGCCTTCACCTCAGACATAAATAGTAGGTAACAATCTGTCAGTCATCTACTTTAAGAGCAGATATTGTTTAGATAGCATTGGCAGCAATTTTATATTTGTGCTAACTTGTCAGGGTATATGTCTTCTAGGTGCACAGAATGAATATTTTAAACATTCATGTAAGCAACAGTTTTATCTACTGTTTAGCGCTCAGAACTAGCATTTGCTGTCAGGAATCTAGATTCTCTTTCCAGCATTGCTTTTAACTGCTCATTCTCTTTGGCTTGCCTACGGCTTCATCTCCTCCCTCTTCAGAAATTAAGATAGTGCAATCCTAATTCAGGATGGCAATGCAAAGAATGCTTAATATATCTGTTCTTGTGACGTGTTTTGTGAAGTGGAAAGAAACTTAAAGACAGTAGTGTGCATGGATAGAGGCTAATCAGATAATTATTTTCAACTGGGAGTTAGATAAGGTAAAACCATGTTATACAGATGAATACTTTGCATATTCATCTTCTGTCCTTGTTTCCCAATTTTTCCACATAATATTTTGTGTACTGAATGATAGGGGACTGGGACAAAATTTACACACTAAAGCACGGTTTGAAGTCAAAGAGGCCCCCTCTGCATGAAGGCCAGTGTGTGGGAGAATAAAAGGCCCCAATACATTTCTCTAGTCTAGTTTCTCCTACAATTAAATTGTTATTTGTTGTAGTAGAACATTTTTTTCTCTCTCCAGCAGGCACAACAATGCAGTGCGCTTTGGCCAGTCTGACAGTCCAGAAGACCAATAGTCTTGTCCAGTAAAACAGTCTCAAAATAGGAGCAAGGTAAAATACAGTTTCTGTGGTATGTGAGAAGAAACTTGAGGTCATATTGCCTGCCCTAAGGTTCTGCCTCTTCTGTCTCTTTTTGAACTTTTAAGTAAATGTTAAGGTATTTAAAAGAGGTGGGATGTTTGGGAATACGTGGCTATTCATGACTGACCCAAGGCAGCCTCAAATTCTTGCTTCAGACCGGTTCTACTGTCAGGTCAGTGCTTTTGGCAAGAGTTGATGATACGCTACAAGTAGTTTTTGTGGTGATTTTTGTGCCAACAGGAATGCATGAACATAGACAAAGCAATGTAGGAAAAAAAATCCAGTTCCGCTGAGACTTGAAACCAAGTGTCCGGTTGTAACTCGGGGTCACCAGCTTGGTTTGGTCCCAGTGAGGTGGCAAAGAGGGACTGGTAGATGTTAATGTTCCTGCTGAAGCATCTTCCCTGGTATCGTCCCGTGGGCTGCCTGTCTAAGCAGAGCATGTTTCCTTTTCTCTTAAGCCATGCTCTAGCCTATTTACTCAAAATGAAATCCCAGCAGCCCTTCATATCCAAGGGCTCCTGGTGGCATAATGGGTGCTTTGTTTCTGTGAGACCTGAGGAGCTGCTGCTTCAAGCCAGAGGAGAAGCTTAAGCAGTGTCCAGTCGCTTTGGGACATGGATCTGGGCAGGCGTGAGCCATGCAGTGATGGTGAAATGAGGCATTTGGAGGGCTCACTACTGCTTAAAGGGTCCTGCTGGCAACTATGTTTTTTGAACAGTAGCTTTGTACTGCTGCAAAGGAGAAGTTAATATTAACCTTGTTATCTCATTATTTTACATATTTCTACATGAGGAAAAATGTCCCTTTGTTCATAGATCAAAGGGATACCTTCTCAGACTTCTAATTTGTATAATTAGATATATGATCCATTTTGTGCTTAGTGTTCCTGACAACCTGACTATTATTTATATTGTTATATATGTGAATGAAGGAAGGCTGTCTTCATTCTCACGCTTAAAAAAAAATGCCATTTTTGTATCTTGGGAATGGAGTCACCTCTCTGGATTTGTGGAGAGGTAAGGACATAAAGAAGCAGCTTTTCAAGGCAATAGCTAATAATAACACCTACTAGCTTCTCCCCAGCCCTTGGTCAGGAATTATTGAGAGGTGCTATGTAAATCAGGAAACAGACAGCTCCTACCACTAAGAGAAAATAACTGCAGTCTGAGTGAACTTAGGCTTGCAGTGAAAAATACTGTCTTTAAACAAGCTGTTTCGAGAAGTTATGTGAGACCAAATTTCCAAGGAAAGAAATGGCGTTTGTGAGAGGATGATCAGCTTTCTTTTTATGGGCAGTTCTTTAAGGCTCAGGACAACTAACAAGTAAGATGGGAAAGATTTGTCCAGGATAAGCTAGATAGAACAGTCCCATTCTTGCCAGTAAAAGTACTAAGCTCTGTTATCAAAACAGTGTAGAACAGTAAAAAGGGAACCTGTAACTTTTAGTTATTGTGCCTCAGTCTCCTATTGTCATGTATTTAGAGGAAAAGACATTGTGTTTGCTGATATATTTGGGAGATTTTATTTTCTTTTGCAATGGTTAGAATTTATTTCACTTGCACAGAAGAACCACCTTTCTCCTTCTCCTTCAAGGCTTATACTGCTTACATTGTGGCTGTGCTGCTGAATACCAGCTGCCGACCAGAACTCTGACGTGTGTCTGGGCTTGGACAAAAGACAAAGGTAAAACAAGTCACTAGAAGTTAAACGTTTTGGGCTGTTATAAGGTGCATCATCTTAAATAATGAGGGTAAGAAGCAACAGGAATTACGAAGGGTCCTGGATTCTCCATCACTGCCTATTTTTTATGTATGTGTGGATGCCTGTGCAAAAGAGACAAATTAAATCAAGGTAGTCTTCTGGAGTGCGATATTCATACTGAAGTATGAATTCCTTGGGATAATACTAAAATTTGAGATATTTGGAACTTGTAATTTGACACAATATTGGAAACATTAAAAAAAGGGAGAGGGGGTACTGAAAGTTTTGTGGACTGCCTTTTTTAGCCACTGTCTTTTACTGAGACCTAGACACAGTTCATTACAAAATGTGACATTAAATGAGTGATGAACTGCTGCATTATAAATCACATATCGAATAATCTGTTTTCACACTGCTTTTTCTGCAGAATCATAATTGTGATATACAAATACACATGTCAGTGATGGGAAAAATATACGATAGATGGAGAAGGCATAAGGTGGAAGCTACATATGGGCAAAAGTAGGTGAGATTATATGTGGTTTAAATAGTCCACAGCACTCATGGAGGAAAATTTTTGTAGCGACTGAAAGATAAAAATAAACATTCACAATACAGTATAAACTGCAGTGAGAATATATGCTGACATTCTTGTTTTTCACTTTTCTGAAATTTTCCATCACCATAGCTCTCGTTCTCAGATTGTCAGACACCAAAACCACATGCTTGCAGTTAACAAATCAGTTTGTTTAACTTGTTCAGACGATCCACAGATGGATTATTTCAGCAAAAGACACAGTAAAGAGATTCATTATAAAGGTCACAAATGACAAAATTACTCTCTTCGTTTCTCCTGGTTTCAAAGCAGAACCTTACCATTTCAGCTAGCAAAGTAAAGCAGGGTGCAGAAAGATTTATTGATGTTACTGAATCATGGGGTAGTGTTCACAGAAGAGAAGGGGATATTGTTTTCTTTAGCGTATTCAAACTGCAGCATCTTATAACTCAGCTAAAGACCTTAAAGACTCAGTGGATCTAAAAAACAAGATCTTCTTTTTGATACAGTGTGTTTATATGTATGCATATTTATGTATTTTGATATAGTGTATTTGTAAGGTTGCATAGTATAGTTAGACCATTGGCATCGTTTCGGTGAAAGGCAGTGCCACAACTTCATCCTTCTGCCAGTAGATACAACCAAACTGTGGCAAGTGCAATCACTGGAAGTGGTAGCACCACCAACTCTCTTCAGAAAAAGCACCTGCAGCAGCGCCTCATTATCTTCATGTTACAAGCTTGCACAGGCAACCCCAGTTGGGCTGGGGCCAAGAAATTGACTGATGCAAAACCATCTTAAGGGAGTCAAGATGAGTTTCTAATGCTATCTGCAAATAGAATCATGTTGATTTCTTTCAGAAACAATGAAAAAAATCCATCTACTCTTGCTAATAAAACCACAGCGTATCTCACTACAGTTACGGACTGCAAATTAAATTTATTCTTCAGAAAATAAATTACAGCATGTCAAGTTGCTAGAGTGAACAATGGTTATTGTTTGGAAATAGGTTCAGATAAGTTGTGCAAACAACACTTCCTCCCTTAGATTCTCCCAAATTGAAATTGCAGATTGTGGCCTGGGGACAAGGTGTACCCTGTGCTTTGTAAAGCAGTGGGAGATTTTGTTCTGGCTCATTTCCGTGGGGTCTGAAAGAGTGCGTTTGGGCTGCTGAGGGCAGTTTCACACAAGTGTTTCCCCACTCGCTTTTGTCCTGAGGCATTCCTGGAGGAACTCATTTGTTGTTTTTAGTGATGCTACCCGTGGTACTTTGCCATACTTCAGACAAAGTGTCTGCATGGAAGTAATTATAGCAGGGATTATGCTAAATCCTCTCCTGTACACTGTCTAGTAGCAGCAGAGCACCTAAGAGGGGGGACTATGTCCACAGAAGATCTAATAGAGCACCTATTAGACCTGCTGCAGAAGCATGAAGGACTTGGAGGTTTTTGTGTGGTCCCCAGCAGAGAAAAGGTCACAGAAATAACTGTTTTGCGCTGTGCAGCTAACAAGCTTTTGATTTGCGGGGTATGACTCAGTGCATAAAGCATAAACCAGCATCATTGTGCTCTCTGGTTGCCTCATCTTCTAGTTTCCATGTGGGAAGGGACTCTGGCTGGCAGTAACACTAGCTTGTGCACTCCACTTGCCAGTATAAAAATAAGTAATTAACACAGTGGCACAAGTCTTTTCTTATTTCACGGACAAAGCATATTAGTAATTAGAATTTCCATTCTCATCACGTAGCTAAGCTAGTACAGTAAGAACAATAGAAAGTGAAGGAAAGAGTGTTGTACAGACTGGATAGGAGACAACTACTAATGATTATCAGATATGCAAAATGTGCACGAAGGCAAGCCACAAAAGGAGCTCTACAGCTATTTAGTTTTCTAGTTCAGTTATTCAAAACCTGCTAGTATGTTCAGGGAGCTTCTCACAGGGAACTAGGAAGGGGAAAGAGAAGCAGTTGGAGGGTGGACCTGAGCGCACCACGAAGCTGCTCCTGCCTGTCCCTGACTTTCCATTGTTGCCAGTTGGCATTAACTGAGTAAAGAGGGTCTCTGCACTGCTGCTGGGAGAAGAGAGAAACTGCATGTGTAACACAGTAGAGTATCCATCTCCCTTCTAAAGGCCACTCATGCCACAGGGTGATAAGGCAGCCCGTGCTAATGCTTAGTGTATCCTAGTAAGGCCCATGTAGAAGCCATGTATTCCCTGAGACTGAAGTATTCTCTGGAAGGAGTTCTGTTCCAGGAAGCAGCCAGCCCAGCCTGTGTGTGACTGCTTGCAAAACAAAGCTCATCCATTGTTTTTATCTAATTTCCATTACTAAGGTTCTTTAGGTTGGTTTTTGGGAGTAACTTTTCACAACCCTTCTGTCTGTCTTCAGCAATGGCAAAAACATGTTGGAGAAAAGAAGGCACAAGTCATTTTGTTGCCATCTTCTGATTCTTCAGGTGTCTGAGGTCCCTTTTTCCTTCTCAGATAATTAGCTGATTAAAAAATAACAAATGCAATGTTTTCTTCTGCAAATATTTACTGAAGCTTCTGCAGAATGGTATGTAGTGTTATTTGGTCTTAAGTCATTAAAATGCACCTTTGAAGTTTAATTTATCATATCTTAAGATATTTACCATTTAGTTGCATAAAGATATGCCATCTAAATAAATATAATTCCGTAAATAATGGTTATTCACCATAATACCTATATATAGATTCCTCTTGCTGTTTGAAATGCTGTTTTAATTTACTGATGAATGATGATTGATTTAATAAATAAAAAAAAAAACCCACTCTGTCTATAATTTGACAATTTCCTATTCTCAGTTCTGGAGGAGAAATAAGAAACTTATGTGTCCTGGAAAATAGCTATTAAGTCTACGATGTATCTTGTGAGCTGAACTCACTGAGATTTCTGAATAAAAGTTCACATTTCAAGTTCAAGGCTGTGCAGCTAATCATATTCAAATATAATGAAGATAAGAAGGAACAAATACCATAAGGTCAGCTTTGGAACTGCAGGACAAGTCATTCAGTCTTACGCATTCTGCAGGTGAAGTGTGGTGAGTCTTCCAGTGTTTTTTAAATTAAAATTTGGCAGAAAGATTTTGTTGGCAATTTAGGCAGATAAGGATTTTGTTTCATGAAGAAGCACAACTGAATATGGTCAACAGTATCATGCTGTTGTGAAAAAGGCAGATGTCAGATGAAGCTCTGTAAGCAGGAGCATATCCTTCAAGAGAGGTGGCAGCTGACAGCACCCTGCTGTTCATTTCAGAGCTGGTGAGGACTAGGAGGGAATGCTTTGCCCAGTTGTGGGTACCATATCAAGAAAGATGTGGATTACTGGAGCAAGATGAGGAAAGAGCGATGATAAGTGATGAGAGATCGGGAAACAGGGCCAAGGAAAGACTGAAGGAATTGAAGTGATTTAACCTGGAGAACAGAAGTCTGAGAAAGGAAGACTGAGAAAGACATGGTGACAGTCTTCCAAAAGGTAAAAGGTAGTTGCAAAAAGGACTAGCCTGTTCTCCGTGTCCCATGAGGACAGGGCTACGCAGAGGCTTAGTATCACTGCAAAGAAAACTCAAGTTACGCATTAAAGGAAAACTTGTGAAGGTAAGGTTAGCTAATCACTTGAATAGGCTGCGTGGAGAATTTGGGGAGAGTTCCAAATATTTGGGGAGATACCCGTCACCCAGGAATGGTACTGGCTTTGCTGATTCTGTCTAGGGAAGGGAGGAGAGCTAGCTTTTTAAGTGCCTCCAAGCCCTCTGGGTTTGTGGTACTCCAGTCAGTGTGTTTTGTGGGGTATTTTTAATATGTGAATGAATGAATTATATATTCCCGTGTTATGTACTAGTGTCTCTTTGTGTATGTTTGTGAAAATAGTAACGAATTGTATGATTTCAACAGGCAGGGAAGACTGATTTCCTGGAAAACTTTTTCTCAAATGCTAGAGAGTATGAATTTTTTTTTCCTTTAAGCAGTTCCAAAACTGTTACTGTAACAAAATAGAACAAAAAGATCAGAGAATGTTCATGCTCACAGAACATAAATTTGGTGATGTAGCTCCTTTCTGCCTCTTCACATTTCCTAAATAATCAAACTGTCTTCTGAACTAACAATTACGTTGGTCTTTTCAGCACAGGTTTCAGTCAGCTCTCAAGAATTTGAAGCAGAGGGGCTTGGTGGGAGAAAACTGCTCTGTTTCAACATTCTTGTTAATGAATGTTATGTTTTTTGAAAGATAGTAAAGAGAGGAGGACAAGGAGAGCTTGTCCTCAAGTCTCACAGTCTCAGACAGTATTGCACCATGAATATGCACTCAGCTTGTAAGCGCTATGACAATAGCAAGTCCGCATGAGATGGGCTCAGCGAACGTGGCTCAGACAGATGCTGCATCAGCCAACCTGCTTTGTACTAAGTCAGTGAACAGGGCTCTTTGGGGCTACACATAGAAAACCAGCCAACTGGGGTTGCCTGTGCAAGCTTGTAACATGAAGATAATGAGGCGCTGCTGCAGGTGCTTTTTCTGAAGAGAGTTGGTGGTGCTACCACTTCCAGTGATTGCACTTGCCACAGTTTGGTTGTATCTACTGGCAGAAGGATGAAGTTGTGGCACTGCCTTTCACCGAAACGATGCCAATGGTCTAACTATACTATGCAACCTTACAAATACACTATATCAAAATACATAAATATGCATACATATAAACACACTGTATCAAAAAGAAGATCTTGTTTTTTAGATCCACTGAGTCTTTAAGGTCTCTTTAAAAAAAAAAAAAAAAAAAAACTCAAAATAAAGGCAAAGCTCATTATCGAGTTTCTACATGTTTTGTGGCCATGTACCTAAAAGCTGTTATATACTGATTGATAAATTTGGGGGAAGGCAGAGAGGAGCTGTAACTATTCTATTCGTAGGTAATACACTTTGCTGCGTTATGGCACTGTATCTACACTGACTTCATTTTTTGGAAGTAATTTTTATTCTTAGTACATGATTGTCTTTTCCACAAAGTCTACTTTTAGCCAAAACTTTCAATGTAATTGATTAGAATGAAAAATGTGTTGGAGGAATAAACACTTGCTTGTAATGCAGATGCATTCATTTTCCTGCTCAGTCTTTCTAGGTAGATGAGCACTACAGGAAATCTGTGCATAGTAGTATTTTTGTTTGATTAATGAAAAAGATTAGTTCAGAAAAGGATATTTTAGAAGCAGTAGAATAAACAGGCACTTTGAGACTGTATTATCATTCATGAATATTTTCTTTTATGAAATATTTTGCCGTATCTGAGAAGGAAATAGCTGACAACTAAAACAGCAAATAATACTAGAAGCCCAAGTGAAACCAGCATGCCGAAAAAATAATAATTTTTTCTTCATTTTCTATCTAACTCCTTTCTTTTTCTTTCTTTTTCTCCTCAATTATGTTAGTACTTTCAATTTTAACAGCTATTCTGATGCATATATGTTAATAGATGTATGTAATTTGGACAGTACATCTCAGGCTGGTACTGTACAGCTCGCAGCTCAATTCAAGTTACGGCAATAATTCAGGAAAGCAAGCAACACAAATGGTGCAAAGAGAAAGGAAATCAGAACAGTATTTGTTATATAAATTATATAAATTTCATCTATAATTCATATCCGTGTTTATGTAATAACCCCATTTCAGTCTGTCTAATAGCTCTAATTTTAGGCAATTAATACCTTTTAAGTGTTACAGAAGAAGGGAATTTTGATGAAGGACACAGCGAAACAGAACAATACAACCACAGTCTTATATAAAACTATCTGTGTATATATGTGACATATCTAAATGTGAGTCAGTGATTTATCACAGTAATAAAATATATTCTTACAGCTGCTCTAGCTCAAGAGGCAATGGCAACATGACAAAATTAGTTCAACTGTGATGGGTGCCTAAAGCTTCTGCAAGCATGTAGGTAGGATTAATTATGTAGGATTAATTTCATCACTACCTACAGAGTAAGGAGCAAAAATCAGCAGGAAAACAGTTAGCACATTCTGTTTTTAAAAAATCTATCTTCTGATCGTTTAAGTACTGCGACTAATACCACTAGACGGACTGAGTAGGGGCAGTGAGATGATAAATGCATCAGTCTAAGCCTGGTCACACTTGGAGCATTCCCCAGGGAGGGAGTTTCTCCCTTTGTTTGAGCTTTACACCAGAGGAAGACAGCTGTAAATGGGAGGAAATGTGACTCAGTAGATATATGGAGCATACTGACCTATTTTGTCCTGTTTCTCTTGGCCCTTCCTACAGCTGTATGTGTTACTGTGTTTATTAAAAATTGGACAGTGTTCACTCATTTATGTAGGGTACTGATCAGATACCAGATAATAATTCATAGATAAAAAAGTGATCATTTACTCTAATGGAAATTCCATGACTTAGAGCAGGATTTGTCCTAATTACTGTCTTTTACTGAATATGAACCAGTGACCTGAGGGCATAGAGCTCTGCATCCCATTACTAATTCTATGAGCCATTCAGTCACCTCACTTAGGAGCATTTTAAAAGCTTTTCTGAAAAAGAGAGTGGAAAACTCTCAGTATGTAAAGAGTGACCAAGAAGAATAACTTTGAGTTATACAGTCCCCAGATTGTATGCAGATCAGCTGGCTACCTTCTTCCTCTGAATCTACCTCAGCCCAACCTCCAAGTGCTTACCAAAACTCTTATCAACACAATTTTAGCAGCTTCTGTGGCTGCCAGGAAAGCAACCTGTAATCTAGACATCTCATTTTCCTTTCTTTCACTTACACTACTTGTCAACTCGCATTACAGATGAGTAACACAGAAAGATAAAGACATACCCTCCAGAATAAATTTTTTCATCTGTAAAGGATGAACATCCTTAATCGTACATAATAATTACATCAGTAAGTTATAACAACTATAGTATCGTAGAATGCTACTTAGATCTAATGATAGTAACATTTAAAATAGAAATGTATATGTAAATAAAAAAGCAAATTCTAATGCATATTAAGAGATCATATATAATGCATACATACATTACAGAAAACTTTCAAAAACTCAGAACCTGTTTCTTTGGGGTACAGCTTAATCTTTCTCAGAAGTGAAAATAGCTTAGATGCCATGGTGTTGTACAGGGATACATTTTCTTTCCACAGTCTAGTAAAATCTGAACCTCCAATCTGAAGAATTCACTTCAAAATATTAAGAATAAGAACATAGCTTTGACATATGCCAATGAAAAATTACTGGAAAAGTGCTTTACAAATAAGCTCAGTGTTAAGTTTGTTCCCACTTAACTGAAACTAAAGCACAAGGAAATGCTGTAATATCGCTAAGGCCAGTGCCTTCCATTTTGGAGGACAATCAAGGTGTTTTTTGAGTTCTTTATGCTGGAACTGGTTGTGATTTTTTTTAGTGGTGTGGATCATAAAAAAATTTTACTTGACTGGCAGTAAACATTTTGAGGAAGGGATGATATTTGACAAATAGTTTATCTCGGACTTTTCAGAAGAATTTTCAAATACGTAACAGCCTTTGACTTTCCCAAAACAAAACAAAATATGATTTTTCCAATCTCTTTAAAGAGTGGCACAATATATCTTGTCTAACCTATTTCTTCCCCAGATTTTTGGTATATAGCCTTTTTGGAGATTTTTACACTGAGCATAACTGAGGCTGGATACATTGTTTGAAATCTTAAAATCAGCAAACTATTTCTCACCTAGTCTTACATTAGCCTGCAGTATAGGTACAGTAAGTTTATGAAACCGACAATGCATTCATAGGATGTGTTAATTCCAAATATTTGGCTCTCTTCCTCAAGAACAGTGTAAGACATTATCTAATAAGCCCTCCCTAATATATGACTAAAACCATTATGATATAGCTGTATCTGATCTATACCACATATGCCAGAAATGTAGAATTATTTCCCCAAATCCATTACATATCATAGCAAATAATGGAAACAGTGTAAATGAACAAAATAAATGTTTTATTTGTTCAGAATTCTTAATATTTTAAATCTGTGCAATGTTACCAATAACAAGAAAATAGGATGTCAAATTGGAACAAATATACCTTTCAGACCCCACTCTTGCAGCCACTACTATTTGATCAGTTTTATAAGCAGAGAAAATAAAAAGTTATATTGATACTCAGCACAATAATCAGCTGACCCAAAAGGACATACACAAATTAATTAATAATAGTACAAATGAGTGAAAAGATATGTTATTAAAAAAATTAGTAAAACTATTTTTCATTTACTTTTTCATTATACATTAAAGAGGAACCTATTCATGAGATGGCACGACAGTTTCTGCACTAACAAGACCAGGGTAATTTTGTGTAGATTCAGACTTCTATTCCTTTTAATATGCAACAGCAGTGTTTTTTGTGACATGTAGAATAAATGTTAATTTTGTATTTTGTTTTAAAAAATAATTAATATCCAGCGTATATATCTACTGTGGAAACCATTCTACTGATTAAAAAGCTACAAAGTGTTGATGTTATGTCGGCCTCACCTCCATCCCTGGAAAAGTGATGGAACAGCTCATCCTGGAGGTCATCACTAAGCATCTGGAGGACAAGAAGGTGATCAGGAGGAGTCAGCATGGATTCACCAAGGGAAATCACGCTTGGCCAACCTGATAGCCTTCTCTGATGGAATGACTGGCTGGGTAGAGGCAGGGAGAGCAGTGGATGTTGTCTCCCTGGACTTGAGCAAGGCTTTTGACCCTGTCTCCCATCACATCCTCCTAGATAAAACTTGGGAAGCGTGGGTTGGATGAGTGGACAGTGAGGTGGATTGAGAACTGGCTGGATGGCCGAGCTCAGAGGGTTGTGACCAGTGGCGCAAAGTCTAGTTGGAGGGCTGTAGCAAGTGGGATCAGTCCTGGGTCCAGTCTTGTTCAATGGATTCATCGATGACCTGGAGGAAGGCACGGAGTGCACCCTCAGCAAGTTTGCTGATGATACTAAACTGGGAGGAGTGGCTGACACACCAGAAGGCTGTGCTGCCATTCAGAGGGACCTGGACAGGCTGGAGAGAGGGGTGGAGAGGAACCTCCTGAAGTTCAGCAAAGGCAAGTGCAGGGTCCTGCACCTGGGGAGGAATAGCCCCATGCAGCAGTACAGGCTGGGGGCTGACCTGCTGGAAAGCAGCTCTGCGGAGAAGGGCCTGGGAGTGCTGGTGGAGAACAAGTTAAGCATGAGGCAGCAGTGTGCCCTTGTGGCCAAGAAGGCCAAGGGCATTAGGGTCCAATGGGGTGCATGAGGCAGAGTGTTGCCAGGAGGTGGAGGGAGGTGATCCTGCCCCTCTGCTCAGCCCTGGGGAGGCCTCACCTGGAGTGCTGGGTCCAGTTCTGGGCTCCCCAGGACAAGAGAGACGTGGAGCTCCTGGAGAGAGTCCAGCGGAGGGCTGCAAAGATGATGAGGGGCCTGGAGCATGTCTCCTATGAGGAAAGGTTGAGGGAGCTGGGCCTGTTTAGCCTGGAGAAGAGAGAGACTGAGGGGGGGATCTCATCAATGTGTACAAGTATCTGAAGGGATACCCGGGTGTCGAGGGGATGGGGCCAGTCTCTTCTCCGTGGTGCCCAGCGACAGGACAAGAGGCAACGGGCACACACTGAAACACAGGCAGTTCGATCTGAACGTGCGGAAGAACTTTTATCCTGTGAGGGTGACGGAGCACTGGCACAGGTTGCCCAGAGAGGTTGTGGAGTCTCCTCCTCTGGAAATACTCAAAACCTGCCTGGACACAGTCCTGGGCAATGTGCTGTAGGTGACCCTGCTTGAGCAGGGGGGTTGGACTAGATGATCTCCAGAGGTCCCTTCCAACCTCAACCGTTCTGTGATTCTGTGAATGTAATTGGAGATGCATACTATTTTCTTAAAATGTTTATTATGGTTCTCTAAGCTATTTTATCTCCTTTGTTGTTTTCCTCTTTTCTACCCCAAAAGTATTTTCTGTAGCTCCCAAACATCTACAAAAGATTTCAACTGAAAACCACAACAACATAAATCTGGAGTGGGAGGAATGTGCGTCTTAGCAACAGTGGGTCAGAAATTGCAAATAGCGACCTGCTATCCACTTCCCCCGTGACCAGAAATCGCCAGACCAGTGAGTGATGTTAAGCTTTATTTCTTTGCTCTTGTTAAGCAAGACTATTGTTTGGTATCTTTTTGCCTGTGAGTAGATAATGTGTGGGGTGATGACATTGGCTCAGATCACTGCTGTCAGGGCTGCTCCGCCTGCAGCCTTTTAAGATTTTTTTCTGTGGTTACACACATTTTCTCCAGGCGTTTGTACAATCCCAGCTGCATCTGAATACATTCATTAAAATGGTTTCCAATATATTGCATCTATATGAAATATAAATGCAGTGTTCTCTCAAAAAGAGTACTGTCTCAGAAATTTCACATAATCTGTGGATGGTGTGGATACCCTGCAGTGTTTGATTTCTGTTAAGAGAATAGTGGATTCCATTTCCTATCAAACTGATTTTGTAGTATATAGGTCTGCCTGCCTATAAATGTTGAAAACTCTACTGCTCTGCTTCTGAAGGGTAGTCAGTTGCATAATACATTAAATGTTTCTTTCAAGGTGACTATGGGGAATGTTACTTCTAGTTTATCAAACCTGTTTCTATTGAATTATGTACCCCTGAGGCAGATTATTTGCAAGCTTTATGCCAGATGGATAGAATTCTCTGTATCAGTATTCAGCCTTGTAAACATCACAACTACTTCCCAGGGTAACTTACTTATTCCAGATGGCACCCACTGTGCAGTCTATATCTTTTTTCTGATCTGTGGGGCTTACTTTCTCTGAGAAATGAGAATGTTTTCAATATGTTACACATTTTTTCATATTTTTATACCAATAAGTAAAAGAGAAGATCTTGACAGAAAAAGAAAAAAAAATTGCATTTATGATCAATTCACATTAAATAAAGAAAAATAACCTGGAAATTTTATGCTAATAAGTCATTTCAATTCTAAAGTTGTTGTCCCTATTACCAAGGGCTTTCTGATACTTAGAGCATTCATAGCCTAGTGTCTGCTGAACCCTTTACTTAAGCGTTCAGTCATCAGACTGTCTCTTGACTCACATTTGGAGAACGTTATGAAATCTGTGTTATGACACGCCAATGCCTTTGGAACATATAAAGAACTAATTTAAACTGTCTCCCAGGAATGTCGAGACAGTTTCATGCTTTGGCTATTTGTGAGCTGTAGGACAATACTCTTTTTAAGGGTTCTGAACTAATCATAGGGTCTGTGAAATTCTTATTACAGTTCTTAAAATAGGGACAAAGGGAGTAATCTTTACTAACTTTAAAAATCAGGACTCAGCTCTGACAGTTGCATTCACACTGAGGAGTGCCTCCATATTCAAAGTTTAACAATGTGAAGGAAGTTCAAAAATAGTTTCACTATGCTTTGCATCATAAATCTAGAGCTTAGTTTATGTCCATTTTAGCTGTATTATATAAAACACTTCTGGAATTTTTAATTAACTGAATATGAAAACCAGGCCATGTATATTTGCGTATCTTTAAACCTTTTGTCAACAAGCTGTATACTGGCTCTTCAGTTTTATTTTCAGCTAGGGAATCTTTGCTGTCTTTATAGCAGTCACAGGAACTAGCTGAAAACAGACTTAAGGAGAAAAGTGGTTTGTCTTTTTGTTCTGTTTGATTTTAGCATTGGACTATCAACATTTCTGTATTATAAATGCTATTTTCTCTTTCAGTATTACCCTTGCTCTAAACCTTTGATTTCGTATGCTGAATTGAACTGACCCTACCTTACTCTCCTCTTCCATTCCCACATTTATCATCTAACCTCCTAAATCTGCCCCCAGTTTATTGGTCTCCTTTTTTCCTATTTCAGAGCCCCACTCTTATCCCCAAGGTCTCTGAATTCTACCCCTTTAGCAATCACTTGTTTTTTTTAGGGTTACCCAGCAGCCATGACCCTCATGCTCTGTCACTGCTACCTTTTTCTCTTCTTTGTGACTCTCTCCATCAGCAGTTCTGACTAACCCATTCTCCTGTTCTTCCCTGTTGTGATCCACATGCTGTCTTCTCCACTGCCTCAGCCATTCTTAGCCTTAGCGTGCACTGGCTCCCTCTGATTCTGTTCTTTATCTACAGTGCTATCATCAGTCCTCCAGCCAGGGTGAATTCCTCCACTACCCACTTGTTTTTGCTGCCTGCCTAAATAGTGTTATTATTTCTTCAATTTAATTGAGTCCCCTGATTCCAGGTACTTTTTTGTTGCTTTTGATTTCCTCCACCCTGACTGAGAGACAGCTTCTACCATTTCTTCTCATGAAGAAGAATGAGCTTCTTCTCATTTTTTAGCCAAGTCCTTCATATTTTCCACACTGTGCCTGACTCCGAGAAATCCCCAACAACCTCTACAGACACACCTAATTGTTCCTTTCAAAAGTTTCCTCTAAATCTTCTTTGCTATTATCATCCCAAAATCTCAACAAATACTCAAGTGGTATACTGAGAGCACTGTTTAGTACACTAGGAAGTACAGTTTCTAATCCTTGTACTTTCCTATTTTTCTAACTATCTATTTACTCTTATGCTTAGACCTCAATTTGTTCCTAGCATGGATTCTTTTCTTCTTATGTTTATGCAGCATTTAGCAAAGTGGCTAAGGCATTAAACCACTATGAGAATATACTCACCTGCACAACAGATAAATGCCCTGCAGTTATGCACCTTCTACTGAAACTTCCCAAGAAAAGATGTGGCCTCTTTATTACTCTTCAATATGGCAGTAAAAATCCTTCTCTCAGAGCTTTCCAGTCATGTAGGTCATAGGGTGTGGAGCTGCAAAACAGCCTGACAGCATTTGTGTATGTTTAACTAGACGTTTCTGTTAATATACAGAACTTCAATGCTCTTTTTTTTTCTTTAAATAAGAGTAAGTGTTTATCCTTGGAAGGACTTGCAATGGCATCAGAGGTGCTATTCGTGCTTTGCACAGAGTCACTGTGTAACTATGCTCACTACTTCTTTGTGGAAAATTGGCATAGGGATTGGACTGAGATTCCTGAAAGAGGGAATCTCATGAGCACTTGTTTCATCACCTTTCTTACAGGACTGAGGTTTATATGTAGTCACTTCTCTTACATAGAAAGGCTGACCTACAAGGTCCCAAACATTTGCTTCCAGCTGCTAAAAAAATAAGTAACCATGAGGAATGATGAATACGGTCTGATATGCATAGTGATTTAAAGTTGGTTATCCAACACAATTTCCCAAAATGTCTGGATTAAATGAGAAAAGTAAATCTTCTCAAATGACATCAACAGATAGGTTCAACAAGCACAAAAGTGTTTATAGTCATTTAAAAGTAAATGATGTAATGAAGTTTCTCTACACATAGGCATATCAAGTTATTTTCAAGGGACTTGAAAATACTCGGGACTTACTATACCTGTGACATATCATGTAATATTCCTACAAATTCTCCTGCATTATAGGATAACTCTAAATCTTAGCTAAATATTAGAAATACCTTCTGAATAGCCAAATCATAGTCTGTGCCTAAAAAAGTAAATGACAAATGCCAGCAGAACTGTCTGTATAAGTAAAATTATAAAGAAGATATTGGTTCAGTTCTACTTTTCAGACAATATGTAAGGAGGGACATATAAGCATATTCTAAATTAAACTTAATTTCTTCCAGCTTTACAAAATCACGTCATATTTGAAATATTACCTGGACATGTAAAGGTAAAGAATGATACACTATCACAACTTAATGAGAAGTGAACAGAAACCATTCTAAATGTACAAAAGAATATTGCAAAAAATACAAAATCAGGCATAAAAATGATAGCATAACAACACTTTTCCATTATTTTAATCAATGTTTTTATTACCATTAATTATAATTTTCTTTTTCCCAAGGTGTTTTTCAGAACTGAGGCCAAAATCATATATCTTTTGAAAGAGATTTTCTTGTCACCGGTTATTCAGAAGAGTGGCAACTCACTGATTTGCACCCCACGTTTTCATGGCTGCTTCTCGTTAGAATTGCATCAGATGTCACACAATGCCATATCTTAGGCTATTTATGACAACTTAGAACAATATGTGATGAATTATCCAATAGAAATTTCAAGGTAACTCTAGGCTAAACAGAGTGAAGTTCTCCCAGCTGATATTTGACCACGACTTTCCAGCTAACCACCATAGTTTTACAAAAAGCTCCTTGAGGCCTACAATGACACAACACCGAGGAATGTGGTTTTATAAATTAATCCTCTGGAATGAAAATACATAAAAAAGGGAGAGTTAGTTAAGGAAGATATACATTAAAATAAGGTAAAAACAACATGCTTATCTGTATATTCCTTTTTTCAGATCCTTATGATATAAACTACATCAATAGATTCCCTTACATCTCTGTTTGAACATATAACTTTATCATATTTGTATATGTAACTTTGGCCTAGAGGTTTTTTTTTTTAACCAGAAACAACCCACCTCTTTATTCTTGGAAGTTTAAAAAAATATGTATGTATATTTACCTACATGTGTTTGGATGTATTAGATACATGGATATAAAAATATTCAATATATTAGATATTTAAAGCAATGCAAACTAGATTGTGCTTTTATAGGAATGACCAAGTAATAAGGAAAATATCATTGAGAGAAGTAAGTCAGTTTGAACAGTAAAGTACAGGACTTCACAACAAACTGTTGGTTACACAATCTCAGTGTAGTGAACAAGAACATAGGTGGCTCATAAAACCTATAGACTGCTGTGCAGTGACATATTCAATACTTCCAGTTTAGGAAAAATGCCTGTGTGTCTAGAAGATAATAATATAGTAAAAGGAAACCATCTCTTTCTTGTTTTTGTAATTAAAATAACAGCAATTTGTCAGGTTTTTTTTCTTTTTAATTGTATGTCTAAGGTTTCCTGGTAGAATACATGGTGCATAATCATTTCTGATTTATGCAAAACGTTTATTAAAGTATAAATTATATAAGATGGGACAGAAAATTGAAACCTTATTTTGGCACAGATTAGGTCCTGCTACAGTAGTCGGTCATGATACAAGATGTGTTTGTTTTGGAAAGCACTATCCACTTAAGAGTGAAATATGTGAAAACTTTTTTGAATTTCAGCTTGCTTCTTTCCCTTAAATCTTACTGTCTTGTCTTTTACTTACAGCAAGGAATATGATATTCCATGAATTTTCACACACAGGATTAATACTGAATTGAATACCCAGAGGTGAACAAATCAGTTCAAAATGAGTTAAAGGTGCATAGCCCAGGAAGGGCCCAGTCATCAAGACACATGAATATGACTTATTTTATACGTGTAAGTCATCCAAATTACCTTAATTCCCTGTACAAAAAACTAGACTTCCCTGGATGTTATGTGTTCTAAAATGGCATGATTTGAAGCCACAAGGGAAACTCTTCACTGTCAGCAGGATTTCTTGTAGTGTTTATTTCTTCTAATATAAAAGTTGTATATTTGGAGAACGAAGGCCTTAAAATTCCACATTGGTCCAAAGTTCTTGTAAATAACACTTAAAATCATAATCACTGAGGGAGATTAGTCAGGTAACATTTTCTAGTTCATTTTGTGCATTAAACAGCACATTGTGTATTATGATTTTCATATTTTTCTTCAGATAATCAGTAAGAGAATCAATTAACTGTTTGATTTGTGGGACTCTCAGTAAAGCACAAGAGATAGAAAGCTACATATATAAAACATTTTTAAATTAGACACATTTTAAAATGAACACCTTTTAAATGCTTTTTTGTGAAAGAACTCTAAAGATAAATGTTTTTATTAAACCATGACTTTGATTTAAAAAGTAGGTATAGCATTTGAAGCTACTTTTAACTCCATTATGTTTTCATTATTTTTAAGGATTGAAATCTGTGGTGTCCTTTAAAATTGTGGCAGGTATATAGAGAAAAATTACTACATTCCTGTTTCTGGCAGGCCGTAAAATTGGTTGTACAAAGAAATGGAAGCCAAATAAATGAAAAAGTTTAAATAATTTGCAAACTAAAGTTTACCCCTTAGTTGGTAGAAATTTCCATATTGCTATAGAAAATATATTTTCTTATGCTTAATGTAAACAATCCTTGATACCAGTCTGTTTGTCAGAGCTGTTTTTTTTATGATTAAGGCCTGTCCCTCCCTTTCTCCACTGTCCTGATTGTGCAAACAAATCTGCTGTTAGTCGTACTAAACTCAGTGTAAAAATAAAACTGAAGCCTCCAAGCCCAGCATATACAGATTGCTTTTTAGGGTATGAGGAACCACCCTCTGCTGTCAGCTGCCCCCATTCAGTTAGCCTTCGGCATCTTCAGGAGCTGGAGGCTGTATGTGCTGGTGATGCTTCACGGTGCAGCAAGTGGTGTTAAACAAGGGCAGTGCGAGTTAGGGTTCATAAATTGTTCTTATGTGCAGTGAGCATACTCTATATGCAGCAGCCTTTCTGCAGGCCTTGCCAGGCATGGGTTTGCAGCACTTATGCCCAGGAAGCTGCAGGCATGTAGTTCTCAGAGGTGAGACTTCCTAAAACCATTCACCTTCTCCTCTTTGCTGTTAGCAAACGTCAATATCTCGGAAAAAGTATAGTCAGTTACTGGTTCGTTTTATCGTTTTTGCTTTAATTTGCTCGAAATCAAACTTACCCGACTTTACAGATGTTCTAATCTAGTCCTTAACCTTTTGAAGATTTCTACTGAAAGAATCAAGAAGTCGGAGCTATTTGGGGGAATAAAAGAAAAAAGCCCCCAACAAACCAGCGGCCGTTCGTGCCCGTTGCTACCGCGGCCGGCAGCGGCGAGCAGCGCCTGGGCGGGCGGAGGGGCAGACGGCCTCCGCGGCGGGGCCCTGTCCCGCCCCCGGCGGGCGGCACCCGCGCCGCCGCCTCCAGGTCCGAAGGCAGGTACCGTCCCCGCGGCTGTGCGCTCCCCCCGCGGCTGGCCGCGCACAACCCCGCGGGCGGGAGGCGGCCCCGCTCCCGCGCAGAGGGAGGGACCGGCCGCTGCGGTGGCGACTTTGCTCTTTAAATCGGTCTCAAAGCGGATTACGGCTGATCCCCCACGTGACGCCTCCCCTTCTGCCTCCCGCCGGAGTTGCTCGGGGGCAGCTCGCCGGCGCCGCGCACCTCTCCCGGCGGCGGGGCCGCGGCGCACGGAGGCGCGGACCGTCCCGGCCCGGGGGGTGCGGCGCAGGGCTTAGCGCGGGCAGCCGAGCCCCGCCGCGGCAGGCGGCCCCGGAGGGAGGGACGGAGGGAGGCGGGCGGCGGAGACACCCCGCCGCCGAGGGAGCGGGAGAGGCCAGCGGGGAGCCCGGCCGCGGGGAGCGGGGGCCGCGCTCGCCCCGCGGCGGGCGGAGCTCGGCTGCGGAGTGCCGCCCGTCGGTGCGTACCAGCGCCCATGAAGCGCTGCCGGGGCGCGGCGCAGCCGGTGCCGGCGCGCTGAGCGCCCGCGGACGCTGCCCTATGCCAGGCGGGGCGGGCGGGCTGTGAGCGCCCCGCCGGAGGGGCCCGGCGCGGGCGGAGGACGGCGGCGGGAGCCGCCGCGCTCCTGGGCACCATGCAGAAGAGCGTGCGGTACAACGAGGGGCACGCCCTGTACCTGGCGCTGCTGGCCCGCAAGGAGGGCACCAAGCGCGGCTACCTGAGCAAGAAGACGGCCGAGACCAACCGCTGGCACGAGAAGTGGTTCGCGCTCTACCAAAACGTGCTGTTCTACTTCGAGAGCGAGCAGAGCGCCCGGCCCGCCGGCATGTACATGCTGGAGGGCTGCAGCTGCGAGCGGGTGCCGGCCCCCAAAGCCGTCGCCGCCGGCAGCGCCAAGGACGCCGCGCTGGACAAGCAGGTACCGGCGCGCCTCGCCGCGGGCCGCCCAACGGCCGCCCAACGGTCGCCCCTCGCGCCCGCGGTTTTCCCGCTCCCCGCACGCGGCGGGGACGCCCGCCCCCCTCCCCCCCGCCGCCGGTCGGAGCCGTCCCGACTCGGCCCCGCGGCCGACCGGGAGCGGCGCCCGGTGGACGGGGAGGATGGAGGGGGGCAAGTGGAGATGTGTTTTGAGACGGAGCGCGGCTGGAAGAGGCAGGAGCCGGGGATAAGAGCAGGGCAGGAGGGAGCTGCGCAACGGCCCTTGCCGCTGCTGTGGTGAGAGGAGGCGTGAGGCGTCCGTGTGGGGAGAGGCAGGTAACTGCCCCTGCCGCGGGCGGGGAAATTCGTGTCACTGCCGGATTGCGCAAAACGGCAGCAACCGCTTGGGAAGTGGCAAGGCCTGTTGCTTTCCCTGCCCACATAAGCTAGTAGAAAGACCTTTTCCTTCCTCGTTGACTTTCTCCTAGTAGTTGCACATTTGACTTCAGTGGGGTGTCTGGACAGTAACGTTTCAAGAACTAATGAAATCCTGTTGTTCAGTCAGTTTGAGGCTGTCACTTCTGTGATACAGCCATGCTTGTCAAATGAAGCTCAGCAAGTAGAGGTTTTGAGGGCAAGCCTACTGAAACAGGGCGTTGGGACTCGAAATGTTGCTGATGAGCAGTGGAGTCCATCCCGGGGCAGCTGTGGGGTTGCCGCCTCTCTGAGCTGCTGTGGACGGTGATAGGCAGACTTTAGATGCTCTTCTGGGAACTCAGGGGCAGGGTGAAGGTGTGCCTTGATGTACAAGCTGCCCGATTCAACAGAAGACCGTGGGTTCTTTGCTAGTCGGATGTTCCGAAGCTGATCGTGTTTGCATTAGAAATGGTGATGAAATGAATAATCAAGTTAAATCTTGCATAGCTTTCTTCAGGTAAAGAATTTTGAGAATTTTGGTGGAATTCCACCTTGTAAGAGATGACAGTTCTTAATGCGCGAACTGCAGAATCCCCACCAATAAAGCTGCTCTATTTGACATGTATATGGGGTCAAGCAAGTTGTTGCATACTGTGTATTGCATAGCTGTGAAGAGAAGGGCACAGTAGTTATTCAGTATAGGTGTAGATCAGGTATAGATCTTACCACAGGCCTCTTATTGCCTAATGTAAATTCTTGATCTTATTTGCTGCTCTATTATAACTTGTATGAATCTGCAACTGGCATTTGCTAACTCTTTCCTCCTAGGAAGAAAGTAGAGGAAAGCAAACAGGTGTCAAACTGGTTTGGAGAAGTGTGGATAATTCTGAGTGGTTTCAAGGCTTACCAGGATTTCCTGCTCATCATGAGAGAGGGACATATCTAGCTCAGTTTATGAAAGTCTTCACATCTATATGTTGGGCTAGAGTGATAACCTTGTTAGGAGAGCTCAGAACTTTATTTTATGTTTCTACTTTTTTTGCTCGTTTAGAACAAATACTTGGGTACCTACACAGCTTGGTACCTACACAGCTTGAAATGACACACAGTTAAGCAAATGAACTTTTGCATGTTGGAATGATTGCACTTATGTTATAGACATCCGTCATATTCTGGCTTGTTGCTTTCAGGCATGCTTTTTTGTAAGCATTGATAAATGAAATAGAGGAGATTCCCTAGGTCAAATTAAACATGAATATTTCTCTGTCCCTTTTATATGGGCTCACTATACTTGTTCATTGCTAGTGTTAAGATACTGAGAGAACTGTGTGAAAACAGTGCTTCTGCATATCTGTTCTTTGGGAATCTTACATTGTGCTTTTATAGTGATAAACTTTTGAGTTGTTTGTAATTACATTTAGTGAGCCAGAGACAAAATAATTACAGAAGAGCAAGCTGAATTTTGCTTTGCTTTAAACATTGACTATATTCACATTTTTTTTTAAATAGCAAACTGCTAGTAAAAAGGCAGAACACTTCAATTTTTTTTTCCCAGAGATCCTAGTTTGAATGTTCAAGGCAGTTAGATGTTTGAGGCATACCATCAAAAATGTATTTTTCCTCTGTAAAATCACCTTTCACTTGATACAGAATAATAATGTTCAGTGTTTAATAACTGTTATGGATGGTAACTGTTTAAAACACACCCTTGTTTTTATATTTGTCTAGACACATTTGCTAAGGTGTACAGGAACCTCCCTCAGAGAGTAAAACTGATCAGCAACAACAAGAAGTGAAAGTATTTGACAAGTAATAAGTGTAAAACTTATTTATTTTCTTTTTTAAACAGAAATGTACTCATATCCTTATAGGCATAAAGTAATAAAATGTGAACCTTCAGTTTAATAACAGAGGAATTAATTAATAACAAAGCTATCTTAATCAGATGATAATGGAAACTCAGTATTATATATGTTAACTACTGACAGTATAAAATAGTGCTAGCTTTAATTTGCCTTGATTAAACCACAAATATGTATTAATGGAATGAAAAAACAAGCATATAAGAAGTTGTATGTCAGTTTTTAAAGATTTTTTTGAATTAGGTCTCTCTTCTCCAAAAGACAGAGAAATAAAAATAGATCTTTTGAGTTTTAACTAGCTGGGAAGTTTAGGTACTAGAGTGATACCTGCTGTACAATTACACAAATTAGAGAAAGGGCTGTGGTGACAGGTCTGTGTTCAGCATTCATTTATCATATCTTGTAGTTAAGTTTTGGGTTCTTTGGCATAGATTTTATTTTATGCTTGGAGTAAAGCATTTCAGTAACTGTGGTATATGACCGAAAAAATCTGCAGCATTAGAATAGCATGATAAATACGGCACAGTGCATCAGAACTGAAGTTAACTGGAGCAGCTTAAGGAGGCTATAGTTCAGGATAGCAATTTGGAGACTTTCTACATTGTTTTGTTGCTCCTGAAGAAGAATTTTTCTTTTTAAGTTATTTCCCTCTGTATTCCATTGAAATAGGTAGGAAACAACCAACCAGAAAAATGGAAAATTATCCTTGATGCACACAGCATTGTGTTTGGCTTTCAGCAATTAATCACAGAAGATAGTTTCATCAGCTTCCTTTAAATTTGAAAAAAGTAATGCACTTTCTTTAAGTTATGTAACTGAAGATTGTGGGAGATGCACGCCGAAAAAAAAAAAAAAAGGTTCCATTTTCCTTAGTTTTCCAATCCTTTTCATTTTAATTTGAATTGGTTAAGTATTGCTTGTGAAATCATACGTCAGATAAGAATTCTGTTCAAAGGTTTTTAGAATTCAATGGGGAGACTGTTGGAGATGTACCTCAGCGTACAGGAGGCTCTTACAGTCAACAGACATGTTTAGGTTCGGGTATATAACTCCCAACAAATGCAGCAGCTTAATGATTTCACATTTTAACCACTACTGGTGCTGTTATGCTCTTCCAACAGTCTGTCCTGAAGAAACATTACAGAAGTATAGGAACATTTTATAGAAGATACCAAAAGACTTCATAAAATGTTTGTTGTATTAATATATTAAGAGCTTAAAAATGGCAATGACAATGTATCTTTTTGTCTTTTACATTGAAATATTAGTATTTCTTTCCTTCTGTTTCAAAGCAAATTCTTTTAAAATTGCAATACCTTTCTTAACATTAAGGAACTGCGCAAAATATTAATTAGTTGGTATTCTGGGAATATGGCATCAGACCAAGTGTGTTATAGGTATTCATGATATTTAGGGAGAGCTATTAATATTTAAAGAAAAGCATTTCAATCTCCCTCAAATTTTATAAGAGTTTTTATAAATGGCAAACAGTTGTTGCTATCCACTGTGATATTATTTCAAAATAATTTCAGAAAAAGAGATTTATTGAAAGAACAGCAAGGTGGAAGTAGCTCAGTTTCAAAACAGCAGATCTAGGCATGAAAACATCGCATTCTGGAAAGTTTAAATTCTGATATTAGTTAAAATGTTTCTCCCCACTTGAATGATAGACTGTATCCAGCTGCAGCTCCCAACAAATACTCCACTATGACAGAGTTTTTGAGAATGAATATCAACTTTTGTTTTAGAGTTTCTGGAAGGAAAATGGGTTTGTATCAATGAGTGGCTAGTCTCTTTCAAACAAAAATTAAAATGCCTAAAATTTGTGCTTTCTGCAGTGCTTCATAGGAGATTGGGAATTGTTAAATAGCAAGTTTTGTTGTTGTTGTTTTTTTACTATTGAAAGCATGTACGTAGTGGAATATAAATTATTAATAATTTTTATCTGTATTGGGAGGAGGTCTGTAAGCGTAGTTTCCTTCGTAACTGTATGGTGAATACACCAAAATGTTCAGCTATAGCTGTTATTGCAAAAATTGTCTTATGGTGTTTAAGCTTTTAAATTTGTATACGATTTGAGCAGAGACTATTCTTTCTTTGTATCTTGTCAGCAAAAATCTTCCTCCCACTTAGCAAAATTAAATGCAGTATTAAATCGGTGTCCCCGTAGATTAACAGAATCCAATTATTTGAATTTTTGCAGCTTCCTGTAGCTGTATGTTTTATTTTATAAAAGACAGTGTTTTTATGGTATTTGAACCCTCTTCATTTTACATACATTCTTTGAAATGGTGAGGAAGACGCATGCCACCAGCAAATTTTACCGTACCTCTGTGCTAAGGCCACTTTTACTGGGCTAGTATCCTATGCCTGATAGATGTAGTAGATGGCTGATATTTCTGCAAGATAGCTTACCAGCTTCAGGTGTAGTATTGTCCATAAATCTTATTGCCTGCATTTTGGCAAGTAACTGCCTGGGATGTTCTAGTGCATAGGTCGGACAAAGAAGCCCACGTTTTAGAAATTTCCTACTGCATTTCAAAAAGAAGAGATGAATTTGTCTTGTTAGTTTCTGGGTCATTCTGATGACCATGGTTCTTCTATAATAGGTAACAAAGAATATCAATAGTGATACTGCTTTAAATAAAAATATTCTTGCAAGGGAAAATGTTCCCCTGCTCTTTTTTTTTTTTTTTTTGGTGGGCTATCCTTAAAAAAGAAAGCATTAATTCAAAAAGGTGGCCAGTGAGAAAGTGAAACATTAGCACTTATGGGATGAGTATTTCTGTAAGACCTTCTCGTAAAGAATCTCTCAGCGAGTAGGATTCTTGCATGAAGACAGGCTTGGGGCAACTGATTCTTGCTTACTTTCTCTGGTAATCTCTGCCCCCAGTGTCATTTGGTGACTGTCATGGGACAAGGTAGGTTGTGGACATAAGTTCACAAAATACATTGATTTAGACTGTTTTAAGATACATGTAAGGAATAACCTAAAAACTAGCTGCTGACATTGCTTTTCATTTAAGGCAAGCTGCATTGAAGAGGTTGCTTCTGGGCTTTCATATAGCTTTGTGAAGTGAACTTATAGCATGCTTCCTGGCCTTAAGGCAACAGGCAGTATAATCCACGTGGTCTCTCTATTGACTAAACTGTGCTACTTGATACATGTTTTGTAATTTATTGTTTACCTGTTTGCTTAGCAATAAGCATATTCAGGGATATAAAAATGAATAGAAAAAGTCATGGCCGTATTTATTGCTGTTTTGCGAAAATTTAAGTTTTTTTTAAATGTTTACTTCTGACTCTTGAAAATGCATAGTTGTGTTAGTGTTATGAAATGGTCTGTTTGCAATTATGCAAAATATATATACTGGGGAATTACATAAAATATGTATGTAGTGGGGAATGTACCTAGCAGAGAAATGAATTATAGCAGAAAATTCATTTTTGAAATGTCTTCCTCTTTAAAAATTAATTAATCCACAGATGCATAAATTGGAAAATATTGATGCCACTGAATAATTTAATATTTGAACTTTGACTATCTTATTCCATGTCAAGTGACGGGTCAGGAACTTGAGACTGATCACCTGAATATCTCAGTGTAAAAAATAAATAGAAGAACATGGTGGGGTGAGTGTAGCAGGTGCAGATTTTGTGGAGACAAAGTATTATTGAAAAGAAACCAGAGGGTGAAATCTTCCACATTTATTTGTGAAGTGTTGTAAGATCCTGGAATAATTACAATATGCTTTAATGAAAATGCATCCTCCTTAATGAAGTTATTGGAAAAATAATTATATCCCAAGATGAATGCCATTTGGCAAAGGCTTATTTGTGGAGTTGCTAGGAATTCCATTTAGCTAACAGGTGAAATGACAAGCAGTGAAAGGATGGAAGTGTATCAGGTAGAACTTCATCCCAAATCATAAAGTTCAAAAATATCACACAAATATTTAGTGCGTAGGAATGTGTGTTGCATCCTCCTGACCTGACCTTCTCAATATCACACTAAGTGAACAAAACCTGTGTACAGCCGTGTAGCTTACATTGGCAATCTGACTATCCAATATACATTTAGAATAAGGTTTCATAACAGTATAATATGGACTTCATTCTTCCACCTGTCTTAGTATTTTTTTTTCATTTAGACTCTTTGAGTTTGCATTAGTAGAGTTGCACTCAAATTGCTTAATTGGTTTAATTTCTCAAGGATAAAATGAAATTTGTAGAAAGCAAAAAAATGTTGAGCACAAAAAGCAGTCAGTCGGTCCCTAATCTACTGGATAATTATGCCCTGTTCATCTTCATTTGCCTTTGACTATTGCTTAACTTCAATAATCTATTTGTTTTTTCTCCTTTGTTGTCGCTCAAGTAGACTCAAAAGGGATGTAGCTTCTTTTTCCAGTTACATGCCACCCTTATTATTTCTCACTGTGTACTAGAGCAGAAAATCCAGGCAGAGCCTCTTTTGTTTCTGTAGTAATCTGATAACATTATTAGAGTCTTTATATATACATCTATTGTATATTGCATTGTTATCTTTAGTGATATAGCAGCATTTTTTGATGAACTTGCTGAGAATTTTCCATCCTAAGAACCTATGTGTATCCTAACAATAACAATTGTTATGGTTGCTCAGTTTGGCCACATATATTATAATTACCAATCTCATTTTGTCACTTGCAGTATGTCTACATTGCTTAGTGGTTTGTTCAAAGACAGAAGAGTCAGGTTTTGTTTTGGTGCAGTCTATTAAAATTCCAGGCCTTTATGTCAATATTGTGTTTTCACCACCAGTGATATCTACTGCAGTCTAGTGCAACTTCATGTATATAGAGAGAGCTAATTGCTGGAGGACCTTGTGCCCACCTTGCAAGTGGGGCGCTCTAGATAGCGTCCCACTGTTTGACTTCAGTCTTGGTTTCACCTGGAGGGAATCCTCTTGGAGCACTCCACTAGTGCCCTTGCATTTGCAAGCAGACTTGCACCAAAAAGAACCCCACCAGTGCAGTAAATCATCAATGTAGACCTCGTGCACCTGATGAAGATAGTGAGCTCTGAAAATAACAATCCACCACTTCTAGCCATTCTTGGCAACAGATTTAACTGCTAGCCATAGTGTAGTTCTCTGGATCCACAGCTTCAAAGCAAGTTTGATGCCATTCTGCTGACAAGTCTGAGTCAGTGCAAGCCCCTTTTTCAATATGAACGTTTCTCATTTTGTGCTTTCTAAGTGGTGATGGACTGGCCAGTTTCATATACAATGGCTCTTTCATAGACTGGGGGAAGGGAGGGGTTAGTTGTTGTCTGGACTGACGACAGTGCCAATGTTTGTTTGGTTTTTTCCCAATTTCTAATTGGCCACAGTCATGAGCCACAGCAGTTCGGAGAGACACTCTCATCAGCCTGTTCATATCACTGAAGGAAAATGAGATTTCACCTAGTACCTCTTTTCTCTTTTTCTGTCTACCAGCCATTACTGATACAGAAGACTGATGAGGGACAGGCTTGTTTTAGCACTGCACCTCTGCCTATGAATATATGGTTACAAATCTGGCTTCCAATGTGTTTTGACTTGCCATAAGGTTTTCTGTTTGAGGTACAAATAGAAGATTTGTACCTCATTTGAGGTACAAATTTGATGACAGGCTTCCTTTCTTAGTTACCTTTCACAAATCCTTAAGACATAATCCATGGACCTACAGGAGTTCAAAGACTCTAGTCTTTGAAAATCTGAAAAATCAGATTAACATCATTGTATATAAAAGTAGAGGCTTCCCCAATTCAGTCCATCTATTTCAATACCCGTATTATGTTTTCCATGAGTGGTATGTTGAGAACAAATTAAGGGTTTCGTCAGCAAGTGTTTATAAACTCTCAATTCTGAATTGAGCGATACTTTCTTATGTGATTTTACTTTTGCTATTTTAATGCTCTAATCAGTTCCACTATATCTTCTGAAAATATATATATTTTTTGTCTTAAAATCTAAATGCTATAAGTACTGAAAGGAATCTGGGATTATATTCCATCTCCCTCTTACAATTTTCCCCTTTCTTCTTGGATGTTTCTCTATCTGTTTCTTAATCATTCTGCAGTTTTGACCTAGTTTGAGTTCTTAAATTACTGCAGGATTTCCATTGCAATACAATAATAGTGTCCTCTATAATCTCTTCAACTCTGCAAGCTCACTGTGTTGCTCTTTTAAAATGTTGTGCCTCATAAATTATGAACTCTCTGGAAATTTCTACAAACAGTAGTAGAATATAGAATAGGATGCTGCTCATGTAACTTTAAGTGCCCCATGTGTGATCTAGATCCCATTGCAGTCAATGAAGTTCTAGTCAGTACAGTCAGTAAAGTCTGTAGAACTATTCATCCCGTCCTGAGTTAGGCACCTACGTTGGTTAAACTGAGTAGAACTCAATGCCTATAGTGGCTAAATCTTGGTTGACTGCAATGGGAACTCAGACACCCGGCACACCTGTATCCTAGGTACCTCAGAATGGTAAGTGTTCTGCTGTCACTGGGAACATCTGTCAATTTTTTTGAGCGAGCCAACCATTGCTCTTGATTGCTTGTGGTTGTAGATAAAGTTCTGAAACTTCCATATTAATCCTCAAACCTAGCATGTTATTGCTTTTCTCTCTTTGATATTTTTGTTATATGCTGGATCCTCACATGCTGGAAATTTAGAAGGATTGCATCTGACTGTTCTTTTTCTCTCTGCTTTCCCTTCTTTTCTTTTCCTTTATAAAAATTTTTTTCAGCAAATGCCAAAGATTTTATATTCTTCTCTGAAATCATGGAGGTCACATTCAATAATTCTGACAGAATCTGATCTTCTCCTCTAACATGAAATCAATAATTTAATAATTTAATTCAATAATTTAATCCTATGCATGCATGGATTTTCAAACTTGACAAGAGAACTGCAACTTTCTTTTATGCTAATCATGTTCTCTTCCATTTAGCTAACACAGAGCAATTTTAGAGAAATATTTGAAATGTTTCATCCTAATAAATATGTTGAAGGGATTTTAAAAGTTGTGGGTCAGCTCCAAAACTCTTTCAGGAGAAAAAAAGAAGGAAAAACTGTGTGTAGAGATGAAGAGAAGAACAGTACTAAGGATTTTGCTGAGGTGACAGTATTACTTTTGCTTTTGATGGCAGAAGTAATTTAACCTGTTTCTAGAGCTCAGCCAGGAACATCAGGCAAAGGAGGCTGTGGAATAATATCCTGGGATGGTACTCAGCCTTATATGTGTAATTTGCCAGGTATATTTATTGTTTTTGTGAGTGTGAGATCTTAAGGTTGTAGCTTTCTTGCCACAAGAAGTACATGATGATTGATGAGGAACACAAGGTGAGCTGGGGAATAGTGAAGGAGAAAGAACATAAAAGATCCAGATTAATTCATGCTTCCAGACTCTTTCCTTCCCTTTTCTCTTACCCAAGCTACGTGCTGATGAGACTTGCTTGCTGTCACAAGTGGGCAGTGGAATCAGTCTGTTATGTGTTTTGAGTGCAAGTAGGGCACTCAATTGTGGTTGAAGATCTGTTTCTCTTTCCTGAGTGGTTCACTTCCCCGCTCCGCCTAAAATTAAGTAATAATGAAGACTGAGAACAGGAGAGATTGCAGCTAGCTTGATACTAATGTCTGCCTAAACAAGCTGGGCCAGAAGAGGTTGGAATCACTAAATTATATTTAGTGCAAAACTGGTGCTAGAACTTATGAATCTTGAAACTCGGGGTTCTTCTGACGGCCGATCCAAAGTGTAAAGCCCATGTGTGCATTACCTGCCTCCTCTCCCTCTAGTGGTTATTCCAGGGCAGGATAGTAGTCAGCTACTGGTGTCACACTGTCAGCTCAGTTTACACGTCCAAGTGCTGGAGCTGAGTCTCTGATACTGATGCTGTTCCATATGAGTATTATTGTATGTTTGTGTGAAGTGTAGTCCTGTTCTGCCTCTCTTGTTCAGCTTTTCTGTGCAATACAAGGACTTGGGACTTCTGTGCAATACTTAGGGATGCAAGATCAAGCAGCCAGGAGCCGGAAAAAGCCAGAGCTAAGGCTTCTTGAGCAGCCTAATTGTCACTGTTTTGTGTGTTATGATGTGATCTGCAGTTCCATGAGCTTATTTCTTTGCTGGGACTCCTCTTTCATAAATATTCAAAAGAAGAATTGGGATTATGTCCTGAAGGAGCCTGCAGTCTGTAGGACTTTTCCGTTTCGTGGGTTCCCCCCCCCCCCCCATTCCTTCCTTCTCTGAGCATTTGTAATATGCGAGGCATGAGACTGCAGGAGGAGAAAGAGGGTTTCATGGTGAAGTCAGAGAATCACTTGTAGGAAATGGATTCTGCCTTTTGCATAGAACCCCTATGAAGGGATTCACAAGTCACTTACATGAGATGTTTTACAAATGGTTATTAATTATTCCTGATTTTTGGAGGCCCAACTTGACACAAGAGCTAAGCACTTAAAGGTAGAACTGATTTCTGTGTGAGCTGTGATTAAAACAACTAAAACTGCCATGTAAATGCTAAAGGCCAATAGTTCTTCAGATCAGACATCCAAATTGGGTTGTTGCTTCTGAAACGGATCTTTTTTGTAGAGTGTAGATTTTTGTAATTTTGTAGACAATCTGCAGTAATTCCTTCGTACCTCACAGGTTATTGTTAAAATAAATGCATTAATTCTAAGGAGGCGTCTGAACGATGTAATGAAAGGTGTCATACAAAAGCATATGAAGAAGTTTGAACTCTGGTTAGTGTGCAATAAATAAGGTATGGAGATATGCATTCAAGAATATAGATAAAGCAAAACATGAAATAGTGTCTCATTTGCATGAAATAACCGAATTAGGATCTCTTGGAAAAAGAATAATGTAATAACAGACACTGTACTTGCACACTTGGGACTGAATTAGGAATGTACAGGGCAGCCTCAGATATGGCTCCTTCTGACCTCTGTGCACTTGTCTTTGTGATTTAAAGACCCTAAAAAGTCAAACATAAAATTCAGGTATAAATGCATATTAAAAAATTGTGATTTTTGACTCAGATGATCAATGTTATGGGAAAAAATGGACAGAAACAATTCATTTTGATACGAATGTGTTATTGTGATGGGGTTGAGCTTGCAGGTCATAGATTAATTGTTTTCATATTTGTGCTGCCTGCTGCAGATGGAAGTTTCATAAGTGCATTACTTGGTGGCCTGAGGGAAAGCCTAGTTAGCTGGTGTCCAGTATTATATGGTCCAAAATGTGCAGCGACCTGAGAGAGCTCCAAAATCAGCAGTACAAAATTTGCTGCAGACCTACAGAGAAGTCATGTCTGCACCACACAGACTAATATTAAAGAGAGAGATTCTTCCCTTAATGCTGTGCAGCATTTTTGTAGCTTAGCAGCAGCTATCTTGACTGCACGCCAGCAAAGTGAACCAAGTAAAGGCAACCACTCAAATGTACATTCTGCTGATAATTTAAAGGAATGCCAAATGGTTCTATATAAAATAAATAGATTTACCTTACACAGAGGGCTAAAAAATGGAAATATTTTATTGGCTCTCATTTTAGGTAGATTTTCTTAAAGTTCATTGCCTTTCTGCAAATGTCACTTTGATTTTTTTTTTTGTATGTTTCTTCGCTTTTTACTTTTCTGAAGACATCTAAATATATGTGTGTGTATGTGTATTCACAGCCAGGGTGATTCAGAGTAGGATGGCTGTTTGGGAGATGTGAGATCTGAGTATGTTTCCTTCCTTAGCCACTCATTCCCTATGGCCTTCTGGCAAATCAGTTTCTTGACTGCCTTCCTCAATAGTAAAACAGGCCTAATAGTACTTCCCATCTGTTAGCGTATGGGTAACACCATCTGCATGAGGATGTTTGTTTATCCTTGCAGTATTTTAGGGTGTTCATCTGTGGTTTGATGGGTGAATGTAAAAGTTGTTAACAAGTTAGTCATAAGGTAACATGTCCATGTTCCTGGATAAAGGAAAAACACCAGATCAAACCTGAGAAGGGCCTAATCCCAAGACCTACAGCTGGGATATTCGTGTTGGAGCTAATGACTTCAGTTCACTCTTCCACTCAGATCTGTTGAGGTCATCTTACAGATTCTTACTACTAGGAAAAATGCTCTCATACCTCTTGTTTCAAACAGTTTGATTTTAATACACTTAACTCTTGGAATTGGAAAGACTTCCTTTCTTTCTTTTTTCTTTTTTCTTTTTTTTTTGGATGAAAGGGTAACTTGATATAATGGTTCTGAAGGAAATCAGTTCTTTGTAATTACAGCAAGTCCTCTTAATGGTACTTAAGCAAGCAGGATGTCTGTTCTCTGTCAAGACTGGTTTTTGTAATCATTGAAATTCATTCCTTTTTTAAAATTAATAAATTAATGTTATTCTCTATTATATAAATTAATAAATTAATATCGTTCTGTACATATTTACTTCACCTTTCTGGTGTCGTCCTGTTTGAATCTTTTTCCTTGCTGGCTGTTTTGTCTTGCTTAAATTTCAAACTGCTTGCTTTGTCTTCCCAGCCTGACTTCTTCCCCACAGATCTTAATGCACTGCTTCTGAGTGGTCTTGAATGCATAATGCTGCTGAATGAGCTTGTTTTGTGTCCTTACTCCTCTCACTTAGCTCATCCTAGAAAACACTTTAAAGTGCTAACAAGAGGAACACAAGGCCAAAAGCAAGTAACTGTGTAAGACTTGTTTCATTGCTTGTGTCTTTTCTCATGCCTTCCCAATATACTTTGTGTCCATCTGGTTCAGTAGCTTCCTAGGGCAAGAATAATTTATTTCCCAGTCTACTGTGAGATCCTAACTTTCTATTACTGTTTTTTAAGGGGAGTGGAGAGACGTAAGGAACCAAATCTTTTTATTTTGACGGTGTGGTGTAAGGAGGTTACTTTAAAAAAAAAAAAAAAGTTCAAAGGTCATGTACTTTATCCACTGCTTTCATGCGACTGCTTAGAAGGAAGGACTGCTGATATATAGGAACTGCCTGGCTGGATAAGCCCTAAATAGCTTCTCTCTTGTTGCAGAGAATGACTGTAGTATTTGTAATCTCACTGGGAGCCTTTCGTCTTAGCTTTTGTTTGGCTCCTCACCTATCTCATCCTCACAGGATGCCAGCCTGTAGTAGGGACCCTTGTGGCCATGATCCGCTTTGCGGTTCAGCACTGTTCTTTATCTCATATCTCAGATACTTGGTCTTGCTATTGCCAGATTTCCAAACAAGCTATTTCCTTACCTTTAACTTTCTGGGAAAGCTACTTGATTTCTAAGACTTCAGGACTATGCAAGACCTTGGGTGGAGACCTGGTGAATCTGCTACTTGACAAGTATATTACAACAATAACTGCTGAGTCTGCTTTTAGGTTGAGGTTACTTGTAAAGGAGTCCAGATGTCCAGAAGTAGCTCTAATGATTTGCTTTGCAAAGGTCACTTAGCAATTTTGGATAATTTTATTGGTGCTTTTAGACCTCCTCAGTGGCTCATGAGATCTGTTAAGAACAGCAACAGTATCCATCCTCCAAGGCATCTCGTCTTTTAGAACTTCCGCCCTCTGTCTTTTCTAATCCATTTAGATGCTTAGATTTTGCCTGCTTATTATAATGTCTTCATTTCTGATGTTTTGGCAGTTATGTGCAGTAAAATATAGCATTTTCCCTATAATTTACTCCAGTTTAATTTAAAAATTTGGAATTTTCTAAATTCTTGAGTGACTTGGGGACACAAGTCTCATTGACTATGAATCCATCCACAGTCTTTAATGGTGTCTTTATGCAGTCCAGTGGTATCCAAATTTTTTACTCAAATGAACTACACATCCCCCCCTGTAGGATTGAAGGTCATAAACTGTATGCTTTCCCTGTGACTAGAGGTGAGTCTGCCACATGACAAGTATCAGTTAACGTGTTTGGCCTCTGTTTGTTCCTGATATATGTGTGCTTTCAGATGAAGGGCTGAAGTAGTTATGAAGTAAGTGTATTTGCATTTTGACTGTGTGACAGATAACAAGATAATAGCAAGATGAGCCTGCAGTTGCATGGTTGTCAGCATGGTTAGGAGTGGGCTGGACTGTAAATGAAGTATTCTGGCAGGCCACAGGTGCCCACACTTGATATATTTAATATATGCAGAGCTTGCTTTGTGCCTTTATGCTTCTGTGGAATGGATAAGGGACTACTCTACTGATTTTGTTTGGCAGAGGAAAGAATTCACCATTATTTATAACAGCTAGAATAGAAATTTGTTTGTTTTTATGAAGAACAAACAATATACAGATTTGGTAGACTGTCAGTACCTAACCATTTACACTTTTCTTCTAGTATATCTTAACTCTGTGATATGCCCTCTGAATCTGCTCTTCCACATTTTTAAAAGTAAGAGCTGTGTGTAAAATTACAGTTCAGGAGACAGTCTGTTACTGTAGATGCAAGAGAAAGATGATGTTGAATGTTTACCCAGTACATTCACTTCTAAGACCTAACCCTTGGCCCAAGTGATGGAATTTTTATTTTATTATTATTGGTTTTTTTTTTTTTTTTTAAGGGAAGAACTGCAAGACTTTTCATTCAATTTTCTGACTCTTTTCTCTCCGGCTGTTGTCAGCAAGTAAAGTCAAGGGGGAAGAGAGGTGTCTGTGCCAAGATGTTTTAACTTGCTGTACAGAGATCAGTCTTGCATTTTTTTTTTTTTTCTTTCTCTGGAAGAAAGTTACAGTTGGCTCAGCAACTTAGCTGATGTGTTACTCAGAAGCATAATACAAATTCAAATTCAGAGTTGTTAAGAACTTTATGAAAAATAAAGAGATGAACATTCTTACCAGCTTTTTGTCTTTCTGTGATGCATTTTCTTTTCCCTGCACATTAAGGTACCTTATATGTGGCATATATTTTCTACTTCAGTTGCTTTCTGGGGGAGTGAGGGAGGTTGTTTTCTTCTTAATCATTTCCCATCTGATTTAAATTTGAAGTAGTCATTGTAGTTTGGCAAACATTTAAGTTGTAGCAGGAAAAATTTTTATGCTACTTGAATAAAGTTAACTTTAAACATTTTGCACTAATGAGGAGAATGTGATACAACTTTTGCAAACTTAAGCTGAGGCCTTTTTTCCTTCTCTTGGGGGTACTTGGAATATATCCATAATTAAGTGATTTTCTGCTTTTATTTTCTCCTAGTGCTGAGCAGTAATAATATTTACAAAATACTTAGTTTTGTTACTCTGAGAAGTGCAGCATAACTTTGGATGTAGTTCAGGCTGTATCTATTATAGAGACAGAGGGAAAGTGAGTGTTCATCTTCAGTATATTCCAAAAAAAACTGTCAGAAGGCCTACTGTTCGCTCTAGTAGGTTTTTGTTACCCTTTTTATTCCTGAGTTTCCCCTCATCCTTTAGTTATCAGTATTATTTATTCAGATGATTCCCCCCCGCCCCCCGCAGTCCCCAGGATGTATTTAGGGAATACTTACCTGTTTGTGAAGCTGCATAATGTATAAAACTGGAACGCCATAGTTCAGCAAAGCTAAGCATTTTAAAGGTTTATTCCTCTGCTCTGCTTAATTCTATTAAAATTCAAGAGTGACTTTAGACTTTTCTAAATATACCAAATGGGATGAGGTGCCTGATCTTCTTTAAGACGATGTACCTTTTATTAGGAGTTGATCAGTTACCACTTCCATTTAATTTCCTGATATTCTTTCTTAATTCAAGGTTATTTTTAAGTAATCCAGTTCAGGAAGGATACGAGTAGGGTGGAGTGCTATGGGAAATATGGACAATGAATGGAAAACATATTTGGAAGAGAGTTTTGGTAGCTTCCAAAGTAGTTTCAGTGAAGTGCAAACAAATGTAATTAACTCATTTTATTAAGTATGCTTCTCTGAGTCATCTACCCCCCTTGCTCCCTCAAAAACCCCTAAACGTAGCCATAGCAAATACTTAATTATCACTGGGTAATAATTATACCACTGATAGTATCAAAATCTGCATGTATTGCATATGTAACCTGCAGCTCTTATTATGGGATACTCGTGGCTTAAAAATATCAGTCGATGTTAATTTTTAGTCACTATTTGGGATACTGGAATATGCTGCTTAAAACGCCTGCATTTTTCCCTGGGCTGCTTGGGAATAGTACATGTCTACTGAGGTAATAATATGGAGAATTTCAGTTTAGAATTGTTGGTACCTCCTCTCATTTTTAGTTTTGGGATCAGAATGTGACACAGTGGAGTAGGAAATAACACAACTTCTTGGGTGTTCTTTTTTTGTAGGTAAGGACTTGAAAGAGAAAAACTAGTTTAGCAAGATACTTGAAACCCAATCTGTCCCTAAGGATAGGCATATTTGTTTACAGTTTTTAGGATGAACAAGAACTGGCACAAATTTTTATGGTTCTAGCTGTCACTGAACTATAAAAAAACTTTCTTTGCCTTTCTACCAAGAGATCCAAACTGGCACTAGCCAATCTCAATTCCTCTGCTCTTTGCTCTCTTTCTGTTCCCTCCTTCACACCCCTCATCTCTATCAGTTAGCTGTACTAGAAATCTTTGATCTGTCACTGACATAGTAAAGTACTATTTGACAGGAAACATTAGTTGTAGAATTTTTTTTTTATGTAGATGACATTATTTGTTGCTAAAGCCATATCTTCTAGAATGCTCTGACAAAAGAATTGAAGAAATATACAGTATTGTAAGCTGTTTTGAGATAAATGAATGCATATGTTTTGGTCTGAGCCTTGCTTCTCTGTGTTGCAATGCAAGGTGGGGGCAGCGGGAGCGAGGGAACTATATGCTTGTGTGTACATTATCCAAAAAGTCAATATTCCCTAACAAATTATCTCTTATTGTCAGATTATAATAAAAAAATATTTAGCAAAACTGATATACTTAAACCTGTAACAGCCATTTGGGTATAGAGGAAGCTTTAATCAATTTTAGTGGCCTTTGCTGAATGCTCAGACAAGCCAAATTAGAAGATGCAGATACTGCTTTGTAAGTGGAAGAGCCAAAGCTGTATAACTGTAGGCATCTTAGAGCTAGGAATGCTTAGTTTACCAGTCATAGACACACGAAGGCACGATAAGATACAGTAGGCATTCCAGATTGGCTTAAATGGAAGCGTTGGCACCTGTTAGCATAATAGCCCCAATGCACATAACAAAAAGTCCTTGTGATCAGTAAAACAAAATATGCAATAAGGACTTAGAAACATGGACAGATGCATTTTTTTCTTTTTTTGGTGTTACTGAAAACTGCTCTGAGAATGTCCTTAAACTTACCTTTTGAAATACTTGTTTTAAAAAATTATGCTGAATTAATCATCCTAATATGCTAGTTAAGCAATGGAATAATTCTGTTTTTGGAAATACTTGCCAATATTCAGTTTAATTTGTTTCTGCAGGGGAACAAGCTGGGGTCTTGTTCTCAAAATTTCATTTTGTACACTTACTATACCTAAAGCATGGCAGTAAAACCAAAAGTTTTGGAAAATCCCTAATTTATGTTTCCTAAATATAGGATTTCTTACCTGCTCTCATCACCCAAAACAGCTCTGTCTTGCCATCCTGAAGTTTGCCATGTGTAATTTTGCCTAAATATCTCCTATCTTCAGGGGCTTCCAAATACAGTAGTAGTAATTCCTCCTTATTGCATCTGCTACCCATCACACACTCAAAATTGCTCTGTGCTTTTTTTAAAAATAATATGTAATTTTTCTTTTAAGTATAATGCTTGTTTATCTCCTCATAGTTAGCCACACAACTAGCAAGCCAACTAGTTTTACCAGAATCAGTTGGCAGCCAGCCGTAGCATTTATATATTTATAAAGCCATTGCTTTAAGTGTATATTATCTAATGAATTAAAAAAAAAAAAAAAAAGCCTTGAAAGCCTGCATTAAGATTCGTTTCCTAGTCACACACCTACGCTCAGACTGGAAGCTGATGTCTGGTGCCTTGCCTGAGATGTTCTAATGGTCACAGAACACTGGATAACTGATAATTATGTTATTCTTACCTAGATGAATGTTTCACAATAAATAACATATCTTTGAGGCCCCTCTTCTGGTTTTCAGTATTCTAGTGATATATTTTTGTACTGACATGGAAAAACCCTGGTACCTTCTCTTAGTTAATCTGTTCATTATAAAATCTCATTGTTGTCTTGAGAAAGTGTGGATATCCTGGCCTTTAAGATCCGTATCTACAACTTACTTAAAAGCCTTTAAATGCTGAGTGTTGGGTATGGCTAGAGACCTTTCAATTCAGAGTATTTTTTCATTGTAACAAAGGGATTACGATGTTTCTGTAATGATGCCATGTGATGCCATTTGTGGTTGCCAGATAATATTTACATCTTAACTCTGTAGTCTGAAAGGTGAGTGAGGTCAAAAATATCAACAATGCTATGCAGCTCAGCTGTGTTTATATGGTTTAAGGCAAAACACAGTGTGTTTAGTTTAGCTTTGTGAACTTAGAGATTTATGGATATGATGCATGGAATACTTTCTTAAAAATATTCAGAAATTGAGGGCATTAAACAACTTCTGAAGAGATGTTACAACTTTCAGGAATCAGCCCTGAGCTTCCTATGTAATTCAGCAGTGATATCTGTCTGACTTATTATGTCATTCATAATCATTACATAATTCATTTTACAGAATGCTAATTTCCCTTATAATACCAGTGAGAGTTGAGTATTGACTATATTATAATAGTCAGTGTAAGATTGACCGCTCTAGATCACAAGTCCATATAGGCCAGGCTCTGGTCTCTCATTGTGTCCAACAGCTGATGCCTGGCTAAATGCATTATAATAGAGTATTTGTGGAAGGTATTACACATGCCCTCCTAGCCTCTTGCAATTTGCAACTCTGATATCCAGAGTTGAGGTTTGTGCCTTTTTAGTTAATAGCTATCTGTATTTTTCTTCTATGAATTTGCCAAATGCCCTTTTCAATCACTTTATGCTTCTAAAATCTCCAGTGGCTATAGCAAGAAGTTTGAAGGCACAGTGTGCATTATCTCAAGGAAGTATGCTTTGTTTTTTAATCAACATCTGTTAATTTAATGTGGCACTGTTAGGGGTTGCTGAAATCTGGCAGCGCAGTAGAGGCTCTGTACATAAACTAGCCCTACAAATCTGTATTGTGATGAAGATTGCTGAAATGACTCTTGGGTCTGTATTTAAGCGATGAAGAGTTAAGAAGCAATGAAATGTTGCATTCCCTCAAAACAAGTGTTGTACAAGAGTAGTTGCCAAAATCAGAGTAGTACCTTTGCTTTGAGTAGTATTGTTCAAGGTCAGTATCAGCAAAGCTTTCTCACAAATTTCGTGATGGAAATTTTTCTGTATAACTATGACACTAGTAATAAGAATGTCACTTTGAAGCTAGAATGTTGATGAGCAGTATTTTCCCTCTTCTCTTTTTCCTCCTGTACTCCAACTGGCTAAGTCATTCATGTTCCTGTAGCAAGCAGGTGAAATCTTTCTGTTTTTATGCTGTATCTTTTTATATGGGAGTAAAGAACTATAATGCATCTGGGTTACACAACAAAGCTGTATTTACACTGTAAATATCAGTGTATGTTACTGACAAAATAAATGTTTCCCCAGTTGTATTCAAAATATGAACTTCAAAACTGCTAGCTTTAGGTTTCAAAAAGCACTGGGCTCCTTTTACATCATTTTATCTTGGAGATGACAGTTCAGAGGGCTTGACTGGGATTGTTTTGTGTTCCTTCCCCCCCTCCCCTGGCCCTTTTAAGCAACCTGAATGAGGTTATCTCTCTGATGCTATGTATAGGATGGCAATCACCATAATTAATGCTACTTTTGTATCTTTCGGTAGAAGCAGCATTCTGTTTTTATGAAACTGGTAGAATAAAGTAAGTTCTTTATTTTCTGCATTACAAAAGTTGGAGAGGAGATGTCAGAAATGGAATTATAAGAAAAAACGCAAGTAGGATGGGAATCCAAGAGAGTTTCAGTGGATGGTGTTCTTCAACTTGATGTTAAAATTATTTTGCATGGAATAGGTAGTTTTGAAAGACTGGAAAAACCTATATTCAATTTACCCCAATTTTTTTCCCATGTGGTTGAGGTTTTTTTTTTTTTTTTTTTTTGGCTAGTTTGATTTGATAAATACTTAGTCTGCTGACCCACAGTGAAATGTTTGGCTTTGAACTGAGTCATTGTGAAAGTGAATCTGCCTGTAAAGTTCCAAAGGCTCATCTGCTGTAAAGTCTCAAAGAAGCTGTGTTTCAGATGCTTCTCATCTTTTTTTGTAGACCTTGACTCCCTGCTGCTTTCACTGCACTGAGAACCATGTGTCCTGGAAGTTATATGACTTCCCACCATGGAAGTGTAGCCTGTATAAGGAATATACCCTTATGGGGCATTACAGTTCCTTTAGGTATACACAGGTTACTGTGGAACAGGCTTGAAACAAAGTATTTTCTGGTTGGCCCATCACAGTTGACTGATTTAACACAAAGTGCTAAAACCTTTTTTCTTTTTTTTTTTTTTTGTTTTGATCATACATTTCTGAATAATTTTTGGCATACTGCAACATTAGAATTTCCATTGGGATAGAGATCAGTTTTTTGTTTTGTTCCCTCCCTCACTCCACCCCCCGCCCCTTGCCACTCAACTCAGATGTAGATCAAAGTAGAAGATATAAACAGCATTTTTCCTCTTATTAGAAATGTACTTCAATAAAAGATGACATAAGGAATATTTTGTTTATTGCTACAGAAAAAAATGTATTGACAAGTTTTCAGTAGGAAAAGAAAGTGGATGAGGTTTCTAAGTGACCTAAAAGCTGTAGTTGATATCTCCTGTATTTTGAAATTGTGCCTTGTATGCCTGTTGGAGCAGAGTATTATGTTCTTTATAATTTTGTTTGTAAAGGGAATGCTTCTTGTCTTGTTAACAGTGGCAAAACTGGATAGCTTTTCAGTTCTTCCGTTGCATTCCTTATAAACTGTTGAATGTGTTTCTGTACCTTTAAAAAGGATAGCAACCACTTGGGCTACAAACATGGGAGAATTGTGAGCAGAGAAATTTTACTTCAGGTGTAGTCCACCCACAATCTGTGGTGAAACCGTTTAGATTCCAGTGAGTTAAAACCAAAAAACCAACATAAACTATTTGTATTTAGATGCACCTACTGGTAATCAGCTGCTTGTCAAATGTTTCAGTTGGAATGGATGGTTTAAAGATGTGGAATGGACACATACCACTGGTGTGCACAGTTAAAAAATGGATCAATTTTGGTTGAATTAAAAAAGGATGCAATTTATATTTGGAGGGGAGAACTGCAGTCAAAAATGTTTTGGAGACAGTTATGATCCAATGAAAAAAAGAAGCAGCAAATGTAATTTTCAACATATGCCTTGTGAATACTTCTTTGATCATTCAGGTCTTATTATTACATTAAAAAATGTGAATTGTGAAGACAGTTTTGAGAAACTCTAGTAGAATAGCAGAAATCATAACTTCTAAAGCTCAATATTGGCAGCACAACAGAAAGTTGCAATAATTATCTTTCTATTCAAACTGAAGTTTGCTTTGTTTACTTTACTTTATATGCCATCTTAGATCTTTCAGCAATTTATAACTAGAAGTATTGCCAAGAAAACATAGTAGAAAACAGATTTACTTTAAAAAAAAAAGTTTCTTTGGATAGTATGGCAAGTTCAAGACTTAATTAACTGCCAAAAAGGTTCCCCTTGAGCATTCATGTTACTGTCAAACTGGCAAGAAATCAATAACACTTGGTGATTAGCTTGGCTGCAAAGGAAAGGTCAGGATGCTGTTTTACATTTTCCAAGCCAATAGTATTTATTGTGTTATAGCAGCACCATACCATCATGCAAAGGTTTTCCTGTTCAAAGATAATCTTCCTCAGGATCTTAAGATCTCCTTCTTTATACTTCTAATTGGCTTGAGCACTCTATCCCTCTTGGGGATGCAGCTAGACATAGGAAACAAAATTTAAGGTTGTTTAAGAAGAAGAAACACAAAGTATTTTCTGGGTGGAAAACAAACAGAAAACTCTATTATTCTGTGTACAACTTGCTGTTAGTTTCTGAGAGAGTGAAGTTAACGTCCTTGCTTTTCTCCTCCCTCTCCCTCAATCATTCTGTGACTCTGTCTCCTCCAAACTGCTGATGTCAATTTGGAATTGCTCTCAGTTCTCACTGTCACTCACTCCCCTCAGGGAAGCGATGTTTGCCCAGCAGTCCTGTGTATGGTTAGGAATTTAAGTCCTGTGTCTGTGGGTAGCAGAATAAGCCTCTGCTATAACCCAGAGCGTTTGCAGGACAATCTGATAACAAAGTGGCTAGATTGAGGTGACGTGGCCATGGCCACTGAGCCTGAGAAGTAGTCTGAAGCCGAGTTCTGCTCTGCCCTTGACAACTTTGTAAAGAATATGCACACGTAGCTGCTGACTTCGTGCTGGACTCTTGGAAATTCTGCTGTGAAAGCAAATCAAAAAGGGCCAGTCTTTTTAAGAGAGAGAACACACTCAGATTTCATTTCGGGAAGTCTGAGAGAAAATGGTATTAATTTGAATATGTGAGATGAAATGCCCTAACAAACAGCATTGTTTAGTAGAGATTAAAATTGTGCTGCATGCAGCATATTCATTTCCTGAGTAGCAAAACAGAGCATGATCTAAGAAGAGCAAGTGATGTTAAGATCTGAATCGTCGATGTGATCCAAGGAGTTGTAGAACATCTGGAAATGTATCCATATCAGAAAGGCACGTTCAGAGTATTAACCAGTATAGTGCCAGGATACTGCCGTCAGATGGAAAGAAACTCATGCCTAGCGTGAATATAAAGATTCTTCAGCTTTTCCATCAGAAATCTTATGGTCACACAAAAAGGATCACACCCATTTGCTTGGCACCTTGAATTGTCATAATTCCTATAGAAAAGCATATTATCAGTAAGAAGGAAAAAAGTAGTTATGTAACTGTTCTTGGAATATTTGCTTTAAGCCTATTTCTTTTCTCCACGAACTAAAAATCAGTACACAAAAGATAATTTTGGTTCGCGTTTACTAGCATTGTTCACGTTACCTCTGAATGGGGGAAAATGTCCACCATCATATTAGACAACCAGATGAGGATAGCATTTAGAATAAGTGGCGTAAGCTCCCTTTTCCTGAAGAGGAAGATACTAGTAATGAAATGGTTAAAGTCAGTGTCTATAGCTAAAAAGAGGCAGTAAGACAAATAAGTTTGGTTTGCACCTCTTTGAGGTGTTTTGTCACAGCATGCATATCTTGCAGTGCTTTTATGCAGTGAAGAACATGACACCTCCACCATCTTTCTCTCATAAAAGATTTTTTGAGGCTACTCTCCTCTATGTAAACTCCCTGAAAGCAACCTGAGGAAGCCTGACCCCTGCATTAACAAGCTTAAGCTCTGGGTATGAACTTCCTTACCATAGGTAACTTGTAGCTCCAAAGAGGGAGAGCAAACAGGGGTCAGTTGAGACAGTCTTTGCATGCTTGTTTCCCTTGGTAAGGCAGTTCTTTTGCTGAAGTGTCTCTGAAACACTCAGCTTTGGAGTGGAGGAAAGAAGAAATGCTTTTTCGCTTTCAGATGTTCAGTTATGGTGTTCTTGGCATTTGAATGGGTAGGAGGCCCTGCCAATGAATGTTAACAATATTCCCTCGAAATCTGGAGCCATGTGTAAATAGAAATGTGATGGGTTTTTCCACTGTATAGTTTAAATAGTAAGAAATAGATTATGGTTACTGACAAATAGCTTTCTGTTGCTTGTACAAGCTATGTTGTTCAATTAATAGTGGGGGAATGGCAAGTGTGATTAAAAACAACCTTCATAACCAATTTTTTGGGGAACTAGAATCCAGACCTTCTCTAAAGTGTGAAATGTTTCTATGCTATTATCGGAGAATGCCAGTAATTGTTGAGTTACTTAAAAGAAAACTTCATCGTGTCCTTTGCTATATGCATGACTCTCATGAGGGTGAGAAATCAACTTACCCTTGTATAACTTACAAGAGTTATACAAGAGTTTTATATACTTCACATTGCATGAAGTCCCATAGCTTGGGTACTAAAGAAAAAGCTGTTGAATGTATGACAGGTCTCATGATTTGAGAGCTCTTAATAAAAACCTGAAAAGAGAATATTTATTATAGTTGCAGTTAGGCAAACTGTTAAAAGCTGAATGTCTGCTTAAGTGGGTCTTTGATATGCGTTGTTATAAAATGTGGATTCCATCTCTCATTCTATTGGCTTTATAGTCTGAAAAGTATTTTATTTTACACAAACCATGAATGTTTTTGTGCAATCTCCAGTCAAATTTTAAAAAGCTATTGTAGGCTCAGCAGTTCTGTGATACAGTTCAGTTCTCCCCTTCATATCAGTTGTTACGGGATGTGACACACTTATCAATGAGATGTTCTTGTTTATAAATGCAAGGTGGGTCAGTTGGTTAAGGTATTTCTGGTTTACTGGTACAGCATGTCTAAACAGCTTCATCAGCTTAAGTAATTTTCAGTGAGTCCTTGTATGAAAACAGGTGTTGCCAGTGAATAGTCTGCAGCTGAAATAATACTACTGAGGATTGGTGAAAGATTATATTGTAGCCTCAGTCATCTTGATTGTTGCTCAGCTGTGGTTGGTGTGTTAGGTTGTTGTTGTTGTTGTTGTTGTTGTTGTTGTTGTTGTTGTTGTTGTTGTTGTTGTTGTTTTTGGTCATTAATGAAAACTTGGAGAATTTCAAGGATAGCAGTTATAAAAACATGTACAGAGATGTAACACAAATTTGATACAAACCTTTCTTCGTGGATCAGTTTACGACAGGATTCAAACAGTGGATCTTCAGTGTCCTGAGACTAGGTAAACTATTTCTTTCTGTGTTTATCTGAGGGTACCCCGTGTACCCAGGGGATTTTGAGACTTAACAGTCCAAACCATTGTCATGGTGATCTTGAAAGCCCAGGTGTTTTAATAGGCTTAATTTTAGTTCCCTCCAAATGGGAAAGTACTGTTTTTCTACTTACGCTCTTCAGGGATGAGGTAGGGAAATGTAAGCTTAGTGAAGAGTTTGTTTCTGTGTGAATTACTGTTAGATAAGCACAGTCTTCAGCTCTGTGGAGTTCACAGAAATTTTAAATGCCATTCCTTGGTGTTTGGATCAGGTGAGTAGACCGGCCAGCACTCCTTTTGGTGGAGGACGAGCAAATGTAATTTGGTAGTCTAGGTAACAGAGCATGCTTCTGGTGTTGGAATAACCTTCTCTTGCTTAACGCTAGACTGTCACCTTTTTTTCCACAGATTTTTACTGCGTTATTTCCATGTTCTGACCCTTGTGGCAAGTCAGTTACAGAGTAGAGCTGTCAGCATGGTGGCCCCAGAAAGACATTTTTCCATACTGCAAAGTCATTCAACTTCGATAGCCATTTCTGAAAACACTGTATGTAGCTGTTTGTAGTGATTCTTTATCTTCCATCTGAGCCTTGACCATCTCCAGTTGTAGAGGATAGAGTTTACCAATCTTGTTCCTCATCGCTGCTGTCACTTGGAATTTTGAGCATTTGTTCTTCTAAAACTCTAGAGAGAGAAATGATTATATAACAGAGATGTAACAAGGTCTAGCACAAGCTGACTTCTGATTCTTGCTCTGATTGTGATATGTTGGCCCACCTCAGGGAGCGAAGCTCTGTTTATAGCAATCTGAATTGAACTCACTTGTAGCAGATCTATATTTGGGCATCTTTCTGCATATCCTTATGTCTGAAACGGGTATCATAATTCTTTCCTTGTTGAAGAGTTGTATTGGCTGCTTTTTGCAGAGAGCTTTAAAAGTGACAAATCCTGTGTTTGCGAATCTTTAAAATATAATTAGAAAGTCAGCTAGAAGACTAACCTACTTCCTAGAAATTAATTCTTCATAATTACTTGCTTTGTAGAAATTATAAATGCCCATGATTTGGGCTAGATGCTATATATCTAGATAGATAGATATAAATACGCACACATGTGATAGTCTACTGACAAAGTCAAGCTCCACTCTTGCAATATACTCTATATAGGCACAACCCTGAAAACAGAGGCCCATTGTGTAATTTTGTTATTTACCTCTTTACTCATTATTTAGAATTAAGGTGCAAATTGTTAATAGTGAGGGTAATTTAACATCTGGAACAACTAAACGTGGGCTCAGGTAGATTTTTCATTACTTTTATATCTCATAATTGGCTAAAGAGGTTCTCTGGCTTGTCTTGACCCTATATATTTCAAGCAGGAGCTGTCTAATGAGATTTTTCTGGCATATGTTACACAAGTGGTCAGACTAGAAGATTATAATGGTCCCTCCTGGCCTTTAAAATCTGATCTTTTAATTAAAATACAGGGATTTCTTTTGTGGGTCAAAACAAAAACTGAGATAATTTATAGCTTAATTCATGCCAAAGAGCTGCATCATTATCAGAGTCAGGAAAAAAAAAATTAGATAGCAAGTGCTTCAGGTGTTGGTAGGAGAAGGAGAGAAAGGCGGGTCAGTACACAGAGAAAGGTTAGGGTATTGCTAAGAACAGTGAAAGAATGAGATGAGAGGAAAAAAAAAAAGAAAAATGCCTTTTTCCTGAAAATGTGTAACACTAACACTGCTTGATGGTATTGCGTGTTGTTGCTTTCTATTTTTTTCTCCTACCTCTCTTTTCTTCATTAGTTTTAATAGCACAGTTTTCTCCTAATACAGCTGTTCTATCCTTAGTTATATGGTAAGGTTGTAAACTTGTTTCCCTCCAGCTGTGCTATGCTTGGGGAGGGTCCAATAGGATTAGGAAGAGGAATATTAATTTCCTACTCTCTTTGGCCCCAGCGGAAAGGCAGCTAATGACACACAGCAGAAATGAAGGTAGAAGCAAGAACTGAGGACCTGTGCCCTCAACCCTCATGCTGGAACATAAGTAAGGTCATAAGTACAAATAATGGGATTTCTGTGTTTATATTGCAGCAGTACAGGAGAACATGATCCCAACATACGTATATGTTGAGCTCCCTGCGTACATGTTGAATGTATTTGTTTATTTGTTCTGAAAACATCTCAAACTAGAAGAAAAAAGAAGCCTTTCAAAGCAATTGTTTTCCCTTTGCAGAGAAATACGAGGAGTACGTCATAAGGAAACCGAAGCCTGGAGGGGATGTGAGGTAACACACAGTATCACCGCAGTTAAAATTTGGAGGTTTACTTGATGTGAGATCTGCAGACCCGAGTGAGCTGTCTTGTCCTATTTCCAGTACTTGGAAAGTGAGACTCCTAGGAATGGGATTCACAGCATAGAGTGGTGAGCAGAGGAACACCAAAGTCAGCCCACAGGAAACAATGGAGAAAGTGTATTTCTGAAATTCTGCCTCCTTCTTGATTTCGGCATGTTTTGATTGGCTGTGGTTTATTGAAAATAATTTTCACCCTATAGAAATCTGGTTGGTTTATAGAAAGTGTCTTCAGGAGATAGCTACTGGATCAGTCACTCCCAGATGTTTGATGTAGAGACACATCAGTGTCAGCTGGAGAAGGCCTCAGACATGGTAGAGGCTGAGGATGAATGGGAAGGCAGCAGATCTGGGAATGCTGTGAATATTTACTAGTGAAAGTGTAGGCACCAGGAGGGAGCCTTTCACGTCCTTGAAAGGTTGGGTGAAGGGCTTTGTAGATTGCTGTGGCAGACTGAAGCATGATGGCAGACTGCAAGTCCTATGTTGTTGCCAAAAGTCTTTTAGGAGGCCCATGTCACATACAGAGTTTCTGACAAAAGTGGAAGCCCAACTTGACTTCTGAATTTCAGTCCGTACCTTTGTTATAGGCCATCTTTCTCTTCAGTAAAAAGCACTGGGGACAGTGGCGGTAGAGAAATGGATGATGGACGTTGGGGAAAAAAAGGAAAAGGTCTTGCTGCGAGGTTATGCAAAACCCTCTAGGCAACCAGCTTCCATGTACTGACAGGAAATTCCCACTGGACAGTGTCAAATGCATTTTGAGATGATAGTACCCGTGTTCTGCTTTATTATTAGTGAATAATTTAGCTACACTTACTGTGTTGTATCAGTTCATGTAATCTTTACATGTTGAGATTTCCCTTTGTGTGGTAGAAATCTTTCCCTGGTGATAAACTATTGCTAAAATACAAATGGTTTGCGTTGAAAATTTAGCAGACAGGGCTATGTTAGCCTTGTTCTCTCATCCCTGACGACAAATGCCATAGCCGTGACAATTTGGCATAGTTTTGGTTCGAATCAAAAGAGTTGCAGGAGAATTAAGATCTGTAGGGACTTTTGTGTTTTTCTTGACTTTTTTGTTTTACATGCAAATTGTGTATGTAAGATTTTTCTTTTTATCAGTATAGTAAGGATTTATAAATTAGGGTAGATTTATGTATGTTTTCCCTAAGCGCAAAACTGCCGATTGCATATTTAAATTCATCAACCTCAGAATGCTCTTGCTCTTGGCTCAAACAGTATTTACAGAATATCTCAGTAAGATGTTTCACTCATAGACACCAGAATAATTTTGTGCAGCAGTTTGTAACTTTCGTTTACCTCTAGAAGCGCTCTCTCTGGTCCTGTTCAGTCCAGCTTTCTATCCACCAGTTGTGACAAAATAATATTAAAAGATAATATAAAAAAACCCTTGAGCAAAACTGCCATCAAAAAGAGATACAGAGCTAAAATATTGCAGTGGCTCTCTACCAGGTTTGCGTGTTTCCTCTTTATTTTTTGAAGAATCAAAATCAAAACCAAAACATGTAAGAAAAGAGCCCAGGTAATTAGTGAGAGCCAGAGCTTCATGAAAATACCCACTATGTCTTTGTTTCAATAGTGTGGAGCAATTAGAGATGGAAAAGGCTCAGGAGCCATCAAGGGAAGTTTTAAGGCACTCCTCCAAGACTATAAGAAAGGCTTTACTTGAATGGACCAAAGGTCTGACTAGTCTACTGTCCTGTCTCATATTGTGGCCATGGAGACGTGCCAGGGAAGCCTTTCCCTCTCCTCTGAGAAATCTTTGAGCCTCCAGTTATCTTCAGCTTTAGGACTTTTCAAAGTTATATTTGAATTCTATGTATTTAGTAGCCCTCAGTTACTTTTCAATGAAATAACCTAGTCTTCCTGTAAATCGATGAAAACTTCCTGCATCTATAGCTTGTTTTGTCAAGGAACTCCACCAGCTTAACACCCACTGTATGAAGAAACAACTTCTTTTGTTTGTTTTGGATCTGGTTCCTGTGACGTTTTGAATCTCTTTTCTTTGTGTATGTGTTTTTTTTTTTTTTTTTTTTAAACTGGAAGAGGAGTTGAAAGTGGATCCCTATTGATCCATTCCATTTTTCTCAGGATTTTGTAGACCCATGTTTTATCCCCCAAATTGTATCTTTCTTTGTACTGAACAGTCTAAGCTTCATTACTTTTCTTGCCTTTTGTGTCTATCCGATATGGACACATGGAAGCCTTTCCATACTTCTGATAATCCTCTTTGCTGTGTTTCTGAACCTGTCCCACTTGATTTTGCCCTTTCTCTGGGGAGAGGTGGAACAACTCATGGTATTCAAGGTATTTTATAGCATAATGGTCTTCTCTACATTGTTCTCTATTTCTTTCCTAATCATTCCTAGCATTCTGATTTGCTTTTCTTTTTGGCAGCTTCTGAGCAGTGAGCTGGTGTTACAATCCCAGGATCTTATTCCTGAGTAGTATTATCCAGCACAGAGCCCATCCTTTCACATAGGAAGCTTGGAACGTTTTTCCTCAAAGCTTGGAATGTTTTTCCTTGTGTATATCATTTTATATTTATGCACACTGAATGTCATCTGCCATTTTATTGTCTGGTAACTCAGACTTGCTGAGTCTATAGTTCCCCATAAGAAGAACTTTTCTTGTCCTTAATATCTTGAATAATTAACAAACTTTAATCACTTTTGTATTCCCCTTTTCCAGGCCCCAGCACAAATACCTGAGGAATTCCTTTGATAACCTTGTTCCATTGCAAGAATTAACCAGAGGTCCGGTATTCCAACCCTTTGTTTCCTAACTTTTAATCAGATTTTGTTCTTTTTGTCTATGTAGGGACACTTCTCTTGTCAGTCCTAGATGCTTAGTTTCCTTAAAAATCTATTAAAAGATGCTGCATTCTTCCAGACATATTCCCTTCCTCTCCTTGCTTTTCCTCAGAATCTATGAAATACAGAAAACACATAATCTTTTGTATTTGAGAAACTGGACGAAATATTGGCGGTGGAATGCAGCAAACTTCATGAGTTAACATATCCTTGAATAATACAGGTTCCTTTTATTAAGACTGCTGTTTGCTGCTTTTCCTTCAAGCATTACTGAGGAATCTTGGATGCTGCAGTGATTATCCTCTTCTGCCCAGTAATTTACTGGTGCTTGAGACTGCATACAGGTTTCCAGGGTTTTGAAGTGAAAGTGTCTTTAGAAGTCAAGAAGGAGACATATTTTCAGCTTGTCTTCTTTAATTTTAATGAATTGCCTCTCCCACTTTTTTTTTTTCCCCTCAAAGGATTTTTAAAGTAACTTTACAAACATCAGGTAGTGAGTATACCTGAAAGACAGAGCAGATGACTGAACTTCTTCATGCCTCACATTGAAGGCAGACTTCTATTAAAGCTCTTAATTTTAGATATAAATTTTTCACAGCTGTTTTGCATTTAGAATTCCTGTTTTCTTCAATACTAATGGGTAGAATTTTCTTTTTAAATTCTTCTCAAAAGTCTAGCTTGAATGATTAGACCAAGACTATGCAGTAAGTCATTTCCAGATCAGGAAATAGTGTCTAGTTAGGTCACTCCAGACTTAAATTCTAAAAATTATGTTTTTATAGCAGATTATGAAGAGAATTAATTTTGTATCACATTTAGTAGGAAAAAATCTAGGGAAAAGCACTGCATAGACAAGTAACTGTTACCACACTATAATCATTTACAGGCTGACAATACCCCATACAAAATCTGGTAGTCACCTTGGAGTCCTTTGAAACATAATTTAAATGTTTATATACCATGCTCTTGAAAAGGTAAGAGTATAAACAATGTTGACATGTGCATCATCTATTTGGAACGAATTTTTTCCATCCAGACATTGAAAGCTGGCCAAATCTACGAGCAGCTGAGAGCATGAGCACGTAATAAGAATCGTCAAGCAATGTTAACAATGTACAGTAGTAGCATTTCTGTCAGTGAAGTGTAACAGCACCACCGTAGGAAGATTAGTGCTCTTTCCCCTTGGTCCTCCAGTACTGCAGTAACTTGGAATTGTTGCTTCCTTTTGCAAAAGTCACCACTCTTTTCCAAATGGAAAAGACATAGCAAATTACTTTCTGGGGATTGGATCATGGAAAGAAGTACTAGGGGATGAAAAGGAGTAACCAGATGAAATAAGGATAATAAGTAACTAGGGGACAGGGTGGAGAAGTCCTTTAAATTCCATGCGAGATGTAGAGAAAAGAATGAGCTGTGGGAAGGTCCCTGTTTGCTGGAAGAGTGCTGTGTCTGTGTTGGTGTGACTCTCGCTTCATAAACAGCAAATGCTCTCGTCAGTCCCAAAGAAAAACAACATTCTGTTGTAGAGAAATTTGGTAACTGATCTAGTCCTAGGAGTGTTTCTATTGGTGGAAGCTCTACCTCAGTATACCATAGGAGTGTAGTTTCTGTTATAGGGTGTGTATGGTTCCCTCGCCCCCAGAATAATGCTCGTTTTTTACTTAGAGAGCTTGGCAACTTCAGAGCTTTTACCACCTTCTGTTGAATACAGCTATTACCTTGGCAGTTTTAAATGACAAAAGTTATTGTGTGAACTGTTGTCAGTGGGGAGCCCAGTGTAATCATGAGTGGCATTTACATGTTTTGGTAAAATACTTCTTTCAGTCAAGTTCTTATTCTTGCTCGAATCATTTCGCATAAGCAGAGGTGCCTATCAGCTTATTCTGTAGTACTTTCTTTATATCATAGAAGGAAACTTTTGATTAGTTCTAGGTACGAGTGGAAGAAGTGATACACAATAATACTCTTTGATGAATCTTGATCGCATTTATCTTTCCTTGACTGTTAGTCAAGATAGTGCCTTTATAACTATGCAAGTTGTACGCAAGTTTCCTGCCTTTTTTCAGACTTTATTTTGGAGAACTTTCCTATCAAATATATTTATATTAAGATCAAGACTTATAATTTTGCTTCTGCATACTTGAATACTGGAAAGACGCATTAAAATGACATGACTGTATTTGCTTTTTATCAAAATACAGAATGTTCATTTTGTCTTTTGAGACTGAATATTTTCAGAAGAAAACATAAAAAAAAAATAAAATCAGCTAAACCATGGGCTTAATCCAAAACATAAATGCCTACCTGCTAGTCCAACAGACGTAATGAAAGATAAGACTTGATGTAAATCTTCCCTGTAGTTCATAAATATTTACTGTCGTCACTTCAGAAACACTAATAGTGTGGTTTTATTTGTTATTGTATAAATTGCAGTGATGTGGAAGCTGAGCTGTTTAGCAGATTGAATGGTAGTGCTAAAATTATGCATATATGCCCACTCACATACATCATCAATTTGAAAATCTAATAATGCATCACAGATGCTATGTTATTCTCTTGTAGTAAATTAATTTCCTAAATTAGCAACATTTATTTAAAAGTGTGGATAGGTTTCAGTGATGACTTAGAGATTCTTTTTGGAGCTATCATGTTATGATACTCTGCTTGCACTTTGCTTACCCCAGAGCTGACCACTTCTTCTAAATACAAGCTTCTGGGCAAACAATGTGATACTTGATACTGGTGTTGGGATGCAGTGCGCATGTTTGTGGGGAATGGGGGAGTGAGGTGACTTTTTAGAACAGCTTCTGAAATGAAACACCTTTTATAATTTAATTTCTGTTTCCATTACTTTCAGTCCTACTCTAGTAGCCCTCTAGCTTTGAATTCATACATTTTCTTGATCTAACTAGGTATTTAGATGCCTCTCACCACAGTAACTACGTATCTCTAAAAGTCTAAATTGTGAGCTGCAAAATCACTGCAAGTCTTGCTCGAATGAGGTTTTGAGTTATCTCATTTTAAAATAAGTAGTAGAAAGGACTGTAATAGTCTCTTCCTTTACCTTGAATTTCTACAGAATGAGAGTAAATCCAGTGCTTGTATATACTTGTCTTTATTCTCATTTTATATTTCAGTTAGCAGCTTTATGAAACACAAATAACTTGTTATATTAAAAAACCAGCTCTGATAGGTGCAGTTTATCTTTAAATACGCTTGTTAAAATAGGCTCTCTCAGTCTATAAACAAAGTACAACTATGTGTATTCTTGCTGCATTTTTTCATCTTACAAATTATTTTCAACTGCATTGTCACAAATCTTTTTATCTAACACTATTTTAGAGAATCCTGTGAATCTCATTAAAAGTTTTTATGTTATTCAGCTTTAAGTGATACACACTGCTGAAAGTCCACAGTTTTATAGGATTGTCCTTTGAATGATTTATTGATCCTTTTGTGTGCGCTGGAGCAGTTTTGTTTCTGAAACCTAATGAATCTGAGGCTGGACTTCCTTTGTGTAGCTTATTAATTGTGAATCTTTACATTTCTTTTGCCTTGTTTCTGTGGTTTTGTCAGTTGTGGACTTCCGTATGAGAAATGTTTTGTATAAGCTTAACAATTTTTATTAAATTAATATAACTGACAAATGAATAATTTCCTCTTTATGGAATGCTGTCATATGTACTTATGTTACCTGAAAAGAGACCAAACATGTGAGTATACTCAGGAACACAGAGGCAGCTGGGTCTGGTAGATGCAAGGTCCCCAGATGCAAACCTAGGAGCAAGTATGAGTGCACACACAGTATTAGTGCCGTTGTAGTGAACCCTATCTGTCATGCATTGAGCCTGCTGTATACTTACTCTGCAGCTGACTTGTGTGTTAACGTGTGCGCAGCAGGCTGCCAGATGTTTCAGAAGGGGCCAATAAGTGGCTAAAATCCTCTCTTTTTACGTGGACAACATTCATTTATAAACATTGACAATATCTGCAGCCAAATCTCTGTAGGTAAACTTTGATCTCCTTTGTTTCTATTTATGCTTGTGTTCCTCCTGCTTTGGAAATGGCTTTTAATTCTGAGGTGTTTTATATTTGCGTGGTCTCCAGCATTGCATTTGGCTCAGAGGCTCTTCCGGCCAAGCTGTGGGTTTGACAGAGAAAGTGGAATGTGTGTTGACATCACTGTGGGTTACTTACTGCAGTAAACAATGGCTAATGGAGCAGGAGAGAGCAAATTATACACCTCGCTGGTTGACTGGAGTGGCTGTGGAATTTGCATTTCGATCCCAGAAAATAATTGCTGCCATGTGGTTATAGTCAGTTCCCTGTTAAGTGGGGTGAAGTTGGAAGAGGGGTTGAGAAATTTTATGTATTGAAGAAGAATGAATGATTAGTTGCAGAGACCTTCGCTCTTAGACCTCCTGAATCACACCTGGCCTAATACCTAGGTGGATCTATGTATAGGCAGCTCCCTCACAGGTCCCTCTACCTGTGAAACTGCTGACTTACTAACTGGTACGCTTCAGGCACCTATGGAGATTCTTACTGAGCGTTTAGTAAGACTATTTTCACACGTGTTTTGCATCTAAGTTAAAAGAATACTGTTTGTTACCTGTGAGTTAATGTACAAGCTATGTAAGATAGGGTTGTAAATGACCAGCCTTGTAAAATGGAATTTAAAGTAAATGATTGGGGGTTCCCCCTCCCCACTAGATATTTTGTCTCCTCTTGTACTTACTCCTACATTAAGAATTCTGACTATAGCAAAAGCTTGCATGAAATTCTGTGTTCTACAGAACACGCTGCAGACTAAGTCCTTTGGCATAAAAAAATGCCATCAAAGAATATGACACTTCTTGTGTAAATAGTATTTTGTTGTGATGACAGAGATTTGTTGCAGTGAAATTATATTGGAGATTTCTTTTTAAAAAAAAAAAGAGGGAGAATTGTTTGGGTGTGTGATAAGGGAGAGGGGATACTTGTTCTGTTAGAATGGTGAAGGAATAAGCTAGAGTGAGTGGAGTGGAATTCACCTTCTGCATTCTCCTTGTGAAGATGTGGTAGCAGTACCTGATTTGAAAATGATTTCAACTATAACTTCCACAGGAGAGCTCTGTGCTGGCATGTGAGGAAAAAATCATAGGTGAAGAACGCAAAAAGAGAGAGAACTATGGAGACCTCACTACAGTCAGCCTATTGTATTCAATGGTAGAAACTACTAAGGAAGTTATATGATGTTGTCTTGTATGTGAGGGCTTAAGATCATAACTTATTGTAAGTATCATGAAAGCTATTACCCAGGGGAATATGTTAAGGATATAACTTCAACTTTGATCCACATTTCATGACTGATACTTTAAATCATATCCTCCAAGGCTAGTAATGGTTTGGGCTGTGTTAAAAACTCAGTTCTTGCGCTTGTTGTATGTCTGTTTTATTTAAGAGTTTCTAAACAATTTTTTTTCTTGTTTTAATTTGCAGCACTACTTTACTGTACTTTTTGGCCATGAAGGGCAGAAACCACTGGAGCTCCGTTGCGAGGATGAAGTTGATGGAGATGAATGGGTAGAAGCTATTCACCAAGCTAGGTATGAAATCTGCTCATATATGCTCAACTTCATTTTATTGTTGACAAATTGATAATTGGAAAATCTAAATCCACTCTCTAAGAAAAAACATGTTACAGTGCATTAGATAGGTATTATTTGTGATCCATAGATGTGCTAGAGAAAAATTGCCTTTATCAGTTCATGCTTGTAACACTATATTTTATCATTCACAAATAATTCTGTTCTAGTTGAAATTTCTTCAGGAAAAGTATACTTTTATTGGAAGCCGAACTGCTAGGATTGGTTCTCTTTTAAAGGAAATTTGTTATATGTATGAAGAAATAAGTTATCTGCCACAAAAATGAGTAAATGAATGTTTCTTAAAAAGACTTCATGTAGAAATAAGTATAAGAAGAAGGTCAAGCCATAATTATGATAGAATGCCCCAAGTAAAATTCTATCCCCAAAAAGGAAATTCAGAACAATATTCAATATGAAAAGGGTAAGCCTTGTAAATAGGGACATGATAGGGCTTCAACAATGCAATACTTCCCTGAGAAAAGGTCGAAGTGGTGAATAGGTGAGGCTTACAGTATAACGTCAACGGAAATAAGGTAACTCAAGCTTTGGGAAGTGGGTAGCAGAGGCAAATGTCTTTGCGCAGTTCTTCCAGCCGCCTCTTGTGTTCTCTAACCTCAGCTAATCTATACTACCATGGTAACACACAAGGAAAGAGACAGTTTCTGAGTTGCTTAGGACCCAAGCCATGTAAACAGAAGTGCTTTTACTTTAGAACTAAAAGCAAGCAATACCAGCTAGTAGTTTTTAATTTAGACCTTCTGAAATTACGCCTTGAAGCTCTAAGCCTTCTCTGCTCTAGGCATCCAGTGTTTGTATCCTTACCCTCTTTTGAGTATATGTGCCGAACTGAGCAGGTCTCATCCTTTCTTGGGAAATAAATACCTATTGGGTATTAGATCAGCCATATTTTGCATGGTTGCTCTCTTAAGTTAACACAGCTTCTCAGTTCCTGAAACAATATGAGGCTTTGAACTCTGAGTGCTTCCCAGGAGTGAATGTTCACAAGCAGGCAGTCCAGTATCGTTGAGGGGATGAGAAAGAACTCTTCACCCTCTTACTGAATCTGGGCTGATTTCTCTCATTAAGTAAAACAGAAAGCAAATGAAAAAAGGAATCTAACTTTTCTGCCTTGTGGTAAGGGTATTGAGGGGAAGCAAGATCCCACAGTCTGATCCCTGTTCTCAGGATAAAGTATTTCTTATCCATTGCCTAGTGCAAAATGTATGTAAGGAAGACAAGCTTCACAGCACTTGGGAAGAATTTCTTTCCAGGAAGTTCAGTCCATAAAGGTAGTCACCAGTAGCATGTATTAATTTCCAAGCCAGAACTTAACAAAAAATGCTTAAGCCAATATTAAACGACATGCAGTTGAAAATCTTGACAACTTAAGACTACTTTTTCCTTAGCAAGTTTGAGGTTCATGGTTGGGGGTGGACGAATTTGGCCTCCCTTAGAATATTACCACTGCAGCTTGCAGAAGACAACTGAGTCTCCGTTCTTCTAAGCTGATGTTGTCAGCACCTCTCTTGGGCTATTACCGCAAGGTATCAGTCTGCTTATCTTCCCTCCTTTTGCTGTTTGGCTTTTCCCTTTTATTTGTGTGCCCATCTGAACTGACAATAATTGGCTGAACTACAGATGTCATTGTGAGGGATATTGTAAGGACTCAGAGTTGTTTGATGTTGGGCTTTTTTTTAATGTACTTTTCTACATAGGTCTCTAAATTCCTTAGTCTCCAGGGACTCAGGCGTTGCTTTTCTTGTTTTAATATTATTTTCTTGAATAAAATAATATTATTTTATTGAATAAAATATCGATAAGTGACAGACAACCATTCTGTGGTCTAGTTGCTCTGAATATGGTGTTGCATACTACTGTGGTTGCCTCATTATTCTGATGCTTTTCTATGTTAGTGTAAACTGCTTTTATTTGCTTTATATTACCTCTAGCAAAAACAACTTGGAGATTGGGCTAAGGCCCAGTTGGAATTAAATCTGGCAAGGGATGTCAAGGACAACAAGAAGGGCTTCTTCAAATATATCAATAGCAAAAGGAAGACTAGGGAAAATGTGGACGTGCTGCTGAACGGGGCAGGTGCCCTGGTGACGAAGGATACAGAGAAGGCAGAGTTGCTGAATGCCTTCTTTGCTTCAGTTTTTACTGCTAAAGCCAGTCCTCAGGAATTCCAGACCCTGGGGACAAGAGAGAGAGTCTGGAGAAAGGAAGACTCTCCCTTGGTCGAGGAGGATTGAGTTAGAGATCTTTTGTCCAAACTGGACATACACAAATCCTTGGGCCCTGACGGGATGCACCCACGAGTGCTGAGGGAGCTGGCGGCTGGCGGGTGTTATTGCTAGGCCACTCTCCATCATCTCTGAAAGGTCCTGGAGATCAGGAGAGGTGCCTGAGGACTGGAAGAAAGCCAATGTCACCCCAGTGTTCCAAAAGGGCAAGGAGGAGAAGCCAAGAAACTCCAGGCCTGTCAGCCTCCCCTCCATCCCTGGAAAGGTGATGGAACAGCTCCTCCTGGAGGCCATCTCTAAGCATCTGGAGGACAAGAAGGTGATCAGGAGGAGTCAGCCTGGATTCACCAAAGGGAAATCATGCTTGGCCAACCTGATAGCCTTCTCTGATGGAATGACTGGCTGGGTAGAGGCAGGGAGAGCAGTGGATGTTGTCTCCCTGGACTTGAGCAAGGCTTTTGACCCTGTCTCCCATCACATCCTCCTAGATAAAACTCGGGAAGCGTGGGTTGGATGAGTGGACAGTGAGGTGGATTGAGAACTGGCTGGATGGCCGAGCTCAGAGGGTTGTGACCAGTGGCGCAAAGTCTAGTTGGAGGGCTGTAGCAAGTGGGATCAGTCCTGGGTCCAGTCTTGTTCAATGGATTCATCGATGACCTGGAGGAAGGCACGGAGTGCACCCTCAGCAAGTTTGCTGATGATACTAAACTGGGAGGAGTGGCTGACACAGCAGAAGGCTGTGCTGCCATTCAGAGGGAGCTGGACAGGCTGGAGAGAGGGGTGGAGAGGAACCTCCTGAAGTTCAGCAAAGGCAAGTGCAGGGTCCTGCACCTGGGGAGGAATAGCCCCATGCAGCAGTACAGGCTGGGGGCTGACCTGCTGGAAAGCAGCTCTGCGGAGAAGGGCCTGGGAGTGCTGGTGGAGAACAAGTTAAGCATGAGGCAGCAGTGTGCCCTTGTGGCCAAGAAGGCCAAGGGCATTAGGGTCCAATGGGGTGCATTAGGCAGAGTGTTGCCAGGAGGTGGAGGGAGGTGATCCTGCCCCTCTGCTCAGCCCTGGGGAGGCCTCACCTGGAGTGCTGGGTCCAGTCCTGGGCTCCCCAGGACAAGAGAGACGTGGAGCTCCTGGAGAGAGTCCAGCGGAGGGCTGCAAAGATGATGAGGGGCCTGGAGCATGTCTCCTATGAGGAAAGGTTGAGGGAGCTGGGCCTGTTTAGCCTGGAGAAGAGAGAGACTGAGGGGGGGATCTCATCAATGTGTACAAGTATCTGAAGGGATACCCGGGTGTCGAGGGGATGGGGCCAGTCTCTTCTCCGTGGTGCCCAGCGACAGGACAAGAGGCAACGGGCACACACTGAAACACAGGCAGTTCGATCTGAACGTGAGGAAGAACTTTTATCCTGTGAGGGTGACGGAGCACTGGCACAGGTTGCCCAGAGAGGTTGTGGAGTCTCCTCCTCTGGAAATACTCAAAACCTGCCTGGACACAGTCCTGGGCAATGTGCTGTAGGTGACCCTGCTTGAGCAGGGGGGTTGGACTAGATGATCTCCAGAGGTCCCTTCCAACCTCAACCGTTCTGTGATTCTGTGAGATGGTTAATTAGTTACTTAACTGTTGAGTATCAAAGATACATCAAAGAAGTGAAAACAATAGTGTTAGACTATTGTGTAAGATTTTTGTTGCCAACTTAACTACACAAAATAAAATTACGACAATTTTACCTTGGGTATTAAATTTTGCCTGTACCACCGATTTAGACTTTTTTGCTTGAGTTGGTCTGTATTCTTGTCATATGTGACAAACTTTGGCACCTTGTTCAGTGTCATTGTTCATTTGAGGCTAGCATAATACATCTCTGGACCCTTCTCTTGGGTTTTTGGTTTGTTTTGCTAAATGACTATTTGTCTAGCTTTTTCAAAATACTTTTTTTTTAACATCTCAGATGTCTTTGGGTCACATTTCCAGGAGGTATTGAGAACATTCCCCCTACCTTTAAATTGAAAATAGGCCTGAGAACATCTTGTTCTAAGTGAATATGTTGGAGTTTGTGAAGCAGACATATTTAATTGCTTTCTGGAGGGTCTCATCCTCATGAGTAGCTATGGTAATCTGTGTTTTATCGGAGACAAAGTAGCTGAGGGTTTCTTCTTTGAGGTTTTGGGGGAGAGAGGAGGGGTTGTTGGGTTTTTTTACTTTTCTCAGATTGACATATCCAAAATCTAATTTTGGATTGTTTTTCACATTTTTTTGCAAAGGCCAGTTTGCACCATCAAAACGTCTTCCATATGTTATTTAATTTGAAAGTCATATAGTTGGAAAAACGACCCCTAAAGTCCCATTGTGTACTGTGTCCCGCTGTAGTAAGTAGATGTTTTATTTGGTCGCAAATTCATAGTTAAAGCATTTTTCTGCTGTGGCCTTGCCCATTGCTTCTTGGAAGATTTCATTGTGGGTGGGATGCTACTGCTAATCATTTGGGATGTACTGTGCGTGCTCATCAGGAGCTGACAGGCTCTTGTATGCTGAGGCTGAATATTGCAGTGCTCATGTTCCCCTTCACAGCCCTCTCCTTCCCCCCCCCCCCCCACCCTCACCTTCCTTTTGAGACATTGTTTGGCTCACAGAGTTTGCAATGGGATATGCAATTCAATGTATTTTTACGGGACTGCATTATGAGCTTCACATGTGTCCCTACTTTGCATGTTTTTCCATTTTATTTGAATTCTCAGTGTTTTGAGTTCTCAGTAGTATCCAGAGTGGCAGAGTAGGTTTTAGTTGTAATTTCCTTTCTGGATTGGTGGACTCGTTCTTGGCAAATCCGAATGCCTTAGACAGTGACTGTGTGTGGAGGTTCCGTTTTGGGTTTCTGTTCCAAACCATGGTCTCTTCTGAAGAACTCTGTTTCACTCCCAGTATTCTGAGGCTAACTTTTTACCTTGTCTTACAAATTATTCTATGGTTTTATGTTTTTTTTTTTTTGCATACAACTGAACAATTCTTTATCTGTTTCATATGCATAGGGTGCAGTACTCATCAAATATCTTGGCATTTTCTACTTTAGCTTACTGGAAAGTCTTAAATTAAGTGCTTCCGGCTGTGCTTTCATGTATGCTTTAGGCCTTCATAATGCAACAATGCTACCGACAGAAGCGGCTGTCATTGTTATAAGTCAGCTGCTCATTCCTGCGCCTTTACCATCCCTTCTGCATGCTGACACAAGTGTGAACTTAATTGGGAAACTGAATTGCATTAACTGAATTATGCCTTGTTTATTTTTTTGCCACCTAATTTAATCAGTCTCAGTTCTCTGGATCTTTTCACTGTACATCCAGAGAACACACCTATGTTCACTGCACGAGGGAAAGGGCAGCACATGGGTGGGATGTGGGAGAGTGCTTTGTGGGGGGAAAAAGATGGGAGTGCTGCTTTCAGCTAGATTACTGTTTAAAGCATGTGCCAAACTACTGCCCTCCGACCAGCGATTCTCCAAAGAAGGCTTGCTCTTCAAATTTGTTGGCACGCTTTGCTTGCAAATGTAGGGGGTATTTCATGTAAGATTTTGCAGTTGTAAACTTGGTGTGCTGTCTTGGAGCTGCCTGGAAGCTGGGAGCAAGTGCCAAGCTGCTGAAGCCTTTCTGGTGGAGAGAATATTTTAGCTGAGGTTTGCTGCTATGATTACTACAATTTTATGGTGTCCAGGTGGCTTGGGATGGGGCTGAGAGAACTTGAGTAACGCTCAGAACATGAATAAAGCTAGCTCATATCTACCTTCAAAATAATGCCTAGTTAGAATCACAGAACAAGTGTTAGGGGTTGCTGTATCTGACAGTGTAATAGGGGTGAGGCTGCTGCTGCTCCACGTATCCAGGTCCAACCTGTAGTGGGGCTGAGTATGTATTCTCAACAAGCACACAAACACACATGTGTATACAACTTGTGTATATATATATATATATATACACACACCTGGCCATACAGAAACACTCAGTACTTGCTCAAACACAAACAGCATCAGTGGCATCATCCTTTCCCCTCTGTGGCTGATCAGGGTGAAGGTCTCTTTGTGGGAAATATATTAATATATGCAATAATGATCACACTAGTAAAGGGCCTAGGCACATAGTCTGTCCAGCATCTATCTGTCCCTGGATCCTTGGTTTTCAAGGTTGCCTAACGTACATGGGCATACAAGCCCCTGAGGCCTGTGGCCTCGTTCCAGTTACTGGTACTCAGACCCTCACAGTCACAGATGTGTGTGCACTCCCCCCTAGATCCTCTGGCACACTGTGGATCCCCTAGTAACTGGCCATAGACAGCCTATCCGGTAGGTGACCCTTGACCCCCTGGCTTTCCAGTTACCCTGCTGCACACTGGCACCTGCACATGCACTATGATTTTCCTGGCAATTGGTATGCAGACCCTCCCCCTGCCACATGCACTATGGATCCCTCCAGTAACTGGTCATAGACTCTCAGCCTGTCTGGTAGCTGGCATTGGATATTCTCATGTCCAGTTGCCTCACTCAGAGACACATCCATGTGCAAATGAGTCTCTTGGTGAACCCCAAAACCTCATGGTCTTCGTAGTAGCTGGCTTGGACCTCCTGGGCCCTCCAGTAACCCACAGCTTCGGTTGTCTCACTCAAAGACACCCCTTTCTGGTCCCAACTTATGGCTGCTTCGATACCTGGCTCCCAGGCCACTTTCTCTACTTACCGGCTAATCCAGCTTGATACTCTGTAGTGATCCCATATGTATCCTGACTTGCTCCACTTGCTGGCACCGCAGACACATGGGCCCCTATGACCTGCAGGGACCAGCATTCCAGTTGCAGGCACTTAGACCTCTGTGCGCACACATGCACACAGACTAGATAGTTCCCCTTGCCCAGGAGAATAGTTAAAAATGAGTTTAATGAGCAAACAGGACAGACTGGTGACCAGGCACAGGGCATGGTCAGACAAGCATCTTGACCAGCAGCCTGTTTACACGTGACCAGCCCCTTTTATCCCCTATCCCTCTATTTTCCCATGCTTGTTCCTCCCTAAACTTTGATCCCTCCCTTTCCCTGCCTTTGGTACCTCCCCTAGTAGACCTATCCCATGGTAAGTCTGATACAATCCCCAAATGTTCTTCCCTGCCTCCGGTAATCCCTTTGCTATTGCTGTAGGCAGTAAGGCTCCTCAGAACACTGCAAGGTGCTCTGGAGGACCTTTCCATTGACTCATCTTGATGGGTTTCACCCTGGACCATGGGGGTGATTGCTTTCTCCTGATTGCACTGCAAGAAGCTAGGGCAGGGGACTCAGTTTCTCTCACTGGGTTATTGGGGTTCCCTTACCTGCAATTGTTTCTCCATACTCCTTCATGTTTGTGGAGAAGAGCCTTTTATGGATTGATTGGTGTTCTGCGATAGCCCTAGGAGTAGCTGGGTCAGGGGCTTATTTCACTGATTATGTAAATCTGAATCACAAACTGAAACACAGGCAGTTTGATCTGAACATAAGAAAACACCACTTCACTGTGAGGGTGACGGAGCACTGGCTCTCTGGTTGCCCAGAGAGGTTGTGGAGTCTCTGTCTTTGGAAATGCTCAAAATCCAACTGGAAAAGGTCCTGGGCAGCCTCTTCTAGGTGACCCTGCTTGAGCAAGAGGGTAGCCAAGTCCCTTCCAAACCCAACTATTCTGTGATTCTGTGAATTCGTAAATACTGAGAGAGGGATGAAAAGGGCTGTCGGAAGTGTTGCAGTTGCTTTAAGCAGAAAGATGGTAAACTCAGCAAGCCTGATTTCAGCCTGTATGTGTGGGAATACAGAGCAGGAGATCATGTACTAAAATACTTGGTCCATGCCATTCTTATCCACAATAGAATCAGATTCTGGCATGCTTAAATCTTCATTAGAATTTCCTTCTCTTCTTTTACTCTTCTTCAAAATACGCCCATTCAGATGACTTTCAGTCTGATCGTAGCCAGGTCTTACGTCAAGAACATCTTTACTCTCTAAAATTTGGAGAGCTGGAATGTAACTGCTGTGTGTTTATTGGACCACAGCGGAGAAGAGGTCAAAATCAAGACAGACCAAGAACACAAATCTTTGAAAATGAACAACTGAAATAGCCCAAAATTTTGGGGTCCCAATTTTGTAGTTTTTTGGTGTGTGGGGCAAACCAAAATAACAGTGTTGAGGGTTAGGATGGGGATTCTTCCATTAAGAGATCTGACAGCTAGAGATAGTTGGAAATAGCTCTGATTAACAGTTGGTAAAAAGAGGGAAAAAATGAAAAATAAATGGGATGATGGGGCAGCTCTTGTGTCTAAAAAAAGAATGTTGAACACTATAGGTCTGGATGTTTTATGATAAAGCTATTCATTGTATATTAAGGAAAACACAATTTTGAAAATTTCTTTTACTTATCATTGGTGTAATGTTTATTCTGTCGGTATCTCATAGGAGGATATGGAAGTCAACATTTGCTGTTTTTACTAGCTTAAATGTTTTTTATTTCAGTTACTCAGATATTCTGATTGAAAGGGAGGTGTTAATGCAGAAGTACATTCATCTCGTCCAGATCGTGGAGACTGAAAAGATTGCAGCTAATCAGCTTCGACATCAACTTGAAGATCAAGACACAGAAATTGAAAGACTGAAGTCTGAGGTATGTTCCACAGTCATAAGGCCATCGCTGAATTCTAATGTTTTGCTGTCTATGTTGCAGTCATTGTCTGTATTGCTGTAATATTTGTGAAAATAACAGAACCTAGTAAGAAAAGCTGTAATAGTCCTCCTAGGAACACTTGGCCAGATGGTATTAGACATATTGATGACTGTTCAGCTTACTGGATTACATCATTGTCATAGAATTTTTAAGATGACACATTGCTTTGCAATGGGGATACAACTGATTGTATTATTTCCTACCTGTCTTCACACATGGAATTTAAAGCATGTGTTTGATTCTTGACACTATCTTTGTTTATGACAGTATTGTAGACTATTTCAAACTAGTCTATACCATTGAATGTTAAAAGTTTTGTTGCCTGACCTGTTAGGGTCTGAAAGGCACACTTGGTTTTGATAGGAGAACCAGCTGTCTTCTCATTCTTCCTCCATCTATATTAAGATCCTTGTTGGTTTGAAGGGAACTGTGTTCATGCCTTTGTGACCAAATATGTGCTTGTCATTCCATGCAGCTTTAATGGACTCTAAGAAGAGCCTTCAAAGAAGGGGATATTATTTTTCTGATTGTTCTGTAACTGTTTCATCAGCTTGAAAAAGCATTTAATGAATGGTTATTTTGTCAGATTATAGCTCTCAATAAAACAAAAGAAAGAATGCGACCTTATCAAGGCAACCAGGAAGATGAGGATCCAGATATTAAAAAAATTAAAAAGGTAAACCTGCCATATTCTGTGCCTGAAAGGAGAAAGGTGGGACAAGGGACATAATAGTGTATTTTAGTTTGTTTAATTTTGTCTTCAATTATCGTTCCATTAAGTACATTCAGCTATCAAGATTATCCCTGTTTAAGCCACTTAAATTGCATCAACTTTGCATATTTCAATGGCATATTTATCCCCACATATATTTGGTATATTTGGTATTTAATTATTCATCTTTACTTGCAATGTATAATGAAGCTTGTACATTGCCTTCAATTGCCTGGAAACATTGAAACTAAGCTGTGGACTATTTCCTGTGGGAATCAAGGGTATAGTGACTTTATTCTCTTTTCTTATAAAAATGCTTATAAAGATATAAGAGAATGACTTACATCCTGTCACTGCAGCTGGAATACAAATAGTGAAAATGCAGAGAATAGTATTGTTTTAGGTTGTCATTTAGTCTGTTTGGTGATGATTGTTCTAGGATTCTATGGCTAGTGTTTGTAACAATAGGGAAAGAACTGACCTAATCTGTACTGTATTTACATGTGCGATTTTTGGTAATGTTGCTTAGGACTGGAGATAACCATGCTCCAGAACTGTGCCCATAGCTGGCTGCTACAAATCCTAATGAAGGGACATAAATGGAGCTCTTGCTTGAAGATGTGGTCCCATTCTCGTAGTGCTAAATCTCTTCAATTACGTGACAGCCTCTGTGTTATGTGGATTTAGTTTCACTCACCTTTTGTGGGTGGTGCTGTCTGACTTTGGGTCACTCCTGGTACTCTTGTGGGAATTTTCCTTTTCATATAAATACAACATTGTAGTAGAAGCCAGAAACAGCCCCTTTTAGTACAAGGAGAGTTCTGCTTCTATATATAGTTCATTTTATTCTACATCTTGATAGTTGTGATCAGTTGGGCTCCTTTTTAAAGTTGTTTATTGAGAATAATAGGTTACTACTAATCATTTGCATTTATCTTTCAAGATGAATGATTTGCACCTCAAGAACAGGGCAAGGATGTACTCAAGTTTTCTGTGACCAGAAGTAGGCCCTTTCTGTAATCTTTAATCTCCTTGTAACTTGAATGGATATTACACTTGAGTACATTTTTCTATTACATAGAGACATCTTTTAAGAAGAGCAAAAATATATCTTTTCTAAAAAATAGTATTGCTGGCCTAGGTGTCTGATGTTAAGCAGTGTAACTCTAAATACATGTGGTAAATTATATCTATAAAGAAAGCAAACTGAGCTTAACAGGTCTTTCAGAATTATGGTAGTACTGCTATCAAAAAATGCCTTGAGATGTCATACATGAGAACCTTGCACAGAAAGTTGGGGAAGGGGTTTAGAAATTGAGAAATGTTTAAGGGGAAGTAAAAGGAATTAAAAAACAACACTGTGTGCACAGCAGTTCTGCTGTCATGGAGAACATATAAAAAGATACAACATTTGAGCTTGAACTGAGAGAGGCTTTAATATGTGTATCTTTCCAATCTCTTTTCTGGTAGCAAATATTAGCAAATACTTGTGGAGGTTTTGTGAACAAATAGAAATCTGAAAAAAAATGCAGGCAACAATTATGGAGCAATAATCTTTTAGAGGATACTGGGCAAGAAGCATTTTTTAAAAATAAATACATTGAATTTAAAAGGTTATTTCCACAATGAAAAGCTTGTCATAAATCATGTATTTTTTTTCCTCATTCTTCATTTCTGTTTGGTTCATTTTAGGTTCAAAGCTTTATGCGGGGCTGGTTATGTAGAAGAAAATGGAAGACTATTGTCCAAGATTATATTTGTTCTCCCCATGCAGAAAGTATGAGAAAAAGGAACCAGATAGTTTTTAACATGGTTGAGGCTGAATCTGAGTATGTGCATCAACTTTATGTTCTTGTGAACTGTTTTCTGAGGCCCTTAAGAATGGCTGCAAGTTCAAAGAAGCCACCTATCCGTCATGATGATGTTAGTAGCATTTTCCTCAACAGGTATCTACTTTTTTGTTTGCTTTTTTTTTTCCTGCTTCTTCTCATTCTGCTTTAATTTACAGTAGTGAAGTTTGGCACCTGCTTTTTTTGTTCTGACATAACTGATATCACCGAGATAAACTGCGTTTCCTTGGGTAAAAGGCAAGGTGCAGTCTGTGATTCTGTTCAAAGCCAGTTTTTGCATCCTTACTTTCTGTTTCTTCCTTTACTTTGGGAGGGAAAGGACAAAACATGCCTCATGGGGCAGTTCTCAAATTTACTGTCACCCTTTCTATTTCCTCTTCTCTTAAGAGAGCAAAATTGGACTTAGTACCCTCATATAATCTTGATAAGACACTGTAGATGAATGTGCCAAATTTTCTTCTTATATTCATTTGTCCTGCCTAAAAAATCTCCTTCTCTCTCTCGCTTATCTTTTCACATCTTACAAATAAGGATGGTTCTGTGCATTAGGTACCCAAATGTTATCGTAATGAGTACATAAAAATGGGTCAGCAGGCTTCTGGAGTTCTGTATAGGATTGGGATTGCATCCAGGACTGCCCCAAACTTCTAGGAAAAAAATACCTTCTTTTAATTATGAGACAGGCTTCACTTTTGTAATAACCGAGATTGCTTTACTGTTGATGGTTTCCTTTACAATTAGATGTCTTAAATGCTGTTTCTGTTGATTTCATGAGATAAAGTACAGTATTAAGTAAGGTTCATGTTATAGAAGACTTGTAAGCTGCGTTCAGATCTTCAAGAGCAGCGAGAATACAGATGACAATCACTGACTGAGGTTTCTGCATCTTATCGATCCTCTTAAAACAACTGAATGCATTGTCAAAGCTATTTTTGGAACACCTATTTGGTGAACTGTAGAACATGTTATTTAATAGATGCTTTTTTTTAAAAGAATTAAATGATTAGAATATGTTTGTACATCAAATGCTATATATTTTCTAAAGATACTATGCTAAAAAATTTAAACAATACAGTCGAATAGAAGCATTGATTTCCGTGATAATAAGTATCTTCTGTTTTTTCTAGCAAAGTGCAAAACCTACTGATAATCAGGAAGGGATGTTTCTCAGTGAATTATTAATTATAAAATAAAACTTGAATTGTCTTTTTGTTTGTTTAATACTTGTTTTTCAGTGAAACAATCATGTTTCTTCATGAAATATTTCACCAAGGTTTAAAAGCAAGAATAGCTAATTGGCCTACCTTAATTTTAGGTAAGTTACTGTGTTTTCTCTAGTGATACTACTTTCACTTGTTGCTATTTTTGCAATTACAGTGATTTTTAGTTTTTAAAGGTTTTGTTCTTTTTGAATAAAACACACTCCCAGAACTAACACCATGCCCTGTTGTATAGTGGGCATTCCATGTTGGCAGTAATATGCCTCTCTTTAAATCCATATATGAAAATGCCTTTGGGTTAGCTTCTGCCCTAAGCTTTGCCTAGGCATGGGCCCTGAATTGTCAGTGGTAGTATCTGACTATTAGCTAATCAGAGTAATGATGTTTTGTCAGGTAACAGAATCAAGTTTAATGTTTCTAAAATCTCAGTATAGTGGAAACAGAACAGATATTGTAATAATTTACTTGAATAGAACATAGCAGTTTCTTAAAAGAGATATTTCAGGAGGTGGGTAGCTGGAAAAAAAAAAGCATTTCTTGACTTTTTCTAGCTGACTTATTTGACATTCTGCTGCCAATGCTGAACATATATCAAGAATTTGTTCGGAATCATCAGTATAGTCTCCAAGTACTGGCAAACTGTAAGCAAAACAGAGATTTTGACAAGCTCTTGAAGCAATATGAAGCCAACCCAGCATGTGAGGGACGAATGCTGGAAACTTTCCTTACTTACCCCATGTTTCAGGTAGTCTCTGTAAATTTTTTGTGACTGTTTATTTTTGATGTGCAATCGAATTGTTTTGTGTGGCTGAAATTATGATTGATTGGAGATGCGGCTTGCTTAATTAAAAATATTCTCGTGTGAATTAACTTAATTTTATTTCATTATTATCCTGAAACTCTTTGCCTGTAGAGACCTTTTCTCCAACTACACTGATTGAGCTCTATTCAGAATCTTGCATATGTTCAAGGGGAATGTGGGATGAGGATTTGTGCCAAAACAAAAAAAAAGAAAAAAAAGCTGAAAAACAAATTCTCTACTTCTGATCTGCCAGAGCAGGGTCCTTGTGCTGCCACTTGGCAATTAATAGTCAAATAGTGCTTATTCTTGAAAGTCCAGAAATACGAGTTTTATCTGTATGCAAACAGGTCAGCTGGTATTTTCAAAGTCACGAGAAATCTAGATGCATGTCTCCTATTAAAATTAAGGGAAGGTATGTATCGGTCTCCAAGAAAGTCTTGAAAATTTTCTCTATTGGCACTTAGATAGCAGCATGAAACAATTGAAGTTAATAGCGTAATTCTGAGTGCCTCTGATGTGATCTTTTTTTTTTAAATGTTGTAAATGGAACCTGTGTTTCCTCAAACTGAAAACATGCATATGCCGTCTCTATCACAGAAAAATTCAGTATTTTTGACAGTAGTTATATCTAGAGTATATTTATCAATTTAACTGTTGATATCCATTTTAAAAAGACACTGTGAATCTTTTCTGACCAGGATAAAAGAAAATGAGAGATATTGTAATTATTGCTTAAAATGATTTGCTGATGTTGTCTCTAATTTGTTTTAAGATCCCTAGATATATTATAACACTTCATGAACTTCTAGCTCACACACCACATGAACATGTTGAGCGAAAAAGCCTTGAATTTGCTAAATCTAAGCTAGAAGAACTTTCAAGGTAAGATTTTTCTCCCTGATGTGTGATAATCTTGTATCAAAGGATCTGAAATGAAAAAACAGTTTTCTTTGTTTTGATTTGTTTTTTTTTCTTTTTTATTAAGAATGACCTCATCCTCTAAAAAGAAGAACAAAACCTAACTGAAACAAAGAAAATGAAAAAATAAGAAAAATACTAACATTTTGGCTCTTCTATTTTTTGCTGACATAAATTTACAAATGTCTCCCTATGTTTTGGGCAGGGGAAAAGAGTTGCTATAGAAACCACCTACCCCTGGGCATGAGCAAAGCAATTTTCTTTAAATAGAGAAATATTTTTTTCCCCATAGTTAAAAAAGAAGAAAAAAGGACATTTCTGATACCCCATAACAACAGGAAGCAGTCAGAGTCTCGAACAATACTCAGCTGTTAATCTGTGATGTAGTTCACATGCATGAATGGAATAATTGATTTTCGCATGTACTTTAAATAAGGGCAAATAAATAGGAGCTAAAGATCCTGGTAACCCCAGATAGTACTCTGTTTGTATATATTTTCAAACTGGGTGCTAGAAACCTGCAAAATGAATCTCTTTCCTGAACTTCCAGACCCTCCTCAGACTTTTCCCTGTGTCACTTCAGGAATAAACTTGGTCATTATCTCTTTGAAACACGGCTTTCTGCTGTGAAAGAGGAGTGCTGCACAAACTCTAAAATTATGGCATTTGTTTTGAATTTCTGAAGTGTTGATACTTCACCAAAGAATTGCTTGTAGAATAACGCTCTTGACTGCTAAGTTTTCTTTTGCTCTTCAGATGAGGTATTCATGGACACTACCCCATTGATTTAGAGCTTATTATTTTTCCCTTTTTTATCCTGCTGTATCTCTTCCACAGGCAGCTTTCTGAGTCATCTGCAGGTCATGATCTGCCACCTCTTCAAGCTCTAGCTTCTCAAAGAGTTGGGCAGGCAGTACCTCTTAGAGATGTGTCTATATTTGATTCCTGCAATGTCTGGCAAGTTCTTTCCTGTTCTGAGGCCATCTGAAGTAGAGAAGCCTCCTTTCCGTTCAGGCAAAGCACACAATTTCCTTTGGCTAGGGTTATGTGCACAAGCATATCAAGCAGCTTCGGCTCTGCTTCGGCTCAGTAGTCAAGAGTTCATTGCTGATCCAACTAATCTATCACTGAACATCCAGAATTACAGGCTCACATTGATTGATCCTCCTCTACTCACAAGGCAGGTGGTATAGACCATGAGAATAAAAAGCTTTGTGATTCATTTCCATCCCTTTAATGTAGTTCTGAGGGAAGAGGAACACTAAGATGGTGCAGTCTGGCCCCAGTTCAGGAAAATATTTTAGATCAAGACACCATGTAAACCTCTCTGTTGAGTTCATACTTGAAAAAAACCTGTATTTCTCTGTCTAAGGGGAGGACGCCTATGAAAAGAAGTGGAAGAAAGTGAGAGATGAGCTGTTGAGGCTGTGGTTGTTAGTGATGGAAGTGATTATTAGTAATTGGAAGTGATGAGGATGTAAACTGAAGTAGAACAGAGTGGGAACTTAACATCAAAGGCAGGGATTATTAATATTATTATATTGTAATATTATTATATTATACAATATTATTATATTGTATTAATGTAATTAATATAAAGAGCTAGGAAACACTTCCATTTTTGTGGTAACCTAATCTAATTAATAGTCCAAAAGGACTATTAATTAGGACAGCTGCAAAGAGCTTTCAGTTTGGTGGCATTTATAAGATTTGTCCAGGAAAACTATAAAAACAAGTCTGACAAAATTGGTTCCACTGGTGGAAATTAAGTAGTTAAGTTTGCAAGAATGATTTGAAAGAAGGAAAAAAAAAAAGCTTATAAAACTTTTTGGTTTTGTCAAGAACTACTTTGATTCCTTTTGTTGACCAGAAACTTGCTCTGAAATTATCGTGTGCTGCAATACATCTGTTTTATAGCCGGTACTAAAGGACATTATCTACCTTCTGTATCTACAGAGTATGAGCAGAAGTGAAGAATAGACACAAACAGGCGCAAGATACGTTTTAGGGAATTTAATGTCTGCTTTGTATTGTGTCTGACAGGGTGATGCATGATGAAGTGAGTGACACAGAAAACATCCGGAAGAATCTAGCCATAGAAAGAATGATAGTAGAAGGCTGTGATATATTACTAGATACCAGCCAAACTTTTATACGCCAAGGTAAGACATTCTCCTTTAAAGCGATCTATGTGATAATGAAAAATTACATTAAAAACAGCAAGGTTCGCGTTGGCATCATTAGGAAGATTATGCCACTGGGCATAGCTAACATCTTAAGGCTCCTTGTGACTATCCTATGCAGGATAAGTCACCAAATATCCCAGATTAGTTTTGGGCTATAATTGAGCCCCACTTCTGTGCTGTTTTTTTTTCAGGGGCCATGAAAAACAGCAGCACAATAATAGTAAAGCACCCACGGGACAGTAAAGTACATATTGGCTGGACAGTCATCCTCAGTGGAACAGAAATTACCTACAACTCCATGGAGAACAGGACTGCCTGCCCAGTTAACATTGCAATTCCAGTTCATGCCAACGTTTGGGCAAAAGCTTAGGAGAAGCTTGAAGCTTTGTTGAATGGTAGTGATTGCAAGGAAAGAAAACAGCTGTCGATTGTTCCCATTTTTCTCTGTACTTTGGGGAAGTCTCAAAACTCTACCATTGATAGTGCTGGAACAGACATAATATGCTATATTTTGAATATCTGAGCGTATTCACTATTTTTCTTGCGAGATGCGTTTTTGGGCTTCAGCAGAAGTTAGGATAGATAGAAAAAGCACTCATGCAAAAAGTCATGAAGAAAAGGCATCCTGTTCTGCCAGAAGTGTAGAACCACTTGTAATGTCATACAGTTAGCAAAAAGAGAGAGGAAGAGGCATATGGTATTTATTTTCTATTGTTGATTTTGGAAACATTTTTCTGCTGAAGTTTATGTATAGTAGAGATGGAATTTGATGTTAAATTCCACAAAATGATGATAAAATGACTTTGCATTTAAAATGAACATCACCTTTTACCAAGTAAAGGTAATGTCAGATTGCAGTCCTTATCTAGTGGTAAAACAACCTTGCCTTAATGGTAAACCAACAAAAGTGAAAACTTGAGACAACTTGGTAACTGAAGCTTGTTTTTCCTGCATTTATGTAAAAATTTACTTCTGAATCTTTTGTAACAAGCTAGTGGATTTGCATGCAGTGGCTACAGATCTCTAGGGTTTTGGCTTGTAGGTACAAGCTTCTTTGTAGCTGAGGTGTTAGATGTATTTAGAGAAGGCTGGGAATGTAATTTAGGTGCATCTGTTCATGAGGCCTTTTGTAGACTCAGTATGATAGCATCAGCAGAACTTAGGCTATTTGAATACAGCCACGTACCAAGTGGCTCATTTCCTAGGTTTTGTGTACGTTTTGAAATCTTTCTGTGATGTTTCTGTAGTCATGTGGCCAAAGTAACTATGAGGCATTCCATAATAGCTTCCAAGACTGTTGTACAATGGTCACTTTTAAAGTACTTGATTCTTTCTTAAATTGTTTGTTATAACTCAGGTGTGTGAAAAGAAATGAAAATGGCTTCAAGAAAAACATGAAGCTGTTGTGCAGGTTATTGTATTGCATCCACAGCCAAAAAATTAGTGGGCTGCAATTCTCGACTGACTTGTACCAGGCAATTTAACTACACAGTTGAAATATTTTTCAATATGACTACAATATTTTGGATTTATATATATATATATTTTTTTTTCCTTAAAATTGGCTTAAAATTTGTCTGTATACCTAGAGTTTTATCAATAAAACAATTACTTTTTCCTTGGAAGGCAGTCTTAATAAGATTACTGTTGGAGGTGTTTCAGTTAGATCTAAGTCAAATCCTCAGTTTGAGTAAATGAAATTCAGATTTATTTCTGGAGAATCACGTACTATCAAAGGACACTGGACAAGGCTTTATACTGTAGAAGCTTGTATCACAGTTTATCTTTTGGAATATCCATTGCATATGAAAATCTGAATTGGACAAATCTGAATCGAGCTAATAAAATAATACCAAGCCCATTTTCCTTTCCTCTAACCCCTTCTCCTCCCACCTGTCTGTAGGGTCACTCACTTTGAGCGTGATGTTCATCTCCTCTGATTTTAATTAGGTTCCTACTCCTCATGTTGGTCATTGTAGATTGCATCTAAAATGAATGTCATCTTTTACCAAGTAAAGGTAATACCAGGTTGTAGTACTTACCTAGTGGTAAAACAACCTTACAACCTGCTGTTTACAGCACATAAAATGAGAGAAGCCCATTTACCTTTGTTCAGGCTCTTTTCTGTCAAGATTAATTTCGACCTTGACATGTTACGTATGCTATGTACTTTATTTTGCTAAAAAGAGATTGATTCTGTGGTTATGCTATGGCAGCGCTCTACAATGTAGTTGTGGATCCTCCTTCAGATTTGCTGAGGTTTCATTTTCTCTACCTTTTATTTTGATACAGACTTTACTGTCAAGTGTCAAGTCACTGTAAGTCAGGGCAAACAGTTAAGGAACATTGTCCTCAGTAGTCTAAAGGTTAGAAAATAGTGGGTCTCAATCTGCAATCCAATGTGGAGTAATGCCTGGAAAACTTTCAACAACTTTCATGAGCCCCTCAAGGCTTTCCAGACACTCTGCCTGAAGTCCAGCCATCAGTTGCTCTAGATTTGCATCTACTGGCAATTATATCACAATTACAAAATCAGAGAATAGCTGAGGTTGGAAGGGTCTTGTGGAAATCATGTAGTCCAGCCCCCTGCTCAAAGTGGGGTCAAGTGGATCAGGCTGCTCGATGATATGTCCAGGTGTGTTTTGAATACCTAAAAGAATAGAGACTCCACAGACTCTGGGATGAGGTTGCTCTTCCAGCATTCAGCCACCCTCACAGTAAAATTAAAAATTTTCCAGAATGGAGAAAGCCAAATTGATAAATCAGGCAGTTACATGTAGACTTAAAATGTATTTTTAAAATACAACCCTTTGTATTAGATTTGAACAAAGGCTAATGGAGTGATTATTCTGGCAGTATTGAAGTACTGAAAGTACTTAGGTTTGTAGCTGGATAAAAATTCCTGAGATTGCCCTGAGTGTACAAACCATATTATTAATGAATGTTCTAAAATAAGCCTCACTTGTTTATTACAGCTGTGAATTGGTCAGTCATACCCTTTTTTTCCTTAATAGGAAATGTGTAGTAGAATTTATGGGAGGCAATTGCTCAGTATCATTAATCACAAAAGCTTGACAGAAATATGCAACAACCTCCTTGCTAGATGTCAGCTGTACAGCACATACAGGAGATCTATTTCACTCTGTAAATAGTAAGTTGTTCAATATGAAAGAGAGATGACACAATCTCTTTTTTTCTACATTTAAAAACTGTAGTTTCTTTTGGTTTACCTTGTTAAACAGTAACATTTCAGCTCCCTGCAAGCATAGCATTTAACCTTCAGCCCGTCTTAGCAGAACACAATATGGTATTCCTGAAAGCATCCTAACGAAAAACCAAAAAAAAAAAAAAAGATGAATTCCAAAGATATATCTATATGCGTATCATGTTTATAGATGTGATTATTCAAAGAAGCAAAGTAGAAGCTAGAAGTACAATTAGAGTCCTGTTACCTTAAATGTGTAGAGGAATTTCAGGAGATAAGGTGATGCTAAGAATTCTGAGATGGGAAGTTGCTCAAGAATTTTTTTTAACATACCACTTTGTGTTGCACTGTGAGCTGTCAATGTCACAAAGAAAAGTCAGTTTCATTACGTGGGGATGATCTTTTGTGGTCTTTTACAGTTGAGGCTGTTTTGTCCAGGGGAAAGGTACAACAACCAATAACTGTTTTTTCTGGTCAGAATTTAAATGAACCTAAAGAACGTTCCACGCCTTTCCAAATTTCTGCAGTAGTACTGTTCTGTTCTCCACCATTCTGTTGCAATGACACAAATTCTGACATACACAATTTGGTTTGAATGTAAATAGGCTGTTAAAGAACACTACGCTGTTGCAATTCTCTTTTACCAGTGCGTATCTTGCTATGCTGGACAGTGCAAGTTTTATGTATATAATAATAGCTTAGTACTAATTGTACGTTTATGTTCAAGGGAGGTAAGTGTGGAGAAGAATATTGTGTAGATAAGCAGTTGCTTTCTCAATATCTTAAATTTCTCTCTACTTCTTTGTTTAAGATTGTGCTTGTGAACTTTGAACTAAAGAATTTTTTGACAGCTAGGGTGAGAATGGCTAAGCTAATAACTAAATTAACTATATGGATGATTCTTTCAGGCTTGCACTGTTTCAAGATGCTGCTGCTAGCTTCAACTTTGATATAACTGCCAATCCAGTGTCTTACCATCTCCAAAAGGAGCAGGCCAATTTTCCTACCCTCCTACTTGTTCTACATTGCCATTACTTCCTTTACACTGTCACTGGTGCTTGTATGACCATACACTGAGCCATATCAGGGAGCTCAGTCAGCCACTTTTTTGCTGCATTATTTTCCTGCTGGTTTAGCTCTATTAACTAGTTAATGTTGGAGTCAGATGAGAGCCAGTGTAGACAGATGTGTGGGAATGAGATTAGGAGGTCCTGCCTGTACTTTCTGGTAATAACAAGTTCTATCATCAAATCTTTCTCTTTGATGTATAGAGGAATTGTAGTTCAGTACCAAATGTGATTCCAGATCTTTGGATTAAAATTAGAAGTGGTGTTTGTAGTGATATCAATCTGCAAAAGTTGGTCAGAGACTGATTTTGAGGTATAAAACAAACATAGCTTTCCCCGATCTGGAATTCTGTAGACCACAAATTCAGACTTATGCAACCAGATTCAATTTACTGCAGAAGTACTCTGCTGGTAACACATTTTAGATGAGCTGTGGAGCACTGAAAATTATACAAGCTAAGAAGAAGAAACCTGCTTCGTTATCATTGCTCTTGCACACAGACACCCACACACAAATCCTTTCCCTGCAAAACCTATTCTTTTCGTCCTCTGTCTCTATGGCTTGAGTGTCATGTACCTTTTTCAAATACAGTAGCTGTTTAAAGTGGTGCAAGTGGAGTTTGCTGCTCAGCTTCATTTTCTGACCAATGTGCTCATACTATGCTTAAATCGCATAAGAATTTGCCCAAAATCTAGTCCCGGCATGTCCACAACTCTTTGTCTGAACAGTGCTTGCCTAAGTCTGTTGTTGTAAAGTCAGATCTATTAGTTCCATGAAAAGTACAAATCTGTTGTCCTGAACTTGACGTATAGAAAAAACAAACTAGTGCCAAGAAAGATAAAGGACCTGTGCTTAAAAGAGATGCTGACATATATTGATACTTGCTAGAATGAAAGTTGCAGGAGTTAAAGCCATGCTATTCAATACATTAACACTTTAAGCACTGCCTGCTTAATATTTTTATAGTTACAGTGTGCTTTTTCACCTTTATTATTATCAGGTTCCCTTATTCAAGTCCCTTCTGTTGAGAGGGGAAAACTTAGTAAAGTTCGCCTGGGATCATTATCTTTGAAAAAAGAAGGAGAAAGGCAGTGCTTCTTATTTACAAAACACTTTCTAGTTTGTACGAGAAGTTCGGGAGGAAAACTGCATCTGCTCAAGGTACAGATTTTACATTATGACCCTGTTTACAAAATGAAAATAGAAAATTTCAGCCCAATAAATAATGTATTGGTAACTTATGTGAAATTTCAGTGTTGCATTACTTTCTGTTTTTAACCTGAGATTTTGATGTGCTCCTATAAACAGAAGTGAGATGAAGCACAGTAATTGACTGCTGTATCCTCTTATTGTTACGTGCGTAGAAAAAATAGAATTCAGCCAAAATTCTTACTAACTAAAATTTTTTTCTAGAACTGCAGAATTCTGATATTCTGGGGGTTAGAAACAGGACATTAGCATGTGTTATCTGTATGAGCTAGCACTGAACGTATGTGAGCTTTCAATGCATAAATCAGCAGTCCAACTCAATGGAATTACCGAGGGATATTTTACAGATCTGTAATAAAACTAATTTTAAAAGTCAGTTCTATTTTCGTGAACAGCATATTCTCTTAAGCGGAAAGTTCTTATAAAAAAATTCTAATTATATTTGGTGAGACGGAATCACACTTCTGCTGTATTGACTTGACTGAAGGGAGATAGTTAGTTTACGGAATGGTTTGTGTTGAACAGAATTTTAAATTGACAAAGACATTACTTCTGGGAGATTAAGACTGCTTAGACAGTCTCTTTCAGTGCAGTTTGCATGCTTTCTCACTTTGTACCTTTTAAATAGCTTAAATATTTTGCAAAGTAAATTAAATGTAACTGAACCTTTACAAAGACCTTGTATTAATTTGATTTAAATTTAGGAGAACATACTAAAATTCTAGTTACCATTTTGAAACTTGTGAACAAGTCTCTATATGTGAAATAAATTATAATGTGGTAAAAATGAAAAAAATTTTGCACATGTAAGTATATTATTGATTTGTTTTGTTAAGAAAAATGCTACAATATGTCATATAATATAGCTTGTGTTTTAATTTCTTGAGGGAAAACGTGCATTGTGAAATTTATATATCTTCCTAAAAGCTCTTAGTAATGTAAAATCTCAGACTAAAATATATCAAAATTTAAAAATAACTGCAGTGAGAAATGGAAAAAAAGTCTAAATTTTTTGGAAAATGTTCTTTATTTTCATAGACAGGAGGTGTTCTATCTTTGATAGAGTGCACACTGATTGAGGAGACAGATGCAAGTGATGATGATTGTAAGTTACATTAAGCCATTTGCAGTAATTATAGTTCTAAGTAGTTTCTTAAAATTGCTGCTCTTTTATAGTCTTTATATAGTTTTATACTCTTTCATGCAAACAGAGAAATACAGTGTTAAAAACTCATTCAGTAGTATAGATGTTTTAAAAATGTGTGTCCTGGCTTGGATAGAGGTTTGTTTTGTTATGTTTGCTCTTGATGTGGACATTGCGCATAGGATTTTCAAGTGCCCTGGCTGAAACAGTGTAACAAATTATTTGCTGACTTTTATATAGAAATTCACTCTGAGGATCTGAGAAAGAAAAAAATGTGTATGTCTTGAAAAAGGAAACAGATAATTAGATTTCTTAACTACATGGGAGTTGAGAGAGTTGGCGGAACTGGTGGAAAGTTTTTTTTCTTGGACTCCCTACAATTCTTGATGGCAACCTTTTTCAAATGAAATAACAAAATACATTCCCAAGCTGATTTTTTGCTTATTCATTTTGGCTTCCATCCCACAGTTTTAGGCATGTATTGCACTGGAACTGTGAAAATAGTTCCATTAAGTTCAGTGATGCTTCTAATACGCTGTTAGTATATCAACAGTGCACATGGAAGTCTTTGAAGGATTTGAGCCTTATTTGACATCTTTAAAAGTAATTTCTCATGACTCCCACTATTGTATGTTCTGTAACTTTTTTTTACATTTGGTGTATGTGAAAAATGGATGGATGGAACCCCTGTTTTGAATCCCTGGTTGGATTTGTTCTTTGTCAGAGAGATATTTAAAGTAATTTCCATTGTAAATGAAATCACTATTTTCTCTGACCCATAGTTTGAAATCTCACATTTTCACTTTTTTTCTTTTTTGCCTCTGACTATAAAGCAAAAGGTTCTGGGCAGGTTTTTGGACACCTTGATTTCAAGCTTGTAGTTGAACCTACAGATGCTGCTCCATTTACTGTTGTCCTTTTAGCCCCTTCGCGACAGGAGAAAGCCGCGTGGACAAGTGATATAAGCCAGGTAGCTTGCTCTGTTCTTTATCTTGTTTGTTACAAGATCTTATTTTATTCTGCATTTCTGAAAAATAATCCAAGACAGGGCTATTGATTTTTTGAGGGCTGATTTGCTATCATGTATATAAAAAACCATTAAGATTACCTATTTCCACAAAAAGCTTTACCTTTTAATTTGAGTCATCCATGAAATGAGTTTTTCCAGGAGAGAAGTGGGATATAAAATACAGACTAGACAGTTGCCTAACATAATACTAATAATTAACTAAAAATTCATACTAATAGGAGTCTAAGAAAAGCTCATCCAGATATATATTTTGATATAGAAAGGATAGTACTTACGGTGTGTGGGGAACTCTACTGTGGATGAAGGAAAGTGAAAATACTTCAAAATATTTAATGGCAGAGGTAAAAAAAAAAATGTTCTTAGGTGTTTTTGTCTGAAACTTTAGTAGACAAACATTTATCAAAATCTATTTGAGGAAAGAGGTTGGATGCGCTGTGAAAGATCTGAACTTTCAAGTGTCAGATCTGAATTTAGATTAAAGATTTGCTTCTTTGTTTATATATACAACTGCTGAGGACATAGATCTGTCATAGTTTTGAATCTGAGTCCTGTCCTCTATTAACTTCAAGAGAAGTGATTGATTAGACAAACGTCAGCCTGGTATTTAATGGGTTTTTGTCTGTGCTATCACTGCTGGCAGCATCTCCAGATGCATTATCATCATAATGAATAGAAATTACTTAAAAATAGGTATTCTGAGTTGTTTTCTTCTGGGCTAACAGATTTAAAAGAAAAAAGAGGGAGATAAAATTTTCAAAATATAGTATGATTTGAGAGCCTTGATCTCACTGCAGCTCACTAGATACAGATCTTACAGGCCGATGTGATTGGAACATTTTTAACTATATGAAATTTCAGAAATTATGTTCTTTCAATGACGCTTAACGTGTTGGAATGATTTGTTGGGGAAGAAAGACTCTTTAAGAACTGTCTTGGAACATGAGACACCCAGGAATAAGTCAATTCTTGGCTTGAGTAAGAACGATTTTTAATGAGAAACTCATCTGCTGTCTAAGTAGACTAAAGATTAGAGTTTGGGTCTGGTTCCAAAAGTCAGACCTTTTGTGCTGAGACAAACTCCAAGCAGCCACTACTGTGGTGTTAGGGAAAGAGCTGAAAAGCTCCATGACTGACTTGAGAGCTACCTGTTTGCAAAGCTTGCAAGTGGCCTAATGAAGCAGAGAAAAGTGTCACTAGCTGCATCTAGCTGAGGATACAAGGAATGAAAGGGTTAGTGAGACTGCCAGGGAAAAGTAGTAGGAAACTTTTCTTCCTTGTGTGCCACCAACACTGAGCTGCTTTAAAGCTTGTAGAACGGCTTAAGCCACCTAAATTGTGATTCTTTACTGGCCACAGCACAGCTGGTGTGCAAAAGCGATGTGTGCTGTGACCATACCCCAGAAGTGCCTTTCCAGCTCCCAATACCTAGCCAGAAACATTTATAGAAGAGTTTGCAAGGGACTCCTTGGACAGCAGCTTCATAACTGTATTTCACAATAATTGCGTCACTTGACCTTGTTTTTACAAGTGTATTTTCAGAGAATATTTATCATTTTACTTGATATAAAGTATCAAGTAAAAAGTAAAGTATAAAGATATTAGAGCCTCTCACTCTGTAAATTATTCTAATTCTGGCAGTATACCTATTTGTTTTCCAAGCTTAACTGTTTTCCAAGCACTCTTTCAAGAAGTGCTAGAGGTATATAATTTTGCTCAGCTTCAAAGAAACTCCAAAGAAAGTTTCATTTCCAACTCAAAATACTTCAGTCATGTTGAAAAAGGATGCTGAGCTGAATACCCTGAGTGTGCTGGTAAAGATCCATTCACTTTCTGGGTGTGAAAATCAAAGGTAGAAAACTAGAGAATCATATCCACTATAATATCCAGGTGATATTCCTGTATCACCATTTGTTTTTATTTTATAAATTTTTTTTAATCCATCAGTTCACACTCTCTGAAAGCTATATTTTAGGCTTACAGTGATGTGGAAAAGTGTGGGAGTAAGTCCCTTTATGCTGTGTTTTTATTTTAATGGTTTTCAATCTTAATTTTCACAGTGCATTGATAATATTAGGTGCAATGGTTTAATGACCATAGTGTTTGAAGACAACTCGAAAGTCACTGTGCCACATATGATCAAGTAAGTGCAACATTTTTTCCCAGGAAATAAAGTAGCTTGCTTTTGCTTTAGTAAAAATTTAAAAAAGAAAAGTGTGTAATTGGAAAATGCAACCTTTTAATATATATTTTTTAAGTTCTGTTGAATAGAATTAATTCTACTTCCCAATGGGTCATTTTATTAATTTCTTTTTAGAATTGGTAGGAATGACTCAGAATTGTAAACTCTCAATCCACAGTATTGGACTGTATGGGATCATAGCTTTGATTTTTAATTTTTGGTGATGTTGCATTCGGTTGTGCTTCAGATGACTAATTTCATGGAAGTATATACAAGTGAATATTTATTCTTTATGATAACACTCAAAATTTTATTAGATTTTTAAATGTCTGCAAAATTTAGGAGTGCAAAAAGGTATCATTTTTGAAGTACGTTATTGTATCAGCCAAAAATTTTATTTTCCTTGTTTCTCTCATATCTGCGATTCTATAATTTTAGCTGATCACATGAAAGTAGCATCGTTATTCAAAAACCTACTTCCTCCACCCTTGGGCTCTTTCTTTTCATCATTTATTTTCCTATAAATGTCATTTTTGTTCATAGGCAGCCATTTTCAGTACTTGATTCCAAATTTCTAACACAGGAGTACCTCTGGGATCCTCTACAGTTCTGCATTTACTTGAGTTTTGTCTACTGTTATCCAGTACAAACGTTAAGGAATAGAACAAGACATAAGTATTTCTTTTCTTATTGTTATCTCTCACTAGGCCATTTCTCCCTCTTGGATGTACTCTGTACATGAAGGTTTCTCAGATGTCTTTTTACAGTTGTTGCATCTCCCTTCTCTCCTTTAAAAATGAAATAAAGACCTTTTTGCCTAATACATGTCTATGCATATAGTGTTAGGGTATGTATCTTTGATCCCTAGAAAAGAAGGCTTTTTATTGTCTTCAGTTTTATTCCTGGAACTTCTTAGTCTGTAAATACATCCATTTCCTGCTGAATGTTAACAGAACGTTCATCAGTTTTCAAAACGTAGAGTACAGCAAGGTCCCAATGTCACAGTCAAGAAATCCTAATCCTCAAGAAACCATATAGGATGTTAAGAACATACACAAATTCAGTGTTCTGTTTCAGAGCTTTTACTCATCTGTTTGATTTTAGCACGTATCGACTTTTAAAATATGTTAGTAAGTCAAGTGTCTTTAGGTGAATGTATTTGGATAAACCAAACAAATTTGTTGACACTTTTCTGAGGACCTAACTTAAGAAAGAAGAACTATTTTCAATTTAATGAAGTGTAGAAGTAGGTGGAACGTCTTCATTCTGTATTTTTAGAAAATCTGATCTTTTGTCCAGAAAAGGCAGTATTAAAAGATGTTTTGCTTAGTTTCTGTTCCATTTTTCTACAAGCTGAGCTTTTAACTAGATAAAATTAAGCAAAACTGAATTTAGGAAAAAAACACATCATGAGAGGTTTTTAAGTAATTCTTGAAGCCTGAAGGCAGATATTACTTACAAGCGAGCCTTAAGTTTAGCTAAGAGGCTAATTTTACTGTCTCTTGCTGTGGTCCATTCGTTTATTTCACATAAAGCAAGATCCCAGCAGAAGAAATTGTGAACAATCCACAACTACTCTATAGAGAGTTTCTCTAACTATAGGTCTACAGGCCATATCGTCCTGAAAGAGACAAAAGGGAACACTTCTACCTTCTGTTTCTCACTGAAGAAGTTTAGGCTTTGTTAATATTTTTTTAGATTTTGAGTTGATTTTTAGATTTGTGAATTTGTCTTTTGAATTATTTTGTAGGTTTGGATCAAATCTGTGAACTTATTGACCAAACTGCGTTTTTCAGCAAATGGATTATTTACCAACAATAAAATTAAATTTATGACATAAATTATAATTGAATGGAAGTAGATTTCTTTACAAATTAAGAGTTTTCTTGTATTGGTAAAGTACAGAAAGGCAGCATGTGTTTCCTTCTTCTGTGATGATAGAAGCAGCTGAAATGATGTAACTACTGGACTATAATCATTCTTCCTCTTTAATGAAGTGTTCTAAATTTAATTTTTTTGTAGATCTGATGCTCGCCTTCATAGAGATGACATTGATATCTGCTTCAGCAAAACATTAAATTCCTGCAAAGTACCCCAGATTCGTTATGCAAGTGTGGAACGCCTTTTGGAGAGGTTAACAGACTTGCGATTTCTAAGTATTGATTTCCTGAATACTTTCCTGCATACCTATCGCATATTTACTACTGCAGCAGTTGTACTGGAAAAACTTTCAGACATATACAGAAGGCCTTTCACTTCCATTCCAGTCAGGTAAGCTCTGTTTTTCCTTCTGTCATAAATTTCTTACAGAATTATCTAGACTTTACTTGTTTGTTTGTTTTAAATCAGTACTGTTTTTATTGTATAAATGATCTAAGAAGAAATCTCTTTTTTTAAATACGTTGTAAGTTTTTAGATGAGTCTGTCTCAGCTTTCCTCCTTGGCTTTGAGGGTTAAGTGACGTACAGGTTTTGCATGCACAAAATATGTTTGTAAATGTTTTCTCTTAAATCTGTGTGGCATTATTATCATGTTGCTTTTTTGTTTCTTACTCTCAGGTCTTTGGAATTATTTTTTGCTACCAGTCAAAACAATAGAGGAGACTACCTAACTGATGGGAAGTCACCACATCTTTGTCGCAAATTTTCTTCTCCTCCTCCGTTGTCCCTCTCCAGAACTTCCTCACCTGTCAGAACACGAAAATTGTCATTGACTTCACCACTGAATTCAAGAATAGGTGCCCTTGATCTTTCTACTTCCTCCGTTGCAAGCAGTCCTACCTCCACCTATAGCCCAGCCACCTCTCCTCCGCCAACAGGTAGCAAAGTACCGCTGGACCTTAGCAAAGGGCCCTCCTCCCCTGAGCAAAGTCCTGGCTCCGTAGAGGACAGCTTAGAGAATCCTCGCATTGACCTCTGTAACAAGCTGAGGAGAAGCATTCGAAGAGGTATTATATAACTGCAGAATATTGACCGATACTTTTGGCAAATACAGTAGTCACCAATGTAAGCCTGACTTTTATCAGATTCCTGCTAAGTAGTAGTTTCTCTTGTCTGTCTTTTTTTTCCTGATCACAATAAGCTGTATTGGGAAATCAAATACTTTGTCCTCTCTTTCTGTTGTAGTAGAGGCTGTGATGCATTGTATGTTGCCACTGCTTTGCTCCTGCCCCATCTCTATTTCAGTAGGAATAGCAATATGGCAGAATGGCATTGTCTGTTTTCGCTGCAGCAGAGTAATAAGGAGAAAGGCAGATGGAAATATTCTGTCTTCCAAGATACTAGAATCATCAATGGGATGCTCCTTGCGTTTCCAGAGATTAAAGATTTTGGAATTGTCCCATTATTGCATGAAGTAAAATATTCAGTTTAAAAGAAATTGGAGTGTAAAACTTTAATGCATTTATATAGTGGAGCTAGTTTTCCAGAAAGATTTTGTCACAAAGCTAAACAAATAATTTATGTGATGTACTTGGTGCATTGGTGGCATTCGTATCACCTGACTGTATCATTCCAAAAGTTAGATGTCTAAAATGAATGAATTACTCCTGTGAAAACATCTGTTTTCTTTTATGGACTGGGTAAAGCACCTTAGAATAGAAGTCTACTTTTAGAGGGCCAAAGTTAAATGAAATAAACCTTGCTGTGGGCATCTAGAATGGAAGCATTGTACATGTAGATGCCAAAGCAAGAAAGTAGCTGTAATCTGAAAGGATACATAAGCATGTACTTGATTCCCATTGCTCTTTGGGGATGTTGGGATCAAGTCCAGGTCGTCTTCTGAACTGGAATAGAGACGAATTTTAATTTTTTTTGTTACTTTAAACAGAAGATGAGGGAATGCAAAAATGCCGCTCTGTTTCAAAAATAGTTGTTGAGAAATGGCCCTGTACAACCTGAGGTATTTGAACTGTAAATGTGAGCAGAATGTAGCTCAATGTTACTTACAAACTCTGTAACAACAAAAATTGGTAGAACCAAAGAAGAAGAGAAAATATTACCAAATGTGGAATAACAAAAATGTGATTGAAGCTTTGTGTCTTCTCTCTGCTGATGATTTGAAATAAATTCCCTAGTAGGACATTTAGTGTTGTCTTATGCAGAAAGATTGTCTTTACAGGATGTCGTATAATATTTAACAAGAAATCTTTTAAACTGACAAGTTAGCCAGCTTAGCATTACAGGAATATATGCTTGCTCATGTTTTATTCTTTAACAAAATGCTATTTGATGGTTATATTAGATCATAATTTTCTGTTGAGATTTTGTATGTTGGATGTTTTTAAATGAATTGCATAACTATTCATTCAAAATATGTAACTATAGTATTTAGTATGTAGAATTGGGTAAATTCTTCTTTTACACCAGTGTAAACTAACTAAAATCGATGTGATTGCACAGCATGTCCCAAAAGATAGACCTTGCATTAAAATGAGCTATACACAGGTAACTGCAATCTTAGATGTAACTTTTTTTTTGTCATACTTGTAAACTAGGCTGGTAAAGAATAGGTTATTCTGGCCAAGTGATAGCACCGGGCATTGCTGCAGGGGAATTCAGATTTTGCATTCTAGTCTATTAGAGCTTGAAGTGTCATCTCAGCAGCATGAGGAACACGTGGAAATGGCAAGAACCTCACATAAATGTTAAATTGCTCCATGTGCGGTGTCTCCAGACCCTTTGGGAATTATCCTGCTGAAGGGTTTGCACTCTCAGAGCATGGAGGGATTTGCTGCTAGCTAGCTCTGTTCTCCAGGGGAAACTCATTTTGTCAGAGGGCTGTATATAGTATAGTTGAGGAAGGGGAGTAAATTAAGGAAAAGTCTCACAAGGAGAATGGAAATGGGTGTTAGGAGAAATATCAAATGCTAATTTATACTTTTATACTTATCATACGTAGTGTGGACTCTTGTTTCTGAAGTTTTCTGGGTAAGGAAACCAGTCCTACAAGGAATCACAACCTGATTTAATATTGTTGGTCTGCTCTTGCCAGATTTCCAAGGGAAAAAAAAAAAGGTGGCTTAGTCTAAATCCTTTATGACTGTATGAAGTCAGTTTCTGAGGACATGTGGCTATGGTTGTTTGCAGTTCTTCTTGAATATGGGCCATTTATGTTCTGGAAAGGAATTTCCTCCTCCTGTCTCTACTTCCAATGTTCTTTCCCCCGTACTTCTGCAGGTTCTTGCAGACAATTTATTTTTAAAACGTGCATGTGTGTGTGTGTGTGTGTACAAATATATATATATATATATATATATATTTATATATATATACATTTTTTTTTAATGCTACAACCATTGGTATCTGTCAATGTAGAATATTTTATCAGCTTTCTGAAAAGGTTTGTTTTTCCTCATTTGGGAAGTGGTCTTTCTGCTAATTTGTACTTATGACCATTCCTTTAGAAGTGCTCCTCATGGAGTAATCCGCTCTCCACTGTTGCTTGGCAGTTTTATCGGAAGGTTTTGTAACTATACATTGTCATTCAACAAGGAATTTTTTTTTCCTCCAAGTTCTCATAGGAAACCTGTGAATTCAGGTGTCCATATTACATATGCATTCCGCTACATATTCTGTTAACTTCAGGTGCAGTCATAACCAAGCTATTTTTAAAACTGACAACTTACTGGTTTACATCAAGTATTTTATTTATGAGCTTTTGTGTGGTTACATCATTGATGCAAAACTTTCCCAGTCCTTTATATCCAGAGGATAGTTATTGCTGAGTCATGTTAATGCAAAAGATATGGCCGTTTCCAAGAGCAGTATCATTTACAAAAAAACTATAAGAAATAGATTAAATGTAAATGATTTTAGATGTTCAATGGTATGCAAAGGTATTAAGTTTGGTGTAGAAACACTGTGATAAAGTGCTGTTAATGAGCATTTTTTAAACAATACCTTTGAAGCCTTTTTTAACATACACGCTGTTCTTATTACTGCAGTACAGTACAGCTTCATTTGAAGTTGATCACTTGCAAATTGCTGTTCATAAACTTAGAGTCCTGAATCACCAGCTTACTCTATATTCTCTGCAGAGCCACTTCATGTTCATATCTAAGATGAGCTAGTCTGGCTGCGCTGTGCTTTAAAAAAGAGCCTTTTGGTGAAAAGACTAGAAAAATACAACTTCACATCTTTACGTCACATATCTATGTTAAGATTGCATATCCATGATCTCATTATTTGAATATGATTTGAAATAATATTTATACTTTTTAATGAGTTGTAAATTATGAATAATCACCCCAGTATTAACGTTCATACTCTTTTAAAGCAGCAGTCTTAGAATCTGTGTCAGTGGACAGGACAATTCCTGAGAGCACCTCAGCAGTGGATACCCCAGAGCTTTCCCCATGTAGATCCCCTTCAACACCACGTCATCTCCGCTACCGTCAATCAGGAGGTAAGATACTGATGTTTCTCATCTTTGTCAGTCACTTTAAAGAGATTAGATATTGCAATTGTAATCTTTGCAGGATATTAAAAGAGAATAATCTCTGAATAGTGTGTTTTACTTGTATTTTGCTTATTTTTTGGAAATAAAAAAGCCATGAGAATGTGAATAATGTTACTCCATTAATTAGTATAGTAATAATGAGACTTGGACGCATTTGCGGAGTTTGGGTGTACTGAAATGCTCTTTAATAGCTGGAACAAGATGTACCCTAGTTCAAGACTAACACTGAATCAGTTCTATTCTTACAAAATTCTCAATACTTTGATAGATTTTTTCAGCTACCAATGGGACATATTTTTGGGCACCATATGTAATCATGAAATACGCAACAGTCGTTATTGTCAATGGGGAGTGACTTTGTCTGTTTCTTTGTGTGGCATTGAACATTTACAGATGGTGTCATATTATGCGTTCCAGAATTTGAATAAATTACTCAATTGAAGAGGAAAAGTGAGAGCTAGATCTCCTCGAATAGCTCTCACATGGCTCCTTGAAATCACTAACAGAGCTGTGAGCTATGTCCATGAATGTTTAAAATGCTGTCATCTCATGCAAGCCAAATTTCAAGCCAATTATTTCAGGGCTGGGATTATAACAACAAAAACAGAGCAGAGTCTTCCCAAGCCTTAATAAGTTACTGAAATACTTTAATTTTAAACCACTAGTAGTCTTCAGTTATCGGGCATGCTTATAGTGAGATGGCAAGATGTGGAGTTTGGAAGCCAGGGGAACAATGCCAGATCATCTGAGAACTAGTCAGAAGCGATGTTCACAGACCTCCCCATAGGGAAAGTTTGGTAAATATTGCAAAGCTGTAGTCTTCCTAGGCAGCACCTAGGAAAATTTGTAAATCTTGTCATCACTAAAGTTTGCATAGGTTAATATTCTGCACATTTTTTTTCAGTAGTTTGTCATTGTTTTCTCATTCTATTTGATTAATGCTTGTTCCTCATCTTGGCAGTATGTTAAGAACTTTATTCCACAGCAGAGTTAATTATACCAACTTGGAGAAAAATCTCAAATCATAAATACCATTGTGATATTTTTCTTTCTCTTTATAGGGAATTCATGAGAAAGAAAATATAAAATCTTCACTAAATAGGAACATTAGTAAAGATTTCAAGTATCATTGTTGTTTAGCCTGAAAAAATTAAAACCATGTCTAAGTTGTTAACTTTTCTCACTCTGTTCATTTTACAGTACAAACTGCTGAAAACAGCCACTGTTCTGTTTCTCCTGCTTCTGCTTTTGCAATTGCTACAGCTGCAGCAGGGCATGGGAGTCCACCAGGTGAGAGAAATTTACTGTGCAGATGAGAGGTAACAATAAGATATCTAGGTCTCAACAAGCAAGTATTTCCTAAGAGTTTATTTACCTGAATCCTAAATAGCCAGTGATTAGTTTCTTTAATTTACTGGTGTTTTGTTTCTGGAATCTTCCCATTTGTGGGCATTGCAGTACAGCCTCCATACGTAACTGGAGTGTTGGCTTCCAATTGTGAGATCAGTACAAAAATATTTTAAATATGATTCATTTAATTTAAAGATATTTCTTAAAAATTGTTTGAAATTACGATAAGCTGTAAACACTGTAAACAGCTGTAAAGTAAAACACACTATATTACATAATTTAAATTAATAGAAAATAATATTTGTTGCTGTTTGTTTCCTATTTGAGGAATTCAAACACTGGTTGTATCCGATAAAAGCAATGTAAAAAGCTGGAATTTTGAGTATGTTTTTGTGCTCATTTGAGTATGTAGTTGAGATGCGTTCAAAAGCAACTTGAAACAAATTACAAAAAAATAAGTTAGGAATTTCATTCACCAAAGTCTCAATTAAAAAAAATCATGTTAACCTCTACCATTGCTGAAGTCCTTATATATCATAATCTGCTGCTTAGCAGAAAGCATTTCCAGATTTAATGGAAAACATATATTTGCTGCAAGTCAACAGATCTCCATGAAACTGACCAATAAAAACAACTAAAAAGAAGAAACAGCTTAGAACAGGATGCTCTGGAACATGCACCTGCTGCATTTCCTGCTGTGGCAGACTGGGAATGTTGGCTGATGAAGCAGTTTATGTAGCCAAATAGTAAAAACACTTTTTAGGCTATTAATATACCACCCTGTTCTGGGGATTTGCCAGCCATTTTCATCATGTCTGCATGAGAGAAGGAAAGGATGAGAAAAGACTGAGGAATGTCTTTTAGAGCAAAAAATGAGAACCAACAGTTGGGAGTTTCCTACTGTATCACGTAACCTTAAAATAACTGGTATGAGCTTTGTGCCTTTGTTCTTGTGGACTTTGACAATATTGCCAAAGTATCAAGAAAGATTTTGGACTATCATGATCAAACTAGTGATAGTTTTACTTCCTGTCTTAAGTCAGAATTATATTTATCATTCCTCTTTTTAATTTCACAATCTATGAGTTGAATTCTTGTGGTCTCTAATTAATACTTCTAGTCAAGCCTATTACTGAAAGGTTAATATTTTGTGTATGTATTCTGGTAAACATGAACATCATATCTTTCTTATTGATATTTTTTGTATTCACTTACATTGTAAGATTTTATTTTGAAAGTGCTGAGCCATTTTTTGTCTGAAGGTTATGTATATAAGGACAGCTATACTTATCTTAGTTATTACGAGTGTGTACTGTATTTTCCTTGGAAAGTAGCTGTGTGGTCTAGTGAGTGGAGAGATTTAGTGCAATTTAAAATTCAAATTCTCTTCCTGCTTTGCTGTATGTCGTTTGACATACTGCTCAACTTTTCTGTGAACTAAGCCCTGTCCCAGATCGCGTTACCAATACAAAACAACTTCTTTAAAGTCTGCATAGTCACTTTCACTTTGCATTGACATACTCAAAACTACAGTTTGTTTTCATCATGCCAAAGTGTAAGCCAACTGTAAATTAATACTTGCCTCTTTTTGAGAAGTGCTGAAATGTCAAGAAACTCCTTTGAAGACCGTAACCTCAAAAGCTGTAGTGGAATCCTATTTAAGTCAGTAATATTTTTACCACTGATTTCTGTGGATTTTACATCTGCTAGGTCTAAAGCTATGGTCATTTACTTGAGGAGTGAGCAGTTGTCATGCATGGGTCAGTGCCATATTGCTTTTGTGTATTCCTATGATTTTTAGAAGATCATAAGAAAGCTGTGCTCGATTTCATGAACTTTATGAACCTGAACCAAACAGGTACTTAGTAAATCTTTTGGAATGATGAATTTTGTCTGCGTTTTGGAACCAGGCACTGCTAAAGAAGCAAGTAGAGGGTCAATTAAATAAAAGTTTATTGCTTTTGTTTTGTTAAAAGCACAAATTTTTAATATTCTTAACATAAAACTAAGAGAAAATAAGTGCTACAACTATGCAAACAAATGAAGGAATCTCAAAGCACAGGGGTGCTGAAAAAGGAAGACATAACATCTTGAATCTTCTTTTTAACTACTTTTTTGTATTTCTGTTTAAGCAAGTTCTGCAAAAATGGCCATTCTCCTGACTGATGTAAAAAAGAACACAAAGTTTCTGCAGCAAACCGGACACAAAGAACACAAAGTTTCTGCACAAGAAAAGAGTGTGGTAGCAGATCTCAGGAGAATAAGTTGAGGGAGAGCTTTCTGGCTGGAATCAATATGAGAATTCCAGGCTGCAAACCACAGCTGAAACAGCTGAATCACCTGTTTAGCACTTTGAACATTCTAATAGCAATTGGTCATGGTAGCGTAGGGTTTGGAAGGTTAACATTAAAACTTTTTGTACAGATTAGAGATGGTGTTGAAGTTGCAGAGTTAAGTAGTTTAAGTTGGACAATTCATTTAATTGTATTTCTTCCCTTGTAGGTATTATCATAATTATGTGGAATTTTTAAGAGCATCTTTTTTTCCCCCAGTGGACTCCTATCTCATTCACTGCATCCTTCTGTGAAGCAGGTCTTGGTAGTGAATGAGATTTATGGATTTGTTGGGGCTTTTTCTTTTTTTGGTTGGTCCCTGGCCTCATTGTTGCAGATATTATGAAGTAATAGAGCAGCACGGGAAAAATAGGATAACCGTGGAAGTGATAGTGCTTACCCTATAAACTAACCCCTAAAACCCACAATCACCAAAAATCCCTGTTATGCAACCTAAAAATGCAGAAACTCCTGCTTATCTCATGCAACTGTAAGACAAAAAAAAAATCACTGGAAGGCACTGGGAACTTCTAGCCTCCGTTAAGGTGAGCTAAGTTGAATTATTTTGCACCTTCTGGACTTGTGTTCATATGGCAGAAGAGTTTGTTGCTCTGGTTAGTGGTCCAAAATCATTTTTAGATCTTGCAGGCTTTTTTACTCGAGCATTACATGATAAGTACACACAGAAGCTAGCTTTGGGGATAATTTTAAACAGTAGGGCACGCCTGTAAGTTAGAATCCCAGGCATTTTATAAGTAGTTCTAGTTTGGATACTCTTACTATATAATTCATAATCCAGGAAATCTTCTACCCACTCACTGCTCTGAATCAATCTATCTCCATGTTTGTGTGAAGTGCAGGGGGTGGTTTTGATTGATTTTATAATAAACTTCAGTGAAATGTCTTGTGGTAGTCCCATATTAAAAAAATGCTACATGGAAAAAGGAAACAGAGGTTAAAAGAGGAAACAAAAGGGTAGAGGAAACAGAGCAGTTTCACCGGTGGAGTTCCACAGGAATCTGTGCCAGAGCCTGTACCATTTGAGATATTCCTATATGAAATGTTAAAACAAACAAAAAAACAAACAAAACATTATTGTTAAATACAAAGTGATGCGCGTAAGGAAAAAAGCCCGTTTTACATGTGAAAGGATGGGCTCTGTGCTGGGTGTTACAGCTTGGGATCGAGATCTGAAGATTATAACAGATAGTTCAATGAAACCATCTCACTGTTCAGCAGCAGCCAAAAAAGGAAAGGAAACATTTGGAATGATTAGGAAAGGAACAGGGAACAGAAGAGAGAAGACAATTTTGGTAACACAGTATAAATCCAGAATTTGTCCGCATATTGAAAACTACATGCAATTGTGACATATCCTGTTTGAGATTAGAGGATGAGAAGTAGAAAAAGTTCAGAGAAGGCAATCCAGGATCATTAAAAGTATCAAACAGCTTCCTTGTGTTTGGAGTTTAGAAATGAGATGACTTACAGGACTGGTGATAAAGATCTACAAAATCACAGATGTCAATAGGGAGAGTTGATAGGCTATGAGGCCTCTGATGCAAGAGGTAGGAGGCATCAGATGAAGTAATGTGAGTAATGTTCAAAACAAACATAAGTTTGTGGTTCTTTGTGCAATGGGTAATAGGCCTGTGAGACTGCTGAGGGACATTATGGATGCAAGAGATTTACACAGGTTCAAAAACTGCACAACTACCTGGAAGTGAGAGCAATTACTAGATAAGCAAAGCAGAAGAGTTTCAGGAGCTGAAAGCAGTTAGATGTTGTGGGAGAGTATTAGTAGGCAAATATTGTTTATGCTTCTTCTGTTTTCACTGTTCCCTGAAGTCTGCTTCTGGCTGTTTTGTTTTGTTTTTTTCCCAAGGTAAGACCTCTTAGCTCTTTTCACTTATCTGCTTTCCAGTTCTGACTGCTCAAGGTGGGTATCAAGGCAAGCAAGTTAACATACGCATTGAAAAACCATATAGATAGGCATTCCACCAGAACCAGTTGTCAAGAGTATTTAATCATCTCCTCTGAAGAATATTGGATGTAACATTTTATAATTGCTGTCACCATGCAATGATAAGGTTATATACTGATGAGCGTGCAAAGCTCAGAACAGCTCTCCCAGGGCATATGATTATCTTCAGATAGACACCCAGGGGAAAGCTGCCCATATTGGTTCAGTCTGCAGTGGCTTGAAACAAGTGGCTTGATGGGAAGCCAAGGGTGAAGGTCATTTGAGTACTTCGGACTTCTTTAGGTATTGGTGCACTTCCTCCTTTGGATGGAGTCTGGGTCTGCAGTGCAGGTGGCAATGTCTTCAGGCTGCTCCACCCCCACTTTGTGATCATTGGTGTGCTTCAGGGACCTCACTAGTGTTGTCCGGACACCCTCAGTTGTTAGGTGCCTTTGTTGTCTGGGTGCGTGATGTGCACACACATGGTCAGTAGGGCCCTGAGAACAGCTCATGCTGGGGTCTCCCCACCATATTGTATGTTGCGCTAGTTTATGAGCTGAGGAGGAAGTGCTGAGCACCACCGCTTTGATCTACAGCATGTAAAACCTCTGTAGTAGATGGAACCTTAGTCTGAAGCAGGATAGTTCAGGTTATTATGTTCTTCAGCAGTTACTTATAATTTGTTTATTGGTTTTGTTGCCATTAATTTCAGCTTTTTATAGGTAGCTGCTTTTATGACAGCAAGCTGTACTACTCATCCTATTGTTTAGTCCATGTCTATACTCTTCCAGTAAATTAACAATGTTAACTTGTTTATTTTAACAGCATGAGAGGTGTTCATGGCACCTTCAAGATAAATAGAAATATGAAGTGAAAGTAGAAGAAAGTTAAATAAGGCACCCCAGGTGCACGGCTTGGTGCCTAAATGAATGATAATATACACAGTAAGGATAGATAGAGCGAGCTATTTCCTGTACATATCCTTTCTCTTTTGAGAGATAGGAAGGAGATGGCTGCATGGTTCATAGGTTGCTGCAACTGCAGTGCTCTATCTATCACCATTAATAGGTTGCTGCCCATCTTCATTCTTCTCCCAATTTATAAAATTAGGATAATAGTACTAACATATTCTATCATAGAAATGGGCAGGTCAAAGACATCTTTTTTTCTCCAGTCTTACAGCTTTCTTTCATTGCCATCAACCTCACTTTTCAACAGGGTAGGAGAACTTCCTTGGAAGTTATGCAGGCATCTTTCTCCAGAACAGTGAAAGGTATCCAGTTTTCACAACTAGATATAAACTAGTATAAACTCAAATTGTTGATATAGGTACATGTATTCTTGACTTATTCTAAATTTCCCTTTTCTCATGACTGACCTGTTGTTATGCCTGATTAATTTTATTCAGCTATGTGCTTCTCAGAGGGGCAGATAAGCCCTGAGCAATCATGAACATAGGCCTACTCAGTGGCATCAGTTATCTGGGCTGTTTCTTTTCTCCTGATCATACTTCTAGACAACTGGTTCTTTATTTCTGCTAGAATCAGTGACAGATTCCATAAGGAGCACAGATGTTATCTAGCAGCTCTGATCTGTTGTCTGCCTTACTTTTTTTTCATAGGGGAAAATTCCTACTTTAAAGGTTAACAGTCTCATCCTAATGAATGTCTGGCTACCCTCTTTTAGCTTTGCAGTGAGAGTTAGGCAGTCTGTAAGTGGAACTCCGGTGAGTAGCAGTGAGCGCTGTATCTCTTCAGGAGTGATTTCCTTCACTCTTGAGAATCTCTTTCACGTAGTCAGTGTCACAAAAAGGAGTGACGCTGGTAATGTCACTGAGAAACTTCCTTTTTAAAAATACTTACCAATGAATTGTAGTTTTGCAATAAAAATCCTACAGATATTACAGAGATTAAGCAACAGCTGTATAATCCATACAGCAGCCATACAAACTATAGCACTACATAAAAACAATTTATTTTATGGAAGCATATTTCTTTCATTTATGACTCAGAACTTTTGAATTTCCCTGATTTAGCTTTGAAAAATTCTTTTAATCACAGTATTGATTTTTCTTCTCCCTTACCTTTTGGTGTTATTTCTCTTTATTGTGCATGAAGTCAGATCACCATCTCAGGATCAGTAACAATATCATACACTGATTTTTAAAGAAAAAATATATTTTGTTGTTCATTTATTGAAGCTGCCAGCTCTGCATGCAAGTCTTCACACTTGTTAACACTCAGAAACTATGAAAATATTCTCTGTGACTAGAAGAAATTCAAACTTTACTTAAAAGTCTGTGAATAGTTGTACAGACAGAGGCAAAGTAGCCAAACAATGCAACGTTACTTTTAAAAATAATGAATAAAATTAAAAACATGTATAAACTTAGCAAATATAGAAACTTCTACTCTGCTAAGAAAGTCTAACACAACTGTACAGAGAAACAGTTAATGTTGAAATGGTTTTTTTTTTTAAACACTTTTACTGAACATGGCCTATGGGAAGATTGTTTTGACAAAACCTAAATTTGAGATCTAAATTGGTCTCATATACTCTTTAGAAGTTTTATACTCCTAAGAGATATACTAAGAACATTTTGAGAAGCTTATTTCTTCCTCAAATGAAACCAGAGAGACCAAAAATCTCCTGGCATGGAAAATAAATGTTAGACAAGGAGTAAATCTTTATTCCCAAACAAAATGATATATACGTTGTTCCCTCATGAATGTGGTCACTTTATTTTCAACAACTCTCTGTTATCCCAGTTAGAGTTGTGTGCTTTGTTATTTCCAGAGTGCTGCATGCTACAAAGCTGCCTTTCCCCTCCTACGGTATGCTGATCTGCGCTGTAGAGAACGTACCATTTTTCGCAAGAACAAGGTGACATATTATGAGAGCGGGTAGGAGTGGGAAGGAAGCCTGTGGTTGGCAGGAAGGCCTGAGTTCTTTAGTATAAGCATTTGTTTTTTAAAGTGAATATGAAAGGAAGAGGAGAGAGTGAGAAGTAGAAAAAAGAATGTTTGGGGGAGTATTTCTCACAAAATATGATTTTTATGTGGGAAAATTGGTCCTATGCTCACGAAGAGATAAGATGTATGATATAACGGCTTTAATCTCTCTTTTAGGGTTTTTAAAAAACGTAATTAAAATAACAGCTTGAAACTAAGAGTCTACACAAAAGAAGAATCGCTCACAAACTATCCCTTTCGATTAACTGCCTGCATATGTCTCTGGTGCTAAATTACCTTTGGCCCGAGTCATTTACCTGAGTGTTTTTCAGGTGAGGGAACTTCTAAAGCCTCTGCGTTTTGTGGCTTGTACCATGTCTATCAAAGTATATTTTAAAAGAGCTCTGAATTAGCCTGCAAATCCTTTCTTATGCAGAGAAACTACAACTAGCTCCTTACCTTTTCACAACTGCACATTGATGGTTCAGAGAAGCAATCTTAATCTGAACTGCCCTCACTTTTGATTTAGCAAAAGCAGTCAGCCTCTTTATCAGTTTGCTGGTGTCATCCACTTTTCCATAGCTCCTACAATCTGTCTACAGAAGTGATCAGACAGTCCTTTGCAGCTACAGCACATGTTCACCAGGACAAGTACAAAAGCCACTGCATTAATCTGCTAATTCTGCTAAATTGCTAAATGCAAGCAGTTTCTTCCTTTAGAGTGCTTCCATATGCCTGGGCATTCAAAAGTTCATGCTGTTGGCACTTCATACACTCACAAGGAGAAATACTTTCCACTGTTGACAAATAATCCAATATAGTTTGCAAGTTCTGTATTTATGGTCCTGCAGTAGTGTGGCTATCTATGAAGGGATCAAATTACATTCTTAATCATGGCCTTTAAATTTTGTGTACAAAGTTAGTTATATGCTACTTTCCACTGCTAATCAGTTATGCATTACTGATTAAAAAGATGTACAGAGCAATGTGTATAATCCTTTTATCTCATTACTCATTTTTACTTGGCTACTTTTGTGTTTATGATAAGGGATAAATCATTGTAGGCCATTTCTGTATTTTGTTTGATCACTTCTGATTAGAAGTTCCCTAACTCCAACTGAATGCAGCTGAGGATAAACTGTTTAGAAATTTAGATCTGAAAGTGTCAACTTTAAGAGTCAGATATTCCACTGGAATGAATAAAGGAAGTCCTCATATCTGCAGAGGTGCTGTAGGAGTTTGTTTGCAGTCATATATCCTGCTTATAACAGCAATAACAAATAGAAATGGACATCTGTAACTTCAAGCTGTGGTTTCCAGAAGGAACCTCAAAAAAGCTGCATAAGTATTAAAGCTGGGCCAGATGAGTTATGTGAGCTCCCCATTTGGCATACTTTAGCCCTGCTTGATTATTATCACAATTTTAGACAAATAAACATTAGCTAAAAGTAACAATTCATACTTCATAAAGATTCAGATACTGTTACATAATGGGTAATGTATAGATCTTTTCATTCTGATATATCACACACAGATTAATTAAGACTGACTGCTTCTTTAAAAAGTCTGTAAATAGCATGAGAAAGTTTAACACAAGTCTTTAGTAAGGGTTGCTCAGCTTATTTCAGGTTGTGACCAGTGGTGCTATTCTGCAGTCATTCAAACTATTAGCCAGCACCTAGTATCACAATGTTTTTGTTTTATTTTCTTTGTTCTGGCATAGCACAAATTGCAGTAATGGAATAACACAGCTTGTGCCAAATGATGTAAAAGAGATCCTTTGTACATGTGTGCATGTTTGTGTGTCTTTACATATATCCGTGATTGTGGCAAGAGGAAGCACTATAGCTTTACAGACATCTGCCAGGTTCATTCAACACTTAGACTGAATAATGTGACTTTGAGATGAGCTATACAGAATAATGAAGGTGTGCACTCACAGTGCATCCCATTTTTCCCTGAAATGGAAAAACATGTAGAAACATACATTATGCTTTAATTATCACAGAATCACAGAATGGTTGAGGTTGGAAGGGACCTCTGGAGATCATCTAGTCCAACCCCCCTGCTCAAGCAGGGTCACCTACAGCACATTGCCCAGGACTGTGTCCAGGCAGGTTTTGAGTATTTCCAGAGGAGGAGACTCCACAACCTCTCTGGGCAACCTGTGCCAGTGCTCCGTCACCCTCACAGGATAAAAGTTCTTCCTCACGTTCAGATCGAACTGCCTGTGTTTCAGTGTGTGCCCGTTGCCTCTTGTCCTGTCGCTGGGCACCACGGAGAAGAGACTGGCCCCATCCCCTCGACACCCGGGTATCCCTTCAGATACTTGTACACATTGATGAGATCCCCCCCTCAGTCTCTCTCTTCTCCAGGCTAAACAGGCCCAGCTCCCTCAACCTTTCCTCATAGGAGACATGCTCCAGGCCCCTCATCATCTTTGCAGCCCTCCGCTGGACTCTCTCCAGGAGCTCCACGTCTCTCTTGTCCTGGGGAGCCCAGGACTGGACCCAGCACTCCAGGTGAGGTCTCCCCAGGGCTGAGCAGAGGGGCAGGATCACCTCCCTCCACCTCCTGGCAACACTCTGCCTAATGCACCCCATTGGACCCTAATGCCCTTGGCCTTCTTGGCCACAAGGGCACACTGCTGCCTCATGCTTAACTTGTTCTCCACCAGCACTCCCAGGCCCTTCTCCGCAGAGCTGCTTTCCAGCAGGTCAGCCCCCAGCCTGTACTGCTGCATGGGGCTATTCCTCCCCAGGTGCAGGACCCTGCACTTGCCTTTGCTGAACTTCAGGAGGTTCCTCTCCACCCCTCTCTCCAGCCTGTCCAGCTCCCTCTGAATGGCAGCACAGCCTTCTGGTGTGTCAGCCACTCCTCCCAGTTTAGTATCATCAGCAAACTTGCTGAGGGTGCACTCCGTGCCTTCCTCCAGGTCATCGATGAATCCATTGAACAAGACTGGACCCAGGACTGATCCCACTTGCTACAGCCCTCCAACTAGACTTTGCGCCACTGGTCACAACCCTCTGAGCTCGGCCATCCAGCCAGTTCTCAATCCACCTCACTGTCCACTCATCCAACCCACGCTTCCCGAGTTTTATCTAGGAGGATGTGATGGGAGACAGGGTCAAAAGCCTTGCTCAAGTCCAGGGAGACAACATCCACTGCTCTCCCTGCCTCTACCCAGCCAGTCATTCCATCAGAGAAGGCTATCAGGTTGGCCAAGCATGATTTCCCTTTGGTGAATCCAGGCTGACTCCTCCTGATCACCTTCTTGTCCTCCAGATGCTTAGAGATGGCCTCCAGGAGGAGCTGTTCCATCACCTTTCCAGGGATGGAGGGGAGGCTGACAGGCCTGGAGTTCCCTGGCTCCTCCTTCTTGCCCTTTTTGAAGAGTAGGGCGACATTGGCTTTCGTCATTATACGTAGTATTTCCTCAGTTGTTATCGTCTTGCACACAGAGTGATAAGAGTACGTAGTTCCATGTTCAAGGGTATCAGCTATAAATAGCCAGAAAGCTCAATTTTTCTGCAGGGTTGCCAAGCTTGAGGGTTTATTGCAGGTGTGTGTGTGTAGAGAGGCAGTTCAGGAAGTGCAAGGGGAGCATCTGCCAGATTCTAAAGAGAGGAATAATAATTTGATTTTGCACCATTATGTTTCATGAGGTATGCTGGAGTAGGCAGTTAAGTTAGTAAGGAAATTAGTGTGGGGAAATTAGCGGTAAGGGAGGTTAGCAAGGGAGAGGTATAAATTGTTACTTTCTTTTTTCCGTTGTGACAGTGCAGACAGGCAGAGATTTCCTTACTCTCCTGAATGTTACAGGAAAGGAGAATGGTATCTGATAGGGACCTCGAGGTGGAGTCTACATTATGTGGATAGCTGCATAATGGACTTCTGTGTGATAGTGTGCTAAATGCTGCTCATTACGTCAGTGGTTACAAGCTAACTTTTGAAAGGTAGGCGTTTCTTTCCGGCTTTGTACATAAATATCCATGTCTGAAGCAAAACAAGAAAATATGTCTTTTTCCAGTTTTCAATATGTTGGGATAAACATAGCTATCAGTAGTAATTACAGTAATTTTGGCACTCAGAATGTTATTTTCTGGATTCTGGTAGCGTATTCTCTGTCCTGGATAAACGATATGGAACTTATTCCTTATGAGTCTAGACCTGAAAAAAAAAGTGTTGACAGCTATATCCCAGTAAATACTCAAGATGCAAATACTTCTTCTTTTTTTTTTTTTTTGAGTTCTGCAGCTTAACCCAGTGGGACTGTTGTTTGCAGGAACACAGTGGCACTACTGGGTCACACATATCACAGAGGCTGTTTCTGACAATTTTATTTTATCTGTACTTGTTTATCTCATAGGTTCCCAAATGGAACTTCCAGGCTGAATTTGCATGAATCTAGTCTACTGTTGTAGGTGCGCGGCATCATCAAATCAGACAAATCATTGGTTGAGACACAGTTCGCCTCTTGGCGAACTCTTTGCTTTTTTTCATGCCTTCTGCTGAGGATCTAAAATGTTTTGTTCCGGGAAAGAAGAGTTCGTTTAGGAACTGTTATCCTCCCCTGATCCTTTACTCAGGCCAACTAAGTTTTATTTGTTATGTTTTGTTTTACTAATAGCTGTAGCGAGGAACCGGAAGAGTACTAGGACTCTTGGGAACATGTTTTATGAGATTTCCAGTGGAATTGTGCAGACTTAGGAAGCTTTGATAAACGGTGAGACTAGCACACTGAGTTTCCTTGGAGTTCAGTATTTCAATTAAAAACACCAGATGGAGCTGGCTGGGAAATACTTACTGACTAATTCTAGAACTGACAGTGTTCTTCATGAGAAAAAGTTATATAACAAATAATTAGTGGCATAGATAACCAGCTTTCCTTCCGTATGGCTGGAGAGTTCTTAGGAGTTGCCCAGATCCCATTACCAAAGTTAGATGTTGCAGCCAGACCTTCTCAGGCAACTGCAACACACAGTGTATGTTCTGTGGTGGCACAGGGGGCTGATGGTGCTACCACAGTTGAAATGCAGATGTCCTTTCTATCACAGGCTACGTTTTTAATGCTCATTCACCATGCTGTTTTTATCAGACATTTGTGTATGTTTTCTCCTGCCAGAGGGTATTTTACTTGAAAATCAGTAGTGAGATGAAAATAGAGATTAAAACTAATTTGTTTGGAATCTGCCTTCTAATTCAATAACCCTGAATATTATTCCTTTTCTCTCAGTATTCACCTACTCTGTAGTGAATTTGAATAGACTTTTGTTTATGTTCCTGAATTAGGAGCCCTTTGAATTTAACAAAATTGTTGCTTAGCAATTTTAGATAACCAGCTAAACATTTGTATTCAAACTGAGTTGAACATCTCCTTGCCACTTTGGTAGAGCAATAGCTTTGAATTAAAACGATCACTTTAAGATGAAGTTCAGTTTTGTCTCAAGTGATCCCTGCTCTCTTTATGAGCATTAAGATCCAGAGGAGCATGAGAATTTTTTTCACTTTACCAGAAATTTAGGAACCTCTTTCTTATTCCCCCCACCCAAATTGACTACTTCTTTGGGTTTATAAGAGAAGCTGACCCTCTCAGCAACAAATATCGATACTAGACATTTGCTGAATTATGACGTTTTGAACCATGTATTTCCTGACCTATCACACAAAGTTCAGAGCAGCTACCAGGAAAACTCTCTGCTTCATAGATATGTGCAAGCAAACTGTCATTGACAGTTTCTTCATCTCGGAAAGGGTATTAGTACGGTGCCTGCTCTTGCTTCCCCAAACTGGGTCAATATAGTCCTACTGTGATTAATTAGATGGGAGGTGTTGAATTTATGTTTTACAGTGATGTATGTTTCCAAGTGGTTTAGTTAAGATTCTGTGGTAAGCTCTTAGGTAGGTGGTATATCCTTCTGCTCTCCTAAGCGGAGGAGAAGAAACTTGAATAGAACTTTTGAGCTTTGCATGCTAGAAACAAGTCCCTAGTACACTGAAATTATGGGTACAGAGTTCAACTAAATGATTGGGGCCTGTAATGACTGTAGGGTTTTTTAAATTCTTTAATATCTTTCTCTCATCTGGGGCACCCAAAAGTGTATGTGAGCTTTGTGAGGCAGGGAGAGAAGTTTTTTTGTTTTTTGTTTTTTTCCTAGGCTATATGGTGCTTATATAATTAACATTTATTTATGCTACTACTGAGCTGCTTTTTTTGTCACCCAATCATAAGCGGTCTGGGAGCTGCTTATAAGATGGACATTTTGTTCAGAGAATTTTGTCGACTGATATGCAACTTGTCAATTTTTGTTTTGCATGACAGTCAAGTATCTGTTCACAGATGGTCTAAAAATGATACATTTGGCTCTTCGCAATCATTGTCTCCTTCCCATTTAACCTTTACTTCTATTGTCAAAAAAAAAGCTGAGGAATTTTTCCAAAATAATTCCTTTAGCTCATGTAAAAAGCCCAGACCACCTAATAGAAAAAAATCCAAAAGCTTTTTTTGCAGCCTTCCGTATGATCTCCTTTTCTAGCTATGTGTTGACATAGAGCTTATTTTAACCTTTGTTTTGTGAGAGGGCAGACTTAACATTTTAATGGACTGAAAGCTTACTTTGTATAGTTCCTGAAAAGACTGTAAAGATATACAAAGAAGATTATGGTAATATTTGCTATACTCTACGATAACTGATAGACATATACAATGTGTAATTTTTTTTTAAATTAAATTTTTTTAAAATTTTTAAAAAATCAGGAGCTGAAAATCCCTTGAAATACAGAAACACGTCAGCAGGAAAAAATTGCTTAGATGTTCCCTGAAGACTAAGAGACATAGCAGGAACACAGGTAAACACACTTGGCTTGCAGGACAAATTCAAAGAAACATCAATTTTTTATAATTTTGCAATTCTTGTGATTATTCACAGGGGATAGTTCAAATATTAGTGCAGTCAGAAAGTATCTAAGATGTACTAAAACAATCACAAATAAAACTTCAGATATTGCGACCACCAGAAAGGCTTTTTTTCTTTGTCACTTGTTTCCTATAGTTCTTTTATATAAAATGAGCCATAAGAAAAAATTCTGCTGTCACGTGGCACAGTTGACCTGATATTCTACAGTGTGTAAACAACAATGACAATTAATGGCAACTGGATTTTTTAAAATAGAAATAAAAGGAAACATATTTATCTTTGTACAACCCACATCACATTCTACTAAGCAGAGAATTTTTTTTGACTTTTTCCACCACGAAGTACTGGAAGTAAACATCTTTTTACATGTAAAAGAATAAGAACAAAATGTTCAGTGGTCTCTCTTACAAGTTCCCAAATGTATATGTGGCACAAATACCTTTTAGAAAAAAACTTTAAAATAATAGTATATTTAGAAAATAAAGCTAAAGGAAGAAAAAAATACTAAAATAATTCAGACATATTCTAGTTTTTTACACGTATGAGAGCAATCTTCCTTCACATTTCAGTATAATGCATATAATCCAGCAGTATTGAAATATGCAACAATTAATTATTCAACAATTATTTCAACAAATAACATCAGGTTTCTCAATCTATGTTTTTACAAAGCATATACTTTCTGCTCTCATATTCATAAATTTTTTTACAAGAATCATGTCAGCTTGTGTCTTATCATTAGAGCATTTCCAGAATCCAAAGTTACTCTGTTGCATATCTTTGAAATTCAATAATTTTTGAGAGAGGTATTTATAAATAACCTATCTTAAGGCTCCAGATTTGGATGGTTTGGTTTACAATTTCACAAAAAGCTTGAATCAGAATATTGCACATGCAAGCACACATTTACACTCCTTTTGTGAAACAAATATGATTTGAAGGTGTATGCAGGTACACCAAAACTTAGCATTAGATTTGGGTGATGACATTAACTCTTTTGTTTGCTCTTCCTGCTGTTGCTGAAAAAAAAAGATTAGGTTGCTGTCCAGTGGTAGTAGAGTTACTGCTGCTTACAGTTGTAGAAAATATATCCTAGTAAATGCAGTATTCTAAAGCTAGAAATATTCTCTGCAAGGTTACAACATATGCAGATGCTGATGCATACACCGTGTTTATTTTTCTCTCTTTAGTAGAGGAGTGAACAATGTTGTTTTCTTTGAATCCATGTTTTTCTCACAATATGCTGAAAATGAGAACACAGTCTTGTATAGCTGCTGAACTTTAGTGCAAAAATAAAATGCAGACTCTTCATTGCTTTACTTCCAAAGGTGATCTGTGTATGTTTAATAACGAGTTATGTAAGTTTTAGGTATGGGTATATTTTCAGTGTTTAGCAACTCTAAATCCCTTTTTCAAGTGTGAGACTCTATGACATACTCTCCTGAGAGAACAGCTCTATTAAAAAATCAAAAATCCCAACAGTATATGCTAGTAATATCTGTAGCACTAACCCTGTTTTTAATGGTTTTTAAATGACAGATTTTAAAATTTGAACAGTTCTTTGCATTTAAATAAATATTTTCAGCCTTGGTTTAAGGCCCATGTTTTAACAATATAATCTTCTAGATTATTGTAATTCTCAGAGCAACTTTAATATTATTATAAGGACTTAGAATAGTATCTTGATCTTAAACGTATTCTTTAGACACTTGAGTTTTTCCCCCATTCCATTAAACTAAAATTTTTTCATTGGAAAGATTTATTTTTAGACTTCAGGATTTCATTTGAATTTAGAGCATAATTATGGGAAAAAATATTGACTTTCTTATCTTAATATTCTGTTCTTTAAATTTCTGTGATTAGAACAATCCTTTCTAAAGCAAGAGTCACTTAAAAATAGTTTACTGTACATTCCCTTAAATATTTTGCAGAAATTAAACACAGTCACTATAGCTCTATCTGTGTTACGCTATTGTACATCAGCTGGTGCATGAGAATCTCATGGGATTTACCTTACTAAGACTATAATCCCTTGACTTGATTTGATAGATTGTATTTACAGTGGAGGCTTCAGGCAAAAGAATCAAATACATACTTGGAATTATTTCTGACGTAGGTGGCTACAACATGGGTGTTTCAGCAGCGTATTTCTTAGATCAAAATGATTTCATATGTCCTAAGGACCAGTGAAAGTGAAATTAAAAGCCTGAAAGGCATAGGGTACTTGATTTCTGCTGTTTTTTAAATAGCCGCTTTTTCTGATGCTGTATGAGTTGACAACCATTTAGGAAACAAACTCAAACATTGGCATAGTGAATGATTAAATATACCTCCCTTTTAAACTGGGGTAGCCAAAGATCATGGCTAGACTTGATATAATTCCTGCTTTCAAGCCTCACACTGCTCATATGCACTATTCCATTATAACTCTGAATGTGCACATTGGATAATTACTAAGGAAAAAGGAATGACTGTATTATTGATCAAATATGCTGTTCTGTATGCAGTGAGTGGGAGTTCATTATCTTTATGCTTCTTTTCATCTCAGTTAATGTGAATGGTTTTTCTTTTCCAGCTCTGCCGTTCTGCAGCAGGCTGCTGTATGGAAACCTGATATCATAACAAAGAAATGAAAAGGAGGGCAGAATCTTTGGCAGTTTAGATTCTTACCAGTATCAGACCATTTGCTTTCTGACACTTTTCTGTGAAAATGTGCGGCACTCAATTATTTTCTTGAGAATGCCTGACTGTTAAAGATGTTATCTTTAAACTGTCACATAAACTTTTTTAGGTATATGAAGCGAAACTGTTTGAAATTAGTTCTTTTGTGTTGCATATATTGGAAAGGCCTTTTCATTTTTAATCTGTGGATGAAAATTGCTCTGCTCCAGACCTGAGGTTTATATTCTTTATCCAGGTTAGAAAGTAACACTGATGTTTGCCATGGCTAAGCTTTCAAGCCAGGTCAGATCATCAAACTGGCTTACAGCTCATGATCTTATTTACCAGAAGAATGAAAAAAGCATGTGAGGGAGAAGAGCTGCATTTGGCTTTTGGGGGGTGGAGGAGGGATACAGGGTGTGTGGTACTTGCCTTCTGGATTTTTTGAGCTGTGAATGTTTCCCTTCAACCTCACAGGGTGGATTGGGAAGGGGTTGTTAACGGCCTCCTCCCAGGTAGAGTACAGTTTTCACCTATGTTAGGTACTAATGCAGCTTCAGTACTTGATTCCAGAGTATTTCAGCGTGATTAACTTTTAAAATAGATTTTTTTTTTTGTTAGGAAAAACACCAGAGGCATGTTGAAGTTACCCTTCATAACTTTAAACAAATTGCCCCTAAATCTTGTGAACTGAAATGAGTTTTAGTATAGATAAACCCTTGAAGACAGATAATTTGTTGTCAGAATTTTTGACAACTTAATTTCTGTGGTCAGGAATCATGTGCTGCTATAATAACGCGGAAGAACAATATGCAGAGCTTGCAGTTGTAACTTGACTCAAGTTTCTGACATCTTAAGTGAAATAGAAAAGCAAGTATAAATCTTTTAATTTTGTAGTATATATGCTGCAGAATTTAACATATTATAATTATTCCTCTTGAGAGTAAAATTTTAAACAGGAAATAATGTAAATTGCTGACAGAGTCAGGTTTAATTAGCAGAACAAGAAAACATATAACAGAACTTTGCAACAGGGACTTTTGAAGAAGGAGCTGTTCCCCGTGTCACACTGGCATGCCATGGGATCTGGTCCCGAATGTGGCAGTTCCAAAAGTGGAATCGTTGATACATGGTACCTGCAGGCCTTGATTGCTTGTGCCTTTTTCCCTTTATGAATTAGAGATAATTTCATCTACCACTGAAAAATGCTTTAGACTTTCAGGTAAAAAGAGCTATCTAAGTACCAGGTATTATTGTGATTTAATCTGTTTGTGTTTTCAGGTATTGGAAGTCTATTCAGCACCTCTTTTTTCTTTTCTTTGATAGTGGAAGCCTCAAAAGTGATAGTTTTGATTGTAGTGCACATAAGAAAAATATCTGAAGATGAAACTGGATTTTGCATAACATAGTCTGAAGACAAGTACATGAACAGAGTGATTAAAATAAATGGAAAGAAGTAATTCACTGGAACTAGTGATGGTTGAATGTGCTGGCCAGTTAACACTGTTTGACGGCCTGTGGTAAAAGGTCTGCATCATCATCATATGAAGAGACTGTTAGTAGAAACAGTTTATTTTCATCTCAGCAGATGAATACTGGGGAAAAAATGTTAGTTGAAAGTAACTCACACTGAAGCAGCTGCTCTCTAAGAGTATTACTCGTTAGAAATATTGCTGATATTTTTAATGTAGGAAGATTGCTTACTTCAAGAGAGAAACGAATACAGGAGGTCTCAAAGAAAGCACATCTCCATGCGATTCCTCTTTTGGAAGTGGTTATTTCACCATGAAGTTTGGATGAAAGCAGGTCTGGGCTGGGCAGTTCAATCCAGAACCTGCACATCCAATACTAGAACTTCGCAAACGTTGGAGTCCTGCTAGCGGGGACCCTGCATCTCTCTCCTCTCCTGGAGCTTCAGCGAAGATGAGCTTAGAAGAAAGCGTGTGTACTTTCTGACTGATCTGAGTGGAGTATGTGTAGTTAGCCCCTAAACTGCTGAATGCCAAGGAGCGCACACTGTGGGAAGGATTGCTCTACAATTACCTCTTTTAATATTCTTTCCTTAAGCGTTTGCTGTTGGATATGGAGCTATATAAAACTTCAGCTGACAAAGTATGGTTATTTTTGTTCACCTTTCTGCCTATGTAAACTTTCAGCAGTGCCTGAGAGTCCAAGTCATGGATGGGAACAGAATTACAGTAGGGATTGTATAATTACAGAGTAAAGAACTGTTCCTAGCCTGAAGAACAGGTAGGAAAAGTATATGGAGAATACCAGGAAGGATGCAGCAATGCTAAAAGACTTTTGGAAACTGTTTTGTAGAATGTTAGAAACATAGAATGTAGAAATGTGTATTTTGCAGAACGCAGATATGGCTTAGAGGTGTAATTAAAGCCTTAATCCTTGCATCTCAACATCTGACCTGAAGCCTGTCTTGGTTCCCAGTTTTACTGTGTGTCAGCATCCTTCCTTCCAGCTGATACATCTGCTGCACTATAAAAATTATTTATCATGAAACCTGTTCAGTGTTTAAAGGAGACCAGTTATCTCCCCCAGTCTCTCATGCATTTGTTTTGCATTAGCAGGTTGAAGAGCCTGTGCTACGGAGTGGTTAGTAAGCAAAGGGGTCTAATAAAGTTATGATCTGGTTTTGCCATTGACTTCAGTAGGAGTTGATGAGTCTTGGAGTGTGAGACTGTACACCACATTCATATGCTGATTGGCCACATACCTTTGTGTTTTCTTTGTTTCTTAACCAAGGCAAGGCACAGAACCCCATTTATGCTAGGTACTCTACAGATCTGCTATTGAGGCAAGAGCCTGCCTGCCAGCCTGATTGTCCCTCAATCCCATTATACTCTCCTGTTTGTCTATATCCAGTAGTTGCTTTGGAGTAGTAACACGCTTAGACTGCGAGCTCTTTGGAGGTGGAATCACTTTTTTACTCCGTGAACACTATCTTCCACTGTGGGCTTCTAGTTCAAAATTTCTTACTGTGTACTCTGTATGGTCAGTGTGTGCGGGTCAAATCTCATACTTGCATATGGATGGGCAGAACAGGTGATGTGTGGTTCAGCCAGGTCCATGAATGTCAGCTGTTTTTTGCAGAAGGCAGGATAGCTTGGAATGCCTCCTAGAACGGCACCACTGTCACCTGTTGCAAAAGCATCATTGTTGAAGGATAGCTTGGGTTTGACTTGTTTACTGTATAGACAGCAGCAGAGATTTGGGTTTTCCATAAGTGGTAGTATGAATGTGCAGAACCAGAATCAAGCTATATAGTGGACTCCTTAAAATATGCTTAAAAACATGTAATGTACGAATATGCATAAACATGTACACAAAGCATATGGAACTGTTGCAATTGTCCTGTTGTCTTAGGGTTTTCTTTGGAGTTACATTAGAAGAGGATTAGGTGGGCAGAAAGAGAGAGGAGAAACTAACTAGCATTAGCGAAGCTGAAGTTTTAGAAGAAATTTCTATCATGAAAAGTACAGACAGCACTGTAATGGCACCATCAAAGTTCACCAGTCCCTGCTTAGATTGCTTCTGTAGTTGCTCCATCAAACTATAGTCAGTGGTTATCTCCCCTTTGGAGTTTCTTTCCCAAAGTCCACATGGCTTTGAAAGTTAGGAAGAACAAGAACAATGCTAGCCAAGGAGTTGGTTTTGCGTGTTTTTCCATTTGTATTAATGCTGCTGTGGTAAAAAAAAGTCTTGTTGTTCTTGCTTTGTTTAGACTTTTCCTGTCAAAGTTGAAACCTCTCCTATTTTCAAAGGTGAAAAAAATAGAACGTGTCAATGCTCACTGATTTTACTTGTTTCTGGATGACATCTTTGCTATTTTTCTGAGTTTTATAAGATTCCTGAAATTAATGCCACTCTTCTGTGCAGTTTGAATGTTCTTGAGTACCTTTTCTCTTATGTGTTTTCACCTTTTTGATTAACGAAAATAGCTGTTTTGTGACTATAAGAACCTGTGAATTTTCTTTTGCTTTTACAGCCAATATTCACTAACTTTTCTTTAGATTAATCATGCATCAGAATCCTCTTGGTATCAGCAATGATACATTCCAGCACATTGAATGGTGGATATTTTTAGCAGTTGCTATACTGACTGGAAAGGAGCTGTCACTTTAGTTTTGAATAGATTCACTGGTATGTATCTACATAAAACTTTACACTGATGGAGTCTCCTGATATATAGGAGGATGGGTCAAAAACAGTTTTCAAATAAGTTCTAATTTTGAGGCTAATCTAATCCGTCTATTCCTGATGGGCATTGTAATGATGTGAGATGTGTGGATAGTAACAATTTCTACTGCATGCTGGCAGTCCCTGGCTCCCACCGTTCAGTTGCCAGTCAGTTCAGGGTTGAAGAGCCACGAGCCAGAAATGTGCTGAATCCCATCCAAAAGGTTCTCACTTTGCACTGTCTCTGGGTGACAGACCAAAGGAGATCATCTGCCTTGCTTATGCATACCTCTCCACACTGGTCACTGATGACTTCTATCTCCATCTTTGTGAGGGGCAGTTCTTCATCTTCCTCTCTGTTATAGTGCAAAAGTCCCCAAGGATTGCCCTGAGCATTGTCATCTCTGTTTGAAGTGGGAGTGTAATTTATCCCTTTGACGTGAATTGGGTCAGGTCCCCTTCATGTTTTTGCAGAAGCATTTGCTTGGGAACAGTGCAGTAGATCATGCCTTTCTGTGCGTTGCCCCAGAGGAAATGCTGGACAGAGGCTTTTTTGTCTGAACAAGTCCCAGAACCCTTGTCCTGCTCCAGCCTGCATTACATGAGGGCAGTCCAAGGACTCCATGTGTTGTCCTGCATGCCTGGCTGAAGGCCTGGCTCTGCCATGCAGTTGTCAAAGCTACTGAGTATGGAGCCCTTGATAAGGCCTACTTTTACTCAAAGCAAGGTCTGAGGGAAAATCCTGAGGTAAAGCCAGGCATCTATCTGAATAGAAGGAGCCTAAGCCTGTAAATACAAAGAAGAGTGACAATACTGACTTTTGAGTACTGGGGTGAGAACAGGATGTTCACCCTACAATTTACTCCTTATAATTTACTGTTTGGGGGGTGGAGGGTGAGGAGTGGGACCAGAGGAAATCCAGTACACCACAGTGCACTTTGAACCTGTTTTTGAGATGTTTATAACAAGTGTTGTTTTCCTGGATACCAGTGAGCCATTAACTTCATATAACAAGATTCTTGAAAAATTGTACACATCTATTTTTAAAACTTGAATTACTTGCTTGGATATAGTTAAAAAAAAGAGCAAGTGAGTAAGTAAGTAAAGGAAAATGGCATTCAGTACCCAGAACTGATCAATGCAAAGAAGAATAATGAAAAGCAGTAATCTCTCCTTTCCTCAAGCCAAGTTTACATTTTAAGCCAAAATTTCTGAGAATCTTGAAAAGTCAGAGAGTGCTAGATAACTTCCATAAGCAAGGGACAGACCAGAAAAGTTGGATAATGATTTTTACTGTATGACTTTATGGACTCAATTCAAAGATGCCAGTCCTCCACTAGGACTGGTGATGTTAATGGGAACTGTGAAATGTATAGCATTTACAATTAATTTTTTTAAGGATCCACAGGAAAATGATATAAGCAAAATTTTCTTAGGAATGAATTGGCAGATTTAGTTTTTGGATGGTGAGTGTTGCTTGAGGATTTTTTGATTTATTTATTTTTTTTACAAAGAGCTGTAAATTATAAATGCTGCATAAAGAAGGAGAGAAACACATCCTGTATTTCTGGTTTGTTTGGTATTTAAAAACAAAGGTCAGACTGGAATTAATAGTTTTCCAGCTTTGTTTTGAAAAAAAAATGTATTTCACTGATTTAGTTACTCATTTGAAGTCTGGTACATGAAGATATACTTTGAGTCACCCACTTGGAGTTAACTTCACATCTACAATTGTACAACTACGTTCGACTACATTCTTTTCTCACACAATTGGAGATCTCTATTTGCAGATTCAAGGCATCGACATTAAGTATTGACAGTGTGAATGTGAGTGAACATGCTTAGTCTCTGCAACAAACTAATTATTGTTTAAAAATGGATGAAATCCTGAGACCAGCAGAAGTTTACTGAAGTGATCCCTGGAATTTTTTCCTTTTTCCCTTTTTCCTTTTTTCATTCTTTCTGCAGCTAACTGAAAATTGACTCTGTAGGTTTCTTTCCATTTTCCTTCCAGCTAACCAAAACTTCTTTTCCTTAATGTTTTTTTCATAAAGACTCTACTGCTTGAATATATAATTTTGAATTTTGAATATATAATATATGACTTGCATTGCTGCAATTAAGTGGCTAGTTGTACAGTTTATAATATGTATGCCTAATTGCTTCTGCAAGAGGTTAACTGTGAAAGGCATAGAAAATTAACACACAAAATGTTACCCAGGTTACCTTTCCTTGAGTAAAGCCTCTAAGATTTTGTTTACTTTGCTGTTTATGGGCAGTGAAACTCCTGAAGATGTTTTAATATGAAACTGCCTGTAATGTCTTGTCTTGTATGTCAGCTATAATGAAATATTCTTGTTAAAAAAAACTTCCATGAGCCATAAGGGCAGCAAATCAGTTTGGGGTTTGAGGTCCAAGCCGTGGTAAAGGATGCATGACTGCAGTTAAACTTTTCTTTTCCTGCTTATCTTTCCAAAAATACAGAGCAGCAGTTTGGGTGTTTTTGGATCATCTTTAATACATATCTTTAATAAAAACGGAACAAAACAAATGCTGGCTTCTCTAAAAATGCATCTAATGAGTTTTTAACAAAATAAACAGAAGTGTAATCTGTCTTTGCAATTTTTAACAATGCAAAGGCTTTAGAGCAGCTTTTATGCAAAAAAGCTATGAAGTGCTGGTCATACGGAAGGGAGTTTCCAGTTTTTCCCTGGACTCTGCAGTAGGTGATTTTGAAAGCAGCACAGTGTGGATCAAATGTAATGAAAATGTAAAATTACAGTAGAGAAAGTGAACCTCAAATGCTTTCTCAGAGTTATCAGATCTTTTATACTTAGGATTTTTTAATGTCATATTTTCATTAGTATATGCAGTATATTTATGATGAGGCTATAGCAGAAGTAGAAAAGAGAGAAATAGTATTATGAGGGTAGGAAGAGACTTACACGTTTTTTTTTAAAAACATTTCTTTGTAAGTAAATATTGCCGACTAAGAAAAAAGTTGTCTTTACGGGATGTATAGGGAAATGCTGCAGCTGGCAAATCTTTGTTTTCAAGCAGCTCAGTTTGTAAATATGTTTGTATTCCTTTCCACTTTCTGATCACCCTAATGCTTAAAAAAAAAAAAGTTATTTGAACATTTTCTGTTGTCTAGTAGAGCCTGTACCATACCACTTTTAAAAAGGAACATGTATTCTGTTGACCTTCCCCTTGGTCTTTGAACTACTGTCCTCCCCTATTTCTTTACCACCATTGTCTTCCCCTTCATAATCGTATTCGCATTCCTTCTGTAATCTCCTTGATTACAGGCGCTGTAAATTTTTATTTGATCCTATCTTTTACTGTTCTTGTCTTTCATACAGCAAGGAGACCTATCTTATGCTAATAAGTCGGACAAATATCCTTCATCTTACTAAAACTAAATACTGACCCAAAGAAGCGTCTATGTTAGTTAAAATGGACAAGACTGTATTCTACTATCTTGCAGAATTTCAGTAGCCTAAATGAGGATATATGAACGTCATCTGTGTAGGCGTCTTTCCTTTTATTACACATATATTTTCTGTGTGCTTTTCTGTGTGCAACATTATAAATACTGTATTTGAAAGATCTTTTTGGTGCCCCTGTTAACTTTAATTCCAGTGAGGGTTTTTTTTTCCTTACAGGATTTAACAACTCTGAACGCATGTGTGACAAAGAGTTCATAATACGCAGAGCAGCCACTAATCGTGTCTTGAACGTCTTGCGTCACTGGGTCTCCAAGCATTCTCAGGTATTCTTCTGTTCCACTCTTGTGCTGTGTGTCTGTAGCTGGTCTTTGGAAGGATGTGAGCTGACCTCAGCCCAGTCATGGAATTCATATCACTTTGATTCTATCTATAACATATTAGGAAGCAGTGCTGCTGTATAATGTAGCAGAGGTCAAACTGCTTGAAAGTCAGTGCTGTAACAATAATAAGGAAAATTTGCCTATTAAAAAACACTGTTTCATAAGTAAAGAATCCTTCATCTAGCCTTGCAAAGCTCTATGAAAATAGCCAATATTTCTTGTAACATTTTGTATGACTGCTGTGCTGCATGTTGAAATAGATATATGAGAAATACACTAAAGAACATCTAGATTGCAGCTATATTTATTGTATAAATTAAACCACAACTTCAGTTGAGAAGTTAAATTCAGAATGCAGTACTATCTATACGCATACTGATTATGTTCCATTAGTGCGATATGCTGCCTGAAAGTATATATTGCTTCACAACACCTGGTGCTTCAGTGGAAGGCAGGTAAGTCCGTAATCCGATCATGCAAAATTGTATTAAGATCTAGAATTTCCTGGCCCCTAGTGTTGTAAAGTGTTATGTCTGCTTTATTCATTAAGGATGAAGCTCTACTTACGAGCAGGCTGTATTTATCTTTCAGATTGTCAGTGCTGATACTGCAGAAAACTTGATTGTGTTACTTTGACTGAATGTATCAAAATACCTGTGCTTACATACAGATATTCATGTATTTATTGTGAAGCATATGCAAAAAGAGGTACCAGTCCTCCATGGGGGTTCCCTCTACAACCCATTACAGGGCTGTGGGTGTGAGCTGCCAGGTGAAATGAATGGTTTCAGATTTCGGTGTGCATGTAGAAAACTACCAAGCAAATTGGTCAAAAGAAAGAAGGAAAGAGAAAGAAGGAGAGATAACTGTGGAAGCACATGAAAGATTTCTGTAAGCCTTGGATAAATGATGGCAGTTCATGGCAGTTATAGACTGCTTTGTCAGTCCTTGCTAATAATCAGGAAAATTTGATCTGAAAGATGATCTGTTGCACAGCTGGCTGCAGCAGTCTCCATGCCAAACTCAATTCCCTTATTTCCATGAAATGGGTTTAATTTTCATAGAGGCTCAGTTTGCTGAAGAACGAAGCCAATAAAAATGCTTAAGTGGGTAAATTTGTTGTGTTCGAAAAGCTAGCAGCCCAGGAGAGATTAATACAACCTCTTTTGATGTCATGAGAGTGATTGTGAATTATTACAAACAGCTTGAGAGTTTAGCTGTACTGATAGATACACCATGTTCTCTTTGGCTACCTGTTAAATGAAAATCATTGCACATCAAAGTCTTGAGCTGTACTGGAATGGCAGAAGTCTATTATTACTGTTCCATATTATAGTATTGTACTGTGTCTCGGCTACAAGTAATATTAAATAAGTGCTGTGAGTTGAATTGACCTTTTATACCAATTAAAAGATTGTTAATCAATGCAATTGTGAAAATGCTACGAATCACCAGACCTTTGCCTGCATTAAGCAAGTCTCTCAACTAGTTAAACCAAAGTTTGTTTCTTGGCTGACCCTGATTTTGTTGTGATTATTCTGTAGTGTAGACACAAACCAACTGTAGGGAGTGTAAGCACAATGTTATTGTCTCTGTTTCCATTTGAAGAGTACTCATACTATGCAAAAATATATGGTACTGCTCTGTATACCTTTGCACTTATTTTTACCTAATGTTTTACAATTATTATTTTTTTTAAATATGCAAAAGACTAAGGGAATGGGATAAGGAGATAGAATCATTTCAAGTCCAGCACTGTGCATTTTGAAAGCTATTACTTGGACTCCCTAGTCACTCACTGCCTTTTATTTTTTTGCCGTGGCAGGGGTGGCAAATTTTAATTCTCTACCTCTCTTAATCCAATATTCCAATATAGCAAATATTTTTACGTGCAAGGACTTTGGCAAAGAAAGTAATGAACTCTACAGCAACAGAGCATATAATCAGCTTTTTGTGCTGTTTACTTGAGAGACTAGGGACAGAGGAAGGACACAAGACCAAAACAAAACAGAAATGACTGACTAGTTTCTGCCAAAAGAAATGCGCAGAAATGTGACTAGGACTGCTATAAGGAAAGCGAGCGAAGAATTACTTCACTTTGTCTGGCCAAACAGTATGAAATGTTGGCAGTAAAGATCTATAGTCCTAGGAGAGCAATAGCTCACAGCCTTATTTTACAGTAACAATGCAAACTGCAAACCAGAGAACCCGTAGCCACCAGTGTCTGGTGAAGAAATGCTTATTAGTTTTCCAAAATGACAAAACAACGTAAGCACTAAAATTCTGTGAGATCAACAGACCTGCCTAAAACTTTATTGCATTTTGAGGTATTTACATCATTCTCTGGCCACTCAGTGCATCTGAAGTTCTTCACCTTTATCAGAAGCCAAGGGTGGATTTTATTCTCTTTAAGAAAAAAAAAAAAAGGATGTTAACAAAATAAGCTGATATTTGCAAATATCTCTCTCCACTTGGCTTTGAGCTTTGCCTTACTCCTTCTGCAAACATTCCCAACACCAAATATGCAATTTCTCTCCTCTGTGGGAGCAGCTTCTCCTGCTGCCCTGTAGAATATTCTCCTCTTGATGTGCCTAAGATTTTTGTGGTCATTGCTAGCCTATGCCACTGTAAGATGTGAACTACTGTATGGTTTTTCTTCTGTCAAAATGCTATTTCCTATTTCTAGATTAAGAGAGAAACAAAAGCTTTAGATGGGTAATATGTGTGTGTGGGAGCTTTGTTTAATTCTCTTTTTAGGAGTCTGGATGCTACTACAGAAGTGCTTAGCGTTGCCGCATGTGAAAAATTCTGAGAGCATAGCAGTAACTCTGTTTTGATATTCTCTGATCTACTAGTAGTAATCAACTCGCTACTAGTTAATTGTCTGCCTAAATTATTATAGTGATTTATAGTGTTCTAGTGCCTAGAGTATGCAAGGTGCTATACAAACACAGAGTAGTGGGCTGGCTATGTGCAGAAAGGTTTATAATGTAAAGAGACTAATGAAAAGTACCAAAAACATATATCATCCAACTTTTTTGTTCCCTATCCCCCGTCCCTCCTTTTGGATCCCTTTGGCTTGCTTCAGTGTGCCCCTCTCTAGCACCTAATGACATGGGTCAGGATTAGCGTGTGAAACAAGAGATAGAAAAAGCATCCAAAAATATGGTTCAAAGCCTTGTGTTTCCCTACTTTTTTCTAGCCATGACTTAAAATTCTTGGCTGCGGTTTGGATGGTTTTTCCTCTGCTCAGCTATGAAATGAATTAGCTTTCTACAGTGTCTTACAACTTTGTAAAGGCCACAGTTGTGGATGTTTTATGTATTTTTTTTTTTAAAAACTGTGATATTTTTATTTTATGGTCTGAACATGGACAGTATTTAATATGTAATCTTGTCTGTGAGCATGAAACAGAGTCATTAAAATTAACAGTTGAGACTCTTCAGTTAGGATGTATATTAATAAAGCAGTTTTGTTATCTTTAAATCATACAAAATAAAGCTTAGGGAGTGGATTTTTCATTATTTTTAAAAGTTGGGTCATACACTGTTGGACTGTTGGGGCCTCACTTAAATCCTTAGTAAGTACAGATCGATAGTGCCACATCTGCAGCCCTTTCAAGAAGACAGAAGGAACTAATTAATGTCTGCAGGAGCTCCCAAGGCACAGATGTGAGTTTGGAAAAAACGTTCATGAACATAACGTGACACTTACTTTTTGTTTCTGCCACAGTGAGCGAAAGGAATCAAACCTCTATTGCTAATCATTTATTTGTGCATGAAAGATAAATCATTTAGGTTTTCCAGGGTTTTGTTTACATTTAGTTCTTTTCGTTCTTTCCCTCTTCTTTTTACCCTGCTCTTCTCTATCTGTCATTCAGCCACCTACAAGCTAATAAACCTTTTTTGCCCAAAATAGCAGCAGAATGTTCATGTTTGCATTTTGTTTTTAAAATGTAATTGAGAGGAACAGTGTAGGATTCTCCCATTGTAAACAATGGAAACACAAATGCTGAGGCAGACGGTGGTTGTGAAGACAAGAGCTTTGCTGATTTGATGAGAATGGAAAATGCTTGTGAGGACAAAATTCCCACTGACTCCTGTCAGAGAAGGAAAAAATAGAAAGGGAAAAGGAGGCAGAGGAGAGAGTGTTTGTATGATTTTCATTATCCTAATGAAGTCTTGAAGTCTCATTTTCTTCGTTTAACAGGACTGCTTTGTTTTTTATCTAAACACTTCAAGTTACAAGATTAAGTTTTTCTGCTTCTGTGGCAAGCAGACTGAAATGGAGCTTGTCCAAGGAGAAAGATTTTGCTTCTCCTGATAAAGAAGGAGAGGCTAGGCTTCTCCCAGTTTCCCAGTTCTCAAAGACAGTTGAGTGCTTGTTCCCGTTGGCTTCTTTGAGGATCTCAGCTGAAATTAATAGGCAAATCTTAACTCTGTTACTAACTAAATGGCTGCCAGACAGCGTCAGTGGTTATGAAGTTACCACAAGATCTGGGGAGCAGACCAAGATTTGAATTTTGAGAGTGTAGGTCATGATTTGGTACCTGATTCCTGTCTCGCTCCAGCTGTGAAAAAAACTACTGCAAGCGATTTTCTTGTTTGTGCTGACTAAACTGTGCTTGGTTTTCGACAGCAGGCTTTGCAGATGTAGTTATTGATAACACTTAGTGGTTAGAGAAGGAGGACGCCTGTAAACAGAGAATTACCTAAGCAAAGATGATTTTAGATAGGTACCAGTAGTTTTAGTGCATACTTGCACATGAATTGGCCAATTCTGTTTTATTTTCAGTATACTGAAACAAGCAATGATATAAAAATTCATTCATGTAAGTCCCACTTGGCTCATATTTAAAAGTATAAAGGAATGAATATGATGCCTGGTAAAGTTATGGCGTGTTAATTGTAACAAATTAGACTTACCCCGCACTTCCCGTGTGATAGCAAGATATGCTGTATTTCAGCCATTTTTCAAATGATCCCCAAGGATCTGAAACCTCTGTCTTGAAACAGAACAGAAATTTGTGGGGTTCTTTCTGACATAAACACATAAATCAATGCAAACTGTGAACTATAAAAGAAAGGTTTCCACAGAATGTTAGCCCAGAACATGGGAACCTATGTGAACATGCCAACATACCGTTAGTCACTGAGGAAAGAAATCATGTCTGCATAAGCTTATGTCATTTTATAGAATAAAGTTATGTATTCAATAGTAAGGTACTTAACCGAGGCTATGCTCTGTCCAAATACTGCAAAAACATAAGGGTTTGATATCCCATGACCCTGCAGGGAACGTGAGTCACCCTCACAGTGCTAGCCAAGCGTATAGGCAGTCAAACTAATTAGAGGTACGCTGCACTTGTTTCTGCTGGAGCTTGACAGATCCTTCTTCAGTGAGTTCTTTTTGCAAAGCTCTTAAATACATTAAGTCCAAGAACTTAGGGCCAGAGATGTCACATTTTTTATCTGCATTGAAAACTTTAATCTGACAATACCTAGTGACTAGATTCTTCTTTCAAGCTTTCTAGGTACTGCCGATTCATATAGTGCCTGGATAATAAAAGGTTTTTATGGTATGGGTTCAGAATTATTCAGTCATGTTATTAATATAGCTTGTACTTTTAAACTAATTATATTTCATCAGGAATGACAGGCTAGAGCTGATGCTGTAGAAGCAGGACTGGCATTCTCCCCAGATGATGATTCTTTGTGCTTGAAACTGAATGAAGGCAAAGCAATCATCCTTTGCTTGCTTTTTGAAATAAGCCAATGATAGTTCAGGGTTGAATTTTCCTGATGACCAATTATAAGATCTTTTGTCTCTTTTCCAAATGTGTAAATATTTTGGTGCAAGTGAATTTATGAAAATTTCCCTCAGCACAATCATGTGTGATAGTTGAAGTGTGCTTATATGCTCGAAAATGAAATATATTTATAGAGGACTGCATCACTGGAGTAATTCCAGTTAACTGTGACAAAGCTTGATCTTCTGTGTAAAAGATTGAATCAATCCACTGGTTTCATTGAAATGACTGTGGATTTACATTTTGGCATGAGAGCAGATACATGTATTAAAATTGTAGGCCATCTATTTTAAAATATACTAACTTCCTTGAAAACAATTGTTCAGTAATCTTTATGCTCTCCTGGATATCTCATATTCTGGGCTTTCAGCAGCATTTTTATCTTTAGCCCTTCACTCTAGACTAATCAGTTAGAGCCAGTAGCAATGCTAGTCTTTCTCAGTGTCTGTGCCCATCTGCTATTTTCAGATTTTCTCTGCAGCTGGGAGCAAAGGAAGAAGGATCTGCACACCATATCTCCCCTTTGTATGTGTACTCATAGAGACAACCAAAGACTGACTCTAGCTTTACTTGCAGTTTTCCCTCATTTTTATATCAGATATTTTAAAATGATATTTTAAATGATATTTTAAAAAAGATGCCAGGCTTTAAAACTTTCCTGTCTCACTGCCATTATGTGAAAGTCCCACTGACCTCCGTCTTTGCCTGGTGTTCCTTCCTGCTTGGTATCTTTCTGGTTACTTCACCTTCCATTTCAGAACTTTCACCATACTTGTTCTTTCCACATGGTTCTCTGTTCTATCCTTTTACTTCTCCTTGTTTCCCTCCAACAGATTTGTTTTCAGTTTTGCTTGTTTGTGGCTTACGGACTGAAAGATCCTCTCTATGTAGTTATTCACAGGATGAAGAGACATGGCTAGGAAGAGATTTCAGTGCATTGATTCCTGGTTGCTTATAGTGATAATACCAACTGCATCTGTGAGCGTCCGTGGAATACAGTGGTCTGTATGTTCCAAAGTTAGGAATCTGCCAATGCAACTGAATTGGAAAGCAGTCAGCTTGCTGTCTTCCCTGCCTGGAAAAAAGCTTCCAACTTGGAAGGCATTCTAAGTCACTTCATTAGAGCTGTCCCTCAGTCTAAGATGAGCACAGAGCCCTAAGAGCTTTGGGTGTGATGCTCCAGCGGATGGCCTGTACCTTAGAGTCATTCGTGCTTGCCAGAAGTTCTGGAAGAACTTTCCACGCTTGGGTCCCCTCAGAGCATAACATGATGTAACAGCAAATTAGAATAAAAAAGGAGAGACTAATAAAATTAATCCGAATGTATTCAGCAAAGACAATCGTGAGTGAGTAGTGTTACATTTATCCTGACAAATTGTACTACTCCTCCTTCACATGGCAATCACAGGACCCTGAAGCCAGTCTGCCAATTGGGTTTTTGCCTTATAAGTAGATGCCTGAGGAATGGTTAGAAAGTTGGCTCTATTTTTGAGAGCTGAACTGAGGTAAGATTATTTTTACATGAAGCATGTAGTATTATGTTGAAGTTGGATAACGCAGTTCAGCGAAAGGGTTCCCTGTAGAATTCCTTTGTGAGTTCTCCATATAAATTTTTTCTCCTCTCTCTGCCCCTTCCCTCTCTCTCTCACTGTGTTTTCTATAGTCTTTATCACTGATGTACCTAGATGTTTTCAAAAATAAATTAGGTTCTTGGGTCTTAATTCCCTTCTATTTGTCTGGGTTATTCAAGATTTTCTCACTTTGTTTAAAAGAAGATTGTTTAGAAGAAGAATGTTTCCTCTCACTTAGGAAGGTTTGAAGAAAGAAGGGAGGAAAAGCGTTTGTGGTTTCATTGAGCCCATGTGGAAACTTGGAAATAATATTACCTTTATCTGCTCTGTGTAATATTTTCTGTAAAATACATCTCTAATAAAACTACATTTTTCTAATTGTACCTCGCCACCAGCACAGCTAAGTGTTCTTTTCCTTGCTTCGTGCTGCCTTTTTTGCGCTCCCTTTACTTCTGGCCGGTGATTCCAAGTCCATCACCCCCTCTTTCTTTTGACTCACCTGAATAGATTTCTTTTGAGCAACGTATGAGGCACTTCTCATACTGCTCCACATCTTCTCCTGCTCCTCCTGGCGACAGAACATGCATCCAAATTCTAAAGAGAATATTATGTCTAGAGCTCTGCATGGTCTAGATCAGCCTGCTGATTGTGAGTCTACTTAAAATGTAATCATACTGATTTCAGTGCTCCATATCTTGTTAGGAGCTTTCGTAATGCATGTGTATGACTACAAAATTAAAAACTCTTCCCTCTGTTGTCTCAGTCTTCTACTGCTGGAAACTTAGGTCACTGATGGTGAACCTTATGCACAGTGCTTTTGATCAGTTAAGAACTACACATATGTCCTATTCTAACCCTATGTGACTCAAGGGCAGCTACGTATTGCACTCATCAGCTGTCAGTCTCGCCATATCTGCACATTTCATAAATAGTTATGCAGTGTAAATATTAATTAAATAATATTAAGTAAATATTAAATAAATAAGGAAGAAATATCTTCTCCCACAAAACTACTGTTGATACTAGACTTAATTAAAAAAAATAGAAGTTTTGCTTGGAAATCTTAGTTAATTTCTCTGCTTGAGACAAATGAAAATCTGGATTAAAAACATAATATTTCAGGTTAGTATAGGCTCTAAAATATGTTAGAGATGGGTTTCTACTCGTGAAGGATTAAATCACAGTAAAATTTGAAATCTATCTGTTGGAAATTTTGGAACTTCAGTGAGCAATTCTCTTCTAACTGACTGTGCTCCTTCTGTGATAGGTAATTTTCAGTGGAAGACCTCTTCAAACGCTGGGAGAGTCTAAATGCTGACACATGTAACTAAATGCAAGTCAGTATAGCAGGCCTACTCAGGTTTACCAGCCTTTACTTCTGCTCAGCAGAATGCAGGGAGCCTATTTTATTCTGCCAGGCCTGCAAAGTGCAGCACACTGCCTTATGCTGAGGATGGTTGCAGTTGTTGCTACTGCTTGCAACTGCAGGTAAAATCCAATATTATTTTTAGTATAGATACACATATATATATTATAATGTATAGAGGTAGTTATATTTGGAAATGGTAGTTAGGGCTTCTAGTGGCATGTTTGTGTGATTGTGATGGTGACCTTTCTACATAGATATAAGTACATGAAATGATCTGTCTGGATTTTTTTATATATACCTGATCCCACTGGCATCTCAGCACCCCCCAGATCACTAACTTCAATGCAACAATGGATTAGCTCTCCAGTTTTCTTCTGAATTCTACCTTTTTTCGTTCTTTTCTTCTTTATAGATTATAAGGAACAGCTGGCACACTGTTATAAAAAAGAAAACTTCCAGGCACTAAAAAAAGAGACATTGGGCAGTGAGCCTATACCTGCAGAAGTTGCCTGTAATGGGGGCCTGGTGTGGCCTATGGGAAGTCTGTGCTGTAAGGTGACATCTTCAAGCTGAGGTCAGGCTGGGTTGGAAGTACTGCCAGCAGATTCTACTGAAAGAATCACACAAACCAATACATTCTGTATAATCTCTGATCAGTCTGTGTCATCTATGATAGTTTGAGCTGGCTGTGCTGATAAAGGGTCTGGGACTTCTAGTGGTCTGAGATTAGAAGAGTAGATTTTTCGGCTATGAAGTTACCTCCAAAGCTAGTGGAACTGAAGCAAAAGCTAGTCCTAACCCTAAGAACTAAGTGTTCATACGGTTTGCCACCAAAAAAAAAAAGTAAGAAGTAATTACAGGACTGCTATCTTGTGGAGATTACTCTGATTCCTGCAAAACATGTTTTACTCTTAGCATATATTATACCTGAGAATTAAGTTGCAAACATGCAAAAACTGAAAGAGTGTCTGATTTTTGCTGAATCTGATATTCATGCTTTCCCATCCTTATTCATAAATGAAATAAATTTTAAAAATCTAGCCTCTTTTAATAATTTTAGCTGCAAGAATTCTGTAGAAAAAATATCCTGTAGTGAAAATAATCAACTGATTATGTTTTTAAAAACATATTTGGAGATGAAATGCTGATCCTGTTGCTATGATCTGCGCATTTACATTGACAGGTCAGAATTTTACCCAACCTGCTAAATGAGGATGTTAGATATGTCAGTTCTTGGATGCCTTTTCTGTTTGGTGTTGGTTTTTTTGTAGCATGTCCACTAAAGATGCTTTGCATGCCCAGCTTCTCTTATATAGTGTCCACCATTCAGCTATAGAACAGAAAATGCCAATATTAATTACACTGGTTGTGGAAAGCTTAAACCCATGCAAAACCTTTTAAAGTTTCTCCATCAGTTAAATATAGTTTTGTATCCCAGAAGGTTTTCTTTTAAAAGCCACTGGAATGGACAGGATTCTCATGTATTATATTCCTCATGTGTTCATATTAGTGCCATTTCCATGCCCTTAAAAAAAAAAAAAAACAAACCCAAAACCACCCTCTCTGTCTCCTTTTGCAAACAGGCTAAAACAGTTCTAACAGAGGCATTTTGGACAAAGGCTATCTAGAACAAAGAAAATGCAATATCCAGAATTATTTTTTGTTCTGTTTCTGAGGAATATGTCTGGTATCCCATTCAAAGCCTGATATTGCATGCGTCTAGTTCTCCAATATCCTACTAATACGGACAAACATTGCAAAATAGTAATTTAAAGGTATTAGTTGGTTTCAAAATGAAAATTTGCTCTGGCCAAAGTGAGAACTTTTGAAGAATAAGAACAGGATGCCCGTCATAGGAGGGAAATGCCCAAGGTTTTGCTGGTGAGTGACAGCAAGGTATTTCTCAGCACAAATGAAATCTAACCTGTCGTGTGGTGCTGACGTTTTTAACGGGAAGCTTCCTCAGAAGGTGCTAACTTCAGTCATGGCACCACATTCTCTGAAGAACAAGTATCCTCCCCACACTCTAAATGTTTCAGCCCTCCATGAACTAAATATCACTTCCCCTTGTAACTCCGGGTGCCTTTTGATACTCCCACATCCCTTCAAGTGAAAAGAACGGTGTGAGGACGTGTGTCTTTACCAAGGGTAAAGAGCTCCCTAGAGCCATTTATCTGTCTCCCTTCCAGGGTGAGGGTGTGAATTCCTAAAATCATGGCCATTTAGGAGCCCGTTGCAACAGAAAGGGCCATGACTAGTTCTTTGGAAAAATGGCATATACAGCTCCTACACAAAGATGCCAAACATTTCTCAATTTCAGTAACTTTGTGCTTCTGTTCCCATGGAAACAAGTGGTGGATTAACACAAACATGGTAATAGACTTGCTTGCAAGTAACAGTGTTATAAAGGAAGACCTACAGATATACCTGATGAGTGAAGATTTTGGTTTCAGTTTTCTTATCCAAATGATAGCTTTACACTAAATACAAACATTTTTGAAGTCTACTTCACGTCTTACCTGTAAGTTTCCACCTTAAAGTTCATACATCATTCTGTTTTTTTATATTCTCTAATACCAGATATTAACGGAGATTGTTTCTGTGTGTTCCTATTCTTAAATTGCAGTCCTATGTAAGATACCAGCCTGCCTTAGAATGAATTAAAATACGGAAATGCTTCAGCACGGTGCTGTGGAGCGCTAGTCTGATTTATCAAGCTTATTAGGTTGAGTACTCCACTATGTGGAACAAAAGGCAGACCTTTCCAAAGAGGTGAATTTCATATGAAAAATATCAGAGTGATGCAGACAGACAGAGAAACTCAATAAAAATGTAAAATAAACAGCAGCCAGCCTTGCTAGGCAATAGTCTCGACACAGCAACCCAACTGTTTTTGAGTTTTTATGCTGATCACAGGAAAAGAGAGGATAAGGTGTTTTATGGATGTTTGTGAGACGCTGTTCTTACTTCAGAACAGAAAGGTTAAGTGATTTGCCTGGTTCCACGCAGTAAGTAGAGGTCAGAAAAGGGGATAACTTGTAGCCTTTCAGGCTCCCAGTTTTGTGGCCTGTTAACTGTAACAGATCTCCAATGTCTCTAAGTATTTTCATACCTAACAGCACAAAAAAGGAAAACAGAAGTATATGTTTTGAATTACTTGATCAACATTTTTAAAACAAAAGGAAATAAAATTGTTTTCCTTTGTAGGATTTTGACCTGAACAACGAACTGAAAATGAATGTATTAAATTTGCTGGAAGAAGTTTTGAGAGACCCAGACCTTCTCCCGCAAGAAAGGAAAGCTACTGCAAATATACTGAGGTAAATAGGTTTCTAGTTATTTATTATAATTGTAAACTATATTGTTTGAAATAGATTTACTAATATACAGTGCAGAAATCATAGAGTTTGCTTTTGTCTGGAGTACTTGATTTGGCAGGATTATTATGTGCTTTATTAACCATAAAACAGGCCAGATATGGAGTCTCTTCTTCATCCAGTAGCAAAATACAGGCAGCTCTCAGGTTGATTTGTAGTGATTGTAGTTAAGTATACGGCAACATTACACAACAGGAACTAAAGAATAATGAAGCAAAGAATGATTTGGGTATCTGCAAAACAGACTGAGGAGAACTTAGCAATGCATATTATTTGCAATGTGCTAAAATTCATTTGGAATTTGGTCATTCTAGACAACCATCAGATGTCAAAATGTGTGTTTTAAGTTTTGTTCATGAATATATAGCTCTTCAAAATTTCACTTCAGAACGTTTGCCAGCCATTGGTTCAGTCTTTGTGCAATAGGGAAAAATGCTACCCAATAAAGCAATAAGACCGCTGATTAGACTACCTTGGAGATCTCCTTTCTCAGGAGTGAGCAATCCACCCTGCTAAGCCTAGTATGTCATGACATAGTAATAAGACCATGCTTGCAGCTTCCTGTGTGTTGACAGCCATGTCTAAAATTCTTTGGGTATCTTACAGAGAGGAATTGCTGTTTAATTAGTGGGATAAAATGAAAGGCCTTCAAGTTTCTGCATAACTGGGAGTATTTGTTACTTAGGGATGAAACACCTTGCTCTGTTACTTAGGACTGGTATTTCATAGTTGACTGCCTGATCATACCAGGAGAGAGACAAATATTTGTATGCATAGATCAGCGAGAATAATTCAGACTAGTGAGTGTGAGCATTTTGTAGGAAAGAATGTGATTTTCATGTACATTGTTTTACATTAATAAGGAGCAATAAAAAGATAGGACTAGGCAATGGGTAAAACAAGATACAATTGAAAAGCACAAATTAATCTATGACATGCTGTGTTAGTATTTTTGTAAATATTCTGCTGGAAAGCCAACAAGGGTGCAGTAAATACAGAGTGTCTGAATTTTCTAAGAACATTTGGCAGGTTTCCCCATCAGATATTTATGTGAAAAAGAATGTCAGAAAAATGAGGAGGAGGTTGTTCACCTGGGAGGAAAAAAGTTAAATAAAGCAAAAGAAACAAACATAGATTCTTAAAATAAGCTCTTCGTGTCAATGGGACACTACTTAATTTTTTACATTAATGAAAAGAAGTCTCTTTTTGAACTGTATTATATTCATGTGCTATTATTGAAAGTTAAAACAAAAAAGTGTGTTTCATGTATATTCTTGGAAGAAACGGCAAGCAAGAAGAGCCTGAAGTATAAACAAAAAGGTTTACATACATTGTTGTGTAATGGGTTTTAATAATATGTCTGATACCAAAGTTTATGTCAGTTTGCTCATAGTGGGGAAAATTACCTTAAGACCTTTAGCTTCTTAAAAAAATAGGAATCTGAAAGAAACCTGTCTATTCCTAGCAGAGAAGTGGGATAGATGTGTATGTCTTTAAACATAAAAGTTTATCAATTTCTGTAGAAACCATTAGCTATTACATCCAAAAATGGGACGTCAATAATTATGTGTAATTATGTGTAATTATGTGAGTTCCTCCCATCTTTTTACTGCTACTCCATGAAATGGTAGGTTTGTTTTTCCACTCTTTCCTTCTAGCACTTATTACTTTAGTATCTAAGTGTATTGTATATGCTAGTTAATACAATTAATCAGATATTTCCATTAAAATTTTTAAATGAAGACTGATTTTTTGACCATATTGTGAATTTTCACACAGTTTTTCTTCTGGCAAAAAGAAAAAAAGTGAAATTTCTTAAGAAGTGAAAATTCTGAAAAAGTTCTATATTCTATTTTTAAATACTGAGAAATGGGGAGAAATAAAATAAAAAGAAAGTAGTAATGAAACAAAAACCTAAAAGATTCTGTGCAATTAAAATGAAAAAATGAAGAAAGTACACACAGAAGTTGAACTAAAAGTAATAATTAAGAATTAACTCCTTTGAAATATTTTGTAGAAACATTGCATTTTTTTAAATCTTTCTTTCATAGCCATTGTATCCTCACAGTATTTCTGGAAAGTATTATGGCACTTTATTTTACGGGCAGGCAAGTAAAGCACAAATAAAGTGACTTACCTGAGTTCTCAATGGGAGCTTCTATGGGAATCAGGTAGAGAGTGAAGATTTGCTGAGATGTGGTCCACAGCAAAGCTACCTTTCATCATGGGTTGCAGCTGTATACCCTGGTCCTCTCAGATTTTTCAAACCACATAGTTTCATTACAGATTTAGTTGTACAAAGTGATAAGTATTTGGTTATTTCCCACAAAGTGGCATTGGAAAAAGAGCCATTGGTGGCTTAGTATGTGGAGCTAGTCTTTTTGGCTCAATGCTGCATGAATGTTCCTTTCCTTCAGAATGAAGTATGAAATCAAAGCCTTAGCTAACTGTGGTTATTTAAAAACCTGCATTAGTTTTCATGACTCTGGCAATGCTGCCAACCTGTATGCATCCTGGCCAACATGTATGTTGAATATTTCCCTAATAGCTATTTAAAGTCCAGTAAATGCCGATGACGCAGTGTTGTTGTTCCGAGGATTTGAACTGTCGCTGTATTTCATTTTATGTCCATATTTCAGTAGCAGCTGAAATTACTCCTGTCTATATCCTCTATATGTTTATCATTTATTTATTTAAACTGCTTTTTTTTTTTAGACTGTTCATAAACTTTCAGATAGAAGTTGTTGTATAAGTATTACTTACATAATAGTCTAGTAGTCATATTGACTACTCTGTAGTCAATAGAACATCAGGATATATTCTCCAAGTTAAAGATGTTATCACATTAAACAAGCTGCCTCAAGGTCTTATACCGAGCAGACTAGGTAGTCTGAAGCTCTTGAGCTCTCTCCAGCTACATAGGAGACAGTTATTTGCTAGATATGTCAGATTTGTTAGCTGTTAGCTAGTCAGGAGAAATTAATTCTCCAGGAGTCTGAACTGTGAGAAAAAAAGTATTGGATCAATTCTGATCGTGGCCAAAAATCATTCAACCAGGGTGAAATACAAAGATAGGTCATATATCTCACCCATTCACTGAAGGGAGAAACTCTGTTAAATCACCTCAGGAAAATGGGTTGTCTAACAATTAAGAGCAATTTCCAAACTTTCAAAAAGCACTCTAGTTACTCCCAAAGATATATTCTCAGCAAGGCTATATAGTTAACTAAGAGGAGAAAATAATAGAACTTTGGAGATAATCTGTAACTGAATGAACTTGCATATGCCTGACTACGGAGCAAGGCTAATGAAACAGGGATGAGGATTCCTTTACTCTTCTAGAAGCCTTCATTTTTATTGCACATTATTAAGATAATGGTACTTATAAGCTTAAAAAAGAATACTCCCTTTGCTAGTGCTAAGCAGTGACCTGTTATCCCATGTAAGGCTGTGAACACACACTTCTGGCTAATTCTAGAGGTGTGATCTCAGGCACAGTCTCGGCCGCTGGAGCAGCAAGACAGGACTCCCTTTGGTCCTCCAACTTCTCAGCTTGTCAGTGGATTCAGAGATGAAACCAACTCTAAACTGTTCTTTGAAAAGTTAACTTTTCAGTATCCCAGAATCTAACACTGAGAAGTAGTTTGTATCAGGAGGGCTTGGCTTTTCTGGTAGGCTGAAAACAGTATTTGCTCAATTTTGGAACTGATTTCATGAACAACGAGAAACCAACAGAAACAGAAGAAACAGCACCCACATGCTTAGATTCTATCTAACCAAGCTTTTGAACCAAAGAGGCATCCAAGTTTTCTAGGGCCAGAAGTAGGAAGTTTTCTTTGTCTTTGCGGTGACCACTGAAAAATAGAATAGTGCTGGTGCAAAAAGGGGACATGATAACAAAGAAATGCAGATGCCTCTCCTAGTTCCACGTCTAGCTCTGGAACCAGGTCAAGGGAAACACGCAACATGTTTTTCCCTAGGCTGGGAGAGTTTTCCCTATTACTTGCCTCTGTAGGTTACTGTTTCTTGCAAAAACGACAACCAAAATGGTGCTCCTCCGTACCCAGAACTGGCAAGTTTTAAGCAGACACTCCCAGACTGCACCAAGACATTGTAAGAAGCCAGCATGTTCTATCCCAGTTCATGCTTCAAATGGTCACTGGTTTTCTTATGCATCAGATTACAGATTTGCTGTCATTCACCAACCTGGCAGACGATATTCAATATTCTGGATGTTAAAAGGAGGCATGTAATGGAATAAAATAATTTCTTAAGTTTCTTGAACTGTCCACAAGTTATAATGGCAGGGTGAGGAGAAACAGAGTTCCTCTCAGCACAGACCTAGAAAAAATTCCGTAGCAGGACCCACTCTGTCCAACTGAAGCACCTAGTTAATAACAAACAGTAGACACCTAATGAAGCACCCAAAGTATTTCCCTATCTAGTCAGAAGAAGATTCTGTCCACTGAGCTTGTCTAAAATTAGGCAGACCGACTGTTCCTCTGGAGATCATCTTCCTTTTTCTGACAATTAAGGAGTATAAGTATTGACTTGAGGAGGATCTGAATCCCACCCTAGAAGTCCTAAAGGTAGAGTATCTAGTCTGTCTTGTTGCAGAAATGTGTAGAGCTGCTTTCAGGTATTCTGTTCCTCTTTTGGCTCAAGTTCCAGTGTCTGATTTGGAGAAATCCATCACCACTACACATCCACCTGCCTGCAAAGCTGTTATCTGTTTGGATTTCTCCTAGATGGAGGGCTCTCGCCTGACATTACTTAGAAGAGGAGTGTAAATTAACCACCATAACTGAAGAGTTTTTGACTGTTATTACAAATGAATTTCTTTAAAGATTTTTGACAATATTTTTTATGTGAAAGCACAAGTTGGTCAGTACTGAAACTTTTGATGAAACTTCCCTTCAGAGGGTTTCTCTGGGCCAGGATGAAAACAGGAAAAGGGATGAGCCAATTAAAGTGCCCCTCGTGAAAATAATCATTGATCAGTTGTTAGGTGAGTGCCATAAAATTGGCTTTTTAGTTATTCTGAAGGGGTGCTTGCTGTCTGCCTTTACGTCAAAAAGGCTTTGACATATCCAAATATGTAGTGAATCAAAATTCTTTTTCACCAGTCGGCCCTTACTGTAGGTTTTAATTTCAGTTTTCATAGGCTACCCTAGTTACTGAAAAGGAGAGGAACTCAGAGTGAGGTTAGGAAAAGTGTTTTTCCTATTGCACGTTCCATGTGCACAGATTCATGAAAGTTAGCGCTTTCTGGAGGGTTTTGAAGTTCGAGCCTCTGCACAAGTATATTCCATGGACTAAATCCTTGAAGGCTGTTGAATACTGATGTCTCTTTTTAGAAACTGCCACAGCCTTTGTGTCTATGCATATATGCATGCGTATGCATTTCTTGGGAAATTAGTCCCTTTCAAACGTCTTTGTTAGCAGAGATTAGAGGAGGAAAGGTGGGCTTGCATGGTGGGCTTGTATTCCAAAAATATTATGGTCAGCTCTGGGAAAGACACAGTATAGAAACTGAATGGCAGAGAAAGTGTTTATGAGAGTTGCTAAACTGCTTCATGCCTCCTTGAGTCATCAAACAGAGCAGCTGGTATTTCTCACATGATGAGATATTTGTTGAATGGACTGACAGGATATCTCTGCAAGGCAGAAAAGTTTCTTTTTCTTTTTGTTCAATGTTATTCCTGAAAGCTAGACAAGCTTACTGAAGTATGTTTTGTTTGAGATTTGATTAGCTTTGTTTAGTAAACTCTGAAATCTAGATAAAATTTCTGACACCAAGGCAGAAACAGGCTGCAAACACTGAAACAGGAAGATTTATAGTGCAAACTGAACAGCAGTGAATAACTTTAGACGATGAACAGTCCTACCTGGGAAAAAAATGATTCAAGAAACATTTTCTACTCTTTCTTCCTCAGAATAGATGTAAATGAAATCCAGGGATATGCAGAGATCAATATTTGATGGATGACCAATTTTCTACCCAGTATGATTTCACCAGACAATACATTTCAAGCTATGTAACTGATACCAGCTTTTAAAATATTTTATATAGACTAAGAGAATGAGGAGGCAGATAGTTTGGGTCAGATTTCAATATTTTCTGCTAGAAAATAGTTTTAATATTTGTGCTGTTCAGGCATGAAGAATAGTTTAAAGGAGAGAGACAGCTCTAAGGTTAGCTGCTAACTCTTAAGAATTAGAAAGTTATTTCTTGTGTAGTCACTTCCTTCATGTGTAAGGATAACCACAGAGGTGGCACTCCATTCACTCCTCACTGTGAGGTGCACTGTTTTAGCAGTCATGCAAAATCTTTCCTTACCCTTTCCTTTCTCTCATTCCTCTTTTCACTCCGACCTGAGCTTCTTACCTCCCTGAGGAGGCCATTCAGGGAGTCTAACAGGAACTACTCAAGCAGAACTGGGAAGCTGGATACATCTTCCTAGACCTCTATTGAAACAAAGTACCCTAAGGGCAGCAACAGTGCAGATGGAAGTGGAAGCCACTACTGAAGCTGTCAGAAAGTAATTTTATCTAGTTCAGAGAGGTGCACTGCTCTCTGAAGATTTAAACTTAGCGCATATATGGATAAAAGGAGAAGCTTGTCCACAAGAATGTTATGTTAGAGGTAAAGCACAAGATACCTGTTTAGAATGAGGAATTCTAAATTAATTGAGGGAAGACTATTTATGTAATACATGACACATGCCATGTTAGAGAGTATCAGGAAGCAAAAGATGGGGAAAAGTCAAGTGCTTAGAGCCTTTTTAACCTTATCTTTCCTATTTTATTTTGTATTAAGCAAGTACAGTCTTTTCTATGTCTAAGATAAAAACTCCAGCCTATGTGGAGTTTTATATATTTGTATTTATATAAGTAACTCAAATGAGTTTACAAGATTACTTGAAGTACTTGGGGGAGAAGGGCACACCCTCTTTTTTTATTGCCAGAAAAGCACATGCACTTGTCATATGATGAGCAGTACCTTTCTGCAGGCAATCAGTCATGAGATCCAGCACAAAATAAGCTGCTAAGGAAAGACAGATTGCCAATCTATTTACAGTTCCTGAGGATGCACACTGTTGTTCTCTGGAGAAGACACTGAGGGTTCTCCTGAAGAAGAAAACATTCAAGACTTTGCACAGCTTGCCTATGAGACGTAACGCATTTCCAGCTCCTGTGAAGAAAGGGGCATTTTGTGTGGATTTCACAGGCTGAAAACAAAGGCAAGGAGGATTCTTAGATTCTTTGTGTATCTGCATTTAGTTTTAACCTAGACCATTTCCAGTTTGGCAAACCAAAAGGAAACAACAGCAGCCCACAACAGAAGAACCTGGTGTTCTAAGCGTTAACGCTTCCTTCCCCCCCACATAGTACAGATTCCATCTCTTAGGCTCATTGCTAAAGTCTCCAGGCAATATAATCCTTTTCTTTTAACCCTTTCCTCAGCTGGTACATGGAAAGTCTTGTTTCTACAGAGTGCAACAATAAAGAATTGAAGCGACAACAAGAAAATGCTTAGTCCAGTTGCTCTGCTTTCTGGCAGGATCAGTAGAACTTGGTCCTCTTTGAAAATGGTCGTCTAAACTTCTCCTTGAAAATTCCACTGACAGGTATTCCACAACTTCTGCAGAAAACCTATTTCAGCGTGTACTGATTCTTTTGCAGTTTGATAGCTGAATCTCATGTTTAAACTAAATCTCCTTTGATGCAAATCAGTCCAATGCCTCCTTGCCCCATCGCTGGTGTTCTCTTTATACCCAGTCTTTTACATATTGTTCTCTCTCCCTTGATCTTTTTTCTTAATTATATAAATCCAATCTATTCAAGCTTTCCTTCTAGTCTATATTTTCCAAATCCTTTATCATACTTGCTTACTTGGACTCATAGCAGTTTATATTTGTCATATTGTGGTGCTCAGACTGGACATAGTACTGCAGCTGAAATCTTAGGAATGCCAGTAGAGTAGAATTATAGATTACCTGTGCTTTACATAGGATATACTTTTACTGCAACCTGAGACGTCACCAGCCTTTTTTTCTACAGCATTACATTATGATGTCAATTCCCAGAAATCCTTTAGGACGGGACGCTCCCAGGACTGAGGACTCATTGAACTGAATGCTCAGCATTGAGAGCTTTCATTAGCAGGCTAAATGGCAGGCAGAAAATGAGGGGATAAGATCTTAGAATTATGTGCCAAGGTACTACAGCAGACTGGATAGGATTCAGTGGAAGAGTAGTTACTTCTGCTGGATTCATTTTTGACCCAGCACTCTGAAATCACCTTAATAATCACAGGTTTACTACGGAACAATTGAAATCATGGATTAACACTTGTATTACTGAAAGCAAAGCACGCACTAGCTGCAAGTGAAATGTACTAGCAGTTTGTTTTCTGTTTCCACGCTCTGAACTGTTCATGTGGGTCAGCCAATGGGATGGTATAGCGCCAATAAAAAGGAACACTTCCAGAGAACCATTCTTTTATGCATGCTTATTGTGCTGTCTTGTCGTCTGAAACGTCCATTTTTCAAACATTTCCCAAAGATATCATTTAGTACAGAGTTTAAGACTCAGAGAAAAAGCTTTGGGATGTAATTTTTTCCTTTAGGTTTCCTAGGATTATTCAGCATTAGGAGAGCAAATATTTTTATTATTGTGTTCTTTCTGCTTTTGTAGTGCCAGTCCAGTTCTTAAAAAGAGAGTTGAAATTTGTCCATCTCACTTCTCATCACTGTAGTCAAAATTGGGTAGATGCAGAAACCTTATGGCTATAATCAGCAAATTAGTACAATAATTAACAACACTGTATTGTCGTTGACCATTCTGTGGTATATGCTGTTCTTAGGCCAGCAATTTTAAGCCTCCAAGACCAATATTTTGGCTTGCATGACTCTGATATTGTACTATTTTATACACTTTATTTAAAATCAGAAATTAGTTTTCAGATGCAAGAAAGTTCTTTTTTCCCTTAGTTCTTCAATTGCAGTCTTAGGATTTAATTTAGATAAACATGATTGCCAAACTGTGATAAGATTTTCTCATAACCATAGATGTTATTCTTTATATGGGATGCTCTGCCACTTAATTTTTCAGAGCCCTTTCTCAGGATGATCAAGATGATACCCAATTAAAAATAGAGGATATAATTCAGATGGTAAGTTCTTCATGAAATTTATACATAAATATTCCTATAGAATTGTGGTATGTTTAAGTCACTAAAATGTATCACAGCTGCAGCTTTGCAACTCTGGACAGAAATACTGTTGTTTCATAATAGGAATGTACCTTTCAATTTAGAGAAAGTAAGAATTTGGAGCCTCTATCAAAGATGAACAAGTCAAAACTTTAGGTTTTCATTTTAAATCATGATGCAAAAAAATGGGTAATACATGAATATATATGAAATGATAGTATCTGTCACCTCTGCACAGTAAAGCAGCCATCAGAACCATAGTTGGCCTTCATTGACAAGGCCCATCCTCCAAAGTGTAGTTACCATCACCTCAAGTGCATTAGATTAATCCAAAGAAAGATGGACAATGAACTAGATGAAGAGTGGTTATATAGAACGTAATGTAGAATACAAAAACTTTAATTTATCTACATACATACTCATAGTTTAGTATAAGCTATGTGCATGTTTTCCTGCCAGTTTCCAGCCTGATGTTGTTAACAATTTTTTGCTCAATTCTTATTCCTTTGTCACAAAGAAGTTAATTACAGTTATGTGTTGAAAGTGTATATGAAGTTCTTAATACTCTGTACTTTGAAACGCTCTTTGATATTAGAGGAATCACTAAGTCTTCTTATTTTTTGCAGTCAGAATGTCCAAAACCAGAGTACTTTGAGACTTTGTCAGCTATGGAGCTTGCAGAGCAAATAACTCTTTTAGATCACATAGTTTTCAGAAGCATACCCTATGAGTAAGTGTTCTCCTACGCTTGATTGAAGTGAGTACTTTGGATGAGTTACTGACTGGAAGTTTTAGCCGCTGCACTAATTCATGTTACTGACATTCAGGCAAAATGATTTGCATACATAACAGAATAATGTCCTTCGGCTATTTTTGTCATTGCTTATGATTCTTCATAATCTGGTCATGTTTTGAAAGATTGAGTTCATTCAGTTTGTTGCTAAGAAAAAATCCATGGTGTAAGGCTCTGGGCTGGTGATGGGTGAATACAGTAGGGAAGTGCTGAGTCTCTGGAGAGGGAGTGTCAAATCAGCTTCATTCATACAGCAGTTTGCCACTAATATAACCATGTAAGCTGACAAGCACAATTTCAAATAAGGTCACAATGCTGAAAATTAAGACAGGAAATAGGAGAAGGGATTCAAAGAAATTCTTTACAACATTTACTACTTTGGACAGCATTAGTAATGGTACAGTGAAACGTTGGAATTAGTGTAAGCTCTGTTATTAGCTTCTAAGAGAATAAAGTATACTTGAAATCCACTTAGGCTACAGTTACAGACAGAGTCGTAGTGTGTTTATTAGTGACGTTTTTGTTTGTTTGTTTTTTTTCTCAACCCTCAATTTCTAGAGAGTTTCTTGGGCAGGGCTGGATGAAACTGGATAAAAATGAGAGAACACCCTATATTATGAAAACTAGTCAACACTTTAATGATGTAAGTACTCATAGAAATATAGATTGCCTTTTAGGAACTCTCTTGACACTTTATATGACCTCTGGAATTTAAATATCTTTTTCTACAATGTAATATAATTTCTTATGTAGTAGTAACTGAATGTTACAACCTTTCTGTGATTAACCTTTTAAATCAAAGTATAGAAAGATTCTCATTTTTATGAATTGCTGCTCAGAAGTTCAATGGCTATTTAATAGGTTAGAACCTTTTGAACTATTCTAAAATGACTTACTGCTTATAGAAGAAATTTTGCTCTTCAGAGACTAAATATATAAAGCCAGTTCTGTTTAATGAATGCCCTTTGAGTCTCCATCCCCGTGTTTGCTCTTTACCCATTTTCCTTACATTTTGCTAAGAGACTTTCCAATCAGTGTTAGTACTATTGGCTTGGAGACATTCCCCATTGCATCTGATACCCTTCTTTTATATTGTAATTCACCCACACTGTCCTGCAACACTGTTCTCAACATACTTTTTCTGATTTTATTAAAAGCCATAAATTTTGCTGCTCATTAGTTTTATTTTCTGCTTTGTTCATTAAACAATGGTGTTTTGAAAGTGATGATATTTAAATGTCATAAACAACTTCTTTATTTGGTCAGATGAGTAACCTTGTTGCCTCCCAAATCATGAATTATGCCGATGTCAGCTCCCGGGCTAACTCAATTGAGAAGTGGGTAGCGGTAGCAGATATTTGTCGATGTATGCACAATTATAATGGTGTGTTAGAAATCACATCAGCCTTGAACAGAAGTGCAATCTACAGACTGAAGAAAACTTGGGCTAAAGTATCCAAGCAGGTAAGAAAATGTGATTGCAAATATGGTGTGTAGATTTCATTGCTCAGTATGCTGTCCAGGGAAAAAGGTGTTGAGATATATATTCTTCCCATACATAGTTCTGCTTTGAAAATACTCTATTTGTTGAAAGCATCAACTGGTGCTGGCATTTCACTTCAAGGTATTTTGTACTTATCTTATTTTTTGTATCATCAATTAAATATTGGTAAGAACAAACTGAATTCAATAGAAGGAGGAGGAGCCTAAGTCTAAGACTTGAGCTTGAAGTATTGAAATGTCTGAGTGAACTAAATTTTGTTATTCTGTAATTAGATACATTTAGATATACACATCTAAGTGGTGAGTGGCTCCGTGTAACTGTAGTCACCTCAGGCGCTTAAAGTAGGAGCCTTTTTTCCCTGCCTGTGCGGTAAGTCCATATAGAAGAGGTCAGCACTTCCTCTCAAGATGCTGAGTTCTTTGCTGACCAGTACGAACTCTTAGATAACCAGACCTCTTTCTCATTTAGGTCCTGAGTTCAGATGCAGTGCATATCTGCTCTTAATCCTTGCCTTGCAGCTGAGGCTGTGAGCAGCATGGCTGAGACTGCCAGGAGGATTGCCAGTAACAAAGAAAAATAGAGACAAAAAAACCTAGCTAGGTTGAAGGCTATCCAGTCTTTTATGTTCCGTGTTTTAAACAGTTTGGAAGAAATTGTTTAGAAGATTTAAATCTCAGCTTTCTGTCATTTAAACATAAATGAATATTTTAGTATGATGGAATAACAGAGCAATGCAGTCCATGGAACAGAACCAATCACTTGTAATGTAGGCAGTATTTGGATACAGAGTTTACTCCAGCCAATTGGAAGATTTCAGGTTACCCCTTTTAGATCAGGCTAATTGACCTGCAAGAAGGTGAGCTTTTATCATTTCATTTCCTCCTCGAGACATTTCTGCAGCTTCAGTGTTTGCAGAGCACCCAAGCAGCTCCAGAAATGAAATCTACTCAGAATACGTTCTCAGTTACTGCATCCTCTAGTCTGCTTGATCTCAGGTGCTTTATAGCCAGTGATACTTTCTTTTATTAAAAAAAAATATTTAAATCCAGTCAATATAAACTCTTAAAAGAGTTTACCACAAAAGTGCTTTATGTTTAGGGTTTGTTTGATTTTTTTAAACTCTAGCATTAAACATTTAAAAAAACAGATTAATCTTGTTGCACACCTCTCCAGTGCCTAGTGGAAACATTATCTGACTATTTTATCAGCCTGTTATCATAGAAGAATAGCAAAGTGTCTTTTTCTGCCTACAGCTTTCTCTTGAATGGAAATCCGGTTTCAAATGTGACAAATTTCTCATGATTCTTCATGCTGTCTCAAGTCTATAGCATAAAAAATAATGAAAAGCTATTTTTTTCACTTACTAAGCAGCTAAGTCATTATGATACCCACTGAAAATAATTCTTATAAGATAGTAATATCTTTGCCAATATGTATTCAGTTTTTGTCGGAAACTTGGAGGCAAATTCGGTTTTAAGAACTTCAACCAGCTTGGTGCAAGCTGTGAGACAGTGGACATCCTTTACTCTCAATAATTGCAGTAAATTCAGTTGAGGATCCTTAGCAACATGTAAGATAAGGTCTCAAATATCCTTCTAAACACAGTAAAATGAATTTCTGACCATTAGTTTAATGAACTTTTTTCCTGAATTTGCTAGCTAATAATATTAGTGTAGATAGTTTCTTTATATCACTCAAAGGAAGATCTTCAACACTGCCTAATCTCCATTTTCAGAAATACATTAGAAACTACAGTGAAGCTAAGTTCCTAATGCCTACATTATTATTTTTGAAAATGGAATGAAGATGCTAAGTGAATTATGTCTTTTTAAAAATCTAATCCCCATCATTCATGTGCCACAGCAATGACATTTGTGATGTGCTCTCTTTCTAGACAAAAGCTCTCATGGACAAGCTTCAGAAGACTGTATCATCTGAAGGAAGATTTAAAAATCTTAGAGAAACACTAAAAAAGTATGCTTCCCTACATAATACAATTGTATTGCTATGAACGGTGGTTACTACATGTTAAAGATGAGTTGGCATTGAGTAAGATTTAATAATTAATATAATATTTTACCTAATAACCTTTTAAAATCTAATTTTATTCTATTTGGGATTATCATTTTGCTGAATATCCTGTGATTTAGTACCTCTGACAGATAAATATAATATCTCTGGAGCATTGCTAAAACAGATTAAAGTATTATTCGGTATGAAGTATTCCCAGTTCCAACAAACTTTCTCAATAAGTGCAAGACCAGGTTTATAACTAAAGGTTCATATTCAAGAACATCTTAGAGAGTTCATTCTAATGATTCTGTAGAGTTCTTGTTCCAGATAAGAGATTTAGAACTTAAGAATATTCGTGAGTCAGATCAAAGATCCATTCTTGTCTCAGACAGCAGCAGCTGGTAAATGATACATAAAAACAGGAACATAAAAAAATGGAACATAAAAACAGGACAAACGTACAATGGTATTTCCTCTCCTATACCCTCCCAGGCCCTTCTAGTCTGCCATTTTGGAATTCATGAAAAGAGTTTGTATCTTTTTGTAATAGTCCTGGAAATATTTTTCTTTCATTGATTTGCCAAATGGTGTTTGACCTTAAGTAATTTTGGTATCCAAAATGTCCTGTGGTAAGGGTTCTACAGTGTATGCATGTACTGTCTCCAACTGCTTGCATGCAAAATCGGTATTTTTGCTGTTTGCAAGTCTGAATTTAGAAGTAGGCTTTCCAGAGCTGAGTGATAGAATTATTTTAAATCATCTTGAGAGAAGCAAAGAATTGAACTATTTAAAATAGTACTGAATGTTTAAAAATAGATATGGTTCAAGTTAGTCAATTTTTAGTCAAAAAATTACTGTTGGGGAACGAATCACTTTTTAAAAAATTATTTTACTCATGATGTATGGGCAAGTACTTTCATACAACTTTCAGTTAATATATTGCCTGCCTCTGTACAACAAGTACCCTCATAATATGAAGAATGCCTAGAATGATGTGCACTGCTAAGTGTAGTCAGCAGAGTGCCTAAGTTAACAGTACAGCCATGGCCCTGCTCTTTACTTTTCTTACACCAGAGCTTCAGAAAACTAGGTTTGCTGCTGTTGCTGCTGAGGCAAGAATCAGCAAGTGTGGAGTGGCAAATACTGCTTGGGAAGAAAGAGTGGCTCCTTTACAGAAGCAATAATCATCACCCCACTCCTCCTCTCCCACAAGAAAAACAAACCCCAGTTCTCTAGGGTCTATAATCCTGGTTTTTCAGATCAGCTTTGCTACTTCTCCATCCTCCTCTTTCCTCTTTGTATGCACTGTCAAGAAGGTCTGAATAGACTTTGACTGAATGGAATATGTGTAATAAAGAGTATGTGTGAGTTACAGAAATATTAGTTTGTAAATTTAGTCATAGTCAAATATGCTAATTTCTTATCCTGCAGTTGTAACCCGCCTGCGGTTCCCTACCTTGGAATGTACCTAACAGATCTAGCATTTATTGAAGAAGGAACACCAAACTTCACTGAAGAAGGCCTTGTCAATTTTTCCAAAATGAGAATGGTAATTTTCATTTTCTTACATGCTTTCCCCACAGGTGTTTAATTACATGAGTTAATAATTGATTTAATTACAACTGCTATGAATTTATCTTCTAAGACTTCAAATACATTTGCATCGTGCAAGATACACAGCTATTTGAAAGCAATTACTTGAACCCGGTCTTCTATCACCACCTTCTGGTAACCTGAGGAATTTTGCAGTGGGAATTCTGCATCCAGTTTGGTATTTGAGAAGTCACAGAGACAAAAAGCAGCTGCCTTAGGCTTGTGAAGGAGCAACAAGAGTTTTATTGAGACTAATCAAAATTTGAAGAATGATTCACCAGAAAGCAGTATTCACAGTCTTTTTCAGGTGTGCTAGGGTCTGTATAAAAAAAGCATTTTAAAGATTATTTTCTCCAAATGTAATGTTGTAGAGCTCCTCAGAGAGAAGCATGGAAGCTGCTCATCTGATCTCAGGTTAATGCCCTTCTTAAAACTACACATTGCAGCAGTCACTCAAGGAAAAAAGAAAAATAATTATCGGGAGAGAGACAGTGGCCTGCTTGAGATTGCCTTAGCAATAGATGGCTAATTGAGAAAAGTGAAACCCTCTGAAGACATTAGGAGATAATCTGTGCCTGTCCCTTCCCTCCTCCCAGGAAAAGCTGCATAATTTGGTGCAAAATTCTTGCCTTATGTAGCCTAACTGAAGTCAAAATGCAGTTGTACTTACTTATATACCTGCATTCTTTTGATAGATCTCGCATATTATCAGAGAAATACGCCAGTTCCAGCAGACCTCCTACCGCATAGAACATCAGCAGAAGGTAAGGCTTTTCTTAGATACTGTTAAGTATTAATGAAATGAAAGCTGCTGTAGGAATTAGTTGTAAGGTAGAGCCATTGTTGAAAGTGAAAATTAATGTATTCTGCTCCCGCACACACGGAGGAGAGGGCAGACAGAAATGTGGGCAAGTACTTTCGTGTTGTAGTAACCTGATGGTAGAAACTGTCTTCTCAACACTATATATACAAACAAGTTTTTTCCCCTTCTTTGGAAACTCTCCTGGGATTTGAACCAGTGCGGCTGTGGTATATAAGGGAAAGGGTTCCAAGGGAAGTGTACACTGCCTGCCCAGTTTAGAGCATAGTTCCACAGCGTATGCCAGAATACTGGCGTTAGGGGAGAGGACATGGCCCAAACGTCTGCTGATGCTGTGTGCGTACTGCAATTCTTTTCCCCTTTTGCTTTATGGGAGCGGTGGAAGTCAGTCTGTGCCTTGAAAGAAAAAATTCTTTTCATCCCAGAGCCCAGAAAAGCAACATGGGCTTAGGTAACCTGGCTAAGGTTTTACCCTTTCCTAAGAGGGTTTACTTGATTCCTAGGACACTACTGGGATAGCTTTACACCATTTTTTCATGTTTCTCTGAGAAAACACAACTTGAGAGGATCTCAAAACAGCCTGTGAAATAGGCTGAGGGGGGAACAGGAAAGCAAAGCAATTTACTTGAAAGTAGCATACAGTGCGTTCAGCTATGTTTTCTGCATTGCAGGTCACTCACTATTTACTTGACAAGACACTCATCATAGATGAAGATACTTTGTATGAACTTTCCCTAAAGATTGAACCCAGACTCCCTGCCTGAAGAGCCAGCTTTGCCTCAGAGTCTGCAGAAAGCTTTGGAATAACAAACAAAGTTATGCATGCCAAGTCCTAAAGACAGCAAGGGAAATATTGAGAAGAGTGCAAGCTCTCTTTTCCAATGAGAAACACAGAGCCTCACAGCATTTCCCTCTCAGGCAAGGAAAATCAGCTGTTGGAGGTGGAAGATAAAGATGCTTCATGTCTGGGTTAAGTGATTGCTACTTTGCAATGATAATGTTTTGCAATAGGGATTATGCATCTAATGGAAAACAGGAGGCTTTCCTGGGAACAGGTACTCATTGTAGCCATCTTAATGTGACAAATTAAGGGGACAAGTGTAAATGGTAGTATCATATTCAGTTATATTAAGAAGAATGGAAAAAATGAGATGGCACTGAAGCGGCCTGGGTTGATTGCTAACTATGCATTCACTGAGGCAGTAGTGGTAGCGGTGTGCTCCTATATTATATTCACTGAAAAACTAGGATCTTGAGAGTCATCTGCTAGCCTGGAGAGGCATCAGGGTAATATCTAGTAACTTCAGTTCTATAGTTGTTCAAAACATTTGTTATACATTTAATGCTTCCCTTTATAAAACGTAACCTTCTTTAAATGTCTTATTAGCCTTATCTAAGATGATGGATTTCACAAATAAATGAACTAATCTTTGTAAATAATTTTTCGTTAATACGCAATGAGAATATTTACAGCATGGAAAGTAAATGAACTGTAGTTGAATAGCTGTAAATAGTTGCCAGCCTTGCAAGCTTCAGCTGGGAAATACGAGGTTAGGAGCTGTACCTGAGACTCAAGAAATCTGGACACACAGTGCATGGGATGGTTAGTCATGTTGCACACAGCCCTGAAAAAGGCACTTTAATTTTCTGCACCTGCAGCTTCCCTGAAAAGTCAGGTTACAAAGCACTTTCTGGACACACTGTTGAGAGAAATGAATGTCTGGACTGGCAATGGGTAGTGATCAGCAATGAACACTAGGAGTCGGAATGACTGTTTCATTTTACATGAAAGTAGTGGTTTAAAAAATGTCTATTTTTCGCTCAGGTATTCAGCACTGACTCAGCTCAAAATTCTTTTACATCAGTGGCAAACTTTGAATGCGTGCAGACACAAACTTTACATTTTTATTTGAACTGGTAACTAGCATTTGCATATGAACATACGTTTAAGAAAATGTGCTCTTTGTAACTGTTATAAAGCCTATGCTTTTGTGAGAAACCAGGTAGATAGATTTCATTTCTACAACTAGTTGATACTTCCTAGAATTTCCTAATCAAGTGTGGCCTGTTGTAGCTGCATGGAAAATGAGCTCAAATGCATGCTCTAAAGTACATCATAATATAAAATGCAGGTATTAGCACTGTTGAATAACTTGGCTGGAAAAGTGTCCTTACTTTTCCAATGATAATCAGCCAGTTGAAGACATAGGGCTATATCACTGTTTACCTCCCTTAAATCCTCTCAGGGAGATAGCTGTTTAAAATAGATTGTGACCTGGGTCTGTTTGATCTGACATTTCTTACCACAGTCATGATGCTTCTTAATGCTAACAATGAAAAATGAATCGGCCTGGCTTGTGGTTTTTGTCTTTATTTGCACTTTAATTACGTTGTTAGCCCAGCCAAGAGCTGCACAATAAATTCCATTTGTTCTGTCTGAGTGCAAGTGCTAGCATTTATAAATGTCCTTAGCAACTGTAAATTTTATTAAGGTTCCTCATCACAAGGACCGTCTCTTTGTAAATAAGTGCATGAGTAAACTTCAGAAATACTGGAAAATTCCTCAATTAGAAAAGCAGACAGCAACAAGAAAGGAAATTCCAGAAACATTTTGAATAGTTCTCACTAATTAATGCTGTAGAAGTGAACATGGAAAATATTATTTGTGGAAGCTTTTTGTCATCAGAAACTTACTTATTCTTTTCATTAATGACTGGCAGGAAGCGGATTGCATCCCAGTGCATGATTAAAAGAAAAGCATGGTTTATATGGACCACAAAACCAACTTACTGTGTATTTTCTGTACAAAAACAGTTACCAGATGTCAATTGCATAAAATACATTAAGGTTATGAAGAAATGGCAAAAAAGTGGTCCAAAAAGTGAGTTCTTAACTTGGTTGTATTGTTTCTCTGTTCGTAAAAAAAAAAAAGTATAAGAACTGTCAATGTCTTAACTGGCATCTCTGTTGTATGCTATTAACTGCTGCTTTATCTTCCTGTATCCCATTTTACCAAACTTCCTTGCTGTTCTTAGGGTTACAGGATGCAATTCCTCATCTTACTTATTTCATAGTCAGTTTGTTGTTTTATACTTTATGTACACATATTGGTTCTTTGGAGTTTCAAAACCTTCAGTGCATTAGTTAACCCTTGCAATACAAAGGGGTGGTGCAGGACTAGTGCTACAGTATTACAAATGAAGAGATGGGAAGACAAAGGGTTAGGGATGATTTTTTTTCAAATGTGCTGTGTATTCATATCTTAAAATCAGTAGACAATATCTTGGTTCAGCCCTTCTGGAAAAACATGTCCTATTTATATGCCAAAAGTTACATATTGGGTCAATGGCAGAATTTATGTTAGAGTTGCCAGAGTAACTAGATACTTGGTCTGTGTTTAGAACAAAAAAAATGGCTATGGTGACACTAATCTATTTGTTTTGCTGATGACTAACATGTTAATCTGTTTGGCTTGTGGATGCAATGTGTTCCTTAAAATACAGGAGATGACTGCTCAAAAATATGAGCATACCTCTTGTTATCTGTAATCCTAGTCACCGTTCCCAACCCTAATTGGAGCTGGAAAAGCTTTTTCTTTCTGCAGAAATCCTACAGAGGAAGTGTGGGATGGTGTGTCTCCCCCAGCAATCAGGTTACGTAATTCAAGTACATGTGGCCTGTGCGCCTGTGCTACAGTGCTGCTGCAATCTTTGAGCGGTGGCACCAGCTGGGAGGCAGCACCAGCCTGCTTTGTCTGAGACTTTGCCTGGTACGTCAGCATAACCAGCAGGTGCAGTGGCCTCTCTGCACAGTGCACAGGGGTTGTGGAGCTCCTTGCCTCCCGCTTCTCTTCACCCCTCCACCACAGCCACATGCTAATCATATATAGAGAAACAAGTCCTAATTGTAGAACACCCACTGTTTGCCACAGGCGAGATGTTTTCTAGTGAGGACTGTGGTCATAAGAAAGAGAAGGGCTGAAGAGCCGCTCTACCTGCCTTTCGTAGCTCCACAGTCCCCATGCACTGGTCAGATGCAACAGCAGTTCTTCTGTTCGAGGGGCTGCTCCCTGTCAGCGCTCTCTGGGCAAAAATGCCTCAGGGAGCGTGGGCTGGCTAGCTACAAAAGGGATGGCATAGTTCACCCACTGCCTCTGTTCAGCAGTGGGCACATTGCCAGTGAAGTCAGAGGAGAGTTTAGCAGTAAAAAAGCTGAGGCAGCAGACTGGATTCATCTGTAGTTAATGGGGAGCCTGGGCAGCAGCACCGACGCTGCCCTTTCATGTGACACAGAGCCTGTGCCACTGGACACGCTAATACGGGGTTAGAGTTGCCTTCACCCCGTAGGTGTGAAGGGGCAGGTCTCATGCTCTGCCCCTCACCCCTGATTAAATTCACCTGTGTTGTACGTGGCACTTCACATGAGTTAGTGGGCTGAGCCCATGATTAGTCGTAAAGGGAAAGGAAAATAGATCTTCTGAATGTACAGTTGCAGTAAGCGTGTACTCTGTCCCTTTCTTTCAGCCAGTCCTGTAACATACACATGTGTAGGTTAACAGTGAGAGGTTCTGCTGCGACTGATCACCATTACTGAAAAGTAAGAAAAACACCTCTGTCCTCTTTCTGTTTTCCTAGTTCTTAATACTGATTGTTGTTTTTTAGGATAAAAAGGAATTTAACCCTTTATTTAAAGTATTTATTAACTTTAATCACATTGGTTTTGATTTCAGGACATGTTCATTATCTGAAGTTTTCCTTAATGATTGTTATTTATTTTAAGGGTTTTTTAAAGCATTGTTTTATTTGTATGGGTATTCAGTCTCTCCTTCTATCACTGTTATTAACCACATTAAACTCAGATACGTGATTTAAAATTCGTGTTGATAGAGACATCTTAACCTAGTCAAAATTGTTATTAAATAGGGGCCAAAATCTTCAGTCCTCATTCTGATAATACCTTGAGCTTCACTGAGAGCTTTTCGTAAGTAAAGATTTGGGGATTTGGCTCTGGACTAGTTGCCTGTCACAATTTTTGCCTCCAAAGGTCAAATGTCTCTTGATGATATTTCATGTCCACCGTGCTGCTCACCTATGATTGTTTCGTTGTACCTTTACTTATGTAACAGTGTCTAAAATTTTATTCTTTAGGTGAACAGATGTGTGTTTATTTGACAGATGTACCTATAACTAACTCATTGCTTAGTGCACATCCAGATGTTTTTGCATGTGTTGTAACCTACCTTTTGACCTGAGGTTGTTGCTTTGTATTGTTGGTCAGGCATATCAGGCAGGGTGTTGTGCCTGTATGCTAATTAAACATTCTCTTTTTTTTCCGGAATTTCAAGAATTCTTACTTGCTTTTGTTTATTTTTTATTGCACTATGGTGAGTAAATAGCGGATCTGTAACCCACTGTTTCTGAATTACTGAGTCTTTTAGGGAAACATGGGAGGGGAAGGGAAAAGCCATTAATAGAAAGGGCAAAAGCAGAGAAAGTTCTGGCTGCTTCTGCTGTTGGAGAATTTGACTTCCTGCATTTTACCCTTTGCTCATTTATGCTGCTTTGAAACTGCTGTGGGCAACACTGAAGTTAATGCTAATTTGAATTTAGAACAAAGAACAAAGCCTTCTTCATGCACAACTAAAAATGCTGAGATCCACTGTGAAGTGTACAACATAAATTCCTAAACAAGACATAGAACATAGATTAAACAGAACAAGGTGCACAGCTCATTCTTCTTGGTGGGCCAGAAATTGTGCTAAGGAAAGCTTCCTCCATTCCACACTATTATTCCCTCTATGCTCCTGTAGCAAGTTACAAATAGGTGGAGTTTAAACACCATTTTAGGAGGTGTTTAATGGCTTTCTGTTTCAATAGCATAGTTCTTTAAACAAGAGGCAATGATTTACACTAGTAGAAAGAAATAACATTGTGCCTAACTTCTTTCATTTGTTGCTTTGTTGTTGGGCTTTTGTCTAAACATCCCTAGCGCTCTCCTGGCTGGTGTTTCACTCTGGATTTAAAGACGTAGAATATAATTTCCTCACCTGCCATCCTATATCATCTTTGATAAGAATTAATAGCCAATAATTATGGATTCATGAATACACCATTCTTTCCTATTCCCTTTACAGTTGCTTTCCTTGGATTATCAACTTCAAAGGTAGTTCAGTAACATTAGGGTTCTCTGCTCTTAAAGGTGGTGGAATGAGTGTCTTTGCAATGAAACTAGTTCATGTTTTTAATAGGAGACTGCCCAAGTAAGCACAGAAAACATGTTAGATTTGTAAGTATAGTATGTCCCTCCTCTTCCAATAGAAAAGTAAAGCACACAGAGGTAAAATACCTTGCACACTGATGCAAAATAGTTGATGGCAGAGTTTAAGACTACAAAACCAGGTCTCCAGCTTCTGTAATATGCTTTAATCATTAAGTTTACTGCTTTCCTTTGTTGAAGTGGTTAATTTTTAAGAGGATATGAAGGTGCCTGTTTGTTTGTTTGTTTTTCACAAGAATTCACATATTTTAAGTAACTAAACAGTAAGATCAAACGAGGTCTGTGTAGGGTGGAGGTAAAGCAAGTGACATGTCTTAAAATCAGAACCTATTAGGTGTTTTGTGACCTTGCAGTCACATTTTCTGCAGTTTTTTTCACTTCTAGTATGTCACACAACTGAAATTGACTGAGAAAGCAACTTTTGAATTTGGCAATTTTTTTCTGTGTAAGAAAAAAAAAATCAAACTACTTGCCAAGCTTTTTCATATAAAAGTACTGGCTATTGTAGGATGATTTTCTTTTCAAGTTATTTCCCCACACTTTTACCATTTTATTAACCTTGTGCCAAGGAGCTGTCCAGTTTCACCTCTTTCTCCTAACACCATCATCATGGACTGTTGTCTAACAAGTATTTAGCAGAAGGATTTTTGTTTTCTGTATTTTGCTATGTTGCAAGAAAACAACCACAAAACACTGTGTAAAATGGTAGACTCACTGAAACAATCAAATCTCCTCCTAGGAAAGCTGAGAGCAGACAGCCCTTTTTAATCTTGCTTGTGAAGAAAGAGAGGGAAGCCGTCTGGTACATGCTGTTCGAAATCCTCCACTTTGTGAAGAGAAAATTGAAATCAGTCTTGATTAATTGTGCAAAGGTAATGAACAAGAATTGCTAGGATGGACCTATGCCTTGAAAGTTATATTTGAATGTTTTGGTCCTATCTGTGTATAACCTACGAGAAGTAAAATTTGAGAAAGGTAGATTTTTGCTTGAAATTTCCAGTTTGTGAGAGTACGGAAACAATTGTTGGTGTTCATTGCAGTTCTTTGGCAGAACCCACCCTGCATACATGGGTTGATAAGTGTAGTAGTAGAAGCTGTTTTAAATTTGTTTTCCTAGAGGCAGCAACTCCCCTTTGTAAGCTGCTTTGAAGTAGACTGTGCTGATGCACATGGTGGGCACATGCCTAGCTAGATGGGTCAGAAACAAAGTAATATCCCTGCTTATTACTAAAGGTTTGTCTTCTCTCTGGCTACTGCCCACTGGAATCTCTTCCTTTATACAGATTGGAAATTGGTTTATTTTTTCATTCTAGATCCTAGATTTTAAATCAGTTGCAGCATCGTTCCAGTGCTGTTTTGTAAGGAAAATAAGAATCCTGCATGTGGAACATCTAATATTAGAGATTCAAATCCACAGTTAGGATGTGTTTTGAGGAGAAATCAATGACCTGTTAGAATCTGAGCCTCCATCATCAGAAATGGCTGGCCATATTGGAGCAGCAGAAGGATCAGAAAGAATATCCTTCTCTGGGTTGGAGAGGATGATATCAAAGTTTTCTCTCATAAAGCAGTAACATTCATTTGTCGTCATATTCTCAACATACACTCTTGAGGAAAAAAGCACTTCGGTGAAATACAAATGCTCTTTTTTCATCTTTTTAATGATACAAAAATATCACACAAATATTATGCAAAAACAACTTTTCAGAGGACTGAAATTGTCTGAAATAAAATTATTGCCTCTTTCAAGCACATGATTCTACACTAGGCAATTCCTAACTTCAATCTCACTAATTAAAAACATATTCATTGTCATACTGTACAGTGCAGTCTATAACACAGCTGGCAAAAATAGAGCGATCACTTTTTAACAATTATTCTGAAGGCCTCATGATTTTATTGTAAGAATTTTGGATATTCCTGCCTTTCCAAGGGGAGTCTAAGTCAAATCCATTTTAGGAAAGGCCCTTCTCCTTCCTTTGGCCTGAAAATGCACTGCTAATTATAGAGAACCTTTCCTTCAGTATGTGGTAGATGTCCTGTGTAGAGCAACTTCAATAACTTAAAATAACTAGGGTTATTTTTAACAGATTACCTGGACCCAGTTCAGCTCTTTATTTAGTTGACATATATTAGCAATAAAAAGGACCTTTCTTTGGAGTAACCATTTTGCCCATATAGTGACAGAGAGTGGGGAAATTACTGTGGGTTGTCTCTCATGACATGGCATGAGATGCCCACAACCGTAGGAGGACTGTTCTGTGCCTGCTCGTGCACCTGGTCAGCAGAGAACTTGTGCACATGCTTAGCACCCTTGCTTAAGTTCCATCAACTTCAACAGGATGTAAGTGGTGGAGTGCCACCTCAAAACAGAGTATTTTCCTGGTTTGATATCTCAGTAGCTGCATATACTGGATGTTAAACATTCACAGTCACAGGGAAACCTCAATGAAAGGTTTTCCTGCTGTTGTTTTCCATTTGGTAAACAATGATATTTCTTCCACAACAGCCCAGGGTGGTATACTTCACTGTATTATTGTATGCCTGCCTTCAGGAATCCCAAGAATTAAAGACCCATTGAACTTGAACACCACTGATTTTCATGGAATCTGCGCCAAGCTGGCTGTTTGCTTCTAAGGATAATATGTGTATTAGCTCTTTGCAGCTGTACAGTTCCAGAACTCGGACTCCAACAGCAGGGGAGCTAATGATTAAGCATGCTTGCAAGCTCTTCAGAACAAAGATAGGATCCTCTAATTCCTAATTTGATACATGTAGTAAGTAACAACAGTAACTAGCCTTATAATTTCTTTCATGGTTTCTTGGATTACTAATAAATTATTTCCCATATATGGAAGTTTACTTTATAAATTTTTTCTTTGAAACAAACATGCCAATTAGAAAGGCCTTCTCCTAAAACAAAATGACCTTAGTTGTAGTCTGTATAGGTAACTTCCCTGTTCAACAGCATCCACAACAAATTCTAGTGAGGCACAATTTATTGCTGAATTGTAGCTGAACTCCCTGTGTGGGGACAGTTGACATTAATATGAATAGCAATTGGGTTAACACTCAGCTACCATTACCTCCACAGCACAAGCACTGAAAGCAAGAGAGCATTTTAATTGGGAGGTTTCACATAAATATTTAGGTTAGATAGAGATGAAATTAGGGCATTATTTATGGATGGTTCTTAGCGTTCCAACTGTTTCTGTAGCTGAGTTCCTTAGAAAAAGGATCAAAGAACAGTTGTTAGACCAAGTTATTTTTCAAGTATTAATGTTAATTATATGTTCTTCAGCAGTCAGAAGGGAACATGCTAATACCATTTGCCAGATGTTTGTGATGTTAGTTAGCAGACTGAGTTTTATGTGCATCTTCTGTTCTTCTAGGCTCTGATCTGGCAAATAACTTAAACATCTGCTTAATTGTAAGTCAGCAAGGCATTTAAGATCATGGTTCCATCAAATTAACTGAGATGAAGTCTTTGTGCATTCAGGGACTTTATGAAAAATGAAATGTTTAGTCAAAAGTTTAAAATGTGGTATAAGCCTCAGTTGCTGCACTGCAACCTGACTGTGGGGGCTGCACTACAAACAAAAAATTGGCAGCCTGCACAGAAGTAATGTTAGTACGCAAAGCTCTGCATCTATTGCAGAACGGGGTCCTTACAGCCAAAGCAAAAGATGTAACACAATCATAAAGTAGCCCTTGCCAGGGATGAAAGGAAAATCTGGCTTTTGTTTTCTTTGCTGATTCCTGACAGGGCAGATTTGTTTTATATTGCTTTTGTGCTCATATTTCTATACGCGCTTTACCTCACAAAGATGCTCAGTTGGCTTTTTTGGATCAAAACCAAAAATGTAGCATTGGGCTGATAAAAAACAGGTGCAGTAAAGAGGGGGTGCTGCAAATACTAGGCAGTTCAGATGGATTGCTCTGAGGTGGCTGCTTTGGTTTTAATTATGGTGGGTATGCCTGGCTTCCTCATTAATCTAAACAAGTTGTGACACTTTGGGGGAGACATACCTATGTTTTGCAAAGTTTCACAGATCTGAAACAGGTTAGGAAATTGCCAGGCATAAGTCAAGAAATATGAAGTGTACAAAGGAAAAAGAGTTTTAAAGTCTTCAGTTTTTAAAAGCTGCTCAGTATTTGCCTCTGTGTTGCTCTGTGAGCCCTGATAAATCTTCAGCTTCAGTGGGAGCAGAGCGAGGTGAACATAATTATGTATTCTTTTTGCACTCCCACCCAACACATTATTTTTTTAGTACTTTACTGTGATGTAGCTATAGTATTCTAAACATGAGGCCACAGAAACCACCCCAGCAGTTGGTTTCTATCAGCACCTTTTACATGCCATGTTTCTGGACTCTACCTTATGTGAAGTCAAAAATTTGTGTAGTGAATTAAAAAGGAAGAAGGAGAAAGGTGGGCCTGCTGTTATCTCATCTCATTCTTCTGACAGCTGGGTCCAGGCCTCCTGCTTCCATGTGGAGTCAGCACAGGTGGATTTCTCCTACTCTGTCTCTAAGAGGTTCTCCTACTCTGTCTCTAAGAGGTTTTCAGGCAGGCATGGCAATCCAGCACAGAAACTGCTCATGACCTTTCTCTTTTGGCTACTACCGAAAGGGCCCCTGGGGCGAAGCAGTACAGAGGCATCTCGTTGCAGTTAAGCACCTGGCCAATCATTTGCTGATGTAATCTCTTTCCCCTTGAGAGGTATTTGAAAGATGATGTTGCTATCACCCAACTGTTAAATGGCCCCCTTCTGCCACATCCTACTTATGTCCTCAAGGGCACCTTTGTGTGAGCAAATGTCATTGATGTAACCGAGTGAGAGAGGATTGGCCATGGCAGCAATTGCTTTCCTTCCCCCACCTCCTTCCCCCCCTCTCATATTACCTGGACTGCTGTCAGCACACCAACTTGTTATTCCCTTTACACTCTAGGCTCGCTGCAGGCAGCAGGACGTGTCTACCTTCTGCTTCAAGGTCAGTTTAACTAACTCTATTGCTTATCTTACCTCGAACGGTGGCATTTCAAATAGGAGGCTTATTAAAACGAATCGAAAGCACGACAGGATGTGGTGTAATTTGGTTATGATTTATTGATTCGCATAACTACTTGGTGAAAAAAGTGCAGGGGAATGTGTCAGCCCACTGTGCAGCTGATTGAGATGTTGACCCTTAAGTAGCAGTTTAAATAAAGGAAAACTAAGTTCCTTTGCAGATGTGTAACAACAGTTACACAGTTACAACAGTTACAGAGAAACCATCTCTAATTGGGGAAGTTACTTATGAGTTAGAGAGGCTGTAGGTCTCTGCACTGTGGAGATGAGTTTTTCATATTATAAAATAGCGTCTGATTTAGAAGGGCAAGCGCTCCCAACACCTTTGACTGGCTTCGGCAGGAAAATTAGGGGGGGGGTCTAAATCTCGTGAGGTCAGAGGTAATCTTCAGCTGGAAGAAATCAAAAAGCACGTTGTTACTGAAGGTTGATTGTTGACCTGTTAAGAATCACAGTCTTTTCCGTATCTTCTCCTTTCATAGTAAGGAGTTGGAGTGGAGGAGGGATTTAAATCTTTTTTAAAAGAGGATTAGATTTTTTTATACCCACGCACTGGCCTCTGGAATTATGAGGAGTAAGAAACTGAATCTTAGTTTATTTTTCCTTGAAATATTCAATGCTACAATTAAGGCATAGTTAGTGTGATGTCTGCATTAACACTATTTCTGCATTCTGGAGATTTTTATCTTAAATCCAGATTGTTGGAAAAGTTCACATCTTGCTCAGGCTGCGCTATGAGAAACTGGAAAAAAATACCAATATTGCTTTGTGAAATGTAATGTTTTATTTTGTATCTTATCCTCTGACCTTGTAGAGTAATGCAGCAAAATGTAAACTGTTTTCTCAGCCTCTGAAAATAGTATATCAGGCAGTTATGACATTTATTGCAGATGTTTCTAAGGTGCCCATGACTGCTGTAGAAGGGCATGCTATTGGCTTCAGTGGAAATTTTGGATTTAGCTTTGGATCAAGCTAAGGATAACTTAGAGGAGTTACTTTGCAAATGTAAAAGACCAGTATCCTTCGTAGTCCATTACTCCACCACATGGAAAGTTCTGCTCACTACTGTCTTACCATTAATTAGTGAGACAGCTAAACGTTTAAAAAGTGCAGATATGCTATTTATGTTTATGTGTCTGTGTGAACTTTAGCTGTGACTCTGCCATTCCTCTAAAATGTTGCTCAGGATCACATGGTGTGGTACTTAATACCACCCATGACGTGGTTGAAATATTTAATCTAGTTCTATTTCTAGAAATGTCACTGTTCAGTCTGTAACCCTTGTACCTTCTTCAGCCAAGGATCCTTTATCCAAATAAAGGATGATCAATATTTATGTTCAACTGCATTAATACCCACCTAAGAAAGTGGAGCTAACAACTTCCTCTGTAAAAGAAGGTCAAGAAAGTAGAGGGTTATTTGCAAAAGAGTTAATTTGTTTATATTAAAAGTAGTAGTAAAAGACTGCAGGTTCCTTAAAGGGTAAAAAGATGGTTTGGGTGTTTATGATGATTCAGTCTCCTCTGAAGTTTCCAGAAATGGTTGGAATGGTTGCACCTGTGTGCGGACCACAGGATCTCTGTGTGCAATGTAACGCTACCAAACCAATCTGAACAAGGTTGTAGTTGCAAATCAAATGTCCTGAAGACCTCTGTGCACCCTCTGGTCGGAGCAGCAAGGGAGTTTTGATGCGTCTTGGAACAATGGAATTTTCATAAGTTATTAATTTAAAAAAAAGAATCTTTTTAGTGCTGCTGAGGAACTTGATGTAAAAAAGCCATATTTCTTTTGGAGAGTACTTTGGCTTTTAACAGAGACTTCAATCTAGAGGTATAGCTAGTAAGAGTGAAAACTGGTTTAAGGCCCAGAAATAGGAATTCTCCAATGTCTTCTCCCCCGCCCCCATACCGGCATTCAAACTGTGGCTACTAACAGCAGCTTTGCATTAAAATTAAATGGTATCTGGAATCCTTTGGGCTTCTGAGCCAGCAGCATAACTGCTGTAGCGACTTCTGCTGAATTTTACATCTGGCTTTGGTCTCTGCATTTTGTGCGTGCTAGATGATTTTTTTTTTTTTTTTTGATATTTAAATACAATTCTAAAAACACAAGATGCTCCTGTTAGAAAATTAGTGTTTCAGAAGTTGGTTACAGGTAGCTGAGCAAATCTTGAGGACAAGAAAAGGACAACCTCTAAGATTGTGACCTTTCGGATAGCTGTTAGTGATTCACTGGGAGCCGTAAGTGTCCCACAGCTCGTGAAATACTGCTCTGGAAAAGACTATTCCAATTTGGCCCTGAATATGCTTTAGCCTTTATGCTGCTCATGTTGTGAGAGAACAGAAACAATTGCATTCAGCTAGGAAGAAAACTTTTTTTTGCAGGCACTTAGTACTATATGTGGTGTGGCTTAATGACTGTTACTTTAAGTCAATGTTGCATTTATTCCCCTTGTAATTAACCACTTCACACATGAAGTGGCCACTCCCTATCAGCTTGATCCACAAAATGGTTTTTAAGCAATTAATCAAAACTGTTCCCTGTAGGAATGAACCTGTTGTATGGAAGATGCTCAGATACTGTTCCTGAGCCGATTTGCCCTTTCTTTTCTTCTGTAGAGCAGTACTTTTGCTTTCTCCAAGTAATAGAACAAGTACAAATGACCGTGCAAATAAAACTTCAAAGGACTTGTTGCCAGTGACAAACCGCAGAACCAGAATTGTTGAGCTGTTCTCCAGGCTCTGCCCTTGGGCCGAAGGCATGGGTAATCCTGAAGGGATACAAAAGACATCTTGACTAGTTATCATGAGGCAAAGCCGGTATCCAAATCAAGAGCAGAATGACATAAAAAGGGCAAAATGTGGAGTACTACTTGTCCAAGCATTTTGTAAAGCTCTGAGTTTAATTCAAGTCCCAAGAGTCATCACGATGTCTTGCAGCACGGTTAGCTAACAAGAGAAAAGCCTCTCCCCTCCCCCTTACCTACAGGAAAATCACCCGTAGATACCAGCTGATATTATGTGGATCTAAAACCCCACCGTCAGTAGTTAATGGATGCCCAGTTGTGGACACCGCTGAAGTTTGTATCCAAGGCCAATGCCGTCTGCAAGGGGAAGAGGAAGACAGCCAGACATATTGCAGGTGCTGGCTGACAGCAGAGCGCAACTGTGCAGGGTACAGTCCAGTCGGCCCTGGCAGTGGTAAAGAAAAGCAGGAGATTAATGACTTCAATAGGACCATCACATGACGGCCAGCAACCTTTGCAAGCCCCTTGCATTGGAGAGTTTGAGAGCCAAACCAACAGCCAAACTATGTGCAGTAAATGTAGGTGTCCTCTCCCAGCTGCAGCGCAGCAGTGCTCATTAGGTGCATTTTTGTATTTCCATGACCTGCTGTGGGAGTTGAGATGTTCATGCTTTTCTCTAGCTAGTAGTCCCTATCTGCCACTCTTTTCGTCAGCCTGCACTAAGATCTGTGCTGTGTTGATCTGTGGACCTCAGCTAGTGTTCTGATCTATATCTCCCTGCTGCAAAATACCAATTCTCATTTATTCACTTTGGACTGCTGTGTTTCCTGATGTTTCACTTCTGCTGTTCTGCATTCAGAATGCATATAGTGGTCTTGATTCATCACAGCCTTACACTGAAACAGTTCATGACAGATCACTTCCCCAAATATTTCAAATACAATCATGTGTACAATGGCTTAGTAGCAGAAAACCCTGATGTCATCAAATCAGTAAAGAAGCAGCTGTTTCACCCTTAAAGCACGTGTCCATAAAGTTTTGGAAAACCAGTTTATTGCTATGGTGTATCACCTGAGTGATACATGCTTGAGGTCTCATGCTATGCATCCTAAAAATGTCCTTGAGATGTACAGAGTAAAATTACTGAGCTTCATACCTCAAAGAAGTGTTGTGTCCAATACCATGGAAATTAGATCTCATCTGGGCAACTAAAGAGGAGATGTTCACAGAACCAAAAATCAGTGCTGGTTTACATGCAACTGTAGGTAACTTGTACTGCATTGAAAAAGCTCATTTCTGCAAAGATTGATGCCATTATAAACCAGTCAGCGGAGAAACAATTTTTAAGTAGAAAAATAGAAATGATACTTGGGAACCATTTAAGAATTTTTATTAGTATGTTCAAAATCCCACAGTTGAGGAAAAAGCTTTTCTGGTTATTAGGACACATTTCAGTTTAAAGGGAAAGTGAAAGCAGCAGTAAAAAATTGATGGGACTGAGAGTGACTAATCAGGATGCTACTATTGCAGACAGCCATATCACATAATCTTCTTTGGAAGTGTATCCACTTCTGTATTAGGAATAGTTCCCTTACTTCTCTGATTAGAAAGCTCTCCCGAACCATGCTTTGCTGAGGACTGCAGTCACCGCTCTGTATTTGCCGTTTGGAGAATTCTGGGGAACAGCCCCTCTGAGAAGGGGTCAAAACTTTGCAGACAATTAACAGAGCATGAACTTCTAGTGACCTGCTGTGGCCCCAAAGGGCTAATATGATATTTGATTTCATAAGCTATTTAGTAGATGTACAGATATTCTGCTGCTTCTATTCTGAGGCCTTGGCACAACCGTTACTGGAATAGAATGATCATTCTGGTATCAGGAGGATGTTGGGGATGAAACCAAAATGGAAAGAGCTCAGGGAAGAATCAAAGAGTTCATATTTGAAAATACGATTTAAAAAAAGTGATAGGGATATAAAAAGAGCTAGTCATTGAATAACCAGATACAGAACAGATAACTAGTAGAAATTTCTACAATAAACTGATAAAGTTTTAACAAACCCCAGTAATTCAAACTTGAAGACAAACAAATGCAGACAAGAAATAAAGTATGATTTATATTTATTTTTTAACTCAAGGGTTGATTAATCTTTGGAACTCCATTGGCTGCTCCAGATCAAACTTTGGATGGCTTTTCTAACAGAGATATTTTCCTTCCAACACAACTGATCAGTTTGGGAAAACTCTGGATTCTTTTTCACAGCTGTATCAGTTAAAACTGATAATCATAAAAGCTCTGCTGATCTTGAGAATCTATTCTTTCTGCTTCCTAGCTGTCCCGATAGCACTTTAATATATATCTATGAGAAAATGGATTTTCTATCATCATGAGCACTAGGGAAGACCCTTAGTAAACTCCTATAGGAAAAAAAAAAAGTGTATTCTTTTGTTTTTCTGCATTAATGTTATTTCTGCATTACAGTGGTAAATGTTCATTGATAAAAGTGAAATCCTTACAGTGAATGCCTAGTGATAGTCTGCAGAGAAATCTGAATCACAGCCTGATGTTTCTGATAAAGTGTTCTTACAAACCTTGTGCATTTTAACTATGTCTTTGACTGGGATAATTACCATTCTCTGAATCCCACGTGCTGGGGATGGTGCAAATTTATTGTTAGTGCAGATTGACATTTTCTATGGGAAAGAAACAACTGAATCTCTTCATGATTTGAGGTCAGATTTGACAAATAGTTTTGATTAGAATTTTTTTAGTCTGAGACCGTTCCATTTGGACACTTTCAGACTGAATCTTTTAGAAGTTCAGTTTTGAAGCCATGCTTTGTTTAAAAATCTATTTTTAGAGGAGAAAAAGTTTTGAAAAATGAAATAAAAGTCTTGTTTCCTGTCAGAAAAAGTGTCTTGATCATTACCAACCCTAATTATTTACAAGTTCTTTATTTTGGTTGCGGAACTAAGAACATCTTTTTTGTGTGTGCAAGTCTATTTATGCTGTTTTGATTGTATGAGGACTGCCTGTGTGATGCATAACATGGACTCAGTTTGTGCTGCAGTATTACATACGTCTATATTCAGAACTGTAGCCCACCCTTGTGGCAAGAGCTGTTCATTAAAATAGGAATTACACCATTTTGACAGAAATATAGCAAACCTCATTCCACAGAAATCCAGATGTGTTTTTTTTTGCTTCCCATAAAAAAATTCTGTCATGTTCCCCCTAGACCCTTTGCGTTTGGCAGCAATAAATGATGGTCCCTAAGATTGCTGTGCCAAGCTGCAATCAGAAGTTCCTGCCTAGGGAGCAAAAGATCAAACCAGCTGTCATCCAGTTCCTGCAGGCATCAACTGTCTGATGCTATGACTGATGCATGTGAGATCACCTAGCAGTCTCCTTTTTTGCAGGAGTGACTCAGTTTCCAGAGCTGATACGCTTATTAGTAAAGACAGAAGCTAAATTTATGCTCTTGGGATTTTGAAGTTTGGAGAAGGAAATTATAGGATGAGGAGTGTTGGGTTTAAGTTGTAGCAAAAGACTTTTAGTTAGACATTAGTTTTAAAAGAAAAAAAAAAAAAGCCTGTCTTACTCTCTAATTTTTTAGGTGTTAATCTACAAAGGCTGTGGAATCTCCAGGGTTGGAGACGTTCAAGAGCTCATAGGCAAGCACTTGTCAGGTAAAGTAGCACCTGTGTTCAGGTAGGGGAAGTCTTTTCCATGATTCAACACGGCAAGAGCATCCTGGAGGACAGGGCATGCAACCGCAATAGAGGGTAGCATTACCGACAAGAAATATACTTGGATTATGGGACTCTTAAAATTAAAAAAGGAAAACATTTTCATGGCATAAAGTCTGCCTTTGAACAGGTGTCCAAAGTGCTGTTCCCAAAGCTGCAGACCTGCTTAACGTATCAGACCCTGAAACAAAAGATGAGAAGACTGCTGCTGCTGCCTAAATAAGAGATTTGGTGACAAGAAAACAAGAAAACTGTCACTGTTGAGACAGTCTGTCTCAGGGGTTAAAGCTTTGCACTGGCCACCTAATCAAACATAAGCGTAATGAAGAGTGAGGAGGGGGTCCTTATATGCTTTCTGCAGAAGGAATAAGGGTCAACCAAGTGGTACAACTTCTCTGTATTTCCTAGATCAGCTATGGCACAAAGGCTCCACCACTTGAGTTACAAAGAAGGTATCAGTTTTTCAGACTATGCCCTTTTCCCTTACTTTTTCCAGGTGGTGTATTTTTCTTTCTGTTCACAGACTGTGATTTCTGTGACTACAGCATACCTCTGGTACACAGTGTAGTTCAGCCTGAAAGTCAAGGATGCCAGCTATCCATGGCCACATCGGGGATTGTTTGCACACCAAATTCTGTGGAAGGTTTAGCTTTGCACTGTTGCTCTCAGGATCAGGTTCTTGCTTCTCTAACAAATGTTGCAAGGGCAAAGCGAAGAATACAAGAACAGAAGCACTGAATCAGCAGCTGAAGTACCTTTAGCTTTTAACAGTTTAACTGAGCATCGTTTGTCCCCCAGAGAAACTACAGAAAGCAACTTCTGGCATACTTCACACTCACAGAGCTCCTGTGTAGCGTTCAGCTCCTCAAGAACAGAGTAACTCCAAGAACATAGCCAAGAACACCCTGTGATTAGCTCGCAGTCTCAGATCGCAACACCATGCTGATATGGATAGTGACTTTCCTGTTGGAATGTTGCTTCTGTCGGGTGCATACTTGATCGCTGGAAAAGGCTCCGAGGTAGAAAAATATGCAGTCAGTCAATCAAGCTGCTGTTACAGAGCACAGGACTTTTCTGTCACATCTTGTTAATGTAAGGAATGGAGGTTATGTGAAAGCAGCTATAACACAATGCATCCTTGCAAGCAGCTATCATGTGAGATAACAAAATACAGCTAAATATAATGCCCTTTCTAAGGCTGTACATGCCTGTTATGCCGTAGTACATTCTGTAGTCAACATGTACAATGCTCTGGGTGTTTTTGAATCGTTATAATTATACTATGGTGCCCTTGCACAGCTTTCTAAAGATATATTGCACACAATTCCTCTAGCTTAATGAGCTATATGGACCAGATTTGTCTCTTAAAGTAACATAGGATTCAGAAGCTAGCAAGAATCCAAGCTGGTGGAGACTCCGATGAGTGCCTGGGGTAGCTGAAGTCATAATGTCATCATCCGCAAGGGGATTTTGATGAAGCTTCTAGTTTTCAGGACAGGATTTTGATTGTCAGCTAATTCCCAGCAGTAATAATGGCATCTGTGAAACAGAACTATAAATTAATAGAGCTGTTATGAAAATACATCAGTTGTTTTCACAAACACTTAAGTCTAACAATGGTAGTGCTCCACATGTTAGTCATAAGCAAATATTTCCAGAGTGTAGGATGGGGATGCTATACTGTGGAAAGGCTAAAGGACCATCTGTGAAATAAGGAGAACAGAAAGCAGTACAAAAGTCTCTATCACAAAATTGATACTTGATTTTTGATTTCCAGTCAAACATTCTCCCATTGCATTTTGAGAGGGAAAAATCCTGTTGTAGTTATGAGAGCCAATCCCATAACTCTGCCTAACCTACGCTAATCCACTGATGGAATGGAACCATTCCCTGGGATAAGATAATATATATATTGCTATATTGCTGAGCCAAGAGGAAATGATCTGCCGCCTGTCCCATTCCTGTATCAGTACATATCTCATTATATTCTAGTGCTGTGCAACTAATTCTCCAGGACTTGGCATAGTTGAGGAAGTCAGAATCTGTTCCTAATGGGGGGAAAAAAATGCCTTCCCTTTGTGATTTCTTCCTCATTTCTGTTTTTGGGAAATTCTTTCAATGAAAGAATATTGAATCCTCTTTCAATCAATCGACACCTTTCTCTGGAAGGAAAGTTAGATAGATGTATATTGTGTGTTGAGGGCATGGAGGAGACAGTTAAGGATTTTAACTATCCCTCTGCCAAATAGTTATGTAGCATAACAAAATTCAGTTACAAAATTATGGAAACAAGATAGAGGACAGGAAACAATGATCCTCAAACGTGAAGCACATCTCCTGTGATTCTTATCTCGCATCTCCGTGAAAGGATCATGTGACTGAAGCACAGAGTAGCTGCAGCTGTGCAACTGAAGATTATGCAAGCAAATCAGCGGACCTGTTTACCGAGTGGAAAGGCATAGATGCAACATAGCAGTTCTCTCTAGACGAGCATGGAAAAGGCAAAGAGTGACTGGATGTTGGCCTGACTAACCCAGATCTTCATGAGAATTATTGGAAACTAGACCACTTTGTTCACTGAAAGGAAAATCAAATGCTTTGAGGTGTTTTGCTTAAATTTTGAAAGAACAGTTAAGAGATTACACAAAGAAACATACTTCTGAAAAGCCTGAAGAAACAACTGAAGCAGTTTACTGTGGGGGAAGATTCATGTGTTCTTGTGACTCTTCCAAGTCCATTTTCCAAAACTGATTTGTCAGATCCCAGTGTTAAGAATAATTTTGTTCCAGTGACGCAAATTGGAATTTGTGTCATTTATTAAAAAGGGACACATGTCTTTCTGGGGAGCCCAAAGTTATGAGCAAAACAAGTCAACTTCTGATTCTGGAGGAGAAAAAATATGAATTCTCTTCTTCAGGCTTTCCTAGAGCAGGCCATTTTCTCTGCTGGATTCAGAGATCTCCTGTACTCTCCAAAACCATAGCTGCATTCAAACATACTGCTAGGAATAATTGCTAGAGCATACAAATCCCTAGGAGGTATTTGAATCTTGTTGGTGTTACTGTCTCTCTCTGGGCCACTGTTCAGGAATCTTTTCCTATTCGCAGAGAGACTCTGAACATGATATTAAATGACTTAGGAGTACAGAGGAATTATTTATTCACCAACACACACAAAAGATGGAAGGGGGTTTACAACATGCTCACATCACGTTGTCCTACCAATACATTTCCACTCTTCTTCATTAAAGTGAAATTTGCTAATGCTGAAATATTTTAAATAAGATTCCTCTGCTTTGTAAAGACATATTTATTCCTTCTCTGTGGTAAAGGCTCTTTCAGTCCTACTGCCTTTCCTCTTATTCAAGAGGTCCGTGGGACTCCTCACTTTAGAGACCAAATCCTTTCCCAAACTTCAGCCCCGTCCCTCACAGAGTCGCTGCTGTAACAGGGGAAGGGGCAGAATATAGATTGCCTTCTCTCGCTGACCGTGGCCTGCTTGGCCGGCAGAGAGCAGAGCCTCTGTGCTTCCGCATCGCAAATCTGGAAAGAGCCTGGTTTGTCCTTCCCAAGCAGTGTTGCTCAGAAGCTTCCTCTCACCGAACACCTGCCTCTTTCCTTCCTAGCTCTCTGCAAATCCATCCTACAGGAATTTTCCAGGAACATGTCAGACCTATACACACTTCCACCTTTAAAAGAGCTTCCCCCTCCTCCCGCAAGCCTGCTCCTCTCACTAAGACCGTTCTGGAATTGCAGCAAGGCCTCTAAATTGGGTATGCGTTATGTGCATTCTTATTTTAAGGTTTCTTTCCAAAGCGCATGTGGTATAAATGCAAGTGAGATTATCTCTTTATCTGGAAGAGGGAAAGATCTTTTCTTGAGAGAAAAGCACAGTCCTAGTTTGGTACCTCAAGGCTGAGAGTCAGAAACTGCTAGTTGTAATGCACCTCTGCTAATGCACCTTGTAGAAGCCATTTTACCTTGTTTTCTCCAGCATTATTTGCTGTTTTGAAAGCTGTCTATCTGTATAATTCAGGATTTTTAGGTCCCTACCATATTCCTCCTCCAAACTTTCTCTTTGCCATGCTGATGAGCTCTAGATCATTTTTATTCATATAGAAAAAGAGGACAAAGTACTTAACATGTCAGTCTAGCATGGAGAAAACACGAGTTTTTGTAGTTGTTAGTGCTGAAAAGAATGACCTACCTAATGCCACATCCAGACACATCTGACTTTTCTGACTGGACAGCCACTTACAGCAGAGTCACCTGGAAGCATTTTCAATAAAAAAATGTTGACCTAACTCTGCAGCATGCCTTATCCCATCGCTTGCCACAAAACTCCCACCATCAGTGCTGTGTAATTGATTATACTGTAAAATACTTTAGTTAGACTCAAAATCACCACAAGATTTCAGCCTCCTTTCCTATTACCAAAAATAGCCCTTATCAATATGAATATTTTTGTCTGTGTAATTTTTCACTCTGGGACTGTACCATTTTAGTTGCTGAAAGGAAGTCTCTGTGTGAAGTATTGTTGCTACGAAGCAAGCTAAAGGATTCAATTACGGCCCTAAATCATCAAAAGAATTAAAATATTCTGGATGCTGGGTTAAGAATTGTGTGCTCAATAGAGCTCTAAAAATCAATTGATTTCCAAGACTACCAGAGGTTCCTGTATAGAAATACAGTAAATACTAACCTTTCTTTTTCAACATACTGTTTCTGTGCAAACCAATAATAAGAATGAATTGTTTCTTTTATTGGCCTGCAGTTAAAAGTGAGTTTTTTTGTCATTCTCATTGCATGAGGGCTTATGAATTGATACCAGGTTGTCCCCTCTTGTAGACCTTGCATCCTCCAAGAGGAATGGCTAGCACCTTCTGTCGTCTCCTGGCAGGCCGTGGAGCTGCTGCGCTCTTTGCAGCAGCAGGCACAGGAGCCCTAACCACTGGGTATCTCCTCCATCAGCAAAATGTTAACGCTGCTGTACAAGAAAAACGAAAACTCTTCCCTCCAAGGTAAGCGCTTTGGGTTAAGTAGGCAGCTGAGCTTAAGGCCTGGCTAACTGAGCTAGGTATAATGTTTAACTCCTTGGGGGAGGGCAGATTTCCATTAAAGCTGCAGAGTACCTACTCCTTCACGCAAACATGCCAGCCATGTGTCTGAATGCGGGCAGTTAACTGACAACCTGAAAACCAGCATTGTTTATTAAAAAACAGTTTTAGACGGCAGCAACACCAGCCTTCAAGACTAGAGTGTGGGGAAGTGGGATAGTATCAGCGCTCTCACAAAAACATTGCCAAGCAATGACAAGCCTAAAAAATGTTTCAAATTTTAGGCAAAGCATCAAACTAGCCCTTATTTTATCTCATCAGCTCTTGAATGCTTTGCAGCACCTGTTGGACCGGATGATTGTATAGATTCTACCATTAGGAACTGTGAAAGTGTTTTCATTATGCAAATAGTAAAGAAATCTCTTAGGTAACTACTGTTCTTGAAATATATCTAATTCAATTGCAGACTGGTTGGCTGATGATTAGAAACTAGCTACAAACCTTTCTATATGTGGGCTTACTTTGCTGACCATATTGGTGAGAAACAATGTGGACAAGGCACTGGCAGACTTTTTTTCAAAGTAGTGAATAGTATCTTGGTTAAAATAAGTTATTGTAGAAATAATAGGGCTGTGCCTAAAGCAAAGTATTACTAAAAAAGGTAAATGTGATCTGACTCACTTGTAAAAATGCCTTACTAAAGCATAACCTCTTCACTTCCCCTGGTTTATTATACTGTGCAGCTTTCTATAAATAATAATATTAAAACAACCCCAGATGTTGTTGAAGAGTTAGATTCCCAGCTAGTAGCAATCCGATAGTGAACAGAAGAAAGTTAGAGCTCTTTTAATTCTGAATAAGAGTGTCTCAGCAGAGATTTAATGGGGCTTAATACACTTTGAAAGCTCACTGGGATTCATTTTCTCGGCTGCCACAAGTAACAGAAATCTGCTGTTGTCTGTTGGTATAGTTGCCCATCAGTGCAATGTGGAATCCTTGAGTGACTTGAGCGTTTCTCCCCTCCTAAATTTCAATGCAGTGTATAAACCAAGAACTAATTACACTTTTAAACCAATCTATATGTACTCCACATCCTAATCACACTGATAGTTTCATAAGCTAGCAAGGATTACTGTATAAAGCATGATGTTAAGGGTTTGTGGGTTTTTTTCTCTTCAGTGCAGACTACCCTGATCTCCGCAAACATAACAACTGCATGGCTGAGTGCCTCACACCAGCAATTTATGCTAAACTAAGGGACAAGATGACTCCCAATGGCTACACCCTGGACCAGTGTATCCAAACTGGGGTTGACAATCCTGGCCATCCTTTCATTAAAACTGTGGGCATGGTTGCAGGTGATGAAGAATCCTATGAGGTAAACTGTTTTCCAGTGCTGTCATGTTTGCTTCAGTTTGTATGGTGTAATTCACAAGTGCTCATTAGATGAATGCAGATTCCTGGTAAGATATACACTCCCAAAATAAATCATATCCCAGAGATTATATAATGGGCAGGTCAAGTGCGTAAAGATAGTGTTTTCCCTCCCCTTTATGAGGATTTGACTGTTCTTTTACGTTAGAAAATAAAGTGAACACGAGGCATTGCTAAAAGTGCCCTCTCTACTGCAATCAAAGTTAATAAAATGTGTCTGCTTGGGAGCAATATTCAATTTGCCTCCAGCAGCTGCCTTCCTACTAGCTGGTAGCAAAACTGCGGCCCTATGCAAACCTTGATTTGGTTTACTAGTTTAGACATGGCGACTGCCTTGAAAAGCTCTGCCGTGGTTTTTGCTACACAGCAGAATGATGGTGTGATAGTGGTCGGTACTGACCTACCGGTGCTGCATGGCTCTAACTAGCACCAGTATGCAATGGCAGTGAAGACATAGGTACGCTCGTGACCTAAAAACAGGACACAAGCTGCCTGGTGACTCTGAATGTGTATCCTGGTTGCTGATACATCCTGAAATCTAATCTGGTTGCTACCGCATCCAGTACCTGTGATAACTAGAGTAAGTTTGTAACTCAATTTAGGTGCAACTGCACCTTCTTTTTTGTCATGAAGATGAGGAACCACTGTAGAGCACTGTCTAGGTCAAAATGACTGAAATCCACTGTCACATAAGGCCGGACTTGGCAATGTACCTAAAATTAATTCCTGGTGCCTAGCCAGTTTCTAGAGAACAATTGCCCAAGTCCCTGAACATTATCATAGATGTTGTTTTGTTAGAATCTCCCAGTTTATCATTAGGACACAGAGGATGGCATTCCATATTCTGCTTCAAAGAGTTACAGCAGAAGTTCAGATCATGGCAAACTATTGCCAGTAGCCCCTGCCATGTAGAGGAGATGCCTATTGAAAATAAACCATATTTTCAGAGATAATTTTTCAGAGACCAAGTTTGAAAGATACAACCCACATATGCCCTTTCCCTGCATATTTACCCTGTCAGCACTTGCAAAGCCCCCTTTATGGCTTCATCCAGGAGTCTGTGCCAAGGGGTTTCCCCTGTGGCTGAAGCTGGCACATGAAAGTGTTTCTATAATACTGCAGACTCTTTCTAGATTCTCTTGACTCCATAGGTATTTGCTGAGATTTTTGACCCTGTCATTAAAGTGAGACATAATGGCTATGATCCACGCACAATGAAGCATCATACAGACCTGGATGCATCCAAGGTAGGATTTAAATAAAATAATGAGAAAGTAAAGATTCAATGCTACTTCTTACAATGGCGATATTCTATGTAATTGTACTATTTTTTTCCTGATACAAATTCAAAGGAAATAATTTTAGGGCTAAACAAAGCAGGACTCCACAGTGACTGAAATGGCAGCTCCTACAGGGAATATGTCTGAATGAAATGAGGCCTGGTTCTGTCTTTTCTTTTTGCAAGATTGCTAGTTTAGGTTTGCTATGCTGCTAGGGTTTTCAGCATCGGATGAAGGATAAACCAGAGTAGCATCTACATGGCCTTTTTTCCCCTCTTCTGATTTCCCCTCTTGACTGGATTTCTCTCACCTGACTGCTTTAGTGAGAACCTTCAGTTCCACCCTGACATCATGCGACAGTGTCAGGGAAGGGCCTGAGCGTGCTGCTCCACCAGAGAAGCAAGCCAGGAGTCAGAGATGACAGCTAGACAGGCAGGGCAGTGGCCTCACCAACAAGGGCACGGCACTCCAAACAAGAAGAGCAGAACAAGTCTAATTGCAGTAAGCTGGTTCAGCCAACAGTCCACTGATTGCCAGAGAAGTCCATAGTAGCAAGGCGGGTCTGAGGTCAGCAAGGCAGGGTCAGGATCAACAAGGTACAAGTCCAAGCACAGGTATACCTAAACATAGCTCAGGCGAGGACTGATGGTGAGGACGCTAGATTAAATGCATATTCCAAATGAAGGTTTGGGGGCCCCAGATGGGACTTGTCACAAGTCTTTTTCATACAGCTCTTTTCATAGCTGTTGGATCCAAGATTACATAGCTGTGCCATATTGGATTTGGCCTTGAATACAGCCAGCTAAAACCTGGTGGCAGAGGGTGACAAGAGACTGCAGCACCCATTGGTGCACTCATGGCCCTAACAGCAAGCTAGTTACTTCCCTACCTTGTTCTTAATAAAAGGATCAATCCCGACTGGTACTAAGCATTTGGGCCGCAGTCCAACTTGGCAGTGCAGTTCCGTCTGTGAGCTTAAAGACAGAAATGTGTTTAAGGATTAGAGTGAAAGCATTTCCCACATAGCAGCTGACTCCAGCCCACACACGTGCACAGGATCAGCTCTTATCCAGTGCTTAGTGTTGCTTTCACAGTTCAACTACAACGTAGTTCAGCATCATCTTGGCCTTTCCTCTTTCAAAAGATCTTCCAGACCTGGCCTACTGCCTCTGCCCATATCCAAGTTTCCAAATGCTGCTCAGATTCTTTCATATTCCGTGCTGGAGCTAAGAAGGATCAGCTGGTTACTTCACCACACTGAGTCCACAAGAGAACCTTGGAGTTCCTAAAAAAACCTCCTAGTATCTGAAACACTGAGGTGATCCTGGTATTCTGAGTATTTCTGATATCTAGGAGAGGTCATGATCCCTGGGCCTCTCTTTTTGTATGATGAGACTTTTAAACGTGGGGTACAAAATGGGGCACTAGGTGTAAAATAAGAAACGTTCTTCCTTCAGATCACCCAGGGTCAATTTGATGAAAACTATGTCCTCTCATCACGTGTACGTACGGGTCGTAGTATTCGGGGCCTCAGCCTTCCTCCTGCTTGCACCAGGGCAGAGAGAAGAGAAGTAGAAAATGTTGTGGTCACTGCTCTAGCTGGTCTGAAAGGAGACCTTTCTGGAAAGTACTACAGCTTGACCAATATGACTGAGAAGGAGCAGCAGCAGCTTATTGATGTAAGTATAGCTCCAGTACTGACACCATCTTCACTTACTCTCATTTATTTTTTTAATCTTTTTCTTTCTTTGGTGTACATGCTTTTCTGTGTAGCCAAGGAAGACAATTACAGCATTAACCCAGTAGTTAATGGTCTGTCAATATTTTTATTGCAATGGCAAATTGTCCAGGGTTAATATTTTGGCTGAACATATACTTTGCAGGTCCAAAATGTGAAGCTATATTCAGGTAGGAAGGTCTGTGTAGGATCAAATACATATAGCTGTTGCCACCTCTTTGGCCAAAAAATAAAATAAATTCAAGACTCTTTTTTTAATCATTTCCTTGAGTAGAGATTCCTGTTTTCCATAGGATTAACCATTTTAACTAATAATATTACTTTGAGATAAATATTACATGTTATCTGTATTCTAGGCTGTTCAGGTGGGGTTTTTTTGGCTATAACTTCTTTCTGTCAAAACTACACTAATTCTGAGTCTGCAAAATGATTGGAGCAAACTGCAACCAGGTCACCTTTTACCAGTCCTACAACTGTGTTTAAGGGCTGGATGGATCAGGCCTGTAATAATAGTTTCCATTGTCACACAGATGGAAACACAAGGATTTTCATCATGAATTTGGTCAGAGAATCTCATTATTCAATTCCTACAGAGAGATGTTTGAGATGGTCAAAGTTTCCAAGTGCTTTCCTGACAAAAATGGGCAACAGTCAACTATCTTGAAAATCCATTACAGGGATTCATATTGAGGCTTTAAAAATTACAGAAATCTAGAAGATTGTTTAAGAAAAACAAGCCTTGAATGTGCATTTTAATTATCCAGATGAATGGCTGTACCCTGTTAGCTATATTCATGGCGCATTAATCTGTAACATCAACCAGAAGGGAGCTGATGACATAACATAACTATTTATTACCCTGCAACTAGGTGTCACAGCCTGGATTAACCAGGAGTTAAGAATTTATGTAAGGTCAGTAACTTTTTCATTGAATGTCCTTGATAATATGTTTATTGACAAGACATTGATTACCTGTTCTAGGCTTTATTTCATCGCCTTTTTCAGCAGTAGAGAGCTGTTCAAGAAGCACAGATCAAAATAGGATGGCAGAGAACGTAATTCCTTCATGATTTACAGGTTAAATTCTTTGGAAAGTGAAACAGGCTTCCTTGATGCAGCATTTTGCCTTGTCTTATTTGTTTGCTTTCACACTAATGCAAATTTATAAACGTCAGGGCATTGAATGTTGTAACCTCAGATTCCGTCTTTAACTCATATCATTACTTACTTCCTTCAGTATTTTAGGATCTTGAGTCTCTAAGGTGTCAGGCTGTCTGCCAACCTTTAATAAGCACCATTTGATCGGTATGAGATCAAATCAGTGAGACTTGAATGGCATTCAGCCAAGGAGACATTCAACATGGGAGGCTTGCAGTACTTTGTGGATTTGTGTCATAGGCTTAAAGGGAAAGCTAGTAGTGCTCAGCTGATTTCTTGCAAAAGGAGGAATTTTTCTCTCAAACAAAAGTGTAGAGTGGAGCAAACTGAGGAAGTACACGTTGCGTCCCTGTGATGAGCAGAGAGAACTCTATACCTTTTTATTCTATATGGTTGATGTTCTGGCAGCATCATGCCCATCACAGGCCATTTGAAGGTGAAGGCCTGAAATTCTCCATTGAGGGGAAAAAAGGTAAAGCTTATCAACTTATCTACCAGGTCATATTTTTACTGGATAGCTTGCCTCCCTATTGTCAGCTAAACCCTAGAAAAGAAAAAAGCCCACATTTGATATGGCAATGTTTGAGGATTTAAGAACTAATAATTTTTCAGCACACACATGAAAATCAAATATTTATTTGCTTAGGGAAAAAACAGTTCAGTTGAAAAAAAAAATAGATTTGGAATGTGGCAAGTCTCTGGCACTCCACCAAATGCTATGTTTATTAAATCAGAATTAAATCTCTGAGGAGGAACAGAACAAGTCTGTGATTCCAAAAGGTCAAGCTTAGCACTATTTTAATTCCTACCATGATTTCGAACTCAAAATAAATTGCTAAATCTCTATGCTGGAGAAATCTCCTTTCAGAACTACCATTGGGTATTTTGCTATCTTTAAAGATTTGTTGCTTTCGCCTACCCTGACATTTGTGTGCAGATACATGCCTCTGATTATAGTGCTAAGAGTCTCCAGAGTCCCCTTTGTTGCATGTATGCGGTCCCTAGATCCCTTCCTCCACTTCTTCCCTACATTTGAAAACATTTTTTTGCAAAACATAGTCATATTACCAGTGTCAGTGAGTGCAAGAATTTGCTCTCTAAGCAATCACCTGGGTAAAGTGCTTTTAGTTTTCAGTCGAGAAGGAACCACATTCATGAGCTGTATTATGGCATTCACTTTTATGTTGATTATCTTCCCATTGAATTTATAAGAGAGTGTTATATTGCTTCCTTGAATAAACATGAATTTTGTTTTTTTTTCCCCCTCTCTCTGTTTCTCTCCCTCTCTCTCTCTTTGGCCCCCTTTTGGTGTCCAGGATCATTTTCTCTTTGATAAGCCAGTGTCCCCTTTGCTAACATGTGCTGGGATGGCACGTGACTGGCCAGATGCCAGAGGAATCTGGTATGTTGTGTGACATGTAGAAGCTTGTGTCATGTTTGAAAGATTGTATTACGAGTCTCCTTGCTTGTCCTAACCCTGCAGTCACTCTGTCTTGATACTCACAGCATGTTCTGTTTGTTTTTAAAAAATGTTCTTGGTTAATTAAAAAAAGAAAATCCAACAATGAATAATACAGTGGGTAAGAAAGACCTTTATATTCATAGAAGCCATCGTTACTATCAGCAACATAGCGTAGCATCAGAAGCATGACTCCTTCTTTGGCTTTTTATCACTGTTTTTTCTATTTCTAGATGAAAATTTGATTTGGGAAAGAGCCAGTGAATCACCATGAAATCAGCAGAACAGAGGTTATAAGTGCAATCTAAAACTGGATTGGAGCAATGCTTTAGCTAGGAACCACTGGCAATACAGCTGCAAGACACTACATTGTAAATTCCTTTCCCCTCCGCCTCTTTCTAGAGACAGAATGTTATTTTAATTACCTGTATTGAAAATAATCCTTTCTCTCTACGTAAACTGGACAAGAGGGGATACAAAAGCAGTTGAATTTCCTTTATGTTTTAGGTCTGCTTCTACATTTATAACCCTGGTATATTTTGTGCCCAAAAATAGAATATTTTCTGGGGACAGAAAGGGATAATAGCCCCCAGGAACACTGCTAGTGCAGCGCACTCACCCCCCCCCCATCACACGGTGGGGGCAGCTGTGCAGCGAACAGCACCTGCATCCATCCAGGTGTGTTTCTAGGGGTTACCAGATGTTCTAATTCTGGCAAATTAGGTTAATAAAGATTCTGAGAAATCACCTAGCCTACCTCCTTGCCCTAGGCAGGTTCAAGACTTTCAGAGAGAATGGGTCTTTATGTGGGGAAAAAAAAATCTGGTCTTCAAGCTGTGTGTGGTAATGCTAGATCATGTTGAGCAGCAATACTATTGTGATGAGTTAAACCTGCCTTCCGGCAGTGAACAGGCGCTGTGAAACCTGATCAGAAGGAAATCTATGAGGATTTTTTATTTCAGTGAGCTTCAGGTTAGTTCCATGGTACCCACTGTAATGTGAGGAAGAGATTTGTTCTGGAAAAATGATAAATCTGAGGCATCCCATTCATTGTCTCTCCGGCCAAACAGAGAAAGTGCCAGCAATGTAAATATTATCAGGGGAACTCCTGAATAAAACAGATCTGGCTTTGGCTTGTTTTACTTGTGAAAGATCAGGCAGAACGGAAAAAATGAGTTAGTGTGATTGGAACATATTTCAGTGAGCCAGATTTGGAAATCCTGCCCTTCTTTTACAAGACATTGTTGTCTCAGAGTACACTTTGTGAAACCTGTTCTGCATAGGCAGCAAAGACTGAAATCCTGGCCTTGTTAAAGTCTGCTGGAAAATTGCCACCGACCTCATAGACAGAGATGGCGCTATTTAAATGTACTCAGTGTGGTCTCACTCTGCCTTGAGTAGACTTATTTAATTAGTGGGGCAGCTGAGTCAGGCTGACAGCAATCTCTTTGGAAAATCCTACCCTGAATATTTGTATGTGACTGAAAATGAGGTAGTTGGACCTCTCTGTAGCTCTAATGTCAGACCGTAGGATGTTTGCGCCTGTTCAGTTTTGTACCGGCAAACTCCAAGTGTGAAAAAAGTTGCAGTAAAAGACAAACTGAAAGTCAGGTGAACTTTAAGTCTTGAGTTTTATGTGTTTCAAGCCTGATAATATTCCACTATTTGTATGCACAAGTCTCCTCCTATCAGTCCCCTTCTACATTCTCTAGAAAGACTGTCGTAAAAGACAGAGAAAAGTGAGGAAAAGTGAGCTCAGGTTTGACCTAGCACTTCATAAACCCAGTCATGACTGTTCCATTTGAAGCAAGAGTGGACAGCTTCTCTTCAGGCACTTTTATGTTGATTGACAAATCAGCATCTTGAATACACCCTCTGGAAGCAACATGTAGCTTTTTCCTCAGACGTGTAATTTGACCAGATGTGGCAATCCCATGTTACCAAGTGAAATACAGGGCACTGGCATTTGGTTCAGAAGCAAATACAGTTAGGTAGATTGCTGGGCTGCCAGTGGTATGGAAACGTTAGATTTTTTTCTAGGTGCACAGTTTTCTAAAAAAAAAGGGCAAACGTCCCCAGTGACTGAAGATGCCAAACTTGCCTGATCCCTTAGCAGCTGTACGTCCCAGCTGTGTCCGTGTTAGGAGGCAGCATGTTCCTCCTAGCTCAGCGTCAGGGCAGCATGATGTGATCAGAGAAAACTACTCTTGTCACCGTGACCTAAAATCTTGCATAATTCCTTTGGCATGGGGGATCAAACTGTGAAAGTAACTCATACCCCTAACTCTGGAGAGCAGTATTATTTTGCAGTGCTTAATGTCTTCACAGTCCTGAAAGACTGTGATAAAACTAATGATTCTGAGAATTATTTTTCAGGGCTTATCTTGTACTTTAAAGCTACTCATTTTTCTCTCAACCAGGCATAACAATGACAAAACATTTCTTATCTGGATTAATGAAGAGGACCACACCAGGGTGATATCCATGGAAAAAGGCGGCAACATGAAACGGGTGTTTGAAAGATTTTGCCGTGGTTTAAAAGAGGTAGTAACTCAATGAGTTTCCTGTTTGTTTATTGTTGGGCTCTTGCCAGCACTGCTTACTGTGGTTAATACCGAACTGATATCTCCAGGAGCAACAAAATAAAGTAACATCAGTCCAAACAGCAACCCACATTAATAGCAGTTGAAGAAGGAAACAAAGGCAAATTGTTAGCTGAATTGTAAGGAAAAATAGATAAAATGTCTTGTAGCTTTTGTATTGCCAACTTCGGCACTGGCTGGCTAAAGAAATATCCCTTCCTTGCCACGTTGTGTCTGCAGGCTGTAAAAATTCATAAATAAAGCATTTTATTTTGGAAGCCCAGCCTGCTGATTCTAATCCCTGATTCTGGGAGCGGAGTGGACGTTGCTGAGGTTGTACACAGGACTCAGGAGGTAGGACTTCCGGCCTCTCCGACTACTTTGGGAGGATACTGGGTTTTGTGATTAAAATGTTACAGATTGATAGGTAGGGCTCCTGGATGTTATTCTGCTACCGCTATTCATAAAGAAGAAGAAAACCTCATAGAATGATGTTTGAGTTCAAACGGTTTTGTCTAGACAATCCAGGCATGGTTGCAGTTTGGCTGTGGGCCCAGTGCAGTCCTGTGTACTGCTCTGGCACAGAAAAAGTGTTTTAACACAGAAAGAAGATTCTACTCTTTTCCACATGCAACACTAGCAAAAAAGGCACAGCAGAGTAGGTGATGTGTCAGAACTTTCTTCTCCACTCTTCTTGTCCACATCATCCCTAGATGCGTTGCCGTGATAGGTGATACCCTAGAGGTTAAGTTACATAAGGTTGAAATTGGCTTCAAATTGTCTCCAAGACTTTAAGAATAACCAGGCTGTATAAAACAATTATTTCTCCCCACTGGGGTCCTTGACATGCTCAATTCACCTGCACCAGAGAGGAACAGTGTTTATATCCGTCATACTGCTTTTGTTCCTCAGTGTGGAACTGCATATTAGGCCAGCTCAGGACGGCTTCCTTCATTCCTCTCCACCGTGACAAAAGAACCTTCATGCCAGCTTCACTGGCTTCCCAGAGATTGCTCTGTCTCAGGGAATCCCTAAACGTTGTAGCGCTGATACAGTAGAGCACTCCCTTCCATATCACTTCACAGCCACCAGCACAGACCCTGGCCTGCAGAAAGTACAAGGCAAAGTGGGCAGAGCAGGGAACTACAACCTCTGACTGTGGATGTGGTCCCCAAGAACCAGAAGGAGGTAACTTCAGAGCATCCTTAGGAAGGTTTGAGTAGGTAGTGGGTTTGGGAACACGGAAATACAAAAGCACTTAATGGATGCTTCTTTGGCATCTGAGTGGTTCACTGGGATCTTTTATGCTTCTTGTGTATGCCCATAACACTGGGCAGTGGACAAGATTGCAGCCTAAGTGACACGGCTTGTGGATGTTGTTCCCAGGTTTGCCTCTGCTACTGTGGTTAGCTCAGGTTCAGCAGAAGTGGACCTATGGGCCTTGCTGTGAGAAGTGGTCTGATAGCTCTGTGAACTGTCAAAAGGAGATGCCTTGAGGCAGGAAGTTAGATCTAGTTTTTCACCATCAATTCTGGTGTCCTTGCAGACTATGCAAATGATGTTAAAATAGTCCTTTATTTTGCATCCTTCTGCAACATGGAAGTATGTCCTATATTGCAGAGGTCCTGTGAACCTGAGCTGGTATGAGTATCTGATTCTCTTCTGGCAGTGAATTTGCTGAACTGAAACTAGTGGAATCACAGATGTAAGTCTGGGATGTGTAGCTGAGTGGACAGAATAGTGGCCTATTCAGAGGTCGATGGACCTTTATGATATTTCTGAGGATAATGATTTCAGTCTCCTTTTCTAATTGGGTTGGAGATCTACCAATGAAAATCATTACATAGTTGCCATATAGTCATCTTACAATGGAAGCAGGGCTGTTAAATTTAGGCATTTAGAAATGAAGTTTCCTGCCCCCTAGAATAATGTGATCAGCTTGAAAATTACATGAAACTGCACTTCAGCTCCTTTTGTTTGCTCCATAGCGTTTGAGACTTTTGGGCTTGTGTTTTGCAGCGTCACTCCCAAAACACCAAGGCTAGAAACTAATTTTTATTCTAAATAAGTAATTCTTATGTAAAAATTTGGCTCCCTGGGCTAGGGATATACAAAACCATCATGACAGGGAGACTTGTGATAAAGTGACAAGGAGTTTGAAAGCTAGTGGTAGTGAGCAACCGATGAAGAGATCCTTGTTAACTTCGCCGGGGACCTTGGTGCCTGATGAGTGCAAAGGTTTGCATCAGATCCAAGCCACACTCTGCTCAGGCTTATATTTATGCACCTCCATTGGTGTTAGTACAGTTCATCATCAACATAAATACAAGGTGAAAAGAATTTCAGCTATAAACAAGTGTCGGAGGATGAGACATTTGTATGCATCTCTGTCTTTTTCCTTTCTCCTTTTTTACCTTCACAGGTTGAAAGATTAATTAAAGAACGAGGCTGGGAGTTCATGTGGAACGAACGTCTTGGATATGTTCTGACTTGTCCTTCCAACCTGGGAACGGGTTTACGCGCTGGCGTCCATGTTAAGCTGCCAAAGCTCAGCAAGGTACATAAGTCATTTAAAAGGCCAGTGACATAAGTCAGCTCTTCATCTGATTTATAAGGGAACAAATGAAAAATGACAGCTTACAGTGATCGCGGGTTGGCATGATGTGTAACAACAAGGTCCTAGGGATAATGCACGACTAATGGAGCATACTTTTCTTCTGCAAATTATTGTATTTGTTATGGAAATTAATCTGTTCAGCAGACAGCCACCAAGACAGGCTGTAATCCAAAGACAGAGGAAACTATCCATCTCCGCCTGTCTTTTTGGGGATGCTATTAAGTAATGGATAATAGCATTACAAGGAATCAGCACAATAAAAAGGGCAAAAAGCAATAAGCACAAACCTATTTCTTCTGTTAGGATCCCAGGTTTCCGAAAATCCTGGAGAACCTGAGGCTGCAGAAGCGCGGCACTGGTGGCGTGGACACGGCGGCTGTAGCAGATGTATATGATATCTCCAACCTAGACCGCATGGGTCGATCAGAGGTAACCTGTTCTTTTTTTCCTTGCTTTTAACACAGATCTGTACTTACATGAGTCAGCTTCCCTCCATTTGGGTTCACTGTGGTTTTAGTCACACCACTGACTTCAGCTACAGTGGAGCTACAGCAGTTTTTACTTCTGGTGAATCTGATCCAGTGAAAATGCTTCAACACTGGAAAATTACTAACATGCATGAAGTGTTTGCCAAATATTCGTTTATGAGAATGGGAAAAAAACCCAAAACATGAGCAAGTTCCATCAATACAACTTGTTTATGCCATGTGCTGAGGCTCTCTGTTGAGAGTGCGAAGCTACTGGGAACATCTGGCTGTGGCAACAGAATTCCCTCAGGCTGATGTTTCTCCGCATGACAGCACAAACTCGTAGACCCGACTGCCTGCAGGAGTACACAGCTATGAGCTGGCTGTCCAGGCTCCCTGTGGTGCCGGACATGAGTTAGGTGTCTAAGAATGGGGTTCACTGAAGGCTGTATGCTGGGCACGGAGCTAGCCACTGTGCCTGCTGCACCCACTGTGAAATGCTGAGGAAAAAGATAGGGACTGAGTCCCAAACCACTCAGGGAATCAGGCACTGAAATCAAGACTGGGTTAATGTGTCATTTTCCTTTTAGGATTCACCATTATGCGCTTTCTTTACAGGTAGACAGCAGGGCTAGGCTAATCCTTTTACATCAAAATAATGCATAAGGAGGAGGTGGTGCTATGTCCCCATGTCCAGTGTAAAGCTGAGCAGAGGATGTGGGAGACCTGGGTTTAAATCAGCCCTCTGCTTGCAGTGGAGCAAAGATTTGAACTGTCATCTCTGAGCCCTCTCTGTTGAGCTGTAGGCTAAGATGAGATGGGTTAGATTCAGACACGTCTTTGGAAGCTACTTCAGTTTGAACTGAACCACCGGGGCAAAACCACCGGGGCAGAAATAGTGGAAATACCCCCTAAAGCCTGATGGCAAGGCTGCTCACGTGGCAGACCCAGGTCCCAGAACTTATTCCAGTTTAAGTATTTTATAAAGCAGAAGAGCTCCTAAGAGCAAATCTACTGGAGGATGATGAAGAAACAGCAGTGTGAAAGACTTGCAGCCCCCTTCCATTAGCTCTGCCTGAGCTAAGTCCTTATTCCAAGTCACACACTCTTAAGTTCTGTGGCACAGCTATACAGCTTCCCTTTCCTCAAGGAGATCAGGGAGGAAAGTTGACCCTTGGCCATATCAAGAGCAAATGAGATAAAAAGCAACCTTGCAAGACTGTAAGCCCAGTGATTCTAGCACTCTACCAGTAGATAGGAAATGTAGATTCAAATCTTCTGTCTAACACGCCTTTTGTTTCCAATGTGAGTGCTCTAACCTCTCAGCTATGGTCCACTGGGCAGGCCCTGGTGCGGTGTATGTCTCCTGAGGACTTTTACTCTACTGGACTCCTTTAACAGGCTTGTATGTGTCAGGATTTGAAGGGCTGCCTGCTTGCCTAGCAGCAAAACTTTAATTACCTTGAGGACGTCACAGCAAGTTAAAACTCCATTGCAAAGTAAAGCATAGTGTCAAGGTACATTTACATAGAACAGCAGAGCACTGAAAGGCTTTAACAGCTTAGGTGTGGGTGCATTTTGGCTCTATTACTGCAGCACAGCACCTGAGCTCAGCCTGATTCATGGCGAATTTTCAAAACAGACATAACCCTGGGATAATGCACTTAGATTCAAACTGGTTCACATCCAGGCACCCTGCACTTTCTGCCTCTGGAACAGAGCAAATCTGGGTCTTTTGCACTTTCTTATTTGGACATGCCCTTAAATGTTTTCACAGCCAAGGGGCATTTGGAGAATTTAAATTTTGGAGTTTGATGCGTGTTCTGGCAAGTAGGTAGCTAAGTTCCTTTAGATCTAGCCCTAAACATATAGGAGTGAAAAGCTATTAAGCTGTATTATTTGCAAAAACAGTATGCGACAAAGACATTTATTAATATCTGAAACATCACCATGTGTGCTTTATACTAGCATAACATTAATAATTTAAAAGGATTATGCAGCATGATTAATTAATACAAGTTCTACTGACCGATGGCTTGAACCTATAAATTTGTGCTTATATGGAGATTGCCACTGTCAGCTGTACCTCATATAGTGAGGATTTGAAGAGTTACGCCAATAAGATATAATTCCTACCTAGAAGATCTTAGAATCTAAATAAAACAAGACAAATTCAAGAGCACAGAAATGTTTTATTACAGGACATATTATAGTACATAATAAAATAAATTCCATTATGTAGTAAATAAGTTTGTAGAACTGAATTATGTTCCCAAAGGTGCAAGATAAAATTGTTGGTATTGTTGCTTTGTTTCGGTTACTGGTCAATGCAAACTCAATATGAAATTTCTTTTCTGCTGGAGGCTGCAAATTCAGACCTCTGGTCTGTAAAAGACAACACGATAAACTGCTAAGCCAATAAATTGCTTTATAGTAAAAACAAATTCCTTGAAAATCAGTCACTGTCACAGTAAAGAGACAATGGGATTTAGTTTCTGCATTCAGTTTTAACAAATGAGTCATTAAAGGTTGCTAATGAACCATTTCATGAAGATTAAGAAAAATCAGTACTGTAACTCCCTGGCTGCTGTGGAGCTAACAATGGGTGGGGGGGACCCAGAGTCCCAGCATGTAGTGACATGTGGAAGAATTCTGCTGGGGACAAGACACCTTGTTTTCTTCCCTGATTTTGAAAGAGATTACAAAGACACCACTGCATTCTGCAGTATAGAACTGCAAATTTCGGTGCTGCTCTGGGTCAGAATCCAGTCCCACTATTGCCAGTGTAAATCAAGCGTACCTCAGTGGAAAACAAATGTATTATAGAAAGCCAGCATGAGTCTAGGATGAATCCTTCTACTTCAGAAATGAGGATCCTGGGCTTGATGAAACAGCCTCTCGAAAGCCAACACGCCGCTCAGAATCAGCAGGACATCTTTCCGTGCACAAGGGCAGCCGATGAATTATCATGGTAGGGGAGGGTCATCTGCAGGGGAACGTATGGTCCTGCGGGTGGAGCGAGCCGTGCCGGCGAAGGACTTTAAGACTCCGGTTTGATGAGCCCTTTCAGCCAGTTTGTCTAACTGGCTGCAGCCAAAAGTGTAGCCCCACTGTCCTCCCACATCCAGCTGTGTGAAGGATCCCCTCCTCTCCCACCCCCTGTGCCTCCAGCAGCACGCAGGGCTCCTGCTACCACTGGACCAGGCAAATAAGCTTCCATCTTCCCCTTCTTGTGCCCCAATCCCAGTTAGTTTTTCGCCAACTCTGTGCTCACAGAAATGCTCCTGCGAGTACAGGGGAGGTACAGGCTTGGGAATGGGGAACACACAGCAAGTGAGACTGCTCTTTTGGCAGTTGCAGGTGACCATCACACAGCAGCTGAGCTGGCCTGCTGCTAAGGGTCCAGAAAATGGGGAAGAAGCACTTTTTCCTCCTCAGAATTTGTATTGGGAATGTCATTTGGCAAAATACCAGAGCCTCTCTCTGACATTTGCTGCTTCAGAGAGAGCTGCCTGGTGGCTCTGAACTTGCACGGCACAGCTTTTCAGTTTCTTCGTCCTAATATATGAATGCTGAAAACACAACAGCCAGGATCCACCACCTGTGCCAAGCTGTGGTTCTCAGCAAATGTCTCAAGAGGATCTTATGCCCTCAGAATGGTCACATTTGAAATAGACCTCTAAACTTTTGCCTAAAAATTTTACTTAAGCACTTTATTTAAGCACTTTTTTTTTTTTTTTTTTTTTTACATAGGGATAGGTACAGGAGCAGAATTTGGTGGAAGTAGCTTTAGGGGTCTAGTTGAAATTTTATGCTGTCAGAAGGCCAAAACTCTGACACAGGGCAAAAATAAAAAGGGGTAGGGAGAAGGGAATTACTATGGGTTTCCAAGGGATCAGTGCCTGACCCATACTCCCGTGCTACAGGTTGAGTGATCTGTAGGTCGTGACTGTCCCTGGGTCTGGTTTTACTTGCTATCTTTGCAGCACAAGCCAATTTTTCTTTCCTCTATTAACAGCATTATCTACATCTTTTTTATTTTGGTTGTTGTTGTTGCAGGTGGAGCTAGTCCAGATTGTCATTGATGGGGTCAATTATCTTGTTGATTGTGAGAAGAAACTGGAAAGAGGTCAAGACATCAAAGTACCACCACCATTGCCTCAGTTTGGCAGGAAATGATCTTGCTACCAATGACTGGTAATTGATGGTAAATATGGCTGCCATTCTGACAGAAAGGCACCTCTGTATATCTCTGTATAAATATCTTGTGTAATAAAACACTACCTGATACCTAATGTCTCGTTAGATGCCTGGTTACACTGGCAAGAAAGTAGTTTTAGCGCAGCTTTAGTAGGATATACCCACCTACAGCCACCTTGGTGTACTCTTTTGGTGGGACTTGCTTCCCTTTTCCGCTTGTCATCTAAGCAAGCTTTACCTAGGCTTTGAACCTTTCTTGGCTGGTGATAAGGAAAGTACTACTTGAATAATGCAAAACCCACAAATCCTTTAATTCTAGCTTATATTTGCACTTAAGGCCATATTTACACAGGTGCTTCTATGAGCACCTGTTTTGCATTCACAGAACCACCTCTTTCCAGTGACTGTCTAGGCAGCTGAAGCCTGTCAGCCTGACGGGCAGGTGCTGCAAAATGCTCATTGCATTTTTGGCATTCACTCCATGTTCAACAGTTAATTAGAGTAGGCAGTTGCACATGGCTTCAGTCTCGCAAGTTCCTCACTTAACCTGTCTTCTGGAACTCACTGGTGCCTCTTTATGGGAGCTATCTCTTCTCTGCTCTGCATGCAATCTTCTTTACCATGTCATCCCAAACCCTCGGACTTTTTTAGCCCTGAAGAATTCACTAGGTCACTCCTCAGCCCCCACTTCTGGCCTGTGGCTTCAGCAAATTGGCCCAAATAAATCAGCAAGCAAACCAGTTTGCTGCTCTTCTGTATCCAACATAAACCTGCCCAACATGGCCTATTCCAGTCTTTTTCTGCAGCTTTCTGGTCCCAGGTAATGGGGCCTAGGCTCCAGCTAACTGTCAGTCATCTAAGTGCTTAGGATGTTTTGACACCCTGAGTAAAACCAGCTCTGTGCTCACCCACTATTCCATGTGGTGAGCAGCCTGGTAGAAAGAAAAAATAGCAGATGATAACAGTCCCACTACTTTTCTTCTGCATATTGAAACATATTCAATGTTTCATAGTAACCACATTCAAAACACCAGTCCTTCCCAGAAAAAAAAATAATCAAAACATGCCTTCGTAAATGTGCTGTCTGTGTTGCTGTTGAGCTGGGAGTAGTATCAGCAGAATGCATTTCAGATCTACAAGGGCAGCCAAAGGATACTGCCAAAGCGCCCATTGCTACCGTCGGTATGAACGTGTCTAGGGCATGCAGTCCAGTATTCCCCCGAACGAGCACCTTGGAGCTCCCTACAGCACCTCACATAACGTAACTTTGTCAGTGGTAGCTGTGCACTAGGACTAGGTAGCTGGGCTGAGCAGACCATATGCAGCCCTGAGCTAATGTGCTCATAGTGCTTTCAGCACCTCAGCTAGTTGGTCTGCACACACTTATCCAGAGATCTCTAACATCGCTGAACTGTGTAGATTGCCATATAGAGTAGATGTAGAATGCCATATATGTCTTTCAGACATGTTTTTGTCCATTCCATTCCTACTCCGCGGGTTTTCCCACCATTATCTAGAACTAAAGCATACCAAGTTATCCACGGTTCTCTAGCAGTCACAGTGGCACTTCGCCCTTAGTCAGATCATGCCCGAGAAATGTTTTTATTGCTAAGTCTCTTGAAGAACATCCCTCCTTTCTATTAAGCTCTTGAGAAGGCTGGATCAAGTCTGAGCAGCAACTATTCCTTGTAGAATATATGGGGAAGAGTCCTTGCGTTCTTCTGACTGCTTGGGCCATATCCCTCCTGGCCACTGTAGCTCACGTGAGCTTAGTTGCTAGTTTTTGTAGTGAGCGGTTGCTGGTTTAGTTTCTCTGCATATGAGTTTTATAACTCATGCTGTGTTAGCTCTGAGAAAATACTATTGAGAAAACATGTTGGAAACTGATAAGCCACAAGAACAGCCGTACTAGACCAAATCAAAGAGCTGTCTCTCCCAGACACCTATCTCTGACAGTCGCCAAAAACGATTTCCTAGAGAAGACCATAAGAACAGGGTAAGCCTATAGGATACATGTTTTAGCCCTCTAAAACATTTCCAGCCTCCAATCACTTTTAACTCAGATGCAACTTTGGTGCGCTTACAAGTCTCAATGGCTTTCTCTCCATGAACTTCTCCTGTCTACCCTGCAAGTTGTACAGACTTGTAGTGTCTACCCATATTTTGGAAAAAGGTACTACAGCCCTCCAATCTGTTGTGTGCGTATTGTGTTTTGAAAACTGCCGGTCTCCATTTAATTCTCATCTCATGTGATAAGGATTCCCCTAACCAAGTGTCCTTCATCAGAAATCTCCCCATGGAAATCTACTGTAAAATGTTAACCAGATGTAAACGCCCTTGCAGAGGTTCTTCAGTGAGTCATATCTGAAGAGTTGAGACTGGGTAGCCAGGCGATAACCAGTTACAAAATCTTTAAAAAACACAGTTGGAAATTAATTCAGAGCTAAATGGTGAATTAGCAGCTTTTGGAAATCAACAGCATGATGTACTCTTGTTTCTTGCTTGGAAGGAGAGCTGTTGCACATATAGGTTGGAGCGTCCATGTAATTGCTGTATATCCCTCCTCTATGCTACATATATTTCCTAACATTTTCGTACCATTTTTCTAAACAGTGGTAATAGTGGTGGGTAATTCTGGGGGAGGGAAAGAGACTCTTGCTGTTATCACATAGAAAGGAAACAAGTACAACTGAAAATGCTTCACTACCAGCCCTCCAAAACCTTCAGATCAGCACAAAATTCTACTGTGAACCCATGTGCGCTCAGATTATAGCCTCTACTTGCTTTCCTTCCGCTGACTTGTAAACTGTTGATAGGCAGCGTTAGGAAGTCCAGCAGGCAGCCTGTTACTAGAAGCATTCCTCCGGGGTCAATGTTGGAGCTGCTGATACTGTTTTAACATCTTTATTAATGACCTGGAAGATGGGGTGCATTACACCCTCAGCAAGTCCGCTGATGGTGCTAAATGGGAGGAAGCGGCTGATACACTGGAGAGCAAGGCTGCTGCTATTCAGAGGGAGTTTGACTGTAGAAATGAGCTGACAGAAATCTCATGAAGTTCAACAAAGACAAATGCAACGTGCTGCACCTGGGATGGAATAACTCCACGCAGCAGCACAAGCATGTGGACAACTGGATAGAAATCAGCTCTGCAAGGACTTAAGACTCCAGGCGGCCAGCACGTTGAACATGAGTCAGCAGTATGCCTATGCTGGGCTGTATTGCACGTGAGCGTAGCCAGCAGATTGACAGAAGTGATTATTTCCCTCCATATGGCACTTGTGAGACGACATCTGGAGCAGTGTGTCTAGGTTTGGGCTCCCTAGTACAGAAAATACATTGATAAACCGGAGCAAGACCAGGGCAGGGCCACCTGCGGGAGGTCAGGAGGCTGGAGCACATGATGTACGAGGTAAGGCTGAAGGAACTGGATTTGTTCAATCTGGAGGAGAGAAGGCTCAGGGGAGACCTTATTGCTATCTACAACTGCTTAACTGGAGGATTTAGAGAAGTTTGCATTGCTGAGATCCTTTTCTGCCTATAAAATTATATCCTGATAGATTCAGATACTTATTCTCTATAAATCCTTGGAATTTATTTGAATCACTATTCGTAAGTACTGCAAGAAGAGCTATATGCCATGCCTCAAGTACTTTTATAACCTCTGTGCCAAACATATTAGCGACTAGGGATCAGCAAAAGTAAACCTTCAGGTCATGCTCCATAAGAGCCCATCAGCAGGCCATCAGGCGGTTCGTACAGGCTGAGAGCTGGAGAGGAACTGGCCACTGGAGGACAAGGGAAAGTTGGCACAATTCTCTCAGCTCTACCTGGAAATGGGCAATGACTTTTTGAGAATTCTCCGGTTATAACAGTGAATGCATGTCTGTTGTCTGTTGAAATTGCCATACAAATATTGCTCTAACGATAAATGCATTGTCTAAATGGCCAGTGCGATAAGCGCACACTGGATTTGCAGAGGGGCGCCAAAGGCTGTTGGGAAGCTGCAGTTCCTTTATCCTGCGCTGCAGAAATATCTGGGTAAAGACAGACCTACTTTTTCAAGGCACTTACAGGCTAAAAGAAGAGGCAGAACAGTGGATGAGAGAAACACAGGCTGAAAACATGGAAGAAGAGAGCCAAGGAAAACAGAAGTTGCACAGTTTTCAGCCAGTTGGGAGCATAAATACTTCTACTGGGAGATACATGCATGGATACTTAAGCCCAATTATTTGTGCCAGGCCTGAAACAGGTTTGGAGTTATATGTTGAAGTTAACGCATGCTGCGATTGGCCCCTAGAAAAGCCAGCTCTTGGAACAAGCCAAGGGCCTGGCTAAGGATCACTGGCAATGTACTGGGAAGAGGTGGCTGAGGGAAGCCAAGCCAGGACCTGAGTCAGAGGCTGCACCAAGGAGAGGGAGCCAGGAAGCTCCGGTACAAGGCAGAGCCCAGGGCAAGGAGCAGCAGGCGTGCAGCTGCCTCAGGAGGAGGAAGAACAAGTCCGGCTCAAAGACAGAGCTGTGCTGGCAGCGGCAGCAGCAGCAGTCCAGGATACCTGGTGAGATCGCCTCAGGCGCGTGAGGCGCCCCACCAGTCAGTCAGGCTAACCGGCCCGGTCGCTGCGCGTCTCACTGCAGTTTGGTAACCTGAGCCAGACTTGCCATAAAATATTTGAACAACTGAACTGAGCGTTTCAATCGTGACCCGGAAACTGAGGGTTATGGCTCAGCTGGGCATTCATGATGGGATTTAAAGAGGGTCCCAACCAGTTGTTTGGCAGGAGGGACTTAGGGAAGGGATGAGACCATGTTATAATACTTTTCTATACTTGAGAGCGTACGGTGGCCGTGGCAGCGCAGCAGCCGGTGAGTACAGCCGTACTGCCGGCTGACCCCCCGCAGGGGCTCGGCTGCTGCTGGCAGTTACGCAGGGCTCTGTGCCGGGGCTCAGGCAAGGGCTGCGGCAAGACAGGGGATGCGAAGAGACAGAAACACGCACATAAATACTTTCAAAAAGTGAACTAAAGGTTGCCTGTGCTTGGTAACTGAGCTCCTGAGTCATGTCATGCAAATTACAAATTTCCACGTATTACCAGGCCAGTCTCATAGGACTTATCGATCTGAACTACAGAGTAAGCTATTGAGCAAACGTGCATTGTCAGGAGCGCTTCAGTTTTCTGGTAAGCTATGAGGTCTCTCTCTGATATGAGCTGTTAGTACAGGAAAACCATGTAACAATAGCACATTTACTGAAACACTGTTGTTGTTTTTTGTTTCTCTCTGGGAAATATAATATATTCCCATATAATATATTATATATCATATACTAATATAATGAGCTAGAGCAACAGCTTGAATGTAGAGGCTGATAAACTGCTCAGCGTGGTTGAAGACTGACCTACTGGGATACCTCTGAATTTTGGCTTTATTCCATGCACTGGTCTTCACAGGGCGCATGGAAAGAGCAGACAAAATTCATACTTCACTTGGAGGGGTCCCTGTAATTAAGACCTTGGTGGGGGGAGCAGGTGCATACAGTCGACTTACCTTCTGAAGTCGGATTTAAAAGCTTAACAGCCAAGCCTGTAGCTATGACGGTTGTGACTGATTTCACTTATGACACCTTATACCTAAAATCAAGCGCTGACCTAACAGGAACTGACTAGACCGACTTAAAAAGCCCATGAAACTGTCACTCTTACCAGACTAATATACATCTGAACAGACCTGATGTCAGTTTACTGCGGAAATATTATCCAAAAAGGAAGTAAATAACATAGGGAATTAATTACAGCTAATATTTATATGCAGAATTATTTTACTAATATGATTTGTTGGAATGTAATTTAAGACCTGCCAAATAATTATTATTCCTCTTTTTCTACTGTAATTCCTTTTACAGTTTACTTTCAGCTTAAGGCCTAATTAAAAGATTAAAGACTGTAAGCAGCCATTTCTTTTGCCTGCAAAGATGCTTGAAAACATGACATGCACTGAAGTGCATTAGGTATGGTACAAAAATCCTATTAAGTCGAGTCTTCCAAAAGGGCACAAACATATAATCGTCTGTTGCACAGCACATGGCTGCTGATTGACACTGCATTTTTAATTCTCTCAAAATAAATTAAAGAAGAAAATTGGGTTCTTAATGGAAAAATACTTGCTACATTACAGTAATGTGATTATCAGTAAAGTAGGGTAATAGATGAATTTTGTTCACCTATCCGTTTTTCTGGGAACTCACACAGTTCCTAGACAAAGAAAAAAAGTCTATGACTTATGATGTCAGCTGATTTTAGCTTTTTTTTTTGCACTTGTACATTCTCATTTGAAATGATAATGTTGTCCATAGGTTTTCTGTCTTTCTCTATATATCTGTCTAGCTTTCATTCCAGCCAAGCAGGGCTTTTTGTAATTATGCTTTCTGAACCACGATTTCGTCTCAGTTATATTGACAGAACCATTTGGCATCAGTGGGATGTGCAGAGTTATCAGAAAAATTTGAGCACCTTAGGGACATGAGTAACAGCCACATTTGAAAATAATAAATATAAATAAATATAAATATAAATAATTAATGTGTGCATTTTAAGCCTAAAAAGACCTGTATGTTGCTGAGACTAGATAGCTAGCTAAATCTATCACCAAATATATGTCTATATTATAATACATACACATAGGTATGTACATATGTATGTATATGTATGTATGTTGCCCCCATATACACACATACATAAATATATATATAAGATTGTATATATTATACATATTCAAGCTGTAACTATATTTTGACTATCTAGTGAGGTGGACTTCCTTCCTCCAAGCCAGAACACCTCCTCAAGCCAAACCAGTCAAGAAAGCAAAGACAAACTACTAATTCCAAAAGCTGTTAGTGGCAAATCTTAAGAATATATCCGGTTGCCTAACTCCAGCTGCAGTCAAAGAGGAGACTCGTAAACAGGAACCAGTTATCCAAATACCTTTGGGCGTTGGTTGCGATATTTGATATCATACAGCGATCATTGGCGTGACACTTGGTAAATGCCTGCAGAGACTGCTGGCACTTACTTAGACTTTCCTCTGCAGAAATGAGGGGAGCCGATGAACAGAAGTAAGAGGTAGGAGTCATGCTGTAATGATCAGAAGCAGCATGTAGAGCTCTCCCTTACTGCTTAGCATGCCTAAGGAATCTCTGCCTATATGTTTATTTCTGCGTGATATTTGAAACTGTTGTTTTATTTTATTCTGTGAAACACAGCAGCTTTATTTTAAGTACAGTCAGTACTGTAGGAGGAAGAGTGCATTGCATCCCAATAGGTGCCAGTAAATCGCAGAGGATAATGAGTTCTTGGGTGTCTACTGTACCTCAACAACTATAGAAATGAAAACTTATTCCATAATATTAAGTGACTATCTAAAGTGTAGAACTGTGCTATTTAAGTTTAAAGTCATATAGTTTTTCCCTGTGTGTTTCTGAAAAATCAAAAATTATGATATCCTACAAGAAAACAATGAATCCTTAATGGGGAGCTATCAAAATTAACAAGAGAGAAAATTCTTTGTCTGTCCTGATAGTGTGTCTCTAATAATCCTCCTTCACCTGAATGACGTCATCCAGTTTTTCATTTGGATACGAAAATATTAAAGAGCCGTGTATGTTCACGGTGTAAAGTAACTACATAAAATAGCCAACTGCAGGCTAACGGTGAAAGGCCTCGGTTCATCCAGGCATTTAAGCACGTGCCTGAAAATAAACCTTTAAATATGTAAGTTGACCTAGCAACACATATTTAAGTGCTTGTTGAAATGTCTTGAAGAATGAGAGCAGCAGGGAAGGTCACCGGATGGAGTTAACACAGGGCTGCGGTCAGCTGAGCAGGCTCGCTGAAGACGGGGCATCCTTGCACCGAACAATTGAAATCCATAAATAGTTGACATTAAATACAGAATATGTAACCATTTGCCACAGACAGACAAGAAAGCCGAAAAAAAAAAGGTTCTGTAATCTGTTCAGTTTATGGTTAAAAAAACCCACCACCAACAAAATACATCTCTGTACAGGAGCCCTCAGAATACTGCAGGTCCAAAAGCATTTAAGCAAAAACAGGCCTTACTTGTTCCTTTCTCTGCCTAAGCTTAAATCAAAATAACAACAATTAGGGCACTTCTTCAATAGACAAACCTTCTCTTTTGGGGGTTTACAGATTATAAATATTATCGAGCTGCAGCGGCAGCAATCGGCATCGGCACCCTCCCCCCCCCACTGCAGCAGCCTCCTGAGGCAAGCAGCGGAGAAGCCGCCTCCTAGTTCCCCACAGTATTGCCTTAGCCCGTTTAGGTGTGTTCGTTCGGCCAGGAGCCTCCCAAGAGCTGCTCCGTGAGAGCCAAGATGTGTTTTTTCAGCTGCATTGCCACGATCTAAGTAAACTATGGGCAGCGTGTGTGACCAGGCGGGCTGGAAGGGAGCTTGGAGACAGGGAGCTGTGGGACCTGCAGGGCCAGGCATCCCGCGGTGCCGGGCATCCCACAGTGCTGGGCATCCTGCGGTGCTGGGCATCCCGCAGTGCCGGACATCCCACAGTGCCGGGCATCCCACAGTGCTGGGCATCCCATGGCAGCATCCCTTGGCCATTGGCACCAACACGCTTCCTCTGGCGACGGCCATGGCTGATGGCATGTTGTGGTGTCCCTCGTCCTTGCCATGGACTGAGGAATCAGCTCTGTAAGTGACATGAGCACACCGAGTCAGGCCGTGGATTAAGCTACTTAATATAATAATGATGATCTAAGGAACAGAGAAAAGTCCTTGAAGAAGGGAGGAGGATTCATCTGTGCTTCATTTTGACTCTTAGGCTGCTAACGTTGAGTGATTCAAACCAAACCACAATGTGCCTAGAGATTTCATCCTGAGCTACCAAAGAAGCCACAGGATCTGCTGGACTGGTTTCCCATCTCTATTCCCTCACATCTCCAGAGCATGTACTTCTGTGATGGGTTGGTGAGCACGAAAAACAAATCTGGTAAGTGAGGCTCTAGACTATGCTGTTCCCAATACTGTGCTGTGGACAGGCAATTTGGTATCTCCTAGCATTGTGAATACAGTAGAATGTTTTAAAAAAAAAGGCAACAAAATGCAATGATTTATGCAACTGTTGTCATGCTAATTTTTCACCTGCTACCTATGGACAGCAGAGCTCCTGGGTGACTAGTGTCAAATCAAAACAAAAAGTGCAAATTGTGGTCAAGATCAAAGAAGTGATATGTGTGGGGAAAATACTCTTACAGTGGAAAGGTATTAAACAGCCTTTTCCACTTCCTGTAATCTTGATGGGGGACGGCAAGCAGCACCCATCCTGCCCAGAAGCCTGGACACGCACGAACACACGCACACACACAGAAACTTTTGCAGGCTGCAGAAAAGGCAACATGTTTAGCATTTTTGTAGAACAGAAAGAAAAGAAAGCAAGCCCCTTTTTGTTGGTCTTGCTTATGCTGTTCCTCAGATTTTCTTTATATCCTTTTGTGCGTTCAGTAAGCCAGATGAAGAGCAAGAACAAAATCGAAAGTTGCAGCCAAGTGAAAAGCTGCACTGAAGCAAGAACAGCAAGCAGGCTGTATGCACCAGGAGAAGGGATGCTCTTGTCTTGACTAAATGAAAATAGGTAGGCAGACAGACAGGCAGAGATAACTGAATACGTGTGTGTGTGTGTGTGTTTGTGTGTGTGTGCACACACGTGTGTGTAGTGCTTTTCTCTCCATTTGGCTAACGCCTACTCTTACCCACTGCAATACATAAAATTAATCTGGTCATGTCTGCTCCATACAGATTAGCAGGCACTTCACCCCAGCTGTTTAAAAAGAATTAAGCCTAGCAAGCATTTTAAAATCTTACAACTTGCCAGTACCTGGCTATTCATAAAACACTGCCTCATCCATACAGAGTATACATACTATCTGCAACTGTTACGTGATGCATGCGTACACTATCTGCAACTGTTACGTGATGCATGCGTATGCCCGTGGGATCCCAGCCTGCCTTTATCTTCTTTATCCTTGGCCCAGTGTTGCCTGTTTCTTGTAGCTCTTTCTGCCTATATGAATCAGCTTTGGCCATGATTTTTCATCTGCTGGCTCACTGGCCAGCATGTTGCAGGAACAACTAGATCCTGGTGTTGTGGTTGAGCTGTAACTTCATCAGCAATTTTGTTATTTTTAGTTTAAAATGAAAACATGAGTCTCTCTGGTTTTATTTCCCATCTTACTAAAAGTGACTCTTAAATGGTGTTCATTGATTATTTTTACCTGCAATACATGTATTCCAATTATTTCCAAATCTATGTTGGTTCTTACTGGCAGTGATGGAGTTTAATAGCAAAATCAATGTACTCTTTGAGCACATCTCCCTCTAGCGGATGCAAAGCCCCAGAAAATGAGCGAAATACAGCAAGGCAATTTCTCTAGAGAGACACAAATATTAAAGATAACTAATAAAGAAGGAACGGTGTCCAGCTGCTTTTGTAACACCATCTCTATCTGCCCAGGAAAAGCAATGGAGATCTAGTGAAATGCCAAAATTACATGAAACAGGAGACTGAATTGAGAGTAATTGAGAAGAAACTCTTATTTTATTTATGAACATGTATTTCGTTCCTATGCAGGGACTTCCAACAATATAGTCCTGGAGATTTACTTTGTGAACCTTGGGGAGGGGAGGGTTGAAAAGAGAAATATATCATACATTATATCTCAAAAAGCTTTGTTTCTTGAGATGTCCAGTGTGAATTTTTCAGCTGAAAGGTTTGAATTGGCCTCACTGCTACGTGATGGAGGTAAGGGACATTCTGATGTCCTGGCATCAGCCTTGATGAAAGATGAGCACAGCCTAAATGAAAATGGCTTTACTAAAGGGTGTGTGCATTTAACGTGATGCAATTGCACCAGCACAGTTTCCCATCCGCAAAGAGGGTCTGGTATAAAAATGTGAACTGTGCAAGTGTCAGAACTGAGAGAGTACAGCTGCACCCAGCATGGATTTACTGGAGGAGTTTCCAAGGACCACGGCCCCAGCATTAGGACATTGATAAATGTTTGGCTGCACGATGGACTGTGCCTGAGCTTTTACAGGTTCCCCTTCCTTCGCAGCTCTGTTGCACCCTGCGCTGTGATTGAGGGGCACGGCACAGTACACAGGCATTTGCGTTGGCTGCTCTGGGGGTGGAGCAGTATTCCCCAGAGCACCGCAGCATGGGAACTCACCAGCTCAGATTGCCAGTACCTGCTGTGGCCGTTCATCCACTCCATTTTGTGAAGCTGATGGTAGGAGGTAGCGTGGTAGGAGGAGTGAGCAAAGGAAAAAGGTAAGGTGCACAAGTATAGTGGCTTCTATATGCACAGTTATGCTGTGTAACTGGAAAAGCTTTCCTGACTTGTCAAACCCTGAGAGTCTTTTTCCTTCAGAAGTTGCTTATTCCCTTCTCCTATTGGTATCTGTCAGAGAGCAGAGAAGGGCGGATGTCAGCGCTGACTGGTTCCTTTTCAGACTGAAAGAGAGACTAGGAGAATAAAAAAAGAAACTTGGCTGGCTTGGCCTAAGCCAAGCTAAGAGATCTCCTAACAAAGAGCTGAGCCCGCTCCCAGCATCGGAGCCAGCCCAGGGACAAGGCAGATGGCAACGGGTTACGCTTCCATGCTCCTCGGCCCAGGCTGGAGCCGCTCTAACCAGCACAGCCCGCGATACTGCGTCAGACAGCACTCCCACTGGGAGAGAGCAGGAGCCAGGGTGGCACTCCTGCCTCCCGTCCCCTCCGAGCAGCTCCTGGCCGCCCCGAGGAGCCGCAGCTGAGTGGGTGACTGCAGGGCCTCGGCGGCTGGCAAGGAGCTCCTGCTCCCACCGCGCTGCCTCGGCACCCCAAGCCCAGCACAGGACTGTGGCCTTTGCTCTCTCTACCATAGCAACGAAGAAGGTAAACGTGACTTCCCTGTAACGGACAGCGGGGAAGAGCGCTACCTGCGCTAAGGAGTCTTTTCACGTGATGCTCGCAGACTACAGATGCAAGCTCCCTCCAGTGGCACCTTTGTTTCAATGAGACAGTACAGAGAAACATGAACACACTTTACTCTTTCCATTATCAAACGAAAGCAACACGGGAGACAATTTTGGTGCGGCAGCTGCGAAGGACGGGAGCTCCAGGGACCCCTACACACGCCGCGGCCGCTGGGTGAGGCAACAAGGGGGCAGCCCACCCCCTCGGCCCTCCTGGCGGGAAGCACTTGCAGCCCCGCTGAGCACCAGCCCGCTAGTACCGCAACGCCTTCACCTCGCTCCCCAGGGGCGCACTCGCAGCCCTCCCCACGCCCCCGCCACCCCCAGGCCCTGCCGCAACATGGCGCCCGACGGGCAACGCGCCAGGCCGGAGGCGGGGCGGAGGGGACGTGACGTACCGTGACGTGTACGCGAGACCCGCGAGACCCCACCCCCCGGCGGCGCGAGCCCTTCTTGCCTCATCCCCGCCTACGGCCGGCTGCGGCCACCCAGCTCCACTTCCGGTGCGCGGCAAGGCAAGTGGCCGGGCGCGGCCGCTCTGTTAGAAAAGTCTCTACTGCCTCGGCGGACTTGGCGGGTGAGCGGGGTCTCCGGGGCTGCCCCGGGGGGGTGGTCCGGGCCGCCCTGAACCCGGCGGCGCCTGCGGGGATCGGCCGCCCCCTGGCAGCGCCGCCGCGGCCCTGGGGGCGGGCGGCCGCCCTGACGGCGCCGGGCCGGGCCGGGGGTGGGTCGGTCCGTCCATCCGTCGGTTGGTCGGTCGGTCGTTCGGTCGGTCGCGCGCGCGAGGCCCCGGCAACGGTCGCGCGCCGCGTTGTGCCGGGCCGGGCCTTTGCCTTGTCCCGCCGTCTGCTCTGCCTGTGCCGCTCTCGTAAACGACTTTACTGTTGTTTCTGCGCCGTAGAAGATCGGCCCCGTATGGGAGCAGGGGCTGCGCTGTGTTTGCCTTCCTCCTTGGAGCGTCTCTCTAGGTTCCTGTGTTAAACTTAATGCGTTTTCTCGCTGCTGTTGTGTTTTTTTTTTTAAGCTTTCTAAGCTGCTCCCGGGACAGTCATGACTAGATGGGCTCGTAAAAATGCTGCGCACAGCGAAAAAGCGCTGGATGCTACGCCTTGGGAAGAAATGGTAAAGGGTTCCTCCAGGGAGACAGCGAAGGGTAAAGAAGGAAATAACTCAAGTCCTCTTTCTTTAAAGAAAGAGCAAGAAAAGAATAAAAAGAAGAATAAAAAGAAAAAAGACTATCTGAATGAAGATGTTAATGGGTTTATGGAGTACTTAAAACAGGCTTCACAGGCTGTGCGTAAGGGAGAGGTGATAGAAGCAGACAGCCCAGAGGTGAGGGAGGAAGTAGCAGTAGCCTTGAAGAAGGACAGGCGTCGGGAGGGAAGAAGACTGAAGAGGCAAGAAGCAAAGAAAAATGCCATGGTGAGTTTTGTTTTGAGCTGTGTGTAGTTTTGTTTCCATAGCTCCTTAAAAACTAGGAAAAAAAGCCCACTGTGAAAAACGCATATTCCTTACCGCTTGCTGATAGCGTCAGGAGAAGATTATGTAAGGAGATGAGGTCTCTTATCTGGTTAGAAGCAGACCACACACTGCATGATGTTTTGAGTTAATAAAAAGTGAGTTTAAATATCTCAGCTTTAAAACGAATAGTGAGTTTCAACTTAAGCTTTAACCTAAAGGATGGCTCTTCTGGCTGCCCTGTTCTTGCTACGCTTGGAGTGATGGCCAAACCCTTCTTGTTCCTTAGGTGAATCTAATTCAGTACATCTCCTTATATGATTCATCTGCACAATTTTCCTGTCTACCTTTGTACTTTCTTGTTATTCTGGGGCCTCTTTCTGCAGTACCCTCTGCTTGAGAATTGTCATGAGTTTTCTAGCTAACTCTGGCACTATGTAAAAGCAGTTACCTGTATAACTTTTGCTGAATGTGGACAATAGTGAAGAGAATCTAATAATTTATCTGAGCCATGGAAGTTTTTGCTTATAAATAAGTTGTAGGACTGGTGCAACGTTGCTTGTGTGTACTTTTAGCACTTATAGCAGTAATACTTAAAGAACTTTGAGAACTGTGCTGTAATTGGAGTCAAATATCATCATTCAGCTAGGGAACTCAGTTATTGATGAGTGGATGCCCAATATGAAATTTCTATCTGTACTGTTGATGAAAGGAAAAAAGTACCCATAAGAGTGTGGTGTAATGACTTCGACCACTGACAGCTGGTTTGTGACATGCTGCACTGTCTCTTTTATCTAACTACTTAATGTACTTTTTCCATGAGAGAAAATCCCTGGGATATGTCTGCCTTCTAAAAAGCCTGAAGGCCTTAATCCACTAGGAGTCTCTTGTCTTTGCGGGCCATTCATGAGAGAGATTGTTACTCTCACCTAGAGATATATATCTGGTAAAACCCTCAAGGTTTCAGTCAAGAGGAATAGCGGTCTAGTGAAAACCTGCTTGATGTAAGTGCTAATTAGGTCCTAGGAGTAAGTTAATTCTTTAGTAATGCTACATGTAAGTGCTGCGTTCTGCTTTGTGAACTGATACGAAAAAGTATGTAACTTCGTTTTTATTTTCAAAGGTGTGTTTCCACTGTAGAGGACCCGGCCATGGGATTGCTGATTGCCCAGCTGTACTTGAAAGCCAAGATATGGGTACAGGAATCTGTTACCGATGTGGATCCACAGAACATGAAATCACCAAATGCAAAGCAAAAATAGATCCAGCTGTTGGTAAGATTCAGAAGTTTGTATTTCTCAGAGAGCTTTGTCTGGGTTTTCTGACTACTGAAATACAGGCTTTTTTAGTAAATTAACCATTCTGGGGACATAAGTTGACATGTTTCAAGGAATACATGATTATAACAATGGATAATACAGCGTATAGAAAGTTAGTATAATTATAGTGTATTCTCTGGGGAAAAATTGTGACTGTAATAAGCTTTTAATATGCACCATAAACTGCATGGGATTTTTCAGGGGCATTTCCATACGCAAAATGTTTCATCTGTGGTGAGATGGGGCATCTTTCAAGGTCATGTCCAGATAATCCCAAAGGATTGTATGCTGAAGGTGAGTGTAACAATTTATTGAAACAGAAACACTTATTTTATACTTATCTAATGAAAAACAAAGGAACAGGTCTATGTACAGTACTGCAAGTGAATAGGGGATCCTACTAAAAAGAATTTCCCAGTATCTTCTACGGTAAATAAAAGTAACTGGCAGTTCTGAGGAATCCAGTGTTAATCTTCATTACCTAGGGATTTCTGTTTTAATTGTAAGTTTAGTGTTAGACAATCAGCTCAGATGCAAAGTATGAGAACTTACTTGTCCTTGCAATTTCAAGAAGGGCACAAAGCGTGGCTAACTGGATTGTACATGTTACAGTGTGAAAGGGCGGTACAAACTTGGGATCTCACAAATTGAAAAAGGTGATTTTATAACGCCTTTACCTTGGAAGACTAATCACTTTAGAGACATTGCACTTCTTTCAATGTTTGGATTATGAGTAGAATTCATATTTCAGTACCTATCTATCAGCAGCTCCTATGAATTTCAAAAGTCACTTTGAATGGTTGTATTTCAGCGGAATTCAGCTGCTTTTCTCAAAAAGAGAGCTTCAAACAATTCGGAAGTATTCAATATGTGGTGATAGAAATTTGTAGTTTTTGGTGTTTTACAGAGCACCGTTGATTACTAATGGCTCTGTCTGAGACAGACACTGATACTGCTGGTGTGTGCAGGCTTTTAAAGCTGGTTGCTCATCTGCTCCCCAACGTCATATTGTACCTAGGAGTCTCGACCTATCTAAAGGGACAATTCTTTATCTGGATTTGTACTAATCTTGGTATGTGGAGCGTGTACAGAATTTGTTGCTACAGAAAAGTAGAGCAAGACTTTACGACATACAAATAGGAGTAAAACAAACTTTCTCCTGGGATGATTGAAAACTTTCTCTTTTAAAAGGTGGCTGCTGCCGACTTTGCGGCTCTGTGGAGCACTTCAGAAAAGACTGTCCAGAAAATCAGAACTCAGGTGAGATGCCAGGAAATGATGAATGATGGTGTTTGAATGCACAGCGGAGTAATTTGCATTTACTGCTTTGCCTGGCTTTGGTCAGGAAAAAAGAGGACTGAGAAGCATGCTTGAAAGTACCGAAGATGACTTTCCTTTGGGAGTATGTATGTATAGTAAGGTGGTGGAGGGGAATTAAGTGGCTAGGCAAAACTTGAACTTTAAAATTAAAAAAAACTAGCTGGTGTGTTTCTGAAGGTGATATGAGCTAGTGTGTATTTGTTAGCCAGTATTTTTACTGCTGTTTGCATCTCTAGCAGCTGTAGAAGAAAACTCATAAAACTGGTTGCTTCTTTTGATTTATTTGGGAAGTGACAGAACTCAAAATAATATCAGTTGCAATATGGTAATGGCAGCTGGGAAAAGCTTCATGTGGTAGGCAAATGTTACTCAAGACAGAGGTGGAGGAAGAGGAGACTAGAGATTTGTCCTACCCTAATGCCTCTAGGACAGAGGGTGATGGAAAGAGTTAATGTATTTAATGTATTTGTCAATAGAGGAAAGGAAGAAACTTTTTTGCAGTAACAAAATAATCACTTAGTCCTATGTCAGGCTGATAGGAAAGATCTACCAGCTAATGATAAGCTGCTTGCTTACATGTTCTGTTAACCTGTGTGGGTGGAAAGATACCTTATAAACTTGCCTGGCTGATTAAGCTCAGTTCTCTGAATCAAACATATGGTTTTATATGCACCCTAACTTCAAGTAATGCCAATGATAGGAGGTGCTTTGTTTGAAAAAGGTGCTTCCATTGTTCACTGATCATTCTGGACAAAATATGTACTTTTTTTCCCCCCTCCCACTTAAATCTCAGTTTGCACTGAATTCAGCAGCACTTGTTACATGTGGTAATACCTTTTTGTAAGGCATTGATTTGTAAAAGGGTGATGTGATTTGCAGATGACCATTACGGACTAAGGGCGTTTTTTTTTCCCCTATGCCATTGCTTTTGGAGAGGGGAGAAATCTGTGCTTACATCCACATATATACTTACTCTATATAGCGTTAATATAAAAAATATAAAATATGCTAAGGGCAGCAAAACCACAGAACAAGATTGTGAAGATTGATGCTGGTATTGAAGTGATTGAACAGTTGTTTTGGGTTTTGTTTTTTTCCCTCCTCGCTTCCTTTGTATGGCTTATAGAACGTTTGGATTAATAATATGCCATAAACCACTGTAGAATTTACATAGGAAATATTTAGGTATGTGACAGAAGCATATGCTTTAGCCATTGTATCTCATCCTATATCTAGGATATGTCACTTGTTGTCTTACAGAGCACTTGTAACATTCTAGATGTATGCTGGTTTCCTCGCTTAGAACAAGCGAGATTGAGTCTTAACTGCTCTGACAAGAGCTTCGGATATGAGAAGGCAACAGCTGCACTTTGAGATTTCTCCAGATCTCCTTGGCCATGGTAGATTGTTGGGCAGTGCCCACTTAAATGACTGCTGAGACTTGAAAGCTCTATGAGAAAATCTGCCAATTTCTTAGGAATCAAATTCAAACAGTAAGATTTGAAATGTTTCAAACTACTCGGGAATAAATGAGAATGTGGCCCAATCTGGAGTGACCCCAGCTCTACCACTCTGTAAATGGATTACAAGGAGGCTTGGGTAAAGAGTGTACACGGAAGCCAGACAGTGCTATTGAAAAGACCGTTTATATTGACTTTCGCATCAGGAGAGCAGAAAAAAGAACAGAAGAAGGAAGCTGAGTTTCTGAGTAGTGTTTTACTTACGTGTCCGCTGCTGTTGTGTTTTTTTTGAGTGCTTTTGTGCTTCTTGAATGCCACCGTGCCCAGTCTTAATTGTTACTGGGTTTCTGTGGAGCTCTTTATTTTCTATCTGTTTATGCCATTTCTTCACGGGTAACTTGATAAACTTGTTAGTAGGGATATTCTGGTGTCTTTAGACATTAGGTTAAGGATTTAAGCTTTTTGTTTTTGTATGCTGCATCATGATCATGGCCTTTAGTCTTAATTTCTGCTGTGCGTGGTCTTAGCAAGTGTTTCGTAAAGTTTTCTGTTTGAAGGCTTAAGGGATTTTTAGTGGCATCCATTAGAGATGGGTGTGTGCTTCCATGTTCAAAACCTGCAGGTGACCTTGCTGGATTTCTGCAGGCCACGTTTATGGCAAGCTACCTTTGTGTGATTAATACTTTTTGTAAGTTGAAACCTGTACAGATGCAGTAGGAGAAAGGAAAGGAAACATTTGTAGGAAACAGCGTTGCTCAAAGTTGGACCAGCTTATATCACTGAAAGGGAGTCTTCAGTTGATAGTTCTGTTTAGCTAAATAAAGACCAGATTTGGTACGTAAGGAGGCAGGGAAGCGGCCCTTAAGTATTTGCTCCCTCATATGGGAGGGTGCAGTCGTCGTACTTGCTTAGCCTCACCTCTGCACTGTAAAAGATGTGACAGGCCTATGAGCTAGAGGTTAGCAATCAAAGGAAATTTTCTGAATTTTCTGAATTACTGGTGTGCGTGTATATGACAGGTAATGGAAACTAGCAAATGCCAATTTGCAAAGCCAAGGCCTTTGTGCAGGCAAGCTAAGAAAATGCAAGTCATTCTACTGTCTGGGAGTAGAGCTCTAAATTATATGTTAAGCTGGAATAAGTTACCTGGAATCTTTTTTTTCCCTCCTCCCTTTTTGGAAAGTTTTATATCCATAGTGAAGATCTACACCTGCAGTTTAACTTCCCAGAGACATCTTTGTCTTTACACTGATGTTTCAAAACTGGTATTGCTAGTTAAAAATAATTGAATTAATTGGAGCTACGATACCATTGGTAAGAATTGTAATACTCTGAAATCAGTTTGCATTAAGCAAAGTACTTTTAAGTAGACTAGGTGAAGATAACTGACAGCCAGCAGAGATGTTTAGGCACTACAATTTATCATTTCTTCATGTGGAATTACTTGGGTTGCTTTAATATACAGAAGTCAACCCAGATAAACAGTGATTTATCCCTTTGATATTCTTGGTATGATTTGATTTGTTGCCTTCAAAATTAAATTGCCTTTCAGAAAAGAAACGCAGGCTGGTTGATAACCCCCACATAGGTGGCAGTGTTTTTAGGAGAGGTGTGTTAAATAATTAGTACTTAAACAGCAAAAGGATGATGTTGATTGATATGCAAGGGTGTAAGTGGAGATGTGTAAATTTTGCTCAAGCTTAGCTTCCTCATCTTTGTGATTTGGATGAATTGTATTATTCATCTTTACTTTATATCCAGAGATGCTTGAAATACTCTGAAATCTTCATCACAGAGTTATTAGGAGTTATGTTAAGAGTTTCTTTTACATACTCTTTGCATGTCTCTGTGGAGAGTCAAATAGGAAAAGAAACATACTAATGATTTCTGAATATTGAAAAGCTGTGGAAGAAAGTCTGCAAAGCACAAAGAAGTTTTTTAAAAAAAAAAAAAAAAGGTTCTCTAAGGAGAGTTAGTTTCAGGGCTAGAACTAAACTGGTACGTCTCTGGTGAACTAGTGTCAGGCCCTAATAGCTCAGCTCTCTTGTCAAACTAGGACATTTTATATGACGGTAGTGCTTAGCCTTTCCATAACTTTGTGTCTTTTATTCCACAGATCATGTTACTGTCGGGCGATGGGCCACTGGAATGAGTGCAGATTATGAAGAAATTACAGAAACATCAAAGCTGCAAAAAGCAAAAATGAAAGTACCTAAAATTGTTAATTTTTGAAGGCCTCTCTTGTGTACCAAACTGCAGTAACCCTGCATTGCTTCACTTCAGAGTAGTGACCGCACAGGGTGGATTGCTGGTTCCAGTAAACGACCAGACTGCTGCTGCTGCTAAATTTTCTTCCATGTGCCTGATTTTTCCACTTTGCCTCCCATACTCACTCAGCTTACTGAAAAGTTGGGAGCAAAAGATACGCAGCAAGCAGGTATTTTATTTTTGTGTATTTATGCAGAAATACAGCTTTCCCACTCGCTATCGGCTCTCTGAAGAGGGAAATCTCATTCTTTTCATAACAGGGATCTGCTTACAGTAACCAAACAGGGTGCGTGCAGTTTATTACAGGGGTTTATGACGAATGGATTTAGGTGGTCAGTAGCGTTGCCTTAGAATACTGTTAGATGAAGGCAATCATGCTGATTTTATTAAGAGTCTTTCTACGTTTCTGTGAAAGGGATCTTGGCTGTTTCCTAAACACTGTTGTTGGGTTCTAGTTTGGTTTTTCTGCCTCCTGCTTTAAGAAGGAAGGATTTCTTGTTCTTGATATGCAAGCTGGAGCAGTTTGATATCAAAGTTATCGGGTAAACCCTAGAGCCTGTATATACAGGCTGTCATGCAGCCTGCCTGACTTTTCCTTTTTTCTAGAGAGCTTGGGGGTGCAATTCCTGTCCTTCATGACAGATCATCTCAGTACGTGAGCTGATCTATCACACGGTTTGTGTATTTTGAGTCAGTTGAGTATTTGCTCACTAAGAGGAGCACAAGCATGCCCTTCCTGTGATATCCATGGTGAAATACAGCTGAAAATAGTTGGAGAGCAAGTGAGCTGCTTGGTTGTTTCCCCTCCTTTGTTCGGGGAAAGAGCTCAAAAATCTTACTCTCCAGTATTCCTGTCCCTTGGGGGTTTGGGAGTAAACTTTTGCTTTGTACTACCCACAGACATCTGCTTAATGGCAGATTTATTTATTTTTAAATGGAGACTGTAGACTATATTTGAAAAACTGATAAATATTACCAAAGTTACTCAAGCCAACTCAAAACGTTCCTGCAACAGTGCTCCAAATTCTGTAGTAACTCAGCTAGTGCAGCCAACTGTGATAGTCTTTCATTTGTGTCTAATCATCATCTCAGAACAGATTTTTTTTTTTTTTTTTTTTTAAACAAAGCAGCATGCTGTTACTAGAGACGTGCACCCAAGCTAACCTCACTTGCTGTGTTTCAGGCTGAATGGTGTCTTAGCACAATGCTGAGGCAGTAGGTGCTATTTAGGATATCCATACAGTGCCTCTCTGTGCTGTGTACACATGTGCCATGTACCTTGAGAAATCAAGCTTTTTAGTGCTGTATTACTGTTGTGGTTGCCATGGGACAAATATAGTACTTCTGTGCCCCCCAAAATCTTAAATGCGTGCCTTCTGAAAATTTACCTTGCATGAGCCAATAACAAGCAACAGTACTTGAAAGAAAGCTACACAGTGATAAAGCTATTGCTTGAACAGAATTAATTTATCCTTTCAATGAAAGTGTTAATTGTCCATATAGTGGCCTTGCTGAGAACATGGAGTAATACGAGACAGTAAACTGACTTCAGGCCTGGGTTTTGTGAGGCTTAGGAACAGGCACAGAACCTATGGGTTTGGAATGCAAAGAACAAATACAGGAATTCAATTGTCTCGATACTTTCTGTATTTGTACTTTTTAAAAAAATAAAATGCTGATAAATACAGTAAGAAGTACTGTACTTTAGGTTTTCTGGAGCTGCTCTGGATACAAAGGTGCTTAAGTTAGTTAGCTAAGCTAGGCTATGTATATTCAGATTACTAGAAGTGGCGCACACATTCAAGTGGGGGAAGGGGAGTGGCTATGGATGAAATGAAGGATTAATTACAGAGCTTCAATTCAGCTGTTGAAGTTCAAAGTAATAGCACTTTAATATGAATGTATTTTTTTTTTTTTTTGCAACAAACCTGTATCCTAGCCTAAAAGATGCTTCCATTGATATGATTCTCATGTAAGAAAGAGAACCGCTGTCTTTTCAGATTACTTCCTGTGTTTAAAAAGTCCCTGATGTTGTAATGTGTTCTTTTACCTAGAGTTGTTCATCTGAAACCATGCACCTTGAATTCTATAGTGGTATCAAACACTTCTGAGATACAGGGGGAGTGTGGTGTGCAAATTGTGGTTTCAGTGAGCAGCCTGCAACCTGGTGCATGTGATGTTCAGAATCAGAGGAAGAGCTGTTTTAAGGTAATCATCAAACACATTTGCTTGCCTGTGCTGGATAAGTCTAAGCCTCCCTTTTATTCCTGTTCTCTGCTTCAGTGACTGCTGAGGAAAAGGACATACTGAAAAGGTTTGCAGTGCACGCCGTATAACTATAGTTATAGAGCTTTACAAGTTAAGTCTTCACTTCAGTAACTGTTAGACAGAACTATTTGTTAAATGCCCCCACTAATAAATAGTTTCTTTAAGTGACTGCACAAAGGATGTGTAGTTACAAGAAGGCTATCTGAAAAGCTGTTGTAAAAAGTGCTGCATGTAAAAATATGCTTGTACCTGCAAGCAAATTCAAAGTTAGACAAATAATTAGAACTTAAGGAAAGCCTTGCGCTACCAGAAGCCTCCTGAATCTCCTTGTCTTAAAGTTGGCTAGCATTTGTTATGGAGTACTTATGCTATGTAGAAAAGATACTAACCCATATGCTCTTAAAGATCTGTAGCTGTATTCACAAAGAGGTCTAATGCCTACATGTCAGGGTCAGAGGGCTGAACCTGCAGGCCTGAATTAGGCAGCTATGGTTTCCCTAGTGGTATCGGTATTCTGCTGATGCACATATCCCAGCCTAGAGCTCGTCCCTTTCAGAAACAGCGTGTCATCCAAGAGCAGCCAGATTCAGTTTGTAGTAGGACCTCATGGGATGTTCAGCACAAAAACAGTACCCCCCCATGGGCCTTGCACTTCTCCCAAGCACCTGCCCCTACCACTGTGTATAGTGATGTGATCAGTAACTGACCTAATGATGATGAGGATCAAGCAGCCCAGATTGAACAGGGATAGTGTGCATTGGTCCTCTATCCTCACCACCAAAGGAGGACGCACTATTATGTTGGCAGATTAGACATGTATAGGCTCCAGAGACAGAAATCAGGCCACCTATCTCAAAAATGCAAAAAAAAAAAAAAAATTGCCTAGATAGCCCTTGTGGTAGCCCCAAATCTAACTTGAGAGTCTAAGTACCCCTAAAGGCAGGTTATGAACTGACATGCTGCACAGGAAGTCACTTGGCTGATAGGGAATGCTTAGCACAGGCTGAGTCTGGGCACTGCCTTGAAGCTTTTTAGCATGTATTTGGAGCTGAACATTAGGTGTCTCTGTTCACTAAAAATTGGGACCATAGAGACTTACCTGCCCCTTGAGTGCATCTGTCTGCCACCATCTGCATGCAACAAGGGTTAAAGCATGCTGAGTGGGAATGAGAGCTGAGTTCCTGGCCTGCTGCAGCAGCCTGGACCTGCAGCTGTTACAGGCCAGGACCATTCCCATACTACCAACCAGCTGAGTTAGGAGGAGGCCAGCAGGGGCCCAGTAGTGTTCCTGCTTTGGAGGGGCTGCAGCCCTCCCTGCCTAGACTTATGTATTGCATTTTATGCATGTGATGAAAAACCATGCTCCACAGTTAGGATCTAGACCCAAAATCTCCCTTTCAGAAAGAGCCAAAGATCAGGGTCTGACTTGCTTTTTTTAGCAAGTACAAATGCAGTCTTGTGGTGTATGGTGACTGGCCGTGGCCAGTCTTCATTAGGAGCCAGAGAAGCTGCTTTCCCTAATGCTTTGGTTCAATGTAATGCTGTACCAAAGCTAAATTAGTCTTGCTGAGAAGGCCAGGTGACTCATTGTGCTAATACACCTAGATGGCTTCCAGGACACAGCTGGTGTCTCTTCTACTGCACTTGGTAGAGAAGTCACTTGCAAAACTGAGGAACCTGTAAATCATTAGCAGAGCTTTGATTCAGTTCCAGGTTACATGTAAGATCTATTTGCTTTAGTGGGAAGTGAATCAGCCCCCTAGAGCTCTGGCTGTACTATTTAGGAGACTACAGCAAGATGACTGCTACAGTTCCCATGCTCCAATTCCTTTAATTCCCCCAGCCCCCTGCAATTCATGTTGTCAGCAGTTAGATCATAATCTTATCTGTTTGTTTGTTTTTTTTTTAACTAGGGCACTTTTGAGCAGAAAACAAAATAGATGCACCGCAGTAAAACCTCTGAAATCACTCTGAAACCTTGTCATCTGTGCATGACCACATCCAAGCTTATAACTATTCTCTCCGTGCTAGCATAACATTCTTGCATAGAACTTGCCAGCATTTACTCATTTATAGGAGAACTTTTATAGGAGGCCAACTTCCTCAATGTCACTACAGAACAGTCTTTCCAGAAACAAGTCTGAAGGCCTTCCAGAGAGAGAGTTGTAGAAATTATGATGGATATGTAACTCGAGAAACAATGATTTATTGGAAGGCACAGATTAAATAAACAAGCATTAACAGGTAAGGAATAAAGTGCTATTACTATTCTTCATTTGCTTTTCTCTGCCTGTAAAGTATCACGTTTATAACACATCAGACAGTGGTAAAGCTGCTGCTACCTTGCCTAGTTATTTAGACCTGTAAAGAATGGCTCCAAGGTGAGACGAAGAACTTTCATTTACAGTAATCTAATATACTTGCATAATGCCTGTGCAAGATCCTGAGCAGCCAGGCCAGAGCACTGGTAAGTTGCTTGGTTGCACCAGTTCTTTGTTAACTTAAATCAGTTACTACCTCTCTGCCTAACCACTGACTGGATTTCGTTATGTTCAACACAACATTATAATGGTGACAAAGTCTTATGATACACAGACCTATTGGGCCAAGGTCTGCCTCCTTTTATACAAAATAATGCAATTAGGAATATAATCTGTCTCATCTTTTTAAAATTAAAAATTTGAATTTAGCCTAAGGCCAAATCCTAAATCAATGGGAAGTGCAGGTGCTAGATATTCTGAGGCTTACACTGAAAATCAGCTACATGATCCAAAGTAACTAGCCTGTAGAGCAATGATGAGCACACGCATATGCGGGTATTTAAACCAGTACTGCTTGATAATCTCAAAAACAAATTTCTGAAGAGGGCTTTAGACTTTAGTACTTGCTGCCTTCCAGCTCCAAGAACTTGATACACTCCAAAGCAGTGCCTTCAATGGATTTTGATGAGCCAGTGAGATCTGCAGCTAAGTGAGGCAGAACACCTGATGTCACTTGATTGAAGTAACACACCTGTTTAAACAAAAATAAATGAAATTAAAAAGCATACAAACGGCAACAGTGAACTGTTTTTTGCAGCACCTAGATGAGTATCAAAGTATTTTTGGATGAGAATAAAAGCACTATGAAAAATTATCAGAAAGGGCATGATTTTTTTTTTTTTTTTTACACTACTGTAGTGACCTTAGTGTCCTCACTGCTGCCATGTCCTGAAGCATATAGGTAATTGCATACAGTAGTACAGCAAGAAATGTTATGTCTACATGTGCTTTATGAACAAAGATGTTTGCCTGTAGAAAGAATCCCAGCCATTGGGAGTTGCTAAGTATTTTCAGTATATTTTCTTAAGTGAAAAGGTTATAACTTACCTTTGGAAAAGAACATAAAAGTTAAGCATTTAGTCCGAACTAAAGCCCTTGGGCTTTCTCTGTAGTCAGTGAAGAGAGACAGGCACCACCAGAGACCAGTTTAGTGCACATCTTTTAGAAGCATTATTTAGGATTGAATAAACTACCCTGTGGAGGTGCCTGTCTCTCCCCACTATCTAGTTCAGTCAGCATCTGTAACTTGCAGATGGCCAAAGTTGGGCAAGATAAATTCCATCTTGGGGGATACAGAATGTCTTAATAACCATACTGAAATCTGAGAAAACTGACTCATTTCTTCCACTGCATTACTGTTTTCTGCACCAGAGTGTCAGCACAAATGAGAGCTGTGTCATACCACAGGAAAGGAGACACTGCTGGGGGCCTGCCGAGCTACTCACAGTACAGGAGCTGCTGCTGTCACTATAGATCTGGAATCCAGCACAAAGGATTTCACTTCTGCAGTACTCTGAAGAAGGTGGCATAGATGTCAGGGTAACTGACTTCCCAGCTACTATGTAGGGTTCACTGCAAGGCAAGCACAAGAATCAAACATCTCTTCAACATGATGTTAAAAAAATACACGTAAAGGACTAGAACTACAGAATATGCAATTTCTTCTCTTTGAAATACATGAATAGCTATACTAAAGATGTCATTTTCATAAGAAGGCAAACAAACGCCTGTATGTTTAAAAACACAACTACTCTCATACAGCTTTTATCACTGATTGCAACCAGGGAGACTTCTGTGGAAAGCCACAGAACGACAACCCATGTGCAGCAAGCCTCCCTAATGCGGCTGAGGAGGCACGGCCCTGGCTGACATAATGGGCTGGAGTCAAGTGGTAAGATATTAGTACCCTAAAGAGAGGTGGAGTGGTGCACAAAATTAAAAAGGGCTAGAGAAAAGTGTTAGTGAAGATGAAGTATGTGGGGAGGCAAAGAGAGACAGGAGATTTTTGTTTTTGGGCTTGTTTAGCTGCACCTGCCTCTTCATTTATCAGCTGCTCTCCATGACCGAGCTCTACAGACTCGGGGCTTAGGAGGAGCAATCCTAACTAGGAGGCCTTAGTGTATGGCCTCAGCAAAGGCAGACAGGTTCCAGTTCGCAGAGGTGGGGAAAAAAGCAAGCACAGTGTAGAATACTGCTTAAGACCACTGTTCTGTTAATAGGCTGAAGTCTGAAAACACAAAGAATAAGAGAAAAGAAAGTGAGGAAAAAAAGACAGTAAGCAGTCTATTAGCAAACACTAGTAAACAGTCCTATTTATCCGTATTTCATTATGCAAGAAAAACTGTTATTTAAAGAAAAAGTAAAAACCAGTATACATTAAACAGATCAAGGAACATTTTAAACCAAATGCAGTGATGAAATATACTGACACAATAAATACATCACACTGAGGTTTCAAGAAAGGCCACACATTCCCTTGAATAAGAAAACATCCAGAATTACATTAAATGGGATTAAAAAGTAATTACACTCCCAACCATGTGCACACCAACAGGCTCTCCCCATCCAGGACATGTATTTTTTTCCAAATTGCCTGTTTGAAGACACTAGCCTATTTTTATCCTGATGATAGACCACTCCTCAAGAGTCACTATCAAAGAAGCAATACTGGACTATGAAACAAATACGTAATGCTCTTAATTCACTTCATCACATCTTCACATCACAAAGCAAATCTGGTTTTGCAGATTCCAGCATCAACATAGTGCAACATTAAAAAAAAAAATCAGTTCCTAATCCAACTTCTTAAGGAATAAAATAACATCTTTGCCATCCAAGAACAGGCCCAAGATGAAGGTCAACAGTAATCAAAACTGTGGCTCCAAAGCGCTCACAGTTAAGGCTGATACTGCACACTTACCTGGGCTTGCAGGGTTGCCTTCGAGACACAAGAATGACAAAGTCTTTGGGTTTATGGCCGGTCATGGATGGAGATGTAATGTAATAAATTTTCTCGTCGTCATTCACAGCCTGTAGGACCTCACAAGTTCTGCAAACACATTTGATTGATACGCTCATGCAGTACCTGACGTGCAATAACTTCTTTTACAAAAAACAGTACCAAACTCCATCCTAACATAAGCCCACAGCTTTTCTTCATGTTGAAGCAGTGAGCAAGCGAGTGTAACAGCGTGAAAGACTGAGCTTTTCTGCAATGCCTCATCTGACAGCACACCTCTGTCCCACAAAATTTTTTTAAAGGGCTACAAAGTGTTGGAGCCAAGTACTAACAGCATGTCCTTTGCCTACTGCCCCTTCCTGTTTGGAATTACAATAGGCTGCCTCCAATACCTGCGGAATGACTGAATTTGTCTGTCTATCTAGCTGACATACCACAGGAAAGACAGGAAATGTTTGTTCAAATGTCTGAAACAGTGTTTTCCTCATCTTAAGGATCTTCACCAAATTTTATTCAAAGTTGTATTCTCCTCTGTTCAGGAAGGGCCAAGTGGGCAGGACATGCTCTTTCGCTCTGTTGGAGGCAGTGACTGCTGTCTCTGAGTTTTCACTACAAAAAGCATAACTCAGAATTTCCCTTCACACCAGCAATAACTGGTTTTTGTAATTTCAGCTTCTAGCGCCTCAGCAATAAGCACTGCGAAGTTGAAATGCCATTTTGACCAGTTAACCGGGCTTCATGTTAGTCTTAAGAAATCTAGATATGGAAAGGCAACATAAGGCTTATATAAAAAAAAAAAAAAAAAGGAGTATGAAGAAATGTTAAATTCAGCAGAGCCTGTAAATTTTAAGTTCCCTTAAGCTTCCATTTACTCTCACCCTCTGATAAAAATCTTTCAAGATGCAATGAATAACTGCAACTATTCTCCTTAAAGAGACTATTTACCTAGTCAAATTTGTATCACCTCTATAAAATTTATATTAACTCTCACTAGTCATTAATCTACACCATATAAAGCAAACTAAAAGCCATCTTTAACAGCAATTCTAAAATCCATTCCAACTTCAGTATACTTTATAAGAAAGATGTTAATGTTTTTTTTAAGAGTTAATATTGAAGAGCCCCATTTCTTGATTTCTTACTATGGGATGCTGATGCTGAGCTCTATCACACAGTCAAAGGGCACAAACAGGAAGGAGTCCAAGCTCTGCCTTATTTCTTATACAGAGCATTGACAATATATCCTGCACAAGTTATATATAACCTGTGCAAGTTAACCCTTTTAACATACATATGTTTAGGCAAGAAATCTTTTTCATTTTAATACAGAGTATTAAAATGGTTGCAGCTCTCTCTTTTGACAGTCCAGGGCAACCTTATTTTTAAACCAGGTTTAGGAGAAATTAGATTTTGTTGTTAAGGGGGGGAAAAAAAACCCACCCATCCACACATTGACTAATGAATCTTTAGCATCAACTTCTTACAGCAATTTCTTCTTAATTAGGTAGAAAAGTGTCAACCGCTCAAAAAACATTTGTATCAGAAAGGTTAGTTGTCAGTGCACTCAAACGGTCTTAAAGAAAAGGTAAGTAAGTTCTTACAAGTAATGTTTGTCCCATTGCTGGCGGCGTGTGAAGTCAGACAAAAGGGAGAAAGCTAGATCTGCTGGTATCTTCACTTGCATTTCTACTTTGAGTGACAAGACATCACCCTCCTCCTGAGTCCATATTTTTACCTAAAATAAATGAACAGCATATTAAAAACAAAGAATGATGCCTATAAATATTGTAACATTTATAAATGTTATACATTTATGGCTTAGGCAGATTTTCTCAAGAGTACATGTGAAACTACATCTGACAGATGAAAGGCAGATGAGTATTTGAGATTAGTTTTACATTAAAACGTAGCACAACGTAAAATCAAATACACTGATAGCGTTGTGAGATCACACAGTTTTAATTGCATGTGGTTAGGTTAGCTGAGCTGCACTCAGCTCATGAGTGGAGACAAATGAGTCTGAAAGGCCAGTATGACCTCTTTCTCATACTATGTGCATATGATCTGTAAATACCTTTCATACTGCAGATGTCTCAGAAAGATTTGAGAGTTATTTCAGTGTATTTTTCTGCTGTCTGGAAAGTCAGGACCATGTAGAAGGCATCACTTTCATAAACAACAGCAGATCCCTTTTGGAATTCAGTAAATGCCTCTTCTCAGCCCTGCTATAGGAAGTCTTATAAAGGCATCAGTTCACTGACTTTAAAAGCTAAGGGAAAAACGTGACCACTTCTTGCACTGCTTTTTGTAAATTTGGCATCAGTAATTGGTGACAAGAAATTAGACTTTAAACCTAGGTAGGTACTTGTCCAGAATACTACCTTCTTCTAAGCTGACCCTCAAGCAGGTAAAGTTACATAAATGTGCAAGGGAAGGTAAAAGTACAACTTTTAGAAAGGAAAGGAGGAAACTTTTCTAAGGTGGCCTTATCTGCAGTGATGCTTGCTTGAAGCTTTCCAGAAATTCAGAATTTCTGAGTAGAATCCACTGGATGTGGCAGTGGTGAGCAGGAAGGAGCTGGAGTGAGGCCACGCACGATGAGAAGAACGTCCGCAGCGTGTGTGAGGAAGTACAGACTCGAGCAGAACAAAACCAAACCAAGTGACTGCCCTCCCTACCGTCAGGATTTTGGAACATATCCAGCAATGCTGGGCACTGTAGGCTTTGGGAACTTATCTAGAGACATCCAAAGGGGACCAGATTTTTTTCTTTTAAAGTGCTAGCCAAGGTTGAAGAGCAATGATTTGGGATGACAAATGGATTACATCACTGAACCACCTCCCCAAGCTATGCAGTCCAGTAGCTTGTATTTAAAGGATACAAAAACATTGGAACAGGTACTTAATGAATTTAACTTCTTTAACTCCCTTTGTCCACGTAAATCAGTCACACATTGGCCTACATCCCCTTCCCCTAAAGCAGGCGAACATTTCTCTTTCCAAAATACCTCCCCCCCCCCACCCCGCCCCAGACTTTATTGTTAACTTAGGGTGCTCTGTTTCACAATGGACTGAAAAATTGTTTCAATATATATTTCTGCCTCTATTGTCAGAGATTTCATTAAACTTACACTGCTGAACTGACCCACATTTGCAGTATCTTGTCTTGATTTAGGGTATATTTCTAGCCTTAGGCCTGAACCTCACAACAGAGAATTCAAAAGGGATAACCTGCACATAACAAAGTACACACAATTCTGGCAAGAGAAGGGCTTGGCATGTTTCATAAACTTTTTATAATAGAAAAAGATAGGTAGAAGAGAGCGCTTAGAATTAATGGACTCAAGTTTTAATCTGATGTGCTAATTTGCTTCTCATATCCTAAAAAGATTTAACAAATTTTCATTTCTAAGTGATGCAAGATTCATGAGCATCATCATCTTGTTGCTCTTTTTTGCTCTATCAAAAATTAATCATCTTTTGGTTTACTGAGCACTTACTTACACAACAACATAGATTTTGTACATATATTTTCACGTTTCAGAACAGGAAAAAAAAATACATATTCCAGCAAGCATCTTGCTGAAATGAAGTTTTGAGGAAAACAAACAAGTTAAGCCCATAGAAACCAGCTACAGGATGCATAGATCAATATTCCTAACAATCATACAACAGTGTTCTTTCAAGAGTCTAGTAGACGCAGCGATCACAAAATGGAGCAGAAAATGCAGCTGTTAAAACATCTACTGTGCGCACACAGGCAAAGTTAGGTTATTATATAGGCCTACAAGTCTCGTGGCTCTAACTCAAAGAGCTCACAATGCCACTTTCTACCTTCCAAACAGTTCAATCAACTTAGGGTCATTCTAATTCCAGGGAAAAGGGCACAAATCCTCTGCATATGGAGAAACACATGCTGCTTTGTAAACTCTAAATACTAGAATATTTAATCCCAAAATAATGTTCAGTCTAATGTCTTTGACAATCTCCTTCCCCACAGGATGACTACCTTAAGGCAGCACACTGATGAATGCTACTATCCAACTCTTACTGTTTATTCTTTCATCCTCTCCCCAATAAACCATTTCACGGACGCTGAAGAGTTTTGTTTCAGTAGAGATGTTGCTATACATTTGTATCAGGGAAGGCAAAGTAGTTGTTCTGGGCCTTCACCACTGAATACTGTAATTATAAGGATCAAGACCTTGTAGAAAACCCAGTAGGCAGTAAGACAACAGTAGTGCAGATAACTGAGGACAGGTATGAGGTGTGGCCTGAACTGCCAAGGAAACATGACATAATGTAGTAGATAACAGTTTTCTAAGGGACGTTCCGTTGTGCCCACGTTTACTAACTTCAGTAGGGGTGACAAAAAAGAGCATGAACCAGTGAAAAGTGAGCCAGACCAACATTTGCCAAGACGGTAAGTTCCATTAGGTGGAGATGGCAGACAGCATTCCTTGGGGCTGCATCCATACCAGCATTTAGTGATCCAAGGACATGTGTAAATTTGGCTGGAGGGCTGGACAGGTAAAGCCAAAGGAGACTGAAAGTACTCCTTTTTGTCCATGAACAGAAGCTGGGCCCTGTCCAAGACTGGTTTCGCTCTCATTTTCTTTGCCAGAGAGCAAATCTCATCTGTCTAGTGGGTGAACTTGGTGGTCATTATACAGCCACATTTGGCAAGGGACAGCTGTACCCTCTGCCTACTGCTGTCATCTGCACTCTGTCAGCAGCCTACCTTGTGCCTACAGGTAAATGCTGAATAAGAGCAAAAAGACAACTATTACTTGTGGAGTAATGATGCCTAACAGTCAAAGTGGTCTACAGTCAGGTTTGCTCTCACTGTTCACCGCATACATCCTTCCAGGAAAAAAAGTAACGTACTACCCTAGATTCCTGCCACTTCTTTAAGAAATAGCTAACAACTGACAATGTGAGACTGTGCAGAAAGGTCCAGCACAACGGGAATGGATGGCTGCTCTCCATCAGCTGACAGCATCAGTGGGATTTGCATCCTATGCCCTGCCTGAACTGAGATTTTGCTGGATTGAAGGTACCTATTTCAATTAGATGTTGCTGAGCAGCTCAATTCAATTAGATGAGCAGCTGTAAACAGCTGCTCAAGATATTCTAGCAGACAAGAACTGAGTGGCTTAGAGCCAGGTCTTATATAAAGACTGTTTTAAGATATTAAAAAATGAGGGACAGTACCAAACTCCACTAATGCAAGAAGGTAGCTGGTGGCTTCTTGAGAGAGAGAAATCACATGATGCTGTTTAGAAAGTCATCCAGAACATGCCTGATTTTTTTGAATGAAGTAATTTCTTCCCAACATTTGGTGCTGGTTGCATTACAGGTTTCAAGCACTTAAGATTGAGAAAGCAATTCCGATTGGGGCAACTCCAGTGGAAGTAGAAAGGAAGCCTGACACGGACAATGATAAAGCCTTGGCAGAAGCTTGGAGATAACGGTCAGTGTTGCTGACTGTTGCTGACTGTTCTTCCCACCGAGAGAGCTCTTTGACATTTATTTGGGACAGAATGACAGGAAGCAAGACAATCTGGAAGGGCAAGGCATAGGAAAGAGCTAGGAAAGGGCCCACTGACTGATACTATCCTTGTACAGACTACCCAACTTCTTGTCCAAATAGATTATTCTTGTATCTAGCAGAAACCAGCGTCAACAAGAACAGGGACTGAGCTGAAGACCAACAGTCAAGAAAGAAAGAAGGCACAAGCATTCAGTGAAAGTAATCAACCACTGGAACGACCTACCCATAGAACCAGCAGATTTGCCACCACTGGAATTCCCTATGAATTCAGGTGTTTTCTGTATAGGTGCTCTAACTTAAGTAGTTTATTGACTAGATGCAAGAATCAGTAGGTGAAGTTTTGCAGCCTGCAATATGCAGGAGGTCTGACTAAAAGATCGTTAAGTCTCTTCTAGTCCCCCCAAAATCTCTCAATCTATGTGACCTTAAAGTAATCTGCCAGTCACTAAATACATTTCAGAACCTAAAGCTTAACAGATTTCTTTTTAAAGTTTGGAAAACATGCACTGTAACCGGGTTAAAATTGATTTTTCTCAATTTTTAAAAATTTCTTATTACTGTTTTTCAAAACAGCATCTGCGTATCTTAAAACTGCCTCACGTATGATTTCTCAGGGATTTTGAGCTTGTAACATCGATCCATGAACAGAAAGGTGTTTTGCTTGCGGGCTTTTGGAAAGCAAAAATATGCATAGAAGAAAAAAAAAAAAGAGTCAAGCAGTCTTCTGAGAAGACAGAGACTGAAAAAAGATAGCATATGAACGGCTCGTATCCACTTAAAACTATCACAAGATAATGCTTACTGCTTAGAAGCATCTCCTATTCTGTAAAGCTGATAAAGGCAGTACATTGCAGACTGCCAAACACATTTTGCTTATCACAGCAACACGAGACGCCCAACAGATCTCAACATCACTGCCTAGGCAGAGATGTCTAAGTTTGGTGTTTCAGGGAATCAATTTGGCAAAACGTCAGCAGCACTTTAGTTTTGCCAAAGCTTTCACAGAAATGAGGCAAGGTTTTGCTTGTTTGTTTGTGTTTTACACTGTCCTGTGTGGTTGCTCAGTAAGCTCAGATGAGGAGCTGCTGAGATCCCTGGCCTCCTGGGATCCTATGTTTTACAGTCGGACAGTCTCAAAGGGCCTCCACGACTTCCAGTCTGCACAGCGCTTTACGACCTTTTCAGGGAAATTCTAGGAGTTTTGCTGTTGAGTCCTAGCCACAATAAAGTGAACATTGCCAAGCCAACGTATTTATTTACAGATATAAAATGTTGCTTTTCTCCACCCACATCTTACGGGGAAACATAAGTAAAGTGGCCATGCAGCTATTCCACAATTCTGCACTTACGTCATCCAGCGTACTGGTTATTTCCCATCCAGGTTTTGCTGCCAGGTGTGTCAGCGTGGCTATGTTGTTGTAACTCAAATATGCCTGAAAAGTAAGATATACTGCTGAAAACAAAGGGGTAAAGGTACGCTTTACTAAACATTCCGGAAATGAGATGCTCTTTTTCTGTCATTACCTCCAAATCACAAATAAATGTGCATTTTCCCGTAAGTGTTTTCCTTCCAGAAAACACAGTCCAGTAGTTTCTGAATTAAATACTTCCAATAGCTAGATTACGTGCTCACATGGCTGATGGCAAAACAACTCTAATTAAACAACAACAACACAATTCTAATTTGGGCTTCTCTGACTATAAAGCAGAGCAGAAAAACTGTGACCACTAGAGAGATAATACAGGTAACCTCTGAGGCCACTAAACTAATGGTTTTGTCCATTTTCCTTATGGGTAATTAAAACTGACTAGAAAATTAACCTTTTCATTGCTATCAAGCTGTGGTCTACCTTGGCAGCTGTTTTATGCAGAAAGCTCAGAGCACAGAGAGGGCCAATACGCCTATTGTTTATGCTCGACTACCATGGATGGAGTTCTCATTTAAATGTTGTACAGAAAGAACCTATAGCTTAAGAACTCTTTAATGACATACTTCCATTTAATATTAAATAAATCTGAGTAATCCATTTTCAACATTGTGTTCATATTTATTTTATTTTTCAGAAAATAAAATTTCAGAAATTATTTTATATTATTCATTTATTTTTATTATTTTATTTTCAGAAAACAAATTCTGTGTTCACAGGATTAAAACTCTAATGGTGATGCCACTGTTAATAGCAAATCACTACCTGCATCATAAAATTCCAAATATTACTTATTTACTTGTAGAAGTAATAGAAAAAGATCCAGTAAAATTTCCGGGAGCCACTGAGAACGTAGATGCAATGAGATTTTAACCACAAACATTCCACACTGAAACAACGTTTAGGGTGTGCGTAAATCCACTTAAATTCAGGTTCATCACTGTTTATTTTTTTGACATGGGCACATTCTATGGCCTAGCATACCCAAGCTAGAAGAAACATGTGACACTTGATGCAGTGCATCTAGGAACAAACATATGTTTTCACCTTTGTTTCCCACTGAAACAAAGTTTATGCCATTTCACTGTGCATCTGTTGGTATGGCCATGCCTATCCCCCCCAACTTTTAACATTTCAAATTCAATTTTGAAACAGAGGTTGAATATCAGATATAATAAAATTCCTACAAGTTTTGTGAAAATTAGTGGCTGAGAAAAAGGGGAAGACCCACATCAGCTCCTCCACAGCAAAATTCATCTGTTAAAAACATTCTAGTTAGCAACACCCGACCGATGAATCAGCACACACACAGCTCCAGACTAGCAGGTCCATGTGCTTCCCCTTTCCTAGTGACAAAGCAATAAGGACAGAGGGGAAGGATGCGCCCTGGATGCCACAGGGAAAGGAAAAGACAGGACACTAGGAAATGAATCTGCAGGAAATCTGCTTTCTTTAGCTCTACTGCTTGAAGGACAACTTGTTAAAACAATTTGCAGATTCTATCTTAGAGTCATTTTTTATGCTCTGTATGAAACTCAAATTGATAATAACGTATCTACTCTGTTGTTTTTTCTCAGAAGAAAAACAAAATTTATCTAATTACACATTTATCCGTTCTTCCATGATTACCACCATACTTAACTACAGCAGGTCCAGTATGGAAACTGCCAAAGTCTGTACAACTGTTGCAAAAAGCATACAAATACACAATTTTATGCAGGTAGACAACAGGACATGATCTAAAGATTACCTGGTTGCTTCTCTCCCAGGGATCAGAAGGTTTGTCTTCTTTAGCAGAAAGAACGTATTTTCTAAAACAAAGTTCAAAAGTAAATAGTAGTATGAATTGGTTCTTACACTTTCTTCAATATGTGGTAATAACAATCACTTTCAGAGGCTTAAGTGTCTTCTAAATACTTTAGCAATCTTTAATCAATTTTCAGTTGCAAGACAGGTACGCAGTACATGCTTTCTCTTCCCAAGAACAATGGGGAATCAAAATACACTAAAGAGCTAACTATTTACTTTTATGAGATAAATAGCCCCTGATTTCAAGGCAACTGAGGCAAAAAGATTTGGAAAGTTAAGCAGTTTAATAGTTATGCTTGAGCAGATTTTGACCACTTAGCAAATGATTGCTTTTCCAGAGAATACATCAAAAATTACAGAGTTCTGAAAAATCAAGTTCTCCTTGTAGCCCGGCTATACCTGGCTAGTCGAATTCTCCTTCGTGCAATAGCTCCACAATATCGCCTCATACCATCCTTTGCAAAAAGTAAACCAGACAGTGATAAAGCTGATTAAATTAGGACACATTCTATTTTGACAATTTTGTGCAACTAAACAACTAAAAATTATTTCTTATAGGTGGACAAATCCCAGAGAGGTATTAAAAATAAAGAACAAACTGTACACTGTACTTTCTCCAGTTTAACCTGAGTCAGTGATTTACTTTTCACTTGACAATATCAAGTTGGCAAAAACAATCCAATAAAAAAGTATCCTCACATTAGCATACTTCTAGCACTTTAGTCCTAGCCCAGGGAGAGCTGGGCAGCGCAGTGCTGCACAGAACGTCCTGTTCTTCTCAGCTGTGCCACCAGACAAGCTACGAATCTGATTCACCATTTTCTAGTGTTCAAAGTGTGAGGGAAGTCTGGACTGCTCTAGTTCTGTTTTAGTGTACACTGATCTGGGACACAGAGCAATATGGCCACTGAGAACTAAAGCAAGCACCGTGCAAACCGATGTGATCTGCCCTTCAAGGTGGCAAGTCTTTCCCACCCTTTGTTAGTACTGTATCCAGGGCAGAATTTTGAAGCATACAAGCAACCTAAGAGCACAAACTGCACTGGAAATTAAGGGGACTTGTTATCCTGAAGGACACACCACTTTCTTTTCTTTTCTTTTCATTAAACTTCTGAAAAGTGGAAAAGTCAATGTTTCCTCCCACAACAATTTTTAGTGGGCGCTGCCGAACCTTACTGCCTCACCGGGTACATATGACACCTCGACTTATTTGTCCAGTTGCTATCCTACAAAATGCAAGTTCACTGATGTTAAATAATTGTTTCATTCCTGTTGAGGCAGGCTCTCAAAAAAATTCCATAATTGGACCAATAAGTTAATGACAGATGATATCACTGCAAACAATTCAAAAATAGTATCTGCACTGCTCTGAGTGCTGAGTGAACCATGTGCAGAGAAACACTTGCTGAAATTTGCATGTCAAAAACTGGACAGCCCACCCAGGTCATGGGAGCTGATTCCCACCAACTTCTTTACCAATTCTATTTCTTGTCTTCATTAAGGGATTATAAAAGTAACTTTAACCATTTAACGTTCAAGAGTTTCAGTCAGTTTCTCGCTGTCTTGGCATCTTCTACAGTCAGTGAAAATTGTACAAGACCTGTACAGACAGATGCTTCCAGAAGGCAGATTCATCCTTCCTCTCCATCAGCTACAGACTATCCTCCACTAGACCTCTCAGATTCAGATGGCTGACATCTGACAAATCTCTCACTCAAAGACAAACATTTCATTTAGATGCTTTCTCAGTCCTCTAAATGAGGCTCTCTCTTCCCCGAGAAGATGAATTTCAGTGCACTGCCTTGTTCAGTCCTTGCTTTTCCTGGAAAGCTGTCAGTAGCTGGCTGAGCGACATGCAGTATCCTGGGCTGGACCACATAATCCCACGGGCACGTTCACCCTACTCCTGAGAATGAGAGCTGACCTTTGTAGTAGGTTTAACTCTGGGGAACGTGAGCAGCTCTCCTTTGTCATTTACAGCATTAAAAATGAGAAAAGCGCTGTTAATATGCCGTGCTTGGTCCTTGATCCATTCTTCACAGTTATAAGCCTCAACACGGACACCAACTTCCACACTGCAATAAGAGTTTAAATAAATTATTGAACTATCATAAGTGATACAGAAGTAACCCTGAGACATACTAAGCAGGACTGCTGAAAACTTCATGGGTGCTGGAAGTCTGGTTCAAGTACGTCTGTAGCATGGAAAATAAATGACTCAGTCTGTACAGACACATTTCAGAAATGAAATAAAAGGTGGCACTAGATAAATAGCACTAGTGAAAAGAGAAGAAAGTGAGCTAAGCAGCAAAATGTAAACGCCAATGAGCAGACTGTGAGAAGAGACTGCAAAAGTGAGCAGGATGGTATTGATTTGACATTCAGCAGATGCATAGCATGAAGATGCCCTGCTAGCACTCTCTGCGGGGACCAAATATACCTAAAACGAAAGCAGTCACAAAACAGCTATGCCAGGACAGCATTTGTCCCACAAAAGTTGGAGGAGGGATTCCTTTAGCTTCTGCCCTCTGTGGCTTGTCTTTCTACATCTCGCGACCTGTCCTGTATGACTAGGTCCTCCTGCTCCGGATAAGGGCCCGACTGATGGACGAAGGGCCAGCCTAAGTTGCATCACACCCTGGTGCCGATCCGAAGGTCCCTTGGCCCAAAGGACCATTGCTGTGGAGGGGGAAACCAGCCTAGCAGAGAGGTCTTGAGTCACAATCCCTTTGCCAAAGTTCAGAGGGGGAGTCATTCTCTGTAGGGAAAACACAAAAGGAGTCTTAAATCTGCAGAGGAGACAGTGCATGCATGGGAGAGAGAAAAACAAAGCAACAATTAGCAAGCAGAATTTGTGGAAGACTGGTAAAATGTCACACAACTGAATCTCAGGAGCAGGTGTTTAACGTGCCCAAATGCATGTTTCACTCTTACGACGACACTATGCTCCACCCTGCCTCTGTGACAAACGTTGACGGTTCACTATAGGCTGCAGCCATTTATTCCAAACTGCAACTGGCAAAGCCTCACCCCTGTGTGCACCCCAACCACTCCTGGGAAGAAGAAAAACAAAATGAAATATGAATTCTGCCAGCAGTCAGCAACATCCAGAACCCAGAACTGGCAAAAAATGCAAAAATAGGAAGATCCTAGCAGTAAGTTGGAGCTTTCTGATTGATCAGGGCCCTGAGACCAAAATATCCCTTGAAAATCCCTGAAGCTCAGAGTGATGCTTACAGTCAGAATTTGCTGGACTGGGATTTGGCTATGAAAGCTCTTAAAATTTTGAGAGTTAAAGTCAAAATGAATTTTAGAAAACTTTTACTGAGGAAAAGGTAAAAAAATTGCAAAAATCTTTCATTCAATAAAGCATATCCCACTGATGGCTGAAACCGAAAACATGCAGTTAAGCTGGTGCTAGAGAAGTCAAGGAACACAAACATACGAGTAGCTTTACCTATTTTGAAATGTATTGTTCACAATTGCATTGAAGACAAGGCGGTCACCCACGATGGATGGTCCCCGGAATTTAAACATATCAACTGATTTCAAGATGGGATACGAATGACAAAGGCGGCTAAAGAAGAAAGCAGAAGAGACACAGAGCAAAACAGAGCCTTGTAAAAGTAACTCCTTTGTTAGGTTGGCAGCAGGTAGCGATTACAGCAACAAATTTTACACAACCAAGATCAGCATATACCTTGGGCCTCAAACATAACAAAACCACTTATATCATGCTGTTTCATTTTCAACACACTTTACAAACACCGACTAATTAATTCTCACTGCTTGTTATTAGCTTCTTTTGGAGTCAGATCATGAATCCCTTACCTACAGAGTATCCACTTACTTCACAAAGAGTTTCATTAATTTCTGTATGACTGCATGGGGAGTAGGATATTGCTCAATATATAAAGATGCCAGATCACAAAGCCTTCATACAATTCAAGAAACCTAAGCAGAAAAGTTCAGCTCCAGAAACAGTGTTCAAGCAAGAGGAATTTCAACCTGTCAATTCTTTTCAATATTTTGTAATCTTCTGCCTGCTCGTCAAATCGTTTCTGATAGTATCACGTGAAATAAGACTAAAAAAAGACCACCAATAAAACTGCCATTTTTTCTTTGTTTAACTTGGTCTGCTTTTCCAAGTTATACAGTTACTGGTGCTGAGCTTGGAAATTCATGTCTGAACACATAAAGGGATGGCAAGATGTTGAACTGATCCCTTATCAATCTAGAAACCCAGAACTGTTGCCTAAATTTTAGGAGATCAGGACAAAGCAGTGCGTTAAATACAAAGAAATCTTAATACTTCTGTTTCCTTTGCCCTGCCAGCTGCATATTCCCTGTCTCTTCTTATTTCAGAGCTGATCCTGTACTATATTCAATATATGAAGTCAGGTTCAGCCAAGATATGCTACTGGATCTCTTTGAATTGCCTGCAATATAGGCTGTAGCCACTCTGGCAAGACTTTGCTGGACTAGTGGAGAAGATTTCCCGTGCCAGGAAAGTGCCATTTCCAAGACTATACTTACAAAGCTACGCTTTGGATAATTACACAGTAGAAGTAAACAGATGCATGCCTGATCAAACTCAGCTACGCTGCTAAAAGAATAATTTTGCAATGTTATGGCACTACACTAGGGAATTCCACTGACCCACCATTCCTCTGACCTTTATAGCCCTGCCAGAAAACATCTGCAGTGCAGATAGAGCTTAAGAGCTTGTGGAATTGGGATCTAGTTTGCAGGCTCTTTGGAGTGGGCAAAACTTAAGTGTAATCAAAGTCACACTCTTGATCAGGATCTTTATGCATCACATAAACAGAGGAAAACAGAGGAAAACACATAACAATGCCATTTATTTTTAGTCTTCGAAAAACCATATTCTACCCTCATGCATGTAAGCAAAACTCTAAAAATTGCATATGCACATCTGAGTAGATTTTCATTGTGCACTTTTTAAACTTGAAAATACCATTTTGTGGTGTTCTTAGCTTTTAATTCAATTGCATTCTGTAAACTAATGTACCAGTATTGTTAAATGTGCACAATTATCTCTTGCTAATTAATTGACTGGTACATCTTTTTAATAGACCAATACATTCAAACGACTTTGTAAGCTCATTAAGAATAATTTGCTCTTCTTATTTAAAATGTGAATGTTGTAAATGAGGTCAACATTTAGTGATAAAGATGTAAACACAGTATGATTGAAAGTGAGAGAGGAACAAAAGGAAAATTTACCCTAAATATTAGGCACATTCTTCCTGGAAAACTAAGCTCTGAATACTTTTACTGGAAGTGTAAACCACCAAGAAAGGGTAGATCCAGTTCAAATAGATATTCAAATGGCTTTACTGCTATCTGTAAGATGTTCAACTACTGTCCAGCTAAAAAAGTGGGGGTGGGTAGGTGGGAAAACAACCTTTAAAATACTCTTAGAAATACATTTTTCAAGAGTTACCCCTCCTCCACCATTCCTCCCCAGAATCCGTGGCCACAGCAACTCTTAACTGGCACCTTCAAAGGTCAGATCTAATTGTGAGTGGCCTCCAAAAAGGTCGGCAGTGAAACTAGCTATTTCTCAAGCCTAAAATACAGAATCTCTGTTTTCATTCAGCCTCTGCCATCAGTTGTTATTCCTGAAATTCTTGACATGACAAATCATGTTTGACACTCATAGTTCCAAAGAAAATATTTTCACTACCTGGTTTGTTGATGTTTCCTTTCTGTTTTTAAACCTAAATGTGACTCTCACTAGGTCAAATCTATCAAATGAAAACAGGTAAATATTTTGGGTCAGATTATGGCACAAATCCGAAACAATCCCTTTGCAGTCAACGTAAAGTTACACACTGGGGTAAGGTCAGTGCATTCTATTGCTAATAAAAAGAGCTGTTTATCCAACCACTACGGAAAAATCTGTTGCTATCAGTACAACTACTAGCTACAAATCAAAACTACATGAATAATGAATAGGAAAGTCATTTAATTATTAAAGTTAAGAAACAAAAACGTTTCTAAAATCCCTGTAGTGAATTAGGTCATTTGGTATGCAAGGAGAATTCAAACTGAAACTCAAGTCTTGCTTACAAAGAAGCTTTGTGTAGAGCCCAAGAGCAAGGAAGGAGAAAAGCAACGGTTTGATTTCAGAGAAAGAAGTTAAATGATTACATGCCTCAGCCATAATGACTAGCAATGCTAGAAAGTGTCACAAAAATATTTTGCACTTTTCACCTGAAGATGTCAAAGCCCTTTAAATTGCTAAAAACATCACACCCACACAATGTGGGACTCTGAGGGACTGAGAGGTTACATGACTTGCCCAAGGTTATACATCCATTCTGTGTCAGCACCCACAGAACAGAACCTGCCTCTTCAGATTCTTCTTCCATGACTTATTCTCACCTCTGGCATAAGGATCTGCAGAATATCATTTAGAATTCATTCATATCCATTTTCAGGTATCAAATGATACAGGCTCATATCAGTTTTATCTCGACTTGACGACTACCTCTGCTTTTAAAACACTGCACCAACCATGAGGAGGCCTGGTTTCTATTCCTATTTTTGATGCTGACTGTTTGCAGCAACTTTCAGGCAAATAACTTTTTTTCCACAGGGTCACCATGTGTAACAGAGAGAACAGTATTTCACCCCCACGCTGGTGGGGGTGCCATAGGAAATGTACCAAATAAGTAGGCGAAAGACATCCTGCAATTTTAGGAGGAAGAGAAGTCACAAAGATTTGGGTCTTTATTTTTAATTTGAAATAAATCCCAGTGAAGGCCTTAACATTAAAATTGAGGTACACGTCCACTCAGAACTATACACAAAGACTATGACGCAGAGAAATACCTTGCTGAAATACTAGCCACTGTCTCCATCCAAGCCATGATCTGGCCACCAAAAGCATTTTCATGATGGTTTGCATGAGGAGGCAAGACAAGCTCAATACTCTGCACATGGGTAAGGTCAGTTGAAATTGCATCTTCCTCTTTAAGAGTATCTGAAATATGGCAGCAATGTATTAATGGTGTATTTCAGATTAGCTGGTAAGTCTGATAGCCAAGAAGAAAATACCAATTCCCCATTACTGAAGTGTGCCATTTACATCAGGCATGATGAAAAGAAAAATACTTAAGAAGAAAGACATGGAACGCCCCTGTTCCTTCCAAGGGCAGCAAGAGGCTAAAAAAATTTGCTCTGTTCTTGCAACAAGAGGTGGGGATGGAGCACACCTGGCTTTATCACAGCACAGGGATCCTTCCTAGCCATCCCCTGTCCCTTAGACGGGCTGCATCAGAAGCAGTAACTGTGAAACTCAGCTAGCTGAGAACACAGGCATGGCTGGTACGCGTGACCTGTAATGGATGTTGTTAGAGCTATTCTTTAACTTCTGTTCAAATGCCTTTCATAGACTTTGACCGCATGTATGACATGCACCTCTGCTAATGTGTCTAATTAAGGTTAGAGTATGACAACTGTTTTATAACCTGCTACTTACAAATCTTGTGATTACTAGACACTATAGAACACACACTAAAGAGATAAGTACGGCTCTAAATTAGTAACCACCTTCCGTTATCTGAACTTTTCTGCTTTCAAATGCTTAGCCATACATTTTTATCAGTTACATTTTGCTACAATAGCTTCAAGCATGAGATGGTATCAGCCACTTAAAAAGTGCTCATCTGTGCTATACGCTGCTTGACCTGAATTGTATTTTTGATTTTTGCCCTAACTAGCCTTATTATTATATATGCATGGAGACATCTGACTCGTACTTTGGATCTACTTCAGTTGTTGCATAATCTGGACTCGAAAGACAAACTTAACTTTCTGGATGCGATTTATACCTATTTGCTACCTGGAAGCCTCTGTACAGTATTTTCCTCTCTCTCCTTCCCTTCTTTCCCTTGTTCTGTGTCCTCCACGAGCTGAACTAGTGTTAGCAATGGCAGGATCCTTCAGCGGCAGTGGAAACCAAAAATCATTTGCTGATTTGACTCTGATGGTATTAAGCCATTTCCTATGAGACAGTTACCACGAGGACAAATACTTGCTTTCTTGCAGCAGTCTCTCATATTCTACACAATCTTACTAAATTGTTAAGACTAGAATTTATATTTACAACAGGTTTCATCTTTCCTCAGTAAAAGCATATAATGTCTGTTTTTTATACAGGGAGTTATGCCTCAGATATTGCAAATATCAATTTGTAAGACTATTTTGTAGAGGAGCACAACACTTTGAGTACAATTGTTTTTAAGAACAGAGATTACTATTAAAAATAAAGACAAACCTGTTTCTCCTCAGCTTTTCTAATTTGTTCCGGAGGAGGTTTTAAATTTTTTCCGCCTGTTTTGTCCACCATGCAGTTGAGTTTCTCCTGCTTGTTGAGAATGATCTCATGGCATGAAAGGAGCTCTCAGCGGTTTCTTGCAAAGGAACAGCCGTAAACCCAACTAGATTTTATCCTTCTATCTACATTACAACTAATGTCATTGGACTTCGTTATTGTATTGCAAGATTCTGCTTGAACCCTTAAATGCTATACATAAAACCTATATGAAGATCTGCATTTCACATTTAATGCATTTTTCCCCTTCAATTCTGCATTTTAAATCTGGAATTTCCGAAATGGGAAGATATACCACTGTATCAGAATAATTATCGTACACGTCCTCACAAACCTGGCACACCCTTTCCTACCTGAGACCACTACCTCAAGCAGACACACTCCTCAGGTGGTTTGACCACATTTTTCCTCCCCTCCAGCTATCCATAAACTATTGGCTCCACGTTCTATACTGACCATAGTAACCATCTTCCTTATTACTCTCCTGCATTAGGTTCTGAAAGACATGTTCATAGTCCAGTCGGATTCTTCTTCTCTCAGTAGCTAGGCTGTATTCCAGGTGGTCTTCTCTAGACAGAAGTTTTACAGGTTTCAATTCAATCTACACAAATGAAAAAAGAAAAACAAAAAAACAGAAAAACCCCATAATCATAACAAGGTGTGCTCTGAACTCGAAAATGGCTCTTCAGCTAGAATTTGAATAAAAGAGTATCTGCATTAGCATTTTTTACAATCCTTTGCTATCAGCTGTCCGAGATGACAAGTCTCATTAATATCGTATAAGAGCAGAGTTAAAGTTCCAGAGATTGTGCGTTATCTTTTTTCCCCCCTTCCACTTTTGTAACATGATCATTTGTTAAAACTCAATGACAAAGTGCTTTTACTTTTGAAATACAGATGCATTAAGGTACATGCTGTTTAAAACAGTTCTCATAAAAAAAAAATAATTAAAAAAAGGAGGGAAATAAACCTTAATTTGAAAGGTGGGAGTATAAAATCTTCACATCAGCAAAAGAAATCCAGCCACACTGAGCAGTGGTGCAGTACGTGGAGAAGTGTGAAGCGTGCCCCAGAGCCCACTCTCACTCACTACACAAATAGCCTGCTCCCTCTTGCTCTTATAATTCACTCCATACCCACACAGCCTATTGCATCTCTCCCTGACTATCTGAGGACTTACTTTCAAAGGAATGCCGGTTTTCGGAGGTGAGGGTGGGGACGCACAAACACACACCAGTTGGTGCAGCTTCAGACATTACAGATTTATGCCCTAAATGCTACTTGTGCCCAGATGCACATTCTTCTTTTGCCAAGATAAGATGTTCTGCTTCTTAAGTATAAATTCCCACGCATGCCACTTCAGGGCCAAACTGAATCTGGATCCCACACTGGATTCTGAAAAGGACTATATTTAGACAGATACTGCAGAAGTGCCAGTGAACAACCACTTGCGTGATTTATCTGTGAGGTCTTCTCTCAGGAACTTTACAATACAGCACAAGAACTGCAACACACACAAAACCAACATTTTGTGTCCTGCAGTGGTGCTGTTATCCTTTCTCAGCCTTTGAATCTTCAGTCAAATCCTCTTTCAGCTTCTTTGCCCCTTCTCTGTCCCTGCTCAAGAGCTTCCTAATTTTTTCCAGCCAGCTCAGCTAAAAAAGAGTTAGATGGTGACAGTATACTGTCACTCTGTGCAGAACTCTGGCAATACTCATTGGGGAAAAGGGGTTTGGAAAAAGTGTTAATTTTTCCAAGATGTTAATTTCTTTGTGGATTTTGAACTGGTCTCAAATTTTCTCTGGGCATGCCTGCCTGTCTTAAGCCTTACTTAACTGTCTTAGTTAACTATCACCAATTTAATACTGAAATAACCTTCCTCGAAATCTGCACAAAAGGTAAATGGGCAATGCCATGGATACAATATCAAACCAGTAATAAGCAATCCTTACTTTACAGTACTGTAGTGCTCTTAGGTTAACCAGTTTAGCCACTACCTTTTCAGAGACAGACTGTGCTTTAGTTTTGGAAAAAACATTCTGATCTGTTTCTCCTGCAAACTGTAATATATCATTGCAGAAGAGAAAGCAGAAATGGTTGAATATATTAATTGTTCATGGGATGGTTGTTGTCTGCCAACCTGCAGTGGATGCTAAAAGGGCAGATGTGCTTTCATAACACACAAAACGAGACAGGAAAGTGAGACGTGACATACGATTCTAGTCACTCATGTACAAGAAAGAGTACCAGATACAAAGGGAGTTTAAGAGGATCTGAAGAATATACGGCCTTTCTCGTAAGAAAACTTTAAAAGAACTGGGACTATTTGGCACAGCAATGTGAAAGCCAAACAGTACTGTGACTGCTTTCTACAAACACCTCCAGGGAGGCAAACACTAAGGAGACGAAACAACATTGGCATGAAAGCTAATTAACATAAATGGCAATGAATTAATTTAGATTGGAAGCTAGCTTAAAAATAATGTCTTCTATCTGAACAGTGATGTCTTGGAACAGCCACCTTAAAAAGGGGGGGAGCGAAGGACTAAAACAAAGAAAAAAACCAGCAGCTTTCAATATTTGGGTAGATCAGTTTCTGAAAAGGAGAGGTCCTGCAGATTCACAGGGTTCTCTCTTCCAGTGCTGTTGTCCTGTCTTTGTCAACGTTACAAATCCCTATAAAGACACCAATTCTATTACTAGTAAACGTGCAGGATAAAGTGCAAATGATAAAAAGCCTAACAATTTCAATGCAAAGATCTGAAAAAAAATAAAATTCTCCTTAGAGTCTGGACTTTGGGCTGTTTTTCTATTATTGATCAGAAAAAAAAAGAGATATCAACCTTTTCTTGTGTTTCACAATCAGAAAAGTTGGGTTATTTCACAGAAACGCAGTCCCACTAACTTCAAGCATAGAACAAAACAGAAATAATACCTTTCCAGCACCAACTGGTTTGGCTACATACGTTGCATATGCCACACTCACAAGTTTTTCTATATTAGCCAAGGTATCCTGTACTGTAACCTTGATGCCAACCTACAAGGAAGGTGGTAGTGGAAGAAGAGGACAAAAAGAAAAAATATTACATCATTGCTGGCTGAGTTGAGAGAAAGCAATGCAGTGTTTATCAAATTAATCATGGCCTGTCTCTAATGCCTAAAAAAAAAAAGAGGAGACGAAAACAACGGAAAAAGAAAGATAAGACCGCTTTGCTATCACCAATACCTCTCTGAACATTTAATAACATCACAAGATCCTTTTGAGTCTTGAAAAGCTCTGTAGTACAACAGGTAGATATGGATGTTTAGTTTTACTTGTAAGGTATAATATGAAACAGGATAAATACTTAGATTTGGTTTTATGAATATCTATTTCCATTTACTCGTGTGCCATTTAGATTCCCCATCTGAATCTTTCTAAGGCTTGTATGAGCAAAAAAATCTCGATAAGTCTATATACCTACGAGCCACAACGATACATTTGCATGTAACTATATTGTCTCCTGTAAAACAGGCCTGACTTGCATCAAAGCTTCTGTTTTTTGAATGTTTAGAACCTTTTGGAATACACTCTCCTGGAGATATGCTCACTTCACTCCCATTAATACTTACAGAAACCAGAAATGGAGGTAAAAGAGAACAACTGGAGAAAGACCAGTTGTGGTTCAGTTTTGATTTGAGGTAAGTGACTGGGCAACGCATTGCCATGTCTGTTACAATATAAGCAGTGAGAACGTGTACACACATTATGAGATAAATATCTTTGTATGAGAAGTTTCAAAAATACTTAGAACGCCACCTATTCAGTCGATTCTGGGCTCTGATCCAAACACTGCCGAGAGGTCAATAGCTTAGGACTAACCAACACCAACTGTCTCCTCCGGTATATTATACCTGCTAAAGATTTTAAGTCTTCAGGGTCCAGTTACCATTTTGACACAGATTATCTAACATTATATGCAAATATAAAAGTCATTACGAAGCCAGAGTTTCATTAGGGGGTAATATTGTTTAGAAACCTGCACAAAGCTCTTTCTGAAATTAATAAGCACTGGACCGTTGTTGCATTCTTCCCCTCCCACCTTCCTCCTCTAGTCTTTAAACATTGTTAGGAATATGAGTGATGATCTCTTACCTCCATGCTGGTACTGAATGCTCTGTTCACTTTTGCTTTGATGGTAATAATTTGTCCAATCCTGTTGAGAAGAGTAACATCTTCTTATGGTATGCAGTCATACAGCTTAATAAGGGTTTGGACCTGGCTCTCAAGGTATTTGTAATGAGATTCTCTCCTAGAGAGAGTACTTTTATTAGCCATGATCAGTTTGTGTCTGTCCCGTTCTACTGAAAATGTACTGAAAAAGGTTTAGCCCAGTTCTTCATGGGGCATGCTTCACTGATGCTTGGAAAAGATTCGAGCCACTCAAAAACATGCATAAGCTTAATAGCAGCATCCCTTCACCTTGCTGCGAGCTGTGGGACATCAAATATGCTCCAGGCCCCAGGTCCCCCAAGAAATTTTGGTCTAGGCTCTACTTTTGCTCAAAGACACATCTTGCCATGAGTTACACCAAACCACTGAGTGCATCTAGTTGCAAGACCGCACGAGACATGCTCCACGTGCTTCTCCAGCATACAGATACATACACATTAGGAAGTATGACCAGAGCAAAAGTTGCTCTTTGACCTCTTTGAAAGCTGGGAATGAGTTTATTTTCCAAGTTTTGGCCAAGAACAGGGTTGCAGCATGCCCCTTCTGCCCTTCGGAGTAGCACAGCTCCGAACAACAGCTACTGGCTTTCCCCTTTACCTACACAGAACACCTATGCAGAATATATCTACATATATTTACCTATGTAGAATTAAATGGCTGAGAAAACTGTCTCCTTCCTCCTGGAATTTCCAAAATATGCATTATATGCTGATAACAAGAGTTACCCTTGTTTTCAAAACTCTAGACCTTGCAAATATCCTAATACAAAGCAATGCTGAAAACGTGGGAAGAAGGCAGTTCCCCTAAGGTTGTCCTTTTGCTGTTCTGGTTAAGTAGACGTGACGCGCATGGTTAAGTCAGAACTACAGCCCAAATAACTGGGCCTCAGGCCACTGACTTCAGCTGCTGACTTAGAGCTGCTAAGGATCAGTCCCAAAGCAGGCAGAGTGCAGCAAGCTACACCCACGACAATGAAATATAATTCAAACTACTTGCATATCTATGAAATGGACAAATTTACAGCAGCTGAGGATTTGGCACTATATGACCCTAGTTTCTAAAACTGTTCTCTTTATAATTTCTTCCTAATTTAATGATAGGCTTTTTATGCTTAGGGTAGCGCTTTTCTTAAATTGCTCCTCTGACGGGCAGAATCTCCAATAGTCACTATCAAACACTAGAATGGAAGATAGGAGATCTGCTCCTTTACAGTACCAGACAGGAACGATCAAACACACAGAAATTTCTTCTGTCTTATTCTCACTCAGAAATGCAAGCAGAAGCCTTTGAGTAGACAGGGGTTAAAAAAAAAAAAATGGTGAGAGGAAAGATTAAGGACCATTTGCAGATACATGGCCTTTTGAAGAACATATTCATGAGGAGTTTTTCCACCAGGGATTGTAAAGAAAAAGCATGAATGTGAACATAATAATTCTAAGTTGCACCGCTAAGGGAGCCATCAGCCCATCTGCAGAAAGGAGAGGGTGCTCAGAACAATAATGCAGGATTTATGTTCAGGCTTGGAGAAGAAATTAAAGCTACGGTCCTTTAAAAAAGCCTTAGAAAACTTAGAAACAGAACTCTGCTGTTAGAAACATCTCTGAAGATTCCGTCTCTGCCACTCAACTTCCAAGAGAATTACAGATAGCACCACAGTGCAAGTAATGACAAATACGGGGTGAAGACAGATAGAATCATACTCAGTAGATAAATTCCATGACTGAACAAGACACACACTGATAGTAGAGCACAAGGGTTCCCGTAAAAGAGAGAGAGTTCAGAGTCTCTATGGATGTTTGCAGAGGACATCACAACCACTCTGTCAAAATATGTCGTGATGCCAGACAGTTCATGAGGTCCCCTGCACAGCTGGGAACGCAGAGGGCTCTACCTCAGGCTGACTGGCAGGTTGCTATTCTTCCATACAAAGATCATCTATTCGGCCTTTGTCCGTGACACTATCCTGGTGACCTCTCTTCCTCTTTTTGAGAGCGCTGCAAAAGAGAGGTTGACAGAGGTAAACCTGGGTCTGTCCAAGCATTTCAGGAAACTACAGGCCAAGAACAACAGAAAGAGGCTGGATATGATTTCACGCCAAGAAGTCAGTCCCGCAATAAGGTAGGTTTGAACGTCAGAGATTAATTAGCCTCCCTACAGCCTACGCAGCTAGATTCCCATTTCATTGTAGAAAGTATAGTCCTACGGTGTTCTTGGCCACAGCACAAAATAAAGATGTCACAACTGTAAGACAAGATGACAGGGAAATGTCTTTTCATGTACTTTTGGGAGCTGTTTCAAACTGAAATGTTTTACATGATATAATGTATTCTGACTTTGGACAAACTGATTTATTTAAGCCAAGGAAGCCAATCAGCCTGGGCATTTAAATAGACATTTAAGGGCAGGAGTCAGAGCCCATGGCACTTCCATTTGTATCTGGCAGAGGGCTTTTGAAAAATACCAGAACAAACTGAACATGATTCACACATGGAGCACTGACAAAATTCAAATAAATGTATTTTAAAATCAGATAATGGTCTTACTATCACTGAACTGCTGCACACTCAGACAAGGAAGACGGATTTATTGGTTATCATGGCATAAAACTGAGTTTTGCAATATATAGTGGTATTGCGGGAATTTCAGTGGAAATATATAGTGGTATTGTGGGAATTTCAGCTTTCCATGTCACCTGCAAAGATACATGAAAAAAATCTTTTTCAACTGAAAAGTATCAAACAGTTAATCCGAATAGTTAATAATAAAACATTTGATAACTTGAGGTAGGTGAATGAAACCGTACAGCAGGTACCTTAGAAAACATCTTTCTTATGTACTTTCTTAGGTACTAGAACGAGACACAAGAGCTCTCTATTATTTATGCAAGATGTTTGCATAATCAACAAGATTAGGCAAAGTTTAGGGAATTATACAGTAAGCTACAAACAGGATGTTAAGGCTGACCTGAAGCTGAAAAATAATTACTAACAACTCTTCATAGTTACTAGCTTGTACCCTAACTTCTTGTTAATAATGAAACACTGGCACCAGAAGTGAAAGTAGAACTACAAACATATTTAGAAACAGATTTGGAAGAAAAAGTATTTTCATTACATTTTAGATGCTCAGTTCTGCCCTCAAACAAGAGAGTAAATTGCTCTGAAGTTACTGAGGTCTAGAATCTTATGCCTGAAAGAAAAGTATTACCCTGACTTCATTTTTAGGACCCTGTGATTACAGTTCTCACAGAGAGGATTTTTTCCTAAGGACAAAATTAAAAACAGAGAACAGCTATAATCAAGATAAAAAACTTCAAAACTCATTCTGAGTTTTCTGAGACTAAGAACTTCTTGTTGTTTCTAGATTCAGCAAGATCACGTTTACTTACTTTTCTTATTGGTCCCAGTTCTCATTTCAGTGGCCGCTAGTCTAGAAATCCTGCTGTTCAGGAGTGTGAGTACACTTATTTTATACTCATGTATTGCAAACAGTTTTAAACTGACATCACTTCTGCACCTCACAGCCAATGTTGCTTGGTTCACAATCCTGACAACCACATGTGCATTAGTCTGTGAAAGCAGGTTCATCTCATCTATGGAGTTATCTAAACACTCACTAATTTCCAGCTTGCAACATGGCAGGGGGGAGGGGAGGGAAGAAATTCATCAGACATTTTTTCCTCTTGCTTGCGTGCTGCCGGGGGAGCAGACCAGGTTCCGTAATGTAACAAACTTATGCACGGCTTTACTTAAATACTAGCAAATCATGGCTTTTAAATAAACACTTAAACACAGCACTGACTGGAAGGTAATGGTTTCCCGTTTCTGCCAAGGTAAGATTTAGATGAAAACATGCCATTTCCTCCCACAGTGTCTTATCTCTCTCAGGAAATCATGAAAAATAGTTAAAACAAAAGTTTAAGCTTTTAAAGTGCTGTATTATTTTGTAGATTCACTAAATAGTCAATGTTTGCAAAAGCAAAACATTTCTGTTTTGTTATATGAACTTTTTTTGTTTTTTAAACACGAGCTGAAAGAATGATATGGCTAGAAATAAACTGAGAGAGCACTTGCAGCAATAAAGAATTTATAGAATAACTGCCGCAGGTTTGTATTCCTTATTTAACAGAGATAAGTAACGAACCATAGCATTCACTTTAACTAGGGCCAAAGATCATTAGGCCATCAGTTTCTCACCTGGCATCTAGTTTGGTGGGTCAAAGCAACTACAGTTTATTCCAGAGTTACGAAACTGATCTGTTTTCTAGGTGGGTCAAGCTATCACAGATGCCAATTATGAGACTTAACCCTGGGAGTCTGGGGAGGTCATTGGCCTATTATCTTAGATTTTATAATGTCTCAGAGTTTCTCTGTGCCAAAGAGGAATCTCTAAAAAGAAAACATTTGGTTATTACTAGCTGGTTTTGTACCTGGCAGTCTCTTCAAACTGTATGTCATCCATAGATGCTGTCACACAAGACACACCAGCATGTTTCTCAGCTTCAAAAGAGACACATAGATACAGAATTACTATTTTGTGTTTGCAGCAAGCTATTCACCTGTATATTGTGCATGAGAGATGAAAGGCAGCAGGTCCCGATTCCTCTTTTGATCACCCCAATGCAAGTCTATAGTGCACCCTTTAAAAAAGAGCTAAATAAGATTAAAGTCAGTATTTGCCATGAAACAGAGCAATATCGTAACGATATGAGATGATCATAATAATTCTACTGAGTTTTAAAAGCTCTGATTATTTAGGATCTTTCTATAAAAATAAACAATCTGATAAGAGAGAGATAACAAGTATGGTGCATGAAAAGAGTCACAGAAATCTCTGCAATCCCCCTCGTACCAGGATGCTGTGAATAGTGACAATGTTAAACCAGCGTGGAAGTTTTATGTCACCTGAGGATACTCGCAGGAATTATTTACCAAGGAGTAAGATCTACTGGCTTGCTAGTATTGTCACAGCAGCAGAAAGCAGGTAAGTACATGCCCCCAGTGTTGTAATAAAAAGGCAGGGATTAAACTTAAAAAAAAAAAAATAGAGAGAGACATAAACAAGACTTTAAAAATTAAAAATTTACTCATTGTAAAAGCTGTAAAATATTTGTACCAAAGTTTGTACTATGCTCTTCATCTCCTTAGAATATATTTAATTGTGAAAAACAACACACCTTACTTGTTTTAATTAGGACAGTTCATTTTGAAAAGGTAAACATCTCCTTTACTGTTAATATTTAATATTCCAATAGTTATCTTTTTACATCAAGTTATTGTGATTTATTATTTTTATGACCACAGCACCTGGAGTTTCAAGTCACAGGCTAAATCCCCACCACAACAAGAGCTGCACAAACACTGGGAACTCCCTACTCCAGAAAAGCTTTCTGGATGGAAGAGATTTAAAAAAAACAACAACAAACAAAAAAGGAGTACAAGAAAACGTGGAAAAAAAAAAAACAGTTTGCCCCCAACAGGCAAGAGTTCTCACACCAAAGCAGCCCAAGAGTATTTTTTGTGAGCATTGACAGGAATTAGAAAGAGGAACGTGCAAAAGTTGTATCGAAATCCCAGGCGCTCCCTTTTTTATGTATGAGGGGCAAAACCCAGAGAGGCACGTCTCGGGAACACAACAAACCGCAGTGAAGGCAAGGGGTCACTAACCACTCAGAGACTGGCATCACCGCTTTGACAGGTAATACAAGATGATGAGTAGGAAGGTGATAGATCATAAATAGCCTCAAAAGTGGAGCAAGCAGCCAGGAGTGGGATCAAGTCTGAAGCAGCAGGATATGAAATGAAGGAGGTGCAAAGCCCCGGCCCCTGCAACTGCACCAGCTGGTGCTAGTGTGGGGGAAAGGTGCTAAAGCCAAACAAATCCCTGCCTGGCATTTGGGGTTTGCTACGACACACAAAGCAAAACTAGGGAAGGTGTTAAAATATCCTTTGTGCGTGACAGGATTAGCCCCGTGGCGTGAATTAATGGTGCTGCCCTAAGAGCAACTTGGCAAAAGCGGTTGCAAAAGGTGGAGCGAACGCGAGCTGTGGTGGCAAATTCCCAGCTGACCCAGATCACAGCTTAACTGAAGTCAAGGGAGGTAGGGCAAGCTGTAACAGCTGGGCCGGGCCACCTCAGAGCGGGGAACTGAGCGGTCGGGCTGCCGCCATTAGACCAGCTTCTGTCTGTCAGGAGCACCTCTAAGGGGTAAATGCATGGCCCAAATCACTGCTCTTCGGAGAAACGATTCCTTTGTGCTAAAATAAACCTGTAAACGTGCGTGACCTTACTTGAAAGCTGCTATGTGCGGGAGTCATGTACGTACAGGTCACGGCGTGGGCCCAGCTCTCCGGGACCCTAAGCCTTCCTGTACAGCAGGGGTATCTTAAATAAAGCTGCAGAGCACCGAGTGCAGCAAACACCTACGCGGCGAGCGCGCCGCGGTCACTGCATCACATGGAGACGCCATCCAGACATGAGTTCCCCAAATATAGCTGCTAATCTCCACAAGGCTTATTATGGACTGCTAATATATGCAGCTGTACTTGGAAGTGAAGTTCATTGACAACGGAGATGGCAGAATCTTGAATTTTCTTAGCGTTTCATATGTAGCTTGAACTTCTAGAAGTTAGCTGGGCAACTTTTAAAGTTTTCATAGCTGAATTATACCAAACACAAAGCACGCTGTACCCTGGTTGGTTTTTCCCCCATGTTTTGCCGGTCTTCAGTTCGTGCTTTCCTCCCCTTTCTGCTGCTGTACCTCTCATTCCCCTTCCTTTTCCTCCCCCTCGTCCTCAGTTCTCGCCGCTGTTACCATCGCCGCTCCCTCGCGGACCTCCCCGGGCTTTGAGGCTCCCTCTCCGCGGCCGTGAGCTCTCTTTGCCCCCCGAGGACAGGCCCTGGCCTGCTCCTTCTCCCGTCTGAGCCCCGTAATGCGGTACGGTGCCGCGGGGGCAAATGGCGGCGAGGCCGGGGCAGGTCAGGCCGTGCCGGCTCCCTCGCGGCCCCGCCGCCATGACATGACATGACATGGCGCTCCGCCTGCCCGCCCGCCCGCTCCCCGCCGTACCTGCGAGGCAGGCGGTGGCGTCGATCCACTTGAGGAGCTGCCCGGCGCTCAGCTCGCCGCGCTGGTTGGCGTGCCCCGGGAAGACGGTCTGGCACATCTGCACCCCGCTGCCCGCGCCCGCCCCGCGCCCCTCCATGCTCGGGGCAGGTGGCGGCGGCAGCGGCGGCTCCCCTGGGCGCGGGCAGGCAGCGCCGGCCCGGCCCGGCCTCCGCCCGCCGGGGCCGCGGCAGGCCGGGCCCGCCCCGACGCCGCGGGCTAATGTGTAATCGGGGAGGAGGCGGCTCCGCCGGTGTCGCCGGCGGCTGCGGCCGGCGGAGCTGCGAGGCGGCCGCGGGTGGAGGGCGCGGCCCCGGCCCCGGCCCCGGCGCGGGCAGAGGGCAGAGGGCAGAGGGCGTGTGCTGGTGCCGCCGAGGGGTTTTGGCATGTGTGTTGCCACTGAAATATTTATAACGCAGCTCAGATCTGTTCGGAGCTTATTCGAATTGTCGCAGCCTCGACAGCCTGGCAGATGGGTGGCAGATACGCTCCCTTTGCACAGGCGTTGGTGGATCTGGCGGGAGGCGCCGCCGCCACGCCGCCAACCGCCGGCGGCCCCGGTAGCCTGCTCTCGACGCCTGCCGCGGTGGCGGCGGCGACCGGGGGCCGCGCGGTCGTCCACAGCCGAGGTTTTCCAAGCGGCTGGCGAGAGGAGGCCGTGCCGCGCTGACGCGCTAGGAGAGTATAAACGCTGCTGAGGAAGAGGGAAGCCAGCGCTTTTGAATCGGTCGGAAAGCTCAGAGTTCGGCTGAGTGCTGCCGTGGCTGCAGCACCTGGGCTGCGGTTGCTGCCGGGATTAGAGCAGCGCCTGAAGTCTCGGCCGGGTGCGGAGGCCGCCCGGAGGGGCTGCCGGCTGGGCGGGCGGCAAGGCTGGCGGTGCTGGCACGTGTTTCGGCACAGCAGCGCGGAGAGCCTGGAAACGGCCTTTAGGGAAGGAATGCAAAGCTTACGTTTGACTCCAAGCTAATTTATTTCCTGGATGTTGTAAATCGGCATGGTTTTCAGCAGAGCAGTAGGCTTCGCCGTTAGTTTTCTGCAGCCTTTCATTATAGCCTTGCTTTTTTATGATCTAGATAAGGCCCCTCCACTATTCCAGCCACAGGCTTCCCATGCTTATTAAAAACATACAGAAAGGAGCTTGTACCGTGAGTGTTCATTTAAGCACTGTTAAAGATCCAGCTTTAACCCATAACAGCAGGGAAAATCTGAATTTTAAGCAACTTGCCTCACCAAGATAGAGTTTCTCCGTGCAGTAGGGATCTTCTTCCTGCATGGTCTGTTACTATCCTTACACTACAGCAAGATCTCTGTTTCTTTGTCACGTTCCCTTTTAGCAAGCGAGAGCGTGGCTGTACCATCGCACCAGACGCGTTCCAGAGGATACTGGCTCTGAAAACCAGCACGCTTTGCTGTTCCCTAAATTTACTTCTATTTCGTTGCTTCTGAATAAAGTTTGTGCAGCATTTTCTTTCCCTTTTTGACTGGCTTCTGTGAAAAAAAGAAACAGACTCGCAGAAGTGGCAGTGGCATAGTTCAGTCTTACTACCTTTTCTCTTCCTTGTCTTCTCAGTGCAGATGACAAAAAGTCAGGTATCAGCTTCTCACACCATGGAGCCAGGGTCTCTGAAGGGAGAGTCTTTAAACTGAACTAAACATTTACTTAGAAAAACAACAAAACTTGTCTTTTGCCTGCCTATGTCAGTAATCTGTAAACTTGTTTTCAAGTTTATCTTGTCACTCTCAGTGCATAGGCTTTCTCTAGGATTATGCATGTGTGTTTTTCTCTCACGGGTAACTTTCACCTCCTTTCAGCCTAGTGCCACTGGTCAGGTATTTGGCCCGTATATCCCTGTTGTCTGCTGTGCAAGTAGGAGCAACAAAGCTGTTAGATGTTACATTTACCTGTGATGCCAACTGCTCACATCTAAAACTTTCAGAAATACCTAGAGTGGTACATGCTTGGAGTGAATGATCAGAAGACCGCTCTTAGGCTCTGTATAAGGACTTTAGAGAAACAGAAAAGGTAACTTCTCTCATTTTGGCTGGGTTAAGGGACAGCTGTCACTTGAAGATCGCACTTCAGAGCTGTGTGTACCTCCTGCTTTCTAAGGAAAGGGTGTCAAAGGAAGCACGTCTTCCTAAGTGCGAGCTGCCCGTCAAGAACAGGAATGACCACTCAGCCATGCACGTGGCTGCCATTGCTCTAGATATTTTCCAAACATACCCTGGGAGAATAAGTGACCTCACAGCCTAAAACGTCCTTTCCCACAACTAGTCTCTGCTTCCCTAAGTTTCTTTTCTCCTGCATTCCAGCTCCTCCTCTTTGACCCTGTCTGCTGAGGTAACCAACCCACTCAAGTGTCTTTCTCCCACCTGACCTGATTAATTTCTCTCTCTGCATTCCCATACACTCCTTTAGGTTATTAAGTCTCCATTGGGGAACCTAAGTATTTTACAGTCTTCAGTGTATGTACAGTTCCCCTTTGACAACTGAGAAATTAGAGAAATTAAGATACTGGCCCAAGTTAACACAGAAGATCTGGTCCACAAATTAACGATTTCCCAGTTGAAAAGTGCTTGCGTGGCACAGCAGCCTATAGCCGAACCTCTGGATGTCACCATGCAGAAGGAGGTGGCTGGACTAACACTGTGCGGCTAAGGCAGGCTCTGGGAAGCATCTTGGTGAGCCATCAAATTTCTCTTTGTTGATCTCTGTTGTGGGGAGAGGCACAAACGGTCAAAGGCAGGTAGAAGATGCCCTACATCAAACCCTTACGTATGTCACTGAGTTACAGTCTTCAGTAAAATTGTTTTTTTGAAATGAGAACTGGTGAGGAATTAGCGTGAGCTCAACTTCAAAAGTTTGGTTAACTGATTAAGAAACGGGCTTCCCTTCAGAACTGTTCTTTCCTAAAGCAGTTTTAAAAAGTTTGTGTCAATAAATGATTCTCACTTACCGGCTTGAAGCTTCTTGTGCTGCACTGAAACGGTGAAAACAACAACAACAAAAACAGATGCAGCATTGTTTTAAATACATTTACAAAGAAAAAAACAGGATAGATATTAGATTTTCATCTCCTGATAACATGCATTTGTAATTGAGGCAACATGATTTTAAAAGCTTTGTGCAGCACAAGAGCATATCTCATGAGTGCTGTGAAGTACAAGACACAGCACAATGCCTTTAGAGAAATTGTGCCAGAAGAGGTAAGACACTTCATTAATAAAAGATGAGTTCAGTATTAGATGTGGATAAATCTTCTGTAAAGCCATTAGAGCTAGCAAGAAGTACTACTCAGATGTACAGTAGGTAGACAGCTAGCAACTGGCTCAGCTAACAACGTAACTCCTCCAGACCAGAATTTCAGCTAGATCAGAATTCATTCCACGAACTATTAAAGAACAAGGGGCTAGCAAAAGGGTTCTGATTTAGAACCACATTCTCTCCACTATTTTGAAGAGACCTGTTATCTAGAATTGTGCTTTAGGCTTCTACCAAGCCTGAAATTCCTTCGGTATTTCAACAGATTAAGATGGGAGACTTTCGGTGTGCCTTGGAAAACTGCAGACGAACATCTTTTAATTGTGACATTGTAACATACGTAAAAGGCCTTTACAAATCTTTTCTTACCAGTGGAGCTGTAGCGCATGCCTCCAAGATAAGGTTCTTTTGGGTAATGTTTTAAATGGAGATGGCAGTTAAAGTAAACTGACCACAATATGTAGCTGTGCAGTATACAGACTATTTACTTCTATACTTGAAACAAATACATTACTGCCTGAAGCTGTAAATATTTTAGAGGTTAATATTTCTGTCATAAGCCTCGTTATTCCTGGAAAGAAGGTGGTTTTTTTGACACAGCTTTTGAAAATACAACTATTTCTTGCAAAATGAAACTTTATTCTAAAATGTATCCAAAATTGCAAGACACAAGCACCATTAAACAGATAAATAGACATATATTTATGTACAGAGAGCATCAAAACACAAAACAATTGTTAATATAATTCTTATACCATTTTAATGAGTATCCATCAATAAAACTTTACAATTTAAAGAAGACTTTTCAGTTGCAAAACAGTTGTAAAATCATATGTATAAATTATGTTTACTACAATTCCAATAACAGAGGCAAAGTAAAATACAAAAATAATCAATACTGCAAATTCAAATACAAAACCCAAAGTAATGCTGCACAGGTACATATGTACACTGGATGAATTCATGCAGCTAGGCAGTGCAACAAATTAACTGCTTAGTTTAACTCATCACAAAATGGAACAACCATGTCAGCAAACAGAAGAAAATATATTTTTGTAATAAATCATAGTGCATTTTGAAGTTAGACTTTATAAAATGATTGTTGAGTGATATACTTCTAAAATTCCCCGTATGATCTGAGATTCCCCAACTCCTCTCCCGCAAAATAAAATAGAAATGACAAAAGCTAAAAAACCCACTGTAGCACAGAGTCTGATGTACTGGTACCATCTTGATTTTTTATTCTTGGTATCAGACTTGTTTGCAAGTGTCCATGTCCATAGGGACATATGTTACTCCTTGCTATTAAAAGTAAATCTTTCCCGCTCCAATGCTATCTGCATAAACTGCATCTCATGCGCTTCTTAGCCTGCTCTGGTTTAAAGAGATACAGCTGAGCCTTGAAAAAAGAACTCTTAAATCCCTATGAATTAGAGAGAGTAAAATGATGGATAGAGACCTCTTCATTCCTGAAGCTCCTATCCCTAATTGCTTTGATTACACAAACACAGAATAACATAAAAGGCTTTTATGGCTTGGATGAAACTTCTGCTAATTTGTTGGGCAAGCGCAAAGCCCATGTTTCTCCACAGAGCTTGCCTTTCACAGTGTAGAAGGCTACAGACTATTTTGGTTGGTGAAAGGAAGCCAGGCCTCAGGTAGCTATATAGAAAAATACTTCAGTGGTGAAAGAGTTTTAGAAATAGTGAAACAAAATTAAAAAACAACCTCTTGAAAACTGTGATTTCTTGTGTAGCTGTGATACTAAAACATGGCTGTTCACCTTTCAGTTTTGCATTGGTTGCTGTATCATAATCAAACATGTAGATACAACTGAGATTCATACTTCATTACATATTACTGGTTAAGTGTCAATATTAGATGAGATACAATTACATAGCCTGACACTTTTATCTTAGGATCTTAAGAGATAAGCACGCTCAGTGTTTTCACTAGGAAGTCACTGCTAAAATGCTACATTTCTTTGCTGAAAAGACATTAATTTACAGCAGCCTGTAAACTACTGAAGAGTTGCTCCCTGTACCCTTTGCTCTTCCAAAACTCCCTTTCAAGCCACCGATAACTTTCAAGTTAATGGGAGTTTGGAGCAAACAAGGGATGCAGATGAACACCTATATTGGGTAAACAATGTAGCAATTTATACAGCAGCATTTCTAAATTTTCAACATGCGTGTCATATGTAGAGAGAGAAGCTAAAAGATGGCATGCACTGCAGTGATATGTCATTGTGCTTACGTCTGGTGGAGAATATGGCATTTTCACCTGGGAAAATATACACGTTAGCCCCAGAAGACTCAAATGTCCTGTATTAATGAAGCCATCAGTTACTAGGTAGCAAAGAACATCCCAAAAGCGGGAAGGAGTTTGTCTGCTCGTAGCTTATAGATACTGAAGCTGAAGAGAATTACAAAGGCACAATACAAGCCTGTATTTCTTGTAAATTACATATAGTCATATATTTTTGCTCAAACAACCTCCAGATATTGAATAATAAAATAATAACTGAAAATATGTTAATTGAAAGTTAAGCACTAAAAATAAATGACTGCTGGAGAAGATGAAACACTAATTGCTACATTTCTGCAGTTCCCGGGTGGTAAGCATGTCCACCTCTCCTCCGTTGGCTGACCAAGCCCATTAAGATATTCAAGAATATGGTGATCTACCAAGAAAACTGGAAGAATACCAGCCAATAGACTGAATGGTTTTATGCATCAGAAAAGTAGTCAGTAAGCGGCTACCAGAGCAATCTTGCCCATTGCAACAGCTTTGCCTTTGGCCCAGAACGCACTGAGACCCAGAAACCGTAACAGGAAATTCATACCCATTTTCATGCAAGGACGTTGCAAAGATAATTCTTGAACATAATATTTTGGTGAAGTTTAGCACCTAAAGTATTGAGCAGAGCGGAGCAGAGATTGTACTAGCATATCATAAAAAGCATTTCTCAATTTTTCTATTCATAGCTACACAAGACGCATATCATTTTCATCACCGAATGACTCACAACTCAGAAAATAAAGCAAACATAGCAATTCTGCTGCTGTTAAGACTCACGAAAGAAAATTACACCTACTCTTGTGTGATGAAGTAACACGGCTACTATGGAGGCAGCCTGTCTCAGGCCCAGCTGAGAGAACGTGGACACTTCATGAAGGTGAAAAGGTGCAAATTACAACATTCGTGTTTTTTTAACCTCAGGTGTTTCTCAGCTTGCAATGAGAATTGGTGCAATCATTGTTACGATTTGGTACCAACAGTTAATGAAAAAAGGATAGCAAGTTGAACTAGAACAAGGTGTGTGTATGGTGCAAGCCTGAGGTAGAATCTGCTATAAATGGGGTTTGCTCATCCAGACAGTAGCACTGTCTGCAAAGAGCTGGTCTATCTAAAACCGGGTACTTCCTCATCTCCAAACCAGGATGTGAAATCATATACAAGAAGCTCACAAAAACCCATAAACTGCCATTTCTCACAATCCTAAATTACAAGCTGCTAGATTTATTCTTTATAGCTCTTAGGAAAGGAATGTTTAGCCATCCCTAGAAAGTACATACATTAATAGCTTAGTTACGACCTCATAGCTGAATTTAAAAGCAGCATATGCTATTGCTGGTGTTGATTCATCTACGCAATGGTTTCTTCATATGCTGCTTTAAATGAATGGATCTCTTTGTGCTGTCAAGGAGTGAGAGAGCACGTTTAACAAATAAAGGCTAGAATTTCTAGGCAGGGGTAAACCTCCCAGAAATGTTCAAACAAGTCAATTCCAATTACACCTGCTTATAAAAAAGGAAGTAGAGAAGAGAACAGCAAAATATGGGGGCAGAAATCTCATGTTTTAGATTGAAGGATTCAGAAAATTATCTGGAAGTCACACACATACATACACATTCTTAAAGATGGCCCACACTCATATGAGTCTCCAATAAACAGATTTTGTATACAGGCATGTGAGGCTAAACATAAACCCTTGAATTCATCCCACCTAATTTTAGGCCCTTAAAACCATGCAGGATTCATCAACTGAGAGAGCAATTGATGATGCCATGATGTGATCTTCTGGAGGCATCTCTTTTTCTGTCCCCCAGTGACTTGCTGAGGAAACCCAGGCTGCTAATTTTAAGGCTGCTAAAGTTAAGGTAGGATGAATGAGGCCAGTGTGGAATACAAACAAATGTGGTCTAGCGCTAGGATAATACCATTACAAAACATAGTCTGTAATAGCATTAATGTCTGAGGCTCCAACCTAGATATGCTTTGTAGTGTGTGACCCATATGATTCATGTCTTTGCTACTCTCCCGTCTTGCCAGGAACTTTCTCAAAATGAAACAATGAAACTTGATTTTATGACCTTTATGTGAATTTCCCATGTTTGGTCTTTAGTCAAGGAGGCTTCTCTGAACGCAGAGAATGCCAAGAGTTGTACTACATGGGCCTTCGGAGGCATTTTCTGCGGGGGAGGATTGCTCAGTGCTCAAATGCAACATCAGAGCTGTAATTTGGTACAAGAAAACTAATACCACCAACCTTCAGCACTTCAATTGCTGTGGGAAACAGCTGTATTATTTCAAAAAAGATTTTTAGGAAAGGGAAGCCTTCAGTGGAAGGTCTGTGTTCTGATGCAGTCAAAGGGCTTCAAGTAAAGTTGCGTTCATGGTACAACTCCTTTCAGTGGTGGCAGCTAGGAGAATGAATACACCCCAAAGCAAGACTCTAAGTCATTTGGAAAGCGATCGTTATCAGGCAGCTTGTTGGCTCTCTCATCAACACAGACTGCTGCCCTTCTGATATGATTTAAGAGGGTGTTTGTAAAAGTCCCAAATGAGGTCTGGAGAAGTTTGCAGTTGGAATGATTATTCATCCTAACACAAGCCACACATGGCTGCATATTTATGAGACTGGGGGATTCTCTATTGCCATGCTTTTGAACTCCTTTGGTATGACATGGATTGGCTCTTTGCAGTAGCTGTCAATAACAAAGATCACTCTCTGAGGAGAGGTAACAGCTGTTCTGAAATACACAAAGTGTCAAAATTTCTATATATTTTCTACATTAATATTTATATTGACAAATTTAATTCCTGCCGATTTGGAATATTACTGAGGTTTTCTTTGATTAAAGACTGGAGTTTGAACACTGGTTCCACTTACGATGTTGAAAGCTATTCTTTGTCTAAAACGTACCTACCTAATTGTTTAAATGTGACCTACAAATACTTCTTTTTAATTGGGATTATGCTCTGTTGCTCTCCATAAAGGGTAGAAACTTTTTTTTTGACTTTAGCAATACAAGGAATTTATCTACAATCTGGCTTCGAGGTGTGAGGAATATTTATTGCAAGTACCCAAGTTTTTATGTGAAAGGGTGAAGGTGTGAAGTCACTAACACAGACTGCCTTTATTCAGAAGGTTAACCTAGTCATTTAAACTATCAACAAAAACGAATAAAACACGATTTAAAATAATCTGCGTTAGAATCCCTTACAACTTTCTCAGGTTGTGTTGCCAGCTTTTTCATTCTTTTCCAGTCATCATAAAGTCTTTCAGTCTAGACAGGATTTGAGTTTCTGATGTCAGAAACAAGCAAAGAACACATCCGTATTTTTCAGGTCTTTGTTGTATATTATAAAATAGCAATATAAATGGTGGAGTTCAGAGTTGTTTTTTTTTTTTTTCTCCTTTCTCAGTAAACAGACAAAGAATGAAATTCTCCTAAAGACATTGCCTCGCACAAAGCTTGTGGTAGCTGGGGACAAGGGCACAATATAGAGAACGTGCTTCCTTACCTCCTGCATACCCCGGAGCTGGGTTTCTGTTCTGGCACCAACACAGAAGTGCAAAAAAGAGACAGCAGAGGAAAGGCTAGTACAGATATGCTTACTTAGTGCAAGGAAGCCTGTAGGCTGGAAAATCTCTCTGAGACAGTCTGCTGAGGTCCGGTAGCCTGCCCTGCGCTCGGGACTCTTGGAGGAAAGACTTTCCCTCTTGTGTAGTTCCTTGCCCAGTCTGATTACGCAGGCTTTGCACGGGCACCTTGGAGGCTGAAAGTACACACTGCACACCCTGCACTGGGTCATGAAATGTGCTAAACTGCAGCTGCCTATTGCCTGCTAAAACCTAACCCCAAGCTCTCCAAAAAGATACGAGCTGGGCTGAATTCTCTTATGTTACCGTTGATTTAATATTCCTGTAAATGGCTTATATATTTGCTGTTTGAAATAAATTATGAAACCACTAAGCGTGCTTAACAAGGCTTTAACTCTATGTGAACAGCAAGTTTTGATGACAGAACAAGTACTATTGTAGTATATAATACACATGGCTGTACAATCAAAAGCCACCTCTTGCTTCAAAACAAGAATTTACAGTATTAAGCAATGGTGACAAGGTTTCTTACACAAAACCTACAGGAATTTACAGAATATGCAGGGATCACTGAAATTATAATGCCAGCAGTAAAGAAAAAAATACATCTCTACATAGAATATCTTGTGCAATGATGTGAACAAAGTTGACAATAGTTTACCAATGCTTTAAGTAATTCAGATAAATACAATAACCCACCAGCTAGCAAATCTTCCTCCTCTCCCCACCAGAAATGAGCGTTTGCCGGATGCATGTACAGCAGGCCATTAAAAGTTTTTTTTGTTTTTGTGGTTTTGGGGTAAACATGCGCAAAATAGATGCACTGCAATATTTTTGCAAGGGGATACTTGCCACAAAAAAGTCCTCAAAATTGGTCTTTAGAGATATACAGCATTTTGATGTACACTTCTCTGATAGCCACCACAAGACTAAGAAAGTTTCTTCTAAGGATTCTTTTTTATTTTTGTCCTGAAAGAAAAATATTACTTCTTTCTCAAATAGAGTGCTCCAGCTTCCACTTTGCTCATGCCACTGTTCACATCTGTATTTCAGGCCTCGTTTAGGAATTTATATTACTCTTCCTTAACCATCTTTGTAAATGCAAATCAAACAAAAACTAGGAGTTAGTTAGAAAATGAGAACAGATCGGGGAACGCTTTACAACCACTTTCGAAGGTCATGTTTGCAGATGGTATTTTAAAAAACACTGCTTTCCATTTTCTCTAAACTATTCAGTGTTCTGTGTGTTCTTACTGGAGACGGACTTTGACGTCAGCTGAACGGGCGCTTGGACTTTACTCATCTGTAGCAAAAGGTGCAGCCTGTGGATATTACAGTCCCTTGTCTGTAACCTTCTCTCTAGACCGAGAAACCTAACCCTCATGCAGTCTCTCTGCTGCAGCGTCAGACTGCAGGCTGCACCTCCTTGGTAAAAAGAGAGTAGCTACTGAATTGTAGCCATCCGCTTTGCTGCTATCTATCTGCTGCTAAGTTATTGATTACATACTTTTCAAAATCTCTTAGTAAATTATATCTTTAGTAAATTTCTACTTCAACTAAATATGCTTCATTTGGATTTTATTGTCTTCCATTCTGCATGGCAAATATCAGCTTTTGTTTCAAGTGATTTTATGCGATTTACAAATCATCTCATCTAATGCATAAGCCTCCGAGATGCTAACTTTCCTCATCTCCAACACTGAGGGCTCTCAGGATGTGGCACAGCCACTCCTTGTTTGTTGTTACACACAATGTCTCTAATGAAATAAACTCTCTATAGTAAGACTCTATTTATGGATGGGAACAACTTTTCGTATGTTTACTGGGAAAACTGTTCTTATTTTTGTGCAAACATCTGGCATAGTACAATTAATGGGAAAATCCAGCTGAGAGAGAAGAAAACACTGCGATTAGACAACAGAAATAAAGCCTACAAATATCCAGTTTATCCAGTTGATAATTTGGCTTCTCACTGATCGGAGAAGCATTCTGTAGTAAAAATTGTTCATATCCAGCATGATTATTGATGATTTCAGGGACAAATATGGTTTTGGTCAGGGTTACTGTTAAACTTCCCTCCTATTCTGAGGAACTGTAAATCTCTCTGTAATAGACCAAACTTTTAAATCGTACGGTGCAGTCTTTCAAAACGTGCAGTCTTTCAAAAACTCCATGTTTTCAGCTGGTTCCCTATGAAAACTAATGCTACACTGCCAGAATTTTTGTCTGTAAGACTAAGCCTTGTGTTCTGGCATTGTAAAATCTTAGGGGAGTCCCCAGACCTAACTGCAAGAAAGCAGACTGTAAAACTTCTTCAGAGACTAGTGAGGTGGTGTAGGAATACCTTGTTACTGAATGGAGAGTTTGGGTGCACTCTGCAGACCTATTAGCCGGTACTTCATTACCGGACTCTATGAACAAGCCTGCCTGACCACTCAGTTACTTTGCTGTGAGACACAGACGCAGGCTCTCACACCGCCGAGGGGCACGCGGAATCATCCATTAGATACAGTGAAAACACAGAGCGCACAAATTAACCTCGACTACCTGTGAACGAGCTCCTATCAAGTCGTACCTATCAGATGTTAGGAAACCCACTTTTTGGGATGTGGAAGGAGCTGTCAACATAAAAGTCCAGTTGCACTATTCATAGCGAGGATGTACTAAATCTTGTTTTGATCTGACTTCCCCAAAAACATGTTTTTCAGCAAATAGTTATGATGCTGAATTCAAATGACAAACGGTATTTGCTTTCTCAATTTCTTTTGCACCCAGAACTTAAATAGTGGCTAGAAAGTGACCATTTCAAATTATAAATGAAAATTGTATTTTTATTAAATGTGAAAACATCTACCCAAGAAAACCTTTATACATTTTTATGGCAAGTTTTCCCATTACACGAGAGGCTTCCTTACATATTTTAAGCGTAAATGAAGAACAGTGACCAAACAGAAGTTTGGACTAAGATTGCAATGCTGTTAGCTATGTTGAGGGAAACTATGACTGCACAATTTAAAACAAGATGAAGGACAAGTTCACAAAAATAGTTCATGTAATAGTGAACAATGGTCTAACAAAATAAGAAACAGAAGAAAGCCAGATCTGTTCCACATATCAATACTATCAATACATAAACATGCTCCTGCACTGGTAAAATCTTAAAAATAAAATAAAATAAAATAAAATGTCTGTTTAAGGAAGACTTAATTTGAGCTTCTAGATTGGCCACGCTCAAACACTGCTTAAGCATATTAGCGGTCCCACCATTCTGAAAAAAACTACTTCTGTTCTTAAAATATGTTTAAAATTAAACACATATAAGCTTTATTTCAAGCAAGCGTGAATGTGTTTCAATGTGCTGTCTGAGTAGATGGTCCATTTATGCACTCTAAATTTGTTGCCATAATTTGTTTCCAAGATGACAGCACTGGCAGATAATTTGCATGCATGCATGCAAAGCCATAGTTTAGATCAGTTAGGACTTTCTCCCTCCGTTTTTCAGGTTGAAACATCATTTTTAAAATTTCAACACAGTCTATAGTCTACATCTGCCGATAAAGCCACACTTTAAATACACTATTTTGTCCAGTTCCGGGTGAAATCCTGCAAACAATGACCTTATACCAGTGGTTCCAGTAGGACAACTGGTATGAGCAGCAGCTTATAGGACTGAGCCAATAATGTCTGGAAAGCAGAGGAAGCTGCACACTAAAAATTTAAATCTATCATCTCATTTATATTTGAGTGCACTGAATTTTTATAGTTGTTTCATACCATTAAATCCTGAATTAGATCCGTAGTGTGATCAGTTTGTTTGAAGAGAAATGAACTGTCACTGTAGTAAGAGTTTTTTGTTTTTTATTTGAAAGACGTGCTTCATCAAAATTCCCATCCTTAGGGCCCACCCAAACCCAAGCCTGTTTGGAACAGGAGCCATGTACCATTGCTTACAGTGAATTAAAGAAAAATAATTTTACCTATACTGATCTTTTTTTAATCATTAAACTCTATCTCATGATATTCTCCAAATGCAAATGTGTAGGGTCAAATCTTGAAGAATTCAGCCCATATTTAGCAAAAACAACAAGAAAGAATCAGAGATGCCTAGGAGCAGGAGATAATACTGAAAAATAATTAACTGATCTGAGAAATAGAAATCAATGCAACATTTATCAGCTGAAAATTCATTTTAACTAGTAAAAAAGAATAAAATGTGCAACACTGAATATTGTAACAGCTGGTCCCTCATTAAATTACCCATCTAATTCCAAATCCTCTTTACATGCAGTATTTCATTTGCTAACCACAGAGCAGGGGAAAATTCAAATGATTTTTAGCCAGTTCAAGAAGCTATTCTTCTCATGCAGAGATTCTAAATTGCTATCCATAAAGAAGCAAGCTTCCATTCACTCCCTAATTTGAATTATTTAAAATAAGTAATCAGTCTACATAATTCCCATTGTGTTTTAAAGGGAGAGTGATGGCTGGATATCTTCACGTGACTAGTCACGGGATATGGTGCTTTCAACCTTATATTTTGTAAATTAAAATGGGAGCAGGCTGGTAACTCTGAAAGTTGTTAGTGTACCTGAATACATAATACCTTGGTGGTCTAGGCTCTAATCAGAAAGCTTCTAAATAAAAATTGGCAATAGTGGCACTCCGCTGACAGAATGATGACTTACTGATCTGGATGCTGACCTGTTCTGTCACTTTGAAAAGCCGGTCACTCCTAGTCAAGCTTGAGGCACAGTCCACTGGACAGTGAAAGGTTTGTCAAAGACTAGACTCAAGGTTATTGCAATGTTTTTCACATGCACCAAATTCACTTTGCACTGAAGGGGGGAGAACACTGAGTTCAACTGCAGTTCTTCCTCATGCCCAAGCAATTAATAAAATAATGCAACCTATACATACAAATATCAAGGTATTTTTTTAATGCACATGTCAGGCCACAAGTTTTATTTGTGATTCATACAGCTTTTTGCTTGCCCCATCCCCTGTTCTTATCTCTACAAGACTTACATATGGAAATCAAATCCGAGTATGAATACTCCTTTTCATGGTTTTACGCAGCAAGTAAAATACCTGTTTCATTGAAGTGCATCAGAACTTCAGCTGATTTCTACAAAGCCAGAATTTTTGCCAGAGTTCTTACAGTAAGAGAGATCCATTATTCTGCTATTCTGCTAATCTAAGACTTTTTCACTTCTGTTTTAAAAAGCCTTACTTTAAATTTGCTTGAAACACCCTTTTAGAGGCTCATACTAAAGAGAGAAATCTAAAAACCCACTGTGGAAAAACTATCCTGCACCACTTGCGTTAACATTTCTCCCAGAGCTGGACGAGTTCTGATATTATCAAGAATGCTGTTGCATAAGCACGGAGGTCAATAGCAGTTACGTTACACATTGATACCTAGTGCAATACAAACTTAACTGGGAGTAAAAAGTCAGTGCGTACAAATAATCTTTCTTTCCATACCAATACTCCTATATATGATACAAATCCTGTAAGGATTTATGGGTAAAAGAAAGAAAACAAACAAACAAACAAACAAAAGGCTTTATGCAAATTTAAAAACTAGAAGAATACTCATAGTAAGTTCAAAATTTAGCATGTAAGATTGTTTTCTATGGTTCAGCTGCAGAACCTATGTATGGTTATAGCCACTTGATCTTGCCAACACGCATGTAAAACACAGGTTCATTCCCTACAAAAAGCAAGGTGATTAGGTTTACCTATATCTGATAACATTTCTAATAATAAGATATGCACTGAGTATTCAAGCAGATTTCTCAAATCTAAGATTTTGCAGACTTGCACATATTTATCCCACTAGTCTGTGCAGCTACCTAGGTATTGAAAGTGCTGGACGTCGGTAGTAACTTGTAACATCAGGGCATAGAATGATAGCCTAGAAGACCATTCCTTTTAAAGCCAGCAACATTTTTACTGAGATTAACGCTGCAAGATCAATGCAACCATGTTTAATTTAATGTAAATGTTTTGAAAAGGAAATGGAAAAGGGAAACAAACATATGCTGGCAGTAAGGAAAATGACATAGAGGGTAGATCAGAAGAATCACAGAAGAAAAATTAGGCACCTGAATGGATGTTATGCTCTTGTACTTAAATTAGGATAACATATTTTGATAATATTATTCAATATGTGTTAGCAGTTCCATTTAAAGGGACTCTTATTTCTGCACTCTTATTTGCACAGTTTTTAATTTAATGGTCACACTTTTTCCTTAACAGGTGCCTATAAGCTAAACTATTGCAGATGTGAAATTCAAATTGAAAAAAATTTCAGTTTCTAATTGATACTAAACCCTGCTTCTGCTTAAATTTGCCAGAGTGAGATGCTCCAGAGACTGCCTGCACGCTGTCATGTAAGAGGGCCCTCAGTGATGCCATCAAGGCCAGTTGCCATGGGGTCCCTGGCCACGCTACGTGTCTGCAGGAGTGCCCAGCTTGGCTTGGGACAGTGCAGAGAGTTCCCCTAGGGACACAACAGACCCAAGACACACAGTTTAAGAGCTCACTCGAGGGCACACTTACCTGGTGTGTGAACGGGCTTTGGCACCTGATGCATAGTCCAGATATATTCATCTATCTTAGTCCAGTTGCAGTGACATCATAGGACTGAAACTGGGCAGAAAAGAGTCCTGAGGTCCTTCTTAGAAGGCTATGAACAAGGATAATATAGATGCCAAATGTAGGCTGCAAGGACACCTGAACTTTGCACTATTCATGAAAGATGCTGGAGTGCACTGGAGACATAGCCACTGAAACCAATGGTATTAGTGACAACAGTCAAGCCCAGGATCTCAGAAAATGAGATCTGCTTTTGTCTTTTTACAAATCAAATCAATAGTAGGGGCTGCTGTCATGTCTTGAGACAGCAACCAACTGATTTCTAAAGATACGCAAATGAATTCAACCTTCATAATCACTGGGAACAAAGTCAAAAAAACCATATAATGACTATTTAGTTTATGATTACAACCGATAAAAGTAGTGATAATTAATAAAAAGTAATGTTACCAGAATCTTTGACATTCTAACATAATTTTAAGTAAGTGTCTGTCTCCAAGAGTTTCATCTTTGAACAGTCCTAACAAGAGAGTAAAAAGTATTATATCTTTTTATTTTCATATATATATATATATTATATATAAAAATAAAAATGAGTGAGGACGTTGTAGAGCTCCTTACACATCCAGTTCCATGCATCTACCTTCACAGCTAGCCCATTACATACACTTCTTCATCACAATTTCATGACAAAAATCTCCTTAGACCGCATGGACATACCATATCTCACAACTGTTTTCCCTATGTAGGTGGCTCTTCTGTATGCAAAGTCCAAGGTAAGAAGTTTACTCTTTGTCTGTGGCATGAATTTTAGTTCAGTCACTTTGTGCCCACAGTGCTGACCATCAACCTTTTGACCACTACACAATTGCAAACTTTCATTTTCTTGGGGGAGCTGCAAGTCATTAAAAACTAAATTTACTGTAATACGGGTTTTAGAGCTTTGCTTGAGGAGACCGGGGACTGCTTCCAGAAGCCTTTTCTTAGGGCCGTATGCCTTTTCTCAGGGCCGTATGCCTTTTCTCCATTCTATCCCAAGCTTTCACGTCCAGTACACTGACCTCCTTGTAAAATGGCTCAGACCTTTGTTTCTCTTCTATTTGTGGCAAAAGATAGGACTCTCACAAGGCTAGTAGTCATAAAATGTTCACGCAGTCATTTTGGTTCACGGAAATGACTGCTTACTGGAAAATGTGGAGGGAGTTCATTCTGGTAAACCTAGTAAAAATACATATAGAAATACCAGGGTGGTCTGATTTTCTGCATGGGCTTGGGAGACGCTGTTTATAATCAGGACTATGGATTGTTATGATTCAGCTGAGAATCATTAAAAAGGGGGAAATATAATGGTAAATTGTTAGCAAACGTTTCAGTAATAAGGACTCTACTGTATTTCCACTAACTACCACCCCTATGGAAGATCATGCTAAATAAAAACTCATTTCCAAGGGCAGAAGAAGCCCTGACACTTTATTGCTAGATTCTATAGCAATTGGAGCTCACTTACAGTAACCTTATAGTACTCTATATAAACTGAGAAGCTTGTATCAAATTCAGGCTTCCATTTAAAATAGATATTGCAGATATTAGGCTTCAATTAAAGAAGAAAAATAACCTTCAGTGCTTCTTTTTTAAAGGCAAAGTATAAAAAAAAGTCACCAAACGAGGTGAGAATTATTAAATTTCTCCAAAAAATTAAGATGAGCTTTCTTCTATTTCTTGAGACAGTACAGTTTGTGATTCACAGGGTAATTGGTATCAAACACAAGTTGATGAAAGCTCTTATAAGCAATTTTATTCCTATCCGTAATGGCAGACATTTACAAAATCAGAAGAATTTATCATTTGAGTTCACCTTAAAAAATAACTTATAAAGCAGTGATATATGCAACATAAAACAGTTCAGGAGGGGAGAGGGAAAGCAAATTTTAATAATTAAAATGTAAACGTGAAAAAAAAGATGGAATAGAAGTCCCTACTTCTCATTTCTACTTAAGATGCCATGTGATAATATTTTACAATGTCCTGCAGGCCTATATATGTATGTGTGTATTTCTATATCACACACACACATACATATACATCAACCCATACATGTACATACACAGATAAATGTTTGCAGTTCCATCTTGGGCAGTTCTGTTACGCCACTCTTTACAGTTGTCTCAATCATGTTTGGGACCCACTTTCTTGACAAAACTGGGGAGATGGTAGAAAAAAAAGGGTGGGTCTGATTGTATCTGAGATCCTTTTGTTAAACTGTACACTGGGACGAATAATTTTCTTCTGTAGTAGCTCTCTGAAGAGGGCCAACTCACTGTGGTCTTCATTAGGAGACTTGGTAACGGATCACACACTCATTGTCATGCTAGGGGAATACTGAAAAAAGAGGAATCCACATTTTAACAACAGTTATTTCCGAGGTTACTAAAACCACTTCTGGAGCACAGCAATGAGTTTAAATGTCAACATGCTATTTGAATTTTCTCCTTAATTTGTACTATAGCATGTGCTTAGGCTGTAGTTCAATTTGTGGTATCATAACTTCTGCTATACTTTCTATCATTATGTAAAAATACAGCTACTGGTGATGAAATCAATTCATTTGAACGCAGTTTCAGTGCTGGGTACTGCTACCTGGGTATTGGGATGAATCAATATTTCACTGATGCTTCTCACACTTTTTACTTGTCACTGTTGACTACTGGGGGGATTTAGTTGGGCAAATAGCTAGTCTCAGGCTGACCAGCTACATTTATGGTCACTTGAACCACATAACTATTTTGGAGGGCTTTTTATTACTTAATGGGAAAAAGGGAATGAAGATATATCTGGCTGGAATTAAACTAGGCTTTTGGCTTAGTTTTAAATTCTGTATTACAGATTTTAAGACGCAAGCTGAATCAGGCATCAATAGTCATTCTTCTTTATGTGAACTAAAAATCCACTTAGCACATTACACTATTATTGTAGCACAAATTGAACTGCAGCCCTTATACAGGCTACAGCTGCCCTCAACTTAGCAATACTTCATTACAAATAATCAATGGGAAACCACAATGTACATTTATATTATTTTAATAGTTATTTTATTTGAAACTTCCAGGCTGCAGAAATATTTAATTGTCCTGAAATCTTCTAAGTAGAGGAAAATGTTCAAATGCAAAAAGTATTAAGAGTGATGAAAACTGATACAAGAAATGGAATGATATTTATTTGCCTTTGCAAAAACCAGATATGTAATAAAAATCTGCCAAAGCTAGACTTTGGAGCTGCCCATTTCTCAGTGTCCAAGCATATTCAGAAAGAGCATTTTGCCCTATGTCATGTCTCTCATGGTTTCTCTGCTTTAGGGCTTACTCCCGTCATGTGCTGAGCCCTCTCATACTGAGCCAGCAATGCTAGCAAGAACGTGCTTATCTTTAGCCAATGTGGGAGACCAACTCAAATGCTTAAAATTAAGCACATGTTCAAATGATTTTCTTATCAGAGCAAAAGTTATCAATTCCTAGGTAATCACTTTAGACAAGGAATATGTGCCATTTTTTATATTGCGTTGTGTAAAGATAACCCAGTGCAGACAGACCAGTAGTTACTTGTGATTTTTAACTTCTTATTAATTAAATTATTTCCTCCCTCCACCCCAGGCAAAACTCCTGGTGAACTGAACAGAAATTTGCCTGAGAAATTACTTCATAATAATACCTACTCTAAGTAGCCAAGTAAGAAAACATGAATCAGAAAGCAAGATAGTTCCCAAGAACCAGAATGGGATTTGTGCTGGAGAGGAACGGACACCTAGAAGTACACAGAAGGCATAGCAAAATTTTGAGAAAATTGGGTCCCAGATTTATTCAGGTAGGCAAACAACACCTCGGAGCATCCAGAATCCAGTAAGTGTCTGAGAAAACTAATGGTCTTTTGAGTACAGCTGATGCCCTTCTTTTAATGAGTTTGGTTTGGTGAACTGGCCTGCGATCAGAGTCAGACTGGCTGTCTTCACTACAAATAAAGCATGGTGAATTGAGAGTCAAGGACTACGATGACCAAGGATCACATTTAATGGAGGTTTTGTGGTTACTGCTTTATTGCAGATTTTGAAACATCAATCTTTTTGCTTTGTACAAACCAATTTTCTCCAATACTCCAAAACAATCTGAACACATTATGAAGACACAAAAAGCTAACATGCAAAAAATGCTCCCTCTTCCTTTTCACTGGTTTAAGAAGCAAACCAAAGACAAAAATAAATCTGATTTCCATGAAATTTGCCATGCAATTTGACTGTGTTGTGATCTAAGAGAAACTGCTTACTCTTCATAATTTCTGAGCTAAAATTCACCACTGGTATAATTAATGGAGTTGCGCTCACTTCTGAGAGCAGTCAATTCCAAGAATATAAGTGTTGAAGTCAGTCAGCATTTCTGAAAAATCAGGCCACTTCTATTTAGCAACTTAAATGTGGATTTGGAAACCCAACTTCAGGCACATGAGTATGAAAACACTAGTCTTGTTCTGTAATGTATTTTATACCATGTTTTGCTGCCTCAAAACATTTCCCATTTTTTAAAATGTCATTTGTCCCATAAAGAACACTAGAGGGCATCTTTGCCTTTTCTGGTTCTAAAAGCCTGCTTCATCTCAACATGAGATGTCCTGGTGCTCTCATAATATGTTTCAGTGTGAATCCCCTTCTAAAAGACATTCTTGTCCTGCAAAATGCATTGTTCAGGAATCAAAGGTTGGGCAACCACAAGCTGAAACATTCAAATGTAAAGATCCGCCAACTACACACATCTAGGCTGCTCAGATATTGCCCACTGTGCATTACTGACTATGTATGGCATAATCTTTACTACTTGACAACTTTTATGGACAACTAAACTCTTAATCTAGAGAAGGAGTTTCTGCAGGGAATCTACACCGCTCCCATTTTGCAATTACAGCTCAACTTCTAACAGAATTTGGCATAATTTTTTAGTGAATCCATACCGTAATTTCAGGAGCTAGTAAAAAACATGCAAGGCAAAGCACTGCATTAAAGGTATACTACCAAACTGTTTGTTCTTTCTGTTATTTTTCTTTTTTTAAATAAACATCCAGAGATTAAAGGTTTGCCAAGTAAAAAACTTCTTAAAGAATACTTACGCTCTCACTCTGAAAAGGGTTTAGGAAGTTTCCACCCATCTCACCGTCATCCCTGGGAGTGCCAGGCTGATTACTCATGCTCATATTACTGGGAGAGTTCTGTTAAACAAGATTTAAAAGTACAGATTAAGTGTTGAAGATTTTAGTCCCTTTCCCAGCTTCATCAAGTGTGTCAATGCATCAGAGTGTGTCCATACAATGCACTGGCATTTCTGAAGATAAAATGTAAGCCTCTGCAGAGTTCTGTATGTTTCACTTTCTAATTTGAACCTGTGTTTTCTCCCTTGAAGTAATTCTTGCTTTCAGGTTATGGCTAGCATCCTCTCCTACTGAAGTCAGGAAAAACTACAAATGGCTTTGTAGAAATAAGAGTTAGCTCTCTAACTACACTAAATCACTACAGTCAAATTCAGTGAAGACCACGAGCATGTGTCTTGACATATGTGAACTCAGATTATGTACTTAAAGGAAGGCAGGTGGACAGATCTGGGCCACATAAGACATTTGCAAATCAAGGCCTGTATTTGGAGTCTTTGTTCATGGTCTCTGGTTTGTAGAAATAGTTTCTAGTTCAAATTTTGAGCTGCTAAATCCCTAAGAGCAGTTATACACAGAATTTATAGACAAAAGAGTTAACAGAGTTTTAGATAAAAATGCCTGAATAGCAGCCAGCCGCTGGATTGGGCTTGCAAATACTTCAAGCAGGAGTTGTACTTTTGCTTTTTGCTTGCACAGAGCATAATGCGGTAGGGTCTTTCTCTACTTTTTTAGTGTCTAGGTGCAACCACAATGCTAATAAGTAATGACAATAGTAAGTCTTATGAAGATAAATTATTTTCTGCTGCAAATGTTCCTGCACCACTACCTCTACAATGTTCAGAAAACACTTTCAAGATTCAGTTAGTTATAGAAAGAGTAAAATCAGGCAAGTGTCACAGAAAATACTCAGAGTCAATAGCTACATGTTTATTGTAGATACTATAATTAGTTAGGTGTGTTTACAAAATGATTTGTGGTACCCTACCATGCCTGGAGCATGTGGATGATTACCTTTCCATCACTGTTAGACTCCTATTAGTACAGGTTTTGTGGTGCAAAAGGAACAGTCAGGGAAAGGGAGGAGTGAAATCATGAACTTCATCTAAAACATTTACTACCTCGACCACAGTCCTTCCCTTGATTTTTTTTGATCCAGAAAAGTTAAACATAATATTGCTGTTGACATTTTACGTATACAAAAGCAGCAGGCTTAAAGTTTGAAATGTAATAAAAAACTTAACACAAACCTAGTACAGTCAATATGCAAGCTAACAACATACAACTCAAAGTAGTACTTTTGATCAGAGAGATCAACTGATAACAGCTGTAAGAAGAGTAAGTCAATTTGTCTTCTTTTTCTTATGCTAATTCTCAATTACAATGCTAACATAGTATTTCTGTTAGCATAGAGATTTATGAAGCTTCTTAAAAACACAAATATACTGCCCTTAGAAATTAAATGCATGCTGTCTTCATTTAGTACAACTAAGGCTGCAAGAGGGCAAACTTTGAGTGAAAAATTTTGCAAGGGTACTGAAAGGCTGCTGTTAAGTTTTAACCATACTCCCCTGAAGAAAGATAACCATTTTCACCTGCATTAGCAAATATGTTTCTGGGTTCAGCTGGATGTACTTATTTTCAGGTACAGAGGAAATGCAGAATTAATTACATAACCTCATGCAGGCAAAACTGGTTTTAATTAGCACCTGAAACACACCTTATAGAGTAGGGTCAAGATCCCTGCCTTAGTCCTTTGGTTTTCTTCACAGTCTAGTTCACTAATTTTCAAACTGTGATCCTCTGATCTCCATGAATCACTAGAAAACACCTGAGGGGTCCATCAAAGGCAACTAAAAGAATTAACTGGTTAATTAACATCAGACAATTAAGTTTGCGATACAGTGAAGTTAGCATAGGAAAAATTTAGAGATCCACAACTTGGCAAAGGTTGACAACTATTGCTTTAGTTCAACCACAGCTATTGTATCTGAAGTAGGAATTAATCTAGGGAAGTCCTGTGGCCTGTGTTATGCAGGAGGTTATTCTAGACAGTCACATCAGTCCCTTCTGGCCTTAAAATTTATGAATATATAGTTTAATAACCACTAAGGCCTTGTCATATTTATTTTATATGATGACCCCACACTTCTTTTCATTCCTTGGGGATTTACCTCTATTTTATCTTGCTCCGTGTAGTACTAAGCTTTGAAATTCTGCATTTGCTACAGTGTGGCACCCCAAAGGTTCAAATTCCCAACCTAAACGCTTTTATAGCAACTCCCCTGGGCTTCTTTTATGGTCAGTATGGGGTCTAGCATTGTAGCACTAGCTGAGTTTTTCAGAGCAAATATTTCTTTGATGGCTGTACAAATTCCATGGGCACTGCAAGAAACACGGGTTATTAATGTTTATTTAATACGCATAATTTCAGTTCATTTACTCCCCCCATCTCAATCTATTTCATAAAAACTGCATGTTTTGCCATTCTGCCAATTAAATTAAAATCTCCTCTGGAAAATGTAGCTATGAATTCTGTGAGCTGATTCTACCAAGACAGGATTAATTTTCTGCATCTCATGGGGATAGATAATCAGCTCCTCTAACATGCGTTTTACTCCATCAGGATCCTGTGCCTGCACTTGAGCGTCTAGCACCACATGACCCAAACTGTGTTAATTTCAGTGAACAATTCGTGCCACATTAATTAGTAATCTGGAAATCTAGTTGTGAAAAAGGCAATCGCACCACTAGCTGGTGATGTATAAAGAGAGACCGTTGCTTTAGCAAGTACAATCCTGGTACAATCCTGGTAACTGTAAAAAATTGGAAGGCAGCCACATATTAATTTTGCATGCATGAAACCCCAGAAATCTACTATTGCTTGCATGAAGAACTTTTCCAATCAAGTTTCAAAAGCACTAAGTACTATTACGTACCCAGAATTGCCAATGCTATATACAAAACACTGCCCACGCAGTCCTACCAGTATCAGTGAAGGCTGCATATTGGGCAGAGCGCTCCTCAGGAAAAGATATTTGAAAGCTATTATATATAACGGTATAACAATACAACACTGTTACTGCCCAAGTACACATTACTTTTCTTTTAATTATTTGAAAAAGACTTGCATCAAATGTGATTTCCATGATATACTTACTAAGGTTAACAGCTTACAAGACTTTCAGGCAACTTTTTGGATCCAGGTTTTAGAGTTCCTGATACTCATAGCAGGCATATATGCTGACGCTTAATACAGTGGACTGAATACAGGCTTTTAAAAATAATTTTAGTGACAAGCTAACAGAAATGATTTTTCTTAAAAAATGCTGCATTTTGCAAACAATAAATAGCTGAAGGAAAAGTATGGACATTATTAAAAATGTGCTGTGTGTTGATTATCTCATTGGAAGTTTATATTGCATCAATCACTGCACACCTAAGCAGAGCACAGCTGAGGCAACATGAACACTTTAAACCCATCTTTACTCTTTGCAGGAACTGAACACGTTATAGATCTTCAGAGGTTACAAAAATGTAGCATTGCTATAGATCCTGCCCCCTCATAGCCCCCAAATGACCTAGGAGGCATACTGCTGTGGTCCTACTCTCCAGGGAAAGCCACGGAAGGTTATTCTGAGGCTATAAATCACTTATCAAATTTTAAAAGGACTGTGTTGCCCTATGATGAATTTCTTCTAATGCCAGATTACGTCTTCTATACTGGCAGTGAACGCAAACTCCTTGCAAACAACACAGCATAACACCACATGTACACAAGTGCACTTTACAAGCTACATCTCTCTGCCATCTCCCCACCAAATTGGGGAACAGCGTAAGGTTCTCCTCCTCCTCCACCTTGGATATACAAATATGTATCACTGGCTGAAGTTTGATTGCTGCCTTTTGAACATTTGAAATTGTGTTTTAAATAAATTCATACTACAAACTTCTATTTTAATCTACAGATTTTAGGTAAGTATTTGTTCCCTTTTGACATATGTGTTTGTATCTCACCGTATCTCAGTGCGAGTTATCTACAGTGACATCCTTAGTGTGACCAGAGCATGAGCAGACAGGCCTTAGGCAGATTTGAAGTGGCAAAGTCTGTACGGAGAGAAGTTTAGCCACAGCACTGTGCTGCTTAGTCCTGTCTCACCCAAGAAACACAGGCAGGTAATTTGTTCAAAAAAATCTCATATTTGTCTTTTGGAAGGTGATCAGAATTTTGTTACAGTAATTTCAACCGAATGAGTTAAAACTGTAACTGTAACAACCCCTTCATCAATTTCTGTATTTATAGATCAAACGCACAAAAGTGCAGGGAAATTGTTTTAGTGCTATTTTTACTAGTTTCAGTAAGTTACATCTGTAGACGTTGAGTACAAAACACAGTGTTTTACAGGGACACGGACAGATTTCTACCACTTTATCAATACCGAATAAGCTCATTAACTTCTTAAGTAAGTTCCTAAATTAATAATGCTCACAGATGCAGTAGGCTTTTATTTTTATGGAAGAAACGACACATTCAAGAATGATATGATTTTTGTAGATGCAACCCCCTGCAGGTTAAACTCACACTGCCTGTACTATTTAATGGTTGTAATATCAAAACAGTGCTTCTTCTGCAACTACTTTTTAATCTGGTTTTTAGGGACTTAGTGATTAAGATATTAACATTGACTTACAGAGGTGACAAATGCAATCATTCAGCACATGAAAGCAACATCCTTATGACATTTTCCAAATTTACCTTTAAATAGAATTAATTATTAGACCACTATTCATTTGTCTTACCGGTATGGAAGAGTATAACATGACCAATCAGATTGTGAACTGGATATATATTAATCACAGTCGTTAACATACATCGTTATGCAATAGGAAATAAGTTTACTTACACTCCCTACTGATTATAGGTATTGTTTTTAAACTTTCAATTAATGCTAATTCTGTCTGCAGAGCCTCTAGAGGCTACATAAGCATAAAACGTGTACACGTAATAAAAAGTTTAACAAAGACATGAGAAGATGTGTTTAGAGTGAAATATCATTCTAGAAAATCCAAATATTTTAATATTATATACTCACTTTGGAAATACTGTCCATGTCTCCTGAGCCTTAAATTAAAATAGATAATTATTCAATTAGTTTTGAGCTGAAATTAATCTATGAGCTTATTTTTCATATTTAAAAATATAGTTTACAGCAATATGTTAAAACATAACCATGCTTGAACTCTCTTCCATCCCAGTGTCTTTCTCAGGAAAAATTTACAGTCAGTACTGAATAATGTTAGTGCTTTCTCTGTGTACACACCTAGTGCAAAAAGGGGGAAAAGAATGAAGGACATAGTTCTGATCTGTATCAGTTCCTTGAATGGCATCTTTTAGGATGAGACAGCCTGGCACAGCTCAAAAAAGGATATGTCCAATCCCCCTGTTCTCTTTAGCCATGGTAGGGTGTGGGTACTGCAGTTCATTTTGGGTACACACGCTTGAGGGAAACTTTGCTTCAGCGTGAGAAAAAAGTACAATCATGGATAACTAATACAAGTTAATGTTCCTGAGAAAAATGACCAGCACTTTTACTGCATTTTCAGCTATTCAAAACTCCCTAGAAGACTGCTAGTGGAGTATCTCTAGGATCAGGTCGGGGGTATTTCATCAATGTCTTTGCCCCCAGAGCAGAAGCCCACTACTGAAATTGGCTGAAATGACGTCAGCTTTGGATGCAGTACAAATACTGATGGTGATAATTTCTTTCAGAAGAAAGAAGGTGATTCTAAGAAGGACTGGAGTAACAGAAACCAAATAAAACTCAATATAATGTGTGCAAGACTAGCAAAAAGAATTTTTCTCATATGCTGTAGCTCTCACTTGGGTAAAGCCAAGAATAAAGGAAATATAATTTTAGGATGGATGTATCGAGAAAAGCATTTCTAGCAGTAACAGACAGTAAACAATTCTTGTCACCTGTTTTCAGGGAAGACAAATTCACACTGGAAGAGTATCAGAGAAAAATAATCAAGAAAATGGAGCTGTGGGAGGAGACTGAAATAGCTTGGTATACTTAGCAAGGCAAATTAAAGCTGAGAAGGAATATGATTTCTCTCTGTAAGTACTCCAGATACATAAACACTAGGAAAAAGAAGAGTCATTTTGTCAGGGACAAATGGATAAATTTTGCTAGAAATAAGAGAAAGATTTCGTTCTAACCATAAAAGCTGTTAACAGATATCCAGTAGAAGGGTTGTGGTCAAAAAAAAGCTAGAGAAGTGTTCAAGATGGAACTTGACCAATTTATGCCTGTGATTATGTGATACAGCTGCCTACTACAGCATGGAATTACATGCAGGAGATGTCTTCCAGTCCTATACCCCTAAAAGAACTCAGCTTCCATTCTAGAAATGAAATTAACCTTAGACAACAGTTGTAGTCAATTTGACTAAAAATGTAAATATTTTCACTACAGAAAATAACTAACCAAATGCTAGGCAGACATAGAATCCTTCTGTAACTGTTTCAAACGCAATTCTTCCTTTAGCTAAGAAATCTCAGGCTATAGCAAGTGACAGAAAAAGACTCAACTTTTACAAAGCTTTTCATTTGCTTCAAAATAATGTGCATCATTATTAATTAAAGCAGCAACCTGTTTTAGGATTGTAATATGTAATAAGAAAGGCTGTAAAATCACAAGATGGCCTCATGCAAAGTAATCTAGGAGTTTCAGAGACCTGCTTTCCCAGAAGGAAGACTGTCCTGTGGCTCAGAAAATGTCTGTTAAGTGAGGTTTGATGGTTTCCCCTAAAGTTTATTTTTTTCTCATTTTTGAATTTCTCCCTTTTTCGTACCTGATTATACATCTTGTCTCATAATCTCCAACTTCTGGGCTGTACTTGTGGTAACTTTTCATCCACCATGGCAATACGGAATTAAATGGTGTTAACTGTAGTATGGCATTTAAGTTGGTCTGTGTCTGTGCTGGGAAGATGATAGAGCTTTTCTTTAGGGATAGAAGCAGAGGGAACTGTGACAGCTTGGCTTCTGCTTGCCCACCATATAGGTAACTTGCTTGGGTTTTTCCCTATAAAGGAAAATGATGTTCAGCAGAGTGTTGCTGGTGCCCTGTGGGTGCATAAGGCCAGCTCCCAGATGTAAAAGAGAACCTTGCTGGTGGGAAATGGAGATGGAAGAGGAAAGAGAAGTCTTTGCAGACTAAGCTTCCCCTTGTTGCTGCCTGTATGACCCACACTCCTTGGTGCAGGTGGAAGTAAAGAATGGTTCATGGAAGCTGTATTCAAAGTTACTGGCCTGGAGTTATTCTATAAGCACAAACAAATATAAGGTATCTATTTATCTTGTTGGTAAGGAAGAGGAAGGCTTAAATGCAATTTAATGAGTTGCAGCCTGTTGCTCAAATCCCTTTCAAGTGTCTATCATCCTTCCAGCAAAGAGTAAGAAAAAAGGTTTACTACACTAGTCAGAGGCTAAAGCAGTGCATGTTTCGTAGAACTGTGAAAGGCTTCTCCCTTTGGTAGGAGTCCTTCAAAAATCATAGCGTCAAAAGTCAAACAGTATAGTCTTCTTCCTGCCTCTGCATACCCTGACAAGAATGCATGTTCTTTCTTGGTGCGTTAAATGACAATGTCTGAAGCCGCTTATGGGGAGGGAATAATAAAACTAACACTTAAGAGACAGAAGGCTAATGTTAGAACAAGTGACAACATCAGACTGTTGGGATTACAACAGCTTAACACATAGATTAATATATGTAATAACTTACTTCCGTGTACTTGGTAAGAACTTGCACCAGCATGTCACAAAGACACCTTCTCAAGTTTTTGAAAGAGGAAGAGAGGTAAGGAGAAAATGGTCTTATGCCATCACTTCTACATTATTGTTATGGTATAGTTTTAGAGTAGTTTTGGTCAACTAGTTTCAAATTATACTCTGTTATATAAGTAACATTCAGTCATTTTCTTCCAGAGATGCATTATATATGCCAATTCATATGCTTAAAAAGTATCTTAATATTTCTTTTTGATATACAGCTTTTTAGTTTCTAAAAGATTTTTATATACAGTCTTCCACATAATTCAGAGAACTAGTAATAGAAAATGGCACTGGTCACTGAAAATTCACAATGTTCATAACATTTACTATCATTACCTAATGATCCATTCATATGATGTGAATCCATTCCACCCAGTCCACTCATAGGTCCATCTGACCCTGGCCCCATTGGAAACTATAAAAGGATCAGACATTAAAAATTGGTGTTACTGTACAAATTTATTGTAGATAATCTAATAAAAAGAAAGTAGTTCTCAGAAAAAATAGCAAAGGAAAAATACACAGTTCCATCTCTGTATGTGAAAGTGAAGTGTAAGTGTAGTCTGCAAAAAGTGTTATTGTTTTTGTTTACTTTTTCCGATGTGGTCCTCAAGATTTTCGGAGAAACTCATCTATATAGGCTGGCATATGACTTAGGAATGAATTATGATATACTTTAACACTTGGTGTGTGATTTTCAGATATGTTAGTGCTGACCTAACTATATTCCCACTGAAATTGAAGAGAATTTTACCACTCACTTCTATGAGTAGGTGATTAATTAGTAGTTTTCAAATCCCAGCCTGACTATACTGACAGTCAGAGTACTCTGCATTACCTTTGCACTATGAACAGTTTCTGTCAGATTTCAGATTTAAGGTTAATACCTTAAATCCAGTTCTTCAAAAACTTTCAGGCATTAGCATTATAGTGCATTTGCTAAATTCGCTGATTTAGCACTATCCAAATAGCCATATTCTTAAAGTTCTACTGGCCTTTTTTCAAAAGGCCCACAACATGGACTGTAATTAGGTGAAATATCTTAGTAATCAGATAAATACAACTAAACTGAAGGCATAGAAAGAAATGAGAAAAGAAACAAGCTACGAATCCAGATTTTTGTCAGTTCTAGAATTGCTGAAGTTTGGGCTGAAATAGTCGCCAATGGAGTAGTTAATGAGGGAAATACTTAAATGTTACCATTGTTTTTCATTCTTAACAGGGAAGTTTATTTCTTCTTAAAGGTATTGATTCTATCACTTTTCATGGAGTGGTAGGGCAATGTAACACTGAATCACTTTCAATGGTTTTCATCTCCCTCTCCAGGAGTAGAGATTTTTTTATAATGCAAGTTTAAATCTTGCAGAAACTAATGTTTGGTGGCAGCTCCTAGGATGGTCATACGGTACAGAAGTCTAGTGCACCGCAGTGTGATAAACTTCATCTCCAAGATTCATATGCACATGCTTTTAAGGTATTTTCCTTGTAGAAAAAGAGGCCCCAATGATTTATTTTGTATGTATGGGTATGACTGATTTGCAAGACATTAAAAGCACTAAAACAGACAAGATGGGGGTAAGCAACTTATGTGTCACCCATTAAAAAGGAGAACTTAGTATTAATCATATGTCATGGAAATGCACTAGTTTGGATAAAACAAGGCTGTGTAATTCAAAAAAATATAACTAGATTTATATTTACATTAGGTCTGTTGGGTCCAGGTGGTACTGCGTTCATTAAAGTGTACATGTTGTCTCCAGAGTTGGTTGAATCTGTAATAAGAGATTATTTTAAGTGCTAATATATACCTTTCAAAAAGACTACTCACCTAATGCATTTCTTGTCATTTTGTTCATATTATTTCTATGCCTGAATCAATGATACACAGTGGCAATATAATGGAAGATTTCATTTCCTTGCTATCTATTTTCTACCACACAACAAAACTATGAGAAGAAATAATTGTAATGGTCCCTAGGTGACTACTTCTAGACTCTAGTTTTATGCGTGACTGTTAAAAGGTTTATAAATCACCAAATACCTGTAACTATTTAATTCCTTAAACCCTTTTCCTGGAGTTCCAAATTACTTCACTCATCTTCAATATTCTCTATAAAATAGGAATTTCTGTCTTATAAATCCTTCCTGTAATTTATTTTCCATCTGTAATAATTGATAAATAGCTTCTCATTATATTGACTTCATGTTCGTATAGCCAATGAAAATCTCTCATTCTTATCTGTGTCAGCCTATTAGATTTTGGATATATCTAACTATTCAGTGGAATACTGTGCAAAGGACAGCTTTAGCTGATATATCTTCATGGTACAGTGGTGCAATACTTCAAAACTGGCTTGAGTCCAAAAACAACAAAACCATGTTGGCAGAGTGTGATATCTAAGCTAATAAGTTCTGCCAAGAGTTTTACTTCCCAGACATTGACAGAGCTATATTGCTTCTTAGTCTGGGATTAACTCACACAGAACCAGAGGAAAGATACACCCTTTTTCTGCAATCAATGTACGTGAACTTTCAAACTGGAGCATCTCCGGAGTTGAAATGCAAGGTTTAACTAACAAGACATACAGAATACAACCCACTTAACTCTTCTGATTGAACGCAGAAGAAGCCAATGCCTGCTGCTAATACACACAAAGTCTTAATGTCCCTCATCGATATTTTAAGAAAGAGAAGGCAAAAAATGCAGAAGATCAGTAGACAAATTAGGTGAAAAACCTTTCACAAGGGAACTTGACAAGAGATAGGCCGTGTAACAAAGAAGTTTACTGAGCAGAAAATGACCTCAGAAAAGTCGTAATAAATCTCCAAGGGGACAGTGTATCTTTAAAAATTATAGGCAGCTCTGGAAAAACAGTACCTCTAAAAGAGGTACTCTAAAAAGAGTAAAAGAATAGCTAAGTAGCTCTATACCTAGTTCCTCCAAAAGACCATTCAGTCTCTTTGAACCATGAGTTTTGAGCTTAGCAACGCACAAAACGCTGCTGAGCTGTAAATCTTTTCCCAAGACAAGGTGATGGGGGAATTTTGAGTCAGAACTAGTGAAAGAAAGAAAGCCTAGATCAGACTGAAGCGTGTTGGAAGTGGGAATGCAGCCTGACCTCATTAAAGAATGTATTTGTGCATACACAGGGCAGTTAAAATAATGGTCATCATCGAGTATTCCTTAACCTTTCAGATACAGTTTTCTAAGCATTAACCATGGTGAGTAAATAATTCCATTATATATAGAGAACTACACATCACTAGAACATTTAAATATACTGTTTGAAGAAGAGGGAAACAAAAAGCTTTTACCCTAAAGTTAGAAAAAGTAAAATTAGCATATAAAAAGTTATTTTTAATATTCGAGCAGGTAGACAACAAGTTCTTTGACCACCAGATCCCTTTGAAACAAATAACCTTGGCTCTCCACAGAGAAACTCATCGCTACGTTCTATTGGCTTTTGTAAAAAATACATATGGGTTGATTGGGCCATGGGAACATTCAGAGCTAGAAGGATTTTTTTTGCAGAGGTGAGTGAGTACCTTTGTAAAATTCTCAGGTGGCCAACGTGTAACTGTTTTCACACTTTGGAAAACAGAAGCCTTAAAACACCTTAGAGTCTCTTTAATTGAAAATGGAAACAATTCCTCAACAGAAGCTTTATTTGGAGTGCGCACAGACAACTTACACGTGACATAACTGCAGTGCTGACTGTTTTTAAAAGTGCAGGCTCTCCATGGGTTTGTTTCTATGTTAAAAGAGATTTTAGCTTTTAACTGCCAGCGCACATTAATTATCTTTTTCACTAATTATATGAACAAGGAAGCCCTACTCTTTATCTCAAGTTGTATTTTTAAAGCTCTGGAATTGTATTTAATGAAGATTTTACAGTGGTGCCAGAAGTTTTCATAGGAAGTTAGGAAACTTCCCCTACCCCTCTTGTGCTGCAAAGGACAGCAAGAACATGTAGGACTGAGGAATTATAGCATCACTGAGGTGAAAAGGTCCCTTTTAGCTGGTAAAAGCGTGTAACAGAGACAGATGTTGGCCAAAAGGAGCCCAAATATCTACTGAATACTGGGTTACATAAGATGTAATTAGTTTCTTTTCAACACATTTCTGACGCTATCCATGGGAGAAGAGCATCCTCTCAATCTTGCAGCTCCTCCTTCATGTCAGATACGTTGCAGAACACTGATGGAGATACTTGCATCTAGCTGACCAACTTTGAGCCTTGAGAATCTAGTTAGCTGTCTTGAATCTTCCCATCCTCCTCCTCCTCCTCGATTCTTTAAACCTGAATAGGAACAGTGGCCAACCTTCAGGATGGCCAAATTCTCCCTGTGGCCAGAATTCCAAGATACAGATCACGCAACCTAGGGAAACAATGCAGCAGTGAAGCGCTAGGAACAGATAACAAATAGGAGATGAGAATTGCTCCTCTGGGGCCTTACTCCTCCATCGCAGGACAGAGCAGAGCAACTGTCCTAGCACTAGCCTGCTGTCAGTCCGATGACATAGCCAGAGGATGCAGTCATGCTTGTCATTCACATGTAGCTCAAGAGCTACACATTGATCGGGTCTATCCCATAGGATACTACAGGGGAACTTGCACGGCATTCAGAAATTTCCTAATTTCTGAACTGGCAGAATTGCGCTAAAGGACATGAGCAGAAACAAATACATATTCTGTCTTCTTTCTTTTTTTCTTTTCTTTTTTTTCCCTTGCTGTTGCTGAAACAGTGCAAGAAAAGATGGACTCAAGAACGAGAGACATGAATTGCTTTGAACTGTAGAGGTACAGTACAATGCTTTATATTTCTGCAGCATAGCAGGGAGAGAAAGAGAGTGAAAGAGCATTAAGAAAAGCTGATGCAGAAAGTACAAAACTAATACCTTTTCATTAGCTGCTCCCTGCTGAAAAATGTATATCAATTGGATCTATCCATTTGACTGCATTAATAGCATAGACAAATCTGGAAAAAGGGAATTTGTGTACTTCCTAAAACCTTTAAAAATTTCCTTTTATTTTTTTCAGAGTATATTTCAGTACCTGCTGGACTAGGCATGATGGGTGTTCCTGGTGGCCCTCCACCTCCCGGAGGACCCTAGAGAGGGTAGAAAATACCAGTTAGCATGAAAGGAAAAAAAAATACCACAGTAAAGAGTGACTACAGTACAAATGAAAGAAAAAAAAGCATCATAAATGTCACGAGTTACTCTAGTGAAAACATGCGCATTTTCTGAAAAGCTAACAAAACAACTCGTTAAAAGATTAAGACAACGCTGTTGGTCAGCAGGCTCTGGCACAGAGTTCTGGTACATGTAGATCTATGGATCCAAGAAGATCCATTAGCATAGAAAGTTGATTCATGCTATGAGTTAGGCAAGAAGGACACTTGGATAAGGGCATAAGACAATTGTATTTAATTCCGTAAACTCACCACTAGTTTTCCTCTGTCCACACATTAATGACAGCATAACCAGTGCTTGTAAAGCATAAAATAAGGAAGTGTCTTATGGGCACAGAAGAGACTAGTCATCTGAAGAAAGTTTTCTCTTTCAGACAGACTTGGTGTCTTGATGCCCTGGCGATCTTAATTTGGTCTGTATAATATGTATAGTATTCTACAATCCTTTTTTAATAGTATCTGTAGATACAATTCATTTGCAAATTAACAACAAATGATAAAAAAGTGTCAGGATGATGCTAAATTTGGATACAGTCATATCACTTGCCTACAGTGCTAAATCACAGAAAAAAAAAATTGTTTTCTTAGTTTCAGGTATTTCTGTGTTACAAATCTGTTTATGAATAAACACTGTACACAGACTGCTCTGGTTGTTAAACAAGCTTTTTAAGGTTCTTTCTTTAAAAATGCCTCAAATAATTTTATTCTAAACATCCTAACAGTTTAGTAGGAATTGAATCATAACTTCTTGCTTCCTACATTTGTAGATCCATTAATATTTTTAAGTAAAGGGAAAGACTACCTTCTTTTCAATTGCACTGAATATAAAGGTTTGATTATTCCTATTTGTTTAAAAGAATATTGCTGAGATTTGCCATGATATATATTCACTGAAATATTCCAGAAGGAGGTAGAGAAGTTTTGGAACTAAAACAATACACACTGTTTCTCAATGGCCTACTAAAAATAACATTTCTTACAAAACATTTAGCAGTAATACACTAGTGAACACTATTTTCAGACAATTAAAATCGTTATTGTAGCAGCTTTCTGACTGATAGCACTCCTCCCCGGGTTCATGCCAGTAAAATATATAACACTTCAGGGGGAAGCACCCCTGTCTCCCAGTCAGTAATTAACTATCAGTTAATTGTAGATAAAAGAGAAATCTTTTACTCAGCAGCAGCAGTCAATCAACATGAATACACCTCTATGCCCTTATATATAACACCACCTACCAGTTCTTCATCTTGTGCTTCCCCTTTATTGTGAACTAAGCAAGATCACTGATTATCTGTTATAAAATATGCTAGAAAATAAGGCTTGCTCCATCTTGCAAACCACAAATCACATTATATAAGTCAAGGAGCACAACTTCATTTCATACTGCCAGAAGCTCCATAGCATTTCCCTCCCCCCCCCCCCCCCAAATTATAATTGGATCAGTAATAAACGTATTAAGATTGTTTTTGCCAAAAGCATTTGAAAGGCCTATTCAGCCCTCAGCAATGAAAAATTCCCCCATTTCATTTATAGAGTTACAGACTCTAAATTCAAAAGGGACCTTTCGATCACATATTCTGACCTTTTGGGTATCACAGGCTATGACATTTTATCCATGTACTTGTGCACTGGGTTTACTAACTTAAGTTTGCAAGGTTTATATATATTTTTCAGAATGGTAGCAAGAGATTTAGAAACCACTAACTGGTGATTCATTGCAAAGGCTAATTATCCACACTATTACTATTTGCATCTAATTTTTAATTTATATTAACTGTCATTCCTCTGTTAGTGAGCCTCTTGGTATCAAGTATTTTTTTCCCAGAGAATGTATTTATATGCAATTAAATCATTTCTCAAAAACCTGTCTGATAAACTAATCAGACTAAGCTTTCGAAGCATGTAGTTCTGTATCATGAACCCTTCAGCGGAAAAGCTGATCCTAGAGCTCCCCAAATCATAGCCTGCTCCCAAACCCTTGCTCCTGCTCCCTTTGATGGAAGTTACTGCCCCTCAGATTAACTCTTTGCATGGCTGGCTTTCATGTCTTCCATTTTCCAAAAAAGCGGTGAGCCGTTTTAAAGCCAGACTACTGTGAGAGTACAGGCAGGATATGTGCTGTGCAAGCACCTATGCTGGCAAAATAGGTTTTCAACCCCTGGCCCACCCCAGTCATTATGCCCTGCTAAAGGCAGCCTCAGCTCTGCTTGGAGCTTCATGTATGAATGTCTCTTAACCAAGTGCAGGCAAACGAAACCACTTTAGCAAGGACTCAGTTCTCCAACTGCTTACATCAACTTCAATTTTGTTGAATGACAAGGGTCACTTATCCAAGCAACTCCAGTGGCAGATCTGATGGAGCGGTAAACTTCAGCAAAAGAGTGAGAAGAAGTTAGATAGAAATGTCCCCCTCTCTCCTCCTGTAGAGCTGGAGCTCACAGAGCACATCTGCTCAGAGGCTCAGGCATTTTCTCTGATACTTGAATCTTTTGTGTGTTTCTTTTGCATCTTTGGATATATTTTAATTTCCTTTCAAAGTTCCAATTAGATGCAACATTCCAGTACCAGGCTCATCATTGTCCCTGGAAGAGGTAAAATTACCTCTTTACTCTTACTCCTCCTCCTCCTCTATCTCTACATTCAGCTATGGCGATGCCCTTTTTGTCACAGTCATTTAGGCTGGCTGCCTGGTGCCTGGACACCAATAGAGTCCTCCACTGCAATATGCACTTTACTTAGGTTTGCTTCTTTAAAATAGATGTCTATAGTGTCTTTTTTTCTAATTTCTCAGGCCTTCATACTTCTCAAAAAACAGAATATGAAGTCACATGTTCCAACAAATACCTTCAAAAACTGCAGTAATAACTGATCACTGAGGTCTGTGGCAAAACAACAAAGAATTTTCTTCTCCTAGTAGAGAGACCTTTCCAAAGTTCTTTATTAAAATAACTGGTTTGAAGATCAGCAGATTTAGACTGTTTCCACTAAACATGTGACAAATAAGCTCTGGAACTATGGACACCTATGAAAAATGTAACCCTTTTAGCAGCTAACTGTCTGAATAAAAGACAAAAGAAATAGCTATTATTTAGATAAGACAAGGTCATCCTTGAAAATTTTATCTATCTCAGTTCAGCACTAGCTGTACAGGATCACCTCCCTGATGTAGACTAGATGTAAAAGAAACCTGTAAGCAGCCCAGATAGATCAAAAACACTGGTATATTGCCCTCCCAGTGAAAGGCCTGCTATTTCCACATTCTGCACTAGCTTCAGGTTTTAGGTCGATTTAAGCCTTACAGCGCAGTTGTCTAGTCTTCAGGTGATAAAACATTAAAAAAAGTCTACTGGAATCTGATCCACAAACAGAAGTTTGGAATCCAACAACGAGCAAACAAAAATGACCAATGTCAAACGTCTTCAGAGGGGAAGATATAATTCTCCCCGTTACATCTTGACTCCAGTACTAAACATGTGATACAAACATGAAACAATATCCCTTAGAAAGGGTACATGAGAAGTACAAATAATCCTAGTAAAAGAACAATAACAACCACACCAAAAAAAAAAAGCTAAAAGAAGAAACAAAAGTTAATCTCTTGTGATACAGACAAAAACCAGTATGTACTCCAACAGAAACTGTTTTGTTGATAGGTGAAATGTTTTTCTCAAATTCCAGAGAGACTATTAGCATTTTTAGCTCTTTTTTAAGCATTTTAGCTGTTTTGAATGAGAAATCAATGTGGGATACTATTCTGAAGTGTGAACTATTTCATTCTAAAGTACATACTAAGAAAATATAATGATATCAACCAATCTGTAATAAACTAAGACAATGACCGTGAAATAAAGACAATGGGGAAAAAAGAGTTTTCAAGTCTCCAGAAGGTAATTGTTAGACGAAAGAATATCCCTTAACATGTTAGCTATGGGGACTCTGTTATGCATCCCTGGGGAGAGAAAAGCTTCCTCGAATTTTTCAAATACTTTTTTTCCTGAAGAAGTTCAGAAATTCATAAAATATTGCATCACTGAAAAAGCTGGGGGGTTTTGTCCTTTATTCTTGAACATAAGATATTGTATTGGTTAAAGAAACATATGCTGAAACAAAACACAGCACTCACAGCAACTTTGACCAGACTGATAATGATTGTAGTAATGAACATCAACATATGCACCATAGATGGCAGACAAAACAACTAACTGCAGATCAGATGTTCAGTTCTCAACCAATACACAGGGGTTCTTCTTAACATCTGGACAACTATTTCTTTGCCTAAATAAAATGTAACATCTATTCTAATGAGCAAACACAAACAAGTGTACTTACTACATAGTTCCCAGGAGATGCTGAAGAATAAGGTATCTGTAATATCAACAGAAACAAAACAGTAATTTCTTCAGCATCGAGATGGAATTCATACCTACATTTATCGGCAGTCATACTAAAGCATATTTGGATAATTCATTTTAAAGAGAAAGTAAAAGATCATGGAGAAAATGCTATTGTTAACAAGTACAAAAGTCCTAATCAACAACTTTTCATTGTAAATACGTTCAAGACTAAAACGTGCAGTTTAGACATAAACAGAATTTAGTATCAAATACTTCAAATCAAAATATTTCCATTTAAGATTACTGTATCCTGGTAGCCACTCAACTGAAATCAATAGGAACAATATACTGCACATATTTAAAAGTCTGCCGGTTGAGGTCTGATATCTATTCTCTATTGTTTCATAATAAGTGATGCATGTGCCCTGAACGGCCAGCATTGCTCTTTCAAGATACCAAGTTAAAAACTCTAGTACCAAATCTAGTCCTTGCATGCATCACAAGAATTTTATGATTCTTACTGTGGGAACCACAATAAGCTCTGTAAAGATCTACAATCTATAGTAAAAGGCTTAGCTGTAAGAGTATTAAGGTAATATGCGTTACAGAGGGTAAACTTTAGCAGTACATGCTTGCATTTTACTCAACAGGACTTCAAAGACATCTGGAACAGGAGCTAAATTTGTTTGTTCCTATATGTAGTGAATCTTTATTAAAATACAGATGATATAAAGAAAAGCATTACTCTCTACTCTTTCAGCCTAGAAAATACTCCTCTTATCTCTTTGCACTATTCTTTCTTTTTACAAAAGGACAGTGTCCTAATTTCATTTCAAATTCAATTGTGGTATTTGTTACAGAGGATATTTGGAGAAATCCAGTTGCCTGTGAATAATCCAGTTTTCTTCTTTATGCAATAGCCTTTGTGAAGATTCTCTCTGAAGGAGCAGGCAGCAATACCATTACAGTAGGATGGGGTAAGAATTAAGTAACTGAATTAAGATACTACAAAATTATTTTGTAGAATAAGCATCTTGCAAGACTGCAGACAACTTGTCAGACAACTAGTTTTTACAAAGGTATCTAGCACTGGACTTCTCAATTAACTTCATAGAATGAAAACACTTTAATTATCACTTGAAGCATATCCTAGTGTCCATTTTAGTAGATTAGTAAGCAAAGAAAAGTAGATAGACGAAGAGCTTCAGCTCCTTTTTTTGCCTAATTGGAATTCAGTAGAAATAAAAAATCAAAATTGAGAGCAATAAAAAGAGCCGATATCCTCTGACATGTCAGATCCATCTTATCCAACTGTCATTGCTAGAAAGGCACACGTTTCAATACTAATGATATATGCCCAATGAAGTAAAATGAAAACTTTACCGATGGGCTTTCTGAAGAAAAAGCAGCCAATGCTGTTCATCTGGTATGCCTTGCTGACCGCTTCTTTCTTTAAGCTGCTATTACACAACCTCATTTTGTAGTTTTTGGAACAAAATTCAAGAGAATGCACTGCTTTTTACAAAAAGCATATCTAAATGGCTGATGTCTTGTGAGCATTTGCTTTATGACTCCACTTTCCCTAGTTACAAGAACAAATGTGGTTTTGCCTATGCAAAATGTGAGCGCATATTGGGGAATATCTTCTCAAGCTGTGACTTCTGTAGAGCTGACTAGTCAGATAGCACTGACCTAACTTTTCTGCCTTGCACTAACGGAAGTTAAAATATATTATTTTAAATATAATCCAGGATGACTTTTTTGTTAAGGAAGTTCTGTAAATGATGTAGAGATGCGAAGGTGTTACGTGATTATGAACAGATCTGAATACGTACGGACAAAAATGGACAATGAGTTCTCTGTTAAGATGTGGTCCTGACTGTACCTACATTGCATTAGGGTTGACAGGAACATACTACAGTGGGAAAAAAACATAAAGCAGGCCTTATAGCAGTATGCTATTTGTTGAGTGAACTGGACTTTGTATTGCTGTTTGGTGTACTGATGAGAAATAACTCATAAATATAAGATGATATCTAATATATTTAAATATTTACTTACAGAATTGGCATTGGTTGGGTTTGGCCAAGGTCTACCACCCCCTGGACCCCTGTAACAGAAGATGAGAGTTTTACTTCAAAAAACAAAACAAAACAGAACACCCCCCAGCTGCTGACCAATTAAGAGGAAGCAAATGTTTCAAAGTAATCTGTTCCCAAAGTAAGTTAGGAGACAGCTTTTTCTAATTGCAGTAAAATGTGATTATAAATCGTAACTACATCGAGTTATAATGTTATGGTAAAATTATCATTGTTGCACTACCTTCTTCATTTAACAGTTTACAAGATGATTACAGATAATGTATTTATTATTACAACCCTGCCATTTCTATTTAAGACATCGCAGTTCCTAACTCATTCTGTGGACTTCTGTATTTTCAGGACGCTACCTGCTAGAAGTGCATCATATCAAGTCCTTCCTCAGTAGCCACAAAGGCTACAGCAGAGATGTCACAGTTCTGCATGCATCTCAGAACGCTTGCAAATTTAGGAAGTGGCAGACTTTCTCCTATTGTGTTCTCAATAAAATGATTTGAAAGCCATTGCCAATTTGTGCCTCCTATAGTGCTTTCCTCTTGTCCAGGGAGAATTTAACTCCATGTTACATAAACGAGACATTTTATTGCAGCAAAAAAGTTTTAAAGAGAGCGAAAAACAAGTTCCAAAATTCTTCAAGTTCTCATGAGGAGTGTTTTTCTTTGCACTTTGTTTGTTCACACTGGAGGAAGTATCACACGTTCTGCAAAGGTCTGTTTACAGTATCAAAGCAGAAAGGTACTAAAACATGAATGCAATTTCAGTCACAGAAGCTGTACTCTTGCACACATAATTAAATACCTTCCTGAAGAACTGTAAAAACATTTATTGATTATAGATCTAGAACACTGCAAGCAGAATGAGGTTTCATTAGTAAAGGTAATGCTAGTTCCTTATGAATGTTTTGTTTCAAACAATTTTTTAGAAAAACAAGCCATTTGCAGCAGGAAAACACACTGCTACAATATGGATCTAAGGAGCATAACAGTTATATATAAATTTACATATTTTATATATTAAAAATTGAAAACGTGCCAATTTATACTTATATTTTAACATACATTTAGATATGTATCTACAAACAGTTTGCTACTTGACTAAAGCTACATTATCTCCACAGAAATCAAAGAAACGTGAAATTTACCACACCCCAGGCAAAACGGAGATTTCAAACTTGTCCGACGCTCTTTTGTTACACCTTGCCCAATTGGTGTATTTTTGATTAAGTGGCAGTGTCCTAGCAATGGGGACAAGAGTACAACAGGCAACAGAAGCCTCTGATAAAGCTAACTCAGACTAAACATCAGACAGATGCTAAAAGCAGAATGGAGAAAAGGAAAAAGGAAGAACTTTCCTTTTAGATAGAGCTTTCCTTTCCTGATAGAGCACTTCTTTTCTCACAGCTCTTGCTGTTATCTTAGCTTTCTCCATTTTAACTGAGCTCAGTAGAAGAGTTGGGTAGTTAGGCTTCTTCTTTTAACAGTCTTGAGGGAACTAAACCATATGGAAGGTAAAATCTCAATGTTCATAGTCATAACATACGAATAACTATAATTATTCCTGGTAGCATTAGGCATTCCTAGCTATTTATAAATAGGATGAAATCACTTTTGAAGGCCTTGACAACGTAAAGACAGAGCAGATGACAAAACTTTTGCTCTTAAAATGGGATTTTGGCCTTGCTGGCTTTAGGAAAGCTACACTAGCCACCACTGCATACCCAGCATGGCAGAGAGACTTAAACATAGGGAGAGAAGCAGGCTTTATTAATGAGTTCAGGCAGTTTTCTATCCAAAGTTTTGCAAAGCTAAAAACTATTAAGTGGGTACGTTAGGGATTTAATATTGTATCTTTCTTATTTTTTTATTACATTATTGATAAAACCACAAAGAAGTTGGCTAAAACAACCAATTAAAATAAATAAAGTGAAAATGAAATTAATCATTTCATTTATGCTGCTAAATTATTTTGGGAAGGATGGAAAGACAGAAACGTGGGAAAAGATCTTTTTGCTAAAACTCTTCCCCTGTCAGAAAAGGAAAACATTTCTGAGTGAACCCTAAATGTGTTCCTTCTCAGCTTAAACAGTTCTTCCATGAAAGCTAAAAATCCATCGTTCCAACAGCTCTATATATGATACTTTATGTAGCACATTTGTTGGAAGATATCTCCACGAAGGATTCTAACAATGAGTGGCAGCTGCCTTATTCAGCTGTGGGAGAAGGGGAGATAAAGCAAGGAAAGATACTCATAGTACTCATGCAAGAAATGTCAGGCGCAAGTAATAGTTGCAGACATGCTGCTCAGGACAAATATCCAGCAACTTCTCTGCCGCTAAAAATTACAAGGTGAGGTATTTGATGTTTTTTCTTTCTTTTCTATCAATCATGTACAATATCTGGCTCAATGGATCTTCTTTTTCAGAGGAATCAAGGATATATGTAACAATACCGGAAGTTTGTTTTCATCCCAAAACTCTGCACTTGTCTGTATGATATTAAGCAATATAAATGTACCTGGTAAAAAGCATCAAATCAAATAATGCCATGACTGCAACGCAGACTGCTGTGAAGTACAGAGATATGAAAAAGCTAACTCAGATACATAATAGGCTTAGCCACAGCAACATCGACATCTAGATAGTGTCCATCAGAAGACTGCAACATGAACTCCTGTCAGCTTCATGGTGCTCCTGGTAAGCACACAAGTTTTGTTTAAAGCTAAACTGGCTTAAAGGCTGCACCATCCTGCAGGCTGCACTGTAGACACTTCCTAAGAGGACGCTCACCCTTCATTTAAAAAGCTGTTGGAATTTGCAAATTTACTGGAAGTCATGGACAGCTCTAAGTATAGACTTAGAAAACTCTGTAGCAGATTCTGCTTGAAAGCCATATGGTTTATATAGAGCTGAATGTTGTTGGCTTTTAAAGCACACACAAAAAAGCTATCTGCAAATTTTCTTCAAAGCAAAGCAAGCAGTGTTTTTCCCTTTTATTAAATGTTTATTTTGGAAGCATCAACACAATCATAAAACATTACTATGAATGTACCAATTCCAAAATTGAGTAATTTACAAAGGATCCACTGCTATGACTAATTACAGCTGCGTTCCACCCTTAAAGTAAGTCCTTGATCCCAGTATTTAGAAAAAACAAAATCAAATATTTCAGTTTCCTAATGGGTGAACATATTCCACCTGGAAATGAAACATCCAGATACAAGGTTATGAACTGAAGTTAAAAAATAAAGTGACTTTTTTTCCAGGCATGACTGAGATATTCTTAGTGCTTTAGACAACTTTGCAGGTCGCACAGGCCATTAAAAAGGGCCAGTGAAATTTAACACAGCTCCCTGAAATTTACTAATTTGTTCCCAAAGAGGGCATTTTTCCATGAAGAAATAACATCTTACTAACAACTGCTACCCCAAAGCTCAGTTTAAAACCTTACAGCTAACATACAGTTATTTTTAAAAAGACATAGGATATATATTAGCTGTTTCAAACAGTGATCTGATATGTATTAGTTAGGATGGAGCGAGCAATTATTTAGCCGAACTACATTTAAGGAGCATGTGCTCCTGAACTGAAATACTGCCTATGAGCTCTCAGGTTCATTGTTGCTGTTTTTGACAATAGAGCACATTTTTTCATCCAGAAAAATGTAAAATTATATTTGGCAGATATTTTGCTCTTAAACGAAACAGCTTCCTTGTGAGCTTTCCCAGCGGAAAGTTGGATTTTAAAATGGCAACTGGTTTTGTAGGGTATACATATTTTTATATTTTAACATAGACAGAAATCCAAAAACATTGAGTACAACACAGGAAAATGTAAGAAAAAGATATGTGTATGTGAAGACATATGTAAATTAATATGCACTATACATAATATATGCAAGAGGGAAGTCATCATCCTCCAAAGAAATGTAAGTAGAGTAAATGACTTACTCCGATATTTTTTAGTATCGTGCATTACATAAATTGTAAGGGATAATATAAAGAATGAATTCTAATACATTTGGGCCCATTAATTGCTACTGGCCCTGAGTTATCCTTAGACGTGCTCTGACTGATTCTGAATGTCGGAACTGACCACACACCAAGACCTTACTACGATTTCACAGCGTAAGAACTTAGTACTATCAGATTTCATACACAACTGACAGCACCAACTCACAGTAAGAAACCAAGGTGACGTTTAAGGAAAAAAGGCTTTGTGCTGCCAAACCACCATTAAACCTTTATTCTCCGTTTGAGGAGTATATGCCACTCCAGTTAGCAGAGGAAAAAAATATTCCTTTTGACAGTAAAAAAATATGTTCTGAAAAATTATTCACGGAGACCAAAATAATGGCACTCCTTACAAAGGTCTGTGACTCAGCATATGACACAGGTCAGTAGATGCTACAGCACAGTATTCTAGCAGTGCTACTCCGTGCTCTCCTGCATTATATGGCATGGGACAGGGTGAAGCCTGGACAGGAAACAGTTTTGTGCTCCTGCTTGCAGCTGAAGTGGAGTCAAGATGAGTTCTTAAGAAATGCAAAGGAGCGCAGCACATGCCTGATAGACATAGAGACAGCTATGGTTAACTGCTTGATAATTACTATTTTAAAGCATGTTGCTCACAGAAGAAATCATACACTGTATCAAAGCTCATGAATTCCCCAAGTAAAGGACTGCAATTCATGGCATGCGCCTCAACAGAACACAGAAGTTTCAAAGGAAAACGCACTTCCCACATCACTGACTTCAAAGAACACCATCTATGCATGTTTACTAAACATAAGATGAACTGTGCCTATCGAATGCTGCAATGTGGAAATATTAGTATTTCATCCCATAACCATATTATTCGCTGCTTTCTAGAAGATGAGGAGCTCTTTTTTTTTAATCCAGGAACCTCTTTGCTTATCTTTTACATATAAATGCTCATTTATGTGGATAAGTATCCTAAAAATATCTTACCTATCCTGAATTTTACTTCCAGAACATTGTATTTCAGAAAGTTACATTTTCTCTTCTTATCATTAAATCTCCTCCTAAGGAAATCTACGTACTACTTACATTATACTCACACCGAGATGCAAATATCTAAATATTTTCTCTACATCAATTTTACTTAAAAGAAGAAATGCCTACCCTTGGGAAGGTTCCTAGAATTGTCTTGAGTCCAATATATGATGTCTATGATAGAGTACCACCCAACTTTAGATTTTATTTTATTTGCTTCAAGGTATGTCTGGAAATCAGAAGAAATTAAGGATATGCTGGATTAGATATTTTTCTGAAAGTAATATCTAACTCAATACCTTTTTAACTTCTTCAGGTTGGTATCTCTATTTGAAATGAAAATTATCTTCTGTTACTTATCTTTTTTATAAAAATAAGAGTAAAAATGGTTATCTATGATAACAAGCTTATACAAATCTCGACTATGTTTTCTGTGTCAAACTGCTGTAAACTCGTTCTTGAAAGACCAAGGTATAAAAGGAATAAAAAAAAGAAAATGTTCTCTGCTTTAGACTGTTAGTGTCTTGATACCCTGACTGCCATACTGCCTTCCGTTATCCAACCAGAGGCTGCAAAATGCTGGTTAAGAAACACCGTCGTAATTTACATAGAGGCAGAGCCAAGATACAAGAAGGCCTTGATACCGTCTGGTCTGTATTATGCTGAAGTCAATTTTAACAGCCCCTTAAAATCTGTGAATCCATTAAGCGAGAAATCTCAATAACACAAGAAGCAACTTATTTTTTTCCAGGCTTGCTAATCATAGAAACATCTTTGAGCCACTGAAGGATTTTTAAAAAGTGCAGAAGATTCCTCATTTTGGGCCATTTGCTATGCTGAAGTCCTGAGCTTAAATCTAGTCTACTCTAAATATGGCAATTTTACATCTGAAATTTTTCTACATGCTTAAAAAGGGTGGGTGGTCTACAGGAGTAAAAGTAATAATACACTACAATGACTAATGTAAAAATTATTTTGCAGAAACGAAGCATAATTGTACCACTCATTGTAAAATATTTAATCAGCAAAACAAGAGCATAAACAGTAAACAACCTCATTTAGAAAAATACATACAAGTGAATATGGGTGACCATACTGCCAAAATATTCCCAATATTTGAACTTGAACCTGTAAAGAAACTCAGTATTTGTACATACTTGGAGGGAAAGCAAAGGAGCCGGTAAGAGATGCATGCAGAAGAATGAAACTGCTGTACATTCACTTCTTTTTAATCATAGTTATTAGCCAAAATATCATGTTACTAACTAAAGCATGTTCTCCCTTGTCTTACATATGACAGGTGTTACTTCTACAATGAAATCATGATTTTTCTAAATATTGTAAGATTTTATTGTTGTGCTTACATGTTCATTCCAGGCATCCCCGGGCCACCTAAAGCATTCAGTGGGGGTCTCATTGCACCTCCATAGTTCTGCAATGATAACCAAGGGTCAGACTACCACAAAACAAAAAAACAAAACCAAAGAGGAGGGGAAAAGAAAGGACAGCAGGTTAATGATATCCCTACATAACTGCTGACTGGATAGGCCAATGTAATTCATCGTTTCAGGATTTTCCATTCTTGACTTTAAAAAATAATATTGCTAACCCCAAGGAAAAAGAATTTTATGTTCTACTCAAACAATGCAAACATGCTAAGAACACTTAAAATGTCCGTTATTTCAGGAGGAATTACTTACACATATAGAGGTCAAGTCAATGGCCACTGAGGGGCAGGTTTTACACTGTATCCAACTTTTATACCAGAGAAGCTCTTTCAAAATCAGAAATGTGGACTTTTCTGAAATTTCTACATTATGGAATTTAAATAGAATTATTTTTAATTAGATTTTGTTAATGAACAGGGCATCAATAAATGGTTTTATGAAATTACAACATATGATATAACTATTATAACATATAAAATAACCACTAGATATCTCTTCTAATGAGCTTATCCTAATCAGTCTAAGGTAACAAATATGAAAATTATTTAATACGGTATTGAATGTCATAACAATGCCAATAAATGAATTGCCCAAGGCCTATAAAACCAGAGTTCATGCTCTGATAATTTTATGACAAAAGCCTAGCAATTTTACTATTTACAAGAAAATTAAATTATATCTATTTTTTATTTACATCTACAGAACAAACAGAACAATCTACCTCACCTCATAACAGCAGTTCACACTGTAATTTGCGTTAATCCTAATATAATTCTTCTGATTTTCCAAAGGAATGGATAATAGCATATGCTCTAAAATGAACAGCTATGCACTTTGAAAGGGGGCAAGAAAATGATTTACTTAAGAAAAAGTTCTAAGCCATTGTTGCTGTCCATTTTTCAATAATAAAACTCTAATAGCCTCTAGTTATAGCATAAACTATAACTATAGTATAAGCTAAAGTATAAACTATAGTATACACTATAAACTACATAGACTGTATGACTTAAACTTAGGTTCTCTATATCGGTCTGATTCACAAGTACATGTTAATTTGAAGTCATGAAGATCTGGGAGAAACGTGACAGTGAGATTCACAGTGTTGACCTGGCGCTGCATGTATGTTGAGTGATACAAGCCTATTTACCTAGAGCAGATCTAGAACTATGAGAGGAGGCTCTGCTGCTGGAAACAAAAAGCCTATATTTCTAATTCTTCGCTGTTAGACGCTCCCCAAAGTTAGCTCCCATTAGTTACTTGGTTTGCAAGAATAGGTCCAAAAGCTGAAAATGGATGTCCTCTTCCAGATCCAACAGTGTCATCCAAAGACAGTATTAGTCAATAGTTGCTGGCCATCAACCGCTATTCATTCCTGCCTTTTCTTGTACTGCCAGCAGACTGATTAGTGTGCATGCTCAGGCGAAAGTCAGCCTAATAGAGTAACTCAAACCACCTATTTAACCTGAGTTATCCTAGATAATTTTGCCTGATGTAGATGAGAGGATGCTCACACTAACAACTCCTCTGTCACAACTGTAGGGCAGTAAGTAGTGGGTAGTGAGAAGCAGCTGGGCACAGTAATGGCTTCAGGTGGCACTACTGGATCTGGAAGAGGACATAGTCTTACTGTAACAAAGTAGTGGTTCTATAACTTTTTTTTTTCCCCCATCTTGATTTGGAGGGCTAAGCCATGTGCCTCATTTGATCTGCTAGATATCTTCCCTCTTAATTTTAGCTCAGGAATCATTTGTGTGGACCTAGGTTAAAGTTCTTTATGGAATCCTGCAGGACTGGAAAAACTTCTTGCTCCTAAAGTAAGAGCACTTGCATTAAGACCATTGACACCCAGGCTCTTTCAGCTGCACCTATGCTCTCTGCAGAGGTTATTGCCCTAATTTGCTCCTTACAGCTTTTTACCAGTAGTCACCATCACCACTGCTTATCTTTTGGTTGAGTTGTTTATAAGAGTACTTCCTAACTTCTGGTGGTCAAAATAAGCCAGATCAGCCAATATATATTTTTTGAATATTTAAGATAACCCAATTCTTTTTGACTAGAATGCAATAGGAAGCATGTGCAAAGTTCACCAGCTAATATGAAAGACTGGGAATAATTAGCCAGGCACCGATCTGAGGTAGCAGCCTGTTTAGCTGGCATAACAGCTGCTTGAAAAAGCCCAAACCACATCCTTTGGCACTTTTGACAGACTCAAGCATTTATGATTGTATATTGCTTTCTGCTTCGTGTTGTTTAGTTTGATATAGTCTAGTCCTGAAAAATATAAAACTGAGTTAACTCTTCTGTTTTGGGGGGACTTCAGTCACACTCTGTATAACGAAAAATACTGTTTACTGTCATGGTTTTTCTTCTTATAATTATTTAGTATAGACACAATCATATGGGCGTAGAAATGTTCCTAATGGTAAAAGTTTTCATCAGCAGGGAAACAAACAAATACATGCTATATTCGACATAACCATTTCTATACCAGTACATTTTCTGCCAATTTTTCTGCCTGTGCAGCAAGGGAGCAGGGCTTCCCAGTTAACGCCTAAGTTAACTTTACAGTGCTGAAGCAGAAGGACCTGAGAATAGGTGTGAAAGATCCTATCAGTTTGTTTTTTAGAATAGCTTTCTAAGCAGATCCTAAAAACAAGGCACAACGATAGATGATGATGCATCTGTAGAAAAGATTAATTTGAGAATTTAAATTGTGGGTAGATTAGCTGTATTTTCCCCCACTTTAAGGTGCTGTTCAGCAAAAGAAAGAAAAACTTTACAAAAATACTGGATTTTAAGAGAGAGCAAAAATGGAAAAATCATCCTTATAAAAACTGGCATGAGATTTGCCTGCTGTGTGACTAATGGTGCTGCATAAAGTATCAGCTCAACCTCACATGGCAGCACTGCAAAGCTTTGCTTTCTACCTCCAAAAGGCAAGTGGTAAATATACTTCAATGCTACAGAAAAACCAACAAATGTATTTAATAACAGTTTGTTGGTCACACAACAGATGTTGTGTAGAACTGCACAATTAGTTTTTACCAAGAAGACCCAAAACGGTAAAGATAGTTATGAACAGATTTAAAAGGCAAAGCCATTTAAGCATTCAAAATTCAGCTGCTATTCCAAGGAAGAAAGAAGTCACTAGAGAGATTATCTGAAATGGGGAAATAAAAATTTGAAGTGTGAAGTGCACAATGAGCACACGGGAGAACAAAATACTGGAAAGACCTGTAAAAAATACCACCATCAAAGTTGTCTTTCACTGAGAGAGTCGACAAAAAACAAAATCATCTTTCGGATTCATTTTTCAGGTAAACATTAGTGTTAATTTATTTTTTTCTTAATTTATTATTAAAATGTAACACTGACAAATATCCCGCTAATATTTTTACACTTTCAAAGAAAGAGACCATATATAACTACAAACAGGTCAGCACTATGGGAAAGGTTGATGCTTGCAGTCCAAGGTTGCTTCACTCCTTGAAAATAGAGCTGGAGAGATACTTATGATTGATTAGGAAGAGAAATGGCAGCATGAACTTTAAATTTCACACCAAAATATCTCTGGCACTCACCAAAATTCTAGCAGATGAAGAAAAATCTTTGCCGGAATTTTTGGTACAGGAGTTTGACTAATTTAGTTGTATTATGAGACTGGTTTTTCCCTCTTAAACAGTGAAATGAATTGGACTGGGAGGATAAGGGAACATCTACTCAATCCTTGGGCTCCTTTAGAAATTTTAGCCTTTGATTACAACATACATGGGCTGTGGGACAAAGATAACTTTTCTGAAATAAACAAGTTACGGGATTCATTTTAATTTCAATTGTTAATTAAAGTAACTGATTTTTGAATTTGAGACTCTAGGATTGCAACTCAAAATTAGCTTTTATAAAAGAGATAAAATTTATTTAAAAATGAGATTAGATGAACAGGTTCTGGCATACTCAGTCTTCAACTCCAGAAAAGCTGGAGTAATATGTCCTGTCAAAATAAACAGATACATAGCTGTTGGAGGTACCTGTGGTCCTAAAGGAACCATTCCTCTTGGAGGAGTCATTCTCTGCATTGGCCCACCCATGTTTGGATGCCCTGAAAAGAAAATTAAGTATTTTGAACTGCCATACAATGTAGAAGCACCTTCTAAAACAACTTTAACAAATCACTCCTTCTTAGTTTAATAAAGAGCTTGCAATGCTGCAGTAAACTTCGAAACATAGAGAGAAAGACTACAGTTTGAGATCACAGTACTTTCGAGCATTCTACATAGTTATTTCATAAATGCACTTTACCTTGCTGCCGTGTTGGGTCCATCCCACTAGGCAATAATGGCTGACTTCCTGGGACACCTCCAAGTGCCTGCAAACATTGAAAATTGTTTTAAAAGGAGATAATCCACTGTAATTTACATTAAACACAAATACAGGTAGTTTGTTAACTCTGAGCTGACTCTTCTGAGTCAAGAGTAATAGGTAAGAGTTAACTCTCCTAAATGCCTAAGATTCTGACTATGGATTTGCACAGACAAACTCTTGGGCTTCCATGGAAATAGGGATAAATAAATCCCCCAAAATCTCCCTTGGCTAATTTTCTTTCTTTTTTCCCCAGTTCTTCCTTCATTTTACCTTACTATTTTTTAAACTCAGAACACTGCCTATTTCTCAGTTACCTGGCGGTTTATCCTAAGCTTAAATTTTTACAGAGTTTTCCCTCTTAGCCATTATTTTAACATCTTTAACAGGCCAAAATGTGGAGACTGTGATCTTTGAGAGTGAGCCATAACTGAGCCAACTGCACAGCATTCAGAGCGTAAGGTACAGCGGGGCTGTGATGTGGTGGATATTTTAGCTTCCACTCTGCTTTACTGCTGTAAGGGCATTAATGCCAAGATAAGCTCATTATCCATCTACAGAAGATACAAGAGTCACAAAGCTTACTCCTAAATCTTGCCTTCAAGCACGAAGATACACTGTGTTGTTACTTCACCTCTGGTTCAAATCCAATGTATCATTTTAAAGCCCCAAATTTTTTTCTGCCCTTTGGGTTTATAGTAAATGATTTAGGTTTAAGGCTAATTTCTGTAGCCTCTTACCTAAAGTTTAGTGAGCTAGGAAAACGTTGTTATAAATGGATCTTTGTGACTGGCCCACGAAGTGCTATTTAACATTTCAAAACAGCAACATGTTATCAGGAAACATTTATCTGGAGTGAGTAAAGCTGGTATTATGGAAGTGATGTACTCAGGCAATACAGGTGCTGCTTACTGAGGGAATGCATCAGTTACTCCTGACTTGGAAATACTATGGTAGTTAGGGACACATACAAAGGGGAACCTACCTGCATATATTCTAAGGTTTATTCCCACAAGAGGTATGAAATCTAAGATTCACGTTGTTACCTCATTTAACACCTAGTCAAAAGGTGCTCCATTTTAAGATTTATGCAATATATATAATCTGAGACGACATCACTTAAATCAGTTTTACACTTACTTCAGCATCTTAAAGTCAGGATGATACGTAAAAACAACGCATGAAATACAAAGGGAAATGTTGAATACTAGTGAAGCAGAACTGGTCATTTCTGTCAGAGATGACAGGTGGCGAATACGGAAGAGGAGGGACGAGCTACTGTAAGCACACGGAGTGAACACTTAACTCATGCAGCAACTAAAGTGTGGACAGTTACATAAGGGACTGCAGGTCTTTTCCAATTTATCTATTACTTTTCAAGAAAACTGAGTGTATCTGCACAGCACAATGCATTGCCAAGTGCAAATGCTCTTGTAGGAGAGAGATGTTTGAGTACAAGAGGGATCTCAGGCACACTAGTGCGGCACTCAGTATCTGCTAACTTTCCTTGCTAAAAAGTTTACAACTAGTACTGCACTACGCTGTGTACACATGCCTTGTGTTACACATCCTTGCCTAAGAAATACAATCCCTATTGCAATGTATTGACGGATAGAATTACAGTTACAGTGGGAATTTTAACTGTGATTTTTACTGACTTTCATGTAAGCAAAACTGCAACCTTAAAGCTGCATTACAATAGTTTATTACTTCCACACACTGCCCGTATATACTGTAACTTACAGTATGGCAGTGTTGCCAAAAGCAGTAATGCATGAACGTAGCATAATGTAAATGAATCGCAAGAGCTGTAATTCACTAAGATTATGCTACAGCTCTAATGTAATGTTCAGACAAAAATAGCTTTTGAAACTAAAACTGCAGGTTGGCAGCACTTTTATAGCATTCACCACATCCAGTTTTTACCTGCCAGTATTCACATAATTCAGAAATGCAGAAGGAAATAAAAGAATAAATGAAAGCCAAATGCTGGTCTATCTTTGGCTAACATATTACTGAAAGGTGGAAAAAGCAGAAAGATGTTTTGTACAGAATTACAATATGTCTATAACAAATATTTAAAACTAAAGCACTAATAAAATTGCACTCTTATATTGTCCCTTGATGATCACTTCAAGAATGTTAATTAAGTCACCCATTTCCCTTGTGCGAAAAGCAGCTACGCTGTATATCACTTAACCTGCTCTCTAACATCATCAAGAGGAATATTTGAAAAAGTCTTGCAAACTAATGTTTCCAGCTCACTAAAATTTAAACTTCAACTTTCTGGCAATGACATGCAGAGCTCAAGACCAGTTTATTGACACTGTGTCATACAGACATAAAAAATAGCCACAGCTGAAGTTGGAGCAGAAGAGTCTCCTCATCCAGCTGTGACCACAAGAAAGGCAGTTCTGGAAGGCTAAGTTGCACAAAAAACCTACTCCACTATCCTATCAACCTTTACCAGCCTTATAAATGACCCAGTTTCTCTTTCAGAGCTCAGCTGATATTTTTCTGTCTGCTTATCTCTAACTTTTCATCTGCTGACAACTGCTTTCTCCTCCTCTGTCTACACTTAAGGAGTAGAGAACTTAAAAATACAAACGTTATCTGCTTCCAGAACCATCTTTTCACAGATGGGCCAATAAAGGTCTCTGCTGACGAAGAGCAGCTCATTACTCATTCTTGTTACACAAGCATGCATATCCTTTGATGGAGATGAGAGAAATTGGGAATTTGATGCTTTCATAAACTCCTCAGAGTGCCTGTAAGAGGCACAGTGTGCTTTACGATAGCTGTACCTCACCGATCCTCTCCATAACTGCGAAGTAAAAATACTTTACACATCTAAGAAGGAATAGGAGGGAGTGATGCATTTTATGTAGAATTCAGTAAAATAATTCTCAGAGCTAACTGCTTAAAGTGGTTAGGGAAGTTTACAGAATATAGCAACTAGGCAGACCTTCTACCATCTTCTCAGAGGACACAGCATCAATTGGATGAGCTTAGCAGAGCGGTGCACAAGCCAACAATATTCTCTTTCTGTGGACAGGCTTAATGCACAATAAATTCTGAGGTGTAAACACCAATTAAGCATAAGCATGAGCTGAGAGTGGAATGGCGAATCTATCAGGCACTATATCAAAATACCCATTTGACGGTCAGACAAAATGGGATGGAGAAAAACTGAGTGAGTTTTGTACATTAGAGAAATTTGTATGTTAGAGATAAAAAGAGAACATTCGCTGTTCTCAACGCTGCCCCATGTCCTTTGAACACAAACGTGCATCAGTGGTAAGTTCTTACCTGATTGGGTATTCTTAAAGGTGGTCTTGGACCTCCAGGGTACCGAGGGGACATGAAAGGCTATGAAAAAAGAAACACTGCTGAATAAATCAAATTAGCTAGTAAATACCATATTGAGTCACTGGGCTTATGGCTTGTGTCACGCTCACATCTCAGGAACCAGCTTACATACTGCCACAGAGTGCTCAGTACATTATTCTGCAATGCTTAGCAGAACTAAATAAATTTTAAGATCCTTAGTGAATGTAGCTATCAAGATACATTATTTAACATTTTGCTACGGCTATCGTGAAAGCAGACTATAAACAGCTTAATGCATGATCTATGAAGAATAATAAACTATTCAGATCATAAAATCACACATCTAATCTTTTCACTGGATAAAGGGGAAAGATAAGAACCCTGGAATATGAAAGAAAAACGTTCTTGGAAAAGACAAGAAGTAAATAACAGCGTAATAATTCGCAAATACTTTCCCTTCACTTTTTCATAGTAATATAGTAAAGTACAATACAAGATTTAAACTGTGAGGATGCAGATTTCACGTTTATGTCATAAATACCTAGAACTTTGGTGGTTTAGATGAGCTATTTTAACTCGATGTTGTATCCTTCCCATTCCTTCATACATAAGTCCGTGCTCAGTACAACTCCTCCTCCCTCAAAACCAAGTAGCCGCTCAATTCTGTATCCCATCCTGCACTCTGTGATGCATTACATGCATTCTAGTGGCTCTTGGCTACTACTGTACTACTTCATAGCCTATAAACAAGGTCAGACCCTTACATTAAGACCAGAAATAAACGATAAACAAATGCTGGGATCAGCAAATAAATTTAACATCTCTACTTCTTCCAGCTCCAAGTGTGACAGCAATCTAGAAATCTAAAAAGCAAGGAGATCAGTGGCAGGTTTGAGATCCACAGGAAAAAGGCAAAAACATCTGACTAGACAGATGATGAAGAGGATTATTTTGGCAAGCAAATGTACCTATAGCTCCAGAAGAAAATGAAAAGCTAAAAGTATGCTTCGACTGCGAACACAGAGACAAAAAAGACTGATTCTTTCAAGAGCTGAAGGAAAAAAGTCTTTCCTTCCATGAGGTTTCTTCTCAAACCTCCTACTAACACAATAGCATCTTCTCTCCTGTGCCTAAATTGTCAGGCACTGGCAAAGCAAAAATGCCACGCAACTATATATTATGAAACAGAAGCTCACATCTATTCATGACACTGCCCTACGAGTCATGGGTGAAGTGAGAGATATAAAAGAAAGCGTGTTCCCATGGAAATTCCCAAGAGGAATATCTTATGACAAATAAGCTATTGCACAAACCCACTCTTCGGGCCCTCCTGGAAAAGAAATATACTTACACAGGAACCATTTAGTCTGCTTAGCTAATAACCACAGACAGTTCACTAAAACTCTGTGGCTGCCATCATCCTTTCATGAATTGAATGGCATATATGGGCTCGGTCAGTTGTACTGTACTTTAAACTAAAATGCCAGTGATCACCATTATTAGTAAGATATGTAATAATGTTAATAATAATTAGTAACACAATTATAATCATGTTACTAATAATTAGTAAACATATTTTTCATGTGATCTGCAGGAAAAAAAAACAAACCTTTCACTTCTCAGAATCAGATGAAAGTTGTAATAATAATCTGCCACATAAACACATGCTCTAAATAGATACTAGAAAGCAATATAAAATACAGAGGCTTTACAAATTGGAGAAGAAAAGTTAGATGACAATTATGAAAGGACTCCATAAGTAAAAAGAGCATTTGAAATTATGCGTTATAAAAGAGGAAGGCTTAGTCATGCCTTCTAGCTATGAGGGCATGTCTCTGAGGGTGAGATTCTATTATGAGAAAGAAAGAGGAAAAAAAAGAGTTGTGCGTGTGGCAAAGGCTGTAAACATGAAGATGCTTGTGAAGAATTCAAAGTAGGAGCAAAGTTTCCTTAAAGGTCAATCAATTGCGTTCTATGGAGCGTAGCACACGCTAGTGAACGTTGTGTATTTGGTTTACTTATTCAGCAAACAAGACCTTACATTTATTTACATTTGTACATCTCATAAAAAGGACATAGTAATGTCTGTCAGGTCAACCACATTTTAACATAGTATCACATTATATAGTAGTAGTAATACATTTGTGCAACACTCATAGAATGGCTACTCGTTCAACTTTCAGATTTCCTTTCAAGTAGGATAGAAACCATTTTACCACCTTTAATCGACTTATGTCCCCTTTTCTCCTAATGGGTTCACTTTTCTATTCATTTTATAAAAGTCCTAAAAAATGATCTTAACATATTTTTGTATAGCCACAAAAGTATATAAAAACTGCAGAACGCTGCAGAAAATAAAAGAGCACGGAGTTCTGAAACGGATACTTCCCCCCTTTGCGTTAACCAGAGCAAGAGACCTTTCTTACAAAACCACAGTTTCCCTTTCCAAAACTTTTCCAGTGCCTGACGCTTAGACTCCCTATTTTTTGGTTTGCAGTGCCCCTGAAATCAGTAGCTGCTCTGGATATCTGAGTAGATCTGGGTATATGTAGGTACCAAGTCTATTTAACAAAAGGCTCACAAAGTAAGTCTAGGACTCTTCACTGACATGACATAACAACTTACCAATTGTTTCTTTGGAGGCATGGTTTCTTAGCAGGCATTTAGCCAGACTGATTGGAGAGCCAGTGCACATATTCTTGTCCGATGTGTTAGTTCATTGCATGGAATAACTATAGGATCCTCTCTGATATAACTCGATCTTAAAAAAAGTTTTATATGCTGTACATATTTGTATATTTCCCTTATATTTATTTGTGAAAACGTTTAAAACTTCTCCCATTCTTTAAGCAATTGAATCCAAGTGGAACTGGGATGAATGACTTAATCTGCTGAATTTCCAATAGATATAGCTCTTGATGATACCTGCATATGAACACTTTACAGTTCTATAGAGCAGCCGAGAAAATATAAACAACTGGGAATCACAGTTAATGTTTTGCAGAATATAAAGTACCCATGAAGTGCCATATAGCATTATATAACATGGTGAGATAGTGACGTTCAAGGACAGTTCTAAAAGATTTCAAGCTGTTTTGAAAAAGTATTTAGTATTCAATGTTACTATAAAAGTTCTATCTCCAGAAGAAAAACTTAAATATTTTAATTTTCATGCTACTTATTCATCTTCTCCCTCTCCATCATCAGTGTGGTGTTTGCCCCCCAAAAGTCCTCCCAAGACACCAAAGAAATCTAGCCAAATATTTTGATGAAAACGTACTCAACACAAACAGCTTTTCAGCCAGTTAAGCGATCAGGAACACCTTCTCGGTCACTCTCACGCCTGACACACACATGACATCATTAAGCTCTAGACATTCCAAGAAGGCGGCGCTCATCGGCATGTGTGGCATTTTGCCACCTCCTTGTAATTAACTGCTGACATTTAGTCTCTTATCTAGTTTTGCTTTAGTGTTAAGAGTAGCTGGAACGAGCATGGCTTACGGAGGAACTACTGGGGACTTTTGTTTCTGACGGCTAGTAGCTCTCTCTTTCTTTGAGTTCTTGTAAACTTTTTCCTTGTCTTCTCTTAAAGATATTGCAGCATATATATCACAAAAAGTAATGGGTTCAAAACATGAGTAATAAATTAAAAACAGAGACCACAGACTTTAAATCACTCTACGTAGCTCTATGTCTTTTGAAGGCAAAAAATAAATTCTTTGTACGTTGAAGCCAGTCAGACATCTCTCCCTGCTAACTCAGCCTTGTGTCAATTCAGAGTTCAGCGTCTTGGTAGTCTAAAACCTTTAACGGATCCCCACACTAAATTCACAGCAAGATAGCCTTCTTATTCATCCCAGAGTTCAACTAAGGGGACTGGTTAGGTGCCACATCAATGAATCAAATACTTCCCCAGCTAGCAAGGAGTGAGACAGCTACCTGCAATGCACAGATGACAAGAGAATTTCCTCAGCCTATGCAGTCAGAAAGGATTGCAAATACATAACTAGTCCAAAAAAGAATAAAGGTAAAAACAGAAAGAAATAATAAATGTGGAAAAATATGCCAAAAGATAGGTATCACAATTTAATAATATAGCAACAGATTTAGCTATCAGGTCTGAAGAAGACAGTGGGGGAAAGGTCACATCTCCCTGGAACTTTCTTTATGCAATAGGATGTAGGATACGCTTCAGCCAACATATATTTGGCATTTCAGGGCCAGATCTTGTCTAAGGGAAACCTTGAGCAGCATATTTGAGTATACAGTCTCCCAAGGAGTAATCTGACTGAGAAAAAGGATATAACCAGAGTGGCTCCAGTCCCCAGTGATTTCCAGATGCTGAAATGGCCCTCAAGGGTTTTTAGTAACTACCGCAGCCTTCAAGTTGTTCTAATCTGCAACAGGAACATTACATTGAGTAAGAGGAGGTTTAGAAAATGATTTTGCACACTACCCTGAGCTGCAATTAACTCCTCAAACAGCATTCAGGAACTGCAACGTAACTTCACTAATTTATTAAGAAAAACAAAACACCAAAACAAAACAAAAAAGAAAAGTACATGAAGAAAACAAAAGACGCAGCCCAGTATGCCGTATCTAAGGCACAACGGAAAACACGTCTCTAGGTGGAGGTGCCACCAACATTTGAAAACACGTGTGTCACAGAATTTGCAGCAACACCAGAGGTGTTTTTGGAAACAGCTTGCTAAAGACATCAGCCAACTCTAGCATATTGTAATTATCAGTGTTAGGTACAAAATTCAATAATTTGGTTTCACAAATAGTATCTTGAAAGCTGTTGTCATGCAGCTGAAACTAAAGGAGTATTAAAAGAAGCTTCTACTAAACTGGGAGAAAAAGAAGTGGGATAGGAAAAAACTTTTGTATGGCCACCACAGAAAATATATGCACATCATTTTAGAGTAAATAAAATATTAAAGAACTGATACTACATAAAATAAAGTCAAGATGTGAAGTGCTAAATTTAGTTAGCTCCTGCTCTCATAATGTCCTATTATGGCAAAGTATTAAAAAGAATCAAATAGAAGAAAAGTCCAAGAACTTTAATGTAGTGCCACAAGTTCTAGTATTGTCTGTTACCTTCCCGCTAAAGAAAGAATCCTAAAAGTGTATAGAGAGAGTAAAGGATATTTTATAAGCTGTGTATTTAATACAATTTTCCAAGGTGCGTGTGCATATGTGTGTGTCTGTGTGGATGAACACTGCAAAAATCTTGTAAAATACTACTCTTAATCCCTAGGAACACAAAGGGACAAGCAGACAATACGTTTCCAGTAGAGAACTCTTTGAAGAAGCAATGCTGAGGCATCACTAGTTTTCCTGCCTACATTCTGGTTCTGATATTCAACAAAAATGGTTTCCAGACAAATTATAAAAATGAGATCTCACAAAAAAACATGCACCAGGGAGCTGAGGACATAAACATATAGATGCCAGCATGTTTTTCTGCCAGTTGTGTAAATTTTATTCTATCTTCTTTTAGTTGTTTAGGCTACTCTAGAATATGATGTGTTTCAGTTTTCTTGTACCTAGCACTGGGAGAATAAATGAATTTTAAATACGGTATTCTAGTAAGTACCACAGATTTCAAGAAAGGTATTTTTCTTTAAACTTTCTTTCTGTCTAAAAGTTGGGAATGTAATTTGTCTGCTTCTAAATATGGCTAAATTAGTTTTTTGCATTGACATTTTAAAGACTTTCTCTGCCCATACTTGCACACTTAATTACCATAATTTTTTCCACAAAAATTGCAAAATTTTCAATAATCCACATTCAAATAACTAAGCTTGAATATTGCTCACATTTGAATTCCTATTTCTTGCTTAATGAGAATTTAAAGCAAATATCTGAATCTATCCCAATACCTATACATTACATGATATCCTATGACATGTTATCCTGGATAGGACAACTTCATGTAACAAACACACACATGCGAGGATAGCAAATAAATGCAGTTCAAAAAGAATTACTATAGTTACTGGGCCTGAGTAACGGTGAGGTCGTACACATCTGCTAACATAAAAATACCAAGAGACAAAATGACAGTGAACAAAGCTAGGGCTGTTTCCCCGAGGAGAGTAAAATGGAATGAATAATGCCTGCACAGGAGAACCTTGCCTACATGGCATGAAAAAAACACTTTTTCAGTCAAGGTAGCTTAAAATAACAACATTCATCTATATTCACATTAACATCTCCCTAGCTGGCTACATTAAGAGGTTTGTTTTAACTCAGGAGAAAATACAGATGCTTGGTCAAAGCAGGGTGAAAGATATGTTGTTAAAGCACATCACTGACATGATTTAAATGAATGCATTTAAGCCTAGCACTGTCAGAAGAACAGTACTTTAACCAGTCTCAGCTGCCCAAAAGAAGAGCTCTGGGGTTGACTGGTTGGTACTAGGGTTACTTGCTACGTAACAGGCACAAAAGGCATAGGAATTTGATGCACATTCACTCTGAAAATGGCTAAAGCCATTTAAGATGTTACGGCACCCAGCTCCTCTCTCCCAGCGGCCGTACTGCTTTGCCAGCGGTGAGCGTTCCCACAAAGACCTCAGGAAATGGGACGTTTTTGCATTTGCACGTGCTTCAGCACAAGGCCATGGAGGCAGGCCAGCCGCTGGCAAGCACGTTCACTGGGGCAGCTCGATGTTGCAGGGGAGACGGGCACCAGCCCTCATCCTGTGTCCCGACATGACACGGGGGCAGAAACTCCCAGCCGACAGGCAGTGACGTGGCCAGCGCTGGGAGATGGAGGCTATTGCTCTAACAGCTCCTAACATCTCCATGTGGCAGAGGATGTCTGCTCCACGCTCTTAGATGCATTTTATATGGCTTGGGAAAGCAGAAGAACGGGTTGGGTCCTGCTTGCACCAGAACGCAGAAATGTCTTTAGAAAGTAGCTACGCGTGTGGACAGAGTGCACTGGCGGAGGAGCCATTAACAACGCATATTACATTATCAGGCAGGAAATCGGCTTCGTGGCTCTCCAGGGCAGGAGGGAACTTAACTCTCATGACTGATTAATTTCAGCTATAGTTGCAGACAGTGCACTGCAGGCTTCCCAAAACAATTTCTAAATTCAGACTTTTAAAGCAAACAAAAACAAAGGATAACTGCTTTTTAGCATACTATCTTTTCAAATGCACCATCAAATTTAGCATAATCTTCTTATGTTGTACACCTAAACACTTTGAGAGGCTGATGATACTCCTAACCAGAGAAAGGCTCTTAGGGAAACGACAGAGCATGCAACAAATTAAATAACACAAGATGAAACAGTTTTAGCACTCAGCAGAGAAAAGGACTAGAATAGTTCTAATTGCTTTGTATGATTCAGTCACCATAATCAGCAAAAAAATGTCTGCATACTACTTATCACCAGAAGCTGTAAAATGGAACCGCAGCCTTAACTAGTACACCCACTGTGACGTATTTTCTTAAACCAATTGTGCTGCTACTCGATAAGCAGGTATACTAGGGGGAGTCCAATTTACCACCATCTAGGTCATAAGTCAAATATGAATCTTCATAAAGATCAAATCTCTCCATTTATTCATTTCAAGTTCCAAATGAACTGCATATAGTTTAGATAAATGAAAAACAAAACAAAACAAAAATCTTTGTTCTTCTCTCCACCAGTAAAAAAAAAAAAAATGAATTCAATTGCCAAGTTACATATTCTGTCTCTGCAAATATGACTCAGATTCTTTTTTTGTCTTCAAACTCTATTCCTAGTTAAAATGATTGATGTTATTTAACTATTTACAGTCCAAATGGTAAGAAATGTTTACTGGATAATTTTATTTCATTTTCTTATTATGGTATTGGTACTGAAAAAACATTAGAAAGTAACATTTTAATATATCTCCTTAAGACTTCTATATTTCATAAAATGATTTAGAGACGCTTTACAACTACCACTGGTGTAAGTGCTTCCATTAGCCATGACATGTTTTTTGGTCTTAAAGAGTGCAGTGATGAACGACAAAATATGCGTGAACTGAATTTATCCAAGTATCTATAATTCATGTATTTTCACTTATTTAGTTTCCTCTGTTCTTTGTGGACATCTCCATCAGCAATCCTGCTCACCACAGTGTATGAGACGCTCTTGATTAACACATTTTAATTCTAACCAGCACTAAACTAATTTAGCTCTCCCAATGACACACTTGTGCTGGCACAATTTGCTGATAAGCATAAACATGTAACTTACCTTCTACAAAGCTCAGACAGGCTATGATCAATGCTTAACAAAAATCACTTTTCTATTCAGTTGCATTCCACCGTTAATTATTTAACCTCTCTTGTCCTCCTTCACCCTCCAAAAGGCTGCTACAATGTTAGAGGTCTTTGTTTTATATTTTAGCAAACATTTAACTGCATATCTTGTAATCTACACGTATATAAATCAAATGATCTGTTTCTTATCTACACTATTTCACCTAAAATTGATTGATTGTGCTAGATTCTCAGCACAGAGAAGTGAAGTATTTCTCTTTATGCTGGCCTTTTCTGATGACCAAATCTATTTTCACGAACAAGTTCTTTGCACTTCACATGAAGACCCCCATAAAAATCATTTCCGTATTTAATAAGAGCTGCCTGACGTGGTCTGGCAACCTATAAATGGCAACAGTAAGAGGTTTGATTTAATTTTGAGTGTAGGGCACAATTAAAAAAAAAAAAAAAAGACTGAAAAGCCTTCTGCAGACCTCTGGGTTGCCATCATCTAAGATTCCAACGGTTATAACCCAAACAGTACTATCACTTCAGTTAAAATGAACGCTTTATCCCTCACCAAAAAATACTAGACTTGTTCCACAATTTGAAAGAATACTGCAATACTGTGAATACACTTCTACAAGGGAGAGCACACCTTGTATACTCTGCATACACAAATGAAGAAGAAAACCTCACTAAAAAAAAAAAATCTGAAACAAAAATCCTTTTGCACTTAGCGAAACATCTCTCTGTGATCTTAGAAGCAGGATCTTCCTGCTAGCCAGGCTACTTCTCCAGAAATCTGAGAAAGTAAGTAACACTCATTTTGATAACGGAAGATCTTTAGGAATTGTACTGTTGTTACATCTGTGTCACTTTACGGGGGAATACCGTTATCTCATGCTCACAAAGATTTAGCAAGTGGGAGAGAAAGAGGATAAATTATGCACATGATATTTAAAAGAGATTTCAAAAGCAGCACAACTTCAAAAAGGCTACGAAATACAAGTTTTCTAAACCCGGTTAATAATTTCAATTTTTATTTTTATTAAATTAAAATAGTGCAGAAAATAGAACTAATGTCTACAAACCTCATTAAAACTAAAACTGGGAGGTCAGGAAGTATCACCCTTTTTAAAAAAATAAACCATATTTTTATTACTCAGACACTTTACACACAGCTCACTAACTATGAGGAAATACTTCCTCAAATTTAGCAGTCCTTCTAGTCACCCCTGACTATGACATACGACTGAATTTTTTCAGAACAACTTTAAAAATGACAAACTAGGGTTTGTTAAGAATAATACTGCTGTTATATTTAAAAAATATATTATTGTGAAGCTATATGCGTTATTTCCCTCCACAGATTTTGGTTTACAAACCAAGCACTTGTGGCTCATGGAAAGAGTAACAGTCAACTATGACAGGAACTGAATTAACCTCAACAGAAGGAAACATATATAAGTGACAACCCCTCCCCCTACTTTTTAGCACACTTCACAAGTTAACTATAATGCCAATTTCAGTGCATGGACAGTACATCACAGAGGACAAACTTATTTTCTGGACAGGATTCTGAAAGGAGAGAACAGATCCCCTAGGTACGTGATTTATCCCAAATTCCCCCCTCCCTGCCTTCCCTTCGCTCTAATCCACAACTTGCAGTGGCTCTGCGGCTGCTGGAGATTGTGCGTGTGGAAGGGGAGGCGGGGAAGTGTGGGCTCAAAGCTTATTTAGTTACTCAAGCTGAGCAGTTTTAATTTGTTCTAACAGTTATGAGCAGTAAAACCATTACCACAACTGCAGGGTAGAATTATCAAAGCCAGCAGATGTCAGACACCTTTATCTTTTTAAAGTTGACTTTATTTCTGTTATTTAGAAAAAAAATGAAAGAAAAAAGAGGAACAAACACAAACTACTTACAGATCTTTTTAGATGCGAATCTCCTCCCACTTAGTCTAACAAATCAAATTAATTTTTACAGTATTTTAAAATAGAATGCAATACTGACAAGGGCAAAACTGCACAGACCCCAATTCTGCACTGGAGTATTCCCAGTGGGTGTAAGTCTGCACTACTGGGGTGGACACGTCTACAGACAACAGAGAGTCTAAAGGTACAGTACAGTACACTTCTCCTTACTAGAATTAATTATGCAGACCCGGGGTGGGGGGGAGAGCGGAGGGGAGAAATCCTCTTCAAAATCCACTTTCATATTTTCAAAGCTTTTCAAGGCCTACCAGAGCTGCCAGCTTTACCTAGAAGCTATATTTGCAGCTTTGATGACGTTTCATTTGCTTACGGTAACACTTAACAATCCATGATGCTTCTCAAAACTTCTGGGACTTCATTGTGTCTGCTCTACTCAGGATCCAATTCCTCACTGTTTCACTCTTTGCACCTGCAATTATCTCATTTGCTCCATTGTTTGGAATTTAGTGTAGGTGTGAGCATGTAGCACATGTGGCTAATTCTGCAGTCATGTGCCAGTTCATTTTTAATGATCTGTATATCTATATTTTAGCAAAAAATATAGCACAGTAGCTTTTTGCTTTTGCGAGAGAAACTTGAGACTTTATCTCTATAGTCTGAATAATAGATATTTCCTTGCTTTCCTAAGCAAAAATGAAGGCCTTCCCATATCAAATAGTTTCATTTGTGTCAGGGGTAAATTTTACTAGGAACTTGGGATTTCCATGATTCAAAATTGAAAAATACGGAACAGCTGATTCTTTCAATCTTTAACAAAAAGAAGGCAGACTGTAGATTTTGTATCAAGGAGAACATAGATTTCCCAACTACCACCCATAAATTGTTTCCTGTGAACAACTTTATAATTGTTCTCAGGAAGGGTAAGCAGACAGGCAATGCTGCGAAAGTGGGGAAAACACGAAGACCAGCAATGAAAGATAAGTGACTAAGCAGGATGCTGCCATTGTTAAACTAAGTGTGCTGCTTGAAGGAAAAGTCAGATGGGGATAAAAAATGGTAATGCCCGGGAAAATCAGGAAACTACATGAGGATTAGGGGAAGACAATAGTTGAAACAGTTCAAAGCAGTTGAAAAAGAAGCAAAATATTTTCAAAATCACTGTAAATATACACTACGGAGCTGCAGAGATCAATCTGAGGGACATCTGTATCATTTAACTTTAGTCATGTAATTTGGCTGCCAGAATCAGGAATCTGCATTCCTTGTACAAACAGCCTCTCAGTGGACAAATCACAGAAACAACATAGTGACTTCAAAATGGCTTTAAAGGGGGCACTGGAGGATTTCTCCCTCCTCGTAGTCCTTTACTGTTGGATGGTTATTGAAATTAGCAATTTGGGAGGATGTTCTGTGAGTGTCAAGGGGCTGATACAGAGGATCATGTACCCAGCAGATCCCTAGCCAGCAGAATAGTTTCTAGGAGACTAACACATGTGAGCTAGATTAAGTGATTGCCAGGACTGAGTGAACCTGTAAATGGGCTGGTTTCACTCCCAGCTGTCTTGGAATCAGAAGAGATGTAAAGGTACCATCTGTATTTATTTAGGAGACTTCACTGATCAATGAGTTAAAAAAAAACCAAACAGATATTTTATACCCTTCCACAGAAGCTTACAAAAATATTTTCTTTTGCACCTAAATAGTTCACTATTTCTGTTTTCAAATGCAAAGAGATGTGTTCTTGTTATTGATTTTTAATTCACTAATCTATTTTGGTTATTTTCATTACCTAAGTGCTATTTAAACTCAGTTTTTTATAGACAACAGCAATGCTAGGCAGGAAGAGAAATGGAAAAGTTCTTTTTGCTCATCTGTCTTACTGTAAGAGTGCTCTACTAGAGCATTAGGTCAGCTCTACTAAAGCACAACAGGGCTAAAAATAATATATTAGCATAATATGGATTGAGCTAATCTGAGAATGAACAACTGCCACTAGATGGCACGACAGCCTTATATTCCTTTGGTGGGTTGAGCTTTTTTTGTTTTTTGGGTTTTTTTGGCTTTATATAAGAGCAATATGTAACATTTGTATTTCAAACATGCTGTCAACACATTTTTCCCATGCCTATCCAAGTATTTCTGATTATCACAAATCAGTGAATGAAGCAAACTACATGACAATTTCTTTAGATTATATATGCACTTAAAGAATAAGCTTTAGTGGTAAACTCAACTAACACAAATCTTAACAAATTTGCTAAGAAACAGTAATGAATTTTAAAAAAGCCCACTTTACTTATACGTGCACATGGCATAGTCAGTGGTAGTATTTAATGTTAAGAACTTTACCAAACTAAAAAAGTGAACTGTGAATTTCAAACAACCTCTTTCCTCCAAATCTCAGTTGGTACTTGATGAGTTAACTATTCAGTAGTGTCTCCCAGGTGAGTTAACTACAAACTCAATGCTGTTATCTGCCTGAGTGCCTTTAAAAAAAATAAAGGTTCTTTTATATAGATGCAGACATGGCAAAGTTTTGGTCAGCCAAATAATAAAAGAGGTGAAGATAACAGGGGTTTAATTAAAAATGCATTTAAATGTTTCTCATAGTTGCACTGCAAAATCAAGCAACTTGGATCAGCTTTTCAACAGTGCAAATCATCTTAGAGAAACACAATGAATTCCACTGGACTAGAACCTATAACTTTGTATTTAGCTGTTTGAAACAATAACTAAAAGGCAAATTAAATCCCATGAAACCAACACTTCTCACACTTTTCAAAAATTCAAAATACTTCACAGAACACAAGCTCCAAAACCTTCCTCTGGCCTTTGTTTATTTACTTAGTAAAGCTGATAATATAAGCAAAGAGCACACAGAACTATTTTGTGAAAAGACAAATGTAATGTATCTCAATTTTTTTAGCTGATTTAAAGATCTATAGAGATAGATGGAAATGGACTAGCACTGTACTACCTGAAGAGTACTAGCATGCACTTGAATGCAATTCTTGCACTTGAAAAGGGTACAACGGCATGTATCATGAAATAGAGGTGCACCCGGACTTCAAAATTTCCATGACAATACTGCTAAATGTTCATGTCATTATTTTTTAATTCCTACCATATCATGGCAGGTAAGCATGAACTTCTTCAGATCTCATTGTCCTCAGGAAGAACAGAGTGAGGCTAGTACTTAGTACTTTGAAGGTCTTCCTATGCCTGTATCTAACAGAACTTTTAAAAATACCACTTCTGTATTGTACAGAACTAACCCCTTGTGAGAAATGCCATCCTCAGACCAAAAACTGGAAATAAGTTTGGTTGGTAAAATCTTTGCCTCTTTGAATTCTACGACCTAATCCCTTTTGATCACGAGAGGATGAGTTTACCTCACCTTAGATGATTTTATTACGGCCTTGTATAAAACTTTGGCTGCTGACATTATAAGCAACCCCTAATGTTTAAACCCCACGGTAAATAATTACTACAATCCTACTTCACTCCTCTAGCATTCCTACCATTTCCGTGTTAGATAGGGCTCCGAAAATAGGGGATGAAGCCTAGGTCACGCTGATCTCTTTGAGCAGCCATACCAAATAATTTACAAATGACCAACTCTTAGGCTTAAAAATGGCACAGCAAATGTCCTATATGATTTTATTTTATTAACATAGTAGCTAAGTGCTTTCCTCATATCTTAGCTCCATATACAGCATAGGTCCTCAGTATAATGAATGGGGTTAAGAGAGGAAAACTGGCAAACTGATGACCTATTTCTGAGACTGTGACTGGAGGCAAGATTATTTTAGATGAGAATTTCAGATATGTATATAGGCATCTTATCCTTATGGAATCTAAGATAGGCTTATGATTTCTATTGCCCAAACAACCTGTAATCTTTTAAAAGGATTTTCTCTCATGAACTTCCTTTCTATATGTGGAGAAACAAGAACAAATAGATATGAAATTACTTATCTTGAGTAAAGGAAAAATGTGGATAACTTTGGAAAGAACTGCACATAGGTTTTTTAAGATCCAGTCCAGCACTCCAGCTCCTAACCTCTGATGCCCCCTTCTGAAAAAGCAACTTATTGTCAGATGTGCTGATCATCCAGATATCTCCGCCACTGAGCTGCATTTGATCCGATGTCTCACTATATTAGCCTGACACAAAGTCAACTCTAAAATTTGTTTTGGTTCTCCTATTTGGGATTTAATAGCCTTATATTACAAAACTATTCTATTCCCTAGTCCCGTAGTCCTGCACATTCAGATTTGCAGCAAATCAAGCAGGAGCAGATTCAGTTATATGGAGCAGTTACCATATAACCCCATTTTATTTCCAGAGTATTGCCTATCCTATGTACTAAAAGGAGACGAGGTCCTGTGTAAAAAAAAAAAAATCTAGCCATTAAATTAGAAGTTATATTGAAATACGCACCAGTAGATGAATTTGAGACACTTCCTAACTCCACATAAACCTGTTTTCTTGACTTCACAAAGGTAATTTTCAAACATTTTAAACAATTTTCTTTAAAAAAAGTCTACTTAATAATAATAGTTACACACAACTATACCACCTCCCTTCCACTATATGATCATAAGGCTTTATTTTGGAACTTCAGTAATGTAGTGTTGAACTTCATCATCTGAATTAAAATATAGGAATATAGATACAGAAATACAATAGAAATTCAGCTGTTGGCTTCAAAACTCCCCCTCCGTGGACCAGGTATAAAACTCCAGAGACTGCTACTTAGGGTCAGTGGAAGTGGTCTACATTTACATGAACACCTCATTTTACAAAGAGCAGGGTAAAGCTTTTGGCAGATTCTTTCGGAGAAATCATAACGCTCCCAGATTTTGCCTACATGCATGTATTATACTAGCGAACTAGATTCTTTAAAAAAAGAAAATACTTTAAAAGGACATAGAATTAACAGTAGTGGTCAACAGTTCCAGCAAAACTGGAACTCATGTACCATTTCTTGGTTCCCAGTACAGTCCCCATCTAAGTTACCACCTTTCCCTGAATTGGTGATGAGAAGCAACTCTGTCAGTTCTGAGTTAGCCAAGCAGAGCTGGAAGGTTGTGGTTGTTGACAGCCTTCAACTTGGACCAATCCAAACATGTTCTTGAATGAAATGAAAAGCAACTTTATAAATTCCAGGATGATCCTACTGACAAATTTTAGGCTGCAAAACGCTGAGCTGCTACAATGTTTTTGTAATGGAGAGTCTTAGTGAGATCTAAATAGAGCTAGAAATACCATTCTACCACTGATTCTATAATTTTTTGACTCTTAAGAAAACACAATTGTTCATTTTCACAATCTAAAAGTCTGTGACGGGTCCAAGTGTACACTCCTGCCCCTCAGTGAAAGAAGACTGGTAACTGATAGAGAAGGGACTGGAGTTGCTCAGCATTCACAGACGAATGTGTTTTCTGTGATTTGGTTACTCTGGTGATCAGTCAGGATCAGTGGAAGCGCAGAAGAGTATACAGAAATTGATTCACCAGTTAGTATGTACTAGAAAGAAAGCATCTATTAAAGAAGTAGGAAGTTTTGCCCACGACCTTCTCTTTCTTGCTTATCTTTTCACCTACTTTTTAAGGCAACAGACAATGCCCCTTTTTTTCAAGGTTCACATTCAGGGCTGATGTCTGCAAATTGTTTTCTTGTCCTCAGATAAATTGACATTGGTAAGATTCAGCTCCGAAGGCATTACAACCAGATATCAACTGCTTGACGAAAAGACACTTACCCCAACACCACAGTACATTATCATGGGCTGTCTTGTACATATATGCTTTATATACACTTCATAGTTTCAGCATGCTGATAGGAACCTGACTTCATTTTGGTTTAGCTCCCTTTCGTTGGGATTGCTCCCAATCATATCAATACATTTGCCATCAAACCTACAGTTGGATTTGCTAACTAAAATGTTATTTCTTTGTCTATATTCTTAAATAGACAACAATTACAAAGAAAAATAATCACCTTTTGAAAAATATTTGTTTTGTTAACTAAGCCGTTCGACTGAGGAAAGTAGATCTCTATCAACTATAAAGGACACAAAATGAGTCTTGCATGTTACAGAGAAACATGATGAGAAGGACTCAGCAATTTTAAGAATAGGTGAATGGTAATCTCTGGAGGAGACCAAACTAATTGGACTGTGCAGATCAGTTCTTGGAACCTGTCCTGTGGAAGATTCGTCAGACATATTGTTGAGTTGATTATAGCTCTGATTAATGTTTCCAACTGTCTTACAGTGAAAATGGATTTTCCTCAGTTTATTTTCAATCCCAGGCCTTGGGAAAAGAGCAGGCTGTCCATGGGGCTTCAAATAAGACTGAATTCAGATACTGAAAAACAAGGACCTCTTTTTTTTCTGAGATACAAAGCCAGTACTAAGAGGCTTTTTTGGGAAGAGAATGGAAACTTTAGTGCAACAGAAAAGGAAAGACTTTTCCCTATGGAGGAATCTTTAACAACACAGAAATCTTTCCTGTCTATTGTCCCTGCAGTCTTAGGAAAGAGCACATCACTGAGGTAAAGCACTCTGAGCAAACCTTTAGCTTCAGACAAGAAAAATTAAGCTTACCCATACTTAACTCTAACTTTCTATCATCTTGTCTTTCTTACATCTCTCAACATTTAGAACGGATAGAAGATTTTTGGTGCTTATGTAGCTAAAAACAAAAACACCACACCCTTCTGCAAAACCTTGAAAACACTTATTCTCTCCTCTGTACTTCACATACTTGTCCTTCCTCTGCCCTTTCCCCTCTTTATTGTCCTTAAAGAAAATAAAAGTAAACTTTAAAATCTAATTCTTTTGACATTACGGCTAGAATGGGCAGCCAAAGTAAGAGAAAGTGAAATATTTACACAGTATCAAAAATTAAGAAAAAAATGTTTTAAAAAATCTACCTAGCCAATGGCTCAAAATAGGAAAATCAGAAATAAAAAAATTAATTACTTCTGCCAGTTTCTGAAGATATTGTGACTGGCAGCTATACGATATTTTGTGCTTCACTTGCAAGATATCTTTCATTCATATATTTAAAACCTTGCCTCAGATTCTGAGTCAATCAAGTAAACAGCACGCTCATGCCAGGTTCAGGATTTCTCTAGGTAGGCATCAATGCTGCATATAGCACTCTTTCCCTCTGTGATTGTGGGAAAAGGAGCGCTATGCAAATAATCTGTTGTCACTTACATTCAGAACAGATACACAAAATAAAGACTACTGATAAGAAGTTTCTAGACAGCTAAAAAAATATCCTGCCCTTTTTCTACAATCATCATTTTGGTAAGAGAGCAAAGAGCTGTAAAGATGTAAAACAGTAAAATATTTCTTCTTTTTCAGATGAAATCTGCTTCTCTTTTTTCTATATATCTCATGGAAGAAGAAAAAAGATGCCACTCTCTATCAACCTGGATTTCACTGCTTGGTTTTCATGGAACAGAAGCTTCCTGTCAAGATCTTCTCCCCCCATTACAATCCTAGAAATCTAGATTTTTCCTTTCACATCATGAGATCAAGCATGTGAAGTGAAACTCTCTGTTTTGCCCCATCTTAAAGAACTATTTCAATTCCAGAGCATCTAATGCTGCACAGCAGCAGTTCGCCAGTGAAGAGAAAAAGAATTCAGCTTTGATCAAGTGGAGATACAAGCTCACGCATACGAGCAATCCAATCATGGACTGAAATTGTTAGTTTGGCCTTGAAATATAAGTTGCAATTTCTTGCATCCTAATACTCTGTATTGTTCATGTCCAAAGTGTTAACTGGGTATTTAATTCCATTTATGACCTTATGAGAGGCAAGGCACGCTCTAAATCCTTGGCTCGTTTTTAAGCATTGGAGCTGGGATCTTCAATGCAAACAGATGCTCAGTAGGATATTCTTAATTGTCTAGGTCTAATTCCCACTGAAATTTGAATATCTTAAAAATCTGTCTTGTGGCTCTACTACAGAGCTAAACATGACCAACAAAATTCTTACTTTTAAGTACCAATGCAATTCTAACATTTTATCATAAGAAATTGTTATAAAATGATATTCAAGCATTTTCAAGCTCAGACTACAAACTGGCACCATTTCATATCCCTGAAATTTTGAAATGACTTATGCTGTTCTATTTCACAAATTGAATACTTGTTAGTCAGAGAGATCCCTTCCTTTCCGTCTATTTACTTTGGTTATAAAATAACTCCCAAGTATTGTACCATATAGTGACATATAGTTTAAAACAGGACCTTTTCTACAGACTTTTAAACAGTATTATGGAGGATTTTCTATCCTAAAATTCCTATAATCATAATTTTTCTGAATACCTGAAAAAAACCCGGTGGTACAGGACCTACTGGCATGCCATCTCCTGGGGGAATGTTTCCTAGCACTGGACTGGGAGCTGCTGCAGCACTCTGAAAAGAACAAAGGGAAAATAAACCTTTGTCATTGCATGGTAGGCACAAAACCCCCCCGCCAAAAAAACCCAAAAAACCTGCTGTGACCAAAATGCAGAAAGCAATTCTCTGGATATGGCATAATATCATTGTTTCATCTAAAGGTAAATGAAAATTGTATAATGTTTAGTCTTATTTTATACAAGTGTAACGATTTGTTAAAGATCACAAGTATACATTGAGGGGAAGGATGCTAGAGATTGCATGGATATACAGATATGTATTGATTAGATAGATCTTGACTAAATAAAAGAATGTATCTGAGACTGTATGTCTATATATACACAAATGAGCCTGTAACTTGCACACTTTTGCTTTTATTATGTGAGTACAAACATCCCCACACATGCACACTCATATATATGTAGGATAAAGAAACTAATTTATGCATTTTACCAGCAACTTCCAAGCACTTTAAAGATAATTTCAGCAGACTGTAATATTCTTTCAGAATTATATCAAGCTTCAAAACAAGGTTCTGTTACTAGCAGCACAAGAGGAGTGCTCACGACTCTACGGGTAATGTTCATGATTCTACCAACCCCAAAAATAACCACCATGACAAATTAGAAGAATTCAGGTTACATTTTTGGAAAGGAAAAGAAAAAAGGATTTCTAAGTGAATCAGAGGATGAAATGAGTTACCTTTCCAAATCTTTCAGTTGGAATAAGCAAGTAAAGAATATTGCTTCTGGCAATTTATAAGCAGGAGATCGTCACAAAAAGGGAAGCCAAATCGTTATTGTTGCCATGTATTGGAACTTCAATTACTTTTGATTTCTAGCAGCCTTCCTTCCTGCAATATGTTTCTGTTAGGGCATAAGGCTGAATGACCTATAAAGACTCAAAATATTTGTGGAAGTATTCATGCACACACAATGCAAAGAGAGACACTTGCAATTCACTAACAATCTCCCAATATCTGCCCTACCGAATATGAATGACTTATGTTCATTAACTGATCACTTCATTGTATCACACTTGCTATCCAAAAGATGCAGATCTGTAAACTATATTCCCAGGTATTTGGCACACTGTCTAGGAAATTAAAGAATAATGCTGGAAAGATTTGAAAACTGGCACAAAGACGGACTGACCTTTTTAACTCAAACAAAAAGGAAATATTCAGTTAATTACCACAGATTTTTTCAATGGCTTAAACTGTGCTTTAGAATCAAATTTTTGAACAACTACCAGTAATATATTTAGCATCTATACTGTATGTCCTTTTCAAACAAAAGTCCAGAATGCACCATAAAAGTATGAAGACTGTAAAAAGTACTGGCTTCAGTACTGATTTCGAGAGTTTGATTCACTAGAAAACAGACACCATTAGTGTAATAAAGGACACTCTTATTTACGTGAAGATCCAGTCTCTAAGATTAGTGTTAAAATACTGTATAATTGCAATTGACAGAAAAAGTCAGTCACAGGAATTGGAGGTAGCAACCACATTTGAATCATAATACCTTTTTGTCAGGGACTACCATAAACCAATGAAGCTATTCTGTAAAGCTGCAGAAAATAAAGATGCTAGATATGGGCTAGTAATGGCTATTCCTTGAACCCTGCCTGAGGTTCATGGGACTGGAGTATCATGCAGCTTGACTGCATGGAAAAGCATACTACTAGATGGAACATCTCGGGTCCTTCTCTCAGATCTGTGGCACTGACTTGGACTCCCAGACAGAGAGGAAAATAAGAAAGTGGCATGAATGCACAGAAATAACTCTCAAAGAACGATATAATTTTGTTATCTTCTCTTCTGCATGGCTTCTGTGTTTGTCCACTAATTACTTTTAGAATAGCTACATTTCCAAAGGAGAACGGATGAGCAAGTTTGGAGGCTTTTTAAGCAAAAAATGGACTTAGTAAACTGAGCAGCAGACCATAACGTCAAGAAAAATCACGAACAGGAGCAGAAACAGTTTGAGTGAAGTATCCTGGATCCTGCTTCCAGATGTAAGGGTTTTCTAGATAAAGAATGACAACAGTAACATCACCGATGGAAAAAATCAATGATGTTAAAAGTCTGAGCACCTTAAGAAGTCCAAAATACTCTGCAGTACAATCTCAGACTATGAGGGAGCAGCCCTTTAAAGAGGTATTAATAATGATGAACCTGATTACACCATTATCCCTCCTTGCATCCTAATGCCTTCTTGTCCCTATGCTACCTCAGCTGTGTCTGCCTTTGATGGTCATATATGAAGCACTGCAGTTCGTCCAACACAGTTGGTGTTACAGAATAAAAGTATGTGAAGACACTAAAACGAATCACTGGGCAAACATCTCAACAGCATTAAGTCAGATACATCAAATGCAGTAGTAAGTGGAGAGACTGCAAAAAAAAAAAGAACTAAGCAGCATCTCCTTTGATATACGACCAGTTTTCAGAAGCCTCCCACCCCAAGTACCACATTCCTGCTCATATGATTGAAACTAGATTATATTAGGCGTTAATGCCTGTCAGAGTGCCTTAATGCCCAATGGGAAATGGTTCTCAGATGTCCTTCTCAACTGAGGCCTCCGCCAGACTCTGCAGGTTACGAAACAAGATTTGTATGAGAAGGAGAGAATGACTTCTTGCAATACAGTGTTGCTATAGGGATAAGGGGATCTGCCCCAGTAGAGCTCCCTCTTGTTTTCCACACTTCACAGATCACTTCAAAAGGGATAGAACAGAACAGAACAAAAGAAAAATGGTTAAATGTACTTAACAGTAAAGAAAAGAAAAGGGGGAGAGAGGGAGATGATTATTATTCCAAACCGGGGTAGGGGGGGAGTAGAATGTAATTATATTTGTACAATTTCTGTTAGCTATTAAACCTACCTAACAAGGCTTTATTTTAAAAGATGCCTACAGATAACATTTTGGTAATTAAGTCTCAACATTTTAAAAATATGTTTTGATTACAATTTTTTAAAATCTGTCTCAGCAATGATACCAGTGGAATCCAGCTTCACTCTTCAGTGAACCTGAGGGAATCGCACACGACTCTCACGGCCTGCTAAAGCAGCGGCTGTAATAGTAGAAGTCATGCAGAACAATTCTTTGTCTTCAGATCTAAAGACACAGTAATGAATGAACATAATGTTATCATCTCATGTATTTCTAGATGTCAAGAAATGTATTACTTTTGGAGATGCTGCCACTATCGATTCCTATGAAGGGAGTATTGCTCTAAAGTAAACGTGGTTTAGGAGGAATGGTTTTTGTGTGACTTTATTAACTGAGAAGACATAGAGGGGTGCCTGATAAAGCAAATATGTGGGGTTGGACAGCTTCTATGGCCTCCTCAGAAAGCTTGAGGATTGAAGTGCCATTTTGAAGAGCTGCTCTGAAGGTGGCCAAAAGATCTGAGCAGCCCAGTGATAAACAGCACAGCAATAAAACCGAGGTTGGCCAAAGGGAATTCTTTGTGATGCTGAAGGGGAAGGTAAAGCAGGATCTTGTGGAAGTGATTACACTGCAAGTGATCCAGACAAAATTATATAATTAATCTCCATTCTAGTGGTTTCTGGAGAAAGGATCATAATTAGAAGGGAACCAGCTCTTTGCTTCATGCTAGTTACTAAAATTGAAATTAATTTATTTTATGATGTTGGTCATTTTTTGATTGCAGACCATGATGTTTCAGGGAGGTACTGTTCATTTTAATTAGCTTAAATTACCTGAGACTTGATTACATTGTTTAGTTTACAGATCATCTCTTATCCATGTTTCTGGGGGTGGGAAGGAGGACAGAATGATATGAAGTTTGAGTTGCCACAATAGTAAGCCAGTTTTGCCATACCTTGCTAAACGGTGGTAATTGAGCCCTGCGTGGTAATTGTAAGAATTTTGCAGTTGTCGGCATTCCACAACAATTTAGTCTTAGGTGTTGGTGAAACTACAATTTCTATCTCTCATTATGTAACCTACTGTAACATTTGTTTCTATTTTCATGTTTGTAGGTTTGGGATTTTTTTCCCCAATGGGCAATGAAGTCCCAGGAAGAGAAATAAAGCGTCTTCAGCATTTTAGGTAGATTATGTTTTCTAGTCTATACTGTATGATGAACGTTTTTGAAACTAATGCTAGGTAGATCAATAAACAAACCTGCAACAGCTGCGCTGAAACATTCTTATTTAGTCTATTCTGATGAATTATTCAGTTCTCCTTTCACAGTCCCACTGCAAACCATAGCTTCTTTTTGCATGCATTACAAGTTGTTCATCATTCATATTTCCATTAGTTTGACATTTTAAATATTTGCAACTTGCTTCCCCTGCTTTTCATAAAAAGATGAAATAGGAAAATTTAAATTGTTTAATCGCTTTATACAAGATTTCACCTCCTTAAAAATGGAAAACTTTATTTGCTTTTCTGTCTAAAATATTGAGGTATCTCTTTACAATTGTTAATTAAAACAGTCTACCTGAATAAAAACTATCAAGAACTTTTATTAATTTATCCAAGCACCCTAGACAATGCAAAAACTGATGATTATATCCACAAATTAAAACTGGTGCCTGATAAGTAGCTACTAATAGCCAAGTTTCAGGCTGTTTTTTACTAATAAAGAAACTGCAAAATAAGTAATAAATAAAAATACAAAGAGGCTGGTTATTCCATTAATTTAGTATCTGCAAATGTTGGAACCACATACAAAAATCTGCAGAGCAACTTGCAAAACACAGGTCATTTTCTGAAGCTATCATAATAAATGGTTTGTGACAGAGGCTCACAGAAAGAATTCTGTATGCGATCAAAATGTTCTACAAAGAAAGGACTTGAGTTCACCCATAAAAATCTTACTTTGGCTCTTTCACTAATCTGGGCATTTAATTTTAGATATTTTGTTTTGAGCAAGACATTCTTATTTTTACCCAAAGTAAGAAGTTTAACAGGAGTTACCATTTTTTCCCACAAAAAGGCAATCTCCAGTTTTTTAAACCTCTATTTGAAACAGATGAGAGAAACTGGACCTCACATATAAGGCAGACCGATGGCCACTCTTACCTACTCAATTCCCTCATCATCTGGCCTCTTTGTCAAACCTCCTCCACATGCACTTTAACTCTGCTCCTTTAGCTGGACAGGATGAGTTCCTGCTGAATTCCTGCATGTGGTTGATACCCATTTCTTCCTCAGCTGCATCAAGTGTCAAGCAAACCCCTGATACCGACTTATTCAGAGGCAGTGGCCTTGTCCTCTGTGCTTCTGTGGCAAAGTGTGAGCGCATTACCAGTGAGCTGTGCTGTGCAGCCCAAGCAAGTAAAAGTCCACGCTGTACTCCAGGCAGGGACAAGCTAGTGCTTCCAGATTGCATTGAAACTGTGAGAAGCAGAGTGCCTGATGTAGGCAAGTTCAAACCACTGTCAAAGATTCAATGATGCTAAAACCAGCATCGAAGAGCATCCAGTAGTTTATTGAGAACATGGCAACAGCGTCAGGAAGAGGAAGTGGCTGCATCAACAACTCTGGCTTGAAGGAGGTGTGGATCTGACCTGACAAGACATAGATGATTGCCAGTGTTGTCAAATGAGTTAGTTTTACTGACTCCCCTCAAAAGAAAAGGGATTATTTCTGCACAAAGGGCCTAAAACAGCTAAAAAGACCTTTTTCTTCTTTTAAAGATGTTTCTTCTAGGTGCTTGCACACTGGACACAACATCCTGCACGTTATCTCATATCACATAGCATACACACATGAACTGTGACTGAGAATGTTTTACTATCACCTAGAGCCACGCTTCTTTTTTATATTTCTGGAAACAATAGCCTGTTGATATTCCCATCTGCAGTTTTCTAGCTGACAGAGCCTCTGTAGGATGGCACTTATTCCCTTAATACTAGAGTAAAACCATATTTTTGCTGTACAGCCTGGTACACTGAGAATGTGGTGCATCACGAATGCATGGCATTAGTAAAGGCAGCCCAAGGTGAAGATATGAAAGTGAATTACCAGTATCAGTAAGAATATGTAAAATTTTACATGCTAGTAACATTTTGTAGCACAAATGTAGTTTAGAAGGCATTCTGGAAGAAAAAACTCCTAACTGGCTTTCATGAAGGTCCTACAAACTGAATGAACTAATAAAAAACATCCACTTGCAAAACAGGCTGCAGTCTGTATTAATAAATTGTATATACCAATTTTATGAAGTCAAGGTCAAGGAAAAATAAACCTACCAAAAAAGCCCAGGAAACTTTGTGTTTATTATAGATCTCAGAACTCTGAGGTCTAAGTAGCATCTCCTGAAAATATCCTGCGGAGTAGGCACTCCTACTATTTATATTCCTTTCCTGAGATTCTATTCACTTTAATGATAAATTTGACAGCTTTTCTTTGGTTTTTCCAGAATTTCATATCTGATTTTGAATGACAATCAGACAAAGCTGTTGACGTACTTTGAACTACTGTTAAGTAATGCCAGACATACATTACCTTTCTTTCCTCTTTCTGAGTCTTGCTTCAGAGAAAAGTTAGGTCATGAGAATTTGGGGAAGATCTTCAGAAATAATAACACTTAAATCAGTTTCTCTGAAATTCAGGTTTTTCATCAAGAGTGATGTTTTCATAACAAATCTACTGCAGATAAATCCAGAGAGCCAGCTGTATTATCTATGCAGTATCATTTCATATTTCATATAAACATGAATGTGACTAAGACATAATTCACTCAAGTACTCAAATGTAGATACAATTGGCACTTAACCTAGTGTTAAGGATCATTTTGATACTGTAATAAATAAACCAATTATTCTTTTAAAATCACTGAGCTTTCTAACCTAAATGAATTTAGATGTCTTTTTCAAATTATGGTATAGAAATATTAATACAACTTTGTCATATATACATATACAACCAAAATACGCAGTAAGCAGACGAGAAGAATTCTCACAGGGAGGACAGCGTTGCAATCGACTCAATCAAAATAACTGAAGCTATGTTCAACACTCCACACTAGTTCTGTTTATGTACATGTGACATTAATACACAGATAATTCACACAAATCAAACAAGGAACATGAACTCCTTTTAAGACTGTGTTGTAACCTCATTTCACAACACAACCTACTGTTTCTTTTATGTGCTGCTATTGTTATTCATACTGGTAAGCAGGGATAAACCAGCATAAACTGGCCTCTGCTTTGTAGGCAGGGAACAAAGAAATGATCCTTGACAGAAAAGCTCACAATTTAAGTCGAAAGCAGGGGTAATAGGTATCTACCGACAGATAGTGGGCAAAGTACTACGGGGTAACTTCCAGTTAGCGCAGGAAACAGTAGCCTCAGCATTGCAGGTGGCTTGATCTTGTCTTGCTTTTCTCAAATACCTTGACAAAAGCAGAGACCCATAAGGAGTGATGCAAAGGACAACACAGGGAAATGACAACTGCTGTTGGTACTCAGTTTGAAACACTGATGACAGCAGCATACTGTTGTCAGGAAAAGAAGAAAATACTTAATTTCTGGTAGATAGCTCCTTGAACACCATGCTTAAAACTCATATTGATACCAAGTATAAATAGGACTCTGCCAGTCACTTGATAGCTCTGAGATGAATGTACAAGTTCATATGAAAGTCAAATATCTTTCCAAGTCCGTATTGCTTAATTCATCACATCTAGAGAGAGCTCTAGATGTGTTCTTCTTAAGAGAAGATTAAATAAACATAGGAACAGAAGACTAGTAGAAGCCATCATGCTTAGCCACGACCAGTCTCTGATGCACCAAAAGGGTAACATAAAAGCAAAATATAATCCAAAAGCCAACTGTCTATTGTCATTACTTTCTCATACCCTCCTTTTTCCAACATTTTTTGAGTTAAGCACTGATTGTTGTTATGAAAGGATGGATTTGTATAATACACCAAAAAACTAACTACTTATTACCTTATTACCTCATTATTACCGATTGTCTTAAAGAATACCTTCTAATTCACAGAATTTCATGCATTCTCCAGCTTTATGCAAACAAATAAAAAAACAACTGAACAGATACAGATGCAAAAACTACATATTAAGTACATATTAAAGTACATGTTAAGTATATTATACAGAATATTTCTGATACAAATATGTTGTCTTCTTTAGGAGAACTTTCAAAAAATTGTCCTTTCTTTCTCTCCCTCTCTTTTTTTTTTCCCTCCCCCCTCCCCTCAATGACATAGAATAAATGTTCAGTGCTATTTTTTCAAGTTCATGACTAGGGAATTTATTTATTTATTTTTTGCCTGGAAATGATCAATGATTATTATTTTCAATCTCATTTACCATGTGCTTGATTTCTGTCCATTGACAGCTTCAAACTGCCAGACATACTGTAGTCAATATTGTAACAAGATCAGCAAATTTCCTTTTGCAAACACTTCAACTCGTAACTTATTAAGTATTTCTAAGTTATTAGCAAGTTACAGTAATAGTGCTTCATTATTTTCTACCTACCACAAATCAGAGAACGACTATTAAAAACTACATTAATGCACCACTACAAACCTTCTCATTTTCTTTAAGATAGAACATAGACCTACTTTTAAAACCTGGCAATAAACTATTATTCCTTCTGTAGAACCCTTGGACGTTTACTAGTACACACAAGCAGCATATCTAGATTTGGAACAAACAGGTATGATCTGTTCACAATTAGTCGAAGATCTTGCCCAAAAGGTAGATTCATCAATTTCACACAAGCAAGCTATTTGAAAAACCTGGCTCACAAAAACTAATTAAATCTTTGGTACAGGTTCACTCAAATATATTTACCTAAAATGTTTAATTTCTGTGCTGTAATAGAAAGACGTTCACATGGCAGGAGGGTCACAATGCTATTCTTGTAACTTCTCAGTTTTTACCAAATTGCAACTCCTTACAGTTTGACTTGGATTTAGAAATTGTAGTTCTGTTCAGTCTCTCTTATACAATATTAAAAGTCATCAACAATATATAATGAGCTATAGGAGTAATTCTGTTAATAGCTAAGTTACAGATCTGTTATCAGAAGAAGAAATTCACATTTATTCTTCTGGGAAAAAAAAAAACCCTGGTTTGACTCAGTTTACTTGGAGGTAGCAGAGCGGTTCACTAAGATGGTATACTCTGGAAGTCCATCTGCCTAAAAGATAATCCTTCCCTCCACACGTAGTAATCCTAACCCCAAAATGACCTCATAGTAAGCTCAGCTTCACTGTATCTGAAGTAGGATTACAGTTTGTTTCACTGTGTCCCAGTGTTCAATCTGGGATTTTCATTCTACTTAGCTGAGATTCCATTACAGAACTGAGAACTATATATTAGTTTGGAAATATACTGTTAAGTATAACAGGAGGGTTTTCTAAGGAAACCTTTGCTATCAATGAATGAAAGGATTTCAAACTCTTGTCCAAAGACAACATTTCAATTCTGTCTTCTAGCTCATCTTTCCTTGGAATATCTGTATTTCCAGTAAAGGATTTCTCTTAAGTATGGTTATAAAGAAAAGATTTTAAAAAAAATAAACTGTTATTATTCACTGGAAGTTATTAAAAACACCACTACACAAAGGTCGCAACAGAATGTTCACTTTTTCATAAAAATGAGGAAAAGTGCAAAAACAACTTGTGTTTAAAAATCTATCAAATTATTTTCTACTTTCTATTTCAAAACTGAACAGAACTGTACTTAAAAGCTGAATATTTGGCTTTTCCTTATGAAGATACAAAAAAAGGAGAGTAATACTTCAAACAGTGTTTCCAGACAATTTTCTACTGAAGTACGGGCATTTATTTCAGCTTAATTGCAAGCACTCTGTTACTTAATAATGTACATCTAGGTACAGAATCAAAATACTATATGCTAGGTAACTGAGTTATGTTGCACTTTTGTTAGGATGCAACAGTATTATCAGACTCATCAGTAATAACCATGCTACTGACAAGCTAAAGGCACTTGAGGACACACACACTGTTGTTGCAGCTTGGAGCCGAGTTGCGGTGATATTTCAATGAAATGACTTCTTTCCAGAAGTGACACTTACACCCCTCCTCCAGATTCCCTGGAGACCAAGATTGCTTCGGTCTGCTGGCTTAACAACCACAAAATACTCAATGCAATATTTTTCCAAGCTGCACCTCCAGATCACTTCTTTGTTGAAGAACTGACACTGCAGACCACAGTTTTAACCCACTATCTTCTCAATCATTAGGAATTCGCATACAGTTTGAAGATGCTTCTCTTAAGATGCTGTTAACAGGGAACTGACAGAAGACATCATTTAACTTATATAACGTGACACGTATTACAAGCATTGCACTGAATTTTCTCATCTGCTTTATAAGATCAGAAATATTACTTTTACATTTAAAATTGCTGAAATACAAAATTGCTTCTATAGTCTTTTCTCAGTATTTTTTTCAATAGCTTTTACGGTCATGATAAAATGACTGCAAAAAGTGACATATTGTCATTTTTTTACGCACTTTTAATATGCACACTTAAACATGGCTAACACCTGAAATCATTATTCCAAATAATTTTAAATGGTGACCAATCATTTTGCTTCCATTTCCAATCAGGTCAAAGGCAGGTATCTAAACCTAATTTTTACAGGTACTTAGCTTAGTCCACCTATGAATTTTGAGTAACACTTTAACTATCACTGCGTTTAAGCCACGATACACTCCACAAAGCTGGCTGATTATTGCTAGTTTTTTCTTCCTGCTCCAAACATGCTCCATTCTGTTCTCTGATGATGCTCTACAAAAAATTCATAGTTGGTATAATTATGCTAGTGAAACCTATCTTATAGCCTAATTTTCCCTTTTAATTAAGCTATTTGACACAGTGTCTTTAAATCATCTAATTAGTACAATTATTAAACACACTTTACTTTTCTAAGATTTTAAGACTGCCATGCTATGTATTCCCATTTTCATACCATTGCACTCCACACAATAGTCAAATGCTTAAAAATAAAGATAGTCATTAATAATGGTAAGATTAAAGCTTCTCCGCATCTCTTATGTTTTCTCCAAGCTATGAAACCTAAAAGAACAAACATGCTATCAGTTATCACGTGGAAATAGAAGGTTGAAAGAGTGACTTTTGAATATGAAATGGAAATTAGAGACGTTTGGGGTTATTTCTAGGTCACCTGGGAATGATTCAGCAGTCTTGGCAATATCTGCACACCTTCAGAAAAAAAACTCCTCAATTCCTTCTCTACCCATATTGGGTTTTAGGTTGAAAAGACAGCATAAGGGAGAGAAAACCAAATGCTATTTCAGAAGGAGCTGAACTGCAGAATTTGTATCATGATGAAACTGCTCCTCTGCTTAAGAAAGGGGTTCTTGTTTGGGCCCTCATATCTTGATATGCACTACTCCTAATAACTTCTACTAAAATACAAACTACAGATATATTTTTGTATTTCTCAAAATCACGCTGTAAATATTATTGCTCTGTCCTAAAATATTAAAATGTGTGACTTCACTTCACTTCATCCTGATATTGACATCAAATTTTCACAGACAGAATACGCTGAAGAAGCCACTTGTTTTTTGGAAATCAGCTCCATTCTTGATAGAATGACTGGCGTGTAACACAATACATCCTTTACTTTACAGTCCCAAGACTGAGTTTTGCAGTTTTAAAATCAGTGACATTTCTCATGGATATGGGTGCTGAAGGATAAAACCTTAATCCTATATCAAGCACGTGATAATTTCAAGCCACTGAGAAACTGGATTTAAAAAAAAAACCCACACAAAAACGCCTAGATTATTATTTTTTTAAAGAGATTTCTCTATTTTTCTCAAGAGTGAAGCTATTCCTCAAACTTCCTGAAGTTAATTTCACAAGCAGAAATGTCAGCACAAAGCCAACATTTTCACAAAAATAACAAGCATCTGAAAATTAAAGATATATGCTGGAATACCTCAATTTACATATAACACTGAATAAAGCCTTTATGAATACCTTCCCTACCATGCAAGACTAACTAGCCCAGTGAGGCTCATCTCCTCAGGCTCCCTGTATAGCCAACACAAAGAGAAAGCTGCTCTGAGTCATCCTCTGGAGGAGTATATCTTTTTCCATCAACTACAAAGGATGTGAAGGGAGACCAGCCTTACCGAGGACTGAAGTTAGCGTTTGTGAAAAACCTCTATGTATTCAAGCATTTTTACTTTAACTGAAATGTTACATGCAATGCATGGACTGCAGCATTTTTAATGAAACTGAGCCCACTAGGTAAGATTTTTGAGACATCTATCTGTAACTTGGGTTTTCAAGAGCAGCTAGAATGTTTAAGCTTTAATATTTCAGCCCAAGGAAAGCCTTGCCAATTAGGAAAAAAAAAAAAAGATAAAGTTAAAACTAATTGAAAGCTAGCCTGTAAAATATCTAATTTTTCTCACATTATCTGAACATCTACCTTTGGATAAATGCAATTTGTTGAGGATGGAGTTAATACATCTAAGTGTTAAAACAGAATTAAGACTTATGAAGATCTAAGGTTTTTGTGATAACAGTTGTTTGCTACAAAGTAATTGTTTTAGCTAGCCTAACAATAACAGGAGTCCAGCATGCTGCCTCATGGGATATCAGAATTCAAGAGGGAGAGATCAGTCCCACACTCAAAGGACAGCAGAGGGACTCAGCCCTCTGAAGACATGGCTGTGTAAGGCTTTTCAGATGTTCTTCTAAGGACTTCAGTATCGGAAATATTCTGCCATATCTAAGATACTTTCCACCTGGAACGATGGTCTGTTTTATCACAGACACACTTTTTAAACTTAGGATATTAAAAAAAATAACCAAAAAGATTCTTTCTTACGTTGAAGCCTAATAAATAGCATTTAAAACTCAAATTACTAAAGGGAAATAAGATTGTAATCAATTCTTGTCTGCTGTCCTCTGCAAGGCTCTGTCCTACTTTGTGCACAATGCAGAAAACATCTAATAGAGATGCTAGTGTCAGCAACACCTTGCATTCTCAGTACATTCAGCTCCCCAGTCAGTTTGCATCCTAGTAATTCTTCTACCTCCCCACCAAAAAAGCCAGATAAAATGACAGTGCCCACAGACTTAAACACAAATGGGTTACCAAAGATAAGTAAGACTAAAAATGTTGAAAATCTCCTTTCTTTGGGAGTTAAGTACCATGTTTCCTGTGAGAAAATAAATTCTGTTAGTGACTAGCATTCTCCTTACAGCTCCCTTATAATGGACAGCCTCACTGGCAAAACCCTTGATTTTAGCTACAAGTAAACTAGCTGGGTCTCACAGTTACTTTGCAAATGGTGTAAAATTCGAGCAGTTACCTACTCAGGATACTTCCCCCTCAGGGAACCAATTATTTTATACCCTATGGTGACAGAAAATCCATATCTGTGATAATGAGAACTTGAGTATTTCAGGGTTAACTATCTACTAAAGCTCTTAAAAATATTTTAAAATCCTTAATCTTTATACAGATTTTTGCTTATTTTACTATTAAGTAATGTCCACAAAAATATTGGTGTGGTACAACGCAGGAAAAAGCACAGATCTTGCTCTCATTTTAAAGACTTCTAAAAAATTAATGTGAAGGTAAACACACAAACTTAGAGGATACATTGCTTTTCCAATTCCAAATTAGGGAAAACTTCACAGTGGCATTGTACCCGCTACCATCTGGAAGAAGGAAGCTTACTCAAAGAGCTGGGTCCGCCACAGCTTTAACGCTCAGGGACGTTATGGCCATTCCTCCACAAAGCCAGCGTGTAGATTTAGACATATGGAGTGGAGTCAGGGTATCTCCTGTCTTGTATGAATGATGATTTATGCACACTGCGCACTTACGCAAACAGCTGTCCTACTAGGCTTTCTCTCTTGCCCTGTCCTTCTGTGGACCACTGAGTCACAGTATGGGGAGCTATCTGAGGGGAAAACGCTAATATCGATAGTAAAACAAAAATCTTCTATTTTTAAAGATTCCTTTGAAGAACTGAATTATACACACAGTACATATGTAGTTAGCCCTACAGTCAGTTTTTTCCCTAACAATGCTTTTAGCTACTCCTAAAATCCACTGCTTTCTTAGGACCTTTAACATCTCCATGCCAGTGAACAACGGGCACAGTTGCCCAGAGCACTGCCCAGAGTGAACCTACTCTCGACATGTTGAGAGACAAACAGGTCTAACTGATAAGGTATGCAGATAGAGCTTATCTTTAAATACATATGCTATACAAGGAACTCCATTAAATGAACCTTATGAAATTTGCAAAGCTAAAGAGAGAAAACCCAGATGATTTAAGACTGTCAGAATTAAGATTGCCAAAACTTTGGCTTCACCATACAATCCTTCACTGCACCCTTTGAAAAAAAGATGAGCCAAAACCAGGAATACGTCATGAGAGATCCCAAACTGGCAGTATTATAAGCAACTGGAAACAGTCAGACAACTGTCATAAAAGGTGGTCCTATCTAACCTTGCCTGTGATATACATTCATACATGTATCATTACATATAGATTGGTTTCAAATGCAGATTATGTACAGACATCGTCACTGAAGATGGATATACTGTGGGGAAGTATTTTTATAAAGTAACATGGATATTAATACAAATATTTTTGCTTATCTGAATAAATAAGTCAGGTCACACAAAGATGATCCAAAACAAAAACAAGCAAATTTTTCCCAAGCCCTCCTAACTACGTATATTAGCACAAACGTAATTGTCAGAGCCAGCTGCACTTCAGGACAGTGTCCTAGGTAACCTGAAAGACTAGTGATAAATACAAGCGATAGATAGTTAAAATAATCCATATTTCACTACACATAAAAAACTGGTTTCCTCCTCTCACCTAACTCTTGAGAAGCTTGTATGATGCAAGGTACAGATGTAGTTTAGCTCTGCTCAGTGAAGAAAATTATCTCAAGAGGAAGAGAGCAACAAAAGTCACCAATGTGCCACCTTAATACGTAACACCCCATAAAGCTGTTAAGTTAGTTTAAACCCAGGTTAAACTACAGCAGTCTAAGAACTACATAGTGTACAGGCTGGTAACAGAGGCAGTCTCTGTAATGTGCTGCCTATTTGAACTCAATATGACCAACCCAGGTCTTTTCTGAGAGCAAGGCTTGGGCATCACCACGCACCCCTCCCCCCAAAACTGAAGTCTTCTATTCATCCTAAACTACCCAGACTATCACAGCCAGAGGCTGTGAGCCAGAGGCTTTCCCTTCAGTCCTCCTGACCACAGCCTATGCTGTGATACCATTTCTGCTCATCTTGATAGAGAAAACGTAACAATTTCCCAGCCAGGTTGGTTAATTATATAGAGCTGGCTGGCCCCAAAGTGCTGTGCTACAGGGTTATAATACAAGTTATGAACTGCTAAAACAACCCAGCTTTCTAGCTGTGCCCCCTACCATCAGGCAAATAGCCTATATTATGTTGGGGAAGCTGGCAGTGTTGATACACACTTCTGAAGGGAAATTATACAGCTCTCACTATCTACTGATAAGATTCACATCAATACACTATTGGAGAGCTGACATACGTCTTCGAATCTTAAACTGGGGAAGTTTGACAAAATAAGACCCGCTTGTAAAAGACAGCAACTGAGCTGCCAGATACCAGGTTTACATCCAAGTGATATTTTGTTAAAGGAATGAGGTAAATGCAACATTTATTGGGATTTCCTCTGAGCGACATCCAAGATACAGAACTTCAAGGCTAATCTATCCTATCATTTCTTCTTCTTTACTTCTATTTCCAAGTTTTCAAATCTCTCGAAACAACTCTAGGCTTTTTGTTCTCCAGGGAGTTCAGCTGTTTTCTCAAAAATTACCAAGTTTCCGTGTATAAAGGGTCTCCACAGACACTACAAAGTTCCCAAGGGAGGGATATCATGTTTAGTACAAAGGAAAAGCTGACAAATCTGCAAAGTGTCAGGTAACAGTAGATAATTAAGTTCCATAGAAGTAGTACATCATTTAACTGTTTAATTTACCCTAGTAGCCTGATCTTTACGTAGTAACAGTCGAGGAAAGGAAAAGACCTAGATTTCTGGGACTGTTATCTCAGTTCCTATTGCAAATTATTTCATTGCTACAAAAAATCTTAACCCTGCTAACCTGCATGCCTGAAGTTCTACCTTCCTCTTAGTTCATGCAAAATGAAGAGCTGCTGTTTTTAATTTTTTGCTTGTGAATAATCTTCCCTACTGATGCAATGCACCAATGTATGTTCATTTCACGAAATTTGTTAGGGAAGTCAAATTGTAAGCAGTTGTGCATATAGAGTCTAATGACTTTTCAGAGTCTTTTAAATCTAAAACATGATCTCAATCCCTGATGCCTATAAGCTATATTCTACATTTCTGTGTTTACTATTCTCACTACTATTTGGCTAATCAAGATTATATGCAGGAAAAGGTAGTTCTCCTTATTTTCTAACCACTCAGTTTACTCCTTCTTTAAAAAAAAAAAAACTACCACCACCACAACAAGAAAGTCTTCATTCTCAAAGCTGACTATATAGCACAGAATGGGAGGAAAGCACTTTACTGTCTGTAAGCAACAAATACCATTTCATTACAAGCTTTTTCTTACTTCCATTGTGCTATTAGCCCTTTCACACCAGCGTTGAGGTGTGAATGAGCACAGTATCACAACTGTTAATGGAAACAACAAAAACTGTCAAAAGAGATGAGCTGGACAAACAAAACAAACCCTTTAGGAAATCCTTAATATCTCTGTAATAAGCAGTTTCAATACATACTAAATAATGAAGCTGAAAGTGTTAAAAAAGTATAATTCCTACGCAAGTATATTTCAGCTGCAGCCTAATGAAAATGGCCAGCCTTCCTCCTAGCCTTGGAATTCAAGAGGAAAGGTGCACGGTTTGTACATAGCAAAGGGATTACCAAAAGTTTATTCTGTTCCTCTTAGTGGAGTTAGCTTGGTGTTAGTCCACTACAGACAGCGCACTAAGTACTTGTGTGTCCATTTGTATTTCAATATGTGGATAGCTTCATACATCAAAAAATAGGGGCTCTAGTAAGTGTTTGTGGCATATTATACACTAGTGCTAAATTCATGCAATGTGGCAAGATTGACACTGTATGCACTTAGCACAAGTATTTCAAGTCAGTGAATCCATATTTATAGCTAGACTGAATGAACCAACATGAAATTTTCAGAGTAAAAAGTAGCTCAAAATACAGTCGCAATTGTGTAAAAGGTGAGGAAAACCTGGGTTCAAATATGGATATAAAGCTTGGACAAAATGTTTAACTTCTCAGACTGTTTGAAGTAACATCACAATTTTTATCAGCCACAGTAATGAACTTATATGGTCTTCCAATTATTTTTTTAAATCCCCCTTTACGCACAGAACAGTGTGCAATTTTAGCATGACAATGATATATATGCACTTGATGAAGCACCATAAAAAAGTCCATGTTTTATTACTTGACTCAATGCAATCACCTGAAAAAAATTTTTCATCTTCTTATCCTCAACAATACTGGTGCCCATTTCCTGAAATATTTGTTAAGCAATCTAATACTAAGTATATGGGTTAGTTTTCAGGAAAAAAAAGTTTTTAAAGTAAAAAACAGAAGGTAGTTCTGCCAGGATATACTGCCAATACAAGATTACCAGACACAAGGGTGGGCTGTTTCACATTTTCAGATTTAACTTGTGACTCACTCAGCACACTAAGAAAAAGAGGAATGCCAGTAGGAAGACACTGAACATATTCAACGTCCTAAACTTAGGGTACCTTTCTTTAGCTGTTGCAGAATTCTCCATTGGTTTCAATGGATGCTTGTTCAAATCTATGCCTAGAGAACAGACTGCGGTGCTCCCTTTATCTGCCCCCAAGCTAAAGAAGTGTACCTCAAGACTGGGAGAGGGTTTACCTTGGTTGACTGTCAGGCTTCTGCGGTCAATCAAGGAGAATGGAATATGGAAAAGCATTCTAGGACTGATGAGAAGGATGGTAAAGGCTAACAATCTGTTTAACATAGCTCTGATCTACCTCAGTCCTCAAAATTAGAGAAGAATAAAATAAAATTGCAATGCAGGACATGAGGTTCAAAATCTCCTGTAAGTATCATATTGCAAAGGATTTTTTAAACTGCTTGTTTGTCTCAAAATTTTCTTGTAACCAGTATTTCACTTCAGACAAGCAAATGTTTTGCACAGGCAACCCTTCCCCCTCCCCATCCCCCTTTATACATTGTTGGTTTTGGCTGAGGCCTCTGTTACAACAGGAAATAAAAATTACATTACTCAGGAAGGAAACTAATGAGTTTCCCCTCCCCCAAATGCCATTAGACACTTCCTGAATAAAGGAGAAGCACATTAATATAAAGAATGATAATACGCAAGTAACCAAAACCAGAGCCTACTGTACGATTAAAACTACATACAGTTTCTGGATGGTAAAGGTATATTAGGTCAGCTACTCTAATGCAACACGATTACACTATGTTACAATGTATTCCTGAGTGCTTTGTCCATTCTGCTTTTAAATGACTCAAAAGTGATGATGCTTTCATCACTTCCTCTGGGAGATTATTCTAAGCTATAAAACAACTCCTTGTAAGGCGTTTTTTCCATGCACTTACTTACAAGTTACCCTACTTATTTGTTTTATTATTTTGCATTTAGCCCTGTTTAATGAAACTCCAAATCGGCTTTAATTGTTTGGTTTATTTTGTAGATTTTGGATACTCCTTAGACTGAGGAATTTCCCAATCTGGGGAACATCCAAAATCTGAAAAATAAACAAAATATCAAATGCCAAATTTATGGCGGTTCAGTGACTGACCCTGAGGAAACAAATTAATTGTGACATATTATTAACACTCAGCATTATTCAGCTTTAAAAAATGCGATAACTTTTTCAGTGAACATATTGTAAATATGTATTGATCTACGTTAAAGAAATGATGTTAAGAACTAACTCAAAATCATGAAGTTTTCCATGTAGTTAATCCATATGACATATTTTGGATTGTTGCTACTTTGATTCATTCTTCAGTTTTTTTTTAAATCAAGTCACTCTCAAGTAATTTTAAGGTGTGATACTGCAAAAAATGTAAGCAAAAACCTTCTAAAGTCAATAAAATACACAAGGGTGACGTTTGGCAGCTGTTTAAAATCTTCACAGGATCACTCCCCAAACCTGCTCTGTAGAGAAGGGGTAGTCTTTCGATAGCGGTTTGATCACAAACGCACAAATTATGTACGTTTTTAGCTATTCACAGAAGTAATTTTTTTGACTATTTCAGTATGACCACTCATGAAAGTCATGCACACACTTACAGGATTAAGATCCACATGCCGTAGGGCATTGCAGATCATACAGAATGACATATAGCTGGGGCGGACTGTACAATAGCATTTCGTCCTTTTTTTAATCCGAAGTTTTCAAGATAGCACCTGTAAAATTCACTCTGCTTTTGCCTATTGTTTCTGTTCTCATTTCTTTTCCTTTTCTCTTTGATAAATTGCTTGTTTCCTTGTTTAAGTTCCTCATCATTCCCTGATCCACTACCACCTTTTATCTCTTCAAATTTAGTCTAGTTTCTGAGATTTAATATGACACTAAAAAAATTAATCGAACTTCTGAGTTTAACTCTAACTGGAAAAAAGAACGGGGAAGAGAATTGTACTTTTGGTAAAAAGTCTGGATCATACACAAACAAGCACCCAGCCCTCCTAAGAGAAAAGAGGAAAAGAGAAAATTAATAAAGAGACACCAACTGCTTGCCATAGCCTCTCCTAGCACTTGTATTATACGCCTTCCTCCTTATTTAAAAGCTGAGTAAGAATTATTTTATATGTCATTTAGATAGCTTTAATTTCAAACAACACCTAAAATCTAGAAAACAAAATAATTAAGAGCTTAACTGAGATCTTTTCAATTTTACACATCGTTTTCATGGTGTTATAATACATGCAGTATTTTATTGCACTTATAATATAAAATAGGGCCATTTCATAATCACACTAAGACATTTTAGAGTGTGCCTCATGCTGTGATCTTAGCATTTCACCAGTAGCTGAGACACTTGGCTTTTAGTCTTCCAAGGAAATTAAGACACGGCAATATGCCAACATGACACAGTGCCTGTTGAGTCTAAAGATTTAATAACAGGACCTTATTTTTTAAAAAGAAAACACCTCAAGTCTCTATACCATGTTTAAAACAACAAAAATGTGTCAATGTGTTTTGATTAAATTCCCTTGCTACTCATACCAGACAAACATTGTATTATTGATGCAAATGTGAACTACTCAAAAAGCAAAACAAATAAAATCTTCCTTTTCAATCTGTTTATCCATCCAAAAAGTACAGCTGTTATTCCAAGCCAAAACTAGCAGCCTTTGGCTACAACAATTCTGAACATACCTAATAGTGTTTTGAACAATAAAACAAGTTTAAATTATTGAAGAGAATTCTTCCACTGAGTAGAAAGACAAGCTGGACTGAGGCCAGAACTACTAGTCAGTTTTAAAGAGATTTTGTTCGCAATGACCCTACCTAAGCTACAGCCTTTCGGACCAGAATGCCTTTAGACACTGCAGTGTGGACGGAAAGAATCAATAAATCACTCCCAGCAAAATAAAAGTACATATGTGTATAGAGCTTTTCATTTCTCTTACTCTGCACAAATTAAATGTTAGTGAACTGTTAAACTTCAGGACTTGTTAATTCCAGGGAAAAAGAGCATACCTCTACAAGGAATTAATGCTAAATTAACTTGAAAGTAGAAATGATTTTTTTTTTTCCAAAGCAGACTGCCTATTTTATGTTTGCTACACTCAAAATATTATATACTCAAGCTTTATCTACCGGTTTTGTGCACGACAATATCCCGTTGAGCATGTTTCTTATACTTTTCACAAAGTTTGCCAATAATCATCTGCCATGTATCTAGCAGTTTGTAACTTCTTACAGAGCAGTAATTAAATCTATGGTTTCTGATATCAGTATATTATCATAATGCCAATGTAAACTGTAAATACACAGAAGACTACATACTGCAAATACTTTTGTCAGTTGTATCAAAGAGAAAAACAACATTTCAACTCACACAAATCCCAAATTGTTATTCCACTAAGTAGCATTTTTCCTTCATTCAAAAGCCAATAAACATTCCAGTAAAACATTAAGTTATTATAACATCCCACTTCTTTGTTTCTCCTAATAGTCTGTTGCAAAGTCAGCAAAAGGGACCAAAGACCATCCCAAGATAAGAAAGGTAACTAAATAACCCAGGCATTTTTGACCATTGTGTTTTCCAGAGGACGCTCCTCTCCTCCCCTGCAGGTAGATAAGGTGCAGCTCTGTGGGACTGCTTTGAGTCCATTAAAACAAACTCACTTGAGAATAGCTGTTTCTCTTTTGAGAAAGGCTGCCTTGTGAGAACATAATCTTTAGGAAACTGGAATAGTTCCAAGACTGTATGAATTTTCTTAGAATTTAAGTAGTTGCTGGCAAAGAAAGTATAGCCAAGTAGAGCTTCACTGAAAGCAAGAAATGCAGTACAGAGGGGACAAAGAGGACTAGGAAGACCACAGCTGGAGGCCCTAGAAAGGACAGGAGGAGGGCTACTGAGGCCTGAGAACATGCTTCATAGAACTAGAGGTTTAAAAGAAAGTAGGAGAAAACTACTTTAACTGGTGAGGGCAGAACCATCCATTTCAGTGCTGGCACTTTTCTAATAGCATAATCAACGAAAAATCAAAACTGGGAAATTTATATGAACCTCCTCTATGGAGATGGACACATGAAGAAAAGATTGAAGGACACAGTCCATCCGCACATGGTAGCAGCAAAGACATTCAGAAATGGGTCAAAGCAAGCTACTTCTTTACATTTACCATCTCTTTGAAAATATCATACACTTATTGGTCTGTTAAAGTTCTAAAAGTAACTCAAACATAAAGTCTGGGCAACAGATATAGAGAAATTGTAAGTAATTTAGAGATGAGGGCCAAAGACAGTGAGAAAACTTTATTCTGAAAAGACCTCTTCTTTTTTCCTGGAAAGAAAGGACTTCCTAATAATGAAGTAATGAAGCAATAATTACTCTCACACCCTTATTTTGTGATTCCTTTTGCATGCCCTGTCATACTTTTTATTGAGAAAGTTGTGCCAGTATGCTAAAAAAATCAGAATTACGACAAAATCCATTTGAACTCAGCAAGATTTTTCGATGTTTGGCCTATTTTACTGGCACTATCACTTAATACTCTTGTTAAGAACAACCTTCTGTTCACCTGGAGATCTCAAAAGTGCTGGACACAGAAACCTGCTAATCTTTAGGTATTCGACATCTTTGAAATTAAGATGCAAATATTCGAATAATGCCTCCCACATCAAGCCTAACGACAGTAACGTTTCATTCCTGTTGTCCCGTTTGAACTCCAGAGTCGGCAGTTTATGGATTTCTGAATTTCTGAGTGCACTGTTTTATTTCAGACTGCACAGTGATTTCATCAAAGCTCAGAAAATATTTTTAACCCTTATTTAAAATGATTTTCAGGTCAGCCTCATATTTCTTGCTGCATCTCAAGGGCAGGCTCACCCCTTCTATAGCACTTGAACTTATAACTTAGCAGCTTTATAAGGCATAAACAGACATTTATGTAGTATTATTATCACCCTTTCAGTCATATGATTCAGCAAAAACCTTTTGGACTAAATTTCTAAAGCCAAGAGATGCAACAGTTCTGAGAAACTGAGTCAAATTGAGCCTAACGACTACAGTCAAGACTTTAACCAATATTATGAAAACAAAAAATCCTAACATTTAAAACTAATGTTGTCTGTTTTTACAGGGTTGTTTTAAAGTTAAATATGGCACAATACTATGATGCAGTGACATACAATAGCAACGGCATGCTACATCCAAGCTAAAAAAAAAATCCATCACCAAAGTGAAATTACAGTGTTTCTTGACGTGTAAGTGTTTTCTGAAAAAGTAAAACAAGCTTCACTGAGACGCTACCTTGTAATTATATGTTTTTAACAACTAGAATCTTACACATCTATTATGTATTTAAAGAAGTAACTGTTCCTTTGCTGCAGTAATAACAATGAGGAGTATCTTAATATAAATCAGGAGTCTGCACTTGCAACAAAGTTAGCCCAAGCAGGATATAACTTCTCTAGAGACCAAGGAGGCCTTGTGTGTAAACTGTCAACTCCTTCCGCTTCCCTTAGCAGCAGGAAAGGAAGCATTAAGGGTGGGACATTACTTAAATGTCTTACAAACAAATATTAGGGACCACAGAGATGATAAAAGAAAATCTAGATTACAGACAAATATAATTTTATCCAAGGGAGGGGAAAACAAAAAACCCTTTAATTATTGGCTTGCTGACTTATAGCAGGAGAAAAGTAAAGTAAATGTATGCTTCATATAAATATAAACATATAAGGATGGGCTTTCTGTACTGCCTGGCAACTAACAGAAAGAAAGAAAACTTAAGATAAAGTTATTCCTAAGAATATTCCTAACTTGAAAAGTTAAAACCTTCCCAGCATTTGAGGGCAGAGAACGCAATTACTGCCATGCACAATCCTTACAGCTGTGCCAGCTAAATCACACTCAACATGATTTAAGTCACCTTCAGTCTCAATTAAATTATATTGGAAAAGGAAGTTCTTATGCTAAAAACATTTAATTTGAGAGTTACAAGTCCGTCAGTCAGTCACTGGGGTCCTAGGTCCCATGCAGACAAACTGACAATACAGAGCAATGGATCCTCAGTCAGCCTAAGTTACTGCGTTTTCTCTGAAGTCAGTGAAAGTAATTAAGAGTTTAAGAGGTAATTTTAGAAAGGTCCAAAGAGTGACTCTGAATTCTCTTAGAGCAGCATTTTCTGTTCAGCAAGTTCGTTTCTTGGTTTAACTTTTCTTGTTTCAACAAATGATAATCTACGACAGACCTTCATAGGCCTCCAAGCCTGTGGTGGTTTCATAACACGTTCAGAGAAATCTTTCGCAACAGGCTCCTGGATTTCAAGAAAGCTTTAAAGATCACATTTGTTTCAAAGACGTTTGCTTGAAGTCTTTGTTCATGGAAAGAGTAAAATCGCTGTACTATGTAACTTTACACCATAAAAGCCTACCTTCAGTTGGAGAGGCTGACATCTGGGGCCCTTCCTTGCTTTAAGAACCATCAACCCTTCAGGGTTTTCTCTTCAGAATCAATGAGAACATGAAGGTCTTCCTAAGTATTAAAAGACACTGCACATCCTATGGAGGTGTCTCCATTTTTTTGTTAAAGAAACCTGAAGTAGCCTCAGGTGAGAGCATTTAGGGATAAACTTGAAAAAATAAAAAGACAAAACAGGATTTTACCAAAACCTGATTCTGGTTGATCACCACAACAGACGCTCTTTCTGGAAGAAGCATTCAGCTAATGTGCAATTCAACCAAGAAGAACAAATGAACATCCTACTTTAGCAGGATCTTCGGTCTACTTTATCGAAACCAGGCAGTGTTTAAGTCACACTTAATTTCTACTAATTTCCAAAACTGTAAATAAGGATGAAAGGTGCCTACAGGCAGAAAATTTGCTGAGCAAGACAAGCAGTTGTCATAATGTTCCCTCATACTAGGGACAAGAAGAACTAGCAGAGATGAAAACATGGTCAGTGTGCTATGACTACCTTGATCCAGTGAACTTCTACAACACTCCAGTAGGAAGTGGAGTTCTGATCACAATTAAAAACTGACCTTCTTGAGGAGAAGCCGTAGTGAAAACACAATACAAATGCAGTCAGTCTGCATGCAGAAATGTCATCTCCCAGTCTGTGCTCTAGATTTAGGGATGGAGCAAATCATTCTAATTTTTGTTCTATAGTGAGGTAGTGTTTTATTCATTATGGAAGCATCATCTCAAAATTACTGGGATTAGACTTCTCCTTTGTCTCACAGAAATATAAAAGAAACGTAAAACTACAGTTTCAGCATTAAACTGATCAGATCAAAAATAACTAAGTAACCTGGAAACACATCATCCTTGAAATAATGTACCTTGGAAAAATAACACAAATTTTAAAAACATGGCCGGTAACCTTCTCGCCTCTAATATATAACTTAAGATACCTGAAAACAAACTGGATTTTCAGAAAGTGTTGAGGACTCACTTGGAAAAATCCCTAATGATGTCCTAAAAAGAACACGGAAGATCTGCACCAGCAAAAATCGGGCTTTTTTTAGGATCCTTGTCGTCATCTTTGACCAAATACTATGCTTGTTTGAAAGTATAATTTACATCTTCTTCAAAAGAGACTTTATATATACATCTCTCTATCTATATATAATACATATGTATAAAAATATAGTGGGTCACAAACCTTTTAAATAGTGCAGATCTCAGAAACGCAGAAAGAGCAAACAATAAAGACTATTTGGGAAGCAAAATGCCTATGAAAGGCATGTATATATAATGATATAGGATAATAAATCTTCTGTTCTGCTAAGCAACCTTCCTACTTGTGGAGGGAAAAACTGTTAAAGAGAAACATAGAGTAGATCTGTCTGAGGTCTTCAGTCCTAAGTGTACCAACAAAATCAAATTTGAAACTGCATTAATTATTAACTGTATTGTCCAGCAAATACCTACTGTTACACTATCTTCCTTTATGGTATACATGAGTTTAATAAAATAAGCAGAAATCACTTACTGTACGTTAATAAAGAAAAACACAAGAAAACATTCTTTGCAGCTTTAGAGTAAAGGGTTTTTAAAAGATTCAAAGGCAATAAAGTCTTTTTTGCTCAACCTTCTCAAGACTAGGATGTTGGTTCTGAAAAAAGTGTCAGTGGCTTTGTTTTTATGAAACTGCAGTTTTGAGTGCTTTGAAGACAACTATTACTTTTTCAAAACTTTTCAGAATGCAGAAAGTTATAAATCAATGCTTGGAAATGTAAAAGGATCTCTTTGTCTTGCTGAAGAAAACAGTCAGCAGGACTTGCACACTTTAGATTGATTTTCTAGAAAAGGTAGTGCCTCCCCACCAACCAGCTGTGAGTCTGAGTCCAGAAAGGGCCATATATTCTGCATGGGCTGCCTTTGCCAAGATACATCTTGGCTTCTGTAATGGGATGCAAATAATTCAAAAAGCAAAATAAAAGCTGGACAAGTTAAAAAAACTGCGCTTTCTGTTTCTTACAGAACGATCTGTGGGAAGAAAATGGACAGACTTGAAACAACCTCAGAAAACAAATGACTTTCTAGTCTTTGAGCTGCTCCTTTCTGCAGTAAAACAGAACTGTTACTGAAAAAGAAAAACAGCTATGTAGATGTGAGAAGTCATCAGCTTTTTAAAGTAGTAACACAAAAGCTGAAAATCTAGCTACCAAGAAAACTGAGTCTATTAAATAGGGTTTGGAACAAAATCACAGATTTGCTGAGGTTGGAAGGAGCCTCTAGAAACTGTCTAGTCCAATCCCTTTGCTCAAATCAGGGTTAGCTAGAGCAGGACTGTGTCCAGTTGGGTTTTGAGTATCTCCAAGGATGGAGGCACCACAGCCTCTCTGGGCAACCAGTTCTAGTTTTGGCCACTCTCACAGTAAAAAAGTGGTTTTTTTTTTTTTATAGTTTGCACCCATGTATATTAATTCATCTAAAGTAGGAACAGCTTGTATTAATTTGTGCTCAATATTCAAGTTACCACAGTCATGCATGAAAATAATGTAAGTATTTCATAATGACTCCTGCTAAGTTTCAAAAGGTATCTCACTATGTGGCATCATTTTAAAAAATTAAGTAAGTCAAACTACTGTATTCTATATAAGTGGCTGTCTTCTTAAACGGAAGTGTAAGAGAGTGGTCAACACTTGTAAAGAAAATATAGTACTTCAGATTTTCTTTGGGTGATAGGTACCAGACAAGTAGAGTTCTGAAAACAGATGATTTTCCATCAGACTTTGAGTAGAAATATATCAAATAGACAAGTGAATAGAAAGTATGCTTGTTGGCTTCAAAAAATAATTCCAGGGCTCCTTGGCCAGCCCAACAGTCTGAATCCAAGCTCAAAAACAAAGATGAGACTGTTTGTTTGTTATGGTTACTTTTATGTTACTTCCTAAAGAGTCTTGTTATTTTTGTATTTCTTCTTCAAAGAAACTCACTGAAACTCCACTGACTTCAACGTCTGAAGACTACCAATGTGAACAGCTCTCAAAAATCTAAAGGCTGGTTGGTTCACTAACCAGGAAGAACCTGGACCTTTCATCAGGGACGCCTATCAGGTAAACTGCAAAAGTATTTTTTTTTATTGTACAATTACAGCTTAAAGCAGACAGAAAGAAGACAGCATGTATTTCAAGTGGTTTGTAATTTTAGAAGTCATGTATACGACTCAGCATTCAGGCATGACACATGTATGGCTGTAAAGCCACCATATACATATTATAGCAGGGTAGAAGGGAAAAGGATTGAGGAAATTCTAGAAAATATTCATACTGTACAAGTTCATAGGTTAATTCTTTTAATGTTTGCAGATATTCTGCATTAAATTATCTGCATGGCAGTAACTCTATTCAGATTCATATAATAATGAAGCGACCAGGTCTAATTAGATAAAAACAGCTGGTGTGAAGTCAACCTGTCTGACAACCTTCTTAGCTGGCTGAGTCTTGAATGTAATGCAGAAACATCTGATCCATTGCTAAAATGTGTCCATGTTGTTATTGTTAATGTAAGTTATTAGTTAATTCTCACTGTGGTATTACTTTCCAAAAAAAGTACAAAAAAATCCACTAAAGACAGGACAACAGCTCAAGCTGAAAAACTAAATAATTAAATAATAAAACATCAATTTTTAAGAAGATCTCCCCTTGGTGAAGTTCCAATTCAATTGAGAGGACCAATGTGATGTTATGATGTGTTAGTGATGAGCTAAACATGGAAGAAAGAAACAAGCAAGCCAATAAAAATATTTTCCAGAAAGTAAAGGTCTTGTAGAGGTATGAAGTTTACATAAGGTTGAAAACAAGATGAGATAAGAAATTCTTAACCAATTCCAAAGAGATAAAGGAAGGAAAAACTCCATAGAGGTATAAATCACAAAGTAAAAAGCAAAGTATAAGCAAGTCCATCATTAATAGCATCTTTTCTTCATAATTAAGCTTAATTTAGCAGTTCAACCTAGAGATGTGGTTAAGTCCTTAACTGAACAGGGAGAGATGTGAATGCATGCAAGGCAAGTACTAAAAACAGAATCAGAAAACACTATATTCTTTTTCTTTTCAAGCTATTTAAAAAATGGACTTTCAATTATCACCTACTCCCCTGATCCCTCACAGCCTGTAAAAGTATATAAAAGTATATAAAAGCATATGATTCCCAGATAAACAACTACAATGAAGGCTTTACCTGATTCTAAAACATCAGCTATAACAAACATTACCCAGCTTAGATGCTCTGCTAATAGCTGTATGGAAACAATTTGAAAAATCAATGATAGGATCTATTAAATCTAAAAGGTACTTTTTTTCATTAGAACAAGCATTTTTAAAAGTATGTCTGCAATTCATATCTTCCACAATCAAATCAATAAGAAAGAAGTTGTAGCGCAATTCCAGCTGAAAATCATACAACCACTAACAAGATCAGAAGAGACTTCATAATGCTAAAGAACAGACAAGAAAAATTTGCTTTCTTCCTCTAAGGGATCTTGTACAATGACACTCTGTAGACTCACTCTTGTACATGTGGTATATAGTTTCTGTAGCTGCAGTGATTATGGATCTGTAGTAAACTAAACTAGATGGAAGTCTTCATTCTGAGACGTGGTAAAGGTAGCCGACAAATTAAACTGATATAAAAAATTGCTGCCCTTCTACCATGAGGTCATTCGCACTACTGTATTGAATATATTTTACAGATATATATGGCAAAACTTGGTTTTGTACCTCAGAGAGGTTTCAGAGAAACTTCCACGTTAGTCATTTTATTTTGCAACATCTACGCATACTTTTTGTGAAAGGCTATGGAAGCAATTCGCACATCTCAGCAGATGAGCAAAAGATTTAAAAAAAACTATTGGTCATTTTAAAATTAAACGTCCAGGATCAAACTTTGCTTTAAAGCAACTGGACTACCTGAAGCTGTTTTTATGTTAGCTGTGGCATAAAATAGATGGATTAGAGGAGCCCAGAACTAGAAAGAAAAGATTATCAGTTTCTTTCCAAGCTGAATAATAATCAGTGCAAAAGAAATGCCAACAGCTAATCAGCTCCTCATAGGATTGGACTCCTCCATCCTACCAGTCTACCGCAGCCTGATTAAATGGAGGATATGAGACAACCAGGCTTAGCTTTTCTTTTGCTCTTTTAAAAATCTCTCCTAAAAATCCGCTTTGTTTTGCTTTGTCTTTCTGAGGGGACAGGCAATGAAAGTGATTTCTAAATTTTGTTCATTAGTGAAAGTTAAGAATTGCTTTCCTCATTTCATAACTCATTTACCATTTTAAATTCTAAATGCAAGGAAACTAGTCCTAGCCTTTTCAAGGAAGTATTTTCACATACTGTCAGTAGAAGAGCGGGTGAATGAATAGAAATGCTCAGAAAATGCTGTAAAGAAGTAATTCAATGTCCTGTGCCTAATCCTTTTCTCTCCTCTCCCCTAGAAGTAAATCATGCCTTGAGCTGCACTTGTAAAGTACTTTGCTCCTTCAATATTATTTTTCTTCCCATTAGAGGGACAGTGGATTTCAGAAAGAAGTCTCTTAAAAATCAGTCTCCCACAATCTGGTAGCTTTTGATTTTCAATTTTCAACTTCAGAGGTGATGCAGGGGTTTTAACCTTTTGGTGCAATGTAACCACTTCCCTGATATTGGTTGTACTGATGGCTAAACGCAAAGTCTATTATAGTGATGATTCTGATTGATTAACAGAGTTCCTCACAGAAGACATTACATTTCTAATCAAGCAAAGATTAGAAAATCAAAAGATTAAAAGTCCTGGCTAACTTATAAGACTAGCAAACTGCGGTTCTCCAGCACAGGTGGCATTCTTAGCAGAGCTTAAAAGATAAAAGCTGTTGTAGTTTCTTCTGTGTGCACGGTTTTACACATACAAAAGCAAGTCTAAATGGTTATTTGGTGGACTGAACATATTTCACAGTGTGGCTATTTGTGAAATTATAATACAATTTAGAAATAGATTATGAGCATTCCAATGTGTCACTATCTATGCTGTATGAACATGAGTTATAAAATTCAAATAAAGTTGCTTTTTAAATTGGGCTTTAATAGATTTCAAAACATTTCTGCTTCTATTAAGGTATGAGCAATAATGCCACATACGTAAGACAATAATGCGAGTGCAGTCAGAAAGGGTTAACCTTTATTTTGCCATACACACGTGCTTGCATTCTTTTATTCACCAAGACCAAAAACTGACCTAATCACTGCTGAATAAAACAGCTTCTGCCCATCATTTTTAGCCTCAAAAATACAATAGAAAATGTTGTCATGGAAACCAGTTTACCCCAAGGTATACCGCGTTTTGCTACACCCAAATTATACTTGTATCCACATTTCCTTTAATAGTACAGACAACAAATTCTTTGCTGTATCTCACACACGATACTGAATGCAGCCACCATTCAACACCCCGCAAAAGAGCCTAATTTTTTTAAAATGAAGCATTAGGTGATGTTAAGAAACGTTATTTTTAAATTACAAGTTTTGCTAATATGTTAAGCCGGAAAATCTTCAGGCCAACATGAAGATAAATGGCAAATTGCAGAGAGAGTCAGGGAACATCAACTTACTGAAAATCACAACATGCTTTTTAAAAAGAAATAGAGACCTTGTGCTGACCTTGTGGCTAACTTTCCAGCACTTTCAAATGCATATACTATTCTGATTCATTTCTGGACTTAAAATGCTGTAGGTCCACTATACGCTATAACGTATTTTCTGTGCTGAGTTCAAAATCTTTAGATACATGAAAACAAAAGCTGGAGAGCTTTAATAGTGATCATATTTCTATAGAGAAAGTTCCCTATATGGAGATGTTCAAGATAATTGTATTTTAGAGCAAATTATGCTTATTATTTATTTCATTAGGACTTCACTGCATGAGCAGAAAAATTGAAACCATCTCTATAGTACTTACAATCAGATTTAAAATGGGATGTAAATGAGGGTAGAAGGTAACCGTAACCACATCAGCTAGACTTAGCTGTAAACACAGCCTGATCATTACATGCAGATCTATGACCACATGCTGTAGTACGTGGGTCAGTTGCAGATAACTCATGCTATCCTTCTATCCTGGCTATTTCACCTACTTACCAGTTCCTTGCAATGAACGAGCTCTTCAGCTCCCTTTGCCCAGGACCTTTCTGACCAGAGGCAGAGGTCCAACTACTGCAGCGCTCTGAACCTGCCACCTTGCTTCTTGGGGCAGGAGCAGTCGGCAGGACTCAGTCACACTTGGTATTTGCTCAGAGGAGTGCTCGGGACAGAAGCTTCTCTGGCCCCTACCAGCAACAGCACTGAACGTTTATACATGCGCACACACTCACAAACACAAACATCCTAATATACATATAAGCTAATATAATATGTACTTTTTATCAGAATATCATGCATACTGAGGTGTTTTAAACACTAACTTTTCTAGTATCTGGATTTGTTTTGATTGTCCACGCAGCCAAACTAAAGCATGAAGGAATTAGTTGCTTCTCCAAGTATCACAAAATGAGTCAGTAGGCAAATCTAGGAATCTAGTCCAGAAGCATATGGTCTCCTCAACAAAGCATGAGATGGAGATCCTTCCAGATACTGCAATCACAAAAATAATTTGGTATTCTAATTCTATTTCTGCAGAGCCTGAGATGAACTTTGTATTCACTATGGGATCCAGTTTGCAAAGAATGTAGTACTCCTATGAAGTCCTCAGCGTCCTTCACATACCATTGAAAACGAATTAATTCAAATCTGCCGAGATATCAAGCCAAAAGGGAAGTTATTCTTTCTATTCCTTTAAGAAGAAAGAGACTATACAAAAGGGCAATGTTTGTAGTAATGGTGGTGATTACATAAAAGTGGAGCAATATCATGGAGTGCAGTGTCAGTCGGAAGGTGTTACTTATCAACTGAAATGAAACAGCCATGCCAAAATTCTTATTCTTAATATTATCCTGCACTAAACGTAAGAGTACTTCTTGGCCAGCACATGACATCCAACTGCACGTTTATCCTAGCTCAGATGTCTGATATTATATGCACCATTGTAGCACTAAAAGAAAGAAGTCAGAAAGTATTCTGCATTTAGGTAAAATGGCTCCTAAATCATGGCTAAAAAGAAAAATAGGCTAATAAAAAGTAATTCAGGTCTGATTACCAAACAGATAAAAAGAAGCTTCCACAAAGATTTTAATTATAGAATGTTTCAATCATATACACTCATGCACCAAAGTATTTATTAAGAACTTAGTGAACTTGGAAAATGCCTGTTAATTTGACTTCCAACTCAAGGAGACAGAACCTCCAAAAATATTCTTTCAAAGGACCAGTACTTTCAGCCTCTCTAAAAGAGGACGAGAACTATGAAAAACTGCTGCTAAACAACTAAGATGGGCAAAATAAAAACAGAGGCATAGGAAGACACTGAGGGGTACTAACAGAAAATCAGCATAGAACACTGAGCAAAGAACACCCGAGTGAAAAGAAAATTAACGTATACAGCGCTGAACTATACTAGCTGCTGTCTGAAGCGTGGGAAGGAAAATGGCCCCACAATCTCGATCCTTTTTAGACTTGTCAATAACTGTGTTAGCTAAGGACACCAGAAGCCTGACAAAGTGCACTTAGTGTGACTTTGCATGGGACAACTCAATATACAACTTTGCAAAACGATTTTTGTTTTGTCTCTATCTCCTGTTGCATTTCCCTCCTCATCCAACTTCCCCTCCATCATGCACTCCCCAACACTTTTCTTTTCTCCCTTCTGTTTCCTACGTTCTCGCTCTCTGTTTCTTACTCCCTTTGCTGCTTCTCTCCCGGCTGGCCTTGAGGCTATCACACACACGGCTTCTACCTGTTTGCACTCAGTGCTCCTTTGCTGTTGCCCTGCCATGGCTGGCTGACAAGAAATTCTCTCCTATCTCCCATGTGTTTACCATTTTTCCTCAGGCTTGCTCCTTACAGGACATGCTATGCATCTTCCCAGAAGTCATCCATCTGATGAAGAACCACTAACTTATTTTAAATTTCTATAAATTATACTGACAGAAGCATTTTTTAAATCAAGTTAAGCTGCAAGTGTACGTGAAGGTGAATCAGGAGAGTTTACTGGAGATACACTAGCAACGCTTTTGATCATACACATACCAACTAGATGTAGGAGACTAGTGGAAAAAGAACTAGTGCACTGGAAATATATTTGCTGGAAGGTCTTCCTCTTGGAGTTTGTAGCAGGTGAACCCATTAATCACGCCAATACATGCCTGCATTTGCTGCTCCATGAACAAGTCAACAGTTTGTGTTTCAAGAATACCTATGTATCACTGTGAAATACACTGGATAGACAATGCTGGAAAAAGGAAGTCTTTTAATCCAACAGAAATATTAATATATTTGAATGTAGTTTATTTCAATAATCTCTGCTGAATCTGGAGCTTTTCACTGTGGTTCAAAAATCTCTGCCAATAATGATGTAAAGGGGAAAATCAACCTGATGTTGAGAAGAGTTCAGTTTCCATGGTCACATAGAATTTTACCTGTTTTATAAAAATAAAGTTATTAGCTGGGAAGAAAACTCAGGCTCATTCCTAGGTCATGAATGTTTCACTCTGCTTCTCCATGATAGTTTAGGCAGTTAGTTAGTGCCAAAAGTGATACACTGATTTTGTTATACTGCCATCTGTTTACTCAGAAATGAATAATCAAGACATAGCAATGCCTGCTATTAATCTGGAGATGAATTTGAACCACTAATTCAAAGTTAAAAACATGGCGCCAATAATTTTATAAAGTATATTGCTTTTAAAATCATCTTGAAATGGCCTAATGGCATTGAGCCCTCTTTATGATTTTAGCACACCACCTCTTCTGAATATCAAGGTCTGGTATCTCAGTCTCAAGGTCAGCAAATGCTAGGCATAAGGTGAAGCTAGTGGCTTCCACCACTGGTAACCTAGCCAGAGGAAGTGAGCTATGCTGCTGAGTGAGAAGAGCACACCCTCTGGTGCACTGGAGTTATGGCTACTCTAAAAATACAATCTCACAGAGGTATCAAGCTTAAAATTTGAGTCAGATCAAGAGAACTACTCTAAGACAAGAAGAAAGAAGTGGAGCACATTTCAATTTATGATAAAGATTTATGAAAGGTGTTCACTATACACAGACACTCTGTACAAAATCTTTTAAAATAGCTATAGTTATCGTGATGAATAACTATCACAATGTTTTTCTGTTCCACAGTATCCTCCCTTTCTACAGATATTTAAGAAAACCAAAATGAGGTTTTAAAATAGTATACTTTGAAGGCATGGTTTTACTTTTTCTTTAAACATTTTAGAGAATAGGAACAGAAATGTCATTTTAAGTATATTTAAAGATGAAAGCCTTACATAGTCCTTTGTCAAAAGCTGACCTTTGTGAGATTAGTAACATTTTTAAGCTATAGGATATATCAAATCCAAACAAACCATATACACCATTAAGAGTCTTGCTTATGATGCTTCAAAGCTAACAAAATAAAAACCTGTTTTTTCACATAGTCTACAACTTCATAAGCTGTCTTAGAATGGCTTGGAACTTAGGAAAATTTTACCTGTGATTACTACTGAGTTTTCTAACTTCTGTGATGATTTACTCAAGGGAATTTCCATTCTTGATTCGAAATATGCTCACTAATACTGTAACTGACAAAGTAGTAAGTATTCTTTGTGGTTAACAGACCACCTGGTTGTTCTTTACGGAACTGTAACATCTAAACAAATTACATCTATTTCTTTTCAGAATCCTTTATCTTTTTCTATTTAAAGGTTATTAAAATAAGTTAGATAATTTACACTTTACGGTTTTTAGTGTCATGGAAAATGCTGTCCCAGCTCGGGGTTTCCCAGTAGTTAAAAACTACTACAGTCTTTTGGAAAGGGAAGAGATAAATAACCTTGTTTATTTTTTCTGAATTTAGGTAGCCACAGTATGAGGCACGAAAATCATTAAATTTGTGTTAAAAATCTATTCCTACATTAAAAACTACACTTGAACACAATTAGTGGACGGCATTGCTTACATGGATTAGAATACATAACCTGCTGAGAATTCAGCTCGTACCTGCACGGTACCGGCCCATCCTTACCACGTTCTTGGGAACAACAATATTCTATCAATTTTATATTAATGCCAAAACAAAAACGATGTCATTGTTTGCTCAGCTCTATCTAGTACACTTATCTTTTACAACTGCATACCAAGCACTGCAAAGTAACAGCTGTATGAAGAGTTAATACTGACTAACAACCATTTCAAAACTGTGCCATTTCCCCACAAATTCAGCAAAAGCAATGAGTAAAAGAGAATCACAGTGAGAAAAGCAGAGAATTACCTGGAGCAGAGGGAGTATCAATGGCAATTAGATGCCTTAAGACTCCTCTGACACCATTCCTACGTTTATTTAAGTGCTTGACACCAGTCATAATATTTATTTTTCTGCCTTCTGCTTTGGACTCCATCTTTATTTTCAAGTTTCTTCCTAGCTTGTTTGCATTGCACTTTTTTGTCCCAGGGTAACTGCATATCCATACTACCCTGTGCCCAGTAGATCAGAAAACTATGAAGAGTCCTCTTGCCACTTTGCAAAAGCGGAAAAGGAAATTTTAAAATGTGGAATAAATACTACTACCTATTTGCACAGAATATCAAGTCATATTTCTTTAAAAATACCACGTTTTCAGACTTCTATACCTGCTGATAAAACTTCAAAATATGCAGTGTTATTTAGACAAGCTTATGGACAATTCCATGCCACCTAAACTAAGGCAAAATTAAAGTTGTTCAGAAATTCACAGAATCACAGAATGGTTGAGCCCTCTGAAGATCATCCAGTCCAACCCCCCCTGCTCAAAGCAGTGTCAAATAGAGTAGGCTGCTCAGGGACACAGGTCCACTTGGGTTTTGAGTATCTCCAAGGATGGACTCTATTCTGGGCAACCTGTTCCAGTGCATCACCCTTACAGTAAAAAGGTTTCTTCTTAAGTTTTAACAGAATTTTCTGAATTTCAGCTTGAGCCCATTGCCTCTTGTCTTTCCACTGGGACCACTGAGAAGAGGCAAGCTCTGTCTTCTTCACCTCCCCCCCCCCAATCAAGTATTTATACACATTGATCAGATCCCCCCTGAGCCTTGTCCTCCCCAGGCTGAACATGTCCAGCTCTCTCATCCTCTCCTCCTATGACAGACGTTCCAGTCTCTTAATCATCTTCCTGGCCCTTCACTGGACTCATTTCAGTACGTCCCTGTCTTTCTTGTACTGGGGAGCCAAGAACTGGACACAGTACTCCAGAGGTCGCCTCATCACTAAGTAATGAATGCCAGGCAATTTTTGCAAACTTTTTAAAGCTTCAGCTGAAATTACTTGTAACCAGGGTTGTAACCAGGGTAGTTGTTTTCTTGGTTACTTCCACTTCAGCAACAATATAGCAGGAATATATTAGCAATTTCTGATCATCCTGTGGTCCCCAATCATCAGGCAGATATGCTTCTTACTGCCATGGTGAATCCCTTTTGCATGCTAAAACCTTGGTCTATGATAAATGTAGTATCTTCAAAATTTTTACATCTTTGCACTACATTTTTATTGGTGCAGTGCAATCATATATTTATCAGCTAGGGGCTTTAGCGTAGCAGAATCAGAATTCACACCATTCAAATATTAAAAGTGCCTTGCTATCTAAAAAGGGCTAAGAGCTAACTGAATTAAAAAGAAGACTGAAACATGTGGTGGGAGATGTACACCAGCAATAATTGTCAGATGTAAATGACTCTTAGAGCGTTAATCACCTTCCCAGCATATTGTTATTGATGGCATCCAGAAAAGGTTACTTTTGAAGAATCTGAAGCAGTATAAAATGTTGGTGTTACAGACTTGTGCTATAAGCTGCTTCTACTTGTAAGAAGAGGAAAGATTTCTGATTGTCAGGTAGAGAACTGGACTACATAGCATAACATTGAAGAAGTGCTACTCTATAGATAGAGTGAAGTTAAAATATGAAGGGTTTAGGAAGTATAGATAAGAAATATACGTATGATAAAACGGAAGGGGGGAACCAGTGGATAGACCAAAGAGAGGAACCAAATACATTTCTTAAAGGTAAGCTGCAAAACATTTTCTTTTTGATCAGTCTCATAGAGAAAGGAATTTATACCCTACCCGAGCAGAGCAAGTAGGCAGAAACCACAAAATCTAAGGAAGACGTTAATTTGATTCATGCTACTTCTAGACTGTGTCTTTTCTTTGACTCAGGCTAAAAATATTCCAAACTACTTTATGTCATGAAGTTAAGATTTCATTATTCTACATAAGCGTTGAAATAAAGCCTTTCCGTGTCTTGATCCACCAATTAAAAAACAAGTTTAAAAACAAAATCCCGCATCTAAACCTCTTCTTGTTAGCAGCTTCCATACAGGTAGAGCAACAGCTGTTGTTGAATAGTTTTAATCACTAGAAAATTTCTTTTAGTACTGCTGAATGATATAGCCAAAATTTAAAGTGACAATAATTTAGAGCTTGTTACTGACAGTAACATGCCAGTGTAAAGTGTTTCAATGCTACTTAGAATCTGTGTCTTCTGGAGTTAAAATCAGTTCCATCAGTGCTGTCTATGTCCAATTTATTTGAAAGTTTGCACCTCTGGCGATGTTCAAAAAAAATTACAAGTGCATTCTGTCTCATCTGTAAACTTTATATTTTTAAATGAAGGACATACACTGGGATAAAATAGGATGAAAATGATAAAGAAGACTACAAGAAATCATAGAATATGTAACTGCAAGTGATGTTTTTTTCCAGGCCAGAAAGTTACAGCGGTTCTCTCTATGACAGCAGTTTTTAAGGGATTAGGTATATTTCCATAATAAATAATTACTTTGATGATTTATAATTCTGTTTCAAAATAAATACAGTAGGACTATTTTCCTTCAAGAATAGTAAAAGACTGGCTCAGCAAGTAAGTTCCTGCTGATATTTTTAACCATTTAGGGCTTGTTGTTCTGATGTCCACAATGATTTCACAAGAAGTAACTCAGCAGTGGTATAAGATGTCTGGCATTCTTTCTATACTGTTTCAAAACCACATTAGCCAGGCTCACAGTAAGCTGGAAACACAAAAAAAGCCCCGTTTTTTTCCAGCGTGACCTCAAAGAGGACCCACTTAGTCTTTGATTTCACCAGTCAGAGCACAGAACAGAGGAATCAAGCAAGTTCCAAATACATTTAGCACACAGGAAGAAATATGTTGCTTCCTTGCCGCTCATAGAAACAGCATTCAGACACTGTCACTTCTGCTCCCTCTCAATTTCCACGAATTGCAACTGGAGGAAAAATTCTCCATGCTTGAGCTTTGCTTTTAGTTATATGTAAGATTTTGACAGATACATGTAGTTTCAAAGATTCCAAAAATCCCTGCTACTGTAAACTCAAGACAATAGCTGTATTTTTACAGTAGTATCAGAGATAAGTTTCATGGTTAGGATCCTATAGATCCATAACATGCTGCTACTTTTGCTAAAATTTGCTACCTAAGCAACTTGAACATCAACATCACTGATTTTTTTTTAAAGCAAGAAACTTTGATGAAACCGAGATACATACTTCGCCAAAGTTCAGATTTCTTCAAAGAACTATCTCGAGCAGCTGAAATCAAGTTTTTGGCTCTTTTTAATACTAGCACAATTTTCTACTTCTCAAGTCAAAAAAGGTTGAACCAAAAGAAAAATAACTATAGAACACAGGTAAGGAACATCACAGCTAAAACAGAATAATTTATGAGAATTGGAGATTATAAGCAGATGACAGCAGGAAATATTAATGTAAATATTTGCAGTAATCTTAATTAGGGTTTGTCATTCTGACATAAAACATTATGTTATGAGATGTGTGTACATATTTTCATTTTATATGACTATGATTTAGGATGCATATCTAGACACTTATATATCCACAACTAATTCATTTTATAATTTATACATAAGAACAATCAACACTCCAGTATTACATTAGGCTTTATTTATCATAACACACAGTATATTGAAAATTAATAATAATTGTCTGTGAAAGAAATTCTTAATAGCTAGAATTTTCCTATCCTAGTTGTTTTTCATGTGTAAGATAAACCGTAAAAAAGTCATAGATGAAGCAGTGGTTCAAAGCAAATAACAAACAAAAAGACAGGAGAGAGCTGTCTGAGACACTGAAGCCCCAAACTTGTTTATCCCATTTAGTAAGCTTCTTAAAAGTAAAGCAAATTACAAATTTGTGTGGAAATAAATAAACAATGATGCCCAACAGAAATACCATTTATTCGGTTGCTAGATGACTTTCCTGTGTGGGCAATCCCAAAGCTGTGCACAGATACCCATCTCAGGATCCACTGCTCCAAACCCTTGTTACTGCCCACCAACCGCCTGTTACTAGTCTTAGAGATGGCAAAATAAATCATGTAAAATCATGCAAGATCAGCCAGGTTAGCTCAGATCACTTTCAACTGCTTAAACTACAACTGGTAACCTCTTCCGCCAACAAAACTGTGGGGGCAATCACCTCTAGGGCAACGCTGACACACGCTCAGCTGTCACAGCCCTCTGCAGGGTTAGCATCTGCCTGCAGCTCTAGGAACAGCGGCCTGAGCGAGCTGGAAAGGAATAAGGCAAGGAAACTGGTGCAGCGGATTGAATGGAGTCTTTGCCCACACATCTATAGCAACTCAACAGGTACTGCACAAACAGGAAATCTGCTGAGAATTACTGGTTTGGTCAGCGTCAAGCAGCCTGAGTGGACTGGAGATTATGCACCATTACAAGTAATTCTTTCAAGATGTTATACAGAAGGGAATCCCATAAATTAAACATAATTAGAGAATATGCCCTTTCCTTCTCTATATATCTGGACTATAAACTGGAAGTACAGTTCACGCACTTGAATGCAGGAGATTGCTCAGAATACCCTCTCATACTTCTTCCTTGAAGGATTTGAGTCACAGATCTTGTATTACACAGCAATACTGATGAATGAGAACACAGCCATGAATCTAATACATAGGATGCCCTCCTCAAGACTGCTTTTCTTTATGCTACACCTAGCAACCAATGTAACGTTTGATTTGACCTAAGAGTTATCAAAATTATAGGAAGAATTTCTTATCCCATATCTGTGCTGTAGCTATTCAGCAACATATCTACATATTCATTCATTTTTGCTTTATGAGCTGGCCATCTTAGTTCTCCTGTAAATGAAATACATACAACGAAATAAATACAGTAAATACAGTAAAATAAATAAATGCAATATCCACAGATACAAAATCCAGATTGCAATATCCAGTTGTATCTTTTCCTAAGCTAAAATGTTACTAAGTCCAATCTACATTATACGGATTATCCAACTTCTAAAATATTTTTCTTTTAATAGTCAATAGGTATATTATAACTCGCTCCATTCGATTCCATAAATTCTATATGGCTTGGACTAGTGTCACCAACTTCTTTTAATCAGTTTTCTTTTTATCCTGAATATCTGCACAGCTTTGAATCCAACAGTGCTTGCAGTGCTAGTAACATTATTGGGAGTGAGAGGAAATATCCCCATTTTAAGATTATTGTAGCATCATAAAATGATTTAGTTTGGAGGAGACTTCTGGAGGTCATCTAGTCCAACCCCCTTCTCAAAGCTGGTCCAACTACACCAGCGACTTGTCCAGACAAGTTCTGAATAACTCAGAAAATGAGATTCCACTCATTCCAAAACCGAGATTTCTCTGGGCAATCTGTTCCAGTGTTTTACCATAGCAATTGTGGAAAAGATTGTCCTTGTACCTAACCGGAATTTCCTGTGTTCCAACCAGATCTTATTCAAGTCAATTTGTCTAGCAGAACTGATCATACAAATAATTTGCCCATTTAACTTTCGCTAGTTATACTAGCTGAAAGTATGCACGACATATTCTCTGTGCATTTTCTCATTTGCTTTTTTTTTTTTTTTATAAATCAGAGGACGTAATTAATTGTAACAATAATTCATAAATCAACTGTAACAATAATTCATAAATCAAGTGTATGAACAAGGAATATAGAGCCATCTGCATATCTGAAGAATTTGGGAAGTTTTATACTCACTCTTCTGCCAAAAATGATGGAAATGTAAAAAAGAAAACTTCCTCTGTTTAGTATCATTCAGTATTTGAGGAAAAGCAGCTACCTTCCACTGCCAGACTGAAGTAGATACTGCAGAAACTTTAATGCATTTTTCTTGGTTGCTATCATTTGCTGTCATTTCAAAACAGTCATATGAGGTTTTCAATAATGTAGCTAAAAATAGCTAAAAAACCTGACATGAAAAGAAGATCAGAAAAATAAAGTTTAACAGTGCTGCTAAACCCCAAATTAAAAATAAAATGTAATTTTCCTGAGATGGAAAAAGCACTGGAACCACCTAGGTGCTTTCAGCAAAAGCAGAACATCCTGGAGGGATAGTCTGTGGCAATGCGGTTAAACTGGGGACCCAGTGACTGACTGCTGTTAACTGCTTTTGTCCAGACAGAAGATGACACTAGCTAGCCAGACGCATCAGACTGTGTTTTGGAGGCAGAATGTCCTTTCTGAAACAGTACAATATTTGACATATGTTCTATGAATCTGAGTCCCAAATTCGGTCACAGAACAGCACAATTAAGTTTTGGGGGTTTTTTTGGAGTTTGTTCTGAGGGTTTCTTTTTTTTTTTCCATTTCCTGACTTCATTTGAATAAAGTATCCAACTTTATATTATCTGACTAGCAATCATAACAGCGGGATAGTTTCTGACTGTTAAAGTATAACTAACCCGTTCACATATTTCAATTTTTTCATGCAACTAAAGGAAGACTTCAATAGTAACGATTCCCTTTGAGCTATAGTAAGTTGAACTTAAAATCCTGCTTCACTGGGAAGAAAAGAGCTAGGTAAAAACATCTATTAAGATTTATAGCTTCAAATTAAATAATTAACAAATATAATTTCTTAAGGAAATTCATTGCTGAACTAAAATATCTTATTTTCTTTTATAAAATGTAAAGAAATAAAATTACTAATTATTGTACAGAGAGGAAAAACAGATTTGAACTATAAAAAATTTGTAGAAGTGAAAAGAGGAGGGAGGGAGAAAAAAACCAAGCACACACAGAAACCTTCAATGGATATGCTCCTGAGAAGCTTTAATACTCTGTAATGATTCTTCTTGTCGTACCATATGCCAATTTTGGCAGCCATTCCAAGACAGCTATTGTCAGTGCAGCTGATCTGACACTGCGATCTCACTAGCCATTACACCTCCTACAATCTGCAAGCATTAAGTGGAATTATCTTTTTATCATCTTCAAAGACACATTTACGTTTTTTAGTTTTTACATATTTAAGTGAAAGGAACTGATTACATGGCTCTGAAATTAAAATTTATCACAAAAGGAACAGTTCCAAAATCATGTAACTTACTAGATTTGTTTAAGGAGTTTATTACATAAGATGAAGAGGAAAATAAGAATTCAGTAAAAAATCCCAATGAATTCTGGCTTCACAGAATTATGTGGAAGTTTTGAAGTCGGCCTGGTCAAGATTTCATCTCTTTTTTCTGTGCTATAATCTACCTTGAGTGAGTCTTGCAGTCGAATATTATACAGAAACTTAGAAGTAAGTTCAATATAAACGTCTCGGCAGATAGACTGATACAGATACCAAAACTGGCAAATCTTTATTTTGTTTTTATATGTAAAAATTAGGCCAAAGGGAATTAAAAAGTAAAATCTACAATAGTAACAAGCTTTTTTCTGGCAACAAATCTAAATACACGGATTTTTAAAGCTATACTATATTCAGAGTTCCCTAGTATACACAATGAAATATTTTATGATTAAAATAGATGATTCATGCTATAAAGAATAATATTTTTGAGATACTAAGGAGCTAGTCTGTATTGTGGTTAAAACCTTTTCAAAGGAGGAGGATGTGATCAGTTTCAGAGAAAGAGGACAATTTATACTCTAACAGGCGTTTCACTGACATCAGCCACCAAAGGTCTTTCAACCCATTTTTGTCTTTGTCACACAGGGGAGTGATTCCCCTCTCCCTAAAGCAGAAGAAGAGCAGTAAGTTACAACGAGGAAACTTTACTGATTCAGTAAACTTGTCGAAGGAGATAAAGCTCTAAGCACTGCCTTGGTCAAAGTTATGCTCTCCTATTTTATTCACTATACCTTTCAGCTTTGGAAAATACTGATTATTTATATGCTCATTAAATTTTAAGTTATTAAATTCAAAAAGTAATTTATTAAATAACTAAAAAAAGTTAAATAATTGCAACAACTCTTTCTACCAAAGCCTCCCTGTGAACTAAGGGAGATAAAGCCCATCTTACCTCAGTGAGAGACCACCTGTGCAAACCCTTTAGGGCACGAGAAAATATGGGTAATTAGAAGTCTCGAAAGGACAACATAAAAGTGGGAAGTAATATATTATTTCCTAGTACAAAAAACCACAGTCTGCATATGAAAAAGTACTTATATAAGCAGGAAAATAGGTGGAAATTTTACATTGAGGTTGACAATGTAAATGGGCAGAAAGATGATCTAAAGGTCATCTTTGTGAATACAGAACGCCATACTAAGTTTACTGAAATCTTTTTGTAGTAGGAGTGTGCCAATAACATTTGGCAATAACATAAAGTTGAGAGGTCTCAGAAGTGGAGGAACAGAATACTGTTGGTGAGGAAATAGATGGATAGGATAACCTTCAAGGTTAGGATGGATATGATTAAATTTAAAAAGTGTAAACTATAAGAAGCATACCACACTTATAAATTAATAGGATTTAATTATAAAAAAGTTATTAGTCTATCACAAGATAAATATATAATGATAAATGAGCTCATGAAAGGAAATGTAATTCTAAAGTGCTCTAAAAAATATAATTCTGATAAATATAGGAAAATAGTAATGTCAATCCAAAAGCATTTGCTAGATCTCATCTCAAATACTGTGAAAATTCTGATCATTCATTTTAAGGAAAACTATTTCAAACTGGAAGGGACTTAAGAGAAAAACTAGTACGACAACTGGGACAGAGGGAAGAGGTTTGACTATTATAGGCGGTGAAGATTTGGTCAGGCTTATAAAGTCTGACCATGATTATCCTCATGCTGCAAATTAGGAATACCAGAAGAAGTAATTTTAAGACGGAGTATTTAAGATGGAGTATATTCCTCTTACTTTGGCATCTTCTGAAGCTACGGAACAACATATCTGCATAAAATTTAAAAAAACAATCATTAACATGACTATCTTCTACATGCAGTCTCTTTTCTGTATGTTTTTTGACAACAGGTTCACCAAACCACATTATAAAATCAGCAATTTACATGAAAAGATATAAAATTATACTAAAGAGGAAAGATTTGTTCCAGCTCCCATATTTTGGTATTAAATTGTAAAATCAGTGACTCTATCTCCTTCATATGTTCCATGTTCCTAAAATGTTGGAAAAAACATTCAAGCTGCTCGTGCCTGTGTTCAGATATTATGCTGTTTCATAACAGTCTGTGCAACATAGTCACAGTCTCTTATGTCCAAAATAACTCCAAATAAATCCCCACCAAACAGAACTGTAAATATTGTTGTACTTCTTTTGACTTTGATCAAACTATACTGAGTCACCTTAGCTGAAAAGCTGTCCCAAAGCATTAATGTCAAAGCCTGGCTCAAGTAGCACAGAACAGGCAGAAGGAAACAAGACAGACAACTCAGATCAGGTGTTCCTTGTACAATTAAACCAAGTGTCTTTTCTTGCAAGTTAGTACTCAAACTGGATGGTTTCCATTCATGCTTATATATAATGCTAATAATGTGTGTTCTTTAAGGTTTAAGAGCAGTAAAAAATTCCAAGTACTTTAGAAGGTGGTAACTTTCACTGCCCTCTTTTTACAGAAGGACAAAGATATAGCATGTTTGGGAAAAAAGATCAGATAGCAGATCAATCGCAACGTGAGGAGTAGACACGGAATTCCAAAATTCCCAATCCAGTATCCAATCCTCTTTACAACATTATCTCTTCTGTGAAACTATATGGTGAACACGTATTATTATCAATAAGAATTGCAAGATACCAAGCTCCTTGCTTTGTTGTTTAAACCAGTATTGTTACAGCTTTGTATTAAAATAACATGTTACAGCTTTGTATTAAAATAACATGTTACAGCTTTGTATTAAAATAACATACATAAACTCTTCCTATTTAATTCTGATCAGTCATGATCTGATAAACCATGTACAGTCAATTATGTATTTTTTAAATCTACATCATGCATATTTGGTAGGTAAAGCCAGACAACGTGATAATTGTGTTAAAATGTTGTACAGAGGCTTGGGTCATGTCACCTGTCTACTGCTTTGGCTTGGAGCTCACTATAAACAAATGGTCAAAACCTAGCTGAACCTATCTTTTCAGTAGTTGTATCAAAATATGAACTCTACAGGATGATCAAACATAGCTGAAACCTAAGTACATTGAAACTACCTGCTTATTGTCATGATCAAATGTAACTGCAACAGATAGGTAAGTAGGATAGCTTATATTTGTTTTGTTTTGTTGAAACCTAACCTCTGTTACGGTGGAAGGATCCACAAGAACAAACCGTACTTGAACAAAACTGAAAAAAAAGGAAAATCTACATTCAGCAATAGATAAGTATTTATCCTGATGCCACATTTCTTCTACTATGCTGATGGATGAAATTTGGTCCTTTTAGTATGACTGCTGTTCTGCAGGTCAACGGAAGACATTTTAGAACAATGGTTTTCTAGATGTGTAAGAACTGTATATATAGAAGGGGAGAATTCAATTTCAGACAAAGATAGTAGCTTAAAAACAATCAGGTTACAAAATTTAGAGAATATCCTTCAAGTTTTATTTCAGTGTACATCTACGGCATGATTTGGTAAAAAATATCAATGGATAATTCTTGAAATCTAACAAATAAATTCTACCTTAATAATGAGTATTTTACATATTAGCAGAAAATAAAATCTAATAAAACAGTAAAGTGGGATGGTATATATTATTACCTACATCTCAAACATAAGATATAAAACACAAAATGGTACCCTAATCCTCCCCCCCGCCCTTTTCTGGAACAGGTTTACTCTCAGAAATACTGTCTGCAGTTACATTAAATATTACGTTGTAATTATGCGCAGGGTCTATGCATGAATACTGCCTTACCTAACATGAAAATATTTCTTCCACTGACTAAAAATCTCAATAACTCTTCTATATAAAAGCAAGCTGCAAGTATCAATTATAAAAGAATATTTTAAGATGCAATAGTATTTTAAAGTACAAATATTTTCATTTAAAAACAAAATGACTACATACTACTTCTTTAAATAATGAAGCTAAAACCTGATGCACTGCTGCCATATGTCATGGAATGATTTTATTTGATGAGAAAATAATATAAAAGATAAAATTGAAGTGATATCAACTGTTAGCATATACAACTGATCAGTGAAGGGGTTAAATGAAAAATTTTTGCTCAGTAAAAGTAGGAAATGTATTTTTCTTCGGTGGGTATTAAAAATTGATCTTACACTAAAATTAGATGACCATACTCTGGTATTAGAACCCTTCCACGTCTTTTCCTAGTGTAGGTTCTCCATAGAAGACCATCTAGTAGTACGCACACAAGCCAACTGGAGCTCTGAGTATACTCAAGCCCTCTAGCTGTCAATAATTTAACAGGCTAATAATTTATCAAGCACCACATATACACTTTCTAGAAAATTAAAATTAACCTTCTCCTTCATTATTCAAAATTTAATCATTTGTTGTCTTAGCCTCTAAACACCAAAATTACTTTTTTTTAAAAACTGCTTTATCACATCTAATATTAGAAAATTTAGCTAACTGGATGATATTTTTCCCATAATAAATATACTATTTGGAATAGCTACTTAGCATCCTTTCTGGAAAAAAAAAGACCCAAACAAACTTGTTTCTGTTTTAAATATGAATGATGCAAAAACCACTTGATTTTATCAATAAGGGTATGTATGAGAAAGTTGGACGGAGGAAAATGAATGTTTGACGGCCATATCAGAAATCTTGTTTTTGAAACAAGGGAAATGTGTTTCCTGTATTAGTGTTACCAACAGCATTAATGTTTGATGTTTATCTAACAGTTGCATTCAAACTTATCTCCAAACTCTACTAAGTACTGGCTTTTTCTTCTCTTGGAGGAGGAAGTAGAAGAAAACTCCAGAGAGCATGTGCTGCTGCCATTGACAAAGACTTCAGAGAAATCTTTTTTTCTACCTTCTTCATCATTTACTTACTGTAAACACAGTATGCTGGCCAGGGACCACAATGTTTTTCAATATGTTCAACAGAAAACATTTTCTTAGTTATACTTCTTGAGAAACTTGCTTGGAAAAGGCTTAATAAGAAAATGAACAAAACTATTCATATTGCTTATATACTACAAAATCATGTCAGATTAAAACTTAACAACAGAGTAACTTTTATTCCTTCATTATGAAAGCTTTATAGTTGATTTCCATAACTCTGTATGTAACTGGCAGGCAGATGTCACTTATAAGTTTTATAAAAGTGTTATACCATCGGTAGTTTGGATACTATTTATTAGAAAAGGCCAAAATTGAATTTTTAGAATGTTGAATTTTAACAGCATTTGAAATGGCTCAACCATGAATGATATTATAATAAAATAGGTTAAACAGTGTAGAAGGATCAAAATAAATAAGAAAATGTATTTTTAAATTAAAAATGCATATTCTTCCATCACAATCTTCTCTGAAATAAAGTTTTTTTCCTTTCTGAAAAACTGTTTCTACAGTTAAAGTAATCAAAATTGACAGCAACAGTGGCCTATCCCGCCAGAATTGTTCAGAATAACTGTACTGATAACTGATCAAAGCCAATTTTACTCTCAAAACAATAAGCTGTCACATTTTTGAATTAAGATGCCAAAAACAGAAATGTTCTCAAACAAACAATATATTATTTGATTCAGATGTTGAAATCCATAGTTATTTTTCATATAATAATATAATATTGTTTCATATAAGTTATTTGATTATTTTCTATCTATTATTTATGCTTTATTTTAAAATCATTTCTGTTATATGAAATAGAAGGCAGTTGTAGTGAGTGAGAGCTCTAGGTACTATCAAAAATTGTTGGTAATTCAAACCTGCAGCAGTGAAGGTTTGGAAACAGCACTTTTCCACAGATAAAAATAAACTGCAGAGATTGTGATGCAACAAACTTAACTCCCTATAGAATGAGTGGAGTTATACCACATGTCTTAAAATGAGTCCTTAATGCTTCCATAGTACACAAAGCTAAAGTACAATTCCATTTTGATAATATTAATGGAATACCCATTGACCAGATTCAGCTCTTTTGAAAATTTTAAGTACAATAATGGAAGCAACAAACCAAACACGCACTCCAGCATGTCTGTTAAAATTAAGTGCCATATTCCAAGACCTTTTCTAAAAAAAGCTTTCTACTAGTGGAAAATTAATCAAGCAGCAAAGTACTTAAAACATTGTCTTGTGGTAGTAAGATTGTTTAGCCAAAAGAGATTTTGTACGATAGGGGATGACTGATACCGCACCTGAGGAAAAGAGCAATGACAGCACATAGGACCAGACTGAGGAAAGATGCAGGTGACTGAAGGTAAAAGAAATGACAGAAAGCGTAGCCAGGAAAAAGGACAAGTGGTAAACAGGGAATAGAAGGAAAAGCAGAAATGAAGTTTTCCTAACAAGAGAGAAAACAGAAGAACGCAAGAGAAGAAAAGAAAAATCATCATGTTAAAATGACATTTTCACCAGCCATAGCTGAGAAGTGCCATTTCAAGAAGAGCAGACCAAGACACAGAGAATCTTTCAACACATAGACTACATGACAAAGAAAATACTTTGCTGTGACCCTAAAATAACAGTAATTAGCCAAATTTTAGCCTTATGCCCCCTAACAATACCGCTGGGGACCAAAATAATTTCTGATCTGAGCTAGACATGAGACCCTTCTAGTACCCGAACTTAATTATGGAATACTTGAGAGAAAACTGAAAGCAGAGCTGAGATAACGATTGTGGCATTGCACTTGATCCCAGTCTCCAATGCTAGATGTCTGCATCTAGCAATCTCTGCAATAGCAGATTTAAGCATACTTTCAAATATTTTGATACTGTTCTGGATGTTGCTGTTACCCATACAAACGTTGAATCCTTCTGATATCTTGCGCTCTACCTTTCACTCCTTAAATGGCAGGGAGTTCGACAGCCTAAATACACGCAGTGAGAATCGTTTTTCTTTAACCAATGCTGTTTCCATGACTTTTAAATTGTATTCACTGTCTTTTACTATGAACAGCCCTGAAAATCATCTATTTCAGTTGATAAGCACAACTGCATTGCTCTTCTCCTGTAAAGCAGCAGCCTTTTTTGTTCAAACTCACTGATTATCATTTATGACCAACTTCAGTCTCCTCCCACCTGCTTCCCCATAAATTCAATCCCCTTGAAACCAAAGGACTGATTCTTTTTACTTAACTCTTCAGTAAGTATAAACACACTGGTAACGAGGAATAAATCTTCATTTTAACCACCTATTTTCAATTTTCAAAAAAGTTGAATTCTCTAAAGACCAGCTATGAAACAACACTGATTGATTGATTGTTTTATATGCTTAGTACTCCCCTTGTTTCTGTGAACCAAAATATAGGAATAGGATAGTTTTGGAGAGAGCATCGGTTGAGAAATGAAAGCAAACTAGTTGTGTAATTAGTTCTAATATCTCCCATGTTACTTATTTTAAGTCTTCCGCTTCCTTCATCATTGTTGTCATCTTTCTGAACTTTCTATTCATATGCTTTTTTCGAAGCTCAGGTGACGTTATCACACATAGAAGTCAGATGAGGCCATACCATGGCATGGTTTTTTGTGAGTTTATACGTTTTCCATACTGTTTTCCACATGGTTTATTATGTGTGTTTTACGTAAGCTTATCTTCCTGCGTTATCATAAATAATTTCAAAGTGTGGAATATTTTTTGGCTAGCAAACTTCCTTAAGTCATAGTTTTACAAATACTGTAAGCTGAAACCAAAATAAGCCATCAAAAGCCAGAACTGCCAACAACAGGAGCAGTTTAAATACAAAACACCTGTGTCAGAAAAGTTGGTATGTTTGAACTCCGGATTTTATGCATCATGCGAATATTTAAGTGGTGTTTTTCATAGATGGTGTGTTCTGTCAAACAAACCTGTTCTTTTCTATTTATGTGTATATTAATTTCAGCACTAATAATAATACAGATTTATTTGTTTATATATTAAGAAGGATTACAAATTTGAGTGATAAATGTGCAAACCAAACACTGGCATACTCGCAATTAGGATACCGCACTCAGTCCTTGAGTAGAGGAATTTCCAAGGATAATTATAAAAAGTGACTGAATCATTGGACATACACGAAAATGATATTGTTAAAATTGAACAGTATTCAACAATAAATGCTAGTTTTCAGAAGTCGGTTACAAAACTCTCAATTCACTCATCAAGACAGGCCATGGATTTTCTACTGGCTAGCAGTCTTTAAGGTGAGACTGTGGTTTTTTTAAAGCTACGCTCTTACTCACCCTTAGAAAGAAATTTTAGCCAGCTTGTGTGTGCTGGAGCCTGAGCTCCTCTGTTTCTTTCCTTCCTTTACTTGGCCCTAGGGAGAACTGGATTGCTTGCATTGCCCTCAACTTGCTTACAACACTCGTAGCCCTGCATTATGGCACCAATCATAACAAAATATTGTGCTTAATGGCTTTAGTTGGTTGCCTTTTAGAGTCCAGGAGCAATTAAGAACACAGGTTTGGCTTATGTTTTTTGTTTTTCCCTTTTCACTGAAGTATGAGAGGCTGGCACCTGATGAGGTACTGAGGACTGTGAAGTAACACATGGAATCCTTTTCAGAAGCTTGTTTACATGTTCAAATCACACAACAGCAGATTAAAGGTTCAAATGGAATTTTTTCAGGACAGATGACACAGAACAATGGTATTTTTCATTACTTTCTGGAGCACGAGATATGCTTTTTCTTCTACAGTCCTCTGAGAATGTCTCACCTGATCAATACCCTTCAGCACTGGAGGTTCCCTGGTCTCTTCCTCTTTCTTATTTAAGGGACAAATCATGCGGCCTAGCTAAAGTTTTTTGACCTTGATACAGAGATCTTGGGTGAAACTTCATGCTCTGAGATAGACAGAAAGTCAGATTAAGCCATCTAATCTTCCCTTCTACTTTTAATTTTATCTTAATCAGTTTTCTGGACCACAATTACACACTAACCCAAGGTCTTCACTGACTACCTGCAATGGTTCAGGCCCTTTCCTCCATTGTTCTAGCTTGTTACGACAGTTAAGTATTACATGGATTAGTCCTAATTTCTAAACAATGGGATATTTCTCAATTTAGCTTTCTTAGGCCTCATAATTCTTTTGCAGGCTTTCTGTTTTTAATTAAACTAAAGAATTGGTTTAGTTCTGCATTTTTGCCCACATACTCTTGAAAATCCCCCTTCTAATTTCCCCTTGAACGTTGCTCGCTGAAATTTATGTTCCCTTCTACTTGCTCTTCACTAAAATTTTCCCAATTTCCATGGGTTTTTGTTTAGCTTGAACACGATTTTAAACTATACCGGTTAACCATCCTGGTTTTCTTTACCTTCTGGTTCATTAGCACACTGGCTTCTAAGGAAGTGTTGTTCTCCTACGTAACATCCAGACCAACTCTCCAGTTCTTCCTTTTTTAACTTTTAACCTCAGGGCCTCTTTGACTACCATCTCATTTTATTGAAATCACTTCCTCTAAAGTTTAGTCTCACTCCACGTTGCTTCTTGATTCTGTATCTCCCCCTAGGATGTTGAATTTAATTATACTGTAATTATTATTAATGTGGTGGCTCAGCTATTCTGTCTTAAATTAACTTCATTTTGCTCTTAAATATTAAATTGAGAAGAATGTGGGCTCTGCAACTAACTGTCCTGAAAAACAGTTCTGTAATGTGCTAAAAAGGATACCTAAAATGTTGTGCTACTTGATCAATGTAGTTTTAATTGAAGTCCTGCATTGTTAGAAGTCCTGTGTTATATAGTATATTTTAGTCAGATTTCACAGACTCTTCACCTCCCTCTGTTGTGAACTCAGTATCCTTCTCTTGACTGATGTTTGATTATGCAGCGCATTTAGTTGCTTTCAGTTGGGGGTGAAAACCTAAAAATTAGCTTTAAACCGATAAGCTAACAACACTTGTGCAAAGGAATCAGTGGAAATCAAATAAAATTGCTATTGCTAGACCTACAGTACTACCATCCTTCATTTTCACTTTCACACAAAAATGCACACCACGTCTGAAAATACGGCCAAAAACTATACTATGCTCTGGCAATCTTTGCCTCCAGGGAATGATAAATTCCAGCCTACCCTAAGGCTTTTTTAATCTGCAATGAGATCCCATGCCTATTATTACTTATTGTTTGTACTTTAATAAAAAAAGACTCAGCCAAGTCAATCTGATTATGGCAGACACTCTATAAACAAAAAGCAGGAGACAATCTTTACCACAAATAATTAACAGTTTAAATAGAGACAAGAGATGTAAGAAAAGGACAGTTATGTCCAGTTTACAGATGAGGAACTAAGGCAGAGAAATTAAATGGTCTTCATAGGAAGTCTGTCATAAAGCTGGATATTCTTCTTAATCCATTTTATACATACGTGCATACATATGCATTTTTAACTACATGACTATCCTTTCTTTCTGGATCTGAAGGGAGGAAATAACAGGAAACGGCTGAAAGTCCTCTTTCTATCCTGTCCTCTGTCTTTTGCGTACCAAGTGGTTTAATGCTCCATGGTAATCTATCCTAAAACAGGAGTCAAACTGGATTTCCTATGTATTAGGCATGTTTACCCCCTTTGTTAAATAAGTGATAACAGTTTGTGGTATTTTTTACTACATTTAGCTCATATGTTGGATATTTTAGGTAGAAGAAATGAAATGCCAGAAAAAATAAATGCAGAGTCGTCAAGCAGAATACAGATATGCACACAATCACTTAACGCAGGAGATCGATGCCTCTCTCATCGGCAGTTCAGAGTGAGAGGAAAGGAGTTCATTAACATATATGAGAATTGAAAATAATGCATAGTGACAGTTCAATACCCTCCTTTATGGCTTATAACATGTAGAAGTTTGCCACAAGAATTTAAGGAAACTCCAGCGCTCAAGACTAGTTTTAAAGAACAGTGATAACTTTCACTTCCTTCATTTACTATCCGGATTTATTTCCCCTGTTCTTTCACTAAATAAATGTTAGATATGCAATAATACTTTGTGTTTTTTATTCTATATGCTGTCTGACAAAGCCATGTTCTTTAATACAAGAAATATAGCAATATTGATGCTTAAAAGTCAGATAATTTGTAACTAAAAGGACATCAGACACACACACACACACACACACACACACACACACACACACACACACAGAAGGACATAGAGAAGATAGGGATTTTGAAAACTGAAAACCATTCTACTACTCGCAGTGCCAGCGATGCATTCACTGAGGATTTTATAAATCTCTGTGTAAACCAGGTATCCCAGAAAAGCTGCGAATCACCAGTCATTTAACACAGGTGTACCTCCCCAAGTAGTAACTATCATAAAAGAAACAACAGCATGATTTCTCCAATATTTCCTAATTTTAAAGCTCTACATAACACTCATAAAATTGGTCCTGTGAAACTACATACTGCATTTAATTTACATCTGCATATCTATGTTAGCTAATCATTTTGATATCCCAATCTCTTTGCAGTAAAATATTGATAAATACCAGCCTTCACAATTTTATATACAAATGCAGAGAGATTTTTATCTGTGTCCTATAGTCGGGTTAACTGCTTCATTATTTAACATGTGAAAAGTATTCTTCAGTCCTATCAGTATAACAAAATGTTGCTTTACCGCTCACTGTTTTCGCTGGTGTAGAACAGTAATTAGAAGAATATCTAGAAGTTTATTTCCCTCTCCAGTGTAGCTGAAAAGTAAAACTTCAAGAGTTTTGTTATTATTCAGGTAGGTTTTGCTTTGGCAAAGGGGAGTGGAACATACTAGAAATGACCATAGAAATAGGATGAAAAATATCTCGTCAGAACTACATTGATAAGAACATGAAATTCCTTAAGATCTAGCATTTAATTTTTTCAATGAATCATAAAACATAATTTCTCTTGCACATTTATCTTAGGCTACTGATATTCACTCTCGGACTATTGTTAGGAACCTTTCACTTGACTACTTAATTCTGGCATGACACGCTTTAGGCTGTGCATATGGTTGGCTGTTTGTAATGGACCAAAAGGAACATCCTGCTCTCTGTTTACACACCCTTACTGATATGCCCATGATCCACTTCTGAAGCTGAATAGAAAGCACAAAACCTGCTATGTAATTTTGCTTTTTTCTTTAGAAGAAAGAGTTATTTCTTCACTGCTTCACAGCTTTAAAAAAAGAGTCAAAAAGCTCAAATTGCATCTAATAGTTTGTAGCTCTCCAACAGAATAAATAGAAACTGCATGCAACAGATTTGCTTGGGATTTTCTTCCTGGCCTCAACGTGTCAGGCTCAGCACTAGTTACAATAGAATGATTTCCTAAATACCAAGGTTCCTTTGACCTCCAGGACACAGAACTGACTGCAACAGATTGACTAGTGTGACTGTGTACAGAAAATAGCAAGAAGAAAAAAGGGGGGAGAAAAAAACCTCAAATTCAAGTCTCTTGTCTTGAAGTACCACTTTTCTTGAGATCTCTGGTTAGCACAAAATTACCATTAAAGAGGATATGGAAACTGTCACTTCGACTTAGTAATACTTTTTAGGCACAACTATATCCTAGTTGAAACTCTGGGAGAGAATTTACATTCAGACTATATCACTGTTAACTGAAGAGGTTAAAGTTACATTCAAATGATGATTTGTTTTGATCATATAAATTTTGGATTTCGCTATTATGATTGTGTTGCTATTCTACTCAGATGTGGTCTTCCAAATCTGCATAGAGAGGGATAAAGGATTTTTTCATGCTGCTGAGTGGAAAATATTTTCTCGTTTGTTTATTCTTTTTTTCCTGTACTGTACATGAGGATGAATATCCAGGGTATTAAAATAACTCAATCATTGTTTCAAAAAACAAACACATACACCCTAGGGGAACAATCCTTCCTGAATTTCTTCCTTAGATCTATCTAGATCCAATTCTGAGAACTCTTTTTCTCCTGCTGATGAGGGAGGAAGAGATACACACACTCTTGCTTTTTTATGTTTTAGGGTTTTTTTATTTTCTTTGATCTTTGGGCTTGCTTGAGGAGGAGCTTCAACTATAATTTAAAAAAATACTCTTTTCCAGCTTCTCCTTTCTAACAGGGATTATTATATCTTGTTATCAACATCCTTGCTGGAAGACAAGGACAAATCAAACTAAACTAAAGTTGTGTGGCATTTTGTAATATGACACAGGGGGGTTTTGGACACACTAAAGTTTAGTTTGGAGGGAAACAACATAGGTTGACTGGGGGGGCTGTTTGCATTCCCAGGAGATAAGGGATTCGGCTTGTTTCCTCTGTGTGGAATTGGTATAAAAGTGGCAGACAAAGGCTCAGAGGAGAAAGAGGAGAAAGACGATTCTGTCCTCCAGAGTAAGACTGATCGAACTGCTTTTCAATAAGGGCATTTGAAACTGCAAAGAATGAATTAAAAGAAGACACCTGAATTTAAACGTAATACATTTCAGAAAGACAACTAATATGTTTAAAAATAATCTTTGTATTCTATAATTGCAATGTAAAGGATAACTAACAAGGTTTTCTCTGAGAAGTCTGAAAATATTTAACATCTTACTAAGATGGGAAGACTAAAGAGTATATCATCAACAGAAATTTATTCTAAAATTTCAAAATAATTTTGCTACCATATACGAACCACATACCATACAGCAGTAAAGAGGTGAAGAGTTTCCTGACACAAACAGCATATTGAATAACAGCTAAAATTGCTCAAATTCAAGTTAAGTATGACAATACTCCTCAAATCAAGTTAAGTATGACAATACTCATAAAATCATCTCCATTTTTTTTACCTAATTTTCAAGACTATAATTCACACAAAGACACTACTGATCATGCACCTACTTCTGAAGAATAGTTATTTGGGAATTCAGTATTTTTCTAAAAAGTATAGTAATATAACAGGGTATGCCTTTGACCACATTGATCTATTTTGAACCAACTTACTGGTACAGTGAGCTATACTTCCATGTTCTACTCATCATCTGTAGTTACCAGGTTTCATTTATTCTCTAGTCTAAGGAGTTGCAATATTAAACACTAGAAATAGCTCTCTCAACATCTACCACCTGTGACATTGTCATTTACAAGACCTGACAACAGTGCAAGTAACAGCTATGTACACCTGAAGTACATATTTTTCCTGCATAAATGGATAAGAATTCATACTCTTCTGTTTTAAATATAAAGAGAGCTGTAATTATCTATAATTATAGCCAAAAGTTTTGGCCTCACTATTATTGCTTTACTCTCCCCAAACAATCATCAATTTTTACTTAATCAGTTTTTCTCTCAGGTTTATACATCTCTCTTACCCACATCTGACATATTTTAACATTCAGGGAAAGAGTTTTGGTTTGATAACAGCCCAGAAGTGTAAAATAAATAACTACATCAGAATTTTGCCTACCTGGTATAGAATAGCCTGGAGGCTGCTAACATTTCTGGCAACAAGGTCTGACCTCACTTGGCCTGTAATCAGTAGATCTCAAGACGTACATGTGTGTGCAAGTCATCTTGCACCTAATAACAAGTGCTGGACTTGATTCTGGCATCAAATTTCTCAGCTGTAATTCCATTTATCTCAGCTTGCATAGGAAAGAGGAAAATTACATTCAAGAAATTAAACCAGATATACTAAAAAAAATAAGTCTTTGCCAATTTACAGCTATGAAGGACAGAGAACAAAAGGAGCATTTTTGTAGACTTTACTATTATGTTGAGCTCAATCAATGTGGATGACAAAATGAAGGAGGGACACTTTGCTATTTACTCTATGCTGGGCACCATGTATCCCAAATCTCTTTAAGTCTTGTCCCTCTTCACACCGTCTTTTATTAAAGTGTGTCTGACGGTAGGGAATGTTAAGGTATCCGTATAAAGCCTATCCTAGGGGGCAAAAACTGCAGCAGCTGAGAAGCTAATGTGGAATAGAGGTTACTTGAAACTAGAAGTCTGGAAAGAGAGCTTGTCATATAAAGTCCTCCTCAAGTTAAGACTAGATTTTTTTTTTTGCCACAATAAAGACCAAACAGAATATATTCTTCCTATATGTTATCCTTGCCTACTACCTTATTGCCCTTCCAGTGCCTAGGCATGATCATCTCTAAAAGAAGTCCAAAATTGGTTTTCCAAAGATAAGGCAAAACTAACTACAGTGTTGGATATATACTATTAGTACTATTTTTTTTTCCGTTAACTGTAACACCTAGAACTTGTAATCATGGATTCAGACTCGACTGGACAAAGCTCTATTTTCAGCACAGAAAAAAACCCTACTTCCAAACATCTTTAGAATCTAAGTATCAGGTAAGATTAAACAGATGGATACAGAGAACCAGCAGGTCTCAAAGAAATGAGACAGTATTGGCCACAACCTAGGCAGTGGGTACACCAAAGCAGCAGTTCGTGTCCCAGATTTTTATAGGTCTCACACTAAAGCAAAGTTTTAGGGATGAATCTGACAGATGGTAATAAGGTATGTCTGAGGATGTTCAGAGAGCTCCTCTTCAACACAAGGGAAAAGCACTAGAGTGCTTGTTTGAAATAGATATGCAAGGTTGCTGGAAAACAGTAATAATGGCAGGTGATGATGAACTTTTGATGAATAAGAGATAACAGAAGAGCATGATCTGTGAAGGGCTTGGAAAGAAACAAAGATCTGACAACCAGCAGTGTCAAGGAGAGTACAGTGAGCAACAAGTTAGAAAAAGGATCTTTGCAGAAACATTCTGGATGAATACCGGTATGGCAAAATAGAATTTTTCAAGGCAGAGAAAAGCATAATTCAATAACCAAGGTATTGGTTAAGCATACAATAGTTTTAAGTCTATAGGAGCTAAAGAAATAAGAAACATATATATGGTATACATATATATATATGAGATATATGTATGATAATTAGAAAATGCATGCACATCTCGAAACATAGCTGGTTATGATAAGAAAAATAAGACAAAGATAATACCCAATTTACAAGCCTGGGGGCCAAGCAGAAAGAATATTGCTCCATGCAAGCAAAGAAGGAGATGGCAGAGAGAGACAGAAGATACTCCAAGACATCATTTTAGTTAAAGTGAGGTTGAAAAGGTGGGAGAGACCTGCTATGATTTTAATTTGGAAAAAAAAAGTTTGAAATAAATAAATAAGCAGATTTCATAAACATAAAGACAGCAGCTGAATTTGTGTCTGGAAATGAAGTAACAGAGACTACATGGAGAGAAAAAAGTGCAGCAAGCTGGTAGAAAGGGGAAAGAGGCGGCAAGAAGCTGAGGAAAAGCCAACATAGGAAACACTGTAATAATTTCTAGAAACTCAAAAGGTGAATGAGAGGTGCACACAACCTGCAGAAGTTAATGGCACTGGAGCTGGGACACGGTGACGGAAGACAAGAATGAGACAAGAGTTCCACTTCACTTTCAGGTTACAGGTGGGATCTGGATTGGAAAAGGTCTCTGCTTCCTACGGAGGAGGGGGACACTCTACATGTGAACAGTGCACTCAAGACAGGTGAGAGAGGAAAAGCTGGTGGGGGACAGCGTGTAACTAAAGGAAAATGGAGTCAAGATCTTTGTGTGGTTTTTAAAGACGAGAGGGACTGGGGAAAAAATCGTTCTTTGAAGTTAAATGTCAGGTGGGAATGGAGATTAAGAACGGGAGAAAGGGAAGGAATTTATATAAAGAAAGCAAGAGATGAGAGGGGCTGAAATCTTGGAGCAAGTGCAAGGATTATTGAAGGAGACCTATAACCCCTTCCTGAATCTGAGACAGAATGAGAAGAAAACTGAACAAGAAAAGGTGGGAGGACAGGCAAACCAGGGAAGAGGAAAGGTTACTATTTTTTTAAGAAGTCAGAGAGATCCCACATGGACAGAAAAAGGAGGGAGGAGTCAAAGACTGGAGCAGTGATTCAAAAGTGGGGAAGAGATGACTGAGATTGCAAGTAGTGGAATCTGATTATGTCCGAGTATAAAGTTGTTCAGCTATGAAGACGGCAGAGCTGAAAAAAGGGAGATAATCTGCAGCAAAAGGAAGCTGGGCTGCTCACAGGATTTCCGCTAGAGATACTGTGCTACATGAGAGCAGGAAGCGGATGCTGGGAGACAGCCATGGCCAGGAGTTGGTAGGAGAAAAAGGGGAGAATCTAGTTTGCCTAAAAGCAAACTGTTCAAGCATATGATTAGAACAGGACAAACTCAAAAGTCAGAACAAACAGAGGTCAGGACCTGCAGTGTTTGCTCCTGCAGAACAGAATTTGCAGGAGCTGTACAAAATCCTCAGAGGTCATTCGATACGTTTAATCTTGCTCTCAAACTGAAAAATATGGAAATGATTGGTGAGCATGCAGAAAACTGAAAAGTTAATTACCTTAAAATACTAACTATTTCCAGGAAATCTTCCTGTAACTTGAGGAATCCCAGCTTCCCAACAGCATAGAGCGTATGTGTGCAGAACTAGCAGTTTATAGGATGCTGCTGCTTGCATGCCTAAGCTAGAGGTCCCTTGATCTAGAAGGAGTTTTGATCCAGTACTCATTATAATAAGTTCTCAGTATGACTAGTGATTTTCAGTCTTCAGTTTTTCATACCAGCATGTCAACATTCAAGTAGTTCTGCTCACATCAACCACATAGGTGAAGGCCTAAACATATGCCAACTTCTTCAGTCATTACTAGCAACAGTAGTATAATATGAACTCTGCAATATGTAATTGTTTTTAACACAAGTATTACTGCTGAAAAATATATGCGTGACATTATTTCATCAATTAAGTCCTGAAATTAGATACAGTTCAATTTTGAGACATACAGATTATAATGCCAGCATTCATCAGATATATTTACATACATATCTTTATACATCTTGCAAATCTAATGCCAATTTCACTGTAGTGCATTTCAGCAGTCAGCCCTATCTTAAAAAAAGTTTCTGAAAAACTACCCTAAAGAATTCTTGTTTCAGCAATCACCTGCTGTACCCCGAAAATTCAAGTTTATATGTAGCAATGCTCTTTTTTTTCAAGAAAGCTATATATTATTACTACTCATTCTGTGCAAAAGATTATCTTGGATCTAATGTAGTCTAAACTGCATTCTTTTCTGAAACTTCTCAACCATCAAAAAACCTTGCAGCAGATCTATCTCTGAATCCCCATTACATTGGTATGAAATTAGCAGAAATACAAATTAAGACCACATCTTGACAACTTTAGCCTTTATTTACCTCCTAATCCTCCTGAAATTCCCAATAATTTTGGCAGAATATATGAAGTCATATTTGCTGAAGAGCCACAGATTCAAAATTTTTCACATGTTAGAGTTCATATTATGAACACAGTTTCAGGACTAGATACACATAGAGAACAATTTAGCAAGCAAAAGGGGATTTTGTACTGAACAGCAGATGAAAGCTTGGTTCCAGAATTCAGTACAGAAGTAATGCAGCACTGAACTACAATTCAGTGTTTTACTTTATATCTTTAAAAAAAAAAAAAAAAAGTGCCGTAGAGACACAGTGTGTGTTAATTGCATATCCTCAGAAATAAAAGAAAAAAAATACTGAAAGGACTTAAATGTAGAAAAAGACATCAATTCTTTAAACAGCGCATACAACTTTCTGGATTTCATGGTGTATTGATTAGTTTTTGACTAGATGTCTAATGAAAACCTACTACAAAGTTCACAGATAATAACAAGCTATGAGAAATATGGTTTTATTTAATCTTTACGTCGCACTATGGAAAAAACATTTTCCATAGTTTGACAGTGGATATAGAGCCCGTTTCTAAATTTCTTCTATTCCATAACAAAGGTTTAACTAAGGCAGCTGCTGCAATACAAAAGCCCCTCGACAATATTAAACCGCAAACTGCTGAGCAACTAGAACAAAGAATATTGACAACAGTGTTTAGGTCCCAAAAGAGTACATTTAGAAACCAAGTAACTGGAAAAGAGACTTGAACCAATTCTATGGTTCATCAAACATATGCAATAATATGTTGATTCTAGTGCAGTTACAAGCAATGAATCTGAATGCCTGTCAGGTCAGAATTAAAAATTAAAGCAGAGGTCTTGGCATGTCAGGAATTTAAGTTGTTTTCTGAAACACTCAGTAATGCAAGAAGGGGTTCAGAGGGAAGGCATAACACATCACAAGGTCTCGCATGTGAAGAAATATGCAGGGTTGCATCTTTGCCTATAGCAGTTGTGAACCAAAAGGGAATGGAGAAGAAAAGGGAAGAAAAGGGAAGAAAAAAGCACAATCATTTAGCAGTGGGGGAGTACCAGAACAATGGCCACAGTGGGTTGAAAAAAGCAGAAAAAGATGAGACAAGCAAGAAAATTTGCATATTTCGTCAAGGCTGATCTCTGGTTTTGAGATGGACATTTGAGACTGCTAAAGAGAGCAATATTTCAGCCTTGTTTTTAATCATTGTTTTAATATAAGATACTAAATACCTGTACAGAAAGTGAAAATGTAATATTAAAACCAAAGAGCTCAAGGGATTTATACTGTTGTGCACAGCACAGATTCAATTTGATTAATGTTAGTCGTGCCTGCAAGCTGGTATCATCTGGCTGATACTAGATAGCTTCTGAGAAAAGGGTTGGTTGCATCACTCAATAGTACGATGAGGTGTTTGTCCACACACAAAAAATCTGTCATGAAGTGTGAATTGACTTACTTTAATATAGTTTCAGAAAGGACAAAATTAAGCTATAATTTAAATGGAAATATACACAGACATCTAACGCTGTAAAATATGCAAAAAACCCACAGTTAAAAGAAGATGCTGTGCCTTGGCTAATTTGGTAGTTATATACACAATAAAAATGCTCAGGGTGTCTGCCCAGTCTTTATATTCCTAAGCATTATTTAAAATGTCTTTTTCATAGGAATAAGGCACAGATGAAATCATTATGCTTCAGTATTTCACTAGACTCTGGAAAAAAAAACTCAAATAACTTGTGCTTAGTTAAATTAGAACTATTAGTTTAATTGCTGAGCTTTGAAGAACACTCTTCTTTTATCAGTTCTAAGTGCTAGTATTTTTAACATTAACGTTAACAGTAAGCAAGTGTAATTTTGTTTTAATCATCATTTACCATTTCATTTTAAAACTAACCAGTTCTAGAAGGAAAAATACTTTTTTTGTAGGGTTATAGAGCCTTCTTTTGTGTTCCTGCATTATAAATTTGTAAGTATATTTCAGACAAAATGTATCTTTTAAAGGAAAAAAGACCTGAAGTAGGACCACTGGGCTAAAGGTTGGAACTACCTGTGTACTAACACACTTGAAATCTTTTGCTCAGTGCATCATTCTCCTCAACACTTTTAAAATGTGAAAATGTGTTTGAATGCTTACATTGATGCAATTTGTCATACTTCTTCTTCCCTGAGAACAGACTGATACAATGAAAAGGTAAATCAAGCTAAAGTGAGTAGGCTAATGGAAAATCCTGCTAATGGACTGTCACTTTCCAATAATACACATTTCCGTGGAGCAGGAGGTCAGAAGCTTACAGATCCTAGGTTACTGAAAATGGTATATTTTGCGAACCTAAAGGTAAGAGGTACTTGCGATTTCCAGCATCTTCTGCTACATGATCCATAACGCAACACAAAAATGACTTCTTTAGAGACAGACATTTGATTGATTTCCCAAAAAGAAGCAAGATGTCAGAGTGACAGTGGTTGTCAAGGGAAGATTAGAAACTACACTCAGTTACAGTATGCAAGTCGAGCAGCCAAAGAATTCCCCTGGTAAGGAAAGGTTCAGGGGTTAAGTAACTAGGCCATGTGCTCACTAATTCACACTAGGAAAGGAAACACTAGATAATGAAACACCTCTAGGTTTACATTAATAGGTAATACCCAAAGAAACAATTTAGTATGAAATGCTTAAACGGTATATTGCACAAGTTTTCTTCTTGAGGTTTTTTATTTTAATGACCTTGTACAGCAGACACTTCCAAAAGCCACATGTTGAAAAGGTAGATAAGAAAACTGACACATGATAAATAATTACAACCCTTCCAATGTCTCCTCTTTTTCTTCATTCGGATCTCCTGATGTCAAACTAACTCATTCACTACTATCTTCTAGATGGCTCTGTGCTGTGGGCTACAGAGAGTCAGTTTAGCACTCATTCTCAAAAGCTATTCATTGTGAGATTCTGCCAAAGTTGTTCTAAAATAGTATAAAAATATACAATATTTTAAAATCAAAACATCAAGTTCAGACATTCGACAATTAACTCATTCCATTTTACTCTTGCAGTTCGTACAGCACCAATTAAATAGTACGGGAACATACACTTTTACAGAGCAGCTAAATGCCTGTTTGACTCCTAGTAAAGCAATGATATTTTGTCTCTTGGGGCAGCAGAATTTGCACTGAAGACAACCAGAGAAATCAATTATTGCCACTGAGCCTCAAAAAACACCAAACAGACAATAAAATCAGGCTTAGAAATCTGAGGAATACATAAAGGAGACTCAAAGATGCAAGAAAGTTGATCAAAAGGAACCAGAAATACACTCAAAGCAAAGACAAGCTGTTTGAGAATAGGAACAGATGAAGGAGAAAACCAGGAACAGATGAAGAAGAAAACCAGCTACACATCAGAAAGAGAGCACACACTCTGGTTGGATGGAGAAACCAGGTGAAAGATAAAGGATCCTTAGTGCACAGAATGCTCCAGGATTAAAGAAACCGAGGAAGGAGAACGAAAGCTGTTTATTTTTGTCTATATCTGTATATTTCCTGCACCAGTTAAAAGCTAGTTGTTTTCTGAAACCTATTCAGAGTCCATACATCAAGCGTCCCTGAAGAGGTGAACTGTAAACCAGAAAAAAACCTGTGCTTCTGACAGTGAGAATATAAAGTGTCAGCACAGGCCATAAGAGCAAAAGGCACCTGGACTACAAGGCCTCATGTCCACAAAAGAGTAGTAGATTACACTATTTTGGCCAAGGAAAGAGTTAGAGCTCATCTCAAAGAAAATTTAAGGACTGACAAATTCAATGTCATGGGAAATAAAAATAACAACCAGTTTGGAGAATTATACCAGGACTATGGAACTGCAGGATGTTTTAAAAGTTCAAATAAGGTGTGTTCTCCATAACACAAAAAATTGAGGCTTTTTACAATTTTGCAGCTTCAATAGCTGTGTGGTTTGCTTATTCAGCAAAAACACAACTTAGAAACAATGATTAAAAAAAGCAGTATTCACTTGATAGACTTCTTTTTACAGGAGAAGACATAATATACATGTTTAGGTAATGGTTGTGTGTAGTTGCGTACAATAAGCACAGAAATAATAATTCAATTTCTGATGTTATCAAGGCAGTATCTCAACAGCTGCAACATTTGTGAGGCCCTGTTTCATAAAGCTAGAACACTTTTTCTGACACGGCTTCTAGTCACTAATAAATATGAAATCCAATACATAAATGCTTTACGATCTATTTCTTGAAATATTTCCTTTGATCTTACTCTGAAATTCTGAAAACTGTGAGTAATCTGAAAACAAAATAGAAGAGGTATTCAAACTGTTATGTTTTCCTATAAATTTTTAAACCAGCAAATTCCTGACAGAACCAGGGTATACCAAGTCTTTTATGTGACCAGTTTACCAAATCCTTTCAGTTCATCTAGTATTACCTCTTTATCAAGAAATGCTTATTTGTTAAAAACAAATATATAATTACTGAAGAAACAAGAATAAACTGAGCCTTAGTTTGAAACAGTAAAACCCAAGATTTATGAGGATAAGTAACCAAGTGCCTATATGTGCACTCAGCCTCTTAAATAGGTAGCCCAATTTACTACAGTCTGAGCACCTCTGGAATTCATCTGACTTCAATAAAAAGCTGTTTTTGGGGAAAAAACAGAGTACTCAGAGTTTTTGGGAAAAAAAATCAGGCTACTTATATTTGCATGAACTTTGGAACCAATCTTTAGGCCCCCACAGCTGAAGTATAATTCATTGTCTCAAAATCATCAGGGCCAAAATTGTTAGCTCCTTCAGCTCCTGCTAGCTTTAAATATATTTTTAAAGCAGACAGTCTTGAACACATTGTAGATAACAAACATAGAGATTTTAACAGTCTTTCAAACCTAGGCTCGATGGTAACAATCTTAATAACGTTAATTGGGGCATGCCCATTTAACATTATTAACAAATCATCCTCTGCTCTTTCTGCCAACCCTGTTTTTGAACCAGCGGGGAACTGAATTACACAAAAATCCTACTCTTCAAGAACTAGAAGCAGGAATCTTGTTAATATCAATCCCCTGCTGTTTCACAAGAACAGAATAGCTAGGACAGTTAAAATGCACTGCAATAGTGTCACTCAGCGCTTTTTTTTTTAAATTGATTTTTGCATTTTGGGTAGCTGGCAAATTAAAAAGTAACAACAAAATAAATTTATCAAGACGGCAATTTTTTCTCTTGCATATATTTTGAGGTCTCAGGCACGCCTGGCTGTAAATACACCAGTGGTTAGAGTTGCCTAATCTTGCAGAAATGTGAACTAGCCCAAGCTGTCAATGAAGAACCCTTTAAAGACTCCTGCAGCGTCAGAGCGGGTCTTGTATTAGGTGAAGGTTCCGTCCAAAAGACTTTGCATGCTTAACATTGGATTTAAATAGGACCTAGCTGCTTAATAAAAAATATGTCCTAGAAACACTTTGCAGTCAGTACTGGGGCTACCCTTTCTCTCACTACAGCTCCGTATGTCAGGCATTGCCAGTGGACCTCCTTTAGACAAACAAACAACTGTTCTCAAGATGGAGCTTTAAGGAAAGTATAGTGGTGACCACTGTTTTCTCAAACTACTGCTGGTGACATTACATGCACCTTCTCCCCTTTAAAAAGAACAAAATCAAACCACCAGTTAAGGGCACAGCAATCAATGAAGAAGCGAAGCGTGCAGGCTCATAAACCTGGGGCTGTCAAACCCACATTTGCCACTTCCAAGACTGCCCTGACTTGTAAAACTTTAATTCTAGCCCCTTGCCTGTAAGCATGGTGACACACTCTTCAATTACATATCGTATTGTGCATAATTTTTTCTGTGGGACCCTTACTGCACAGGATGGACTGGACTGCGTGTTCCTCCAACGGAAATTTTGTAACACCTAAGGGTGGTTAGGGAGAAGCAAACTGAGTGCAAGGACAATATTTACAAATCAAGTGTTTAGCATATTTACAAAACAATGATCCCAGACTAATAATGCTTCCAGTATGTAGAAATGTCACATAGTCATAGATTATTTTGGCCACAGTGGGTGAGTTACCTCAACCCCTTCCTTTCTTTCACAGCAAAAACATAACAGTTCCACCACAGGGAAGAACACTTATGTTTTATCTATCTATCTATCTATCTATCTATCTATCTAGATCTCTAAAAATCCTCTGAGAATCACTTTTGCTAAAAGTTACCAAGAGAAAGGAATTCAGCCTGAAGCAGACACCTTGAATAGACAATTTCAGCTGGAGCTTCTGAAGTTTAATAAAATTGAAAGCAACTAAAACAGACTTTGAAAAGAATCCTAACCTATAGATTCCACTTCATAAATTATATATTTTATAGGAAAATGGAAAGTTACATTTATATTTGTTGGTATGCTTCTTTTAATGTTAATAAAAAGATGCATATTTATTAGTTATAAAGGAACTGTAACTACCACTATGGGATGAGACAATACCTAATAACAGCGTAAAGCGTAAAAAACATAGCAAAGTCCTCTTTTGAAATCACCCTCTTTGCTACTCCTTTAATATCATTTTCTTATGGTAATTTAGATTTCCAGAAACTGAATATAAAGAGTGTAAATCTTACCAGAGAAATTTCTTTTTTCAGCACCTAATCATTTTCCATGTTTCACTCAGGTCATATTTTCTAAGCAATCAAGTAAGCTAAGGAAGATATTTTTAAAAAATAATAAAAGTTGAGTTCCTCAAACAGCTTTAAGGAACATGATTTCAGGAACAGACACGTCAGGCAAACCCTCCACATATTACAGAGCTGCAACAAGAATTTACAATACCAATTTTATTCCAGCAAGATTCTACAAATTATCAGGAAAGAAAGTAAGGATATAAAAGAGCTTCTTTTTTCCTATTAAGAGAAAAGTAAAATGGCAATTTTCCTGTGTGTCTCATTGTTGGAAAGGCACGGGATTAAATCTCAAACCTGAGCGAACAGGAAGAGGCTTTGTTTCAAAGTCTGGACTGAATATTCATGAAGGTATAGAGAATGTACAGTTTTAACTCTCTAAGAATTAATGCTATTCAGTCGGTAATCAGAAGTTGTTCAGTTCCAAGAGAACTACACAGCCGAGCATTAAGAAAGGCCCCTGACAAAGGGAATACAGAAACCTGAGATGTTGACTGATCAGTAACTTCCTTTTTAGTGCTAAAGGAAAAGTTTCCCAGAAGACAGCAAAAGGAAGCCTTCTTTCTTTCCAGCGTCAAGGAAGATTCCGCAAACCCTCAAGGGATGGCCATCACACACAGACAGAAAGAACAGTTGGTAGGAGGCTGTTTATTTTTAATTTTGTTTATCTTTCAAGGGAGGAGGGCAGTTACTGGAAATGCTAAATTAAACTATCCAACTAGCAGAAAGTAAACTATTCTAAATGAGTGAAAGCCAAGACAGCAGCTGCATCTGACTTAGGAGTAGTAGGAACTATACTCTTGTGATCCATCATTCCCCAACCCACCACGTGACCTCCATATAACAACGGGGGAAAGCAACTGAAGCAAGAAATGTAAAGCAACTGGCAATAGGATTCAGAAAACACTGTGTTGGAGTACACAGAATGGAAGAATGTAAAACCATAAAAATAGTGGGAAATAAACAAAATTCGATAAATAAACTGCTGGGACTGAGTAAAATCCTTCTGCAACGTTACCTGGGAGTTCTCTGGGGGACCTCTCCTTAACAGAGTTTTGTCCTTCTTATAAACAGAAATTCAGAGTCTTTGTTCACAACAGGGGGAATCCGAAAAAGGTCTGCTTGCAAATGAATATTCCGAAAAAATCCAGAATAAATAACTGAAGAGCTGGTTTCGATATTAAGAAATAACTAAAATTGGACAGGAAATAAAAATGACCCATTGCTTTCATACTGTTTCATACAATCCTGATACTGCAAACATATATGGGAGTTTAACGAGAGTATTCACACTTACAGTGCTACTCCACCATGAAATTGTTTGCCAGATTAGGGCCAAAGACCCTCATCCTGCCACCAGCTCTGTACCGGTAGATCACAACATCTGTGTTGATCTGTGATAAAGTCAATGAGGTCACGTTCCACAGGGATTCTAGTGTCTGTCTATGCAAATCTCACTGCAAATCTTACTTACGTAAATTGATTTACATGCTGTAACATGATACTCCACTACATGTACATATGCTACCTGTATGCTTTTTCCCCTTCTCTTAAAGTGGAAACTCACCTCCTAAGACTCAGGTTAAGGACTTTGTACATTTCATAGGCTAAAATTTCACTTTTGTAATTCATTTATGGAAATTGGATTCCAAAGCTGAACTGGGAAACGTTTTCAAGATTCTCTATGGTTCAGAACATAATATTTATCATATATCTTATAATGAGTTTTGTCTTCTTCTTCCTATGGCGGAGTAAATTAGACAGGTCGTGCTCCTCTTTGGGTGTGAATTATGCAGGCTACTACTTTCTTGGCAGGGTAAATTAGCCTCTGATGGGTTACAGGCTGCTGCATCTGAGTTTTGTTATTGGTATCCTTGCTAACTGGCATAAATTTAGTCTGTATACTTTACTGTGACAGCACTATGGTGTTGCCCATTTAAGTTAAGGAGGGGCCACATTTAAACAGCCTCTAACGAGAAAAGAACAAAGTAGAGTTTCACCTTAAGTCAGGCTAAATCTTCATTCTTGATTATGCCATAATCTTCATTTTGCTCTAAGTGCGCATGTGTGCATGCATGTTTTTTTCTGCAACTCTATATGCGGAAATGAAATGCTTTATTTGTATGCATTAAAGTCTTACATATTTTCATCAGCTAAGTTAAAAAAAAAATACATTGTTTGAAATGATATGAATACAGAGATTAAAATAACCAAGATTTCAAAAGCCCATTTTGAAAACAGATATTCTAATATGGAGATCTGCACCAAATTTCTTCTGAAGTAAAACAGATCCTGTGCAAACTCAAGTATCCATGTTAGCACAATTACTTGTAATATTAGGGTATTAATTTGGTAGAAAAATTAAACAGACTATTATCTGTTCCCTGTGACTTGTGTTATATAATGTGCATTTCAGATTTAGTGTAACGTTTGGATGTGACAGTTCTAGTCAGCCATGGATACCCATGCTCCCTCAAGAGGCCTGCCTGCCTTTCCTCCTCATTACTTCATTTTTCACCACCTCTCATAAGACATTTGTTGTTCATCTGTTCTTATTAAGAGCTGCATGTCTCCCACAATTTGTGATCTTCAGGATTCATCTTTCATCATATTAGAGAGCAGATGGATATTATAAGTCTTTGGTTTTTCCAGGCATGTGTTAAGCAAGTCTGAAATGAGTCACTTAGAGGTATTAACAGAGCAGTCGAGCTTATTGCAAAATCTGTTTGGCATATTGTTCAGGAATAAGACTCTCACTTTCACTTTTATTTTATATGAGGCTAAAGAAGAATATATTTAATCAAAGTGCCTCAAACATAGCCAAATACTGTTATCAAGACAACAAAAATTCTTTGCATCAAAGTAGTGCTGGCTTGTACTTTATTACTCTAGTAGATACGAATATATCCCTACATACAGATACTCACATGGATGCACATAACTACGCAGAGTTCTCAAAATACCCTCCTGTCATCATCTAATAGAGAAATTTCATTAGCTACTTGGGAACTTCTGAATGAAAACACTTAATAGAAGGCAACCTAAATCTTTATTTTTATTTAGAATAATAAACTGGAAATGAAATGCTGATATGGAAAATAAAACATCAGAAGAAAGAATGGGGGGCGGGGGGAGACAAGGAATCCCCAGGAGAGGACAAGGAGTGTTGGGGGCGGCGGGGGAAGCATGCACAGGAAGTGGGTTATTGCAAGGTTTTAATCCAATGTACGTGCTCTACTGATCAAATGTTTGATCAGTACTTTACTGACGTAAAGCATTATGTACAATCATGTTGAATATTAATGTCAGAAGGTTTTTAAACCCTAAATTCAGACCATTTGTTAGCCAATTTAACATACCCAATGTTAGCAGGCTACGGCTTAACTTCCTTTAATAACTTGCTATGTATAAGCATACTGTTCACACTGTGCAAAGAATAGGAAGGATCCATATGTGAACAGCAGTAATTATAATGTTTTTAAATGTAGTTACTGAAACAAAATTTTAGAAATGGGCCATTTCTCAACACACACTATTTAAACTCAGAGTGACATGTATATGCTCATTCTTAAAAGCAAAAAAAATGAAAAATAAGCCAAGTTTCTACAACTTCTGAGGGACTATCTAAAAGCAAATGGCTCATACTGCATGCTTTAAATTATTAAAATGTGTATGATGCAATGTATGTATATAAAGAGCTTCAACTGTAAAATAAAAAATATCCTCTCTTCATTGAAACCTTGATTAAAAAGATTTAGAGTTCACTCCAAATCATTAAGTCCAAGTTTTGAATTGCAACACAAGCTTTGCTGTAGTAGCATAAATACTCCGTTATAGCACATTAAAACGAAAAATTGAAATTTGAATAAAGAAAGTTTATTCCAAATATGTCAGGAATTAGCTGCTTGAAATTTTGGAGTAAGAAATATTCAACAACATAGCTCTGAGAAATGGTTAACGTTAACAACCGTTCATCAGCATAAACGAGCAGAAACAATTCGCAACATCCTGGGATTTCCATAGAGCTGGTTAAAAATTTCCAAGGAGCCTTCTTCCAGACAATAACACATGTCATAACTTTAGAGCAGAGTTACCTTGGATTTATTTTAATTATGAAGAAAGTGTCAGACTTCAGAACACAGAAAAGCAAACCCATGAAGAAATCTATTACTAGCAAAAGCTTCTAATAATTTAACCGTGTGCCTATCAATTTTACAAAATACATTTTACAATCCGATTTTACAACCAGATTTTACCTGTATATGCTAGAGACTAAGTATTCTGGAAGGCTGCAAAGCAGCCTGAGCATTATAGCCACTTCCTCCCGTCTTCTGACCTCTACTTTATCCTGTACTCTCCACCTTATCTCTTTGACCTATCACTCCCTTCTCCCCTAACCTGTTGAACGCTTACAGACACCCCCTTATCTCCAAGCAAAAGAAAACAAAAAGCTTCCTCTTTCTGTCCTACCTATTTTGTAAATTTGGCACAGTCTTAAATATATATAGTGTATATAAATCTTTTTAATGTTCTATTATGAACATATACTATTTTTTCTACAGAACATTCCATGAAAGTCTCTCCTCATTAGAAAGGCTGTTACCTTCTATTGTTCTCAATGAAAATGAAGCATAAAACACTCTTTAAAAAGAGGCACTTTTTCAACATGTCCACTGCCTCCCTCTGGGAACAATGAAAGTGCAGCTAAACTGCCCTTATGGGGGATGGCACTTCCTCATACTGTCAAGATTTAACCATTTTTCTTCTACATTCTCAGAAAATTAAACCTGCACTTATCCTTTAAGCGTTGAAATTTTGTAGAGGATATAATCTATTTTTCTACCTGCAACAAATAGTTTAGTTCTTATATTAAAAGCACAGCGCAAACTTACCTATGAAACTATCTCTATAAAGAGAAAAACTTATGTGCACCGTAAGAAACAATACAGTTCTTTATCAAAGCGTACAATTAACGTTTGTGACATGGGGTACCTGAAATCTAAGTCATTATAATATCCAAAAATTTATGAGAGGGAACGATGAAGGAAGGTAGGGGCAGAAAGGGCATATCTTCTTTCCTCAAGGGAATGTGAGGAAGAGAATTCTTGGAGACTTTCTTAACATAAAACAAAAAGATAATAAATGTATATTTTACTGCAAAAGGCATCCCTACAGTCAAAGGAAGGTATCAGTTTCTCAACTTGACAAATTTCTCAAGAGCAAACAAAACAGTTGCATAGATCTTGGCGATAACACTACAACATTGTTTTGTGCTACTTGAGATATATCTATAAATATGTGGACGAAATCCTGATACAAGTCAGTGTAGCAGTGTAGCTTTAGTGCAGTAAGCGATGCTTACTTTGACTGAGGGCTGGAGCATGCTTTTTAGTTATTCTATTCCAAACAACTGCACTAAAGAACATACACTACATTAACACAATTAAGCAGTTGAAGAGACTGGAAAAGTTAAGCTTGCATGTGCACGGTTCTGCCAATACCACTGTACAAGAAGAATCTCAAACTGTGAACATTACATCTCCCTCTCCACACCTTCCCCCAAAACCCCACCATCCTTCCATGAGGATATTCACAACATTTTATACTAGTGTTCCTGTGCAATGTACAGCAGGAAGAAAGACAAAGAATTCTAAACACTTATCACATTTTGCAAAAAGGGTTTAATCACTGGAGATTTGTTGCTTGCCTTCTAATACTGAAAGTCAATTCATACAAAATATCACTCAGGCACTGACAATAGCATTTCTTTACCTTCGAGCCTTACAGATTTTTTTTTGTGCATGTAGTAAACCAAAGACACATCACCCTGTAAGACAAGTTACTTAAAGAATTCTATACTAACTATTATTTCTTAATTGTTCATTTTATTTTTCTAAAGGACCAGGACAGCCTTTAACCATATGGATTTATATAATGTGTTCCAATATGAATTTCAGAGTAAATGCCAGGCTTCCTTAGTCTTCTTCCAGTTTTCATATCTAAGAATGTATTTTACTAAAAATAAACCTAAGCACTGGGAAGTGAGATATATCTCTGTGGAATAAGATAGCAGGAAAGAAAGGCTTTTCATTCATACTTAAAAAAGAATCATTTATATTAAAAAAAAAAAAAGTAGAGTACACTATTTTAACAGTGACTATATGGAAAGAGATGCTTTTCATTAAAAGGTCAGTATAGATGATGCAAAGAATATTATGAAAACTTTAAAAAATGGTTTTTCCAGTTTAAAAAAATAACCTGTTCTCGAGGTGGACAAGAGCAGGAGCTACAGAGCATGCCTTTAATTCAAGACAATCATGCATCTCAAGAACATACTCAAAAGGTGAAACTACAAATACAGTGATGATCAGTAAACACATAAATGGCCTTGCACTAGTTCTGCAGAGCTACCGTAGGGGATTATCAAGTTACTTAAGAAGTATTTCTTTGGTAGAACAGTTCTTAAGCATTACTGGACAAAGTAGGTCAAGTGCAAAATATACAGGGTATTGCGCATACTCCACAGTCAAAAGAAATCACACCTAACCACAGCACTGTGCTTGGGATTCTCAGCTTTTAATTAGAGTCCACGGGAACACAGAGAACCTCAAAAATGCAAACAGAGAATAAAGGACTGGAGAGAGGTTCCTCCGAGTCTGCAGGAAGACTAACCAACAGCTCATAGAGTTCCAAACTGTTCTTTTCATCTCAGTCATGGATCTATATATTTCATGATTCCATGGTGATTGATTTTGGCATTCTCCTGATGAATGACACAATGACAATGAACTCAGCATTTTGTAGATTCTCTCTGACTTTCTCTCTGCCTGTACTTGCCTCCTGCTCTCCAGCCTTTTTTTTTTTTTTCCCTTCCATCCTCTGTTCCATGGAACTAGACAGCTGGAAACCTGACCTAGAATCCACCTTTCAGCAAGAAACCAGGAAGGACCCAGAAATACAAGCTGGCTAGCTAGGCAGCCTGCAGAAGACCACAGTAGCAAGAGCTAGGGAAGTAAAAAAAATAAAAAATAAAAAAACGAACAGCTTAAGTTAGATACGAATTCCTCCCTCCCTGACACACACGAGAGGCAGAGAAGGAGGCTGTGTGATGGACTGTCTGGAAAACATTACAACTGCGGTTAATCAATGGAGTTAGACCACCTGGAGACACAAGAAAAAAAAAAGCCATTTTAAAAATTTATCTTGGAATAGAGCAAAATTTCCTGGGTTTTAGGTCAACAAAAACTTCACCTAAAAGACAATTGTGTGTGTGTTTCAGTGGTAAAAATGGTAGTTCCATGAAAATAGAATAAAGCAATCCTCATTGCAGAATACAGTCTCACTGTGCTGTGGGACAACGGGCTTGAGATTTATGATGACTTCCAACAAACATTCACTGATGAATTCAGAGAACATTTTCTCACAGACCTTTCATTGTAATCTTCAGTCTTCAAAAAGATGTAAAAATATTCACAGGCCCTCAAATTCTCTGTGCTACCAATGACCAACTATGGTCTTTTGGGCATTTACAGCAAGGAAGTGCCTCTTCGTTTTATTGAGGGAAGCTGGGCACAAAGAAGAGGGAAAAAAGTGGTAATTTTTTTTTTTCCATAAAATACAGGAATAAATCCAGAGACTCAAATTGTTTTATGAAATACTAATATGAAGAGACTGATCAGTCATATCAGATACCCAAGCAGTATGCCCAATAACCTCTATAGAGAAATTTGATTTATATCACTAAGATCTTCAAAAGGAATAATCTGTATAGAACTTATTATAGCATAGTCTTTACTATACCCTACAACCTTCAAGTATAGCTAAACTCCCTGTCATATAGCTTACTATTAAAACATGCTAACAAGTCAGGTGGAAATGTGATACTAGTTTATGAGACTGTACAGTCTCTGGGGCAGTGAATGTGTCTTTTTTCTTATCCTGTAAATTACTTGGCATTCTTTTGGGAGCTATGAAACTAAATAAGAGACCCTTACTCATACCAAAAGTGATCTTTCAAAGAGCTATGGAGAAGACACTAACAAAACCTAACCTGGAGAATAGTCAGGATTTTACTATAGCTACTTGTAAGAATCGATAGATTCCTCTTTACCTCAACACTATGTGGAAGAAGTTCCATTCTAATACAGGAGGGAGGTATAAGAAATTCTGGACTGTAAAAAGTTTTTAACCATTATGTAAAGATACCAACTTGCAAGAAAGAACTTTTCAGGTACCAGCCTTCAGGTACCCAGAGTCCTGAGATCCAAATGAATGGTCAGCCTGTGGAACAGGAGAACGGCCACTTAAGGCAGTCAGAAACTTATTGGCAGGGATAGTGCTAAAAAGCAACAGCTTTCTCTGAGGAATCACAAGGTTTACATTTTATTTTCCCTTTTGGCCGAGTAAGTTTTAAATTCAGTTTGTAAACAAACAGAAAGGAGAGCGGAACAATATTCACATTGGAACTTGCTTCTGTCAACTAAACAACTCAGTTCAAAACCGAGAGAGACAAGACCTTAACTTGAGAGACGAAGAGGTCTCCTTAGGACACTGAGGAAAGGAAAACCCATTCTACAGCGGCGACTAAATTTTGCCTCAGAGCAGCCATATAAATGATTACTCTTTTCACAAGATTTCCAAAGCACATAGAGATTTTCCTCTAGTAAAAGTAATAGGTACCTGGAAAAGAAACATGGGGCCTTTCTGCTTCGAATAAGCTATTCTTACTGAAATACCCACAATATTAATAGGCTAGGTGAGCAGCAGTTTTCTTTCTCCAGTTACCTGAAACATAAACAAGGTAACTTTAATTCTAAATGTTTATATTACAGTTCAAGGCCAGAATCTATTTCCCTGACCCAGCATATGTACTTTCAAGACATAATTTGTCTTTTCAAGCCTGAAATATATTTATGTAACTATACCTAATGAGTTCAGAATAGAACTCCTCGAATCTCAACAGAAAATAAAACTAGAATCCCTTTTAGATAATACAGATGTGCTGTAAACATTTATACTCAGTATGAACATACATTATCTTCTTTTTAAAGTCAGAAGAGGCCTCTGCTTTCCTATTTATTTGCTCTCTCCTAAGATGAACGTTGGTAGTATTGCAGGCAGTTAAGCCTCCACCTTGAGAGTCACTTCGTGTTCTTGCTGTCAGCCATGAAAGATTTTTCTCCTCTCACCAGCTTGATAAAATCAAAAGTTGTATTAGAACAATCCAAAGACAAGGAAATAGTATTTCCAAGCACTTCCTTTGTGGAATAGGGATGCTACTGTATGGAGAAACATGTATATATACACATATAACTGAACATATAAATAACAGTTACCTAAAGGAGTTTTATATTTACTGTTCTAACACAAAGTCATGAACAGATTTAGTGGCATAGACTGACAGGCACGCACAGGCAAGACTCAGTTTGCTTGATTAGGCAGAGTTGATGTTAGCGAAAACTCAGTATGTACTGTTTTTTGAGATAACATTATACATAGATAATACCAAGGATCCTCCTAGTCTTCCCCCACCAAGTATACTGCAGATGTATCAAGTCCAGCTGCAGTTATTTAGCTGTATTCAATGACAAGCAAAGCACATGTTTAAATTTTATGGCAAATTAAATAATGAAATAAATCTTACAACTCAAAATTTTTTTTTTCCAAAGAACAGAAAAAATAACCAAATTCACATGGCATAATTTTTTTCCTACTGCAATTAAAATACTGTGAAACTTAACATAGCAAATAATCAACTCTTTCTCTATCTAATCATTTTACGAGTCAACCTGTGTGCATTTCAGACTGACTAGCAACTAAGCTGTTTGAGGCAGCAGTACTTCAGAAATCATTCTGAAGTTCTCTTCTCCCCTTCTCCATCAAACATTTTTAAATCTTTCTCCTTCTCATAAAAAAACAAAGACAGAAAAGATACTAAGTCAGCCTATTTATTGTTAAACATGACTTGCCTGGTGTAAGAACTAGGGACCACTCACACATTCACCATGAACAATTTTCTTAGGTCAAGAGAACACATACTTAATAAAAAAAGATCTGAATTGCTGGTATGAATTAATAAACAAGCCCTTTGTGTTTTTTGTACTTGACAATTACAGTTTTAAAATATGTCAGTACAACTACAAATGCTCTATTACTTGATCTACAATCTTACCAGCAGTGTTCTGATATTATCAAACCCCTCGACCTGACTTAGAAGTGAGACTGTGGTGACTGGCTGTACGACAGTCTTCATCGATGATGGAATTTTGACCTTTCTGGAGTCAATGGCAAAACTCTATGTGGGTCAGGATTTCACAAAGCATTTAATAAACATTTATGTTCAGTGACTATGAAATACGCTTGACTGTATTATATAGCTACTTGTCATATGCTTTAATATGAATGTACAATACACTCACATTAAATAAATATAACATTTCAAAAGCACGCCCTTTTCATGATGCAGATTATTTTGCTAAGCAAAAACCACATGACAGTAAGCAACAACATTAGTCTTGCTAGATATCAGACAAGTTTATTTCATCTGTGACAAAAATTATGCAACAGCTAGTTTTTCCTGTCACCTCAAAAGATTAATAAAGTGTAGGTTATAGAAATACTCAGCAAATGTATTTATAAAATAAACAAAATTATTTTAAAATAAACATTCATCCTCCCTTACGCAGACTGATGTACATACAGAAGCATATCATGACCTCATTTATCCTTCATCAAACAAGACTCTACAGTAATTTAAACACTCACACAAGCACACAATTGTATCACACACAGAAGTCAATGGAGTATTTTATCAGTTTTTCTGAATTATGACAATACATAGCAGACTGAATTGAGCAAGAAGATCATGCAATAAACCAGAGTTGCAGAAGTCATAAGCACTTCAAAGGTGATGCTAAGACAACATTTTTTTTTTTATTAAACAAAATTTCGATTCAGCTGCTCAAATTCTTAGTATACCTCAAAATTCACATTCAATAGCGAACTCACTGATCAAGGAAACTGATGAGTTTAAAGAGGTGTGGACTCCACCCCTTCTTCGATTTCCAAGTACTTCTGTCATTTAAAAATTCCTCTCACTGCTTATTTCATTTCAAAATGATTTCACAATAGCTTTTGCAGATTTCTTAGGTTTTTGCCTTTTGTGAAACACACTATATTGTGAGGGAGCAACACTCTGCTGAAGTCAACTGTCATACTGTGCATTCTGATCTCCACAAATTTACTTCACTGCAGCCGTTCCCTACTCCTGTAAAAGTATTCCTGCTTCAGTGGGAAATTAAACCCTGCTCTAACAACAAGCACTCAAAACAACAGCAAAGCTGCTCAAATACTGTATTTTTTTCCACAAGTATATATTTAAAGCAGAAAAGGGATAAAAGACTGCAGAAATCTTATTTGTAATATGTTGATTTTGATTTGAGGAACATTCTTTACATTCTTTACCATATCGGCTGATGCTAATATTTCTGTGGATGGAAAACTTCCTCATAATTTTTTCCCCCATCTTCCCCTCTCACACATTTTTTCATTGATTATGACAACTGAGTGATCGATGTAGCACGGACGCTACTGAGCAAAGTTATACAAGCTCCTCCAGTCAGCCTCAAAATCTAACCACCAAGCACAGGTTATTTAAGTGTCATTGGCCTGTAAGCAGAATATGCTGAATACTTTTAATTGTGTTCATGGTGCATTTGTAACATAGTCTCGGTTAACTTCAACTTAGGCAAGATCACATAGGTCATATACTATAGGATGCTGAACAGTCATCAGATTATGACAATTTGGGTAAATAACCTAAAATCAAATACATAATGAAAAATGAGCACTTAGCTGTTTCATCTAAGCTTTTTCAAATTTGTGTCCATAAGACATTGTGGAATGGCAGTTTAATTTTAATTTTACATGTATAAATATTTTTCTGCAATAAGTATAAAATATTCGTAAGATAGGCTCGGAAAACACTCAAGGAAAGAGGATTCAGATTATATCACGGGTTAAAGTTATCCTAACCTTTATATTATATGAATGCCCGAAAGGAGTCATAAACCCATCTCCTGAGGGTTCCATCAGTATAAAAGAAATCACCAGATGGAAAAGAGTTGGCAGAGTTAATGTACCCTAAATTCCATCCTAACTCTGGAATGCAGAACCAAAGTTCTGAAGTTCTTCACTTACATTATGAGAATGGAGAAAAATAAATTGACTGTTGTAATGTTGCGGTCCCTAGTTTCTAGAACATTTTTTTGAACCTTCCCTGTTGTGTTTTGAAGTAGGACTCAATGATGTCAAAACTGACATAATACTTTTGTCCCTTCCCCTCTCTTTCTCCTGTTCTCCTACATTAGATGATTTTAAATTTAACTTGTTCCATGAGTGAGTGTAAGTGTTTATTACCATGACCAAAAAAATACTTATTTCAGGATTCAAAAATATCTGAAGAACAATCACATTTTCAAGGCAGTATGGTCCTGCCAGAAGCCATGAGATCAATACTATTGAACTGCCTTTTCTTTAGCATTGACAGGGAACAGTTATCCAGACAACACATATCTGTGTCTCCGTTTGGTGTGGGCCTTTGTAACTGAGGCCAAGCTGATGTGTCCATGGAGGAGAGTAGGATGTTCTTCATTCTGCATAAATATGTGGAACAGCTCTTTGAAGCTTTAGCAAGTCCTGGTAAAGCTTCAAAACATGACCTGTGATATGAGTTCAAAACATGACCTGTGATATGGGTTCCAGGAGTTTCCTATATGCCACAGAGTAATCAAAGAATTAGACAGTCCTAATTCTAAGGCACTCCAGGAAGTAAATGAAAGTTACCTATATATAACAGATTCCTGCATTTTTGAGTCACTGTCCTACAGAAATACTTCTCTCTCACATTCATACACACAATTAATTAAAATATGGTAAAGATATACAAAACTTACATAGTCATGAAAGGCTTTTGCTTCACTTGAATGTTCACATGTTTCTCGTCTTTCTGGAGCTGCACAGTAGAGATCCCAAAACACACTGCAAGTTAAGAAGTTACAGATATGGTGAGAAAATCATTATAATTCTCATACAGACTTTATGGAGTACACATACATGTGTATAAATAGAAATAGACATATCACTTTCTAGCCAAGAGCTGAAAACTTACCTCTATGACAGAATTTAGCTTTGCAAAGTGTCTGTGAGGAATAAAGTCCTATTATCTGATTTCTGAGGCAAGCAATGCTGCATGCCTGTAAAACCACAGTAGCGTAAACCCAGAAGCAAGTCTAATATATAAGCTTTTGGGGTATAAAGCAAATTACTACAGCTCTGCATTTAACCTCATACCTCTGTGACTGTTACAATTTACTACCAGAAAGCACTGGAAGGGACAGATTCATATGATAACCTTGTGAAAAGGCAAGAAAATGAAGAGAATTCTGGGAGTTCTTCCAAGGTCCAATACTGTCCTTTAAACAAAAGTTCCTACAGAAACAGATAACAGTAGGAAACAGAAGGGTATGCCATCTTAAAGCTCTTGAGTTATAAAGAGGGAAAGGAAATTATGATACTCCAACAAATCTTTTCCCCTCGCCTTTCAAATAGTGATACATGAATCAACTCTAACACACTACAAGCATCTCTGAACTGTTAAGAAATAGTATATAAGATACTTAACTATGACAGCAATGTTAGCCAGAAAGTTTCTAGAATAAAATTCTAGGTATGCTAGAACGATTAAAGGAATTAAATATGTTAGAGTTTCATTTTCTTTCTTTATTGTTTTAGACTTAATCCTCAGTAACTCAGCCCAGCACCATAGTTCAGAATTGTGGAAAATTTGACCACTCTGCTGCAAACAATCACAATTAAGAATAATGCTGATATCAGAGATACACGGAACAAGTTCACCCTGTCTGGCTTCCATCACTGAATTAAAAGCAGAGAGGTCAATAAAGGATATGCCACCTTCACTCAGCTATAGAAATCACATGGGGCTTTTATGTTCAAGTGGGACCCTTTACAACTTGTAGCTTAATTCCTGTACTCCTAATGGCTGTCCATATTCTCCACCATTCTGCAGCGTGGCAAATGTAGACGGAGCAGATATATTTAAATCATCCTGCAACTAATAAATACCATGGCTAAAGAGCAATGCCTATGAACACTCTTTTCCTTGTGAATTTTATATACACAAATATATCTGCACATCAATACATATAAGCAAGTGGCATCATGCATAGAAAATTACAAGTGAGCTCTGTGTCCTACCTGTATTCTAAACGGAGAGAAACTATGCAAATGCAGCTACTGCAACACCAAGCCCATGCTAACATATACTGCCTCTCAAAAAGGCTGGTAGCTTTGGCTCAGCTAATTGCTTTCATATGCTATTCCTGTGACTAGAATGTGGATTAAAGACTGAGGAAGCTCACATCTATTTGCAGAGTCTGTGTGTATATGTGTATGTATCTATAAATACTTTTTTCAAATGCAGTTATTTAAGACATAGAGAATGAACTCTTAAAGGCACGATTTACTGGAAGATGGTGAACAGAGAGATGCCTACCATCTTCTTTCAAGGCTGCTGTGTTATCGACATGCTACACAATATTTCTTTTCATCCAGTAACGAGAAATAAACCTCTCAACAAGAGCAAAAGCGTCCATTTTTTCAGACTGAATATGTACCCGATAAATAAAATTGTAAAGAATAACATTATACTTTGTTGTGATTAAGTACATAATATCTAACTTTCTGTTCTTTTATCACTTTCCAAAAAAATAGTTCTTCATCCTCATCTTCACGTCCTTTTCACAATGTTCACCTGAACTTCTTGCCTCCAGCCATTAGAATTCACAAGCAGCATGTTCTATAAATCAGAGGAAAAGAGAACTGACACTTACCACCACCAGGAGTGCAAGAATCCTGGGGGCTCCCCCAGTGTGATGTTTTTTTCCCATCTTATCTAAAAAGAAACAATAAAAACTCTGTGATCACTGTGCTTAAAAAGTATTACATAATTTATTCAGATAGCAAAAAAGGGAAGACTAAAACATTTTGTAGCTATGAAAGGCTTTATCATTATCAATCTGGATGGCCATTTTGCTTCCTTATCATACTTATTAGTTTTGCTGATACCTACCTTATTTTAGCAAAGTATATTTTAGGATTTTTTTTAAAATAGATTTTGAATATAATTTTATTAAGGACACATTTTGACTCTCTCCACCATTAAGGCAGGCATTTATTTAAGCTCAAAAACACACATCACAAAAAAAAATTGGGTAAAGAATACCCATAAAAGCTATCTAAGAGATTTTCCAACTTGCCCTAAGAAAAACATACAAGATACAGAACAAATGTGACTGATTCAGCAGGTGGCAGTCTTCCCTCCACATCCAAAGTGAGCCAATGTTTTAGAATCCTCAAGGAATACTTCACTGCTAGAGGTAACGTCACAAATACAAGTCACATCAAAGTTACAACCCATTCTCCCACCATTCAATGGAAACGAAAAACTAGTTTGACTTGGAATGTCTGCACTGGCAAACTCTCTTGAATAGGGAGGGACGCACTGTCTAAGCTTGCTTGCCTACCTAAGAAGCGTGGTTTATTTAACACCGTTTTCAAAGGAAAGACAGTTCAAGAATTCTCACCCTTGACTTCACACTTTGATTGTTGATCAATTAATTCGTTAGACAATATTAACATATTGTGAAAGAATTCTGGCTTTCTGCAATGCTTTTACAAATGCTATATCTTAACAATACCATACAATCATTTTATTAATGCTACAGTCATGAGCTTATTCTTAACTACAAAACTGAAGAGTTTGGACTATAATAAATCTAGTATTATTTTTTAAGGAACTCTGTCAAAAATAAGTTAAGATTCTGTAGAAAATCACAAAATACTGTTAGGAAGACTGGCTCATCTTAAAATGGGGTGTAAATCAGGGCATTGCATATACTCCAAACTCCTCCAGCTGTAATTACACATAGCATTATCTCCTGCCTAAATTTGTAAAAAATAATTGCCTAAACACTTACTATATTCTGCTCTAGAGACAGAAGTAATGGCAGATGAAAGAAGTATTATTTTAATGACATGCTTAAACAATCTCAATATGAAAGATACATAAATACATACAAAGGTATAAAAACGCTTAATATGAAGGGTAGCATTCATATTGCAAGAGGCATGGGTAAAGCTGGGAGTTTTCAAAGGAAATAAAACTTTGATTCTCATGGCCAATTTAATTTCCACACCCAAATCTTAAGAATTATAGAATTAAGAAATTTAAACATATATATGTTCTGTAAATGGTTTGCAAGAAAGGAATATATAATTAGCACCTACAAAGTTTTCTTAGCACTCACACGAAGTTATCTAAATTTTGAGGTATGATGTAAATAAGCACAACTATTCAAAAATCATTCTGTAATTTAAAAATTATTTTGAAAGATAACCTAGAGATACTATCACTTCTGTCAGCAAAGTCGGCAGAATGAACTAAGTACATGGAGCTTAAAGCAAAAAAACAACACAAATAAAAAAAACACACACATTCATGTTCTACATAACAGCAGTTAAGATATAAAAAGCACCTTTTAAAATGTAGAACACTCACCTAAACTAACTATGCCGGATAAAAATGTTAATTAGAATGAAAGCATATAAATAAAAGCCAAAGCTACTAAAAAGGTATTTCACATTCTTCAAATGCACTCCTCTGAGGCATGAGTTCTCCTCATATCCATTGGGAATGGGTTGGAAGGACTTGTGTTAACCACCAGGACCACACAGTACTTCTGAGAAGTTTCAAAAACAACATATTGAAGAAGAGATGCAATATATAGTCAGAACAAAACATTGTTCCTGAAGCTGGAAAATCATTCAGTTAAAGTAAAAATTGCATTTGTGTAAAAAGCTCTCATAATGTCTATGGAGTATTCAAGCTCTTAAAAGCAGGGCTTGATGAGGAAATTACCTGATTCTTGGTCCTTTTTACCTGATTCTTGGTCCTTTTTATTGGGATACATTTTATCTAGATAAATGTATTCAAAGAAGGAGCCTGAAGGCAATTAGGAAGTTTGGGGGTTGTTTGAGGGGTTTGTTTGTTTTTCAAAATATAGGTACTTCTGTTTCACCTGGTAGATGTCAGTCTGTCTGATCGTACAGACTTAAAAAGAATTATGAAGAGTTATTAATAAAAAAAAAAATAACCACACTTTCAGCTGTATCAATTAAGTTCATTACTGGTGATCTATTAAATGGGAAATGCCTACCTTCTGGGCCCAGCCAAGCTAATGGATTTATTCCTCCAAGGCTGTAATCTAACTTCTAAGGACAGTAAACCATTGGGCTAGGGATCAACTCTTCAAGGAAAACGTAGCAGCTTGGACCCCAAGGGAAAGATTCTGAAGCAGAGCAGCTTCTTCCCTTTCAAAAATTTGGGTACCCCATCTGAACAGCTCTTCTCAATCCTCATAAGAAAATGCTGTGGTTTAGATGAAATCTGGTTGTGCTGGCTCCTTGCCATTTTGGCAACTATACGATCACTACGTATTTTGGGATGAAACAGCTGTTGAGTTACTTCAATCAATTACTTCAGACCATGCCTCCTGAAGGGAAGTAATTTGCCGACCAAGAGACAAGAGCTGTAGCTAATAATCTAAAGAGGTCTCTGCAATCCAGAGACCCAGGAAAAGGCCAGCTGAATTTGTGGTCCCACATTTTAGAGAGATGAGGCAGAACAAATCTTTGAAGGGTGTACTCAAAAAGGACCACAAAGACGTATAAACCATCCTTAACCTTATCACTGAGACAGCCCAGCAGAGGCCTTCAAGAACATGCTCACTTGTGACTCAGTTCCATGAGATTTGAACTAAAAAACAAAGCATTACAAAAATGTAGGAATGCTTAAGACAAGCATCTCCAAGTTATCTAATATAAGAGGGATTTCATGATATCCAATTTAAATTTTCCTTTTTTAAATTTCATGCCATTACTCTTAGCTACAGTCCCTTGCAGAAATTTAAGGAAGGGCTCTTAACCTTTGTCATTTACACGCAGTAGATCCCAGGCAGCTAGAAAGCTCAGATAAGGCATATATGCATACATCTTTTATGCCACAAATTCAGTTTTAGAGACGCTCGGAACTATTTAATCTTAAAAAAAAAAAAAAAAAAAACCCACAACCCAAAATCCAAATTGTTCTGGCAGCTGTGGACTGCTGGAGCAGAGAGGGCATTGAGCCCAGATAGCCATGCTTTTTAAGCAGTGACCAAAACAATACAGATTTCCTCCTATGCCATCTGGGTATCTCCTACACCTGAAGTATTCCCACAACTAGCCTACTACAACAGGGCAATTGCTTCACAGCACCCATGAGTCGGAAAAGTACAAAGACAGATGGGAAATCATGACTTTCATAACCTCACAAATTAATAGTCTGGAAGACTTTTTTCTTTTTGCACTTCTCAACTGCCATTCTCTCATTTTCATTCTGCATGCCAATATTCATTTTCTAACAACTAGAGTTGATTCACATGGGGCATGGAGGGGTAAAAGCTATTATTTTGTGGTTAACAGCCCAGGATTGAACTGGCATTGCAATGTAAAGACCTGTCTATGCCACATTCCCCTCTCATTCTTTTCTGCTGCTTTTACCACTAACTTATATGTTTTAGATTATTTCTTCCAAACTGTATTAGCGTGCTGCTTCCTCAATCTTTATGACTTTCAGCCCAAATATCAAATTTTTCCAGGTTCCTTTGTATAATAGCAGTGAAAACTGCCATTTGTTCCAACCTACAATCATTTACAAATACTATCAGCATAGTGTTTGCCCTTCTGCACTGTTAATGAACGGGATAAGTAAGTTCATAGCTCTGTGCGAAATCTAACTGACACCTCATACCAATTCAATATGTTATTATTTATCACTATGCCCTGCTCCTTATCTTTTGACTAGTAGTAGCCTGAATTTGAAGGTTTTGATACATTCTCAGATTAAATTAGTTCAAATCTGAGAGTTTCTCCACAATCCAAGTTTAAATTCGCTTTAAGAGCAAAGTTTAAAGACAACGTATTGAATATTTTCTTGAAATCCAAATGTTACACTAGTCATAAGCCTGTCAACTGCTCATTTTGCAAATATATCATAAAAACAGAATGAGTAAAAGGAATCTTGTACAGTGTATTATCTACAAGTGACTGCTATTTTGCAAAAGCCAAGATTATATTCTCTGATTTTCTTTCTCTCTCATATTTTCCTATCGCTTTACTAAGAGAGAAAACAATTGTCACAAAACACACTTTTAATATAAACATAAATTGATACTACCACAATTTTACTCCCTTTGCCTAGCTGTGTTATCTGAATTTTCCATGATAACTATCACAAACAATCTTCCTGTTCTCTTCCTCTCCTCTCCCACCTCCAAGAAGTCATCATTAGGATAGTAATTCTATTAGCTTTTGAAGGACTATCAGTTGAAGCAGCAAATTTTTTAAGTATAACGTCTGTTTTTTCTCACCTCTGCTTACTACGCAGTTATTACAATCCTAAATATTACCATCAAGGAAAGATTAAAAACAGTAATAAACCAAAAAGACTTCAATATGTTTGACACAGGTATTTCTCTATCCCAGAATAAACACAGAATGCTGAAGAAAGGTATTTTTTTTTCAGTCTTCACAAGATGTGTACAAGCCTTTACAAGACTATGAAAAATATTAACTATTGTGTAATGAGAAAAGAGTGTTTAATAAGCTCTAAATGGTCATAGTCATAATTGATTCACCAGATGAAAAGAAGTGAAGTGGTTAAAAGGATGGAAAGAATATATATTGAAATCAGCACTGGTTAAGAGAATAAGAATTGCAAGCATATGACGATGGGATGTAAAATATTTGACTGCTGTGTTTTTAGGATGGTACATTATTCACAATTGGATGTATCAACAATAAGTTATAAGATCATCAAATAGGAGTACCATCAGTGCATTCGCTATATTCTCTATCTTATTAGAGAAAATGAGGGGAATCCTTCTCAATGTAGCACCAAATCAGAGAACAGTGGGTAACAAATCACAGCAAAAGTAATTACACTCTGGTGTGTAAAATGACTTGGCAAACTGGCTTTTGCAGATTCAGAAGTCAAGATAAACTGATACTCAAGGTCATCACTGATGTTTATTTTAAACTAACATACATTTATTTTGCATGCATTTTACTTGCACACACTTGAAAACTGTGGAAGAAAAAAAAAAAGATGGGGAGAACATACCTCTGATAAAAATGTCTGGGCAGATTTCTGTGCTCCTACATGGAGCAGATATTCATATACGTACAATGCTAATCTGAAAAACAAATAAGACAATATTTAGTATTGTGCATTTGTTTGTTCCTCTTTTTAGAAACAAAGGATTTCACAAGTTAGAGCTGCACACTATTTCCTTTCAGAAAACACTACACACTACACATGTCAAATCTGCTATCTGTACTGAACTTTTAAAATGAAAACATGTAGGTCAATCTGAGCAGAGGTGTTTAAATAGTAGTTAATTAAATATTATTAAAAACCCAAATTACTTAATGTCAATATTTTTAATGATATTTGGATAGGTGCCCAGTTAGCTAACAACTGACCTACTGCTGCTCTGTATTTGCCCACACTATACCATGCTTTTAGTAAATACAATACATCCATACAGTAACAGTGATTATTTTTTCACATCAAAATTTTTATATGTGGAACGTGTCTTGCTGTTAGCTCATTTGAACAATAGCCTATGGTTATTCAAAGAACACGCAAACTTCAAGCTGCACAGAAAAAGCAATCGCAGAATCCACGGCACTATTGTAGTGCAGCCACATCTCTTAAGCAAAGTGTAAACAGATTTTTAGATTTATTCCGACATGCCATCTCTCAGCACGACCACCTAGCTACAAATTATTGTCACAGTTCCAAAAGGATCTTCACAAAAAGTGATCTTCAGCAGTCAGGCACATCTCCAACGAATTCAAAAGAACTGCAAAAGGATCTTACTGCAGAAAGGAGACTCATACCCTGAATACCCATCCACTAAAACTTGGACTGAGAATGCTTTTTCAAAACCCAGGAGCAGCTAAGCAGCAACAACAAACAGCTTCTACTAATATAGACTAGATTTGAATGAGCAAACTAAAGATGAAGCACTTCCTATTCTGCAACTGATTCTGTAGAGAAGTTCCTGCCTGACTGCATGCTTAAAGTCTTTCAAAAGTCTCTCATTTACTGCGATTTGCATCGCTCTTAAAAATAATGATTTTATAATAATGCTTAGAAATTGCACACAAAACATTTCAGTCCAAGAAAAGAAAAGAAAGTCAGGCTGTATTTCTTTTAAAACTGCTAGCTGAACTGTTTTTAAGAAGCTGAATCTATTTGAGTGGACTTCGTGATATACTGCTATTCCTGTTTGGAACGTTTTACCATTCATGTTCAAAAATATGTAGTTTAACTAAACAAAGTAAAGCGGCAGAGGATTTCTATATTCCTGCTACTTCTCAAAAGATTATGCAATATTAGATCAGATAACTGTCATAATAGCACTGATAGAATAGTAATTATTGTAGCAATCCAGCATGAAATAGTGTGAAAGTGTGAAATTTTAAAGTTTAGGAGAGGCGTTGCATAAAAATTTTTTTATTAGTTGTTCATACTTTATTCATGCAATGCTCACACTACTTTAGTCTCTCTCCAACATTAAAAGCAACACTGTATTTTTTCCTATAATAAAGTTTATTATTTCAACATATGATTATTCTTCGTTTGAAGCGTGAAAGGGACCGTACCCACTGTTTAATTCTTATATTTTACAAAACAGTTGTATATTAATTTTTTCAGCCATACTGATAAATGCAAATCTCGGTGTGATAAGGAAAAAAGTTATTCTAATGGAGCACGGTACCATTCTGTGCTCAGGTGCCAAACAGCTCAGATATAATTACAGTTAATGTCTCCTGTAAGTACTGGGGAGAGAGATGATCACTTATATTGGACTCTCTCTTCCCAAAAGCACAACTGCACGTGTCAAAAAGAAAGTCAAATCTTACTGACTTAATTCTTTTCAGTTGAATTATCATTAAATTTTTCAGCAATAAAGAGTTGTAGACAAAATCCAAGATCAGAAACATGTTAAAGGCACAGAGGAGGTACTGTTTCTACAATAACCAAATGACTTATATACCTAGTAACGCTTTAAAACATTTCATTTGTCTTCTGAGATACACAATTTTTTTGTTCTTATCAAAACATGAAGCCTGCAGTCCAGATAAAAGGATTTGTGTGATCATATCCTTTCTACCCCGCAAACGAAAGCAAAAAGCAAAAGAACCAGGAGTTTATTGCAGATACACCACCTTCATAAATCTGCCGTCTGTTGAAAGCTTGAGCAAATACTGTACCATGATACCCAAATCAACAGCACAATACTTTAATTCTAAGAAGCTTTGTAAGTCTCATCTAAGGACTCCTGGATCGTATCTGCAAAACAGCACACCCAGCAGTGCTCTAGTACAGCAATACTGCTACTGTGCGTGCATCCTAGCATGTGAGCATTTAAAAAAAAAAAAACAACAAGTTCAACATAAATATATGGAACGTGCCAATTTAGCTGTAACTAAAATTATAACAATATCTCCTACACTTTGACATACATTATTTCATCGGTTTAAATATACTAACAGCGAAACGAAATGGTGAAAAAACTTTGTTTATTAAGGGGGAGGGGAGATAGACTTCAGGAAGAGAAAAATATTCCAAGTTTTAGGCTTCCAAGATGATCCAGCCATGGTAAATTGCGACTGGGCCCACAGTGGCAAAGGACCTGCCTAACTCCTCTGACAGGAAAGCCAGGACCACCTTCCACGAACAGATGCAAGACAGACAGCACAGCAGAAACTAAGCTGATTGGTTCATATTAGATCTAAATCGCTTGTCCATCCCCAGTTATTATTCTGTCAGGAAGTCTTGACAGAAGTTAACAACATTATAGTTTTGTCCAGAAATAAATGCATTTGCCACAGAGATCAAAAGAAAGATACTACTGTTTTACTGCATTAGTCACAGCAAAAGGATCAATGAAAACTGATGTGCTGAGGAAAGATAACAAAGAAATAAAAAAAAAAAACGCAACACAGTGTAACAAGGGGAATTAACGGATATAGTAACTTCAACTATGGCATAAGAAAGACCAGAATAAGATGAAAATGGCCACAATGCAAGGATATAAAATTAACATAGGACTACACTATTTCACATCTGAGCAGAAGTCTAAGAAAATAATAATGAGATAGTCTTCATCGCCAAGGACTTAGGTTCAAAGTGGTATTTTCAAAGAGAGTATTTGCTCAAAAAACTGGTGCGAGAAACCGAGTGTGAAAGCAGCAGGTAGACATATGTTAAATTTTCATCTTTACATACTTCTTGACATCCTATGAGTAAAATATTGCTAATCAATTTATACGAATTCTGCAGCAATTTTTGCTAAAGCCAGGCTACGGGCCAGAGTTCCCCTGTCCCAAGAACAGACAAATTGCACTCTCACATATGACTTGATGATCCATTTGCTCTCCAGTGCTGCAATTTTGCTAAGTTGGTGTGTTCTTCCTGAAGTTTCTGTCGTTACTGGAGAACCCATCCATATGCTTTACAAATGAAATAGCCACTGAATTGCAAAGCGGAAAAACCACTTAAGGGGTTCTAAGTCAACCAGTTATCAGAACATTACCAGGAAATAAATAGTAACCACTGTTAGCATGCTGTGGAAATGACTTGTTAAAAGGTTAAGGTGGAAAGATGCTTGTAAATACTCATTAAGATAACTGCAAAGCATTTCAGCAGTGTGTCTGCTGATTAAAGTTAGATGGTAAACTTCTTCAATTTCAAGTCAAAAGATTACGACGACGCCGAACTTTCTATAAAAGGCATTAGTGAAAACCTGAAAGCCTCATGAAGACGTTCACTGTGTCTATTTTTAGTATCTAACTTACACGCTCTGAGTCACACTCCCTGCACCACCCCAGCAAACTTCATTGACTGTATGTAGGCTACTAATCTGGCTGTTCAAATGAACATATGCCAGTTGCCTACAAAAGGTATTGTGGGTAATAACTATGTCCTACTTGCACACCCACATTTCTGTCTGGTAAATACCTGAACACCACACTAAAAAGAAAAATCCGATCCTTAGGCAAGAGTACAGTGACAAACATCCACTGGCATGGAGGCTGTATGAAGGATTCAGGCTACTAGCAAGAAGTCTTTGAGAAAAAAGTATTTGTTAAAGGGAAAATAGTAGCATCTTTGTTTAGTTCCATCAGAAGATGTATATTTAAAGAAAGTTTCTATCTCTCAATCCAAGACAGAGCTTTAGCATTCAGAAAGGGTTTCCCACCGCGTCCTTTCTGTTTCACCCTAAAGGCACTGAGTTTGGCTCACAGTTATTGTTTAAAGAGACAGAGAACAAATGACGAAAGGCCGCTGTTTTTCCATGAAGTTCAAAAGCTCGGCTCAGAAGAATAAGGAACTGCAGTAAGTTAGCTCCTGCTTTCGCTTGAGAACTGCACAGTAAACCTGCCGGAAGCAGGCAACTATTACACATCGTTCCACAGAGTTGAAAAAAAGTGTATTTACTTTCATTGTTTTATTAGCCACATGCCATAACTAAAAATATATATGTTTTAACTGAAGGTACAGTTGTATATATCCATTATGCAGAAAGTCATAAAATCAGTGTGGTAAGAGTGAAAGCCTCCAGCTCCCCAAATTTGGCAGTGTGTCAAAGCATGTTCTAAGTACTGTACTTACCTTCTGACATCTTCAGCACCCATGGTAAGCTTCTACTGTGCTAAGCAACCGTTGCCTTTTTTTTTTTTTTTTAAACAAAGTCTGTGACAGTGAATTAGTGTGACTGCAGAAACATGTCAGCTTATTCCCTAGATATTAGCACCTCCTTTGCCAGCAATAGCCATTATGCTGTTAGCATCTGATGCTGGATTTAAAAAAAAAGAAAAAAAACAAGTAGCTGGAATGCTCTGGATCTGAGTATTGCAGAAACAAATTTAGCATTTTCTGATTGTTAATAGAATTTAAGCTAATTGTGTATGGAAAGTTCTGCAGACAACACACGGCCACAAAAATGACATTGAAAACTAATAAATCGATATTCATGGATAATTTTCAGTTTGTGTGCAGAAGAGTGAAGTGGCTGAGCAACATTTAAAACTAGTTCTGTAGAAAAGATCTTAAATATTCTTCTCTGTGTTTCAGGGGACTTGGAGTATTCCAAAACCACTACTTTTGACCCCTACAGAGAAGCAGCATTTTTGCTTTGTTCTGTTTTAAAAAAAAGCATTTCAAATCCTGAGATTTCTAGGAATTTCATCGATTTAATATCCAATATATAAATCTCCTTTTCTAAAGTAAGAGACAGTAGCACTGAGCCCATATTTGAAATATAATATAATAACATTTCAAATTTAAGTTTCTTGAACAAGCTTTCTCAAACCCATCACTTCAGTACTTCTAAAACTGATTTGAAGCTCTTGATGGCAAGTTGGTTTTGGTCTGTTTCAGCTAACAAGGGTAAACAGTTTTAAAAAATGTTTCAGATTTTTAATAGTCACGTATGCCCTGGCCAAAGCATCCTCTCTCCCCTCTTTGATCACACTGACAATCATTTTCCTAGTAGCTGTTATTAAGATTATTCAGTCAGCTCTCACTTATCCACCAGAACAGAGGACTGGGATCACAGATAATATAGGCTGTGCTGGGTGCAGAAATGTTCTGCTACACAAAGTCAACATTGTAGATTCCTGTGTGTGCTTCTCGATTCAGCTTCTTTGTGCAGTGGAAAGATCCATTTGTTTAGATGCAGCATCAAACTCAACTACACCCAAGAATTTGTTACACTTTTTCATCTGCTTAGGCAGGCACATGAGCGACAGCCTCAACTTTACAGCCATTTGTTTGTACACACACCTTAGTGCATTAGCTCATGCAGGCATCCTGTTTCACCTACCATAATTTACATGTTTGTTTGTTTAGCTTGAGGCCAGCAGACTGCTCTTTTCAAGAGCCTCTAATCTTGCCAGTCTACTGTTTTTTTCCAGCTCAAAACATTATCTATGTTAATCTTAGTACTGTCTATCCCATCAATGATGCGATGGGTTTTCTGAGAAACACCTAAGTATTAAACAAAACACAAACATTGGTCTGAGGAAACAGTATGTCCCAAAGGTGATACCAAATGTTTGTCCGACTACGTACGCTGCTTTTTCTGAGTGATCCTATCACAACCCTACAAACACAGGCAGCATAAAAATGTATGCATTTGACATTATCCATTTCCACTTATTTCTCCCTCTCTTTGCAGATTGCAGAAAGTGTTCTCCCTGTACATATTTAACTATACCCAATGCTATAATAACCAATGGACTCAGTGCCTTCATTAGCCTTATAATACAAAAGGAGTAACTGATCCTCCTTTTATTCCGGTTTTGCAGAGAGTTCAAGTCTTCTATCGGCATGATTCTGGAGAGGTGCTTTCACTTCTATTCTCTATTCTATTTGACTGCTTGGAAGACAGCCTGAAACTATACTTCATTAATTTTGGTCTTCTCTTCCTTGATTGTATATACTACCTCAAGTGCTAAAAGCAGTTTTAACCTAGTAACTGCCCTCTTACTCTGATACTATTAGAAATGATGTTTTTCTTTTCAGTTTTACCCATACACTTAAACTCACAAACGCTTGTGTGGGGATAATTTCACGTGAGTTTACTACTTAATCTCCTGTCTATGGATTTCAGGTGCTAGCAAAACTGCTTTCAGCAACACATACTTATGATTTTTAGTTGGATGCTGGTGCAAACAGATATCTGGTGTCCATTGGTCTTCTGAAAAAAATCAGGGATGCGTCTTCTGGTGGTGTTTGCAGTCTCTCCCACAAACATTTAACTGACCATGGTTTTATATATTCTCATCTGCTAAGGATGTCTTCTTGGTTTGTGCTAAAATATCACAATGCACAGTGCTCCAAATATTCTTTTCATTTGATTTGAGTTTCAAATTCATTTTTCTCTCAGGTCTCAGCTTGTAGAAATTACTACAGATCTAAAATATTGCACTACTAAAACATTCTACTGTAGACTTTATTCTGAATGGGATACTTTTAATTCCCAAATGGGAACTCCCAAATTTCCCAAATTCAAAATTTTCTTGATGACCTCTAAGGATTCAGATCACAACCTTTATTCTTTTGCACCTATGTTTTGCACATCTATTCCTCAAAAAGCTTCCAGTAGAACTTTACAGGCTTCCAATTCCATGGTTAAAAGAGAAGTAGGGCTCACGCACCTGGAAGCTGGTCTGCTTTTTCCAGCTCTATCTGATGGTGTAACAAAATACAGCATATCTTTCTACAAGCCTTGTCCTCTTACGTGATTACAGCTACAATTCCTACAACACAGCTATGTGAAATTTGTTAAATATCTCTAGTGCATCAGCAGTTGCAACTGTCAGAAATAAGGCTACTTTTACTTTCATTTGCAAATGATAGATGCAGATAAAGAGTGAAACGTGTTGGGATTAATTCCAGTTGACTTTGTATTTTCTGAGTGTTCCTTCTGTAGTTTCTTCTAAGTAGTTCCTTGGGCAATAATTCTTCCTTTATCTATATTTCAGTTAAGCACATAAACCATTCAACCTATCACAACTATCAAATTTGCTAAATGGCGGCTAAAAAAAAGTGTTAAACAACAAAACACATTTTAAAATGAAAGCAAAGAGAATTCAATACCTTTATAAATACATGAGGTTCCACCTCCTTCTGGTAATAAAGGTGCTAACCTTGGTCTTCCCTGCTGCTTTCAAATGGGATAGTAACAGGTTTTTACGTGCTATTTTTTCCCTAGTATGTAATTTACTGTAGTTAAAGAGTTTAATGCAATGCATCCTGCCCTAGCAGTATGCAGAGCTAACAGCATGTAACTGTCCTAGGGAGAGCCACTCGCAGAGAGAGTAAAGCACAAACACAGTCCTTAGAAACCTACAAACTTTAAAGCTATACATTTGCTCCAGGATTACCAGTAGGTGGTATCTAACTCAGCAGCTAGCATATGACATTTCTTTGTAGACTTAAACCACTCGTTACAAATGACAAAAGGTTGCTTTAGAATCCTGTATCAACAGAAATCAAGACTGACACTGATCCATGACACTGAAAACACTGGATTTTGTTGCTCACTACCTGTCACTTGTCACTTACTATGTACAAAGGAAAAATTAATTTGTAAAATTTGTCAGTAACTTAAAGGATATATTATAAAATTGTGTATGAAGAAAAGATACCTTTGTATTTAAATACCAACAAAAATAATGATTGGCTTCTAACTAATCCCTTCGTAGTGTGCACAGGCTGTTGAGAACAAAGCTGTTATATGCCTAGTGCTTCAGCATCCCGCCTAAGCACAGACAGGTGATGCCTTCTCCAGATAAAAAGGCTTGAGAAGCTCCTACTCTCAACTCTTTACTGCAGTCTTTTAGAGGGGATAGCCCCTCCTCCCCAAGGCAGGATTGCAGGAGTTTCCGGCCTGCTTCAGTGCAAAGTCAGCCAGGTTAGCTTTGATCACCTGCAGCAGCAGCTGCGGCCAAGACACCTTATATTGCAGACACACCAACGAAGGGTTACTGTGGCTCTCTTGCAGTAATAACTTCAAGCAGTAGAGTAACACTATCTTAAAAGATTACAGCTGTTCCTAAAGCAACTGCCTACCCTACAGCAGAAAGACCTTCTCTCTTGTTTTCAGCAGTACCAGAAAAGGCAGCAACAAGGGAGGAAGCATGAATGTATACAGCCAGCTCCCCATGAATGAATTAGATTCATCTCAAATCAGAGCTGCCTGGAATCTGCCATGTGAATCAGTCCCATTTTCTTCACACGGCAAGCAGGACATAACTTGATTTCATTCAGTATTTCTGAGCATCTGGCTCCTAGAAGAATCCATGTTTTTGCCAGTAGGGTTTTTTTGCTCTTTTCAGGAAGTGTAGGTTTATCGCCTTTATTAAACTTGGTGGGTCCACAAGAACAAGGCCTACTAGGAATCACTACCATGAAGCCTCCTCTTCCCTCTTCAAAGATGTACAGTGAGACAGCAAAAGACTAATATCTGAGTTGTCACTATGTGAAATGAAGAACTGGAAGATGAGAACTCTAAGAGTCGCACTGCCTCTCTTGTTTTCAACAGTCACACAGAATCACAGACTGGCTGAGGTTGGAAGAGACCTCTGGAGATCATCTACTCCAATTCCCCCATTCAAGCAAAGTCACCTACGGCACGTTGCCCAGGATTGTGTCCAGATGGCTTTTGGAAATCTCCAAGGATGGAGACTCGACCTCTCTGGGCAACCTGTTCCAGTGCTCTGTTACCCCCACAGTAAAGAAGTTTTCTCTGAGTATTTATATAAAAAGTAATGGCTGAATTAATTTCTGTGAATGATTATGAAACAAGAGTTTCAATCTGTTTCTCCTTCTAGAGAGAGAAAGTTCTAAAGGCATCAGAATAAGGCTAACACATTGCAGAAGTCAAACAAATTCAAGGAATAGGTAGAAAGATTTTCTTCAAAAAATGAATAACCTAAAGAAAAAAGTACAAAGTACCAGTACAATTAAGTGATTCAGATTACATTAAAAAAAAAAAAACTTCAATGGTAAATATCACATGGAAGAAAGATAGGAAGTATAATAAGAGGTTACTCCAACTGCATCACAATTTCCTCAGTAATCCAAGAAAAAGAAGTAACAACAAAAAAGAAAACATGTAACTGGATATTAAGGAACACCACAAGCATATAGTGACAAAATCAGAAAGGCTGAAGTGCAGAGGACATTAATAAGGTAGCAAGAACACACTTAACACCAAAAGATAGAGTTCTATTATTAAACGGGAAACAAAGCATATACGAAAGAGAACGTAGAGAAGTCTGAAATCTGAATGCCTGCTTTGTTTCCCCCTTCAAAAGCAGAAGAAAAAAAGGATTATTATTTAAATACAACAACAGGAATATATACAGTAATAGGAAACACCAGGTTAAAGAATATTTTAGTAAGACAGCTGTATTACACTTGGGAGGGCTTGAAGACATTCCCTCAACAGTGCTAAGGTAAACAAGTTGAAGTATTTTCCGAACCTGCAAGAACTGAAGAAAGATAATTCTAGTACACATCTTTTGAAAAACGAAAAAAGAAAATGGCCCATGGATTTACAGAATACTCAAGAAATAATCCTTATCACCACAAAGTTTCGCTTTTTAGGATCAGATAAGCCATAATCATAACACTGGGTCTGCTTCTTAAGAACAGATCACACTGATTCTGCTTTAATGGACTATAATTTCACTGTCTAATAAAACAACTGATATTGTTAGAAAGCGGGAAAGCAGACCTTGACTGCAGTCAGGCCAGGAAGTACGCCCTCAGTGTAAGCCATCCCAGCCTCCGGGAAGGATGGCATCCAACAGGCTGCTCTGGCTGCAACATTATGATGCGCAAAGTTAGAGGCCTGCTTTGGTGCTAAGGGCAGTTTGAGCATTGGCAGAAACTGTGATCAATCTGCTGGCAGCAGAGGGGAGTCAGTTTGGATGTCAGCATGGAGTAAGCAGTACATTCATTACTTGTCCAATGCCACTGCTTTGCAAAAGCTGGGGCCTGTATTTCTGAACATCCTGCCCACGCATGTGTGTGAAACACTCAGCTTTTTCTCAACTCCCTCCCCAACCCCCTCCTAGTTCCTTCATTTATTTTGGGGGCTGGGTCATTGCCTTTAAATACTTCCCGATTCCAGAGCTGCAGATAACACACTGCCAGCTGTGACATGAACTTTTATGCAGTGCCTCTGTTCTTCCTCTATCACTTGCTCTGCAGAGGTCACGAATACCCCTTGCCTGCTTAACAGTGCGCTGAATGGGGCAGGCTCAATCAACATCAGAGCACTGAGACCAGAAAAAGCTACTATAAAAGGCGTGCTATTACTTTCACCCTTCTAAACTTTGTGGTCTAGTAAGGTGACAACTGAGTATCTGTTTGAATTGGAAAGCTTCCCTTCCAAAATGGCCAGCTACCATGGTGACCCTTGGGAAGAATCACCCCATTGGCTTTAAGTCTGCTATTCATTTTGGGCAAGAAGTTCTGCACAGGAGACCAGAGTGAAAGAACTCAAAGCATTTCCCTAGAAAATAAGAAACAGGTACTCTAGAGTATAGGTAGAGAAAGTTTGAGCACATAAAACTTGATCCTGCAAAACTTCATGCACAGTATTCCTCCCTAAATCAGTGCAATTTCCACCCATAGGTCAATTGCACACAATTTGATATTATCAGACCTACCAGCTGGCATATGGCTGCCAGCCCTATTACACCTGTCTGCCGAATTCTTACACATCTGGCTAACCTGCTGGAAGGCTATAAGCATTTGCCTGCAATTTCTGCCTTTGGCTGATAGAGACATGCTGAGTAAACAGCTGAGGGTATTCTCTTGCTGCTCCCTATGCTGGATCAAGGCCAAGAAGGATTAGCCAAGACCCCCAGCTTACTCGCAACATCTCCACTCAGTTACAACTCCAGATAAGCTCAAGCACCCAGCTACAGGCTACCGTCCATGCATGACAAATTTGTTGAGCTTCAAGTCCTCTCTTAAACTGCTCAGAGCATAGTGTACGACCCAAACACCCATATTTTACAGTCTTGCAGATAATTTGCTTAGACTCCAAACTGGAAGTTACAGGAAATACTTTCTTTTGAAAAGTCATAAAAAAAACCCAACTAGCTCTAATCATCTCACAGAAATGTTTATAAAATGAGGATACTTTCCAGATAAAAAGAATTTCATCAATAGAAGGAAGATATTTGAAAATCTGGCTAACAAAGAGATGCTCCACAAAAAACAAAATAGTAAAACCTGCAGCTGTGAAGCCATACTACCAAGAGTAGGGTTAGAGAACTTTAATGCTACCTGACCAAATTGCTTCTACTTGCTGGTCTTCCGGAGGAAGAAAACAGATACTGGACAACAGGGATGACAGTATTTGATTCCATACTGATGGCAGCTATTTGGTGGAAGAACTGATAACAGTATTCTTTTCGTAATTAAAACAAGACCAAGCAAACCAGTTACGGTACAACCTCTGGCTAATCACTTCTTATTTCTAACCCAAAATTTAAAGGATCCAAGCATCAAAAAGACTGAAATTCTACCATGTGTAGGACGCAATTTGGATTCACTATTTTACTGTTACCACTTATGAAGTAATTCCATATAGTACTTTTTCAGTTCAGAAAAGGTTATCTTAGATGTTGCTTTCTGTGTGCCTAGATCCCCAAATTTTATTTTATCAGTTTTGTAAGTAGGGACTGCTCCCCTGCTAAAACCCCCATTGCCTTTTATAATAATAATTATTATTATTATTATATTATTTATATAATTATATTATAATTATATAATAATTATAATAATAATAAACCAATTAAGTTTACAAGCTAATTTATTGACAATTAATATGCAGGCAGGTCAGGAGATGTAGACTATAAGCCAATGTCATCATGCCAAGATACAATGCTGCAGTGTGTACCCAAAGCAGCAAAATAGTCAATAGTCAAATAGAAGACTCCAGTAGGCCACGGTCAGGTTTTAAGATGCCAGGACTTGGAATCAGTTCCAGAAAGCGGTGGCAGGGGGGAAACAGATGGGGTCCTGGCAGCAAAACAGTTTGAGCTTCCAGAAGTTAGCATCAAGGCTTCTGCTCCAATAGGCTGATGCGCCCCAACACTGCACAGCTATTAATACAGCTGAATGAATCTACACCTGACCCCCCCTATGAAAGCACATTTGAAAGCACTAAATCCCACTGGTATTACCAGGGGTGGCATACAAAGTGTAGCTGAAAAGTACTAAAGTTAGCTTGGGACCAAAAAGCATTGGATACTGGAGACATCTTAGTGGACTCAAAGCATTACATGTAAAAAATGCTGGAGAGCTTTTTGCAAGAACTTTAGGGGTAGAAGTAGTTTTGCTAAGGAGAGTTGCAGAATACATTTTCCAAGATTTGATCAGTGCTAAGACATTTTATGTAAACATCCTCTGTAATAATAGCACAAAACAAATTTAACACTCTCTTTTCAGATGCACTCAAGAATAGTTTATTTAAATACAAATACTACTTTGCCCACTGCTCAGGTTCATACCACTGTTTAAGTAGCACTTTTAATTTCTTCTCAGTGACATTTTAAAGGATTTGGATCAAATTATTTTTTCAGAAGACAGAAAAGTTGAGTAAAAAGACTTACACAACTTTCACATATTTTTCACTTCTCAGTTAACTATCAATATTAATATTCAGCAAACATTTGTCTTTAAGAAGCTGTTGACACACTACTCGAAACAGACCTATGTTATTTTTATGGTATTAAGAACATCTGATCTTAAGCCAGAAAGCTATGCACATACACACTACAATGGTTTTGTTATTCCATGTTCCATGTATTATCTTCATCATCCTTGCTTCATTTTCTCTGTTCGTTACCAGGACAAAAAAAAAAAAAAATCTTGAATTCATCTTGAACTCTCCGAAGCAGATTCCAAAGTAAGCAGCAGTCTGCTCAGCATAAGAGGACTATGAATGAGAGCAGGAGATCTTCCTCGCTGAATTTTATTCAAAGTAAGACTTAGAAGACACCTAAACTGTACCTGCAGAGGCAAAGGAAGAGAGGGACACTGCTTATGACTGTCTCTTCTCCAGACTACCAAAAGTTAGTACTACCAGGAAGAAAAAAAGGCCTGAAGACTTCTCAAGAGGTATTGTACAATCTTCTTCAAGTACCGTCTGACAGAGAAAGCTAGGAAGTGTTTTACTCTTTCCGTCAAACTACATTCTTCTCCTTGCCATTTTACATGAATAAATAAATAAATAAAAATCTATATTTCCCTGTTTTCTTACATAATTACCTTACATCTTTCTTACATAATTATATTACATCTTTCTTACATAATTATCCAGAAAGGCGGGATGCATCAGATTTTTCACAACCACTTGAATTTGTCAATGCATCATGATCAAGCAAATATGAAACTATAATCTTATGTTATATAACAATTTTAAATGTTAAATTAAAAAGTTCTATCAAGCTATAAACTCTTGCAGCATATATCTGCTTTTACCAAAGCGTTAATTCAAGTTTTTGAACAAATGCAAACTATGAGTGAAGAAAATCATATTAAACTTGTAATCAATAGCAATAAACAGGAAAGAAAAACAACAGAAAAGGTCACTTCTGGTTCATTACTAAAGTCTCCAATATTCTGTATTAAATGTTTCATCAAGTCCCTAAATGGGACTCAAAAATGTTCAAGTCCTCATTGCAAACACAGTTTAAATGAGTGGGCTTAAAAATGACCATACTTTCTTGGCAAAATGACAGTCAAATGATGGTTATGAAGCAGACTGTTAGTAAAAATCTTTATTGTTTGGATGAGAATTTTGTACGAGTCACACCAGAACAAGGCTAATGGTTACAACAAAGCTTCTTCCTTTCCACCCTTAAATTCCAGTGAGATTTAGCAACATAGGGAGGAAATCAACCTCTGCACATAGTGATCTCATACAAGACTTATAAAAATAATCCACCTTATTTTCAGTTTATTATCCTGGGCCCTGTATAAACTATGAATATTTGAGATTGAACACAGATGACTGACACAAATAATTCCACTCTGTATTGAGTATTTTTGCCCTATTTCTCTCCAGAATGAGCAAGCTGTATGCCACCTTTGCTTTTTTCAGTGCTATAAAATAGACCAAGCAAAAAAAGGCAAGCAGGAGGTGCAACGCAGGAAAAGGTTATCTGTAAAGGCTGAGGAATCTCCACCCTTAGAGGTTTTCAAGATAGCTCAGCTAGACAAAGCCATGGTTGACCTGAGCTACTGCTCGTGATGGTCCCACTTCAAGCAGAAATTTGGGCTAGATAACTTTCAGAGGTCCCTGTTAATCAACATTTCTATGATAGTATGAACTGTTTCCAAAGAACACATTTGCACCATCTTCCCCAATAAACTTCGTCATCACATTCATTTTGTTCGATGTCCTACCCCCCTCCATACCAAAAGCCATTACATCCCTTCAATCCTGCATGAAGCAAACCCTTAAAGCAAAGTTCCCTATGTGTCTAGAGATTACCTAGTGTAACAGGATACCATCAAATCTTTTGTACTACATTTCCTAGTACAATGGGGTCCTGCTTCTGAATGTAGCATCTGGCCTGGCATTTTTGCTCCTAAATATAAAATTATTATTAATAGGAGAGAAACAGTAAGCATGAAGAAGTTTCACTATAGAGCTTTTTCAATAAAAAGAGAAGGAAAGTCAACTTAGAAACAGCGGAGACAGTGGCAGGATTATGTCAGAAAAGAGGCTCAAATCTGTTCTTCCATTGAACAGCTGCTGAAAACTTCTTCCCAAACACACGCTGGAAAAGGGTTTCCCAAAAGGCTAAGCACTGAATATCTATTTCAGAACTATCTCAAGGTTAGAAGGGACAGGCCAGCTGAAATAGAGGAAAGGATGGGACTCTGCCTGAAAGAAACAAAAGCAATTGGTTCCCATTACCGTTAGCCCAGGAAAAAACAGCCTCTCCTTTTCTCAGCACAGAAAGGAAACAGACTGGGGGAAGTAGGTGTGAAGAGCCACCTCTCCCATGACCAGAAGAAAATGCTTCATGGTAACCATACATTTTATGTCATATTAAATTAACATGGTATCTGCAAAAGTTCTCTTCCTTGAAAGAAAGGAAAAAATAAAACAGAACTCATGAGAAAGAGCATATATATACACAAATCTGTTGCATTAAAACCAAAGAAATAAACAAAACAACTGCCTGCTTAAATATAGAAATTAATTTTGGTTAGGAATACTATTTTGGGCTCCAAATCTGAACATAGCTTTGCACGCAAGGTATAATATACCTGACTTTGTCTTCCAAGCTATTGATGCTTTACTTGGTTCTGTGTGTATTTAGAAAACATATTAATTAGATTTTTAAGTTTCCTTTTATTACTATGTTACAAAAAGACAGCTTGTCAGCACAGCACTAGGCCTTCACAGTTGTGGATTTCACTATCACCTCTGAAAGCGTACCCTGTTTCATTCCCTTCTCAGCAGGGTTTTATTATAGGGCTGTAGTCAAGTTCTGAGATTACATTTAATATTAAAAATAAAGTATTTATAAATCTGTATTAAGTATTAAATGTTTAATAAGTATTTTAACAAATAGGCATTTGTTACAGATCTTAGTACAGCACAGTTAGTCAAAATACTATCCATACCACCTTCTATTGGAGCGCTTAACTGCCATATATAATACACACTATTCATGCCTGCAACTTATTAAATAACAGACATTATTTATTTATTCACCCCCTATAAACAATTTATAAATGTACTCTTGCTATAAAGCATGAGGGGGCTGGCATTACTGAAACCTTTATTTACACAAGAAAATATTCTGTAATATTTTCACTGTTGTATTAAGAACTAAACCTGCTTTATAAAGAACTTAACAGTAATACACATTTTGTGACATAAAATACAACTACATAGTATAGGCCTATCATTTATTGCAAAATCCAGTAATATGCAATGGATTTCCCAAAAATTAATGTGAAACGGTGAGATTCCCCTGTAAATGAAACTAGAATCATGTTTACGTAACACAAAAGAAGCATTTTATCCCTGTGCCATTCAAGTATTAGATAAATCTAGACTTTGACTTTGGGCGTTTTAACTACATGATTTTGTGAGCAAATGAGGTGTTACCCAAGCAGGCTCTGCCTTGGAACTCTATCACCAATGAACTGAAGACAAATTTTAATACTGACTTCTTAGCAGCAGCTAGGCCATATGCTAAATTCTTCTGCAGATCCTACTCCCTAACTCTGTGATCTGTACACACTATTTCAGGTACATAGCTAAGATGACAGGTTGCCACCCATATGTTATTTATGAAACTCATATACATCTTCATTGCCTCAACATTGAACTATGATCAGCTTTTGTTTTTTCCCCACTCTTTGAGAATCAGTCTTTACTGCGTCCTTCCGTAACTTGCAGTTCGTAGAACTGCACACTCAAAATAATCTCCAGAGCCAGAAGCTCTCCATGCCATGGTGCTCCCATACAGATAAACTGGATGCTGAAAAGCCTGCACAACTATTTTCATATTTCTCTGTTCACAGAGAGATTGAAGAGTCTTAGAAGTACTCTATTTAATGAGATCTTCTTGGCCAAGACTACGTCAAATCTCTTTCCTGCTCAACAGGTAATGAAAATTTTAGGAAAATCATGTATTTCATTATTCCCTCATTTGTGAAGGAAAAAAAAAAGTCTTCAAACGTAGACTTTGGAAATAGTACTGTATGTTAACTCAATGTCAATATTCATGTTTTCAGAGTAGTTAGCATTCTACAAATCTTTAGTATTAAAATCAGTTATCAGTTTTACTGTTTATAAGGCATGAGACTCGTGGCACCGTACAGGCTTGCCTTTATTATAAATGTTATTCTTCACATTTAGGAACAACATTATATTTAAAGTGAATGTTTATAATGCAGCAAAATGTAAGAAAAGTTATTAAATGGCAAGCCACAAGAAACAAAACTTTCCTAAATAAGTTTTCAAATCTGCCGTTTGTACCTCCCCTCCCTGGGATATTTCTCCCACTCATTCACTAATGAGCGGGAGTAAACAACCATAGCTTTGTAACAGTGCTTAAACGTCTGACATTTTTTGATTAAATTCAAAATTTTCTTTACAGAAAACATGCTTTTTAAATAACATCAGGAGACCTAAGCTCTACTTGTAAACAAAATTTAAGGAATGTTTTTGGACAGGATTTAATATGCTAGTCAAATTTCTGTTTTACTCTGCCCTAAACATCAAACTAGTCTGATGAATGAACTGATGATGCAGATGTTAAGAGGTCAGAAATAGCTTATAAGGCGTAGTTAATTTCCAGCATATTACCAACATACCAAACTTCATCTTGCAAAGTCCACAGACATGAATAAGGTTTTTTCCAGGCATAAGTCTTTAAAAAGTTGGTATAATAATAATGCATACTGAAATAAAATGCATGTCCGTTCAAACTAGAGTTTATGAACTTTCTCCGTCATAAAACAGTAATTCTCATAATCCACTGGTCCAAGAGCTACTTTCTTAACAACAAAACTAAACCTATTGTTAAGTAAACTTCAAACTTCAAACTCAAGAAGCAATAGCACTATGTGTATCACATGCAGGAACATTTGCAGTAGAAAACTGTGTAAGAGTAGTCTCAGATATCTTTGTAGACTTAAAAAACTGCAGAAAATTGGAGCCAATCTTGCCTATCTTTGAAAGCATGTTCTGTCAGAGAAAAACAACAAACTATAAGACCAAACGGAAAAAAAACCCCAGATCTCAGAAAGAACACAGTATGGCTTCTTCACTCCTAGTTCCCAGCAACCTGGCTTCATTCAGGAAAAAGATACCGCACCAGAGGAAAATAAAGTACAAAAACAAAGGCTCACAGTATAAAATTAATTCATACAGCTCAAAATTACTCATCTATTTTAAGTCAATTAGAAACTATAAATCACAGCCAAGGCTGCTCTTTGTACATGTGACAAATTCCTGTCCTAAATAATAAAATATCCTTTTCAGATCTAAATTATGCCTTCTGTATGCCATCTCACATAACGCAAAAGCAGGAACAGTGGAAAAAAGAGCTGTTGCTCATATGAAGTTTGCAGGAAAGTTGACAAAGGCACTACGTAATTAGAATAAGAGAGAAAAGGAAGTCTAAATTTCATAAATGAAGACAGACTGACTACCAGACTTAGTTAAAAAAAATTACTTTATAAGATATATGAGGGAATGATAAAACACAACAAACGTAAAAAAAGATGCACATGCCCTTTAAGGTAAAAGAAAAAGGAACATACACAAGCTGGAGTACAAGCACTGAGCCAGAACCAAAGGATGACACACAACATTCTGTGGCATTTAAGACGCTATGGTCAAGAAAGACAGATTATGTGAGATACGGAAGGAGGTACCAGATGGAGTTCAAAGAGTAAATACTGCGGTTACAGTAGCAGGAAAGAATACTACACTAGTGCTGTGACAATGCTGAGGTGCAAAGCACAAGTCTGTCAGGCCAAAAGTCAAAAGCTGCAGCATTTTAGGAGCTAAACTCTGAAACAGTAATGCAGAGGAATAGATGGATTTTAAATACACTGCAAAGAAAGAAGTGTCCCTGTGACAACAGTCTTTTTGAAATTTCCTGATTCTAAAACTAATTCAAAGAAGATAGGATAGACATTGGCTGCATCTGCTATAGTGTTACAGTTCAAAGGAGCTGTGCTGTTTTGAAGCAAGTCCCCCAAGCATTCCCACTAACCACACGTTGCTTTAGGTTGCAGAGCAGTTTTGGTGGAGGAATTGCATTCTACTTAGAGGAAACTAAATGTGAAACAGTGTTCTCAGCATTGGAGAATGCACTCCACCCTTAATGGGACATAAGGGTCTGAACCTCAGGTAGCTTCAAACTTTATATACACTAAGAACATTCAGTTTAAGGGATCAGCCAAAAATCTAGTCTAAAGTAAATACTCTGAATGCAGCCAGGTTATGCAGCTATCTGGTCCATTGAAGAATGGTCAGGTAAAGAACATTGACTAGCTTTGAAGACTAGTAAGAGAAAAGTCCTCAACTGCAAAATGACAACCGTATACAGGGAAAAAGGTGCATGTATTGGAAAAATAACTAAAAAAGAAAACTTGAGGTAAAGATCTATCAAGTCCAAAGTGAAACTCGGACAACTCTAGCAAGATCAGCATGGTTAAAAGCTATTCGGTTTTTTGTAATGGGTTCTCTTTGTAGCACTTTTGACCTAAGTAAGAATGTTCTTGCTTTTAGAAGACGGCTAGTCAATGGTTCTTCACTGCTACCTCTTCAAGAGAGCATAAGGCTTCCTGGACTGCAACCTAAACCCAAGGGACTCAGCTGTCTTCCAACCTAAAGAAAGTGACAGAGGGTCAAGACCCCAAATGAAATGCCCTTTAAAACAGTATAAGGGACACCGAAAGGTAGTTAAGCTTGTGATTGCATCAATCAAGAATTGTAACAGATGAAGAGATGCATGTGGAAACAAATTAGTCTCTGCACTGTTCTCTGTTAGGCTATGCAGTTTCTTTTTATCCCTAGAAATGTGGAAATGAAAAAAAAAAAAAAAAAGAACAGCTAGAGACAAGTAAGTCTCACTAAGATGAAAGTAAAAGAAGTCTGACAACAAGTTTTACATGTGACCTCACGGAGTCTATCTTTAGCAAATATTTCTAATGAGAACCCTGCAATTTCCCCAACTCTTTCTGTACATGCAATAGCCACAAACCAGAAAAAACATCTTTCATAAAAGATGCTTTTAAGTAGCTGGTCACTGTCTGATGATGTCACTGATCGGGACTGCGTTTAAGCTCCATGGGAGTAGTATGTCTTGATGGTAAGCAGTCTCACTAGACCTCTGAGCTGTTGCCTTCTACTAGGCCTTTTACTAAGGCCTCCTAAGAATCACAATACCTATTTCCAGTAACCATATCTGCTATGGCCAACAATGAAAAAACAAGGATCTCTTCCTAAACCCCATACCCTACAATCCCCACCTCCATATATAAGGGTGGTAAAGACCCTGTTGGTGCACAGAAAGATGATCCTGGCTGTTATCATCAGGATCACATATTGCCTGTAATGTGGTTTTGAAGGAGGGGTAAAAGCCCCATGCTTGTCAACTGCTGCATGGTACAGCCCAGCTGCTATTTCCTCCTCTGCACACGCAGACGTATGAGAGGCACCTTATCTCCAGTCATGTTGTCTTATCTATAGCAAATGCTACAGATGGGCAACTCCCACCTGCCTCTCACCCTGGCTTTCTAAAGCACCCTAACAGTGGCATGGGTGGAGGTTGCTCACAGTAGAACACTTAGCGTACAGCCAATTCACTTCCAGACTGCATCCCCCAAATCCAAGCACTTGTGATCTGTTTATTTATCATTATGTCCTGCCCAGATACACGGTTTTGAGACCAGGTTCCACGAAAAGAGAACAAGGGACATTCAGAGGCTAACTCCCATTCCATCTTAACTCCAGGCCTGCGGCAGACATTAGGGGCAGGCTTCATGAGCACTGGGTGTAGGCACGCTTACAGTATAGGGATGCTTACAACAGCTTTTTTGCAGAAAGGGGGATTTCGTGGCATGCATTCACATTAAGCACTCTTCAGAACTTTCTCATGATACTCTTGTTGTACTGCCTCTCTCCTTTTTATTTAAGCACTGCTGTGCTAAGTTCTCCAAAAATCATGGGACCTGTTCTTCATCTCCTCCTGGCCCTGGCCCACTGAGCTTTCTCCTGGTGCTTTGGATGGCTTCATGGTCATACTTCCTGGCAGCCAAGGGGCTTATCCCCAGTCCCTTGTTTGCTCACAGGTGCAAGAAAAACACCAGGCAGCATCTACCAGGTTCTTAGATGCCTTTGTTGAGGAAGAAGGGGGAAGAGAGATTTTCCTCACAGTTTCCCTACAGTTTCATTATTTTCAAACAATGCCCTCACCCTTGTCCTTTGCTTGCATCTGGTTCCTCAGTCCCACACTCCCCGTTCTCTCACCATTTACCAGTCTGGAAAGGGATTTTGTTTCCAGATTAGTCTCCCCCTACCTTTACTAGAGGAATCAGTGGAGAAACTATCAGTATAAATATAAATACATAAAACGGTAGGACAATTATGTTGTGAATTTTTTTCCAGGGCTTTCCTCCTAGCTGGAATGAGAGTAAAGATATGTCCCCATTATCTTAAGAAAAAAGTATTTTGCCTGTTTTGATGAAAAAAAAATACTAGTTCCAGAGAGAGTTTTTTCTAGGTACTCTGTGAGCATAGCCTAGCCAATATTCTGAATTAACTGCTAGAGTACCTATAACATTACAGTTTAAGGAAGAAACTAGCTGATAAGTAAAAAGCGTTAGCCCTTTTAGTGAGAGAGGAAGAGCTCCAAACGAATGCTTTTCTTGAGAGTGTGTACATTGGATTGAAAAGTGTAAACCCAATACCAGGCTTTTAGAATTACGATATTAAAACAGCTAGAATCCCAGACTTGTTTCAGTCCCTGGGGAATACAAATTTCTGCCTCTTAGACACTGAGGAGCAGAAAGCTGCAGAAACGCCTATTTTTATGAAACCTGCTGTTTTCTTCATGTGTTCCTTGTCCTTGTTTCTATAGTAGTTTTGAGGTAGTCCAAATAAAAATACGATCATCTTATCATCCTTCTCTCTGACTCACCAGTTTCACAGATTACTTAAACTATGCTGCAAATCTAGTTCAAAAATCAGAAGATAAGAGATTTAGTTGATTTTGCCCCTCCAAAACGTTGTTTCACTATAAGAAACTAAAGGAAGAAAGACGAAAGCCGCAGAAAGGTAAACTGATGCATGCCACATCATAGCTTTTAGACAAGTTGGATGTTTTCTTATGACTACTCGGGAATGCTATTTCTGTCAACACACAGGCTACAAGCATTCTTCAGGAAACTGAAGCTTACATTGCATTTGTTTAATTCTCTATACAACACTTAAAAATTAACATAGGAAAAAATCAATGCTGTCAGCTCTTCATTTCATTGGTAGGACCAATTACTAAAGTAAGAGAAGACCATCTCCTCAGTACCCCTCTATTTCAATAAATTTGTTTATTCACTTTAAAAAAGAAAAAGCCATTGCTTCTTCATAAAAATCTCACATCAAATTCAAGAGGCAGGCAACATTTGCTACTATTTTGTGAGTTTGATCACACCCGTACAGCAGGAATTTCATTAACCCACAGAAATGTTAGCGTATTTTCAAATTTGCTGAAATTAAAATACTTGAGATCACAAGACTTTGTTCTATGTTCCCCTTACACAACATTATTGAAATACTTATAAGGAAATGCAGAAATAAAGGTTGGTTAAAGCCTGATATTTCTCACAATTCATCTCAGAGCAGAATGACCTTTCCTGCTGTTAGAAAACTGATGAGTTTTTTCACTCGAAAGGCTAGAAAAGCACTTTCTTCAAAAAAAAAAAATACTAGAATGTGTAACCACTTCTAATTTTGAGATGCCTCAACTATTCCCTAAAAGTGTTGAGAGACAATATTTATGTGATTTTTGTCTTTGAAAGTTATTAATTTCCCTAAGGTGTGCTATGTCTCCATTGTGTAATTTTGGGGGGGTTGTTTAATAGTAACAATATATATCAAATGCCTAAACAACCTAAAATATAGATATGAATTTGAACATCTTTTAACAATTAGAAATGCAATAGCTCATGGAATATGCATGATATCATCTTGAAATGGATATTGCCATCCTGAAATCAAGATAATATAAAACAGTTCCTGTCCTGATGTTAGCTTTTGTGATTTCAATGCCAGATTTAATCCTTTAATATACTACCTTAAACTAAGTAACAGGTTCCCCTAATCCTTCTATTCCAAGTATTTGTGTGTTATTTCAAAAACAAAAAAAACAAAAAAACAACAAAAAAAACGCTTTTCAGACCCAAATGACAGCTCTTTTGGCTGTTGCTCTTCTTTTATGTGCATTCTCTCACATCTGGAGATAACAAAGGAAGATTAGTCCTCCAAAGCGCTTTTTACATTTCATGCATAAAAACCGTTCTATGTGTAGATGCTAAGTTTACAACACCATGACTGAATTTCAAGTACAGAAAGCTGATTCCACTGGGTACTTTACTTTGGCAAAGCTCAGTACAGCTTTGGCCTGCACTGTACCAAAATGGTGATCATCTCCCAGTTGTTCTACACAGGCTAACGCGTTAAATTGATGCTTGTATGTGACTGTGCCTTTTATACAAATAAATACATACGTCCACAAACACATAAACAAAACTTCACCTATATATCTCACTAGGAGTTCTGCTGATTTTCCTAATGGCCACGTTGCTACCGTGCTCTCTGTGCTGTGCAGGAAAGCAGAGCTTCATTCCTGCTCTAGTTATTTCACTCCCCAGGGCTTCTATGAATATAACAAATGAAATCACATGGACTGTGATCTTGTCAGATCTCATAAGCACAGCAAGATTTGGCCTGGTCAGCACTAGGTTAGGAGATCTCTAATATACAGTTGAAACAAGTCTATGAAACACACATACTTTTTGTACACTGAGTTGAAGTCACTAAATACAACTTCTATGTAACATCTTCCTTTCCTCCAAATGTTTTATCGTATTGCTTTTCACATTCAAGAAGGACCAACAAACTAGGAGTACAAATGGCAAAGAATAAGGAGTGAGCTGCTCAGTTTATTTTTTGTGTCTATAACTCATACAGTAATTCAAAAGAACTTGCAAAGGAAATGCATTCTGCAAACTCAAACCACCTTATTACAATTGGATTTGCAAAGAAAAATAGTCAAAAAATTCCCAACTAAGATGCCAACAGCATAATTATATTATCCTGCTACAAAGCATTTAAAAGTTATCAAATTTTGACTGTCTTTTCCGTAAGTGTTAAGAAGCCCAAGATTAGCATTAAGTTAATCTGGCACTCCCACTGAGAAACCCCAACATAGACCAGACAACAGACATAAAGTTCTACTGTGCTTGCTGTAGGGCTTCTCAGCAGTATCAGTCACCTTGAAGCAGAGACTGACAATGCAAAACAAAAACAGCTCACCTAAAATTACTGTTGGAAAGTGGAATATAGAAACTCTCAATAAAAATGCACAAAAACCAGTTGACATCTAGGGATAAAACATGGAATTTTTGTCATTAAAAGGACCCTAAGTTTACAGCAGTAGAATGGCAAATTTCCAAAAAGGTTACAGTTGTGAAGAAAAAAATCTCCACAGTGCTTAAAAAAAAAAAAAATACAGAAATAAACATTTTAACAAGTGCTTTGAGAAAACTAGAGCACATATATTACATTGGATCCTCAAAGCTAAATAAAGATTTATGTCTAAATAGGGAGTGGTGGCTACTCAATCTCAGGGAGGAGTACTGATGTTCAGATAAAATAAATAAAAATATCCCACTATTTTAGATGCCAGATTTATAAGGATTCAGCTTTGCAAATGACTACTGGAAGGTTCAAGTTCCCTGAAGGAATAGTTAGGTGGTGAAGAGCTGCTGTAACGGGTAGTGTAGAGCTGCTGTAGACTTGCCAATACATACTTGTATCCAGCTGGTCCCAATTAATAGGATATATCCTGGTGGTTGTTGGCAGCCTTCAAGCTGCTCTAACTTACGCCACAGCCCAGACTAGCAACCAGAGGACTCAAGAAAAGGTTCTGCAGAGATGACACAAAGTCACCTCCCAACCTGCAGCATTACATCAGATAACGAAATGGATTTGGATAAGATCAATATAGTATATTATCCTATATACCTAAAACAGCTTAGAGGGGATAATGAAAATAGGGTAGTATGGACAAATTATACCTAACAGCAAATGCCATTTAATTCTCAGTTAAGCTGAGCATAATTTCCTCTCTCTTCCCCCCAGCCCCTTCAGAGAGATCTCTGGATTATCTGCTGGCATCACTACATTTCAATGAGACAAATTAACTTAAGTATAACCAACAGTAAGCTTAAAAATAATGTTCTCAAAGAAATTTGGAGACATCATTTGCTTAATGAAGATATTGTTCCAATGATCTGAACAGAATTACAATTCTTAAACAGACTATTATTTTTAATGCACACAAATGGCCTCACTAAAGCAGAAAGATACCCTTTGAACTTTAATCTGAAGCTTTGTTAGAAAAAGAAACAGAACTGATGATAATAAGATCTGTAAAGTTATGGTTAAACAGGTTTAAATGGTTCTTAAATGGAAAAGGTGAACATGAAGTATTTTTAGTATTTCATTTCTAAGTAACATTCACATAAATTTCATGGAAAGGTAAGTTTATTTAGAAACTTGAAAATGCTGTGCATACAAGATGTGCTGGCAAGTTCAATATTTGGAATATTAAACAACTACATCAGACTATAAGCCGGGGGTCAATAAAACAGTAACACTGGTACTGTTACTGCTCGAAAGATACTTGGGGAAAAAAAAGGAACAAAGAGAACGTCAAAGAATTTTTATTTCATAACAAGAGTTCCCATTTTATGGTCTTCGGCTCCTTTTAATTTATTTACTTCTAACTGGAGTATGTGAGGTTTTCTAGCAAAATATCAATTACAGAGATTTTTTAACACCAAATAACTATGTCTTAAAAATAAAGAGGAAGATTCAGTGAAAACATAGTTCTAGCAACATTAGCCAGAGAATGGAGAAATGAGGCTAATTCAAATACTTTAGACCAGGACCCAAACTTCCCCAAAATTCTGAAGTATTCAGATCCCTGGGAATAAGTACAAGCAATTTGGCAAGCATGGTCATGAATATATTAACTAACAAGAGCCATTTCTTTCCCCAGTTAATATATATCAGGGGAAAAACATGTAAAGAGACTAAAATATCTAACTATCCCAGGCTAAAAATATCAAGAACTCCCTCAGCTGGAAGTTGTTAACAGAGCTCCGATAGAAATAAGGAACCAGGACAGCATAAATTCTTTCTTTTCTCTGCAGAAAATGAACTACATTTGGGAGGAAAGTATTCAAAACATAATAAAAGAGGTGACTCACCCCTATCAACATACTGTACACACTGGAACCAGGGGTGGGGGGACAAGGACAGAAACCCAACAATGCAGTCATGATGGGAGGAGAAAAACTGTTTCCCCTCTCTGTACGCCACCGAAACACACTGTGTGTGCCCACCATGTAAATCTGAAACAGTTAGCACAATGGTTTTGCAATACACACAGTACTCTTGCCCTGGAGTATGACCTGCGGCATTTGAAGGTCTTCAGAGAAAGGTAAATGATCAAACTGAGTAAATGATTGCTCCTTTTCTGCTCTGGACCCTTCTGCCAAGCTTAACTTTTCCCCTCAAATGGGATGCTCCTCTGGAAGGCTGCTATCACAGCTACTAGAGGGATTGAAAGGCTATAAATATTTTCTTCCACTGGTTCTGATCCAAAAATCAATCTCCTACCCAACAAGATTCCCAGATCTGGACTGTATGAATTATTTCTTACCTATTTTTCAAACTTAGCATGATGCAGTCAAATGAGCAATTCCAAAATTAGATCAGCCAGCTTTGCTTTGGTCTGCAGGCACACACATGGCACATCATTCAGTTTGTTTCATTTTTGTGAGCAGGCAGGGTACGGAAATACAAGCAGAATCTACGTATATTTACCTGCCTTCTGCGCTCCGAAAAATAAAGGACAGCAAAACGGGGTCATGTCAATGGCTGCAACTACAAAATAAACACAGTGACCACAGTGTTTCAGGACAATTAACCCAGGTGTAAACTGGGTTACTGGTTAAATCCAAGTAAACTAGGATTCAAAAATACTGCATTACTTCATTTTGAAAAGAAAATTCTTGCAATGCTAAATAAACTGCAAAAATAAACAATTTTGCTAAAGCACAAAAAAACTATGCTTTATCATCTTTTTTATCTCCTATTTGAAACATGTATACTATATTGGGTCATACTGCATTAGAGTGACACTCAAATAGGCTTGAATTTCTTAGAACCGACTCACGTATTTCCTTCCATTCTGCATCTGACAGAAGTGGAAAACGTTCATGTATACTAATGGCCTCTCTTACTTGAAACATTTCATAATTCACAGAGATACTACTACAATTCTACTGAACTCTTGTAGATGCTGTAGTTAAACATTACTCACTCATATGAATGCCCACGAGACAGTGGAAATTTACTTAACTTTATGAACAACTAAGTGGCATCACAAAAAATTTTAAAGGATAATTCTGCCACTAGAAAACAGTCATACACCAAACAGGCAGTAACATTCTTGGATTCTAAATAACAAATGTTACATATAAAAGATCACTGATGGGTTGGAAAATGACTGTTTACTGAATCTGAAACTCTGAAGGTAAAGAAAAAGGTAAAGGTAAAGAAAAGGTAAAAAAGGTAAAGAAAAAAAAATCTAGACTCCTATGTAACAATACCTAGACAACTTTATTGGAGAAATGCCTCGGAACGATATGGGTTAAATCAAGTCACTGAACGTTATGATCTTGTCTACCAATTTATAGAGCCCTTTTCTAGCTCTTATGTTTTGGACAAAAAAATCCAAACAGAATAAATGCTAGGAAACTCTCTGAGCTAAACAGCAGGTTGAGGGAAAAGGAAGTGGCAAGCCTGGTCCAAGAAGCATCTCCAAGTAGCCAGACACATCATAAATTAGTGTGGAGTCCAAGCCATATTTATCTTATAGTGTTTACAGCCATAAAAATTTGGAACAAACAGGGTTCAAAGATGACGCTGATATTTAAAGCAGTTTATGTATTATTTCAAAAAGCAGAACATCTGACTTATCCTTGTGGAATATTCCTATCATCTCTATCTGCGATATTTCAAGGTTTACAGTTTTCTACCAAGTCTATAGAAATGTGTCATCAAAGTATTTTAAGTTTTTGAAGGGTGGGGGATTGTTTATGTTTGTTTTAACTAAAAGATCTACTGCTGGTTTAAGAGTACAGGTTCTGTTACATTCACATGACCCAATTCCCTGTGTCCAATACATCATGCATATCCTTTCCAGAGCAGGAATTCTGTACTTATTTGAAAAAATTCTACCACGCACAATATACTGTGTCATATATGCCTTTTACAAAATAGCTGTAGTAAAGTTAACAAACAAGTCAACATTAAAATTCATAATTTTTGTAATCCACCTGCCAACAACTCAGCTAGGAGATGAACAGCAGGTAAGAAAATGAACCAGCTAAGTACTTCTTCTTAATCCTTTACTTAATGTTGCTTTCAGAATTAATCTAAATTAAGGAATCAGATTTTGAAGTTCTCTCCTGAACCAAATGGGCTGTTCTAGATTATAGCCTCCGTACTGTTTCAGACATGATGGTTTAAGGATACTGTGAGGCCAGATCTGTTAGAAATAATATCATTCACTAGACCAAATCAATAGAGCCGGGGAAAAAAAAAAAACCCAAAAAGCCAAACAAGCAAACAAAAAAGGATAAACCTTTGGGGCACAAAAGCTTCTTCAGATCAACCAGGCTGCCAAAGGGAAAGAAAGCACAAACTACACCTTTCTTAGGATAGGCTTGTGTCAATTGCCAGGGGCTATCCATCTAGGGAGACACACTGATAGAGGCTTTTTGGAGGAATCAGAAGCTTGTTTTACCAGACAAACATCAAGGGAGTTGTAAATTCCTAGGAAGAAAAATTACATATAAAGACAGCTTTTGTTGTTTTCAGATACTTTCTTTCAAATCGCTTTTGCTCTAAACAAACACTTTGCTTTAAGAAGTTTTTGTTGTTGTTGGATACGCCTGTCATTGCTCCAAAAGAGAAGTAAATCACAGGTGTTGAATATAAAGTTAGCCCTGGTGAGGTAATTGCAGTTATTACACAAGAGACCAGCTCCAGGCCATAGGTAGAAAGTAGTAAATTTCATGGTTGCATCCCAGGAGACATGACCAGAGAGCACCGGTGCAACTGAATAAGCTAGAGAGTGAATCAAGAGTTAGTCTGTTAACCGTGAAAATACCTCTTTTAATTTTATTCTCTATTTGAGCCAAAAGAGCTTTTTAATCAACCTACTTCTGAGATTCGGTATATGCAGTTAATGTCCAGTTGCCTCTTCTGAGGCCAAAGAGTATATTAACCCTGCCTTCCCAGCTTAAACAGGTACATACACATAAACCTACATACCCCCCCCCCACACACACACTACAGAATGGAAAATTAGTTCACTCAATTTCAGGTTGTGAGAAAGCAATGGTCATCCTTCTTCAGTAATGTTAATTCCTTAAATATGCTATTTTATTTGGAAAACTGAAATTCCAAGGAAGTCATGACCACCACAAAAAGGAGTTGTCACAGAATTGGTTTGAAGTTTAGCTGAAATTAAAAGGGGAATCAGAAAGGCAGAAGGAATATAAAAACATTTCCATGTTGATGCTATAGAATACACAGGAACTACTTTGCCAAATTATACCACCGGCCTCTCCAGTTTGGTTTCTTGTTTTCATTCACAGCTCCTCATGGATGCTTCAGAATAAGGTCTTAGAAATCCCAGAGCATATATGGCACTGTTATAGGTTAAGTTTCCCTTCCTCTTCCTTGATTCGTGGTCTGCTTGTATCCGGAATTAATGAGAATTTAAACCACTTTCAAACAATCATGCTAAATAGAAGAGCGTGTTCATCTGAATAAGTACACTAGCCTTTTTAGAATCACAGTTCTTCTCCATAACAACATAATGTACCAGAGAGCTCTCCTCTTTAATTTTGTATTGTGTATAAAATGTATATACTATATAAAAGAAAAATTAAGAAGAAACTCATACCAAAAAACTTCCCTAAGTTTTAAGTGTTTCCTTTCAGCTGCAATTCATCGTCCTTACCCTTGCATTAACGGAAAGTTCGTTTTGCCCTACCTTCTCTTTTGCTTTGCCCACCCTGCCTTCTAATCATTACATGAATGTGTCAAGGCCACAATGGCAAATCACAAATAATGCTACAGCGCTAGCATCAGGAGAGCAGAAAATAAGTGCAACTTCAGCATGTGCACGCACAATTCCAATTTGTTTCAAAACCTATGACCATACCAGTATATTTTTGTATGGACATTCAACTACAAGTATTATGAGTGTTTCAAGTACTTCAGAAAGGATAATGAAGATTCTTACTACACTTCTACTTAAAGAAGTGTACTTCTTTAACCATTGGATAACTGTAAGCCAGGACTATGTATGTACAGCTGACTGTCCCAATAAAATATGAAAAAATATTTTTGGCTGTGAAATGAGGTTTCAGAACTTGTCTATTTTAGCAGATCAGACTACTGAGGATCAAGATGTGGTATAAAGAGGGAGAAACAAGTCTATAGCTATTGCGTGGATATGAATATTACTGTAGTCACTGATACAGTCTGCAGTTTTTGGAAAATGTTCCTTGAAAAGTGTTTGTACGAGAGCACAGAATATAGAACAGGTACATTGAAAAATCTGTTGTAGGCATATCTAAACATCTTCATAATCATTTGTTTGGCTTGCAGTCTAAATACTAAAACCACAAAATCCTTTTTCAACTTTTTCAAATATTTTAAGCTTTTTAGAGGATAGTAGTAAGAGAAATGTGTTTAACCTAGAGCTGTGATTTTATAGGGGAAAAATAATCATAGCTTTATAACAACAAAGCCTTTTTCTATCTATTATCCCTTTTTTTGTTTTTTATATGAGTAATCCCACACAGATTTGGAGGCTGACAGCTCCAAACTTTTTTTTAAATAGTTGATTATAGACTTGTGGGGCTGTCTGGGGAATATTTGGAACAATTTAAAAGTAACCTTCTCAATGGCTGGAATTACAAATGAATATAGACGCATCCAGTACTCCAGTCTGATGTTTTTAAATTATCTCTTTAAGAAGTCCTATGAAATCAGAATCTATTTCCATTCCCTCTGTATAAGGTTTCCCAATTGTACTTGGACAAATTGTATGTCATGTACCTTCAAAGCATGAGATACAGCTTTCTTCTGTTTTTGTTGCATTATATTATCTCCTTATTTCTAAAAAGAACTTAAAAATATATGTATAACTAGGTTTGCAGTCATACATTCCTACAGATATTAGCCTTGTAAGTGTATGGAAGCTCTCTTCCATAAAAAAATTAGATGTACAGACAGTAAAATTAAAAGTGACACTGAATTTGAGTAGCTGCAACAGAAGTCAGAAGCACCAATGCGTTGTACCTTTCAGATCTGCTTGTCAAGCATATTACCATTACTAGAGGCATATTTTCATGTTTCTCACACTGTTCATCTGATCTGAAGAATTCCTTTATCTCTCCCAGCTTTGTATTTTCTTATGAACTGTCCTGTGTGCAAGCACTGCTTTGTGTTTATTTGTTGATCAAGTATTTTTCCTACTCCAGCCCAGAAAATCAACTTCCATTTATATTATTTTACAACATACATATGACACACAGGAAAAACAAACTTAATTCCTCAGGACAGGAAATATGCCTTTAAGTTTGTAAAACATCCTCTCTGTGTATAATACTCTATAAATATTTTATTAACACTGGCATCATCACAGAAGTTTTTCTGATTTATAAAACTGAGCAGAGCAGAACAGAGCATCTCCCCCTACTACAGCACAGTTGCAGGAGGCACCAGCAGTTCTGTTGTCAGTCACTGAAGAACACTGCGCTACAACAAGCTACCGAACAGCATTTTACCAAGTTTTAGAAAGTACTTACAGAGGATGCAGTAAAATTAGACAACTTTTCACTATATTACCCAAAAGCCTTGACTTACTATTCACATTTCAAGGCAGATTAAACAATATATACTGTTTCAAGAGCGCTTTAATAATAAACAATTAAAGGAGCTGAACAGTTCAAGAGATTGTCAATGGGAGTCATAACCTTGACTTCTAAGACAGCTTTGGATTCAGCAGAGGAGCTTCATTATTGCTGATACACCTGATGTAATTTCATTAACTCATCCATACTCCCTACTGTATAAACAGCTTTTATCAGCTCCCCCCACACACCTCAAATCAAAGGACGACCTAAACTGAAATAATCAGAGCTATCCATGACTAGCCCCCGATTCTTTGATATTTGGGAGAGAAGAACGGTATATAAAATGCTTAGCATTTACACAGCACTGGGAGTTTTTTGTTGATCAAAATCCTACTGTTGCAGTCACAAATATCTGATAAGGCACCACAACTTTTGTAGTACTAGCTTTGGGTAGAATCTTTACTTTCAGCTTCATAAATCACTGAATATTTATGACGCAATCATACAGCCTGTCAGCCACATGATCCATTTTGTCCTGAGACTGTCAAGAACAACATATTTATTAAGGAATTATAGTGCCATTTCTGCACTCAAATATTTTCTTCTGAAAGCACAGCCCTTCCCAATGAAAGCTTGTGGTGTGCCAACATGACAACACAGGTAAGCTTAGGTTGCTACTGACTTTCATGTAACTTTTTTTTTTTTTAACCAATAAAAACAGGCTCCAAGACTAACACAGCCTGCCACTTTTTATGGGCGTTAGGTAGACTATCACAGAAAGCAAACAGTATAGATAATACTTATCTTCCCCTAACTAGTAGTAAAAATACTTAATTCCAACAATGAAATATTATTAATATTCCAAACTAATTAGAGGAATTTCAAAATGCATCTGCTAGTAAGACGACATTTACAATATGAATACGAAAAAAACAAATTTTATATGCACTACCATGGGATTTACATATACCTGATAAAATACTACTTACTGTATTTTCAAAACACTGGGACCTTTCTAGAAAACTTACAGGGACTTTTTTTAAGGTAAAATTCACTCCCAGAAGTAAGAGGTGTGGCAAATAAAATGAAAGTGAATGCAAAATACAGGATACTCTGTAATCAGTATTTTCTCCTCATTATATTTATTTCTTCTTCATGACTGAAATGATCTCTTTCAAAGAAACGTCTTTTCTTTAGGAATGGGAGCTAGGAAAGAAACAAAATAACCAAGTCTAAGTTGCCAATCACCACTTTCATTGCCAATCTAGGCTTGATCAATCCCACCGAGAGGTTTGGGTTAACATCAAAGGCTGTGTTTCAACGAGACTTACACAAACTTAGCAAAAAGTATTTGGTTATATCACAGTCAGCTCCTAGTTAAACGTGTCTACCTGAATAAATGAACTTCAAGCTCAAATACAAGTCTAAAGGCAGACAGTGAAGCCTAACAAGGATGGGACCATAAATCCTGTGAATTCTATTCCAGTCAACACTCAAGAGCTAGATGACTCTCTCAATACACAACTAAGCTGACAAACTTTACCTGCAATCAGAAGTTTGATTTCTGACATGTAAGATTTTACAAATTGGTATTTTACTAATTGATATTTGCACAGAAATGAGAGGGGAAAAAAACGCATCCCCTTGATACACTTAAAAGAAGGAAATCCAACCAGTCACTGCTGGTCCAAATTAAAGCAAAACAAAACACACACTCAAAAAAAACCCACTTCAGTACACTTGTCCTAACGTAAACTGTAAACTCTCTAAAAGACATATAGAAAATAAATGAACAGCAGGAGTTATATTCATTTATATGTTGGCTCTTTATCACAAGTGAAGCTCATTTTCCCAAAAATGAGAATTGAAGTGGATGTCAAAGCAGCGTGAAAGCTTGGTTCTGGAGGACTGGGAGTTTCGTACGCTGGAAGGCTCAGCTCATTTCATGTATAGGGAGTAGCGGCAAAAAGCTAAGCGGAAGAAGAGTCTCAGAGGGCTAGTCATAAAGAGGGGCTTAGAACAGGGCTTTGACACATTAAGCTGTGTTAGGCAAGCAAAGAGCCTAAAATTTTCCTCCTTCTTCCACAGCTGGCACCTGTAGTTGTCTGTTTTCTGGACCTTGGCACCTTCTATTGCTTAAGCTAGGCAGGATACAGAGTTTGAGTAAAGCTGCCCTGAACTGCCCTGACAGGCCCGATCCCACACACGCTCCAAACACTGCTAGAGTGCATCTGTGGGAACAAGACTGCAGCTGCTAAGACTGCAATGAGATTTGTGTCACACTGTTACACAGCAGCCTAGATGTCAGGCCACTTCCCCAGGGAAAAAAAAAAAAAAAAAAAAAAAGAGGATCTGAATTTACTTCCCACTTCACATTAAATTCTAACTCTAATCTCCCATGTTCCAGGAATACACTTTAACTACCATAGCATAAGGTGAAGCTCTGCCATTGTACAGGAAAAAAAAAAAAAAGTAAGATTTAGAGGAACAGAAATGAGCTGCCCAACTTCTCTATCCAGCTGCCAGGGCGCTCATAGGAAATGTTGCAGTTCTGTAGGAAGCATCAGAGGTTTGAGTCCATATTCCAGAGGCTTTTTACACATATTATATTAGTCAGCTATTGGAGAAAATAGAAAGACAAGAAACAAAAATCTTAATGTGCCATAGCACATATAAAAATAAAAATTTTTGTAGACATCAGCTTTACTATCAAAAATATGTACAGAAAAAAAAAACAGAAACAAGTTTATAAACACCTTAAGAATGCAAACTTAAGAAAGAGCCAACATGTATCTGTCAAGAAAAGAATTTGCCAGCTCAGTTTGGTTTCTTTATTTGCAAGAGTAATTGCGTAACGGTAAGAAGGAACAAGTGAATAGGATATTAGAAAATAAGATGTAGAAGTTTTGATTCTTGGTTTACCACATGATGTTTATGTAAGCAAAGAAAACAGTCTCCGTGAAATGAAAAAATGGTGTACAGTTGCTTGACAAAACAATCAGAGTCTTTATTAGTGTGTCACTACAAGTGAGAGCACATTTCAGGAAGGCTCTTGCTATCCTGAACAAATTCCATTAGAAGACTTTCATTAATGAGTTGGATGCAGAAACATAAAAGTGTAGATGACAAGTTGGGAAAGATTTTAAGCCCTTTTGGGGACAGGAACAGAGTAGAGAAAGTTAATAAGAGAAGATTCTATACAGACAAACGTAAAGTACTACGCTCAGGAATAAGAAATCAAATGCACTAATATGAAATAGGAGATAATTGGCTAGGCAGCAGCATTGTGAAAAAGAAGCTGGAAGGCATGTGGACCGCAAAATGGATAATTTTGTTGGGAGGGGAAAAAAAAAAGGCAAGTGTTCTAAGGAGTATTAACAGTAATGTTTTATATATAAAAACCAAGTAGTATATATTATATCAAAAGAGAGGTAATTATTTCATCCTCTCCTATGTTCTGATCTGGATATTATAATAGTAAGATGGAGAAAAACTGAAAAGAGTCCAGGGGCAAGCAACTAGAATAATAGAGGTTTTGGGGGAAAAAAATGACCCACAACAAAATTTTCAGTTTATTTTCCCAAGAAAACAAAGAATTTGAAGGAAGCAGAAATGAAAGAAAAATAGGATGTTATGGTCTTGCATACTGCAGCCTTTTAAACTGTTAGAAAGGAACATTCATTACAATTTAGTTTTCCATGTCCACCGAGGCAAGAAACATGCACCTAGAGAGGTTTCATGTTCTCACTTGTTATCTTCTTGGGACTAGAAGATAGAAATACCCTAAAGCCTAAAGAAATATGGAGGTCATCCCCAATTTCTTAATTAACATGTTTGTTGCTAGGTGAGGAAAGTCCTCTCTTAGTAGTTGACACAGCAGCTATTTATTACCTGACAGCTACTGACCCTGAAACAACTGGAACTTAGAGGTCTATGGCTCAGCTCAGCAGACATCAGAAAAGAACGATGAATGAATGAATGAAGTTCGGCTTCAGCTCAACCTGGACAGCACTCCTTCTGGTCCCTTCATAAGCCAACAAAGCAAGAACAGTAACCAAGTGGCCCTAATCCCAAGCAACATAGCTAAGGAGGCTTGAACTTGTAGCTACAGAATATTCAGAGAGAAAGACCATCATCAAGCTGTGCTCTTTCTGGGTCCCAAGGACGTTTTTGCAGAACAGTCTAAACGTAACCATTTTTAGCAGTTCTTAATTACCTGCACAAAGAGTAACACACTACACTGCACAGGAGCATGCCCTTTTCTACACCCTGCAGGTCTGTGGAAAGATCATTATTAAATGACTCTACCCAATTACAGTACCATCCTGAACCATATGATCACACATTTTTAGTCTCATTCCCTAAGGAAAGCAGGCTTTCGAGGTCATGCTGTGTGCGTGCGCGCGCAGGTACATGCGTAAGCACACACCTGTCCATGCATGATAACTTTTGAATTCATTAACTAATTTCAAGTATATCTGACAGAGGGATAGCAGTCTCAAAGCTATGACTTTTCCACAAGTTGCTTCAGCTGTATACTTTTATGGAGACACTGCAGCACGAACTCAACAAGATAAATGGCCAGGAAATCAGGCTTCATTAGCTCTGTAGCTCACCGAACGCTTTGTTTCCATCTTTCTCTGGAATGAATCACAGTCCTGCTGCAGAGGACGTGGACTGTAGCAGCAGCCGTTTGTTGCGCCAGGTGAAAGGCATCACCTGGGAGAGGCAGCCAACTCCAGGAGAGAGGAGGCTGTGTCACAGATAGGTATTTCCAAAACCAACCTGAAAATTAGATTCCATCTCTGCCTGTGCCACAGGATTGCTCTATACAGTAGGCAAAACATTTAAGACAAACTTTGCACAGAGCATGAGTAATTTTGTGTTCCCCATCTTCTGGATACCCAACGTGGTAACATGCTATCTCACTCTAAGAATCAGTGGCACAAGAGACCATGGAAGTTGTACACACATGTGGTTAATATAATGCTCCAAAAAAATTAAGACCTATATATCTCAAATTGGGCACCCAGTAATCAGTGAATATTTTTGTCTTTCATCTTTCTATGTCTTACTGTCATTTACTAGCAGACAGACAGGAGTGGCTGGACACATACTTGTAAGTGTTTGTGAAATTCAGATACCATGGTGATGGGCATCAAAGAAACAATATATGCTTCCTCTAGGAACAGTAGTGTTATGAAACAGCAAGTAAGCCATAAGGCACATACCAAATGACAACAAAATAGCAAATTATCAAATAGCTACTCATTATGCAAGCAATGCTTTATTCTGCACAATAAAAAAGCAGAGTTCTTTCAGAGAAAAAAAAATACATCAATGAACATGCAAATGAGGACAAAGTAAGAACTACAGTTGGTATGAAACTATATTTTTCAAGCTAAGAGGAAGTTCTTGAGAATGCAAGTAAAATACTCAAAAATTACGCACGCACATGCACTATTTCAACTAATTTTGAATGGCAAATCCAATCTTTCCCTCCCAAATTTCCTTCACACAGCATGTCATTTGAGCTACATATTTTAGAACTACCACATACATCTTTGCCATTTCAGCTAAGTCAGTATTTAATAGGGGCTTGCAGGTTTTGTCTTCAATGTAAAACATTTTACCCTTGGTTTCAAAGATATCTGCTGGCAGTGAAGACATGGTCCTCTACTAGTATCTGGAGGAAGTGTGCGTTTCTCCTAAAACTGTGTCAAACTTAACAAAAATCTTCCCCTTTCTCATCCATCTCCTTCAAGGTATTCTGTTTTTTTTTTTTTTTCCCTAGTTCTATTTCCTGCTTTGCACCAGGATCATTTTCCTCGACTAGATTCACTCACCTCCCACTCAGACCTCCGATCCTAATGCCAGTCCCCTTAGACAGTAATTTCTTTTTGTCATATCCCTAGATCTGCCATTTCTATCCTACTGCCTTGAGTCTACTTCATGAGCCAAATCCCAGTTATCTCCTTTATTTCCTGACACCTCTCAGTTGTATGCTCCCATTACCTCTCACCAATGTCCAGTCCCAATTTTTCTTCCCAACCTTCTCTTCCGATCCCAGTATTTCCATATTCTGCAGATCTTATTTCAGACCCTTCACCTAACCGGTTCCATTTCTCTCACTGCACACTCTGCTTTCCTGTCAGACACTTCTTCCTATCCAAGGTCCAATTCCTTTCTCTAACAAACGGCGTTCAGCCTGGCTCTTCATATAAATTTCAATTTTCCATCTGTAAGTGAACTCTATCCCTTTTCTTCTCCTTAGATCACAGATCATGTCTCCTACACAGCCAGGTGCAGGGTTTTTTTTTTATCTCCTTAAAGTCTGTTTTCACCTATAAGCCCCTGGCTACTGCCAAGTTCTATCGCTGAATGGGACAGGATGTATGTTGTACACAAAGACTGAACATTTGGGGCTTGCTCACTCAAATCCATGGGAATGGCATGCACGCAATCTAGACAGAATGCATCTTTGCTGCATTCTCAGCAAAGATGAAATATTTGGAGATTACAGTTAGTAAGCCTTAAGCATATGCAAATCGATCTTTTTGAAAGGCTTGTATCCTGGCTAAATTCAGACGCTTTGTCATGCGAATGCCAAAAAACACATCCCTGGAATAAAATCCTTCACGCTTTTTCCACCAAATTTCAAGTGCTCTAAAGGAGACAGGTACTACAGGTTTCCACAGTAAAAGTTGCTATAACTTTTACAACACTGGAAAATTTATTTTTCTATTTGTCTAATTTTCAAAACCATCTAACACATTTCAGTTGAAATTTTACATGCACAGAAATTAAACAATTCAGCACATTATATATGTATAAATATATACTCTGCTGTATATTTATACATATATATTTTCTGTCATCATCTAGATTATATATACATACACACATATATACGCCAGTATAAATTTCAGTCCAAACAGTTCAAGTTTGTCAAAGTTATAAAAATCTTGTTTGGCTACTTTAATACTTGGTGATGTTATCATCTGCCTATAATTTAAGTAAAATGAATTATTAATATATACTGGTTTTTGTTAATTACTGTCTCCTCCAGCAAGATTTAATTATCTCTGAACCAAGCCCAAATCATGCTCACTACAGTGAACAGTATGTCTGCTGTACAAAATGGGTTTCAATGGGTTCCAGACGTAAGTCCTTACTCTTTAGTAGCAAAAGTTTGCTTAGCATTACAGAGGCTATGAAAGGTAGAATCAGACGTCTCATAACATTCACAATGAAGAATAAATGCAGGGAAAAAAAATTACTTTTGTGAGAAGACCAATTGAGTAGAGGAAGCAACACAGAAACAGAATTTTTTTTTTCCCCTTGGTTCTTGCCTTTCCAGCCCAATAAAGCACTTCAGCATATGCTTAAGTATACACAAACAAATAGCTCTGCTGTAAGCAATACACTTAAAAGGTTGGTATGCTTTGCAGCACTCTGCTACACTGAAGTTTGTTTCTACGGTCCATGGCAGCTATCATCGTGTCTGTCAGTGACCTGTTAAATCTACAGTGCAAGAGCAATTATTCTTGGTGGTCTGAATTATAGCATATACATTATTTGAAATGCCTTGATATGCCGTTGCATATATCTGCAAGATATAGAAGAGTACCTGAAGCATCATGATCAACAATAATTACTGAGAAATATTTACCATTTCCAGAAACTTGCCTTTTGTGCCCGTCCTTATTAAAAAATACATTCTTGTAAAACTGCAAATATTCTATGTTCACAGCATTCTCTCAACTTTTACATTAATTGTCATATGCAGTAGTGATATATTTTATAAGTTAGACCTAATGGATGAAAAATATTATGTAAACGTCATATCTAAATTTCGTAAAACTCTCTGGATTAAACTATGAGTTTGGGTGGGGGAGGAAGGGGAGAAGGATCAATATATCACCACCTGAAACTTGAAAAATTAGTTCACTATTCCCCGATGATAAGTATAAAATTTATCATTGATGGCAATAAATCTTAATATGTCTTATTTTTTAGGTAGCTTGCAGACATTAGAGTGGCAAGCAGTAATATAAATTCATGCAGTGCTCTTTCCAATTTTGAAAAAAACAAAAACAAAAAGTAACCTCTAGAAATCCACAAGTCCTTTAAAACCTTAGCAAATATCCTATGTCGGCTAAACAGCAGCAGAATCAAATGAGGAAAGCATTGGTCAGTTTTTCTCTACGGAGAACTCTATTGGCACTGACAAGAAAAATGACCGAAGTTGTGTAATCACTGCTTTCCTGCTTGGGAAGAGTTACCTATCAAAGCAGGCACCCTAACCATTCATATAAAGGATCCCAAAGGCCAGTCAACCAAAAAAGACTGGAGGAGAAGCAACAAAGGGGACACCTTGTGTTTCTTCAAAGCAGCAGCAAGCTAAGCAGAAAAGAAAAAAGAGAAAAATGCCCATCTTCCTTCATGCAGCCAACTGGCAGCGATCAAATGTGTGAGACATTACAAGTGGGGTCATGCAAAAAAAACGGAGGAAGAATACTATGTTAGGAGCAATCAAATATTCTCACTTTCTCTAGGTCCTCCCCTACCCCAAGCCGCAAAAAAATTGGTAACAACGTAGACGCAAGCAGTAAAAATCAGTTATTTTGATCATATAACCTTTCACATTAAACTAAATAGGAGTCTCCAGTCACCTGGCAAATTTTAAACAAAATCAGCATGTCTGCTGAGCCCCAAGGAGAGAAAGGCATCTTGGGAGAAACCTACTTTAGAGGACTGCTGAAAGATCAAGATAACTGAAGTCAAAACAGCTAATCTTTTCAGAATTTAATTTTACGACCTATGCCTTTTTGACCAGCTTTCTACATATATTTTCTAACTTAAACACTGTTAATGTCTATAGATACTACAATCTCAGAATGCCTGTAAAAGTGCTGTTTGAACGGGTATATAACTGAATACAAAATATGTATGGTCTGATCCTCCTTTCTCCGTGATTATCAGTTCACAGAGTTTTGCCACTCAGTGAAACGTTACCAGGTCCAACCTCCTAATTTGAGTTAATCCAATTTTAAGGAATAAGAGGAAAATCAAAAAGATATATTTGCTGTGAAGAGATAACAAAATAAGATGTTAAGAAAAATTGTACTTTTTTTTTCCTTTAACAATGTAGATGAGCCTTATTTGGCCGTGGCACAGCATGAGTAGCAGAAGAGCTATTGTCTAATATAACTTTCCCAGCCATTATGCAATAGGGGTGGCCTGAACCCAGAATTAAGTCACAACTGTTCCAGAATGGGAGGAAGGGGATAAAAACATTTATGATTTTTCTTTTTTCATCTTCTTTACACTTCACAGGTACTGTGCCTCCATTTTTAGTGTTTAACTTAGCTGTGCTGGACCTCTGTGCTATAAAATTTGATAGTGTTTTTCCTGAGTTCGTCTATCCACGCTTTGGATTTGTTGTTAAGCTACATAAAATATGTAATTTGCCTCCAAGGTCAGATGGGAGGGACAAAGAGAAAAAGCATAAAATGAACTCCATCTTTGGAACTGAAAACTTGCCAAGTGCTACTTTAAGTGACTTGTAAAACTTCATTTTATTTAATAGAAATTAAATAACCCCAAAAGATATAAATATTAAAGACAGTACACTACAAAAACATTTGGCCCTGCATCAGTCTGTAAAATATTACATCCTTGATTACAAGCAAACAAAATCTGAACAACACACACAAGTTTTCCACACTTGAAAAAAACTCTCCAAAAGACTTTTCACACACTAGTCCTGTCACTGGCACACATTCTCACGGGGAAGAAACATGTTCTATATAATTAGGTCATCCAAACTCAAAGTAGTATATATTTTTTTTAAATTATATTTACCCAACTATTATGAGTGTATTTAGGAGATCTGTTACTCACTACACATTTTAGATATTTAAAACCTAGAGGTGACATGGCAGAGTTAAGGTGCATGCTGTGTTCTAAAAACTTTCAAAATTCAAATTAAACATAATTACAATCCTGTTCTTCTTGATTAAATAAATAGTTGATATATCAGTCAAACATATATATTTTCTCTGTGGTTTTAAAATTAACACAATCCCATGCAGAAGTCAGAAAGTGGTTTATTTTTGTAGGGATATTTTATTTGATGACAAGTTTTCCAAGCAGAAACAAGAAGTCATGCATCACCCTGGGAGAAGCATTGCATGACTGCAGAAAAATATTGCAAGAAATCAAAAAAAAAAAAAAAAAAAGTAAGCACAGCCTTCTGGATGTCAGAAAGGAAGCGTATGAAAACGGCAATGATGGGATCTGATCTACTAGGAAGAAACTTGAAAAGATGCATTACAAAAAAAAAAAAAAAATCTGGAATGTAGACTATATAATGGCATTCCACAACCATAAGCCAAGTCTTTGGGCTTTTTTTTCTTTCTTGCTTTCTTTTTTGGAAAGGAAGGTTATGGGGAAGAAAATGATAGAGGAAAAGGCTGCTTCTAAGTTCTCACTTGTGTTTATCCGTAAGTAGATGCTACCCAAGAAGTTAGTGATCTGTCAAACCCATGATGTAAAAAAGAATCCACTTCAGTGTTTTATGTACGATAATCTATACATGAGCAATTCATATTTCCAGCTGTTAGTTATAATGAGTAGGAGACAAAGTGTATTTAAATCGAACAGCACCATCTAGCAGGCCCCCCCATAACTTTACTTCAGAGGGCAGTTACTGCTCGGCAATAGGTCAGGTTGGTAGGCTTGCCTTGAAATTTACTAAAGGATTTTTACACTGCATAAAATATTATTATGAGCTTTTTAAGAGCAAGAGTCGGGAAGAGAATCAGATAAAAAACAGAAAAAGTCTGAAAATATTTTCAAGTTTCAACCCTAGAATCGAAAAAGTTCAGTGTATCAGTGTATGGAGTATATCAGGTAGTTATTGCAGAGGAGAATTAAAAGAAATGCATGGGGCTACTGTTTGTAGGATCAGATGAATCTCATGTTCTCTTACCTAGTCCTGCAGTGCAATCCCATTGCTTACTTCAGAAACTTATCAAGTGTTTTGACAAACAACAGGAACTACATAGCACAAAAAAAGGGTTTAGTGCTGTAACTTCGCTACTCCCAATAACAATGTTTCACTTGGCCACCTAGGCAATCATTTTAAAACGATTCATACAGTGGGACTAAGAAGTGCCACCAGTTGATTAGATTTTAGTGCCCAAGTTCTGTCTCCCACTCTATCTCCATAATTAACATTTCGTGCCAACGCTGCCTTTGCCTTCCTATTACAAAGTTACATATAATATTCCCAAACATAAAACAGAAACAACGTTTTAAGTTTCTCCTAGCATCTCCCTCTCCTCTAGTAACAGAGATGTCTGGCCTGTTACTGTTCCAGGAAGCAGGCATGCCAGTCTCTGGAATTAGGAAGTCTCCAAAACACTGTAGCAAGGAAAACTTTTAGGTGAAGGTTCAAGACAAACTGCCTGAAGGAAAACTCATCAGTCATGCCTGGACTATTCATTCTCATGTTAAACGCAATTCTGAAGCAATGCTATTTTTGCAGAAGATACATGCGAATATTATTTCTGGTTGGCGGTCTCCTGACTCTCCCAGCAGCTTTACCGCTACCTTCTACAGGCTGCAGCAGACTTAGTAGCCTTGACCAGGCTAAAGCCACCTATTATACACTTCCTCCTCCCCCTCCGCTGTATTCAGCTCATCACACATGGGCTTTTCCTCCTCCTTCACAACCACCACCTCCTGTCTGTGCTAAACCAATCCCAATAACGCAAAGCAAAGCTGCAACTACAGTGAACTTAAAGAGACACTATCTATGCAAAAGTCATTTTTCTTGCTAAATATTTTGCACCTACTATAACTGCAAGTAATGTATAAGGTTATAGTATCTGAAGGAAATAACCCCCAAACCCGACAACACTGTTTATTGCCCCATCACTGCCACTCTATTTACTTTGGGCATTGGGCTGCATGTGCTGCATTGTCAGTTTTCACTGTTTCTCATATGCACTGCCAGTTTCCCCCAGTCTGAAGAGTTTTATTTTTTCTCTCTTGTGTATGTTCAAATAAAGAAACCCCCAGACCGCTTTAAAAGATTTTATTCATATTTTCAAAATCACAGTGCCAGCACCTACAAAGTAGCTCTTGCAGGCTCTTCCAGCGTTGGCCAATTTTGACCAAATTCTAGTGTTTGGTGTCCCTTTAACACGCGCGTACGGGAGATGCAAAGGCAAGGAAGCCCTCCTCCCCGTGAGGAAGCGCCTGCCTTCTCCATCAGATTGTCACTAGCCGGACTGGGGCACCACAACACTGCGTGCGCCTACAAGTACCGAGACACACAGCCCCGCCGCGGTGCCCCCCGCCCCCTCCCCCCCCGAAAAACCCTTCTGCTTCCCCTGCAACACCTCTGTTTTTCACGGGCAAAACGGATAAATAAACAAACAAAAATAAATAAATAAATAAGCGAATCGATCAACACAGCACCGCTCTCCCCCGTCTCCCGAAACACAACATCCCCCGCAAGTAATCCCTCCCCCTACTCGCTGTAACCCCATTTTAACTCCCGCAGAACAATGCGCCGCACTCCGGGCCCCCTCCGGCCCCGGCCCCGGCCCGGCCCCGGGCACCGGCAGGGGCACGGCGGGGCCGGCCGCGCCGGGGAGCAGCAGGGCAGATGGGCAGGGGGCAGGGAGATACGCGGTGCCGATAAAAAGTTGAGAGCCGCAGAGTTACAAAGCGGCGGCGGCGGCGGGAGGCTCCCGCTCCCCGCCCCCGCGGGCGCCCGGCCGCCCCGGCCCCGCAGCCAGGCCGGCGCTCTTTGTTGTTACCAAAGTTGTCCCGACCCCTCGCCCCGCCGCCAACACCCCCCGGCCCGGCCGCGCCGCCCCGGGGGGCAGCGGGCGCCCGGCGGCGACTCCGCCGCCCGCCCCGCTTCCCGCGTCCGCGCCCTCGCGCGCCGGGGGCTCAACGGCCGCCCGCGCCGCGGACCGGCGGAGCGGCGGAGCGGGGGAGGGGTCCGCGCGGCACCACCTGCGCCCCCCGCGCCCGGCCCGCCGCCTCTCCCCAGCGCCGCGCTCAGCGACCCCCTGCCGGCGCCCCCCCGCCGCCGGCGCCCCCCGCGGCGCTGGGGCCGGGGCCCGGGCTCCCGCGGCCCAGCGCCGCCCGCCGCCCCGGGCCCGCGGCCGGCCGGCCGGCCGGCCCCCGCCGCTCCCCACGGGCTCCCCCCTCCGCGCCCGGAGCGCGCACCCGGCCGCATCGCCCGCCAGCAGGAAAGTTACTTTGTGCAAGGTATGTGCGTGTGTAGGGTAGGCGCCCCCCGCCCAGTCCGGCTGTGCGGTCCGGCGGGCTGTACTCACTTCTCCCTGGCCTGGCTGTCGGACGGGACGCTGCTGTTGCTCTTGCCTTTGCCGTACATGCCTGCAGAGAGCTCCGACTGTCACGCACCTGTCAACCCATCACAGCCTCCCCGGGAACAGCCCCGTCACCATGGAGACGCTGCCACACACACACGCCATTGGCCCGCCGCGCGGGCGGGCACACCCCCCGCGCCGTGATTGACAGGCGGAGACCAGGACGGGCTGCTCCCTCCTCCTCCCCGCTCCCCCCACCCCCTCGGCTCCTCCTCCCCCCTCCCCGCTCGCGCTCTCCCTTCCCCGGCGCAAGGGGGAATTAGAAACGGTTCTAGAAGGATTTTAAACAACTGGCTGTTCCGAGCGCGCGCCACCCGCCCTCCGCCGCTGCCGGCGAGGGAGAGCGCGAGGGAGAGAGGGAAAGTGCGGACTGGACTCGGCAGGCAGCAGCGCCAGGCGGCTCCCAGCCTGCCCGCCGCGGCTCAGCCAGCCGCACAGGCCGCCGCGCCTGCCGCCCTCCCCCCGCCGGCCCCCTCCCCCGCCCGCTCCCCTCAGCCCGCCGCGCACCGCGCTGCCGCCTCCCGGCCCCCGCGGGCCGGGCGCAGCCGGCGCGGAGTCGCCGCCGCCACCACCACCCCGGGGCGGGGGGGAACCTCTGCGCCCCGGCGCGGGGCTGCGCCAGAACCCCCCCCCCCCAGCAGTGCCGGGCTCCCAACCGCCCCCAGCCGGCGCGGGGGGGCCGCGGCCGGCAGGGCGGCCCGCCCCAACGCGCGCTGCCCCCGCGGGCCGCCGGCGGGCACCGGGCGCGCCGGCAGGGCCGGGCTGGCACGGCCAACCCCCGGCGGGCAGGGCTCCCCAGCGAAAACATCCACGCTCGGATGGCCAGAAGATAACTTAGGCTTCGTGTGCTAGAGCGGAGACCGGCGGCCTTTAACTGCCTTGGAGGGTGGGAGGAAACGTTTCCTGAACCAAAACAGTGTGTCTTAGAAAAGCTTTAGGGAGAAAAGAAAAGAAAAAAAAAATCATGGAAAGAAAATGCAAGGAAATGCTTTGATTTTTTTAAAGGTACATTGCAAATAATCGCATGCTTCAGGGGGATGGCAGGAAAAGATCCACCACCGGGGCCATTCACTGCTTGGGTTTTTTGAAGTATCCCAAAGTCACGGGCTCAGGACCTTTTTTGCTGTAGCTACACAAATATAGGCCTAATTTTGCAGATTTTCATACATGCATATCTTTATAAATACATGACTACTCCTTAAACTCACTCATGGGTAACCAAGGGGGCTTTTGGTGTTTAATGTCAAGCATTCAGAGTGCATTTTGGTCAGGCCGTGTTGTAAATATACCCACCTCTCCGCTGTGTTTACAGGCAAAGGTCACTATCGTTAAGTGCCACACAAAATTTGAGGAGGGAAGTTGTATAAGACATAGACCACCAGCATCTGTTTATCATTGTTAGAGCTGCAGAAAAAAATATCCTCTGGATTTTCAGCTGCTAGAGTGAAAGAAACAATTGCTGAGGTGAAATTGGTTTGGGGAGATTAAGAGAGTATTAATGAGCAACTGGAACAAATTAGGGACAGAGTAGTACAGACAACAGGAAGGAGTAAAATGCAAAAAGAGTCCTACATCCTTGTCATTACACAAGTACCGTTCCCTATCATAGACCCTGTTTTTGTACGAGGTTTATGCTTTTGCAACTAAGTAATAATTTATCAGGTTAAAGCCTACTACAACAAAGGCCATTTTATACCGAGGTTGTTTGTCTGTCTTAGGCTTTTGCCCCACTGTATTTTTTTACATTAACAGGTCGGTGGGACAAAGTAGTTGAAATGGGTCTAGTGAAAGAAGTGAAACAGGCTCTCTATTCAACCAGCTGCCAGTATTCACCCCAGGCCTCCACATCTTTGCCAGACCAGTGGTCCTGTTTACTTGCAAGTTACACCACTGAAACCAGAGAAAGAATGGCAAGCAAGGTGGCAACAAAGAGTTATGGTGGGAGCAGAAAATAAGTGGGAAATGACAGGAGAAAATGAACATGAAAGAAGTGGAATGCTAGGACAGGAGAAGCTAACAAAGGAAAAAAGGAAATGTAAATGACCGTAGGTGCGAATAGATAAAGGAAATAAATTACAAGAACAATGCACAATGAATTTGGGTGCTAGAAGAGGGAAAGGGCTGTAAAGAGAGAAGCTGAGAAGGGCACATCAATGAAGACTGAACTAAAGGGACATAATTTGCCCTCATTCATACCAAATAATACTTACATATCTCGTACCACGGAGTTCACATGAGAGCTAGTCAGGTGACTGTATGCAGTGTGAATACGGGTAGCAGAAAATGGTACAAAGAAAGAAAGGCAGAGAAAGAATCAGGACAGAGAACAAAGAAGGACTTGGGTTATGAGTAAAATACAAAAAATAGGAGTAGCTGAGGGAAGAAAAAGAGTGAACATGGATATTCTCAGGCAAACACACACAGGATAGTTGACACTTACTTTGGTGCAGAATCCTCGCCATCCAGAGTACAGTTTTCATCTAAATATTTGCTTGCGTTTGTGGAACAGCTGTTATCAACCTGTCAGATATGTTGGCCATCTCCTTTTAGAGGCTTTATGCTGCCACCCATCAGCCATAGGATCAGCATGATTTTCACATGAAATCGGTAACAATAGTGAACTCATTCCTGGCCTAGGGAGTCTTCTTCGGGTCTTCTTTTTTTTTTTTTTGGTGCAGAAATTCTTGTTGGCATATGTGAAATGGTTTGGTTTTCCTCAGTAGTTTGGACTGATTTGTTGGTGGTTTGGGCAGGTGGGGGTTATTCTGAGAAGATGGCTACATCAGTGTTGTCAGTCTTGTATGGGGAAAAGTTCTCCCAGAAAAGAACGATGTTGAGGTGCTAAAGATGAGATGAGATTGTTCTAATGCCCTTTGGATATTCATTCCATAACAAGATTTCCACAGCTGAAAATGCCTCGTTCCCGTTTTTCTTGTGAGTTATGTTGGTGTGAAGGACTGCCAACGCCTTAAATGTTCATAGATCAAATTCTGATTTGGGGGACTAATTCAGGCAGAGTGGAATGAACTTTGAGAGGGTAGGAATGGACACCCAGAAATGACCAGGAGGAGTCTGTCCCCAATAATAATTTTGTTGCAAGGTCCACAGCCCCTTCTCCTTACAGGTCTGGTTCCCAAACTACCACTAACATTCAAATGATGAGTCTTTAACTTTGCTTAGAGATCCTTCAGTGGAAAATACAGAAATGGTACTAGTACTTATTTATTATGAATATGAAAAATAGAGCTTAAGAGAGAATGAAGGCACTCGTAGGACTTTGTTGTAGCTCTGCCAGGCTAATGTTACAGCTGCCTTTGCAAGAATGGTATCATGCTGTATTAGCTATCACTACTGTGCAAACAAAACATTATCACGTGGATACAAAAGTTTGGTTAGTAAACAGATAAATTAACATGAAAACATCCAAATAGTCCTATGAAGTTTTATATCGTTAGTTCTTTTTTTAAAATATTTATGCACATACAATATCTGTGTGTCTGTGCTCTTGCTCAAATCATTTTGAGCACAAACACTGCTCTTAGAAGCAGCAATTGCATCACATGGGGCTAATATTGTAATTATTGAGATTTAAGGCACATATACTGAGACAAATTTAGGTTTCTAATATCAGAAATGAAGATCCAATGTTTGTTAAAAAGAGGGATGAAGGGGTGGCTGTACTTTAAAGCTTCTCAGTCCAACACTGGAAAGGAATTCACAATGTATTTTTAGAGTGTTATAAAAAATCTCTTACATAATGCTGATTAATTCTTAGGTTTTAGGGAAGAGCACTGGGCTTTGTGTATGAGAGTGTTGACCAGCTAAGCCACTGAAAAAGGCTGGTTTGGACTGGATTTTTTTTAACTTCTTAGATAGAGAAAGCTGCAATTATTCAATTATTACAAGATTTTGCTTTTGTTTGGGCGTGTATGAATATTTTTCTGGAAACTGTATCTTATTCTTGGAAGTCTTTATCATTTTAAAACATATGCTATGTTATATCACCCTGTCTGAGATATAGGATAGCTACAAACTGTTTTTTTTTCTCTCTCTCTTACTGCAGCTAGTTACATTATGGATTAATGTTAAGAATGTCTGCAGTGAAACATTGTGTGGCTGCATCAGAGTTACTTATGCAATGTTACTTATATTTTAGAATCATGACTTTCCTCATAGAGTAATATATATAATCAATGAATAGTTCTGCCCACTGTGTTGATTTTCAAAATCATCAATTAATCTAGCTGACTGGTTTCAGACAGTTTTTAACAAGGGTCTATTCAGGATGTTATTAAGTCATGAGATAGTACTCCCTTATTTTAATTCTGGTTATATATAGTTATTGTTTTGTAGCTGGAAAGATTTTTTTGCCAAGATATCATGAGAAAGAGAAGCTTTTGCTTGGTGTTTTTCAACAGATATGTGACCTGGCAGCCTTGAAGCCTTTCCCAAGATTCCTTCCTCCTTCCATAGGCTGTTTAATTTTTCTGTGGAGTTTCTAACTATGAACCTCACTTTGCAATCTTTCTTTCTTGTGCCATACAGATGAATGAGAATTGCTCAGGTGAGTCTGAGCAGCCCTGAATTGTTATTAGAGAATGAAGACGGGGGGAATATATGGGTCAGAAGTGTAAAACAAAAGTTTTTTTTGTCTCTGTCTTCCAGTTGGGAGGAAATAAAAATCTGGTGAATATAGCTCGGTGGTAGTGAGAGCAATGTAGTAAGACAAGTCTCAAAGACAAGGCCCATTAATAACCATTTTGCCACCCAGATCTCCTGCCAGCACAGCTCCCTCTTTCGCTCCATATCTTTTATAGGTGTTCCTGCAGTACCACTGGAAGGAGTCTCCACCACCACAGATAGATAGTTAATACTTCTCTGCAGCGTTTAGTTGCCTGAATTCTTTTACGCCAAAGGACACTTGTCCTGCGAGATGCAGTGCAGTTCTCTGAAGGGAGCTGGGGGCATCTTTCAGCATAGAGCTGCAGGACAGGGAGAAGAGAAGCAATTCTGTACTCTGAAACTGGCTGGAAGAATTTGCAATCTGCTGTAATTTCCTCTGGAACGTGATCTGTCCTTGCTTTCTCATCCTCATTGTGCCCATTAAACCTAAGTCATGGCCTTGCTTCCTCTTTGCACTTTCTTTTTCCTATAAGACCTATGACCACAATTTCCTTCCGTCTTTGGAGAGGAAGACAGGACTCTTTGCAGCCTCCTGTTACATAGTTCGTCCATGGAAGGGCCACGTACAAGCTGAATATGTTTAGCTTCGAAATAAAACTGGATATGAATAAAATCATCAATGGTTTAGTGCTCTCACTGACAGTGGTATGGTTGCTTACACCTCTAATCAAATCTGTACTCTGGCTTCCAGTTTGTGTCCAAATGCAATTCAAAATACTGGAAATTGTCTTTAAAGCACTCCGTGACACACACTATGAATCTTAGTTCATACACAGGAAATAAGCACTTCTGTGAGTAGTGGCTTTCTCCATCTTAGTGCTTATGACTGGTTTCATTGGTGTTTTATGTGGTTCCAGATCTCACTGGTGCTATTTGCACAGGAGAGGCTTTCGCAGCATGTCTCTCCCTGTCCCATACACACGTGCTCACCTGTATGCGTTCTCTGGTGTCAGTAAGGGCTGAACTCACATTGCCTGCCTTGTAGAGAAGCTCAGCTGCAGTCTCGCTCTTGTTCCCAAGTCATACATTTTCAATTATATAACTAACATTGCTACCTTTTTGTCGTATTTGGTTGATACCTCCAGTGGGTTAAATTATGACTGACATGTACATAAACATATATGCCATGTGTGATTACCCTCATTACTTTAGGTAATATGGCTAAAACCAGTCTGAGTGTTTTAAGATATCAGACTGAAATTACATGTTACCAGACAACTCAGTCTGTGAAAAAATAGCAAGCCTTAGTTATTATTTGACCCTGCTTGAGCAGGGGGAGTGGACTAGATGATCTCCAGAGGTCCCTTCCAACCTCAACCATTCTGTGATTCTGTGATTAATCATTTGAAAGAGAGCTGATAGTCATCATTGATGGTCCAATGATGTGTCGCATCAGGAATGTGCTTCTATGCATTGTATGTGCCAAAAACTGGAAAAAAACAGCTTGAAAACTGGGGCTATATGACCTTCATTGGATGGATGTGAGGCTAACTTGGACTCCAGTCCTCCACAAAGCTCCACATGGGCAGACCTGTCTTTGCATGATGTGGGTAAGACCTTACTGCTACAGTGCCCTAGCTTCCACTAGGCTATGTTGAAAAAATCCCAGAAATGACATTAACAGAATCAAAAAAGCCTCCATTGTTTTTATTTTCAGGGTCGCTACACCCAGCAATATGTTACAGAAAAAGGATGAACCCAGTATGGAGTAGCTGGCAATTCCTGAGTTGATTTGATACATGCAGACTGCTGTCAACTTCAACAGGCTTGTTCAACACAGTAGCCATTCATTTCTTTTGTTTTTTAGGATTAGCCAAAATGCAATTTTGTGAGGGTATCCCGATGACATTTCACATCATGGATTGTTGGCCTGACGTTGCACAGGTGTATCAGAGGGAAAAGTTTAACTTTAGCCAATAATTAGTCATGACTAGGACAAATAACCTCTTCAGAACTCTCAAGGTTTTTACATTTATTAAACTCTGCTCATAAAAAAAGATTCTAAAGCAAGCTGTAGCACTCAAAGTGAAGATCTGGGGAAATAAATGGCCAAAGCTATCATACTGTGACAGCTTTGGCAAACCTTTACACAGTTTTATAAAACAAATACATGTGATGTTCAGTTCCCTGGGTAGCTCTTCCCCATTAGATGTTCATACTTAATATAAAAGATGAATAAAATGGTTCTATCTCTCCATATATTTACTTAGCACATATTGGTGAATTAAATATCATCCCAGTAGTGTACCACATCAGCCATGCCATATCAACATATTCAAACATAACAGTAGCTTTGTGGAACTTATTCTGTCTTCTCTGATGTTTATAACCTGTGGAGGATAGAGATCATTTCAGTTTGTGTTATGGGCTTAATATTCAAAGGAGCTAACTTCTCTGGATCTCAGAAATCATAGAAAATAAAACCATCATTTCCAGGCTGGCTCTTCTTCTTGAGAAGTGTAAAGTGCACAAGTGAACTCTGATATCTGAGCCTTTATTTAATTTGCTTTTAATACCAACATTTCAGCATTTACTTTTTCTACTTTTACAAACTGTTGGAGATTTTCATGTTCCGTGAAGAACAGATATGTTGAAAACTGGCTAAAATTTCACCCTGTTTTGGATTGGACCTGGGGCCCAGGGAAAGGGTGATGATGATTAAAAACACTGGCACATACCAAATCGAAGCTGTACCAGATCTGACTGATTGTTTAACAACTGGCCAATAGCAGTGCTAAAAGTAAAAAAGAAAACCACATTCAGAAATGGACTGATTAATAAAACACTTGAAGAGATTTGTACTTACATATGTTCTGTTTCTCTTAAACTTCCACCAGATCACAGATTCATAAACCAAAGCTTTGGGGAATGTAATCCACAAAGCATACAAAAAAATCCTGCAAAATAACAAGGAAAATTGATTCAAATGCCTGATAGTATATGGAATCATGAAAAAAAAAAAGTAAGATAATATTGCCTATTGCTCACTGAGGCTTTCACTGAACCAAAAGTATATGGAACCTTTTTATTTCTCAGTTCAGGTAGTGTGCACTGGAGAACTTACATTGTTGCTATTCTTCTGATTTTCATGGGTAGCTGGCAGATATGAAGAACGGAGTTCTATAGCAAATTCAGTCCCTATTACAACCGTGTGCTACAAACACAATTACATCAGGGGAACCAAACTGCAACCCTTCATTCTGTGTTCTCTAGACTAAAGAGCAGTAAAGCAGGGTTGTAACGGGGCATGGGCAGAGTCACAGCCCTGAGAATGCACTAGCCTGGGAGGGAAACCCTTTGACTGTGTCTTCTATGATAACAGTACAGAGGGACTGTGAAGATAATTCCCTGTTTAGGTTCCTCTTTAATTGAATGCTTCTTGGTTTCTATTTTGACTAGGTAAACAGGTAAAGGGCAAGCATATTCTGTAATGTTAACACACAAATATAGTTTTAGAGGTTTGTTTTGTTTTTGTGCAGCAGATGATTGTTTTGTGAGACAGAGCCTCTTATAGAAACCAGACTATTACTTGTATTCTTTGGCATGTCCATTTATAAAAGTTACTCATGTTTACACACACACGCACGCACGCACACACACACACACACGCACACACACACAAAATATTGTTCATATACCTTGTTCATCTGGTAAGGAAGAAATAAAAAAAGAAATTGATACCAGTCTGCATATGTGTTCAAAAGCTTAGTGAATTCTTCAAGCTCTGCTGTGGATCAGATTTCATGAAACTGCAATAAAAAAATCCTTTTTTACCTTGTCTTTGTGTGTTCTGAGGTGGGTTTGTAAGGTTTGAATTACTAGGTAATCACCAAGAAGTCTCCTTTTCATGAGCCTGCAGCTGGGAAATGGACAGTTTAATATTAATGGAAAGAACAAACTCTCCATCTCCTTTCTCTCCTCTTTCTTCTCTGCATTTCTACTTCATCATTTTCTTCTTCAAGGCCTCTATCCTGAAATTGCCTTTGTGGAAGTCCAGATTGAAACACAAAGCAAGAGGAAGGCCCATTTTTCAAAATCCTGTTTATTGACTTCAGTGAGAACACTAACGTATGAATATTCAAGATAGAAAAATCCAATTCATTGATGTATCTGCAATTATTTATTCAAGTAATAAACTAATATTAAATGAATCTGCAGGCTTTCCTTATGAAATGTTTTGCCATCACCATGCCAAGGGGAGATATGGGAATAATCCTTTCTATTTGTAAAAGAGGAAAAATATTAAGCATTTATTGAAAATGATTAGGCACAAATGATTGAACTTTAATACAAATAAATAGTAGCACAGTGTCTGTAATATAGTATATATCCACACCTATTCTGACTATACAGTGTGAATGTCTTTAAAGATTCCATTAACCTCCATCATTTAATGACGTATCTAGGAAGATGTCTGAATGATACACCCTCCGCTGCTGTTCACCATTACTGGCTTCACTTTCAAACAAGTCGAGCAAGAAATTGAAGTTAATTGCCAAAGTTTAACACATTGCAGTTTTTTTTAGATTAAAGAATGTTTATTCATGTTCTTTCTCACTTAAGCCAACTGCTGGAAAGCCAGTGTGATGAGTGAGAGAGGACAATCCCAAAGCAGAGTCTCCAGGGACTGCTAGGTTGAAGACAGACATAAATTAACCCTTGTTGGGCTTTGCAGCACAAAGAAACCCTTTCCACTAAAATGAACTTGAAGAGCCTGTTGGGAGACTATGGAAGTCATGGACTAGACTGTGAGCTCCGAAGTTTCCTGTTTCTCCATTTCTAGGTACAATTGTTATATTTGAATAGAAACCTTTGCTGATTACTGCTGTGTTGGCTTCTTGAGTGAGCTAGGCCACCAATTCATGGTTCCTCTGTCTAAGCCTGGTGGTATTATTTAGGGAGCTGAAGTGAATGAGCTATTCTGACCCCTGTTTTGCCCAGTGCAAGATCTGTTTACTCAGGCAGAGTGGTTCTCATGACTGAAGCTACTTGCTTTCTCCAAGCGGACTTGCTGTCCAATTTAGGGCAGTACCGCAGTCTGTGAGGAGAATCAAGCCCTGGTCTGAGCAGCTGGAAAGCAGGGACAGCAACCAAATGGAGCCCTGAACAAGGGAACAGGGATGCCTTAGGGCTATGCTATAAACAGTGACTCCTCCCATCTGTTTCTCTCCTATTGAGGTCTCCACATATTTTCCTGCTCATAGTCTGACTGGTATGGTAGCATCTCAGTTCCCTAGTAGGTCTGGGTAAGAAGCCTGTAATTTAAGGGGACAATGTTATTTAAAATACTTATTTGTATTGGTTTGATAACAAGGTCAAAATATATAGCTTAGCTTCATGATGCTTACCTGACCTGTGGTAGCCCTTTTCTGCTGGTGTTTCAAAAGTGGGTTTGGAAAGAAAAAATATGTTAGTTCTTCCATTTCCTTTTTCAAATTTTCCTCTGCTCTCAAGAAAATAACCATCCTTCCAACTAAAGAGAGCTGGATGCTGCTCCCTCCAGAGCTCACATTGCCCTGAACCTCAGATAGCATGATAAGTCTCTGTCTAGAGCATCCCAAGACATAGATTTTAGAAAGGAAGAAGGAGGTGCATTTTTTATATGACTGTTGCTAATATACAAGGCTGCAGGGTAGGAAGACAGCTCTTGAGAAGCTCCCTCCTGGCCTGGAAGGGCATCATGTCTCCTGGAAGGGCATCATGTCTGATTATGACAACTTACCTAATTCCAGACATTGGTAAATGAACAGAGATGTGGAAGGGCATGTATGTGAAAGAGGAGGACTTTTTAATCTCACAGGCTGGCCTCAGGGGTTTTGGTTCTGAAACACAGAAATATACAGAGTTCCCAGAATAGAGCTGGTGCACCCATAACTGCATTGGCTATAATAGGATTTTTTACTGCGCTAGGAATGAAATACTGGGCTCTCATTGTTATCTTTCCTTGTGCAGCTGTAAAGAATTTATTTGTGAGTTTTACAATATCCAGAGGTGGTTCCTTTGTACCCTTTTTTAATAAAGTTGAAATGCCAGAAGTTTCTTATTACTCTCTTTGCCCAGTACTAAACCCTTGTAGCAATCCTGAGGCTGCCATGTCTATCCTGTCCTGAATCACTTCTCGGAGAGACCATTCTAATTCTCCTGCATAGCTGGTTCTTCTAAGGCCTTGTGTAGTTAGCCCTCGTACTGAGTCTTTTCCAGCTTGCTCAGTGCAAGAAGCTCATGCCAGACTAGTGAGACACTCATTGGTGGTTCTAAAACCTTAGATTATTGTATCTATTCTTGACAAGACTCTGGAACATACCTCAGATTTTAGCCATTCTCTGTTCAGCCTATTGAAATTTCTTGTAAACCTGAAGCATCCCCACCTTAGAATGGAAAAATGTCACATGTGGATGTGGGAAGAAAAAGCTTTCACTAGAAAAAGGTATCTAATTGTCCAGAATACTAAGGAATCTAGGAGCCATTTTTCATTTACACAGGCTAGCTTTCTCCCTGATTTTTCTTTAGTAAGGCTACAGTTCCTTAAAGAGTTTGTCCCTGACTTTTCATTGCCTTAAGTGGAAGCCAGACGAGGCCCTTGGTCTGACTTTCCAAATACTCCATTTTCGCTTCCATTTCAGTCAGGAGCTGCTCATGAGAATTGTCAGGATTTCATACTGCTGTTTCAGTATATTCAACCCCGACAAACATTTTAAAAGCTTTCAGTGTTAAACGTAACAAATTAATTCCAGCAAAGAAATGCACAATCCTAAAAGGAGTCCATTTTAGATTATTCTTCTCTTTCTCCCTGTACACTGATTCTTTAAAATCAGTTTTAAGAAATACATTTTTTCCACTGAGAATTTTTTTTCTCCTTCACTGTCTTCATGAATCCCCTTCCTCCTCTGTAGGTGCTTGTAATGTCTAGGGAAAGAGTAAATTTTACATTCAGGTTTAGCAGGTCTGATCATGTAGTCCATTCTTGAACAAGTTTCCCATTGAAACTAGGAAGGATCATGGCACAGGATTCAACTTTTCCGCTAAGAAGTAAGAAAATAACAAACTTCAAATTTTGGAAGGAAATGAGTGAAACTGTGAAGAAAATCTTTCTCTTAACCCCTTCCAGTGAATCTACCACATACATATACCTCCAGCAGCTATTACCCAACAATCTCCTTCTCATTCAAGAAGTACTTGGACAGATGGAAGTCAGAACAGTAGGGGACTAATAAACTATTTCAGGGTTCCCAAATTAGGTCTGCTTAAAAGTAAATAATGGATTTATAAACGCTAGCATCCAATAGGAGTGTCGCTACTGATTTCAGTGGTTCTGGCAGTATCTGGCTCCTAACACGAACACAAATGTCGTAATTTGTTTTCCATCCTCTCTGATGTCAGTGTAAACAATCTTTTGGAAGGGTCTGGATATTTCTCTGCAGGAGTATGAAGCCTAACCCAACAGTATTGTGTTAGTTTATGAGAAGCAGAAGAGAAATCTGACAAGTTTAGTGACATTGTCCAAGCTATCTGAAATATAGAAAATGTCTTACATAATGAGAAGCACATTAGAGTTTAAAGTATGTTCTATATTCATTGTTTAAATGTACATTAGAAGCCAAATGTGTAGCAACGTGAGCTAAAAATGACTGAGTCAAAGCAAAAAGCATAAGAATAGTCAACATACTTTGTACAAGTCACTGCCTAAATCTTCTGAAGCTATTTAAATACTTCTTGATGATATCATCTTTTATCTTAAGATTTGTGAAAAAAGTCATTCTATATAGTATCTATGTGTAATACTCAAAGAAGGTAAGATCCACTGCAGTGTTTCTTTTTTTTTAAGGATAATCTGATACATCTTTCCCTGAATATATCTTCACTCTTGTCTTGCAATTTCAATCTGAATTCAGACAACTACATTTCCCAAGGAAGTCTTTCATTCAGACTCAAGTTAGTATTTGTTTACTGTTTACAAACCATTCACCTATTTTGATACAGGTCTTTAAGCCCATTTTTTACCAGCTTTTATCTGAAATATTTTAGGAGTTAATTTTTCAGAAACAGTTCACGGAAGCAGATAAATGTAAGTGGCTATAGGATTCCTTGTTTTGCTTTTCCAGATGCTGGACTTGATGTGTGAATTCAGGGATGAGTTTGCCTCATAACAAAAGACACTCTAGCATACTATGGGCAGTGCCGTATTTCTGTACTTGCCTGTAGGCCTAACTGTTAATTTTGAAGTCCAGTCACTCTGTGCTCAGCTAACAACATTGTTTACCACAAAAGGTTCAGCAAAAACTACTGCTAAAATTGCTCAGTGGTCAGTCGTGTTTCTTGAAATTAATTTTCAGACTGAGTAGCTGCCTGCTGTGAAGAGGTTTATGGTAGAATGTCTCTCCTGACTGCCAGAAGTTGCCTAGGACCTTCTGATACACAAGCAACACATTTTAAAATATGCACTTCCTTAGGCACGTTATTATTCTAAAAGTCTTGAAGTTATGGTCTCGCTCTTTGTCACCAGAGAAATGATTATACAATTACTTACAAGTTTTTCCAAAGAAGGCCTGCCTATATATCTGGATACGGATACAGTGGCTCTCCAAGGCATTGAAGAATTACTTAATTGCAAATAAGAAACCATCTCTTCATTGCCCAGAACCTAGTGGGGAACAAGCAGCCATGAACCAGACTGATCAAACACATTTTGAAGGAAGCAGGAAAGTTAGGCTGTGGGCCTGTCCTCTTCTGATTGCAACTTTGCCAGCTGGAGAGACCGCAGCCTTAGTTAGCATGGCTCCCTGCTGCTGTCACCCCTCAGAGGGTTATACTCTCAGGCCTGCCAAGTATGCTGCTTAAGCATGTGCTGCTTAAGCCATTTTAGTTAAAAAATGAGAAACCTACTACTTAAGCTGTGTACAGAACATGGCTCATGTTGGCTGAAATGGGTGAGGGAGCACTAACAGGAACTGCTCACGTGTCCTCTCTCACCAGCTGGTAACCTCAGAAGAGGGCGTAGAGAAAAAACTGAGGGCAGGCTGAGCATGGAAAGCTCCTCAGCTGGCACAGGGCAGGTGGTGGAAGGTGTGTGTCCACAGCCATTAGTATTTGCCATCTAAACATGCTCCGGACTTGAGTGAACTTTGTCTCTTATTATAAAAATGTCCTCTTTTATTCCTTCACCAAACAGGTCCAAAGAGGGGAAATAAGCTTGACCAGTAGGCATACAAGCTTTCTCCGGATTACAGCACAGGCCATACAGATACAACATAACCCTCACAAAGCTGCCAGTTCAGCTGCAGCAGGGAACGTGAATGCAGATGTTCTCACTGCACTTGTTTGTGCAAAGGCATCTCAAAAGCACTTACCCAGTACAAAAAGGGTGTGTGGATCCCTCATATTTGCATGGACTTCACCCCTTTTGACAGCTTTAGTGTTCAACTGAGATGCCAAGCACTTGTGCAGTACCATGATTTAGCTGGTATTTAGAGAGAAGAACAGATATTTTACACTTTTGTCAATCATCAGGCTGGTTTTCTGTTTCCTTCCTTTTTTTTTTAATCAGTTGACTGAACTGCATGCAGAAGCACATCAGGCTCTTCTTTATGGTAACTCCTATTTCACCCAATAATATCCAGTGCCTGCACCCTCTTTAAATCTCTTTCAAGTTCAGTTTCAACTTCTGCCCAACTTTTATTTTTCTGGGTGTTTTGCCTATAGAAATAATCTTTTATGTATAGCAGGGTTTGTGCCCAAGTTCCCTACAAGTCCTAAGAATTCCCTTCTCTGAGCAGTACACACATTAAAACAGTAAAGAGAACTCTTTCAGATTCAAACAGATAAAAGCAAACAGGCATATAAAAAGCACAAAATGCAGACAAAGATGGAAAGCAAATGAAAGGATGAGGTTTTTGATAAGGGATAACAATTACCGAAGAAAATAAAAATTATAAATCTTTAGAAAGGAAGATTTGAGGGTTCTTTCTGAAGTGGGGAGAAGCAGACTAAGCAAGGTCTCAAAGTTCATCAGATGTGCTAATTTAAGAGTGATGAAGATATTCTTAAATGGCAGAAATTGTATGTCTGTCATACAATCGTATGTTGGTCAACTATCTGTCAGGGTGGAAGTCTAGAAGATCTCAGATGTGCCAGCAGAATGTCAGGAGCCAAAAATCTACCCAAACCGTCTATTTTTTTTTCTCTCTTTTTCTTTCTTTTTTTCTGGCAAGTTCAGCAAAAGAAATGGAAACAACAAGTTAAGAATAAAGTTTGACCTAAACTGTTACCTAACAACTTTTTTTTGTCTTCCAAAACCTTTTTCTACAATCTGAAGCAGTTAGTGTACTTTAAAAGAAACATTTTTGTGCTTCTCCCTATTTCTGAGCAGTGCAGAAATACTAAAATGCAATGCCAAAGCCTTTTCTTCCAGTATTTCCATCCCATTAGAAACCACAAAGTGAGGCAAATGCTGAGTGCAAGCCTCATCTTGCAAAACTTCCAGTTCAATCTATTGAACACAGAGGTTTGGATGAGTTTGATTAAGCTTGCAAAGGTTGACTCAGTCCTTCATCCTTCACTGGTAGGTAAATTGAATCATGGGATTTATAAAGAATAAACCTTGCCAGACAAACTTGATTGCATTTTTGATGGAATTACAAAATTAGCAGATGATGGGAAAGCAGTAGATGTAATATATTTGTATTTCAGGAAAGCATTTGATACTGCCTCACGAAATCTTGAAAAATTAATTCAGATTGGCTGCAAGGAGAACAATGTCATGTGGAATGAGAAGCTCAAATGTTATAACAAAGGACAATGAAAAAAGGCAACAGAGACTCACATGTGCCCCTGACCCAGCGTCCTGTCCTCAGTGTCGTGAGGACACCACCTTTGGTCCTGTGAGAGAAGACAGAGCTGCAAGGCTGTCCTTGGGCTTCTGCTGAGCCTGGCTGTCTCAGACCCTCTGCACTGCCACAACTCATACTTAATTAGGCAGGAAGGCTGGAACTGGCTTTAGCCTGCCGATGTAATCAGGCCCCCCCCACCCAAGGCAGGGTAAGTGTCTGCTATGTGGGATGGGAGCTTGGTGTCCAGGGAGGAGTCACGTGCCACTTTCTTGGAATGCCATGATGCAGCACCGAACACATTATGAGACTCAGAGATGGCTGGCATCTGAAAAAGAAGTTTGTGGCTTTCCTGTTCAAAGAATGCGGGAGGACAGAGGATAGAAAGCAAAACAGGCCTGCCTTGTTGGGAAAGGGATGAGAGCCCCTGTAAAGATAATTAGCTACCAGCTAAAATACAGGAGACACATACATTTAAAGAACTGAAATTATCTTAAGACTAGTCTTTTCCTCCGTGTGAAGGAAAAGAGACTACACTATTATACAAAACATTCGGCTGTGATTGACCTCACACTTGGTTCTGAAGGCAATACTGTAAGAAAGACTATTGACAAAACAGAGGTAATTTTAGAGAAGAGCAAACCAAAATGTCCTGATGCTGATATGACAGCATTTTAAAAATATAGACATATACATAGAATACACACACACACACACACACACACACACACACACACACACACGTAAAACATAAATAGCTTGGCTAAAAGGTAACCATGGGTGTTGGCAAAGTATCAGTCTTGGAGATGCCACCAGAATACAAATGGCATAGTCTTAACCAGTCAGTTCAGGGATACTGTGGCTGACTCCAGTAGGAGCTTCCTGAGGAAGGATGGAGCCGTGGGATATATATAGAATGGCTGAATGTGGTGAAAGCAGTGCAAAACAAACTGGGATGAAATCAACAAAAGAAATAGATAGTTGAAATACAGGGAGAACTCCTAACAGTGAAAATTCTGGGTCTATGAACTTCTCAAAGGAAACGGAAAATAGCTCACCCATCAGAACATTTACATCTAATTTGGATAAAAACTGTTTTTTTTCCATGTGGATTCCCCTGGCATCTGCCAAATCCTTGAAAGCTTACAGGAGTCTCAGTGGGGCTTGGTTACACCTCAGCAAAAGGCAAGCCCTTATCCACCCAATAGGAAAATACTTGCTCTGGCAATCTGCCACACAGATCTTAGTGTCCATTTCAGTGCTTTAAGTTTCTCGCATGCTGTCTCTTTCCCCATTCATTCTGCGTGCCTTTGCTCTCGCTGATAACAGCTAGGTCCGCAGTTGCAGATGAACTTGTTTCGTGCCGTGCTCCTGTGCGGAAACCTTTTCTCAGCAGCACCTTCCCCAGTTTCGCTTTGCTGGAAGTACTACAGAAACAGTGTTTCTTCATTGGTGCATCCTGCACATTTGGATTGCTGGAAAGGAGGTTGAATCTATCACCTAGTCAGAACAGATTTGGTCATGCAAGCTACCAATTTGTTTATCTCTGTTCAACTGTTAATCTTTTTAAAATACTGAAACCTTAAATCTAAAAATCTACTGCTTTCCTAAGACCTTTTAAGTCAACTCTCAAAGGCAGTCTTTTATTGCTGGGTTATAAACCCCTTTACCAAGGAAAGCTTTAAGTCTGGATATTAAAATAAAGTGTTTAAAATTCTTTTTTGGATTATGAACCTATTATTAAAGCAGGATAGAAGCTAGTTTGCAGTCTGCCTTTTACACAGAGCATCCATGCTGCCACAGTCCAAAATGAAGTCACTTTTTTGGACTAGGTGCAGACCACAGAAGGCTTAGAAATGCCACTTGTAATTAAAAACATTGGGCCTGGATCTTTCTTTCTTTACTGAGGTTAAATGGCGACTTAAAGCAATACAAGTTGAGATTGAAGAACAACAGCAAACCTCTATTTTCTAATATATTTAACCGTTTATTGATGCTAGAAAAGCTTTGTACATTTTGTATGTTTCAACAGTAAAATGGATGCAATTTCCTCTAACTTTGATAGTGATGTAATAACAGTTAGTGCTCTGTGAGGCCAAGCAGAGCCTCCTTTCCTTGTCCCTTTCTTTCTGCCCTGTGAGACTGACTGTCAATTCCCCAGTGTGGACAAATGTTGGGGGCTTTTGTTGTACTTTTCTTATTTCTGTTTTTTCCCCAGCTTTATCTAGTATATTTCCACTAATGCCTTGTCTATTTAGATGACCACCTTTATGAATCAGAGACTTTCAATCTACCTATCTGGAAGAGTTTAACAAAATCAAGCCTTGATCCTGCCTGAGCTTCATAGTTTAAATTTATATTTATGTAAATGTATATTTACAATATAAATACCATTTATGCAACATTTTAATTTTTGAAAATATTATGTAAACTGTATGGGCTAGACCCAGTAACAGAGGTAGGCATCTAAAGAAGGACATAGCTGCAACAGAAGTGCTAAGCAGAATACTGTCACGTAAAATATCCCCTTCAGCTGCTGGCAGCTATGAACTTGGAGGTATGTTCCTTTTTGACTCAACATTTTGTCAAGCACCACACAGCTCACTTTGACATCTCTTGTCTTAAGTTCCACTGCAATGTGGGAACTAGGTGTATTTCCATTTAGGTTCCCTGGTAAATATTCTCAGAATATATTCCACAGGATCAGACCCTTCCAAAAATACTGTTCTAGCTGCGTTCTTTCCATATACCACAGGTGACAGAAGGGACTTGCCTTGTTGGAAGATAGATCGCCTCCTAGCATCTGAAACTACCGGTATGCAGAAACACATACCAGATTCTAGGAAAATTATGCACAAAAGGGAATATGACCCTGCAAACTAGTGATCAGGGCATTTACCTCAGAGGTGAGAATCCTTACCGCCCGATGGTTTCTGCAGTTTGGTGTTTGTTCTGCTGATCATCGGACAAGAAGCAGGCACAGTTTTGTGAACACAGTTCAAAACTCAATCTAGCTTTATAAACTGCAATTTCAAGGTGTCTTCCCTGTTAGCAACCTGGTTCCCTCCTCTCTCCCCATGCTTTGGTCAGGAGCGCCTGTGCTTACAACAGGTTCTAGACTCCCCCTCTGGGGATGAAGCTTAAAAGCCACATAGCTTTTTTCCTGGCAGAAATTGTCTCAGTATCCGTGAATTCCTTCAAACAACATCTTTGTAGGGGGATGCCCATTTCACCGTAAACCTTCAGTGCCCGAGTTTAGATTCTTTCTGATAAGGACTCCCAAATGTGCTGATTCTGGCATGAGGTTTTTCTGTGCACTTAGCAGACCACAAAGCAGAGGAGAAATGCCAGCAGCTCATTAACCCTGGTATCCCTCTCCTTTTAACCATATTCATTATATCATTTACCAATGCAGTAGAAATACTGCAACTGACTGTCAGGAAAGACTTGAGGGTCAAGTGTAGCAGATAGGCATCCAGTCCCGGAGCTGCTCAAGTGAATAGTAATAGAGAAATCATCCATTAGGATGCAGTTGTTCCTGCACCAGGCGAACCCATAATGTTGCTCAGTTGAACAGCAACGTTTAATTTTTATTTTTTTCTTAAATTCATCTATAAATTCTGTTGTCATATTCCTTATCAAGCTATCCAAGTGCCATATTTTTAGCTAGTTCACAAAATCCCCACCTACAGTCAAGAGCAAAGGTGTGAGTAAAAAATTAGTAATGATCTCTGATCCAGTGTTAGTCAGAGAGTTTCACAGATGATCTTCAGTTTCTGTCACCAGTGGAAATGTCTTTAGAAATATTACAATCTGCAACAGAGGTGGAAGGGCTATGAATAGTACTAATATTGTACAATTTAATTCAATTTTTGTCAATGAATCAGCAGTATTAGGAGAGCAGTAAATCCTTGTAATTCTTACGCTCTCCCTGCTGACAATGCAGGATCGTGTGCTGAGTGTCCGTGCCTCTCTCTGAAAGGGTAGTTCTGTGGACACTGTTGAGCCAGTGCTTTGTTAAAAGACCTCTGGATTCTTGCCATCCGAGTCAGGGTCAGACTCAAGAAATATTCCTCAGTGAAGTAAAATCTAACATAACATTACATGATGCAGTTAAGGAATCTGTGTAGAGTCTGTGCGCGTGTTCTATTAGCTCACAGTGCATAACAAAAAGAATGCCTGATTCTTCTGAAGATGCAGCAAAATAGCTGCTTTTTATTTTCATTTGGTTTGCATGACTATACCATGTATGCCTCAACCAAAAGTACAAGCTTTTTGTTTTATTTTAACTGTATGCAAAAGTTTCTCTGATCCCTTTTGGGTGCTGGAATGCAGGGATGGAAAAAAAGAAAGCACTGAAAGGAGGGTAGCTGGGGCCCTGTTGTCTGCAGATAGGTAGGGTAAAAATAACAAAGGGAATCTGTATATTATTAGCTGGCTCACTTAATAAAAACTGAATATATTTGACACATTTAAAGGTTTAAATATCTCTTAAAGTGTTTTACTGGCAAAATTTTCAAGGCAATAGATATTTATGCACTGAGCCATGTAACTGGAAAAATTATCTCATGATGTTTTTGCATAGAACATGTCAAGAAAGGCAAAAAGGGCAGATTTAGGCATAAGAAGCAATTGAAAAATCTTGCGTATGCTGATACTTCCTTATACCTGCACAGACATAGACATAGACATACACTCTATACAAAGCTATCTGGTGCTGGAGGAGAAGAATAAGATGAAGCTAGGAGCAGAACAGGCTTTGAATGCAGCAGCTATAAGAGCACAGTAAGAGGGAAACACTGAAAGTCAAGGACACTGTTAGCAATGAAGTTTAGATATGAGATATTACAATAAATGCACAAAAATGGAAGAAAGATGATCATATGCTTAGATGGGGGAGGTGGCAAGGCTGATGAGCTTTAAGATGTGTGTTCAGTCATAATATTATGTGCCCCACACTATGTTCTTCTGAAGTAAGCTACCAAAGGTGATGCCAGCAGCCAGCATATATGGTACAAGTGAAGAACTTGGCAGATTTCTCTTCCCACAACTATTAATATGCAACCAAGTACTTCCTGTTGTGGTAGATGTAGTGTGTGTGGCATTGTCACAGAACTAAAGATTATTAGTCACACGATTATAGATGTTTACCATTGTCAAACAGGAACTTCAATGAAGCCATGCTTCTTTGCACCATATTAGTAGAAAAGGGCTGAAGAACAAAGTGAGATTCATTGACAAACTGTGCCCCAAACCTGCAACTAACACAGCCTCAGCATTTGAAGTGCACAATAGAAAACTGTCCTAAATGATCACTGACCTTCAAATAGAAGGGGGAAGAAATCCAGGCCCAACTTTGACACTGTCTTCTCTGAAGCAGAAAACCCTGTATTTAAAACACTGGATTCTCATGAAAGATCATGTGTGCCACAAGAGGATAAATTTGGAGCATTCTCAGTTTCCGAGTGAATATTTTATATAAATATACTAAACAGTAGAGGAAAAACACAGTGCTCTACGCACCAGTAACGCTCAGCGAGCTAAAAAAACCAGGCTGGGCCAGATCTTAGTTACAGATCCCAGTGCAACCCATTCTTGAGTATAAACTCTCCTGAGAAATACCTTACATAACAGGAAATGAATTGTGGATAATCATGGAAAATACATCAAAGCCATTTAAAGCCATTTCGAGTACTTCTAACACAACAACTATACACTAAATGTTAGAAGAAATGTGTGTGCATTAACATTTAGGTTTTTATTTTGGATGGATTGGAATATTTTTTCTATAAGCAGGGTTTATAAATGTGGTAGGGCTTTGAGTTCTGACCAGTCTGCAGTGTGTTATATTCAGACTGTATGATCTCAACAGGAGAGCACAGAAAGGGAACAGACACAGAGGATCAGAAGCAGTCAGGGAACATTAACTGCATACATGCATAATTATTACCACAGTGACCTGATGGAAATTTTGCAAGGATTTCAAAATACTACGGTGTACTAGAATCACGAAGAATCACACCTTTCTCAAACCCTTGTGTTCCCACACACATATTACAAATAGAATGACAAATAATATTACAAATAATTATTAATTCATAACAGTCTCTCAAATTTCAGCAGAGATTTTCAATACAAGGTAACTGGGGGCTTTGATAACGGTAAAATACTGCAGTGATACATAAATCAAATTGAATGTTATGTCAGTGTGGTCCATACAGGAAGAACAATAAAAATAACAAAATGGAAGAGGGAGGCACTCTTACAGCCACAGCCTTCACAGTGGTCGCGTGTGTGTTGTGGATCCATCTATCTATCTCTATATGTTTGCCTATTGATTTTGCTGTGTTACAGAAGTATTACAGTAAGTAAAAGGAGGAAAAAGAGAAATTCACACATTTATTATACAATTCTTTTCAACACATTGTAGAATGGCATTGAACACTGCATGTTAACTTAGTCAGAGTGATGTCAGATTCGGGGACTGTAAATTACGGAGTTTTAAAATATGCTGAAATTAATGAAACACAATCCACTGATCCATGGTTTTATACCAGCCTGTCTCAGTCTAAGGTCAAACTAGAAAAGTTTTCTGACAAAAGCTATAGGTCTGAATCTCTTTTTGCTTTGCTGCTGAATTACCTGGTTAGCTAAGTAAGCGTAATGCAGGCAGTAAGATCCTCCAACAGAAAAAAATTAAATGTACTAATTTAGGTTAAAAACAAAAGTTATGGCAACATAAGTGTCTTTAAGTTTTGCAATAATCCTCCAGTACTTTTGCATCCCAAAAGGCTCCAGATGTGACCAGCCACTGCAAAATGGTAAGTTGTTTATCAGCATTCTACATTGCAAACTGGCACCTGTAATTTCACTCTCACTTTGCATCAGCAGAATTAAGATATCTAGAAAAACCCTACCAAGACAGGTTTCTGCATATTAATGCATAAACATTTATAGTAAAATGTCCTGTCTGTCACCCTCAAGGTGAGGTATACAGCATCAGATTCTTCTTCCTTTTCAGCTACGTGTATGCAGCACGATCCAAGTGTTTCTTTCTGTTGGCTGTTAAGGGTAGCTGTCTCAAGCAAAAAAGAGAAACTGAATATAAACCAGTTACTGACAGCACTATTATTAAACACTTGATTTCTTTTGATCTCTCCAAAAACTGTCTTTTTAAGCTGCAAGGACCACAGGCCATGGGGCTTGGCACTGCCCACCCATGGTCTTGCTGGGAGAACAGTCATACTGCACACACTGACCAGATCCTGCAAACTTTACTTGGGTGAATAATCCCCACCCATGGAGTGATCACATTGAAATGATAACGGGTCCCAAATACTTGCAATTACTGCAGATTTATTGTGCGAGTAGGGTGGGGGTGGGGAAGCTGAACACTTGTGCAGAATTTGAAAAATCACCTAGTTTTGATCATGTTCCCTTCCTGATCTGGTCTATTCACTTCTTCACTTCATTTTGGGGAGGAAAGCTTCCTCTCGATTACTTCTTTCTAAAATGAGTGCTACCTTCTTCTTTTTTACAGGTGTTGAATTCTATCATTGATAAAAGCTACAAAATAAGCCATGCTATACTCCAGGGGCAGATTATTTTCAGAAAGTCACCTCCTCATTTGTGAGAAGCACCTGCCAATTAATATACTTTAAATTATCACTAGAGTTATGTAAGATCTTTAAAAATTCTTCGGCTCCTTGACACTGCAGTACTTCACCTATTACTAAAAGTAATCAAGCTTGAACACACTTTAAAATAAACTCAAAAAACCAAACAGCCCTAATTTAACATAAGCAAGAAATTCTTAACTTCTTCCTCTTGTGCCTAAGTATTTGAAGCTGTCCACATGACTGACATGCAGCCTGATCTTGCTGGGAGTTGTGTCACTGTTTGACCGAAGCAGAATCTGTATCCCTGGTCAAGCATCCTCGAAATTTGGTACTGGCCACACCACCATGCTCCATTAATGATGTATAATTTAGGTGACACTGTTTACAATTTATTGTTATTGGGATGGGAATGGCTTAATGAACTCTTGGCTTAGCTGCCCAGGGTCACTCTGATCTCCAGACATTCTGTTTGTCTACATTTTTTAAGAGAAGACTATATGGAAATTGTTCTTTTGTAGCAAGTTCTGCCAAATATCTTCTTTCATGATAGGTACAATTTTGTGGGTAAGAGCAGAATGATTTCAGGTAATGTGGGTCTCTGCAGTGAGTTACACATACATCCAAACTACAAAGAGCATAAGGGCAGAGTAAATATGTCCCTTATTGTACTTCCCAGTTCACATGTTCTTTGCTATAAAATACATATAAATATAATGGGATTTGTATAATATAAATATTAACTTTCTTCAGAATTACTGTTTAATATATGGTCGGTGTTTTAGAAACAGTAGAGGTTTTCTGGACCAACTTCATGGAAGATAGTGAGTAAGTGATAACCTGGTATTTTCTTTTTCAGGACCTGATCCAGGCCACTGAAGTTAATGGGAATTTTTCCTCTGACTTCTGTGAGCTTTAGATCAGGCCTTAAGCCTAAGATTTATAATTTACCAAAAAAGAAAATAAAAACACTTCTTCAGAAGGGCACTTTCTTGTTCACTACTCGCCTAATTAGAGATTTTTAGAACTGAACCTTTGATGCAGGAGAACCTATTTTTGTACTATAGGTACTCAAAGAAAGCACCAAGAGCTGGTAAACAGCTATTCTTTCTGCAATCCTGCAACTTAAGTAAAACCAAATATATTTAGACTGATGACTTGATTCTCTCATCAGAAAGATATGTGAGTAAGAATTGTTATGTATCTTGTAAAAACAGCACTACACTTGTACATGCATGTGTAGAACTGTTACTGATTTTACAAGATACATGGGAATGTGTGCCTGCTTATCTAAGGAAAAAAAGTGAGCTCAACATTAAAAAAAAATCCACCCTCTAGTTGAGACCTTGCCTGCCAAGTTTTAGCTCTGTATTCTCTGTTTGAGGCACATACTCCCACATCCTGCACTGAGAGGTGAATACACTCTTTAATTTAGAGTGAAGATTTAGGACCAAATTCCACTCTCATTTACATCACCAAAATCCTAATGAAGCTGTAAATCAGAGTAAGATTATGGTTGAGGTCAATAGGGTTAGATGGATTTCAATAAGTGTAGAATTTGTCCCTTTGAGGTGGAAATATAATCTGAAGACTAGACAAAATAGAGTGCTGAAACAAATATAAAGCTGAATGAAAAGATTTCACATTCCTAATAGATCTGAACTTCAAGACTCGGCCATATATATAAAATAGGTAAAGCAAGCACAGTCCCCAGTGTTGGGTGTGAATGTTTTGTTTCCTGAAGACAGATAACAGTGAAAATGCTTACTGTCCTAAACCACAACAACCAATAGCGAATATGTTAAATCAGCCAAAAATAATTTGCAAACATCTGAAATTCAAATTTTAGTTAAAATAGCTTTGATATAATGGCAGTAAGAAATATACTTTTATACTGTGAGGTTTACATTTTTATTTAATTAAACTATTAATAAAGCTTACTATATTTCCCAAAATATACCAACACTACTACATTTTCCATTATTTCCTGTTTTGTGAGCAGGCTAACACAATTCTTGTATGTGAAACATTTCAAATATCATACAGCTTGGAATGATCTGGCAATACCTGTGCATTATACTCACTGAGTGCTTTGGCTGTTCAACAGCAGTAAATTTGGTGCTGAATTTGAAATTGAAGCATTTTTTATTTTGCCAAAAAGCAATCGGAACTTGCTTGTTATTCCTTATAATTATTCATTGAAATGAAAATAAATTAAAACTACAAATGGTAGCATATTCTACATATGTAGTTAATGCTTAATAGTTTTCTAGGTAATGCATTTCTAGGATGGTGTTGTGTGCCAAAGCAGCTGCCATTTTGTGAGTTGAAGTTGATACAGCATGTTAAGGAAGGGACTGACTGTATTCTACTTCTTTTTCCAGCCTTTCTCTCTCTCCCTTACCCTCTTTTATTTCATGATTAGCAGTTTTCCATTATATTACAAGTCTTATTAATGTTAATTTATAGTTTCTCAATACAAGAAGGCATAGTTCAGAGGCTGATATAAGGTACCCCAGCCAGTCCAGATCACTGGTTTAAACGAAAGCCTTCAGCAAGCAGCACCTATAGAATCAGCCTCTGAGTTGAGTTGTAGCCAACTTACTCTGGTATTCCTTAAAAAGACGTGGAATACTTGCCAGGAAATACAAGAAAATAAAATGAGTCACTAAACAGTAGTTGTTTTTATTGGAAATTATTAGAACAAATAGTAATGTTATCATATATAAACTTTAATATTAACATTCTAGAGCATAATGATTTCTGATAATGAGTAGAAGCATAATATCAAGGACCATTTTGTCCTTTAAATAATATTAATATGAGCTGATGCAAGTTGTGAGATTGCCTAATATAATTTTGCTGACACAAGACATGTAATGAAAATCTATGGAATATGGAGTATAAACCCATTGTCTTGTGAGCAAAGCTCACGTCCTCAAACTGCACAGCAGCAAATCCATGATTTAATTGTGAAGCTCTTTCCTTACAGGCAGCATTAATTCCACATACCGCTGATGTTAATTATGTTTATATTATAGAGACACAAACAAGATTATTATTTCCTTTCTAAAAGGTGAAGTGAGATATTTTAAAAAACAAGACAAAGCTCTATGTAACATTTCAAATCTGTAAGAGGAATTATAGGTAAACAATTACATTTAAATAGATTGGAAAACTCAAATTATTATAATTTTTTCTCTGCTACATATGTCATGATCCAGGTTCAAGATTCTCTGTTTTCTTTGAAAATTGTGCAGTGTCTAATTTTCTAGCATCCTTTCATCTACCTAACAATATCACAACACATCCTAATGCTTGAAACACAGGCTTAAGATCAGCTTATGCAAAGGGCAGTATCTAAGGGAATGGAAAGGTCCAAGGATTTAAATTATACTGTTGAAAGTACTTAATATCTAGAATTCTTGAGCTTCAAGGGGGTGATCTTCAATGCCCTCTGCATAGCTGCTATTTAACCCTGGAGTTAGTGGTTCCTAACTGAATGCAAAACCGTATGTGCATATACATATTTCCTGATTTCAGGAAATCAGGCCAGTCCTGAGGAATTCCAGACCTTGGAGACAAGAGAGGAAGGCTGGAGAAAGGAAGACTCTCCCTTGGTGGAGGAGGATCGGGTGAGAGATCTTTTGTCCAAACTTGACATCCACAAATCCATGGGCCCCGATGGGATGCACCCACGAGTGCTGAGGGAGCTGGCGGATGTTATCGCTAGGCCTCTCTCCATCATCTTTGAAAGGTCCTGGAGATCAGGAGAGGTGCCTGAGGACTGGAAGAAAGCCAATGTCACGCCAGTCTTCAAAAAGGGCAAGAAGGAGGAGCCAGGAAACTACAGGCCTGTCAGCCTCACCTCCATCCCGGGAAAGGTGATGGAACAGCTCATCCTGGAGGTCATCACTAAGCATCTGGAGGACAAGAAGGTGATCAGGAGTAGTCAGCATGGATTCACCAAAGGGAAATCATGCTTGACCAATCTGATAGCCTTCTATGACAGAATGACTGGCTGGGTAGATGAGGGCAGAGCAGTGGATGTTGTCTTTCTGGACTTCAGCAAGGCTTTTGACACTGTCTCCCATCACATCCTCCTAGGTAAGCTCAGGAAGTGTGGGCTAGATGAGTGGACGGTGAGGTGGCTTGAGAACTGGCTGGCTGGCCGAGCTCAGAGGGTTGTGGTGAATGGCGCAGAGTCAAGTTGGAGGCCTGTGGCTAGTGGTGTCCCCCAGGGGTCAGTCCTGGGCCCAGTCTTGTTCAATATATTCATCAATGACCTGGAGGAAGGGGCAGAGTGCACCCTCAGCAAGTTTGCTGATGATACTAAACTGGGGGGAGTGGCTGACACACCAGAAGACTGTGCTGCCATTCAGAGGGACCTGGACAGGCTGGAGAGGTGGGCGGAGAGGAACCTCATGAAGTTCAACAAAGGCAAGTGCAAGGTCCTGCACCTAGGCAGGAATAATCCCATGCACCAGTACAGGCTGGGGACTGACCTGTTGGAAAGTAGCTCTGCCGAGAAGGACCTGGGAGTGCTGGTGGACAACAAGTTAAACATGAGCCAGCAGTGTGCCCTTGTGGCCAAGAAGGCCAATGGGATCCTAGGGTGCATTAGGCAGAGTGTTGCCAGCAGGTCGAGGGAGGTGATCCTGCCCCTCTATTCAGCCCTGGTGAGGCCTCACCTGGAGTACTGTGTCCAGTTCTGGGCTCCCCAGTACAAGAGAGACATGGCACTCCTGGAGAGAGTCCAGCGGAGGGCTACCAAGATGATTAGAGGGCTGGAGCATCTCTCCTATGAAGAAAGACTGCAAGAGCTGGGCCTGTTCAGCCTGGAGAAGAGAAGATTGAGAGGGGATCTCATCAACGTGTACAAGTATCTGAAGGGGGAGTGTCAAGAGGATGAGGCCAGCCTCTTCTCCGTGGTGCCCAGCAACAGGACAAGAGGCAATGGGCAGAAACTGAACCACAGGAAGTTCCATCTGAACCTGAGAAAAAACTTCTTCACTGTGAGGGTGACAGAGCATTGGAACAGGTTGCCCAGAGGGGTGGTGGAGTCTCCTTCGCTGGAGATATTCAAAACCCGTCTGGATGTGATCCTGGGCAATATGCTCTAGGTGACCCTGCTTGAGCAGGGAGGTTGGACGAGATGATCTCCAGAGGTCCCTTCCAACCTAAACGATTCTGTGATTCTGTGATTCTGTGATTCTGTGATTTAATGATTATATAATAAAACTTATATTACAGTAAAGCTTATAATTAGATTTATAGTGCAAATATTTACATTTGTGAGTCTAAAATATATTTTCCATGACATTTCTGTAGTATTTGCTTAAAATGTGCTGTTTCTGTAAACAATCCTGACAGTAAACCTATTAGTTAAAATATTCACAAAAAGTAAACAAAAAGAGCATGAACGCAGCCAAATCAAATTCGACTTTCTGTCTTAGTAAACACTTGTGGAAACATTTTTAAAAGCATGTTTCCAGGTCTGCTACAGAGTCTCTCTGTGACAAGCACAGAATCTTTCAAAACTGTCTAAATAATATTCTGTACAGAGTTATGAAATATATGGAATATATAATTATATATTTACTCCCAAACAACAAAAGAACTTCTATAAAAATAAAGTTATGTAAGGCTGCAAAAGCAAGTGTTCAACAGCTATGATAAGCCTGTGAAACTTGTATGTGAAACTCTGTTTATTAGCCATATGCAGGCTGATGCGACCTTTCAGTACACTTTATGCTACTTTTTTGAAAGAAATAATACTGCTAATTTAGTGCATAGAATAGATTTTTAAGCTAGTAAATGTATGCGCTCCCTCGTTTTTCAATATAGGACCACAGAGTGATGTACAGTACACTTTTCAGACCCTGTTATGAAAACAAAACTATTAACTTTCTCCTAGGTTTTCATTATTATAACATCCAAAGGCATGAAAGAATTAATAAATTAATTTTCAAAACACCTATGAAAATAGAAAGGATGCAAACGGAGGCAAAGAGAAATAAAAAATATACGCATTTTGGTGCCCAGTTTGAGAACATCCATGTTCTTTCTTCAGAGTAATTAGCATTTGTATTATCCTGTATGTTCACTTCCATTAAGAGCCTAAGTTCTGTCTAACTGCCCTGTTGGTACCTGGATCTAAACTCTTCATCTTCAACCTCAACCCCCCTTTAGCTGCTTTCTACCCTAGATATGTCCACAGTACATAGACACATACATCTAGACGCATCTTCCCTGCTAAGGTTATCATCTAAGCTGTTGTGCTGCTGGGCATACCAGGAAACACATATGTCTTGACAACACAGGCAGTCTGGGTGGGTAGTGCAGCCCTGTTAAGACTTCCAGTCTAAATATTCCAGCATCTAACCTCACTCATAACGTTTAGTATATTAGAAATTGTCATGATTGGCTAAATCAGTGGTCAGAGTCCCAGGAAGGTATTCAAAATCACTGATCTGCCATTTTCTAAACATATCTGGAAGACACTAAAGTGACTGTAGTAATTCAGGCTGGAATTTGACACAAACAAAATTACTGAAACCCCTTCTCAGGGGAAGTTGATGCCTGAAAGATCACAATATTCAAAATCACAATATTCAAAGACTTTGATGTCAGAAGGATGACACCTCTAATAGCAGATTGCCTCCTAGTGCCATGCCCAGGTAATGACTGAGAAGACAAAATACCAAATCACCAATGCCAACTCAGATATTTTCTTGTGAGTTTCACAGTTAATTCATGACTAAATTCAGTATCATGAAATCTAATGCCTGCTTTTATGAATGGAACACCATTTTCAAATAAAGAGTAAAAATTACCTTAAATTCACTTGAAAAAAAGCCAAAAAGACCTTTCATCCACTCCATAAAAGGTCATTCCTGGTTTCTATCATGAAGTGCAGAAATCCCATGTTTTGAGAAGTTTGTACTTGGGGCATTCTGTGTATTTTTGTCATCTAAAACTTTAATTTAGCTCATTTGACCATTTATCTTATCCTTTGTTCTAATAAACTTTTACTATATACATATTTGATGAAAAAATAAAAATACTTGTCCTATGTCCCTTTATTTTTGTTTGAGACAGAGGATGTCTTTTGGAACTACATGTCCTCCATCTTCTCTCCAGAAATGATATACACATTCTATACTTCTCCCTGTTTGCTTGGCAGAAGTAAAACAATTTCTATCTTCCATCCTTCAGATCTTTCACTAAGAACAGTCAAGTGAATTTTCACACCTCACACAATTGCAAAGAAATTACAGGCACACTGAGAACATTTGACTCAGTTTGCTTCCAGGATAATATATTTTTGGTAAGAAGTAAAATTTACAGTATATAAAACATATCTTTGCAAATGAAATATAGCAGCATAAGGGAACATTATATATTTTCAACTCTAAACATATATTTGAAAAAACATAAGAGAATGTCCAATGTAGTATCTGGCAGCCTTAGACAAAGGAAAAAGAATTGCTCAGTACATGGCTGAATGTGTTGTGCAGGGATCAAATAGGAATATATGCACAGATCAAAGGGGGCACAATGCAAGTCATAATCTATCTAACACTCACCTCAGTTTACATAAAGATCCCCATGATGTGGTGCAGACTTATCTGCACCACTCCACTTGCTAGCTGTAAAGAGAAAAGCACCATAAGTTAAAAACATCAAAGTATGCTTTGCGGTGCCCCAGATTACACAGCCTACTGTCGAAACCGTACAAGCCACATAATGGAGTCTGCTCTGCTCATGGTGCGTATGAGTGCAACTCTCCAGTGCAGGAGAGGAGGAAAGCACCCTCAGGAAAAAAAAAAGGCAACAATATTCCATATTAAAAACTGACTGAACTAACTGGCACAAATTACTCGGAGCACTCCTTTCATTCTAACGAGTTCACGTATGAAAATTCCTCTAAGAAATGTCATGACTGGTGCCACATTACATTTTGCACAAACAGCAAATGGGTGGATGCCACAAACAAAATAGTGCTTTTAACATTAGCGCAATTTCGCTCTGAACAGATCCGTAACAGATTAACCCCCCTTCGTTTCAGAAGCCTGATACAACGCAAGAAGCAATGGGAACACTAAGTATCCATGGGAATTAATGTTTATCTTTGGAAGGTCAAAACCCATTGCAGTTTCAGTTTTCAGCTAAACATGGGGAAAGAGTTCCTAAGGTTCAGCTCTTTAAAAATCTGTAATAAAACTGTCTAGAAGAAAAAATTTGACTTGCTCCCACAGGATTCATTATTTTCCAAATAAATGCAACATGGCATTTCAATATGTTTATATTGTGACTTCACTAGTTTTTGTTATATATTTGAAATATAATATTTAATAGTAGTCCATAGCCGAGTTCTTTTAAAAATATGTACTAGTTACAGTATTCAGATATATTACATACTTCATTTGAATGTGAAAAATTATTAGAGTTTATGATTAGCTTGCATTACAGAAATCATATTTTACTGTCATTATCAGAATTACATTAAATATTGCACAATTTTAATAGCAAATTATCTTTTCACTGAAAAATTCTGTGTTGTCTATTACAGTGTATTAAAATCCCAAACACTACTTTCATATTACATTACAAACATTCCTTGTGCATTGTTTCGTCACTGTAGCTTTTTGGTTTCATCAGATATATCCTCACAGTTGAGATGTACAAAAGCAGCCTGGATTGGAAAGAATATTCAGGAAATAATGATATTGGGATCTGTTATGCTAAACACACACACTTATCATCTGTGTTCTATTGTGCTTTTTTAAAATGCTTTTTGTTAATTTTCCAGGATCAGAATATTAACAGTTTTTAGTGTATGTATGTGGACCAGGTTATTGAATTAGGGCTGGAGTGCCTAAGTGGGTGAAACTGAAGAAATGCAGTAAAAAGCTGTTGTCTGTGGAGTTGTGAATAGTTTCCAGCAGACATGTTGCTGCTTACTCTGTTAAGGCTCAATGCAGCAAAGAACACTGGGCCTAGAAAAGCAGACTGTTTTGTTTGCTTGAATTCATGGGTGGCTGTTACTGCTCCAGGTCAGTTATTAATGAGGAAAAGAAGGTTAATGGAAATAAAAGAAGCTGCCACTCCAACACCTCTCTTTCTATGAAACCCATATAATTTCTGATGAAAATGGTATTCAAACATGTCTGAATTTAACTGGACTTTTAAAATATATGACATGAAAGAGTGTAGCTACAATAAGTAATAGATATACACACAATGGATTAATATGACTGAGTTCACTACTTATAATTAAATGTTAGAAAGGACTCAACATCCAAGCTGACGCTGTTTCTGAACAAGCTAACGTTGCCCTTCTCATGCAGGACATCCAATCTTGAGGCGTGAATTTCATCCCCATTCTCTTTCTAGAGAGGTTCTGTAAACAAGCTAGACAGTGTCTGGACTCTGGCAACCCACATTTTTGCCTTATCTACCAACTTTTTGTCCAATTGGTTTATTAAAAAAGCTGCACCATCACTCTGTGGTCAAAGAAGGATCAGGTTAGATACCAGGAGACTAGGTGGAAAAGAAATAATGGAGAGGACACTACAGGACTGTTCTCTTCGAAACAGGCAACTTCAGCTATGTCTCCATTAGCAAATAGTGCAGTGCAATAAAGCAGATCTACAGAGCAACAGAGCTGGTGCTGAGGACTGGATGTCCACACTATATATTTTGGGGCCTTTACCTCAGACTAACTCTTAGTCTGGTCCTACCGACTGAATGGTCCATTGAAACAAATTGGATGGGCTCTTAGGGTGCAACTTTCAGTTTAGCTTAATCTAAAAGGATTCTAATTTGCACGCTTCATCATGCAAACAAAGGAACGGTAAATTAGGAGAACTGGAAGAGTCACTTCAAAAGCAAAATAGTCAGAACTAAAAATGATGAGATAGATGCACACCTCAAGTCATTCTTTAGCATATATTCTGTATCTTAGTTATTTGTGTTTCCTCATACCTGTAAAGGAGAGATGGACTAGAATAAAGAAGTAAACTTACTCAGTGGCTGAGTAAACATCTCTTGAATATGCCGAATTTCAGTGTAACTTTCCTGAAGAATTCCTTAACTGCACTGGCATTGGAGTATTTGGATTTGTCTTATTAGAGAAATAGGTTTGGACTATCGTCTGAGAGCCGTATCTCTATTTGTTGTAAATCAGTGTATTATTGAAGTGGGTGGAGCAAATAAGGACAACAGCGAGGAACACAGAGCAGGCAATAATGTTTTACATATTTAATCTACATGATGTCCGGGCAGTTAAGAAAAAAGAAATGACTGATAGCAAAGGGAATACACATGTAAATCTCCAGTGATTAATTATTAGTATGTGATAGAAAGTAGGGAAATCTAGCATGCAGAAAAAGGGATTTGCCATAGCTGTTGGGCATAGCTGATATCCCTAATGAGTAAAATCATGTCCTTACTAGAAAGTCCCATATATTCACGCTGGAAGGATTCATACTGTTTCTCCAGAACGGAGCAGGGAAGGGCACACAGAATCAGGCATGGGAACATATTTCTGAGTATTTGTTATGTACTGTATAATGTCCACATACCCTTTCTTTTAATTAGTATTTATTATCATTAGTGCTGCTGTACTACCATAAAATTCCAATCGCTCAATGCTCATTGCTGTAAAAACACAAATGAAAAGAGGGCTCTTATTCCACGGATTTTCAAAACTGCAAAATTACTGCTGTCCATGATATTTGTCCAGGGGATTTGGGGCTTGGTGTTGCATTATGCTGACATGCTATATTGTTTTAGCCCATTAGCCACAGGTACCACATTAACCAGGTTGCCTCGGTAGTGTCTCCTGTCTTGCTTGCCTTTTGTTTAGTGACTGGATGGAGGGGAAGGGACTCTATACTTTTGTAAAAGCACAGCTCTGGCACATCACGCACTGAGGGGAGAAACTAATGAGATTCTACTACTTCAGCTTAACCTTCTAAACTAATACAGTTATGAGCGTGCAAAAGCTTATTTGCATGAAGACCATCAGAGACATATGATGTCTTAACTCTAAATAAAATCCAACCTTTTAATACACATTTATAGAAAATTACCTTTTTTAGGTTGTATAAGAAATTGTTAACTTCTGGTAATTTAGGACATGTTCCAATCCAACCATCCAGAAAGGCCATATAATACATAATAAATGATTGTTGAGAAAGAGGTATCACGTTATCTGTCTTATCCACGGCAAATTATAAAGCTATTCTAAACCACAAATGTTGAGTTCTTAATCAAAGAAACTACTTACAATAATTTTACTACAGATTTTTATATAGCTGTGAGGATGTACGTCTGATGGAAAGATGATAAAGTGTTTTTATAAGATCAAATGTTACTTAAAAATTCATATTGCTGTATGTCTTGAAATTGTACTGACAAATCTTTTCATTTTTCTCTCCTCTTCAGTACTGCCATAGGCTCAATACTGCAGTCTTCACAAGCAAAAACACCATGCATGGTTTGCCTGTATGATGACATCATGGGGGGGCATTACAGCAGCCTCCAAATAGTAAAGATCACAGTGAGATCCTGCTTCCATAATCGAAGTCAGTGGGAGTTTTGCCTGACTAAGGAGGTTAGGATTGGGTCCCTGAAAGGAAGAAGATAATGAGATATAACTAGGAGTAATGGGGTGATATTAAGACATGGAAAATGTAGGTTGAATATCATTAAAATCTTCCTGACGGTGAGCTCTATTATACCAGGGAATAATCTCATTGACTTCAATGGGAGAACTGCCAGAGTAAGATCTGAGTAAAGACTGGAGTAGCCTTGGTCCTGATCCAAAGCCCACTGACATCAGTGGCAGTACTTCCATTGACTTCAGGGAGTTCTGGGTCAGGCCCAGAGTGAACAGTGTAGGTACGCTTGCCTGAACCTGTACAATCCCAACATTTTTCTACTCAGTGTCCTGAGTAGTTGTTAGACATGTCCGTTATGTTATTGGTTGGTCTAAACATAGTTAAAATTGGTCACTTTAACAGGCATCTTCAAAGCAGTGTAAATGTAAAGAAACTGTTAAGGACTTTGTGTAACCAGGTAATTTAAACAATAAAGGCCACTATGGAGGAGAACACAGGAAATAAGGCTACGCTGTGTTGCCTGTTGGGGCTTATATATATAATGCAGAGGGGTATGCAGGTTAGACATTAATTGAATTAGAGATCTCTCTGATGTTTGTTTTAATGTCAATGAATGCAGTAGGCAAAAAAACCCAGGGAAGCTAAGAGCAAGGAAGCATCAGGCACAGTATCAGGGGTACATGTAAAGCAGTGCAAAGAGAAAGTGAAGAAGTGGTATTTTTTTCATTCATCTTGTGTACGCTCTTGGCAAATAAACTGGATTGTGTCAGAGTTACCAGCGCCCTATCTGCCTCTCCCTTCACAGACACACCCTGCAGGATTCTGTGCTTTTGCTGCCACCTGATTCAGGAAAGGCAACAAAATATTTCTAGTTTATGGCGCAAGTCATATGTTCTTTTCAGATACTAACGATCAAATGTATTTTAATCCTGGCTCCCACTGATCATGAGTTAAGCATCACAAATACTGAATATTAAAAATTAAATTTCTTAACAGCTAACATGCTTTTGTTCCTTAGTGAGTTCCGCTCTCAGCACCTGGGTACGTTCTTCAGTACTTCATATCCATACGTTTCTAGCCTCTGCAACATGCCGGCAGTTACTTCTGTGAAAGCTTCTGCTGCCCAGTAAAATTTCTATTAGCTCACTGGCTGAGTCATTGATGAGAGGGGAGAAAGGAAGCAAGGAAGAAGACCTATAGCTCATCAATTTTTTATTCATTAATACATGTACCACGGTCAATGAGAAGTAGCTGTAGAGATCTGCAGCACCCATATGAGACTAATGTAACTAGATTAAATGTGTGCTGCATTTGTAAATTTATTAAAACCTCAGAACCCATGTAAGGGGCAAAACGAGTATACAACATCTTATATTTTAACGTGCATCACTCATAGGAATGTGACAGATTTGGAGATGCTTTGCAGCAGCTCTTGTATGTTGATCTGGTTATTCTAATATTTTATTACTATAATTAGTTCAAACCAAAGGAAAATGACTGAAAAAACAGGCAGCTCAGGATAAATTGGTTTAACTAACCCCACCTCCCCCACAGTACTTTAAAGTTGTTAAATCAGACAAATCATAATAAATATCTGGAATATCTATCTTCTAGTCCATGCCACTGCTTCAGTGCAGATTCAGTTCTAGGGACATCATTCTGCACAGATGTTTTTCTAACCTCATCTCAGAAACTCTAGTGATGAAGGTTTGGTCTTAAGCTATCTATTCCAGTGTTTCATTAACCTTGCCGTTAGAAAGATTTTCCTAATTCTAAACAGAATGCAGTTTAATCTGTCAGTGAATGTGGAAGAGAATGCATTGCCTTTCTTTTGCAGCTACTTTTTAGGCTTCTTAAGCCTCTTATAATGCTTCTCTGAATTTTCTCCTATATAGACTATGCAGCCCCATTTCCTTCACTCTTTCCTTATAGATGATATTTTCTAGATCTTGTTCTCATTGCTCTTCTCTTTTCTCTAATTAGTTTTTGAATTGTGAGCAAACGCCTATAAAGAGTGTACCAGCAGAGGCCTTACCAGCACTGGTAAAGCAGAAGGATTACTTTGCAAGTCTTATAAATGATGCTCCAAAATATACATCTCTGAATAATGTCTGTCTTTTTTGTAAGAGCCTGATGTTGAGCCGTGTTAAACTTTGATCTACTATAACTCCAGTATTTCTGTCTGCAGTATAAAGCCTGTCCTTTCTATCCTGTATTTGCGCAACTGATTACTATGACCCAAATGTGAAACTTCGCAGCTGTCCTTGTTGAGTTTCATCCTGTTTTCCAGATTTTCTAATTTTGAAATCTTGAATTCTAACCCTGTCCTTGAACATGACTGCTGCCCCCCTACACTTGCTGTTATCTTCAGATTTAAGGAATATTTTCTATTCTGTTATCTAAGCCATTAATAAAATTGTTAAACAGTATTGGACCAGAACAGACCCAGGTGAAACCCCATTTGATATGTACTTCTAATTTGAAAATGAACCTCTGATACCTACAGTCTGAAAATAAATTTTCTGTTTACCACATAATAGTAGTTTCATGTAACTGTGTTTCTCTACCTTGTATGTGAGTATTGTATGATACAGTGCCAAAAAACTACTGAAGTCCAAAATGCATGATGCCTACTGCTTCCTCCTATTCTTAATGCCTGTTACTCTGTCATGGAAGAAAATTAGATTGGTTTGACATGATTTGCTCTTGACAAACTCATGTTGGCTACTACTTATCTCTTTGTTGTCTTTTAGAGGCATGTAAATAGTTTAATTAATTGGCCTAGGATTGACATTAAGATGACCGATCTTTTAAGAGTTTGTCTTCTCTCATTTTTAAATATAGGTAACACGTTTGCCCCTTTTCAGTGTTCTGGCACCTCAGCCATCCTTCATGCTCTTTAAGAAATAACCAGCAATAATTCTGCAGCTGCCGCTGCTGGATCTCAAAATACCCCAGGCTGAATTTCACTAGACTCATTTGGACACATCTAATGCTATTCGAGTAGCAAAGATTTTTTCTCTCCCAATTTTAATCTCAGTTCTTACCACTTTATCTTTGATATTGATTATTTTTCTTGTCTGATCATGGGTTTGCTGGTGGTGTTAAGATGGAAACAAAAAAGCATTGGCCTTTTCAGTACCAGAATCTTTCTCTTCAAGAAATAGACCAGCTCTTTCCATGGTTTTCTTCTTGCTAAAACATTTTTAGAATACTTTCCTGTTATCCTTAATATTTATTATTAGTTGTATTTCATTTTTTGTCTCAATCTTTCTGATTTCTCCCCACGTTTTTCTACTCATTTTTGTAATCTGGCTAAGTTTTCAACTTCCTGTACTCTTCCTTTGTGTGTTTTAAGTCATTGAAAAGCTCATGATTTAGCTACATTGTTTTTTTAACATGCTTCTGCATTAGAAGAATTTATGCTTCTCCCTTCAATATAATTTTTATAAGAAACTATCAAATCTACTGAATCTCTTAGATTTGTTTCCCAGAAAATTTATCTTTACAATTCTGTGAATTTATTGAATAACGAATTCTTGAGGCTTTTATTTTTCCTTCCTGGCTTAAAGATTAGGAACTCTGACATTTAATGCCCAAGCTGCTTTACACCTTTTCCTTCTCGACTAGTTCCATCCAGTTGGCTTGAATCAAATCTAGAAGAGCCACCTCTTTTTCCAAAGTTCTAAGAATTTGTTTCCAACACACTCCTAGAATTTGCTGGTTTGTGTCCTATTTCTCGGTTTAGATGTCATCTAACAGATGTCCTGAGCAGTTAAATTCCTGCGTTTCACCAACTCTGGAGCTTTCACATGATTCTATCCAATTACAAAAACATCACTCTTTTCATGTTCCTGGTTCAGTGGCCTGCAAAAACCTATACTGTCACAGCACCCTCATTTTTTTCCTGTTACATTCAGTCACGAACTTACAACCCATCTATCTTCTTTCACAACCTGGACATTAGGAAAAATTGTATATTCTTGATATGCAAGAAAACACCACCCTTCCATATTCCTTCCACAAATTATACCCTTCCATGTTAATATTCTTGTCATGTAAATTACTCAAATAAGTGCCTGTCACACCAATTAAGTTATAATTTTGATCATGTACTAAGACTATCAGCTCTTCCTGTTAATCCCCATACTTTTTGCTATACAGAATTGCAAGAAATTGAGTAGATTGCCTCATCCTCCTTCTTGTCCCTCTTATAACTCCATCATGTATGTATATCTCTACCTATCCTGCTCATAGGCTTGTGACCTGATCTGCATTTTGTTCTAATACAAGTGGACTCTCGTCCCAAATTATCATTATTTCTAATTTAATGTCCCCCTAACTGTGGTTGCAAGTCTATGCCATCACAATTAACACTGACTGATAAACCTGGACAACGAGTTTTAAAGACTCTTTGGCTAACCTACTAGTGGTTTGAAGCAAGAAAGTAAAGGGCTGGCTAAAACAAGAGATCAAATAACCTTTGGCAGGCTTCAAATTAAGAGCATCCACATGGAGGAAGGTATTTGTTTGAGGGAACCGGACTGAGACATGAGGGAACATATGGATTACAGTCAGAAAGGAAAGAGGTTTGGATAAGATAAATATGTATATAAAATATCTTTTTTGGAGGTCTTTCTTCCCCATAAACTTTATTCCACTGCTAAGCAAGAAATTCTTGACCGACTTATGTATATTATTATGGCAGAAGGAAAAAAATTAAGCACCTGTTTGGCTGAAGTACAAGTACTCTGACCACGACCGAAAGAAAGAAGTGCGGGATTTCCCTGAAGATGGGTTGAAGCACTAGGCCTGAAATCTGAGGGCTGCAGTCTGGTTACTATCCTGCCTTGCACAGTCATGCTTGACTTTGGGCTTAAGTCACACAGTCATGTAGTTCATATCATGCACTAGTACTCACTGTAGAATCAGAGTTCAAGTGTGAGCCACTTTGCACCTATACCTGAGTTTTTCTGCATAGGGTGCCACCTGGCTTTTTCAAGACTAGAGGCATAGCAGTGAGCTGAAGGTCAGGCGTCACAAAGGATCAAGAGTATGCTTAAACCTCAGACTAATATAGACCTAGACTAAGTCTGAAAAATAGTACAGATGTACTCTGAAACCAGGAAGAAGATAAAAATGCACTTGAACTCTAGTACAACTGAAACCTGGGGAATTCTTGGATAACTCATTTAGACCTCTGCAGGTAGTCCACATCATTGACTCAAAATGGCGAGTCAGCGGCTATATTCTGATCCGACCAAAATTATCGTCAAGTATGTAAAAAATATAAATTCCAACACTGACTTTTCTATACTTTTTAAAAAGATGGGTAAGGCCTTTTTCTTTCATTTTTCTGATATTTGCAAAGGCAAAAAGACTCCTTTAACATAATGTAATTTTACCAGAAGTCATCAAGAACTCTACTGAAAAAACTGCAAAATAGCAGGATGACCTTGGGGCTAACTTGAAAGGTGGTTTTTGAAATGCTTGTTAAGATACAGCCCAGTTTTGAGGAAATAATTAAATATGTGAAAATTTCTGCAATTTAATAATATAAAAATTCCCTGAGTTACTGAAACTCCACAGATACTTAGAGGAGCTATTAGGAAGAATTTGGGGGGATTTAGGAGAGCCTTTCAGCATCATGAAAGCAGATTTTCTACCAGATGTTTTTAAAGAAAGAAAAAAAAGCGTATTTTGATTCTATTGAATCATCAGCTGCATGAGAATCGTTGTCTTCTGAAAAGCCCCTTAAGCACTTTCTCTGGATCAAATATTAAGAGGAACTTTTATTAATTAATTTCTTCTTTTCCTTTAGATGATAAGGACTGGCTTTGGAAACTTCTCAGGAAATGTTCTAACAACGTGGGAGAAAGGGTCCTATATTCTGGAATTTTTCCAGAACGTTACTATCTAGTGTATGATAGTGGCTTTAAGATTAACAGAAGATGTTGTTTTTAATGCAGAACCCTCACTGTCACAGAATTATGTGAAAAATATGAAAATAATATATTTTAATGCCACTGATAATTGCCATCATTTAGTAAAGTAAATCAAATTCATGTGTAAGAATTTGCTTTCTCTCTACTCAGGCTTTATTGAGGCAAGATTTTGACACTCTCTGTGATGATCACATGCATAATTGCTGCTGTTGCTGTTTTTCTATGCTTCCAGTGTATGTTACATTTCTAATGAAAACTGATACAGAGCAGTCACCATGAATAAGACAACATTTACCAACAATTAGCATACAATGGCATCTGAAATACTACAGTTACCACCTACCTAAAGTACAAAAAAATACTGGGGCAATTCAGATGAGATCTGAAAATCGGACAGCTTAGCCTTCTAAGGAACTTCAGGGGATCTTAGGCCATGGTTACACATTTGATGGCAGAGCTGCTTAAGCCGGTATAAGCAGCTCTCCCACCCCTCCAGCTGCTTCTTCCCACCCCTGGGCCGCCCACAGCCAAACAAACAGCTGTGCCAGCACAATGCAGTGGGCGGCACAAGAACAAGGGCTGGGAATGAGGAGGGCTGCTTAAAACACTGAAAAAATATATGTGGTAGTATCATAAAGCGCTTAAGTTCCTTAGGTGCTTTGTAAAATTTTTCAGCTATCTCCATTCAATCAGAGGGCACAATTACTCTGCATCACTTAAATATCAGTTATACCTATCTTTCCTTGGGGGCAACCCCAGGATAATGGAGGGGAAAAATATCATGTGGCCAGCTGTGACTTCCCTGCTGTATCAGTCAATGCTGAAGACTGAGTCCACTAATTTGTGTCCTAATACACTAATGAAACTTCAGATTACTGGATGAAACTGTAGAAACAAAGCTAGTGGGAGACATCATCTCCTATGGATATTAGAACAAGTTTTGGTTTGGCGAAGATTTACTGCAGCATTTGGCACACAGCATTAGTTCAGTGTACTGATAAAAGGTGCAACCCCACCTGTCACAATCACGGCAAAAATCTCAGTAACAACTAACTGGATAAGCAACAACCTTGTGCCCTGTAACAGTCATCTACGCAGGTTGAATTTGGTGTCCTAAAATGTGTATTTCTGCTGCTTATGTTGGGGTAAATCTGAGCAGCACAGTGAGATATACTGAAAAATGCGTTGTCAAGATTAGTGGTTATCATTTCTCTATTTTTCTTTTTCGCTTGGTACAAACATGGAAATTAGAAATTAGAAAGATACTCTCACCTGTTCCATAACAGCAGTTATGTATGTCTTTTCTACATCAGACTGTGCACTCAAGAAATGCTGTAGTGGGCAGATCAGCTGGACCAGCAGACAGCTAAAAAACTACAGGATGAGGGAGGCAGCAGTCTATAAGAGAGCAGAAATGCACCTGCACTTTAGCCAGCCCTGTTCACAGTCCAGCAGACTACCCACTGTGAAGTACAGACTTCACAGAATGAGGATGGCTTAAAGCAGAGGTGTTCCGTTATCTCCTGCATAGGGGTAGGCACATAGTTGGATAAAATATTATTTCAGGCTACCTTGGCTTTGTTTGCCCAGTTCAATGGGTTGACTTCTCTGGCTATCTACTTTGTGCTTCAGCAGGAAGAATCAAAGCAGGCCATTCATAGCCTGCTCTCTGCCAGCAGCCTTAAGCAAAGTGTGGTAGGTGTCTGCATCTCCAACGCTTCAGTAGGCTGGAAGAACCTTGTCTTGGCCCTGAACATAGGGTAAAGGGAAACTGTGAATGCAGTGCGTTACCTACTCCACAATAACAGCTTGTGTGCACACCTCTACTCAGGGATAACAGTGAGGTAATCTGAAGTAGCTTACCCCTTATATTATGCACACACAGCGGCAGTTCCACCACAGTAGCTGACTGTTATAAATTCACACCCTAACTTACCGTGCGTGTGGTAACTTGTTCATGTGCCTTACATCCTAAGGTAATCATGCTTAACAAAGTGTCACTGTGGAAGTGAAAATGTTACACATTGGCCACATGGCCACACATTGTTTGAAACAAGTCATTAATTTGCAATCTCTTAGTTCAAAACAAACATAGGTGTATCATTTAGGGATGAGACCTATTCTGTTCAGCTCTTTAATCTGTCTCAGTAGGAGCTAGAATCAGATACTTCAAATAAAAGTTCAAGGAATCCTCAGTAAAGATGTGTCATAATCTGCAGAGTATCTATCTGTATCTCGTGTTTATTTTCAGATTGAGTAAGGATCTGGAACCTCAGGTTTTGTATCTCCTTCTGTACGTATTTGTTTTACTTTAACTACTATAGATTTGAATGTTCTTGTTACCCATTTAAAAGGTAGGGCTTTTCTCTTTGTATTTTGGGAAGTTCTTGACCTTGATCATCTATAGCGGCAGTGAGTTCCTCTGTCTGAAATCATGTAGTTTGATATAATATTTTCTTTCATTGGTAGTGAACTTGTAAACTTTCGTTTTCATTGACTGACCCACTGTTCTTATGTATCAGACAGTGGGAAGAGAAGCTCTCAATCTTTTTGCAGCCAGAAACAATGGAATCAGCTTTGACATACCAAGGGAGGCTTGAACTGCACTGAGCAATCTCTATGCAGACATAACTGTCCAAAATGCTGCCTGGCTTCTGCTAGTGCAACAAGATCATATACTTTTTGGAAATATTATCTTAAAATGACTGATTTTTAGTTGTGAATAACTTAAAAGGCTCAGACAAGCATTAAAATAACAACCCCCAAAAGTAAAGATTCACTTTTCAGTTATGTTGTGCGAATTTCCAAAGATGTAACATGAAGAATTATTTGGCTGCAGGCATTAAGACTGCATATAGGAAGCCCACCAATTCCTCATAAATTCCCTTCTTACCCTGCAAATGGAGATGCTTGCACAGCTCCTCTGCAGGCTTCTGTAGGACAACTGGCTTCTCCCAGGATTATCAAAAGACACTGCAAACAGCTCCTCCAAATGCAAAATTAAAACAGTACATGTCAGAGCTTGTCTCTCCCCCGCCTGAGGATGAAAACACTCTTTCTCTCCTACTCCCATTTGACTTAGAAGCAAATTCCCAAACTCAGGGTTCTGATGTGCTAAATCACTGTGCTGTCCCACTAAGCCTTAGAAGCGGATGATTTCTCATGACCTTCAGGCCATTTGGAAATAATAGTTTAGAGCTTCATGGAGCTTCTAGACCAAATTCCTCCTCGATTTACCCTCCACCTCTTGTTCCAAGTTCCATGTTATTTAAACCTGAGAAAAAATTGGCCATAGAGTGGCCAATGTTTGGAAGCTACCTGCATGAAAAAAGAAAAACTCAAGGAGCTAATTGTCATGAACTGCAACTTGAGTGTCTGAAATAAAAGTCTCCAAATAGCAAGATCAAAGGTGTTAATTCTTCTGAGGTTGTAGAAAAGTGTGAAAAAAGAAAGAATGAAAATTCAGTTTTGTATACGTTGCAGTAGCAAAGATTTGGCTGAGAAAACTCCTCAGAGTAAATGAAATATCTTTCTGATGAAATTCATCAGAATTATGGAATTAAATAGGAAGGGTGAATTAGGATAAATAGAAATTACTGTTTGATGGGAGAATGTAAAAGGCATAAAGCTCGGGGTACCACATGTGAAATCTTGATCTCACTGAAGTCAATGGGAATTTTCTAATTGATATTTGGATCTCATCTGGATTTCATGTCATTTATTCTTCAGAAACAGAAGAGTTAATGTTGGTATATGTGCATGTGTGTGTATCTAATCAAAGTGTTATCTTTCTTAGATAGCAAAAAACTGAGGCATTAATTAACAGCAAGGAGTGGAGTCAGGCAAAGAGCTGTGTGGAGAATACGGCTGAAAGAGCAAAATGGACCAGTCTGGAAAAAGCAGCAGACGGAGCGGAGTTCACAGAATGATATAAAGCAATAGGCTGGAATAGTGAACCATCCTGGACAGGGAATTAGGGAAGAAATGAAATAGGCCAGCTAGCCAGGAGGCAGCAGGGCTTACTGGACAGCTCTGATTGTAATGAGTCTCTCACAAGCTATGTTTGCAGCACGTCAATAGTACTCGTGATGTGTTTATTTCATGTATGACTAGACATCTCTGTAGCAATGGTGAATAAATAAATATTCTAAAGATACATAAGAGTCAATGCAACATCTTCACATGATAAAGCTGGGTCACAACACAGTAAAATGTGTCATGACATTAAGCAGTGGTTGATGTGATGATGAAATATCAGAATACTGCAGTTAATGGCAACCATAACTCTGTAGATAGCAGGACTAATCTGACATGAATAACCTGTGAAAGGAGGGGCAGTCTACTCTTTACTGGGAAAAACAGAGTGACTCAATGTTACTATTCGCTGACATGAAATACTGCCCAACATTAAAAAAACGGGTGCTCAAAGATAGGCTCTTATATTTAAGAGCCTGGTTTTCAAAGTGTTGAGCAGCTGAGTCAGTGGCCGTTGCTAGACATCGAACATTCTTCAGAATTCAAATATATGCCTCTGAGGAGGTATCCGAAAAACTATTTTTGAAACTTGAACCACTGTGCCTTCAAAGAGGACCAGCCCCATAGCACATCTAAACCCAAACTACCTTCAGGTCCACCAAATTCAGGGAAACTCCACTGACTTCCTTGGGGGCAGGATGTGGCCCTTGGGCAGGGAGCGACGCTTGCACCAGTTGCTCTCCAGGCTCTTTGTCAGCCGGGCCCTGGGCAGCGTGGGCTTTACTGCGTGCGAGAAGGGGGCCTCCACGTCGCGCTAGGAGAGAAGCTCAGCGTGCGCTGAGGCCTGCCGGCGCACCCGCGCCTTCACACAAGTCTCCGGCGACAAACCCTCCACCGTCCTTTGAGGGAAAAGCCCTGCTGCCAGTGGCGGGCGCGAAGCCACCTCGCCGGGAGGGAGCCTCGCCGGCACCTGTCCCACCGCCTGCGGGGAGCGCAGGCCCGGCCGGCGGCGGCGGGGGGCGCGCGCGCGCGCGGAGCCGTTGCCGCCCGCGGGGCGCGCGCGGAGCCGTTGCCGCCCGGCGGGCGGGGCGGGGCGGTGGCGGCCGCGGCCGCGGCCGGGCGCCGGCGGGGGAGGAATGTCCGCGCCAGGCCGGGGTCAGCGCAGGGGCCGCCGCCGCCGCCGCCGGCCGCCCCCAAAGCCCGGACCCGGCCGCCCCAAACTTCGCGGCGGCGCGGATCCGGATTTTGGGCAGGAAGTTTCGCGGCTTGGGCCAGTCGCTTAGCAAACAAGCCGACTTTTTGGCAGCCCTTGCCGGGTAACGATCCGCAGCGTGAATCAGCCCTTGCAAACAAATGCAATTTTTTCCTATGCCTGTCAGATTTTTGGAGGAGAGAGAGAGGAGAGAGGAGGAAAAAGACAGCGGCAGACATATATATAGGTCGACGCTGTCCCTGCGTGCGCGCCTGCCCCGGCCCGCCGGCTGGGCCGGGCCCCGTCGCCGGCCCCGTCGCCGTGGCAGCGCGGGCTCGGCGGCCGCCCGGAGCGGGCCGCGCGCGGAGGCCCGGCCGGCGCCCGCCCGGGGGCGGTGGGAGCAGCGCGCTCCCTCCCGCTCTCACTTTGTCTTGGCAGGGCACCGCCATCAGACGAAGTGGGAGGAAGAAACATTAACTCCAGCAGCTGTTTCTTGACCCCAGCTGTCAGTCTGCCCGAGCACGCATTTTTTTTGGGGAGAGTCCTATCGGGGAACAAAAGAGGGAGTTTTTCGGGTGCGGGGAAGTTGGGGGCTGCCCCTACCCCCAACCTCTTCCCCCTCTCCCCCCCCCCCGCCGCCCCGGCGGCCTCGGCGCGGCGCCCCCGCCCGCCCGCCGCCTCCGCCGGCCTCCGCGGTGCGCGGGGCCCCGCCGCGGCCACGCGCGGGCTGCCGCTCGGCTCCCCCGCCCGCCCCGGCGCGCACACACGCACCCGCACTCACACACACACACGCACGCGCACACACACACACATACACACGCACACACAGCCAGCGCCAGCGCTAAGAGCCGTAGCTAGACTACAGTAATTCCCCAGCATGGGCGGCTTGAAACTGCTCGGGCTGAATAGCATTTGCTGTTCCGTCCCCGCGGCCGCCTCCCGCCGGCCCTGCGAGGAGCTGCTCTCTCATCCTCCTGGAAGTTGTGCTGACACAGTCTCGCTGCCACAAGAAGTTTGTCAACATCAAACTTGCCCTGTGCGCGCTGCGCGCACCTCCCTCCGACGCTGGCGCCGCTAAACGGCCGCCAGCCGCGCGAGGGCCGCGCCCGGCCTGCCCGGCCCGGCCCGGCCCGGCCCGGCCCGGCTCGGCCCGGCCCGGCCCGCCGCGGGGGGCGGCTGTGCCGGGGGTGCCCCGGGGGTGGGGAGGCGCCCGGGGTGGGGGGTGAGCGCGGGCCGGGGGCGCGGGGCCGTGAGCGGCGGCCGGCCCCGACGCAGGCCGCGGCAGCGCCCGGGGCTGCCCCGGAGAGTTGGGCGGGTGAGTTTTCCTCTTTTCTGCGGGGAAAGGAGGAAAGTCTCCAGGCTCTCCTGGCTTCCCGGAGCGTAACCAGAGGTTACCTGGGAGCGGCGGCATGGCAAAGTCAGGGATGTTGTTCGCGCAGAGGCATCGGCTCTTGCCGCCGCCCTCCTCCGAACAAAGAGAGATGCCCAAAATGTCCTTCCTTGCCTCTCAGAAACCGAGCAAAATTGAGAAATACTGAGTGGAATTTTTATATATAAGCACATACATGCACACGTATACATGTGAACAGTCAGGTAGTTGGACACCTTTATTGTCATATATCTGAGAACTTTAGTTGGTTCCTTACCCTGATCTTAACGCTGGATCTAGGTTGCTTGAAGTGGCTTCTACATAATTTTTAGGGTTTAGAGGTTTCGGGGAGGGGGGAGGTTGGTTTTATTGGCCTCATGCCATCTGAGTTCTCTGAAGGCTTCTTGAAAGGGGGATTAACTCTTTGTACGGCTTACAAAGCATGTTATGCATGCACAAACCTTTGCCGTGCTGTCCTCTTAAAAATAATGGGCCTATTTAGCAAGGCCCTAACCTGGACATACATAAGGGTCGTGACAAAAGGGAGGAAGCAAAACAGAGCACACAAAACTATACCACTTAAACTACTGGCAGCTGCTCTTTTCCCCCTCTCTTTCACTTTATATTTTACAGCATCAGAGCATTTGTGACCAGAAAGCAGGCAAGCATACCCATACCAATGTGCTCATACATACTGAGAAATCAAAGAACTGAAAAGCTTTGTCCTGCAAAGTGCTGATTATTAGTGCAGCTCATGCTAAGGAAGTGCTCAAAGGACAGATGCACATTTTACCACGGGAGCAGTCCCAGTTGCTGGGGAAGGGCTCAGTGCCTGGCCGGATACGGCCCTGAAAGAAACACAGCATTCTCTGTGCAATAACCGTGTTAGTCTTAGCGTACTAGTGCCCCAAACATGTTTTCTATTTTCAGCCTACACTGAAGAGTCTGTCTACAGCAGTCTCTTGGTATCTAATAAGGATGCAGCAGTGGCTCAGTCCTCCCCAGCATCCCTAATAAGGGAAAAGGAGGAGAAGATGAATATTGAAATGAATATGCCTGTGGGTGTGTGTGTGTTGGGGAAGAAGGTGTGAGGAGGAGTATTATGAGGACTGTGAGGGCAACCAATTCATGAGGGACAAAGCAAGACAATCAGCTTCTCTTGCTATGCTATAGACAGCAAACTGTTCGTCCTGATCAACTTTTTGAATGAAACAGTATTTATACATTATATACTCTGTATTAACCATAAAAAGTCCTGAACACAAACAGTTGATCAAGGGCTATTTGTCTTCCAGTAGTGAAGAATATTTTTACCATTTGGTAGAGTGAATGGGAATACTTGCCCTTGACCCCTCAGATTTATATAAAGCCTCCTTTTTGGGGGGTGATCAAAGAGACACATTTTAAGTGCCTCTGAACTTAATTTGAACTGATGAATGAATGTTCTTACTTTGTTTAAATAAAAATTACGATTACACAAATGAAACATCGCTGAGATATTTTTGAATGTCTGGAAGCTGCCTAAATAGAAAGCAGAAATGCTGCCATTGCCCTTTAAGAAAAATCTCACTGTCCCCTTGTGCAGTTTCTGGAAAATACCCTATTACTGGCTAAGATGATCATGCTGACCTATTTCTCTTTCTGTCCTTTTTTGTCTTTTTAGTCAGTACAGTCATATTTAGGGGAATGGAGTGAGAGTTCCTACAGTAATTTGCCTGGCACATGCTTCTGACTATGCCGGTTGTGGGACACAGATGAGACAGAGGCCAACGGTGTTTCAGGGCAAGTGTTCAGGTATACAGCCAAGACATGTTCACCAGTCCTAATTTATAACCATAATAAACTACAGCAGTGATGACAACACTACCTAATTTTTAAAAGCTTCAAAAATTGCTGACTGACTCAGGAAAATAATGAATGATTATATGGCTGTACACATTTGAATATGCAAAATTTGATACTTTTTGTGATACTTTTACACTGTTACTTGCGTTTTTCTCCAACATTAATTGCCCAAACCTTAAATGGAAGGTATTAGCATATGTGAACACTCTGAGTGCTGTACTCATTTGGATTCAAGTACTTGCAAGTTAAATAGTTAATTTGAAAATGTCATCAGCAGCAGCCTCAGTCAGCGTAGGGTTAAACTAGCATGTCTTCCCTAGCAGGGTTCTCCTGAGAGGACATTCAGGTATAAAATACATGTAGGACTGGGTGGTGAGGATGTTAAGTGAATAATTTCTTGAAACTTTTCATCGCATATTAAAGTCACATTAATTACATGTTTTAATTGCATGCTTTTTCTTCTTTTATTTCATTGAAATATTCATTTTAAAAAAGCTTATTTTAAAATGACATATGGATACCAACCACAGTTCTCAGAACTGACAGGATAGTAATATGTACCTTCCTATGGGAACCACATTACTCCCATGAACTGTTAACTAAGGGACCATTCACTACGGTCCTTCAGATGTGTAAAATTATTTTAATGGGACTACTCATTTATTTAAGTACATAACCTTGTAAGCTCTTCAGGACCTCTGGAAGACAGATAATATTTTCAGTCCTTTTGACCCCTCAGTTGGAACCAGTGGCGCTCTTTGCACATGAGATGGCTGGCACCTTGATGGATTGGGCCCTGGGCTCTCCGTTGTCTCAATTGACTGCAGTAGGTCTGCCATTAAGAAGTCTGTGGATAATATAATGCTTTAACAATACAGACAAATAATGACTTTTTGTGTGTTTGACTTTTTAAATCTTGGAGAGGCACAAATTATTCAATCAAACTGTTTATCAAAGCTCTTTCTGAATGAGGTCCCAAGATACACGTTCGTCATTGTGAGAAATTTCCTTCTGAGACTTTTGCAGGGGTTCCTTCTCTAATCTGTATCTCCAGAAACATTTTTGTAACTGGAAATGAATGACTAAACAATTTCATGGTTTCATGTATGCACACATAGTATATAATGTCAGCGATTACTAAGATGACCCATTCATTCGTTTAAATTTGCTGAGGCATATTGGAGGCTGCCTACACAAATTTCTTTGAAAATGACAAATGAGTGCCTGTACTCTAACTCCACCCACTCACCACCATGTTGTTTGCAGGGCACATCAATATGAGCGCAAAATTTGATCTTCACGCACACAAGTAGGCATCAGTAGTGCCTGCACACAGGACATTCTGAACCAGCAAACATTCTAATTTTCTTGTCATTAGTCACACAGATCCCATGACAAATTTTTGTAAATTTAGTCCAACATGAGGTAAACAGGAAAGATAACAGTATGGAGAATAAAAGGTAACCTCAGCTGGATAGTTTGTCTTCTGTAGTCTTAGTTTGTATATACAAATTACAGTCTAAACTCACTCTACCAAACTGTTTTTAAAATATCTCCATTTATACAAGTCTCAACAGCAAGAACTTTTAAACTGGTCATCAACTCCAGTTGAGAGAAAATTCACACAAGGTCATCATATTTTTCTTGTTTTTCTCAATAGTTAGCCTGTAAGTACACATCTTTTCATTTATTTAGTATTTCTTCTAAAAATACTGTATAAATGTTGAAATATTCTCTGGAATAACAGCATATATTAAAATTAATTCACTGTTCGTTATTCTCATGCATTAACTTTTTAATTCCTCTTATAACAAACACCCTAATATAGTGAATATTTAACCAAGTCCTCCAGGGTTGATTTTGTGCATATTCAATAATAAGGCAGGTGTAGAGGACGTATTATTGCATAAGAGTAAAGACACAAACCTGGTGCAGCATTGTTCCGTACAAAAGAAATACGATGGGGCAGGAGATACAGCTAAGATAAACAAAAAGAGTTAGTGCAATATGGTCGTTCGTAGTCCACAGATAGTTGGTGTACAGATACTATACACAGATAAAATGAAAGTATCTATCTGTAACAAAATGGTTATGTCTATTGAAGTTATAATGCAAATGCTGTATATTCAGTGAAGGACAAATCCTAAAGTCCTAACTCAATACAAACTATGCAAAAGCACCAGAATACATTCCATTGTAAATAATAGACTAGTATTTTAAAAGACGCTTTAAAATAGCAGCTAAAACTTATCTTCCTTGCATATTACCTCGTGGTAACTGGGTAGTATCCAAAACTTCTCAAATTAGTTTTAGGATCATTATGAATCTAATTTGAGCTATGACCTGTTCTGCATTTTACACAAAATTACTTTTAACTGTCTTGTAACTGTAAATGCATCTTGTGTAGGCACTTAATCAAAGTCCATTTTTTTCTAATAAAAAGCATAATATAATATCTGGAGAGAGTAGCCATGGTCAAAATCTAAAAGCATAAGGCATCTTTGCAGGGCCCTACTACTGCCTCCACCAAAGTCAGTGACAAAACTCCCAGTGAATCAGTTTTCTAAAAATATTACGGTAATACAAATAATAAAAGAGGAGAAGAGTAAATAATTGAGAAAAACAAACTGTTCCATGATACATGAAGATGAAATTTGTGTTTTTCTAAAATCTTCTTGCTTTTTGTTTTTCTTCTTCACTGCAGTTGATAGCCATCTCTGTGATGTTTTTTGTAAGAGTGATCTTATGTTAGTGTTGATGCCAGTTTTAACCCGAGAATACCTTGCCTGAAGTTGGAATCTGATGCCGTTTTGTAATGTGTATCGTGTTTATACATGTTTAACAGTAGTGCGAATGAAAGTACGGTACGTAGAGGGTGCACTAATTTTATGTTTGGCTAAAATGTGTCTAAGGCTTACCTTTGGCAATGAAGGTAAAGATGAGCAGATTTTTGAGATCTGCATGCATAGTTAAAATGGATTAAATTATAATAAATATTCAAAGTATATTTTTTCTTGAAAAAAAAACCTTGTGTTGTCTAATTGTTAAAGAAATCTCTTCGCCTAGAAGGATCAAATGCTGAAGAAAATTTGAGAACTTACAGTTATTACCTTTGGAAGTACTGTAAATTAGGGCAGCACTTTATTCATTGGTTTAGTGGCTACCAGTCTCCTAATCATGAGTCATGGCAGAGCATTTAAAAGTTGCCCCTGTGGACAAAATTTTAAATGTATCCTTCTTATAGCAGAACTTATAAAATGTTTTGGCTCAGTGCATATTAGGAAATTATGTAAATAATGCACCAAATGCCCATTTAGCATGTGGCTTGCTTAATGAATATATATACAAGAAAAAGAATAAACATCTGAAGTGTGGATTTAACATTTCAGTGGCTCTCTAAAATGTGAATATGGTCTGCAAATGAACTCAGTAAAAACTGAATTCTGTATTTATATCCCACTAATGATACAGGTCTAAATTACAGTGTAAATTGCAGTATAAAGGCTGCTGCTAGTGCTGGCACAATCCTCTGTCTGAAAGTCCTTCTGTAGGATAAGCCTTTTCGCTCAGTACCTCATAAAGCTGCGCATAAGACTAACCAAGACCCAGCTTGTTCTATTCTTTCCTTATGCACTTGATCTGCTTCTATTTCTTTTACCTCCACAAGGTAATGGTAGTCTTAAGCTTAGTTTTTGTTTGCAATAAACTACATTAACAAAAGACAAAAAGGAGGCAAATACTACCAAGCTGCAGGTCCCGTCAAGTAAGTTTTCTGACTATTTGAAACATTTCAGTATGTAACATGTCAGAAAACTTTATTCCGAATCCTTGATTGACTGCTGTTGAGATAGGGTAACATTTCAGGAGTGTTTGTTTCCTCTCATCAGTCATTAAAGGCCAAATCTTGACCCAAGCGCCCTGTGATTTCAGAGCCTTTTTAAACCTTTGGTGCTCAGATATACTCTGTGCCCGAGAACGGTTAAATTAATCCTGAGAACGAGAGTTTCTCCCCCGCAGAAAAAAGGGTCATGGTCTATACGTAGCTGATCAAGGAAAGGAGAACGAGCTAGTTAGAGGTCTGCCCTGGATCTCCTCCTGGATGATTCCAGGTGGGGCAGAGCTGCCTGTTCCAGGAGGAAAGAATCAGCATAATACAATACGAACATGGACTGTATAACCAAGAGCGTGAGTCACTGTGGGGTAATACCATCCCATGCTAATCTATAGCAAGGTAACATAATAGGAACCATTCTTATTTCTCCCTAGAGCAGGCTGGAAAAAGTTATTTTAGAGTAGGGCAAAATGACTGTTTTCATATACCTGTGTGTGCTAATGTAACTCCCACAAACTGTAGGAGTTACACTGTAATACACTAGGGATGAACAGCATTCCACTAGCATAATGGTCTCCACTTTTTGCCTGTACATTTTTTTGAAAGAGTACTGTGATGCTCTCAGATTGGATAATAAATGCACCCGAAAATTAAAAGTATTTTTGCCTGATAATGATAAAGATTGATTCTGTCATCAAATAGCTGAGATGATAGATTGATTAAATATGGGTATGGAACTCAGCTAGCAGGCAAATTTAGTATTATGTTTTAGCTACAAAAAATGTATCCACCATTTATAATGTGCAGATATTGTTTACAAAAGTCTCATGGAAACTAACCAGTTCCCCTTAGCCTTGCAAGCATTCATCATTAGCTGCTAAACCTTAACTTTAACCTACTGTTTTGCTCTCTCGTAGTCCTGTGGTTGTCTGTTTATTTTGTATACCATATGTTAGACATCGCAAAGATGTAAAAAGAAATGCCACTCCAAGGTATATTAAAGTACATCGGCTTAACTTGTAGATGCACTCCTGCTGGGATTAGTTAGTGCAATAAAGAAATATTCTTAATGAAGAGAATTGCATTGATTGATCTGCTTGGTACTAGGAAGTGTGTTGATTATATGATTATGTAACTACGTAAATATGTAGACTAGCATGCTTGTATTTTTAACTGTTCTGTGATTCCACTATAGTTTGTGTGGATTGTTTTGTTTGGTGGGCTTCATTTTTTGGGGGGGCGGGGCGGGGACGGCTACTGCTATTGTTATACTGGCATCTCTAGATATTAGCATTTTTGGCTGCAGAGTATAAATGGCTATATCATCATCAGACTTGCATAGATCTATGCAAGTATTCTAAAAATACTTGCATAGATCTTGCATACATGGTGTAAAATGTGTGGGAATAATATGTGGATGAAAGATTACATAGCCAGTGTGCAAGAAAGCAGATTACTCAGTTATACAGTGAAAGCTGTATTTCTTCCCTGGCAAAAAATGAGCTGAGTGGGGGGCAGTAATCACAGACTTATTTCTGAAAGTTGAGGAGAAAGAAGCAAAACCAAAGCAAAGCTTATGCTGCTGTTTTTTTTTTTAAGACAGGGCATGTGAGGAATTTGGAGAAAGAGAATGTTGGGGCTATTTACTGTTTTTATGGAAGAGAAAAACAAGTAAATCAGTTCCTTTAAGATTTTTTAAAAGGTGAATAGTTAGAACTGCTGCAGCTTTTCCTAGAAGGAAAAATCCTCTTGATGTGATATTAGGAAGTTGTTTCTTGCACATTCAGGAGGACAACAACAAGAGAGGGATTCCCAAGGATCCCAGAAGCCACCCACACTCAGCTAGTCCCAACTTCTGTTAACAGGTTTGTGGAAGAGTGATGTTAGAGCAAGCATCAGAACAGCAATTCCTGATTTTCACCTACTGAAGTCTTCATGCAAGTGGGAGCTATAGGACACGTTCCTCAGACAGCCAAGCAGAGACGCTCTGTGAGTGATGCAGAGAGGTCAGAGATGACAAAATAGCTTCAGAAGAGTTCCTGGGCTGGAGCTCAGCTGGGCAGAATGTGCAACCGAATCGTCGGATGGCATGGAGATGTTCTCTGAGGGCGACAGCTGGATTGCTCCCTCCAAGTCAGGGGCTCAGGTTACCCACCAGCCCAGGTCCTACCAATGCTCTTCTCCTTGTCTTATCGTAAAGCTCTGGCACTTGAACTGTCAAGGAGTTGCTGCAATCCAGAGTCAAAGGATGGTTATCTCTAATTTTTACCTGAAGTCTTTGTCTTTGTTTCCTTGGAGAAGGTTTCAAGCCCATGCCTTCCTGTGATTACAAAATTCATAATCTGTGAGCACTAACTCTGCTGCGTGCCCCTGCTATCCTATCCCTGGTCTGTGCCTTCAAGTCTCTGCTCCCTGAGCTTTGTATTCTGATATATTCTGTCCCTGCTGTATTTCCCCCTCCTCCAGGACCATTCCCATAGATTTCGTTCATATATTCTGATAATCCTGAAGGGAGTACTTGGCCGTTTATTTCATCAATATTTACATTATTAAAAGTTTTTTGTGAGTGGGTTTGATAGTACCTTCCTGTTACTGAGACTAACATTTCCCGTTAAAGCAAGTGTATTCAGTTGGTAGTAATTTTGCTGATCTTCTGGATGAAGTTTTCCAGGCCAGGTGTCCACATCCAATTTAGACACGTATACACTGTCTTATATATAAAAGATACATCAGCACATGGTGTTTTTCATAGGCAGTCCTCCCACCTGAGTGCCATGTGGATCTGCTTATAGATGAATCAGGGGATGTAAGAAAGGAGGGCCTTTTCTGTAGGACCTCTAACTCGTTTGGTCCAGGAGTTAGAAAGTATTTGGTTGGTGAGTCAGGAAACTGCTAAAACAGAAAGGATGTTTTCATGATTAAAACAGCTGAATGCTATTCTGGAAAATTGGATTCTGTCCCTGCCACAAAATTCATATGTAACACAAAGCAAGTCCTTTAACCATTTTTTTCACAGGTGGTCATTAAATACGTCCTCCTCTTTTTCTAGGTTCCTGACTTGAGACTCTGGGATCAATTTGTGGAAGTTCTGAGGGCTCATGGTTGCAGTTCTCTGACAAAAACGAAGTCCTGGGCATCCCAAATTAACAAATACTTCTGGTTTCCCTCTGGGCACCTCAGTTCTCTTCTGTAAAACAGCATACTGTCATAAGGAGTACTGCCCCATCTCACAGGGTACTGAGAAGACTCCTCTGATGAAGCTCCTTGCTTTTCTTATGAGTGGCTCCAGAAACCAATTCATAATTCTGTCTTCCAAACTGAGTTTAAATACAGCACAGTAAATAATGCCTGCAACAGCGTATTAGAGAACGAGGGAAAACATGGAAAATGTATAGCTGCTCATTAAGGGCCCATCATCTATTCTGTGCACTAAAAAGGTGAACAAATAGTGTACAATTCAGTCACTAATTACTATATCAGAATGCCTATGCATAAGGGAGATAAATTAAGCTTAATTCCGTGTTTTACAACTTCCGAGTATTTGACTTTGCAAATGTAATGATACTCTTTTAACATAGTTCTTTTGTGTACAATTTGTATAAATGCTGATAATACTGCTAATTTAAATGTTGCTCTTTAGAGGGCCACTTTGCTTGTGGGAGGGTCACTTAAAGTCCTGGAAAAATCCCCCTTTTATAAAACTGAAGAAATAATAAACATAAAAGTATACTAAGAAATAAATGTGTATATATATTTTAATCCCTCAGCAATCTTCCTAAAATACTAAAGGGCACTTCTCCTTAATGAGACCAGCACAAGAAAAATTGAAGCAAAGATTCCAGAGAAATGTTGAGGAGCCCCCCCCCCCCCAAAAAAAAAAAAAAAAAAGAATTTTTTAAGAGTGTTTGCAAAACAGTGTAATTCAGGTTCTTATTTTATATATTTTACCTAGATCTCTTTTAAAAGCATCTCTGGATGTAATAAAGGATTCGAAATTTTAGGGAGAATTGTTTTATTTTACAGAAGCTAAAAGACAAAGGGGAGAAAATGCTTACAAATATGTTTATATTAAAACCCCCAAATCTTGCCTTATTTGGAAAGTAGCTTTTGTGACTTTATAATGAGAATATCTTAATGCAAGATCAGCACAAATACGAAGATACGGATAATGCAAAGATTATGAGGCTGGTTTTGTGGTTATACGGCCGGTTTTGGTAAGACAGATGCATTGATTTCATATATGATTGAAAACTGGGCCTTTTTTGAGGAAGTATGTCTTAACTGCATAATATATAACTGTGCAGAAAAGCTGAGCTCTACTTGTGACAGAAGCCTTAAGATGTCCCACTATTCTGGTAGTTGTTCAGAACTGTAAGGCATACATGCTCTCAGACCTGACATACCTACATTGTTGCTAGCTATTTCCGATATCCAAAATAAGTAGCAGGCTTATCTGATGATTCAGACTGGAAAGGCTGTGGAAGGTCTTTAGTCCAACCTCCTGCTCAAAGCAGGACCAGCTATGAGATCAGACCAGGTTGCTCAGAGCTTTTTCCAGTGAGGTCTTCAAAACCTCCAAGACTGGAGAATGCAAAACCTTGACTGTTTTCATGATGCAAAAGTTTTCCCCGATGCCTTATCACAGCCTCTCTTGCTGTTGGGCTTATGCCCAATGTATTAAAAAAAATGTATATTTTAATTGGATTCCAAATAATTTTTCTGACTCCTTAATGATAACTTTTTAAATATGAAATTTCAGGTGTAGCTGAGGCTGATGATGGAGATTAGAAGTGGTTTTAATATGCAGTAGTAACTTTGTATGATCAGAAGGCTTTGCTTCCGGTAACAAAATAGTAACAATGAAATAGATGAAAAATCATTGTATGATAAAATGTTTGTTAGCATCATAAATATAAACAATGAACCATGCAGGTATTCCCCATTGAGGATAAAACTCAACAGAGCAAAACGTAACTAAATAAACACTGAAAAAGCTCAGATTTGTATGAACTTGTCCTGCACACACCTTCAAGAAATATTATATACTGCTGCAATCAGAAGGATCATCTGCAGTTTCCATGTGATACCATCATTTTACGACTGCCATTTATTGTTATAACTCATGGATACAAACTTTGAAGAATATTAATAATATCCCATCTAACGACCCTGTGCTTTTTTATATTCTGTGTCTTGGCACGTCTACTTAACGAGAAGCTTTCTTCTTTCTAATCACCTTTTCCCAATACCAATGGTTTGTGACATTACAATTCACTGTCATAGAGGACATACCTGGCACTGAGGTGCCGAGTAAATAAATCAGGAAAGAGAGCACTAAATGACTAGGAAGGAGGCATTTGCTCATACTACCTAACTTTCCTTGCTCATCCATCCCGCTAGCCAGCAGGTCAGGGCTCGAGTACAGTACAGGTATGCACCAGGTCAAAGGACAGAAAAGTTCCCTTGAAAGAGTAGACTCTTCTTCCAGCATGCATTTCGCTGAATAAAATCTGCCTGAGTCCGAACATTCCAGTGTTTCAGGCTGTTTCTTTATGAAGCGCCAGGGAAAATGATGCCTAAACCATGCAGTAGGATTTGACTACCTATAACCAGCTGCTATAGATTCTATAAACCCGTCTTAAAAAGACCGTGCACAAATAATAAAGCACAAAGGGGTAGGTGTCTATAAGATGGAGACATGCTTCAGAGGTAAGACCAGGTGCCAATACAGTCATGAAGTTTATGTTAAGTGTTGCACTGTAACCACATGCCCTGGAATGAATTACTGAGCTTCTTAAATGGTCATGCCGATGTTTTCGCTTATGAGTTCTTACCTGTAGAGGTATGGCCTCATAATTACTGTAATTACAAAGCTTATGAGTCTCATCACTCAAATCACCTTGCTCCCTCAAGACATTCTCAAAATTGCTATCTGTCTGATTTCTCACACACTAAAAAGGTAATTTTGAAGTAAAGTTTCCACACTGAAAAAACAACCCAAACAGTCAAAACAAAGAAATATGCAGCTATGTCATGCAAACCCACATACACTCATCGGTTTCCTTTCTCAACATCTGCGACGTCTTTCCCACCACCCACAGCTGACATATCACATCCCCCCATCTTGAGCAACCTTGAGCTGTAGCTTTGACCACAGCATGTGTATAGGTTGTAGGACTGGGTTTTGATGATTAGCGAACAGTTAGTGTAGTCTGCATGCCTTACACAGTGAAAATTACTGCATAGTTTAACTCAAACTGGTGTTTGAGTTAATGTCAGATAACAGATGCTGATGAAGAAACATTGGTCTGTAATGTCTAGGAAACCTATGTGACTCCAGATATTTCTAAGAGCATCAACTACAATACTGAAACCTGCATGTAGGGCTGCACTAGCAAATATACTTCGGATTAAGGTTCTTGAGTATTTCTTGGGCTTTTTTTCTTTAAAATTTTAGTCTAATTCAGTTAAGTATCACATAGAGCTAAGCAGTTCCCCTGGCTAATCATGACAGAATTTATTTAGAATGCAAAAGAAATCCTCTATCCTACAGGGAATAACTGTATGCTTAATTTTGAAAGTTCAAAATTGCCTTATGGCTAAATGTGTGTATGTGTGAAATCTCAAATTTGTGGAGATGGTGGCTGTTTAGCCCCTAAATACATAAAAATAAAAGAAAAACAGGGGAATATGTAAAAGAAAAACATTTAGAAATGTATCCTCTTTCACAGTCCCAAAGAATTATAAAAATGATCATCTTCTGAAAGAATACTGGGTAAATTTTGTATTTAAATCCAGTTATTAAAGAGATCTTAATTCTGCTTTAAGGGTCTAATTATTGCCTCATTGAAAATAATGTGGAGGGGCATCCAATGAAGAGAGAGTATGCTATAAATAGAAATCCCAACTAGAGAGTTGCTGCTGGAGCGTTCATGATACTGTGTAATCCAAACAAGCAGATAAATTAAAGAAAGTTCAATAAATGAAATGTAGGATAATATAACTTCCACTCTCTTAGTGTTATATCTCATTTATGTCTGACTTTACATCATTCGTAGTACAGTTATAGTTAAATCTGATTTGTGGCAACCTGAGCTTTATAAATGTCATCCCTTTAGCCTTTTCTGGATTGAGTTGCAGATACTCCATCTCATGAAGTACCAAATATTCTCTGAAAAAGAACATTGGTTACAGAAGGAGCATTGGCTTAGGAGCAGCCAAGGGACTTGATGGCAACATGGATGAGTTTAGACCTTGGATCTAATAAACAACAATAGAGTAAATCTTGGGGTACTTTTTGATTACATAATTCTTGAAAAGCCTTGCAATTATAATAAACTCATATTGTCTCCAATAGACCTTTATCTAATGATATAATCAATGATATTAAAACAATAAGGATCTAAATCTGGATTTACTTTGTTAATATTGTTGCTGTTGATGAATTCACTGGCATTGTTTATGGTTATAGTTACAAGGTTGGGCCTTTAAAAATATTCTATTACAACTTCCTATTTCCAGTCATATTGCAACATCTTATATCTTGTCTCAGACACCAATATGAACAAAGTTATGAAGGAAATGAACGTTGCTCGCTAGGAAAATCCTCTGTAAGCTCAATTAAATGTTCTGCTTTTTACTTATTTAATATCATGTCTCAAAATCCTTCAGTTCCAGTGGTCTGATTATCTCATCATCCTGTCTTCGATTCCTTTTTACTCTAAACAATAATGTACATTTTCATAATAATTATACTTTGATTTCCTATACACCCATGTTTTCATTTGAGTATCTGAAAGGGCCTTAAGTACTATTGAGTTAATCTTCAAAACACCTATTACATTATCATCATCATCCTCATTTTGCACATAGATGAAAATAACAGCAAGAAGCACGTAACCTGCCAAAGGTAATAGAGAGAGTTAGTGGCCGAGATGAAACCAGATGTAAACTGAAAAGAGATGACACCACCCTCATCATTAGTCCCCAGTAATCCTCTAGTTTGATGAAATAGGATATAGCAGCTGTTCCTAAACTGCAGGATACCTACAAAAAGCTGTAATCTCCCAATGTGCTAACCACTGCTTTTAGCTGCTTCTGTGCCTAAACACTTTTTCCCAAAAAGGGAGAACATTTACCAGACAGACAGCATTCATAAGTGCTATTGAAGACATACATAAAAATGTTTTCTACATAAACAAGTTGCATTCGTCAATAAAACAATATTGTTTGACTGTAAACGGGTGAGATGACAGGAAAAGTTACAGAGCATTGGGGTAAAGGGGATTCAACAAGAAGTGACCAGGATTTGGGTAAACGTTCTGGATGTCAGACAAAAGAAAGAGGGCTGGGAGAACACAGCACTCCCTTCGGCTTGTGTGGGGTGGGTCTCATTTGAATTCATGCTTGGGGGTACGTTCTGCTATTGTTACATATGAAATTACTACCTCTCTGGCCTCTAAATTAAAAAACACATACAATATGTATACATGGTAAATTAGGGATCTACAATTTAAATTTACATCTTATTTTGTCTTTGCTTTTTGAATTTGGCTGTTTTCATGAAAATCCCTAGGAAAAGAAATCTGTCTGTTAAACATGATTTAGTTTGAATCTCATTCAGTTAACTCTCAGCTATCTGTGGACAGCATGTGCCAGATATAGCCCATTTTGGTACACAGCTTAAGCTAAAAAACCCTATGGACCCAAGTCAGCTCTGTGCAGATCCAGCCTCCTTGTCTCAGCAATGTCCTCCAGCTGCTGGGAGAACTGAGGTGCACTGACTCTGCCTGAACCTATCTGGCTGACACTGAAATGGAGCTAATAAATCCAGCTGCACCGAACCTGATTCCTGTACTTCATTTTCTTTGCACTAGGCTTCTCTGTGCTCTAGGAGGACTCACTAGCTCTGCAACATATATTTGACCCAGGGCATGTTGGAGCACCTGGTACAAAGATGCCCGAGCTGTTCTGCAGCAGTCATTTCAAGTCCAGCTCTAGGCCTGTGCTGGCTAAGCAGGAGCTCGGTTAGTTCCCTGTCAAGTCACTGCAATACTTTCAAACACGCTCCGTAATACCTGTAATATCTGGATTTTTTCATTAGTCAGGTATTTCAGCCCTGCCATTATTCCAGATAATGGAGAGTAATTGTAGGACTAAATTAATTCTGATATACCTTCATTGACTTCCGCAGAGTTACGCAGGAGGTGAATTTGGCCCATGGATTGCGTTGTTATGTTAAGAAGCTGTCAGTGCCATGTACAGATTAGGAAAGCTGACACTGAGGAGCTGGTGAAGCTAAAGTATGCTATTTCACAGTGTTATTAAATAAATCATTCTAATTTCAGTGACAGTCTGCTCTTCATCCTCTTGTCTTCCTGACTTTCTTTGACTCTTACTGTATTATTTACCATGTAAAAAATGCTGCACGTGACTAAAGTATGATGACTGAACTTCAGTATTCACTGAACTTCAGGGTTTGGATAACCTCTATGCTTTCCCTGTGTGAAATATTCCCATGAAATGCAATTGTATTATACGTAATATAACTTCAGTGAAAGAAGTGGACTTACAGCCTGTTATGCCGAGGGTGAATTTGATCATTTGGGTCAAAGCATTTGACTAAAAAATTACAAGGTGTGTATTAGAGGGAAAAAGGGAACTGAGACCTCAAGACAATGTGTTTGGAAATTCTACTGATGTTATACATACAGACAGAAGTTTAGAAAATTGGACCCCTTCTTTGTACTGATTTCTTTGCGGCAATCATCAGCAGTTTCCAGATCAGGAAGGTAGGCCAGCATGGTTCGACATATCATTCTACCTGATATATTCAATGTTTTTATGTCATGCTAGAAGCTAGCTGTTGTCTGCATGTGTCTGAAAAAAAAAAGTGCAATTTTACTGGAAAAATAATTACAAACTGCATTTGAGAATATCTCAGTAATTTAGCAGCTGATGTGAATTCTGAAGGTCTGACAAATTTCTTGAGTGTAGTTCAAGTGAAAGAAAAAAGCCTTTGGCCTTGTCAAATAGCATCATTATCACATATAGACTAATATTAGTTAACTGAGAATTTTGTTAAGTCTAGTGTTGATAAGAAATTATAGGACATGTTAAGCTGTCCAGTTTAAAGCTGAGGGAGGAGACTCGGTTTTATTTTACTCTGTTTAGCACATTTTTAAAGTAAGGCTTCTTGTCTGCATTCAACTTGTACAAGTATAGAATTTCCCTATTATCCAACAACTTGTTTTAACATTTTCCTCTAAACAAGCTTTGTTTTTTCTGACTGTGCAGTTGCCAGAACAAGAAATACTGAGCTCAGACCTGCAAAGCCACAGAGCTTAACTAAAGTTTCCCCATGTTCTCTTATGTCTATGGCCTCTCATCTGTATCAGTTATATTTTAATCTCTAGACATGGACCTGAGAGAAATTCAACAGCTCAGCTAATGGGCATAGGTATGCATATAGAGTGGGCACACTTTTGAATCATCTTTATCTGCCAATATTATATACATATACAGCACAAAGTCCTTCAGAGGTATTCTCTGTACCCTTTATCTTCCAGGTACTCTTCGGACTTTTCCCTTTTTTTTCCCCTGCTCTTTTCCCTACAAGTTTTACAGCACTCTCTATCATTGCGCTCAATGTTTAACCCATCATTCGCTTTTTAGACTGCTTTGTGGAGCCATGGATGACTTCCCAATATGCGGCTCCCAGGACTATTATAGTCCTTTCACAGAACTGAATTTCCAACATTAAGCCAGGGTTCCTTAGACTCCATTTTCCTGCTGAGGATCTCAGAAACAGAGGATGCTCTTGAAAGGGGATCCTGGGAGCAGACTGTGGGAAACTCAGATCAGCCCATGGTTAACCAGGAACAACCTGCTAAGATGTTCCAGCTAACGTCCTGCTTAGCTCAGACTTGTCCCAACCAAGTCTGGTTTACCAAGCACCTGCATGAGGCTGAAACCAAAAGCAGTCTGAAAAGGCAGGACATACATAAATAGAAAGTACATGATGTTTGTTTCACAGTCCTTCTACATTTGTTCTTTCTGTGAAGAATTTTTTCATTATTAGCTTGAAATGATTTGGGGAGGCTACCTGCCTTATTCACTAATATGTTTAGCTTCTGTTCTGGGCAGACAACAGATTGTTAATTTCCAGAAGTCACTTTCCAGCTCTTCCTCAGCCCTCTTTTTAGCAATACATGACAAAAAATGCCACACACAGAAATGTAAATGCATAAACACAGTTGGTTTCATGGCATTACTTTAGTGGTTATAGCATGATATATTTTAAGAATGTTTACTTTTTTTTTTTAACTCCTTTGGTAAATGGGCTTTTTCAATGTACTCTTGTTCATTTGTATTTTTACGCTAAAGGCACAAATCATGGATTACAGGGCTGTGGCCTGTTTAATATGCAAGAGTCTCCATGCATCAGCATGCTCTCTGTTCAATCTGTTACAAAAATGCATTGAAAGACATGAAATTTCTGCAACGTTGCTGACCACTTGCTATATCTGTATGAATTAGAAGCCATCAATGATATTCCTCCAGATTTGGTTCTTGTAATCTTGTCCATTTGCGAAGGTTAGGGTGCTTTGATGGTGAACGATACTGCATTACTGCAAATCGCTCACTGCTCACTTCAGCATTTTCTCAGGATTGTTCCCGATACTTTCCAGCCCTGGTAGGTGATACTTGTATATTTTTCAGGCAACAAGAATTTTCTCTGTCAGTCCAGTTGGTAGAAGAAAACTGCACAGATTCACTTTTCCAACTCACTAGGCTCTCTATTTATGGATGTGCTGTTCTCCACTGGGCTTCTAAAAATCTCATTTGCATACAGTGACGAAAACCCCATCACTGGCCTGAAATGCCATTTCTGCCTTACCTTCTAAAACATTCAGTACATTTTAAATTTGGTGGCAAGCTTGAAAAATAGACCGGTCTGATGTCATTAACAGAGGACGTGTTAAGAATCAACCTTCTTCTCAACTTATAACACACACCACAGTGATAAAATAAATGTAATTTCAGAAAGGATTCTAACATTCTTATCATGCTGAGGCTATGCGCTTCCTACATTTCTCACAAATGGGAAACAAAGGTAAACTAAGTCACAAACTATGACCTTATGTTAACGAAGACAATAAAGTAGTGGGCTTTCTTTCAGTTTTATATCACACCAGATAAATTCACTTTTTCTCATTGCTTTGATAGACACTTCCAGGTAAGAATAGGCCACTAAACCATCCAGAAGGCTAAAGTGAACAATCCAGCTGTTTGGAAAACAAGAAAGAACCACAGACGATGTGTTTCATAGACAACACAGAGTGAGGAAGACAAGTGGATTCAGCAGCTATGAAAGGAAATTCGGAAGAGCAGGTAAGAATGTAAGGGATGTCCTAGTTGGTCAGATCAAGGGCCCATTTAGCCTACTTATCTAGCTCTGATAATGGCAACAGGAGAAGCTATTCAGGGAGAACAAATGAGTCTAACCACTTTCTGTGGTCTGCTCCCCAGCATCCACAACTGTATTAGGGTTGCTAGAGAATAATAAAATGTTAGAAAGCTTTATCTTCAGAAAGGAGGGGACTGAAAGCAAACTGTATAGTCATGGAGTATCTCCACAGTGGATCTCAACAAGTAACAGATCTATAGGTGGTCATGCAAGTGCTGTACAGGTGCACTCCTCTCCAGTTCCTTGCTGTGTACTTACATATTGCAGGGGATTTGGAAATCTTGGGATATGGACACTTTCAGAATTGGCATGGAAAGAGGCCAATAGACCCTCTGCTTGTACCAATTGGCCCTCTGCTTGTACCAATACAAAACATGCTAGATGAGGTATCAAGAAAGATAGAGACACTACAGCCAGCAAACAGAATTACCACCGAATCTGATTGCAGTTTTATTTATTGCTTTCTCTGTTGCACATTAACTTCAAGTTCCTTGTTTTAGGTTGTTTTTTTCTGCAACCACTTAGCTTACATTTCAAAAAGTGCTCTTTGAACTGGTAACAGGAAGCTAATCACCCCATGATACGTACTAGCAGTCTTGAGATATTTAATAACATTTTTTCCCAAGTAACCTGATTTTTCTTACACATGTATCTCCAATCTACTATTTATAAACCTGCACTAGTTTTAACAGGTATATATTTTCTGACAGCATAAACCATTTTAGCTTCAGTTTTGTGGGTCCATGTCCTTAGCCCTACAAATGTTTTGCAGGGTGCAGAAGTCCACAGTCACATCCACAGCTTTCACCTAACTGACATCCAGAAGTAATCACTTTGACAGCATCAGCTTGTCTTCAGTCAGCCAAATGGACACTCCGGTACTGGTCTTCAGCTGCTAGGTAGGTAACTAAGTTTTCTCCTGGGACTGATGCACTTGGAGAAGGATTTCATGAACTTTAGTAGGGGAAGTTAGTTGTTACTAAAATAACAGTGAGGAGTAACACTCCCTGGGTAACAATACTACTGCGAAGGCTCTCATTCTGTCCACGAGCATAAGCATTAGCTTCATTACTTTGGTGTCACAGACCTCGCTGTATGTCCCACACTGATGTCCAAAACACTGTCTTTATCTTCTGTCTTTTATCTTTTGTCAAGCCTTTGTTGAACCAGAGTGTATCACTTTTGGCTGACAGGTGTTGCAGGAGGACAAAGTAGGGGCATCTGCGGTCCCTTAGTATCTCCAGAACTATTTGGGACCGTGCTCAGCTCTGGAAGCCATTTATGTCTCCCTTTGGGACCATAAATCAAAAATCAAAACCAAAAAGCAAGCTAATTCCTAGAAAGACACCTAGGATGAAATCCTAAAATCAAACATACAGATAAGATATAGTGTAGGATATTGTGTGTATGCAATGCTGTAACATGAATAACGTACCTAAGTAAAACTTGCTGGGATACAACATACACTGAACTACATATAGATAGACACAGATATAGTGTGTAGATATATATACTTCAAGTCAGATTTTTCCAAAGGGATTCCTCTAGTGATGTAGTCAGCTCTATGTTAAATGCTTAGGTGGTGTTTAAGGCAGGAAAAGGGTTTGATATGGATTGGAAAACAGCCTTGAAGGGATTACTTCAGTAAGTGTAACTTCAAAATACTGTTAGGGGAAATTTTTCTCCTAGACAGCCTGAAATGAGGAAAAGAGGCTTAGTACTTCCCGTATTGTCTTTCACTTAGCTGCACTCTCAGTACAGGTAAGGCTAATGTCCTGGTTCATCACGCATTTTGTTTCACAGGTAGGATTCGGAGTATATTTTGGTTTGTACCTCAACTGAATTTATTAAGAATGCAGTACGAAAACGTTAATGATGTGAACACCCCTGGATGAGGATGCGTATCCGCAGTCTGCAATTTGCTGTGACAGATAAGATGATCTCTTGATGTCCTTTCCAACATCGCAATTCTCTAGTGGCTACATATTAGTCATATTGGTACAAAAGAGATGCCAGAACAGAATGTATTAATAAATCAGATTGGATATTATATTTTGTTATATTATAATACTACTACTACTGTTTTATTTAAAAACATCATTTGTTTAAAGTAATGTATTGTTAATATATTTGCAAAACTAATGTTCCATTTTGATGAATTTTAATTCTAGTTACTATTCATTTGTTCAAAAGTATCAACCTTCTAATTACAGAAATTTATCTGCAATTTTTGATCAATGGTCAGCAGCATTATGTGATGCCTGCTACTACTTGTATTACTGTAAGTTTGGCTTTCGAATGGACCATTTCTTCATATATATCTTTCTCTGCAGAATGTGGCAGTGGAGAGCCTAAGCTTTTTTTTTTCAGTTTAGGACAGCAGCTGCTGTTGAATTATTTTACTGAAAAAAAAAAAGCCCGCCATTCTTCATGCTAGAGTTATGAAGAGATTCCCTCCTGTTCTTTACTTCTGTCAGTCTCCTTAAACAATAGAGTTTTTAACTTTTACAGTAAACTTTCTGGTAAAGCTCAGTGTCTTTCCTCTGGATGACGTAGATGATAATTGGTCTGCTCTAGCCTGACATTTCCTATCCAGCCAGCTTTACTCTTGACCTTTGTATCTATCCTTTGAGGAAAATGTTCTCAAAACATATCTTTGCATGTTATACCATATCATTTTGGGTACATAATATTTTGTAAGAATCAAGAATAAAAATCTTTCCTCAGCATCAATAGCTGACAGTCTTAACTCGCTTCAGTGTTAACTACGAGATGAAAATTTTATATGTGGACCTGCTAGATAAACTAGGTCTTTGGAATAATTTTGTCTGGAGCTTTAACACTGGGTTAGAATTTATAATAACCAAGTCATATTTACCTTATGTATGTAAAATGAATCATAGTTCTCATCCAGCTAGCATCTTGAAATATTCTTGTACTTTGGACTGATTTCTGATTTGTTGATTTTAGTAAAACTGATGGTGATAGCATAGTTTTGCTCTTTTAAGAAAACAAAAGAGATAGGTGATATCTTGTTTATTTATGATTAACATATGTATTTATTATAGATCCTAACAGTATTCTTTTAGGGTACTTTCATATAATCCTCCATTATAACGACCTTAGCTTTGTCTACAGATATTTTAATGCTGATTTTCCCATGAAGTTGTAAGCAGATGATTAATCAAAATTAATTTAGAAAAGTATACTCTGTGTATTTATCTTTCTCCATCACTTAGTCCTCTTCATTATTCTCAAAGTCCACCAAATCTGATTTCCCTGCCTAGCAGCATCACTTTTGAGGTCTTCAGCCTGATATCATCTTATATTAATGACATGAGTATTTCAGAAACAGCCTTTCTCATATTGTTTTCAGTATGTGTTGGTCTAATAGGAAAAAATGAAATGAAACAAGAATGGAACATGAAGAATGATGACAAAGAGAGAACATGAAACAAATGGAAAAAATCTGAAAGCTGCAAAAATTATTAAAATTTTAGAGGAAAATAAAAGTAGAAAAATTGCCCAAAACAGAAGAATGCAAGAACTGCTGCATTATACTAGTACTTTCTTCAATGCTGGTTGGTAGCTGCTGGAGTGGAATAAAAATACCCATGAAAAATGTATGCTGCTTATATGCCTCTCAGTTTGTTTCCTTTTGAATTTTCTTTCAGAACAATCACAGTACCTGAAAGCAAGTACATCGGAGGAAGAGACCATGGATCTAGAAAATCTAATTCCATTCACCATCCTAACGCTGAGTCACCATAGCCTTCAACAAGTTACTTAATTCCTCTTTTTCTACCAGCAGAAGGAAAATAACACTGCAGGCCTACTTCATAAGAGCACTGTAAGAATGACTATTAGTTATTATTGGAAAATAAGGTTTGCGCCTCCATTAACAATTTTGAAACAGTAACTCTCTACCTACCAAGCTCTGTCAGAGAGAATTTCAGCTATGAAGTCTGCTAAGCAAACTAAGCAGAAGAATGTAGAATATACTATTTTTAATTCTTGTTATGTATCATTGGTGCAAAATCTCTGCGAGCTCTATTAATTTAATGACAATCAATGAAGAGATTTAAATTAAACAATCAGCCATGATGGGTGTTTGCTAATACCAATTTCAACTAGAATGAAGTCCAGCATTTCATTGTTGCAGACGTTGCCCGTATATGTAATCCCTCCTAAATTGTAAATACGGTACATTTGCTCCTATGAGCATATTAGTACAGCAAATGAAGAAAGAATTTGCTATAGCACAGATGATATGTTAGTTTTAAGTATGCTGTCTGATATCCTCATGAGACACAAGCGAGAGCATTTTGCTTTGGCTATTCCATTAGCTTTTATTTGGCTTAACTAGCAATATTCCTTTGTTGTAACACTTTGAAACACTCTGGTACTCTTCTTCTGAGTCAGGTACTAGCAATAATAGATTATTCTCTCTTTTTATGTTGCAACATTGCACAGCATCAGAAATCAAGAGTGATCAGAAACCCAAAGTGGAAGAAATAGCATTAGAACCACTGTGAATTGCTCAGGATCTGCATCATATTAAGGAGGATTTGTGAAATTGAATTTACATCATGTTAATTCCATCAGTTCCAGAACTACAATGTTACCTTTTTTCTTCAGGGAGCGTTACTAGTAGAGTGTTGCCTGAATTGCTTGACAGATCAATGGGTTTTGAAAGAAGTTGTTTTTCTTGGGAGTGAATAATAGGAAGAAGAGATGAAAAAAACCTTTTAAAGATCATTCAGTCCACCTCCTGGCTGATGAAGGATTGTTCTCCACAATCTTTGTTCAATTTAATTCTGAAAGTCCCAACCAACAAAGCTCCAGTCACGACTGTATTTTACTCTCAAGAATTATCAGTGTTTTAGAATAAAATATCTGATGTGCTATTATCTGTATTTGTTGCACGTATATCAACATCTATGTAGTGACACAAGGAACAGGGCTATTAATGCTTTGGTAGGGCAGAGATAAGATAGGAACCTGGGGCATTTATTCAGAGCACAGGTGAGAGAAGGGAGGGAAAGGAGAGCAACCCCCATGTTGGGCCCTATTTTTAAGTAATTTCAAACAAGGGCAAAAATGTTTCCCTTCCTAAAGAGGCACTACACGTTACTGAAACGCCCTGGCTGGAGTATTGCAGGTGACCCAACTGGTAGCAGACACTGTAACAATACGCCATGAGTCAGATCTGCTCTGAAAACAGACAAGGGAAACGGGCAGAGAAGTGCAAAACTAACAGCCCAAATTTGTCAATAGCTTCAAGATGAGAATCCACCTCTAGCAGCTACAGTATCCTGTCTACTTGAAGGTATATAGCATCTCACTGATACTGTTTGCAATAACGTATGGATAGTAACACTTTCTCAGAATTAAGCATCTTCTTAGACCTTTGCTTCTGTGACATGAACAGTTAGTTATGTTTGCCATGAGGAAGCCAGCACGTCCTGAAAGGTCAACTGTTTATTATTTTTAACAAAACATAATTAGTTAACATGGTGTATGTTTGGTGTAAGGTACATATATAATATTGCCTGTTTTTTATAGACTGAGACAAGAAACAGTATGGCTAAAGCCTGGGTTCATGAAAAAAAAGACAACTGGTGTTCAGTTCCCAGTTACTGGGTGTCCTTGATTTTTACAGGGCTGTATACTCACAATTTTAAATAATGTAAGTGGATCTGAATATATGGAAACTATGGCTTAGTCTTCTGCAGTCTTCTATTCATGGCAACACTTTTGCTAACTCTAATGCAAAATCAGGGCTCTATCAGCCATTTTAAAAATCAGTTATGTCTTAAATCTATGATTCCTGCTTAAGAAAATCCAAAGAGACAGTAGTGAGGCTAAAATTAGAATTCAGGAGCTCTAGCTTCCAAGGCAATGCATATTATGCTACATCTTTTCAATAACACACACATTTTCTATTAGCAAAAATGGCTTACAGCATATATTCCACAAAGTAAAATCTTCCTTTAAAACTCAGGGTTGGATGACAACATTGTGTTTCCTTACCAAATTTCTAAAACCCTACAATTAAAAGAAACAGCCAAGAACAATATAAATAATTAATTCTTAGGAAAATTCAATGGTCACTATAGCATCACAGATTAAAGTTGTGATGCTATACCCAAACTATGCCACTGCTTTCCAAAATAATATACAGAGTCAAAATAATAAGATACGCAGTTACAGCTATCTGTGCAAAGCATACAATCATTCTCTAGAATACTTTTCTGAAACAAAACTGCTTGTATAAAGCTAATGTTGAAAATGAGGGATTTATATGGAACATTTCATTTTTCACAAATACCTGTGAAGATAACGTAAATATGAATCATGGTCTGTGTTTGAAGAACAAGGCTATCAACAGCCGAAATCTAGCAAATGGAATTTTAAGAACACAATGAATGGTTTGCCTCAAGAATATTCCAGCAAAAATCTTTGGCCCTTGTAAGGTCTTCACATCCAGCAGATCACAAGCAAATGAGGAACGGCACAGTTGGAAAACTGTATAATATAACTAGCTAGAGCATTTGCATATGCAGGCTTTACACTGAACAGTATGGTTTCCAAAGCTGATGGGATAACTCTTGTCTACTTTTTCTGTAATAGTTCTGTAATAGACTCGTAATTTCAAAAATAACTTCTCTACCATTTGTCTAGCACAAAGGTTTCTGTGCACCTAGCAAATACACATAACTAAAAGCAATTTAAAACAGACAACATAGCTAAGTAAGAAAATGCATACTGAAATCTACATCAAGTATCTCCTGGAAATAGCTCAGGATTCCAGCGTGGGTGAGATCCCACATTTATTTATTAAAAAAAAAAAAAAGGTTATCTTCATCCAGAAAACTATATAACCATTTCCTACTTAACCATCATGTTATGTCATACAACAGCATTCAGGTGATCTGGCCATTTTAATTCCATTTTCTCTCCTCCTTGTTTTCATTAGAGAAAAGTTACAATATATCATTATATATTTATATTATAGAGAGAGTACAGAGATTAAGTCTGCAGAACTAATTAGAAACATTCAAATAAAACTGGCATTGTTGAGTTTCTGGACTAAGGCCAACCTGCACTAAATTTTTCTAGCTCTAGCATCTCTTCTTTTTTCAGGGCAGAGGGAGCAGAGAGAGGAGATAAAGGAAGGCCTTCCAGAGGCCTGTTGAGTACTGAAGTGTCTGCGGAAAACTCTTGATATCTGTTACATACTCTCATACACCAAAACGCCATAAATATGAAGGGCTGGAAGATGGAGTGGATCGGTAATCGAATATACAACATCTCACCTCTAGGTCACTGTTTCCTGTCTGTGCTGCCTGGTAGTAACTTGAATGTTATAATCTAATGTGAGAGAGCTCAAACTTCCTTTGCAGAGTCTGCACACTGACATGGGTATTTAGATGTCAGGCCTGCTTTTTTTTTTTAAGAAAGCTCTTTTTTAAACAAGTAAAGCAATCAGTAAGTATTTCAGTGCCTTCCCCACACAGACTTGAGCATGAGGCCCACAGCCCCTCTGAGGAGCCCAGGCAGGACACCTGAGTGAGGACCAGAGAGCAACCCCACAGCTCACTGAGAATTAAGGGCCTCAGCAGCTGAAGAAGAGGTTATCATCAGGAGCAAATCCCTCCTTCCCACTCCTATGGCAGCTTGCCTCACACCAGACCAACTTTTCAGGGCAGCACAGCCAGGCAGACAGCCACGACGAGCCCCGCCTTCGCCCCTCGGGGCCATGCCTGCGCCGCCTGCACCGCAGGGGGGGGAGCCCGCGCCCGGCCTGCCACGACCGCGAGCTCGCGGCCCAAGGCCAGCCAGCCCAGCGCCCCACCGCGCCGAGCACCGGCCCGGGGCGGAGGGGAAGGACTGGCCACCAGGCCCTAGTAAGCCCTCTCTGGAAGAGGGGAGGGGGAACTGCCACCGGGGAGACGGTAACAGCCTCCCCGCCACAGCCTTGCGGGCGGCCGCCAACCGCCTCAGCACGACGGTTACCGCGCTGGGACCGTTACGTCACGGGCACCCCCTCCCCCCTCCGCGCCCGCCGCCCGCGCATGCGCGCGCAGCGCGCAGCCCTCCTGGCCCTTCCCCCCGCCGCGCTTTCCGCGGGGCGCGCCGGCTCTCCGCAGCGCGCGCAGGCGCAGCAGGCGGCCCGCGGCGCTGGCGCCTCCCGGCGAGCCGGAGGGGCGGGGTCGGCCGCGTGCCGCCACCTGGAGCCGGCGAGAGGAGGAGGAGGAGGAGGAGGAGGAGGGCGGCACGGTATGTGGCTGGGCGGCGCTGCGGGCTGCTTCCTCCCGCTCTCCCCCACGCCGCGCCCGTTCCGGGGCCGGCGGCGGCGGGCGCCCCCCGCCCTCTGCGCGGGGCGGCCGGGGCCCGTCTGCCCTCCGCTGCCCCGGCTGGGCTCGCCCCTTGCCGCCTGGCTGCCGTAGGGCGGCCGTTGGCCTGCGGCCCTCGGGCAAGGCCGGCAGCGTTGGCCGGGCTGCGCGGGGCCGAGCTGGCCGCGGGCAGGCCGCCGGGTGAGGAGGAGGAGGCGAGCCCCTCACCCTCGTTTCTGGGCTCGGCCGAAGAGACTGGGGCCGTGTGCCTGTCCCGCCGTACCTGCGCCAGGCGCTCGCCCGACCTTCGCCACCGTGATGTCCGAGTGCCCCTTAGCTCGGTGGCACCGATCTGTTCGTTTCTGCTATTTATTCTTTCCGTGATGGTTTAAGAAAGAAAAGGAGGCATACTGCTCGATTGCCAGCAGTCTGCTATCTCTTTACATCTGCTAATTTCCTAAAACACATAGCTCTATTTAAAACATATGTGAGAACTACAGTGTTTTCACATGCCCTATACTTATTGCAGTTTTGCAATTCATCATCTGGACTGGGAAATTCAGGAATTGCAGACATATATATAGTGTCTGTTTTCCATCTTTGCTCATTCTCCACATCCAGGTAACATACAGATTAACAGGGGCTTGGGTTAAGTGCCATCGAAAATAATGTATTTTGAAGTGCTGTGTAGATAATTTATGTCACAGGCAGACAGGAAGATGTTGCAGTTTAGGGCCAAATCCTGAAAAGTAATGAACGCTGCATGACGTGTTGTGACCTTCTGATTTCTTGTTAAAACAGGATGTGGAGTGGTTGTAACTCCTGCTAAATATTTCTGTATGGTGCTGCAATGATACCTGGTGTCTATAAAAAGGATTGAAACAGCCACATTTATAATACATCCTCTTTGAAAGGAGAGGAGAAAAAAAAAAGGGGGAAACTGGGCAAGTTTTCTGAGATAGTCTTTATATGATCCTTAAGACCAGATTTGAGAAGCATACAGGGGGTGGGGAAGGGGCTCATCTGAAGCACAATGCCCTATAGCCCCCTGAAGGCACAATGCTGGCTGTTAGGAGCTGTACTGCCTGGTCCTTACGTGGGTCCTTACGTGCACTCCCTCTGAGTGCAGGGACACCAGAGGTGTTAGGCCTCTGCGTGTTCTTTGTGGAGCCATTCTATTCCCGAAGGAAGAGATGGCAGGCCGCGCACGTGAAATTAGCCCATGAGCTGGATTCAGCTTTTTTGTTTGTCAGTTGGACCATACTGGTAAGGGAATGTAAACAACATCTGGAGTACCGTGTCCCGTTCTGGGGTCCTCCGTGCAAGAAAGTCATGGACATACTGGAGTGAATCCAGGGAAGGGTTATGAAGATGGTTAAGGGACTGGAGCATCTTATTTACAAGGAGAGCTTGAGAGTTGAGACTGTTCGGCCTGGAGAAGAGACGGCTCAGGAGGATGTTATCAGTGTGTATAAATACCTGATGGAGGGAGTAAAGCTGATGGAACCAGACTCTTCTTGGTAGTATCCAGTGAAAGAACAAGAGGCGAAGGGCACAAACTGAAATACAGGAAAATCTGTTCTCAGATAGGAAAAAACTTATTTACTGTGAAGGTGGAACGAGTTGCCCATGGAGGCTGTGGGGTCTCCATCCTTGGAGACAGCCAAAACCTGACTGGATGTGGTCTTGAGAAACCTGCTCTAGCTGACCCTATTTTGAGTAGAGGAGTTTGGATTAGACAGTCTTAAGAGGTCCTTGTCTTGCTGTAGTTGAAGAAACACATCTTTCTTTTAGTTTAAGAAACAACATTTTTTCCATTTTTTTGTTATTTTACTGTTCAATTGCTATGAATCGGTGAAATTTTTAGTGTTTATTTCGTCTGTCATCATTTGTTCTGCAGATGTCCTTTAGTGTGGCTGGTGAAGAGGACTTCTTTTTGGAAGAAAAAAGATTCAAGCAGGACTGTGAAGAATTTATTAAACATTCACAGCAAATAGGAGATGGTTGGGAGTGGAGAACTAGCAAGGTAAAATAATCTAAGTATCAGTAAATAGTTCCTACCTAATCTTCTTCTCAAGTTTTAAATACCCTTGCTGGCCTTTGTTGATTTGTTGACAACCTTTCCAAACTAGAACGTCCTTTAGAGTGGTTTACATCGCATGAAATAAATGACATTTTAAACAGCTGGTGCAAAACCAAGAAACTGCAAAAGTGATTTAGCTGAGGATGTAGGCCAGTACATCTATTAAATAGATTAATAGTTCATGAATCCAGAAACAACTGCTGTGATGGTGTAGTGCAACCTTTTACATAGCAAAGGGGTAGGATTATGCGGAATAATTTCTGTTCTGATCAGAAATGATCTTTCAAGGAATATTTATTAGATGACAAATAACAGAAGCATTCAGAGCAGAAAAAGAGCGCTCAAAACTCCCAGTGTTGGGGGGACAATCACACACCTCTTAGCAAGCCATTCTAATGGTTGACTATGCTTACAATTAAAAAAAAAAAAATTCTACTTCTGACCTGAACTATCTACCTTCATCTTCTAGCCATTGGAACTTATACATTGTCTGCTAGGCTGAGTACCCTTCTTTTATCAGAATTCTCCTTATTTCAGTACTTTCAGATTAGAATCAATTCACCCCTTAACCTTGCCTGTGTTAAGCAAAACATATTGAGCTCCTTGGCTGTTTGGCATGTTTTCCAATCCTTTAATCATTCTTGTGGATCTCTTCTGAATCCTTTCCAGTATATCAACATCCTTCTTCAACTGAGGACAGAACGAGACAGTGGATGTTATAGCAGTGCTAAATTCAGATGTTATAACCTTCCTGCTCCTAGCAAGTTTCTTTGGTTATATACCGAAGGATCACTTTAACTCTTCAAGCTGAAATAGCACATGGTGAGCTCCTATACATCTAATTACCCATAAGCCTTTGCATGGGTTTTATGCCTAAGGATTGAATCCTTCATCCTACAGTCTTTGTCCTAGATGCACCCATCTATTTGTATTTAAAAATGCATGTTATTTGCTTGCTTACAGCAACCAGTAAAATCTATCTATATGAGTGATCAATCCTCATTATTTACTGCTTCCCCACCATTTTCAAACCTCACCAATAATAATTACATATTGTTTCTAGGTCATTAATCAAAATTTTAAATAGCACAGGGCCAAAACTAATCCCACAGGACCCCATTAGAATCACTTCTTTTATGATGATTCTCCATTTTTAAGTTACATTTGAGATGTGTGAGTTAACCATTTTTTCATCTTTTTAGTGTGTGTCACATTAGTTTTGGGTTATTTTAATTTTTTAATTTCTGCTTGTGGAATCTACAGTTGCCTTATGGAATTCTGTGCATATACTGTCACCACTTTTATCTTTATCAACCAAACAAATCTTTTTACCTTGACAAGATCTGTTTTTATTAAAAGGAATTACATTTACTGGCTTCAATTTTTCATTTACTGAATTCTATATCAAATCTTCTGCTATGTTGCTTGGGATGATGTCAAGCTAATATGCATATAGTTACTCAAGCTATCCAGTATGTGTATATTAAAGATATATTGGTACATGCTGGCATTCTCCCAAGTTCTCTGAAACTTCCGCAGCGCTCCAAGAAAATCAACAATTCTTAGGTGTATTTAAGAATATTGATGATAGCCACTTCGTGTTACTGTCCTACTTAACCACTTCTGAAATGAAAATTTTGTAATAATTGTAGAATATGGCTATATCATTTATATTTGTTCTCGAGTAACAACAAATATTTTGAACACTTGCTTTTTCTACTTCAAATGCTTCTGTTATTTGCTATCTAATAATAGATCCATATTATTTTATGATTTCTTTTTCCCACGCTTTTTTTGGCTAGGTGGGCAACGTAGTTTTTCTTATGTTCTCTTGCTTCTCATGCCGATTCTCAGCAAGGAATGGTTTGGAATATATACTCATTATTATTAACTTTTTGTTTCTTCCGTTTACAGAATCCATGTTGCTAGTTTTCTTTTTTATTTTATTTTAATGGCTCAGTTCCCATCCTTTCATGAATTTTGGGGAGAAAAGTCATCCTGGTACCATTCTGAAGTGCAAGAAGTCCCGGAGTAAATACATGATATCGCTTTTACAAAATAATTATACATTAGCATTTGTAACCCTTTCATCACAGATAAAACTGAATTTCAGTATGAAGAAAGAGCTTGGTCGTAGATACATTCTGTTTAGAACACATATGGGTTTTTAAAATGCTGAAAATATTAGCCAGCTATTACAAAACACCCTTTCTTACAGGCAACCATTTGAAACTTTAGATTTCAGTCCAAGGCTGTATTTATGAGGGATTTATTCAGCAAAGAAAGATGCTATGAACCTCTATCGGGAATTCAATACATGGGTCAAAGTTTGAACTTTCTGTGAAATAGGAAGCTTTGCTGGAAATAGTGAAATGAGATAGATTTTTGTTCTCACTATAAAAAACGGTGAGAGTTTTTTTTAGTGGGCCAAGCTGGCGACTCTGTGATTTCAGTGTGTGATAAAAACCTGGCCATTAAGAACATCCATTTATAATATATAATCAGGGAAGAGAACTTGTCTTTAACAAGATGTCTCATTGTTTTTTTTTCTTTTTCTTTTTCTTTTTTTTTTTAACAATTTATGTGCTATGGGTAGTTTGGGGCACTCTTAATTTTCCTGATGTAATTCACTTGGATCCCATTCCTCATTCCATGCTCACGTGAATAGACCCATTGATAGCAATAAGACCACACAAGTAAACTAGACTTGTAGAACTATGTTCTTATGTTTTCTGTGGAAATTAAACTTAAATGGTGAAATGATATCCATTTTTTTTGCTGAGCTGGCTCTTCTGGCATAAGCTCACATGGCCCAAGCAGAACCCTATATTTACAGCTTTAAGTGAAGTGTTCTAAACTGTGTTATTTTTATAACCTGTTTTTTTTTCCAAATAAATCTGTAAAAAAGCCAAAGGCACCTCAGTTGTAGGACCTGATGGAGGTGAGTTTGGGCATTAACGCTGATGTTACTCGGATTGGATAGTTAAATCTCATCAGTGAATGCTGTTGCTCCTCTTGCTGTCTCTTTTGTTTCATGTTTAGTTAGGTTAACCTAGGTAATCATGTCAAAGGCTGTGTGTATGGCTTCACTTGTTTGTGATGCACACTTATAAGGCAGTTGGAGTAGAAGGGAACTCCCATTACCCATTTTGAGGATCAAAGTCTGCACTAAAGTATTGATTTGTTTATAGGGAAAGAAGTATACAAAGTATGTACACTATAGAGAGTGCAACGGGAGGGATGCTTCTCTTTCCTGTCTCCTCTTCACCGACCTCTGACGTGTAACTGTCAAATGCAGAGACTGCTAACTCCCTGTTTCCATCTGTCCGTAGATATTTTTCAAGGCATTCAAATACTATAGAATGTGAAGGCTGTTAGAGCTTTGGCTCCTTCTTTCCCCTCGCAGGAAAAACTGGTTCAGGGAGGTGAGTGTTATATCCAGCCCTTCTCTGGCAAAGCTGATGGTGCCTTGGGGCAGTTCACCTCTGTGGGCGGCAGTAGTACTTTCTCTGCTGTTCTCAGGGGGATAAATACCAATGTAGGGAGCTTTACTCTTGCTGACCCTCACAGGAAGCTCCACAGGAAAGAGAGACTTCAGAGAGCTTTGAATAAATGACTTTTGTGTTGCCAAGTTAGGCCTAATTTTTCTGTCACTGTTGTCCTCTTGCGTGCTTGACTTTTCATAGCAGAAGATGCTGTTGGTTCTACAATAGGACGTCCAGAAAAGTTTGGAGTAGTCATGCTCTTGATGATATTTAGTGGGAGAAAAAAAGCGTAGCAGTAAGAGAAGTTATGAGCAAGGTAATATCATAATACCAAACTCCATAATAGCATCCGTGCTTAAAACTTCACAGACAAAAATGCAGATCAATAACATGGTCGTTTTATTTCAGGTATGAAAGTTGGTAAGAACAAAGTACACAAACAGCCTATAGCAGATGCTGGAATTATATATTCTACAGTATCACTGAAAAGAGAACTGATGTGTCAGAATAGAACACATGTTGATTTAAAAGTCAGACTACATGAAATAAACTGTGTCAGAAGTGATGGATTAACTGAACAGTTAAGTTACAGTTAAATTTGCAGCCTTGTCAAGCAATTTAATGCTATATTAATGAATTTTGTAGAGAGACTGTTTTAAGTAGAATCCTTTCACATCAGATGTTGCACATAAGCTTTCTGTATTTGTTTGTTTAAAATAAAATGTGATGAAACAGCTAATAAAACCCTATTTATTTGTTTCCTTGAGAAATAAGTCCTTAACATGCAACTACTGTTCTTTGTGTTCTGTGTGCTCTTCCTCCATTCCAAAGTGCACATTTTTCTAGCGATCTGTTATTAAACTCTTTTCTCTCTTCTTATTTCTAATTGACAAAATAATCTTTATATATGTGTGCAGATAGTCAGGTCAGCAATGGGGGAAAGCCCTTAAAAGCTTCTTCTGCCACTGTGAAATTGCACAGGGGCCTTTCACAACAGCAAACCACGTGGCCGGGAAAGCAGAATGATAAAAAGGGAACTGGGAGAAGGTATGGATATCGCTTTGTCTGTTTTCCCTTACATTTGACCCTCAGAGCTGATCAAGAGAAAGCAACAAGTTGTGACTCTGCACGCACAGGTTCTGAGGTTTTTTTAGGACTTTATCAAAGTTAGTAGAGGGAGCAGAACTAATATCAACCAAAGTACCAAGAACTGGGAACTTTATACTGGTGTGAGTGCATTGCTTGAAATTGGTATGTCCAAATCACTGTCAGCTGCTTATTTCTTCATGACCTTAATGCACTGTCTTCCAACTCTTTGGCACTAATCCTGGTCCCCAGATATCAGTTGACTCATTCAATTAATAGCTATATTAAATTTTATTTTCACTATTCAGGTCTTTGACTTCCGTAACACCGAGAACTTGTATAAACTACCTGTGAGGAGATGCTGAGAAGCAATGCAGTCATTGGTGCCTACAAAAAGACTTAGAGCTTATGCCTAATTACCATGCAGTGTTTATTTTATAGAACAGTGATAGCATGTAGCATTTTGGTTACAGAAAATATTTTTCTTTTCTGTTTTCTGGACACAGGACTTTGCTGATGGTTATCTTAGTAAAACGCACTTCCAAATAACAAGTAGAAATGTCTCACCAGATCTCAAGGAAAAAAACAATGATAACATTGAACAAACGTTATTTATGCATGTTGAAGTAAGTACAGATTTTTTGTATTTATAGACTTTTATGTTTATAAAATAAATCATGAGCATTAACAAATTATGTATTATACTATTCAATACTTGAACACCTAATCCCTCCAGAAAGATTTCAGGTCTTAAGTTATGAATGGCTTTTAATAATTCTTCATAGAATTCTTATGTATGCAGCTAAATTGGAGATGAAAATTGGGACGAAGTCGAAAGGTTACAGCATCTTATATATGTGTTATTCTCATCACGGAAGGATATTTGTTTACATATTAATTCACTAACATTAAGCTTTTTGGAAAAGATTAAGCATCAAGATTTAGTTATGTTAAAGGTAAATATTAATTAAAGCAAATGTTGAGGTTAATATTAATGTGAGATTATATTTACTGAAGAAATAACTCATGTATAGGAGTTCTATACTCATAAGGCTATTAGTATGAGAAGTATTTGGACACTTTGCTACTGTGGCACTAATTCTTACAAATATTGAGCACTTATTTTAACTAGTGGTGGAAGGAGAAAATAGCGTTGGAGTTCTTGAAGAAAAAAAAAAACTTCTTTCTTCCAGAAAATGAAAAGTGTTCATTAAACTCAAGGTGAATTGCTTTGAATAATTATTTGCTTGTTTGACTCTGCATTAGACATCCAGATTATTGACTAATCGGGATACAAACATGAGAAATTTACTCCCTTGTTATGTTATTATCATATATGTGAAAAGAAGTAATGGATTTTAATTGACTGAAAACAATACATTCTTTATGTTATAAACGGTTGAATTGATTGACGTGGTATATTTTTCAGTTACTTTTTTCTGTGGCAATTCCTTTTCTTTTTTTCATCAGCACATTGATTCTCTTTTTCCCAGAGAACTCTGCTACAGGATCTGAAATGAGTATTCTTTTGGCCTGATTCCTGAAGGAAATGACAGTTATAAAATCATGCTATCTGTTAGTCTGTGATATTGTCCTTTCTACTGATTTTTGAGTTCACTGACTAATTTCATCCAAATTTTAAAGAGAGGTTAGATATCAAAAAGAATTAAATTACTGAAAGCTGATGACTGGCTGGATGAAAGGTGACTTTTACTAGCAGACAAAATTCTGGTCTTTACCTTCTATTTGGCTAGTCAGCGTAAGTGTAGGAGTGGCACCTTGGTCCTTCAGAGTATGATGAGGAGCAGATGAGTGCTGGAATTGTTGTTTGAAGGCTAGGGTTCAAACAACACAAGCAGGCTGGAAATGTGATGTAGTTCCATTGCTGATAGAACCACTTGTTTAATACGGCCGAAAAAAAGAAAAAAAAGGAATTATAAAATTTTACAAGGCTGTTGCTGACACACCAGCTTTTATACAAATTGGAATCCGTGTCATCTTTAGAATCATTACCTTATATTTGTTTGATAGGTGCCAATTATAAGCATGATGTGCAAGTTACCTGAAAGGTACCTGAAGCATTTAAAATTTTCCTCTAATTTAAATTCTAGTGTTTCTTAAAATAAAGGTTAGTATCGGTGCTTTGCTTACTTTATCACTCTGTTTGTATACTTCAGTCCTGACTTGTAAGAACAGATTACTATTTATGTTCAGAATTACTTTCGACGATTGTGCCATTGTTTTTATAATGAATCAAGTCTTCATTACAGAGTAGATTTTAAATGAACATCTTGTAAAGCTGTTGGGCCCTTCTTATGGAAAGAAGTATTGGCTGCAGAAAAAGTATCACAAAAAAGAGGGCTTCAGAGGTCTAGTCTTTAATATACTGAAACATGGTTTCAGATCAAGCCCTATGGTTTATCAAGGTACTAATAATTACCTTGTGAAATATTGTAAAAGATTTCTGTGTTTAGAATCATAGAAGTGTCTAGTTTGGAAGAGACCTTTGAACATCATCTGGTCCTCTTCAGAAGGAGTCTTTGCTCATGTTGCACAGTAGCAATAAAGAGGAAGAGCGAAGCAAGAGAACGATCTTAGAATATGACATAGGTTATAGGACATGAGCCTACATATAAGAAAAAAATTGAGTTTCCTCCCCAAAATATTTATTGCCTAATAGAGATTATATCAAATTTATATTCTTCATTAAACTGAAGGGGAACCCTGCCATTGAAAACATAGTTATTTAACCTAGAAAATGGGAGAAACACAGAGGTAAGTTAGAAAATCAAATTTGCTATGGATGTGTCAAACTGTATATTCAACAATAAGGAGAAAGTAATGGAAGTAATGACTGCAGAGGGGACAAATCTGTTTAAGTAAACTCATGTGTGTATTGGAAACGTGCTCTTTTCCACCTATGTTGAATGTCAAAGTCCTTGTTGTGCTATTCTTGAACAGTCTGTTATTTAAATAGGTTTTGTTATTATAAAAAACACAGTTTACATCAATAAATTGCATAGTGTTAAATAGTTACTACGGTTACTCTTTCTAAATGTTGTTGAAGTATGTTCTAATAAAACAGAGTTCAACAAAGAGTGCTGGTTTTGAGGAAACTTGGAAATTCAGTAGTTAGCATATTTTCTTAGAAAATACTAGAAATTTTATTTGTATATATTTGAAAGCTGAAGGAGCTCAAGAGAAGAATATAAATTTCTTTCACAAAGTCTATGGCCATTGTCTGACAGTTTTACAGTCTAGAATTACTATTGCGATCTAGATCTTTGTCGTATGGTATCTTTACTACACGTTTCACCGAGATAGATGCATCTGTGTTTGTTGTCTGATCTTCTCCTTCAAGGTGTGGTAGGAAATACCATACATAGTTTTTTATAAGATAGCTAATTAGGAACAGCCAGAAAGAAAAAATTAGGAAAATGAAGTGCATATAATCAATAAACAAAGATATGTTATCCATTTATTGGAAGAACAAGCAAAGACAAAGATAGGGGAAAAAAACCTTCTGTGGTATCTGACATGGCATAAGAGGCAACAAGATTTTCTTCTAGAGTGTTCCTGGGAATGCAGTTTGGAAATTACTATTAGAACAGAACTTTAGTTTTGTCAGGCAAGGTGAGAATTAGGAAGAAAATTTGAAGACAAATTTTTGAAGCTGGAACGAAATAGTGAAATTATCCATGATGAGACTATAACTCCTACTTAAGTAATTGAGCGAAAGAACATATCAGAAAAGAGGTGGTGCCGAATAAATCAGTGGGTATATTCTGTTGTAGCAAAGAATACAAATAGGATGTTGAAATGACAGAGAAGCAAAATTACTACTTTTCTGTTTGTTTTTAACCTGTCAATGGATCCTACAGTATGATGATACAGTGCAGAAGAATACAGAGCAGCTGAATTGAAATAACTTTATTAAAATAGAAAATTAATTATCGGGTATCAGAGTATCAGAAATTTGCTGATCTTATATGATCCACAGGGAAACTAATGAAATTATTTGAGAAATTTATTTCAGCTCATTACTCACAAAGACAGTTAACTTTTCCAACTTTTCTAGCTCACTCTGTGGTACCTAATATTTGGAGTCTTCCTGATGAGGGAGTTATCTATTCTGGTCTCTTCTACAGGGCAGTCTGTATTATGTGGTATTTTTTGTTCCATTTATGCAGCTTTATTTTAATGAAGAGAAGCAAAAGTATCTACAAACCAAGAATAAAGTCCCATGTGGGATTCTTTTTGCTTATTTTAGGTATCTGCAATATAGATCTGGTCACTTAAATCATTGTTTACAGCCTGAGAAGGGAAAAAAGCATTTTTTGGTACAATTCAGTCAACCTATTTTTGATGTCTTCTCTAGGACAAGATGAATCTAGAAATATCTGCTTCTTTCATTCACAATCAAGAGAAGCTAGATGGTTAACTCAGATGAAGTTGTCTGCACTTTGTCGCATGAATCTCATACAACCAAATATGGGTATGAGCCCATTAAAAGCAGTAATAATTTTTGCTGTTGACTTCACTGAGGCCAAGATTTCAATTTGACATTGAAGCTTAAAGTTGGTTGAGGACTGTATTTTGTAAAGCAGCGACTCGAAAAAAGGGCTTAAGGGTAAGCCACTGGAACAACTGACATTGGCTTAAACTTTGAAGTCTTTATATTGAGACTCGCATGCTTGACTTGAACTGGTGATTTTAGGTTTTGTGCAGTGGAATACTATGGCCTTTGTCATACTTGGGGTCAGAATAGTCAGTCACAGCCAGTGCATGTAATGGAGCTGTACATGTTAGTATACCGAAGCATCACTGTTTTCTTTTTTGAACAGCACAATATCACCATTTTTTTTTTTTTTGACAAATTGCTGTATTCCAGCTCCTGTTGGAACTGCTGGCTTGCACAGTGGTTCCTGATTTGCAGGTATTGAAAGTTGCTAATGATCAGCTAATTGGCAGTAAGTTGCTATAATGTGAGGCAGCTCACTCTATAGTTCTGGAAGGAAGGACGCTAAGAATAGGTTTGGGAACTACTGTACTATTCTACAGCAAGTTGGCATGTTGTTACCTAGTATAAAGCGGGTTCTCCGATTTCTGCAACTGAAGGCTTCTGCCGTGCACATAAGTAAGTTAATTGATGGTTGCTTCAGTTAATGAGCAAGTCTTCAGAGTCTGTCTTCTTGTTGTACTTTCACATGGCAGTAGTCCTCTGACATCTAGTTTTCAGACACACTCTTGCTAAGTGCTAAACTGTCCTAGGCAGTAGAGGAATTATCTTATGAACTCAAATGAGAAGTGCATAGGGTGCAGGAGACTGTTCAGAGGGTCCACTTTTAAGTGGGTACAGTGTAAGAATCATGAGTTGGGTTTTATTCTCTACATTGAAGTCACCCTTAATACAAACTTAGGTTAAGGTGAATAAAAAGAAGGATTTACGTCTGCCTAGTTGCATTGACATTATAAAGGCAAAGGATTTGCACACAAGTATGCTTAAATACTAATACCTACTTATAGCAGTTTCAGAAAGTTTCTCTTTGTACTTGTTGGTTGCTGAGTTGTCAAGTCATTTATCCAACCATGTGTCTGGGGATGCTGGTTTATGCAGACCCTATCTCTTTCCGTTTGTCTTCTTAGTAGAAAAGGATTGAGAAAGTTCCTCTGGGATGCCATTTTGTGATTTCTATTGATTTATTTTAATCGGGATGTTTGTTTTAACGTGAGAAAGTTACGTGTGTCCTTTTTCTTGAGGAATTGTTTCCTGCTCCCACCCAGCTTTTACTCATGGTAGTATACCTATCCAGATGGTAAACAGAAGCTAATGACATTGTGACTAAGCCTAAATGAACCTTTGACTGAGTTTGTAGAGGACACTCCTTTTTAACCAGTAAGCTCGTGTTCAATCCTTAGAACATGAGCTGAAGAGATCGTACATCTGTTTTAGGGTATCTTCCAATATATTAAAAATAGGATGAGATGCAAAGCAGGGAACTGGTACAAACACACTGTGCCATTTTAAAATTTTCAAGTTGCAATTTGATTCTGGTTAAATTTTTATTGGATCAGTTGTTACCTGTCTGTGCTGCCCTGAACTTATGCCAGATGAATATCATTGATATTTTTCCGCATAAACCTTGTTTAACTCTCATATTGTGTTCTGGTTGATTTCACAACAATCTGAGTTTGTGTTCTTGCTTGATTCAGATCAAATCTGTCCTATCGGGAGGTCAGTCAGGATCTGTATCAGTGAGCATGGGATCGTGTCTTGGTTTGTATGACTTTTTTTATATTGGAATCATATATTTCAAATAAATACTTCTTTGCTGACAACCTTTGTTATGCAAGTTTATAAACATGATTCATATAAGTTCTTCATCACAAGCTCTTCATGGAGACTAGATGTGATGATGAACAGGTGTGCAGGGGAGGTAATAAGGTTGATGAACTTAACCCAGACTTGGTTTTGAGGGACACTGTGCCAGTGGTATCTTGACTCTGTATGAGACAGTAGCTTCCACTTTCATCGAAACTGGAATCTTATCCTTCTATGTTTGTGCTCTTTTTTCCCTTTTCAATCATCCTTTTTTTTTTCCCCTCAGTCTAAGTAAATCACAATGAACAGAATATTTTTTTCTCCCTATGACTGAAACTATTCGAATGCTATAAAGTCATATTTCACTTATTTTATTATGAGCCTTGGGTAGTCCATTGCACTTAAATACTGCCTTTCATTGTAGACTTTAGTATTTACCATCAACTGAATCCAACTCCAGCTTTTATTAAGTGCTATGTGGACACCTTTTAAGCAAGGACAGAGCAATTATTATCATACATTATGTGAGTTGTTGACAAGGTGAAATGAACAGTATACAAAATTCAAAAGGAAGACAGTCCTGCCTTGAAGAGCTTAAATTCTAAAAGAGTAAAATAGAAAAATCTGGATTCACTTTATGCATTCTTTTTGTTTATTATTCAAATAGCTCAAGGGAAGCAATAACTTGGAGTAATAATTCTCTGTGTGTGGTTTGTCTCGGCTCTTTTGGGTATTGCAGAAAAGTGAGTCAGCGTGGAACCATTTCTGAAGCTACAACCATTGCTAGTTTATGAAGGAGTGGGCAGACTAGGAGCGCTGAATATCTTTTAGTACCTGATGCTACCTTTGGAAAATGAGCATTGAGCTTTGCAGACATGTTGATGAAGTTATGTATTTATTTTTATGTGGACTCCACCTTTGCTGGCAGATGTTCATTAGCGTTTAGTGAAGATCTGCCTGATGGAGGATGTGGGAATGAGTCTGACATCTTTTTCATACTTCAGAAATACCATGTGATTGCTGTTCAGCTGTGCTGCTCAGTCTATAACAACTAGAAAATTCCAATTCTCAGTAATTATTAATCATTTTTTCTTTAAACAAACCCAGTATTTTTAGAATTAAGAACAACTCCTTTTTTGTGCAAAAGTAAATAAGACAAACTCAGTGTAAACATTTGCATAACCACAGTATTTGCTGGATGGTTAAAAAATGTGAAGTAAAAACCCAGTAAACAGTACTCAAAGGGAAAAATGTAAATACATTTAATGGGATCCAGCACTCACTGGAGATATAATAAATGGACCTTAGTACAGGGAAAAAAATCAAGTATTACATACTCACCTAAAACATCAGTTTGTCATGAATGATCACAGCTTAAGAGCAATGCAGCTGCTTCACAAACAGATGAGTTTTTGCCTCGTCTTTCTCCTCATTTCCCTGTTGTTCTGAGGAGGGCGTAAATGATGCTGCATCTTTGCTCAACCCAAAATATGTTCCCTGGAAAAGCTGATGTAGGAAGCTTTGGTAGCTTTGATAGGAAGGAAGGAAGAATTCTAATTTCAGCCAGTCTCAGATCTACTCAGACACTCTTCAGTGTGCTCAGCTTAGAAGTATTCCATTAGGTCTCCCTGGAACCAGAGCTTCTTTTGGTGCTGATATGGTTTAGAAATATGGCTGAAAGACACTTGAGGATAGACATTACACCCTTTCCTTGAGCTGGAGAAACCCCAATAAAGGAAGAATGCTGTGGTGACAGAAGTCATTTGAATCCCAGATACATCGTGCTTCTGGATTCCTTCATTGATGGGATGTCTCAATCCTAGTGGAAGGGCCTAACTGCTTGTGCTCTTATAAAGACCTAGAGGCGTGGGAAGTTTCTCTGTCCCACGCACTGACCTCTGTAGATCACTTTCTGTGTGTCACTCTGGTATCCCTGGCAAATCTTATTAACAGTAGTTACGTTTAGCCTTCAACAACTTTGATGACATGCTGTTGGCTTGACTGTCATTGTGGGTGGTGGGACTCTAATCTTAATTCTCTATCTTTAACAGTCTTTGATTTCTGCTCTGTTTTACCCAGTAGAATATGCTTAATAAGTTTTCACAAACCTTAGAAATGATATCAAAGCAAATATATGAGCTAATTATGAAGCTTCTGGGAGAACTGAAGAAGCATATTATACGACCTCCAAAAGTGATTTCTTTCTAGTTTAGATGCTAGTGTAGAGTGATTTCAACTTTTTATCTGCTATCTTGGCATTCAGAGTTGTCACTTGATATTAGCAAATAAATGCTACATCAAACACAAGAAAAAATATTCTAATTCAGATTTTCTCACTGAATATGACAGTTCAGTTAGAGTTACAGTGGTTGAAGACATGGCATAATCCCGGCAGCATGTCTTCCTTGACTTCTGTAATAAATAACCCCCCTTTCCCTGTGAAGCGCACATTGAGACTGTGGTAAATGAAGGTGGTTTTCCCAAAGTCTGAATTTTCAAAGCCTAGTAATGTCGCTGACAAAACAAAATTATTTATAAGCTCCCACATTTGGCCCAGTGATCCTATCTTACCAGTATTAAAAAGAAGTATTACTTTGTTTCTGTTTAGTGCATTGTTTCATGACATCTAGAATGTTGTTTTGAAAAATCTGGGTGGTTTTATCAAATTTAGGCAAGAAAAACAAATCCAGACTGAGGTCTCTAAACCTTTTTTTTCTTAATTCATCAAGTTACGCTTAAAATTTTTTCTACAGTATGATTTGATTGCAGATTTTTTTTATGTGTGCCTTTTTAATAAATTGTGATTGTGAGGTGGTAAATAATATTTTTTAAAGATGGTGCCAGACTACACTTCCACAGCAGTTGTCTTTGCCCTATGAATTATACATATTTATTTACCTTAACATTGCATTTAATGGCATGTATAACAAGAGTCTCAGAGACCAGGGATTTAGGTTGATACCTAGCTGACCTTTCTGTTCCTCCCTCATTTTACTAGGGTAATGTCTTTTTACGCAAAGTTTGGTGGCTTTCGCCTCACATGTTTTAATAGCTGCATGCTTGACATGCCTTCCTATCTGGGCAAAATATCCAGAGATTCCAACCTATGTAGTTTTATCAGTGGAAGAGCTTATGAGAAATTAAAATCTGTTTTTCTGTTTTCAATTTTAAGATGTTATTATAGTAGGCTTGTTGAAAAAACTGTTATAAAAATAGATATTTCTTATCTGTCAATGTTACAATGTTTAAAAAAAAAATCCTAAAAATACAGTGGTTTGTCATTCCAGTCTAGGATTCTCTTTCTTTTTTTTTTTTTTTCCTGAAAAGTAAAGGTTAAATGGAGCTACCATAGTTGGAAGAGATAGTGAAGTAATGGGTATATCAACAGTGCTTGTGGTAAGCACCAAGGCATTGCATTATATTACTTAAAATATTACAACTGATGTGTGTTATAACACACTGTGGCGTTTCCTAAGCACTGCTATGCTTGAGGGTGATAGCAATGAAGAAGCTGAGGGGGGTATTATCAGTAGAATATAATAATTCTTTGTCTTTTATGAGCAGATACCTTTTACTAAATAGCCTGGTATGTATGTATTTGATTAAAACACTGTCCAGCTACCATACCAAACACTTCCCCGGTTAAGCCTCCAAAACTGGATTGTTGGGAGCTAAAAGAGGCTGTACACTGTAGAAGCTGAGCAGTGTTTTTATTCAGTACAACTCATCACTGGGGACAGGCACAGGGCTAAAAGCTGAACAGAATGCATAAAAGACCCATATCTGTTACTCTGAATTTTACTCTGATTTTGCTTTATCTCTAAATGGTATAGGCTTCCCTAATAAGCCTAAAATGTGTATTTCTTTGAATGCTCATTGCTATATCTGCTACTTCCTATACTTTCAACATTGCTTTAGGTTATTACTAATAGTTTCAGTGTTAGTAGCATATTTCAACAATGCACTTTAAAACTTAGTAGAATACATGAAACACGGGTGGTAGTTGTTCAGAGTTGATCAATCATTGAGATATGCACAATGCAAAAGGAGTACGCTGCAAACATACATTGAAATTGATAGTGATGTTAAATATAATAAGAAAGAATGTTTGTGTTAAAATCTGTGCATTCCTGAAGACAACTCTGTCCTATGTGTTTAGAATAATCTAGCCTTACAAAAGGAAAGATAAGGGGGTTTGAGTATTTTAGAAATGCTTTTGAAAATAATTGATACAGGGTTGTATTTTGGTTTGGCTGGTACAGGGCATGGAGATGGAGGAGAGCTATCCATATCACGAGTAGCCTTCTGGAGGCCTGGATTTTAAAGTATGCTTCTGTTTTATGCCCATACATAATAAGTTAGTGATGGTGGCAAATGGGGCTGGACAGAGTGCAGAAGCATGAGCCCTGCTCCCAGCTCTCTGGGTGGCATTGCTGCACCAGCTTGTTAGGTGGTGTTATGCTGTGCCAGGTGTAGATTAGTTTGCTCCCTCCCAGAGCAGCAAGGGAGTGCTGAGGGGGATTGCAACACTCTAATCATAATTTCAGTATTTGGCTGCACCAGGGACAGTCTGATGATGTGCTGCCCTAACTCAGGGCAGATCACTGTCTTTCTCTCCAGACTGTATTTGTCAAATGTTTATGACATGAGCTCACAAACAAGAAACATGACACTGTAGTATTTGTCAATACTGTTTTACCACAAAGGAAACAAAATCACAGTCTAGTCAAAAGCTAACATTTTACTTTTTATGCTGAGTCTCAAAATACTTCATATTGACAGTATTGCACATACCCTTTCCTTGTTTCTTTTAAATCAAATTGTACCTGTACAGTGTTATCCTCTTAATGTTCTAGGGACAGTGCTCATCTCTGCTGGAGCAATGCTGTTATTTTGGCTAAGTGCCTGTATTCTGCAGCAGCATTATATGATATCTTTCACAGCAGTGTGTTTGTATTATTCACCCGTAACATACAGATCATGCTGGCTTGGAGTGAGTATTGAAGGTTTAGGGCCTTTCAGTAAGCCGTGTTTTGCTGGGAAACAGGCAAAATCGCCAAACCTCCACATGTTGCTGCTTGGTAAAAACTTTAATAGTTTGAAAGCTCATAGATTGCTTATTCTGTTTGTTTCTTGAAATTATTTCACTTCTCTTAAAAAGATTCTTCATTTAAATTACGGTCCCTTTTGTTTTGCTTGAGTTACGTAGCACAGATCACGATCCAGCAGACAATCTAGAGGACTCTGCTTTGGGAGGTGGGGAGCAGGGGAATGTAGAACCTGATTTCATCCCCTATTGTTGCTGATGTTAGACCACCTTGAGTCATGCCACTAAAACTTTAAATATATCAGAAAGGTAAGCAGCAAATTATCTTAAAAGTTAAAAGGAGTATACTATTTCTGAACAGATTTGTTGTTATTGCTAAAGTTAGGCCACACAATTACAGCCCTAGTTTCCTGTGAGTTTATCCACCTTAAGATTTGCTAATCATTGTTACTGTCCTTTTAACTATGAGGTCTAACTGTTGGTTTTCTGCCCCATCCCCCCTGCCCCATCTCAGCATCATTGTCTCTGGATGGATCTGTCTGGTTGACATGGATCACTCTCAAGGTACATGAAACAATCCTTTTCTCCCCTCTCCTTTACAAAGGACAGTTATTATTCCTATTTCTTTGTGGGAAAAGGTGGAATCCCATACTCTTCTGTCTGCTAGTTCTTTCTATACCGCTAACTTCCTCTATTAATCCTACTTCCAAAAAAAAAAAAGCAGCTACAGCTGCTTTGATGTTAATATTCTCACTGTAGCTTTCTTCTCAAGATAAGAATGCAAAATGTCTCTCAGATATATTGTAGAGTTTATTGAGTAGTCTGTATGTGATTCTGAGTCCTAGTCCTTCCTAGATATAACTAAATAGCATTAACGTTAATTGAGATTTAGGAACTTGTGCTGTAGGAAAATATGTTCCGTAGTTAAATACTTTGATGTCAGTACTAATAGTAACTTACCTAGCCTTATATGGACATTCACACTATGAAGAGAGATTGCTTTCTTATTTTACAAGGGTCGAGTGTCAGTGTGTGTCCTCTAAAAAATAAAGCTATGAAAATATGCTTTTTTCATACTAGTCTGGTATTCAATACGATACCAACAAAGCACAATGTTAAAATTTGGTATTAGTGTGATTATGAACACCTCTAACTTCAAAACTATTGCTCTAGTTTACAGCAGGAATGAATTTGATTGTATGAATTTGTATGAGATACAGGTGTTTTCCTGAATGCATAAGACAATATATTTTTAATACAAAGCAGGGTTGTTTTTTTTTTTTTTAAAACTTGAATTCAGCTTGTTAGTGTTATGTAATCTTCCTGCCCTGGTTTGCCAGGGACTAGTTCAGACATTGCTTAGACATGTTTATTGACAATTTAAATTTAATACTCACACTTGTACTATACACAAGATACTGGAAGCAGATTCCAAGTAAAGGGAACATTGTTTAAATGATCATATATGTTTGGGGACAGGAGGATATACTGCTTGGCATAAACTGACATCTGGGCGTGTTTCATGTTGCTCAATGATAGATTTCCCATGGTGACCTGTGGCAGTAGCAAAGAAAATAGGTAATCTGAATTGAACTCAAAGAGCATTTACCATTTTCCTCAGAATTCTGGAGAATGACTTAATGTCATATGCTGAATAAGATTTAAGTTTTGCTTTCTGCAAAAGAAAAAAACCAGTAAGGCATAAGGGCCCTCCTTGGGATTGAAGAGGTAGCTATTTCTGTGGGATAAGTGATAAACTAAGATGCAGAAAGACAGACATAGAAGAAGGAGACAGATGTGGCTTGTAAGAGGCAAAGGATATGTTGTGCTGTAAATAATAGGTCATACTTTGTAACATAAGCTTTGTGTCCATCTAGTCATTTCTGTAATAAGATCATAAGTATTTATTTCCATTTATATTTTTTATTTTTCCCTATTTGATAGCTTGCCAATAAAATTTCTTTCCAAGGCGGCTGAACCTAGCATACAGACTGACAGGGAACAAAAAAACACCTTCAAAGGGAAGCACATTAAAAAGCTTAGAAATCACCAGAAAGCGTTAACGGCTCTGTTGGCTGTTGCACAATGGGATGCAGGAACTGCAATAATGTTCTTCTTCCATCTGGTGCCTGCAAACTTGCTGTTTTCAGAGGCATTCATTACTGTAGCAAACTGTTCACTTATTCATTCATGTGTAGCTTGCCCGTTATTCTTTGGAAAAGTCTTGGGTTGAAACCGGCACAGTTCTTTGTTGCAGAAGTGATCAGTGTCAAACGTACTACAAGAAGATGTCAGTCCAAATGCAAATACCATCAGCTTTTAAAGTAACTCTGCATGTTGTGTATATTTGAATGTTCTGTGAAGGTGTAGTCCCAGGAGTGAGGATCTTGACTGACAATACTCAAAGGAAAATCATGCAATATCTGTGCCAACATGTCTGTCTTGGACTGAAATTTCAGTTTCTGCTTTAAATTTCCTGGCTTATGTTAGTTAACATCACAGCCTTAAAACTCCTTTATCTCCTAGGATTTCTGTAGCTAATTTCTCTGTTACATCTGGACTGGTTAATTTTCAGGATTGAGAGATCGCTACTGGAAGGTGTCATTCTGAGAAGGAAGAAAGGTGTTATGAACTAAAAGATGGGAGAGAACTGGAGTTGACTTTTTCACTCACAGGAACAAAAGGGAACAACTTTATTTTGGAACTTGCCTCCTTATTTCTCTCTTCTCTCATAGGCTTGTCTGGAAGAAACATGGGTCAGGAGAGAAAAGTGTGCATATCAACAGAAAGAAATAGACCAGAGCATGTGGTGCAATGAGCAGAGCATGACTTCTCAGCTTGCTGGCAGGGTTAATATTTACAATTTTCATAACAAAAGTTGCAAGTTCTGTTAGGAGGAAAGTGATTAAAGTGCAGAGGAAGGATGCTTATTTCTTGCTAAACCAGGAGATGAGGGAGAAACGTAGCACAAACCTGTTAGAAACGCCCAAACCTTGATCCTTCCTGATTCTCTGAAATAATTATATTCCTATGGTAACAGTCTTTGATGATAGGCTCACAGCAGCATAGGCTTGCTAGGTTAGCTTTCACCTATCTTCCATTTTCTCCTCCCAGAGAAGAAACTAGTCCTTTCAGTCCTGCAGTAATGAGCAAGTAAATACATGTATTAATTGTTTTCCTGAAAATATTATAGGAATTCCTGTAGTTATAATTAAATGTTATAATGTTATTAACATTATAATTAAAGGTTATATAACAATATGCATTTATGTAAGTCTTGCTTTTAGAAAGCATGAACAAGGGGCTGAACTGAGAGTGCGTGTGGAGCATTCATTTTGGCGTGTAGAGGGTTTTAGATATTTAACTGTGCAACTTTAACTGTCTTTTTTATTCTTTTCTTGAGGATTTGGTATTCTTTGCAATGATATATCTATGCTAGTTTGTTTATGGAGCTGATCACTGTATGTTGTTTACTTAAGTGCTGCCATTGTAGTGATTGAAATCCTAACAGGCAGCTATTGGACTGGAGAACCCTTCTGAAAGAGGACCAGTTTACAGCTGCTAGAACATCACTGATGTTCTTTTAACTACTAATATGTTACTTGTGGGGAAAGAATCAATATTTCATGGAAAGCAGAAGAGACACAATTAGATGAAGCATTTAGTCTTGCAGCTAATGAGAGAAATTTGAAAAAACAAGCTGTAGCTGGTAGGCTGGCAGTACTGCAGAACTTTGGAAAGATATAAACATACAGATATATAGCGTTGTAGTTTGTGCAGTAAATGTCCTTATAAAAACTTCTTTAAAAATGTACTCTGTGCTCCCGGTACATAGTTTTAAGATGTTCATACTTTGCCACTTGTTATGATTCATTATTATAATATGCTAATAACTTCCACATTTCCATTTCGAACAACCAGCTATTGTGTTATAACATTTACAAATAATTTAAATTCATGTGAAACTTTGTACATAGTGAAGTTTATGCTAAGGTTTTGTGTTAGGAGTTTTAGTATCGAGGATGTTAGGATGGAAGCATAGCTCCTATAGGCAGTAATTTGAGAAAGCCAGTGACTGTGGTCATTAACCGTTTTCTTGACTGATTTCATAAGGAAACAGGTCTAAGGAGGTCATACCACCATGTCACTCCACCATAACGTACTTTAAAAGTTGTTGACCAATTTTAGTAACATTTGGCAGAATATCTTCATATTTCAAAGTCACTAAGTTCCTAACAAGTTTTGCAAAACTAGTCAGTGAGATAGAGGAGAAAGGCCCTGGTAGTAAGGGCCTCCAAAGACTAATTTCCACCTGGGAAAGAAGAAAAGGCAGAAGGAAGAAGGAGCAGAAACCATAGTGGGATCCTCAGATTTATCTGTGTCTGCATTAGTACCGTACTTCAGTACTACCTTAGTACAATGGTTCAGGTGTAGTTTCGGAGCAAATCCTCTGACTGTCCCCACATAGTTGATTTGGCTCACAGAGCAGTTGAGGTGCAAGGAAACCAGAGTCCTTTTGGAGGAACTTAAACTGGATGCTCTGTTCCAGGTGCCACCAAATCCTAATGAGGATGCAAGTGTCCAAACCAATGAGTGATTTTTTTGCACAACCTAAAACCCATATGTCATGGGTTTTTAAGTTCGGAGAATCAGACTAAGACCACTCTGAAGTAAAATCCAGCATCTGCGCATGCTGTAGATGACTGTAGATGTAGGGGTCTCTGCACCAACTACTTTGATGTTACTATTATGCTGGATTACTTACTGATACAGCTATAGCCTTAAGCACCTGATGTGTACCAGTATTTGTGCCTAATAGGGTAGTCCTCCTAAAGTAAGGGTCCAAGTTCCTGTATAGTCAGTGGAGAGAGGTAAGCGCTTTTAAGTATTTCCAAATGGAGATTTTGTCTGTCTGAGTTTAGGCAGTAGTCATGCAGACATGGTCTGCTTTAGGAGACCTTCAAAGCCAGTTATTTCTCCACTGACCAAGTCGGAACTCTAGTCCTTTAAGAACACTGTTCCCTTAAATGTAAAACAAACACATGGATTAAGGTCTAGTTTAAGGAAACTGAATCCCATCTCCAGCTTCATTAGTTCTTCTGCATTGCTCATTCAAATGCTCACTTTTGGAATATTAGCAAATGATACTGATACTGTGGGAAGTGAGAGAAATTAGTTAAACATGATTAAAGATTGTCCCATTTTTGGCATCTGGGACATAAGATTTTCAGTAATTCCTAGAAACTAATCCTTAGGTTTCTGAACTGACCTGATATTTAGCAGTGATGAGTCCTTTAACTGTTTATAGTGGAAGTTTCTGAGTACATAGTGCTTTGGAAAATCAGGCCACATAGGCCCCGAAAATGGAATCCTGCTAATCTAAATGGAAGTTTTTGATTTTGAGAATCTTGTCCAAGATTTAGAAGCTAAACTCCTGTTAGCTGTCTTGAGTAATTATGCTGGTTCACAAGAATGAATACAAGAGAAAGAAGAAACTTCATGCCTGGGATTCAAGAATTCACATAGGAATTTTTTTCCTGCACTTGTGCATCAGTTTTAGTCTATATTGAAATAAGTTTTAACCAGTTCAGTGACACTGACGGAGATTTAGAAATACAGTTAAAGAACACCTGAAGAGAGCATGTAGTTAAAATTGTGATCCTATGGTCTGGTGTTAGCTAGAATTATTTTGCTTTCCAGAGGTTAAATGTTACAACTGCAGCCATGTAAATATGAATGTAAATGGAAGAAACTGTCACGAGTTTCTCTAATTTTTAATATATTTTTATTAAACAAAATATAATCATGTCTGTGTTTCTGTCTCTGCCCTAGCCTCTAGTCAGTTATTCTTCCATCAGTGGAATGATATTCACAACCTTGGAGTAGGGTAGAGTTTTTTAAAGATAGTTAAGCTCCTGTAAGTTTCATGAAACTAAATGGTTGAGTAGGGGACAGAGACTGTAGAAGTTCCCTGCATGCGGAAAAACTCGCAGCATGATCTGATAACATGCTATGTGGCAGAGAATCCACATGAGAAAGACCTTATATATGTCCCAGCTGTAGGAAGAGCCTTGTGCTTCCTTGAACCTTCCTTGAAACTCAATTGACCACAAGACCCAAATCTGAAAGAGAGAAAAATCAATCAGACAAAATGTTTCAAAATAATTCAAGGTAATTTGAATGTGAAATATTTAACAAACAACTTGATGAGCAATTTCAAAATGTTTTGTTGTGTGAATTTGATGCAATATGGAAAAACAAACATGCGTTGATTAAAGAACTGTGCTTACATAAATAAATGATTGCTTTTTACTATTGAGATTTTTTTCCTTCCTTCAAACACCTGTGCTGTGGGAACACAGAGAGTGCATTTGACTAACTGTAAGTAAAGCAATGTATCTAAAAGGCAGCCTATGGCTCTTTCAGAATATGCTGGGTATATGGATATTAAGACATTGCACTCTTCAGCGTGGTCTAGCATCCCTTTAGCTGACAACTCCGTGCCCATGAATGGAAGATTTATATGTGTGTGAATAGCAGAACTGTGCCAAAGCTTTCTTACCACTCATTGTCAGATCATAAGGTCAACATATAAGCCTGTCATCATTTTATGCTGGTATGAATTTTTGATCCTACGTTTTATAGACATTCAGGACTTGATAAATCTGTCCTTAAATTCTGGACATACATGTTCCTATCAGTAGCTATTGGGCATGTCTGTTGTACTAAACATACATGCAAAATAAATCCAGAACCTATACAGAAAGTCCAATGATTCCACCAGGCTTTATTACCCAGTTCTTCATCTGTGCGAAAAGTTCCCACTTCTTGGGAAAACATTGGACTTAACCATGCAGGCATGGTATAGCATCCCTCATACATATGGTATATGGCTATCTTTTAAAGGAAAATATAGTGGGAATACTCATATTTAATTCCGTATGAGAAATACTTTCCCTTATGGATGGCTTTAACAGTCTTTTTGCGTATTTGAAGATGGTTTGTTTGTTTTCTTTTTCTTCTGGTTGGTTTTGTAAATTATGTAACTATACTGTTGCATGGGCATTGGTAGCTTTAGCAGATTTCAGAGCAAGGGTATGTTAAATAACCTATCCAGCTTTCACTGAAGTTAGTAAAAGGACTTGCTCTGTCTGACTCCACTGTGAACTGCGTGTGATCCTGCTTTTCAGGTGACAGACTTAGTTGCCACACATGCAAGACTCTGTTATGTCCAAGTTTTTGAATCAAACCGAATCATACTTTACTGATAAAGTAAAAGTATTTTTAAGCCTTATTTTCAAGCATTTTAGATGGTCTAAATATTTTTTTATGCAGAGCTTCCTGGACCTCCAGAGTAATCTGGCCATCACTGATCTAGATACCGTATTTTTTGCCACTGCTGATCAGATTTGTTGTGTTACACTTTATTTATGTTCCATGTAGTTCTCCAGGTTTTTCACTTCTTGTTCTAACACTATGTATTTTCTTTGTCTCTGCATCAGAAGGGCATTCTGCTGCCACAGTAGAGTCTAGCTAGTGAATTTTATTTCAAACTCATCTCTAGAAATACCTGTTACAATATTAGACTTTAATGCCCTTTATTAGACTTCAATGACCTTTTTTAAAGTCTTCATTCTGAAAACGGCTCAGAGACCACTATGATGGAAATATTGGCAAAGGGGATGGAACAGAAAAATACCACAGGAGAGAGTTGTTATTGATGTCTTTCAGTTAATGCACTTTATTATCTTCAATTGAAATCCCTGTTGTAATCTGATATGCTTATTTTTCTGGGAGGTGTCCTCACAATATTTTATTTAGCTGGTACTTTTAGCTTTCGCTTGTTGATATTATTTTAAGCCATATGTTTGAAGATTAACTTCTACCTACCTCTTGCTTTTCAAAGGCAGCCCTCTATCATAGATCTCCTAACAACCTGTAAACACCAGTTTTATAAGATTCTACAGTTTTGACAGCTGGTTTTGTTATAGGTGTTCCAGAGAATGCTATCTCATTTTTCATAAAAGACTAGAAATCTTGCTGTGGTGAAATCTTACTGTTGTTCCCTAAGATGTATGAAGTTCTTCAGAAAGGACAGCACTCGTTAAAGATACAAATAATATGTAATTAAAAAACATAATCAGTTTTCTTTAGTGACTGAAGAACATTTAATAACCATACATGAGCAATACAACAACAAAGTGCTCAGGCAGATCAAATCAGAATCAAGTGCCTAGGAAATTTAAAAATAATAATTATTAAGAATGGAGCACTTACACCTTGAACTGAACTTACTAATAATATGTAGACATACAAGAAGTGGATGAGTGAACAGAAACGAGTGTTGTGAGTAGGAGGGGACTGAGCTGGAGCTGATGCAATACTTTAGTAGAGAAACAGATGAGCCCATTCTAGTCAGTCAGAGACTAATTTTAGAGCAGTTTGCAGGGTGCCATAAGTTAGATTAAAGATAGTTTCACTTTCAGGATCAGGAGAGTAGAAAGGAGAACAGAATTATGTTTTTCCCCCTTTTTTTCTTTTTTTGGTCTCTCTCCTAAGCTCTCCCCTAGCAGCACCTAACTCCTGGAAAGCAAACGAAAATCCCTAGAAATTCAAAGTGTTAATTAAGCTCTATAAAAATTATTGAGTTAGCCAATAGCATGCCAGCTGGAGGGGGAAGAAACCTTGCAAATACCTTCTCCTACTACACTTAACATTTTGTAATTACATATTATTTGTTACAAATCACAGAAAAGAGATAAAAAGAAAAAACATTTTTCAGATTTTTCAAACGTTTAGCTAAATCCAGGAAATAACTTATGCTGTAAACTGTTTTCTTCAGAGACCTTGTTTTTTTTCTGTTTTTTGAAGTGGTTGTAAGTGCTAACTCATGGAAACAGAGTAGCTGTATTAATTTATTGCTTTGTTAGACGTAATTAACCTTGTACAGAAGTAGGGTATTATGTTAACCCAACCAGAGTATCATGCTAATATGGCTATGTTGTTTCTGATACTTGAACCATATACCTCTAGAAGTTGTACATAAGCTTTTGCTAATGCAGATGATTAATACTGATAACGTGAGGAAACCAGTACAAACAATAGAATAAAATGACTGCTTACACTGAATGTTTTCCGTCCGACTGTGCCTTCCATATTCATATTCAATAGTGTGTTATTCCCTGAGTCCTACTGTAAAATAAAAAGGAGTACTTATGATCCTCTTCCACTCCTTATTTTCCTTCTTTCCTTTTGCTGCAGTTTATAGATAATGTTTCTTCTTGAGTATTTTTAGTAATGGTAGATAAATAGCAATCATATCCATAGTATTTTGAAGAATACAGAAAACTTCCACAACTCATCCCTCCAAAAATAGGTTAAGAAAAATATTTGCCATGGAACTAGAAATCAGTTCTGGAGGATTTACAGCTTTTTCGGTTAAAATAATGGCTGAAACAAGAAATTTTCACCACGTCAATAATAGCATTTGAAGGCAAGCTTGTAAAATTACACTCCCCTACTAATCTATTGCAAGTAATTTGTTGATAAGTATTGTATTACTAAATTTAATTATTATTCATTTATTATTACTAAAATAAAACTCTTTTGGATGTGACAGCTGGCAGATTTTTTTTTCACCAGTTGGGTTTCTCAGTCAACAGAAAGGGAAACATTTAGATTTGGCTTTAGCAGATCTAAATGTAATGAGAATTACGGAATAGCTGGCCTTAGAAAACGGGCTTGAATGGATGTATTGTGAGTTCATTTTGTTTAAAATAAGTGAACAATTTAAGTCTTTAAGTCTTAATTGCGAAAGGAAAAACTTTATTTTCTTAAATTTATTTAATGATGTTGGCTGAAAACCTAAGTATTTGAATGTAGAAGATGCTTGGACTTCATTCTGTGCATTCAATTCAAACAATCTGAAACCCAAACATTGTCGGAAGATTATTAGGAAAATAAAGCATCCTCAAGAAATGGAGGAAAGATACAGCGTAAAATTTTTGGTATAAAGTGAGAATTGTCAAAAAGTAAATGTGTCTTAGATCTTGAAAATAGGTCTGAGAAGATCCTAAGACAAATGACAAAGGTTCTTTAACCCTACACATAAAAAGTTTAAAACAAGAGAAGCAAGCCTAGGGAAAAGATTGCAGACAAATATTTTTTACCTTTAAGTAAATAAAATGAATTTACTTACTCCTGTAAGTAAATAAAATGAATTATTTTCAGTAAAGACAATTTCAGAAAAGGCAGGATGGCTAATGAGAATGGGTATATGTAAACAAATCAGTCCAGAAGGAAGCATAATTTGAAGGAAGACTTTAAAGTAGAAAATAACAGATTTCTGTTCCAGAGTTCTCCGGTATCTCTTCTGGGGTGATAATGTTGCAGTGCAAAAAATAAACTTGTTTTTTCTATTTAAACAGGCAAAAGCTATGGGTTCATTAACCTGAAACAATAATATTCAAAGTTTTTGAACAAATTCTTAAAGAAGAAATGGTTAAAGGTTGAAAATGGAAATAGGATGGAATGCAAGATGAATTCATGAAAGGTAGAGCGTGTATTGATTGAACCATGATATATTATTTGGCAAAATAACTGATTTGCGGGAAAAATAAAAGGTATTGCTTCTAATCTGTTTATATTAGTAGCACACAGGAAAATAAGAGTGGTACTAACTCAAAAACTGGTCTTTGGACAAAATCTTATATTTTAACTATTAGCTATAGTTCGAGAAGTAGGAGAGGGTTAATTAAATTTGCTGACGGCAAAAAATTCAGAGGCATTGTCAATACAGCAGAAGAAAAAAAATTCCTACAGGAAGAACCAGAGGACCTTGAGGACCGATGTAACAGAAATGGGATGAAATTTATTGGTGCAAAGTATATAAGGTCATGTACTTAGGGAGTAAGGACAAGATAATTCTGTTTCAGAAGTTAGTGGCTCATTAGTTGGAAATGGTGGAAGAGAAGAAAGAAATGCCTGTTTTAGTTGATCACAGGATGACTGTGAGTTACTTATGTTAAGTGGTCATGAATAGAATATGGACAGTATGGGGTCCTGTCTGGTGAGGTGCTCCCCGTTGAGCTAGTTACTAGTGGCATTATACAGTCATTGCTGAGGCCTCATCTGGAGCACTGTTTGTGTAGCGTTCTAGTCTCTCCTACTCAGGAAAAACGGAAATTCAAACAAAATAGTATAGAAAATTGTTATGGTGACTGGGCAAAAGGAAAGCCTATCTTCTGAGAAAAGACCAGAAGAGTTTACCTTGTTTAGCCTAGAAAAATACAAAACCTGAAAGAGAATATGATTTATCTCTGTTAATGCATTGTGGAAAAAGAGATTTTAAATGCCAGGGAGTGAAGGAGCTGTTCAAGCTAAACTGAAATGTTGGCACTAGAATTAAAAGTTAGAAATTGACCGATTTAACCAGTAGAGATTCTGAAATAACTTTCCAAAAGGAAAGATAGTATCCTGAAACCAATTAGTTTTCAGATAAAACTATATAAATTTGGTAAAAGTTATTTTATAATGTGTGATACCTCTGATAATGAGAGACTGAACTTAATGACTCAGGATGTCCCTTCCCCTCCTTTGTTCCTTCATTACTATTAATCATTTTGTGTTATCTAAAGACACATATTTAGAATTAATGCCTTTGTTGGTATATATTGCATTTTGCAAAGCTGCTCTAAGGATCAGAATATTAGAGCAAGGGTTGCGCAAAGTGCTTATTTGACCCTGTAAAATAGGGCCCCCATCTTTACAATATCTATGTGAGAGAGATTTTCACTTTTGCTCTGAATAAAGGATCTTAAAAATGTGGGATCTAATCTTGAGAAAACATTATCCTGAAAATTCCTCAGATCTTATTTTTTGAAAATTTGGCTCCTAAGTTCTAATTTCACATGAAGTTGTGTTGGAGTTCTTTCTCCTTTTCTGTCCTTCCCCCAAACAGATTAAAGACACACTTTACTGCAGAGGAAATATAGAGGGAAGAAAATAAGGAACGTTTTTCAAGGACTATTCTAACAAGTCACTATTTGAGCATTTTCCCCCTAATGTTTGGAGTCTTGCTTCATTACTGAGACTCCAATGTAGCGTGGGGAATAAGTGTTTTAGCAAAAGCCATAATGATTTTAGATGACATTTGGCTAAACAAATACCAGCCTATCTTTTTGCCTATGGAGTCTGCTCTAGGGCACAAAGCAATGGAACTTTCTCCTTGGCTGAAACCTCGTAGGGGGATTGAATGCTCCTTCCCCCCCCCACCCCCCCCACTGACTTCTGTTACCTGTGTTCTTTTTTTGAATTTTAGATACCAAAATTGTTTCAAGACTGTATTGTAAATGAAATGCTTTTTACAACCTATGATTTTTTACAAAACTGAACCTTTGCACTAAACAGTGGCAGAGGCAGGTAAACTAAGGAACATATGAGGGAAAATGTGTAACATTCTAAATTGCAATTGGAAATGCAGTGACTGTTTAGTGGTTTGAGATGATACAAAAATGTGCTGAGAAACTGAGAGAGAGTTTCCTTCCTCACATCAACAGTGCTATGCTGGGCTGATGTCTATGCGGGCAGTTAGGTATATGGTAAAGGAACAAAAGGGGAAGGATAAACGTTGAGGGAGTCTGTGGAATAAGTCGGAGAAGTCCATGGAGCAGGACGAGCTTGTGACTGTTCTGTTAGACTCAGACGCTCTCTGCTGCTGCTACTGATAGCTCACTTCCCAAGAGCCATGCTGCTGGTGCCGGTATCAGTGAGTAGTTCTTTCTGATCTTACCTCTTGCTTCTCAGGCTTGGATGGAAAAGTTCCTACCGCCACCTTTCTTGGCCCTGCTCAAAACCAGTTTATACTTCTTTGGGAGCATGTCTGCAGCATGGAAGTTTTCAACAGAAAATGGGGAAAGAACTTGGTTTAGTTAAAGTAGGCTGAGAACGTGAGGGTGAGATCACATGATCACACTTCCATACATGTAAGAAAGAGGGTAGGAGTATTTTCTACAGTTTTAATCTGAAGAGGAGGGCCACGGAGGGAACATACAGAGAGAATCTGAAATAAGCAGACAGTCCTTGATAGGGACTAATACTGTTCCCCGCTAAAGCTTGCTTGAGTTTGATACTCATTGCACTGCTTCCCCCCCCCAAGGCTGCACTGGAAACTTTTGTGCTTCCACAGTTTAGGTAAAGTATCATTATTAGTAATGCTAAGCAGTGCCTATAGGCCTCAGGTAACTTATGTCCACTGTGTACTCAGCATTTAGACACTTAGTAATTGCAATGGGATGAGATAAAAAATATTAAATCCACATAGCTACTTTGGGTTTTTTTTTTCTTGAATTTGAAATGGAAGTTGTCATAGCCATTTTTAGCTTATTGGTCTAAAAACTGCATTCTCACTAGATAAAAAGAACCTGGAAGTGATTAAAAAGCCAGAAAGGAGAAGGGATGGGCGATCCCATCCTGAGCACAAAGCAGAGAAAGAGAGCTGAGAGCTGCTGCTGTCTCAGAGCAGCTGCCAAGTGTGAAAGCTTGGTCCCTGGCCTTGCAACTTAGCTTTAGAGCTCAGCTCAGAGGGATGGCACTGTAGAAGGAGAACACTGCCAAGTTAGACGTTTACTTCACCTGTGTAGCTGAGCTTTGCCTTGAAGCAGAGAAACACTCTGCTAGTCAAGAATACTATTTTTATTGAAATACAATTTTAGATTATACATAGTTTGCCTTTTTGCTTTTTTTCTTTATAGTCTTGTTTCCAGCTCTATAACCAAGAAAGTAATCTTTTGCTTTGTTAGATTAAATTTGTTTTCATTTATAAGTCATCCACTGTTAAAAATGAACAGACCTGGCAAACTTACTTCTCCAGAGAAGATGTATCCTAGGAAAGCAGTCACATAGAGCAATCTACAACCTGAGAGAAGGCTGGGATTTTCTGGAGCTGCATACGCCTCCTGCCAACTGAGAGGAATCAGGATGCACCTGGCATCAGCTGCAGACTGGTCTACGAAAAAGTCTTGGCAGATGAGGAACAGGTGGAGTAGAGCAGAGCCCCAGATCATTGTGTTCTTCTAGCTTCCAGCTTCAGAGAAGCACTTTTTAACTAATCATTACAAATGACTGGTGCTAAGGAACCATGCTACAAGGTGAAGCATATGTGCTATTAATGGTCCATATTACTTACCACCTTCTGGCTTCAGGTGCAGTCATTTGGAAAAAGAATAAATGGTTTTGAAAGTGCCATTTTACGTATCTGTGCTGAAAACTTGCCCTACTGAAATAGATGAGTTTTGAATATTAACATTGTTCTTAACTTCCCTTGCCCTTGCTCTCAACCCTACGTTATCTGCCTGAACTTGGTTCAAGCTTATGATTTTACTTTCATGATGGGAAAACGAGCCAATGCAGGGGAAAGGGTTTGAGGTGAATACTTTTTTGAGAATGATAAAATGAAGACTGAATAAAAAAAAGTCATCTACAAATGCGTTGAATTTTCATTTCCTTTTTCTAAACTAGAGGAGCGTTCTCTGTTTTTTCAGAAATACTATGTTTACTTCTATTTCATTTCTAATACCCAGCTACTCAGCAGCCTTTAGCCTCATACTAGAATTATGGCCAGTAGTTCTGGGTTTTCTATAGGCGCTGATCTACAAGCCTATTAGTGCTGTCCCATTAATGTGCCTCTAAGCTTCAAAAGGATCCCCAAAAAACAAAGCCGTAGCACATAAACAATTAGTGCATACTCCATACAGGTTTCTAGAAGCCTATCCTATATCTGGTCAGACAAAGTGCTTGGTAAAGAGTGTCCATACAGTCAGAAGTGGGGCAGAGGATATACCATCTGTATAGTCAGTTTCTTAGTAGAGGTTTGTACTAGAAAAAAATGGTTAGCCTTGATTATAGAATTATGGTTTTATACCAGAAAATGTCATATTAATGTGCTCCTTTTAGGTTAATTTTGTCTGAGTGACTCAGACAGTTCCCAATTGTGATTGGCAATCAATAGCAATAATATGAGCACTAAGTCATGTTTCTTCATCAAAATGACAAGCCTTAGAGCAGACAGTATAATTGTTTGCTTTCTGCACAGATAGAGACATGATTGCTGTGCTTTTTCCTAAAGAATGAGTTCATGGAGGCTGAAAGAACTAACGTGTAAAGTACCAGAGACAAAGACTTATGTGAAAATAGGAAAGTGTAAATGTAAAACAGAACGGACGTTTAAAAAAGTCAGACTAACCACTTTCAGCCATAGCTAATGACAGATTTTTTCTAAATACTTCTTCAGAAATTTGAAACAGCATGGAATGGTTTAATGCATAGCGTCTCAAAGAGGCTTGTTACATGAAACAAAAAAAAAATTAGGCACATACATACATCATCTTTTAGGGAGAGAAACGAGGATTTTAGAGTTTATACAAGTAAAATAAATTCTGGAACTGGTAATTCTCAACAGAATCTAACCTTAAGACTTAAAACCACAATAAAATCTGCATTCAATTTCTTAACATCCCAACAGGGCATATGATTTTTGCTATTTTCTTGAGTTTTACCTCTATAGTAAAGGATTAGGTATAACTGTTTCCTTTTATTTTTAGTTAGGAAGGTTGTATGTTTTATCTACCATCTCTTTTTTTGTATGTATTTCAAATGGTATGCATCTGTTGGCTCAATAATTATATATATTACTTAATATCTGTAATGCTAACATTTCCCTTAGTACCAATGTGATTAACAGACAAGCCAGAGAAAGTTAGCTGTTTCGAGGGCACCTGATATTAGAGTGATGAAAGCTACAGAAATTTTATTGAAAATTAGATGGTTTCTCACTGTGAAATTTCAAGGCTGTCTGTCAGAAGGAGAAGTGGGGCAAGGCTTAATGGTTTCAAGATGGAGATAGCATCTAACAGGGAATGCATGACATGATTGCTGCGTAAGACAGGGACTAGCCTTGAGGCCTCATGCTGTTCCTGTGTTCACAATCATCTGACTTACACTGAGTATTTCAGTTAATGTGTGGACATGACTTTTATTTAATACACATTCATTTTGGAAAACCTGGACCTCAGTGAAGCCCAACATGGAACCTGCCAGCCTAGCACGACTCAGGTATTCCACATTTATTTTTATATCTTTTCCTTTTTATTCCAAATCAAAGGGATTTGTGTAAAACTGTGTTGTGTGTCAAGAAGGTTGCTTATGCTACCATCAACCACAGCAAAAAGAAACAAACCAAATCACCTGGAGAATCAGCAGTTGTGTCATGCACATAGCCTATAGCCAGTCAGTCACTTTTGGAAAGCTTTAGACCAGCCCTGTTTGACACACGCGTCATCCATTATAGCTGTCACTAAATACAGATACAGTTAGTTGTTCTTATCAAATTCATATTTCTTTTTTCTTTCCCCATTTCTACTTTCCTCTGAAGACTACATCAAGATTTGGGATTTTTCACTACTGTTTTATGTTAAAAATTAAGATTCTCTACTATGAGGAAAACTATGAGGAGCTAACAGGAATGCTTACACAGGAAAAGGTGTTGGGAAAAGAATTTTCAGTCAGAATGCGAAAAGCTGTGTTTTAAGTACGCTTTCAGCATCTACTTCTCTGATTTGTCCTTATTTGAACAGGAGAGAGATTTGTGAAGGAGCTAACGCTCTCAGTGTTTCCGTCAGAGTTCTAAGCTAAAGATACAAACACACCTTGCATCTACTGCTGCTTCTCAGGTATCAAATTCTCTGACTGAGTTTACACTAGAAATTATTTATTAGCACGATAATATTAGTTACAGGTACAAGGGTATTGTTTTCCTTACTTATAACTGGTAATAGTCTTGTGCCACCCAAAGAAATTCACCAATCTTGGTGTTGCCAGGTTGAGGTATTTTTGCATTTAGTTCTTCCCTGTTCTTGGAAAGTAAATTTTACTTTTGCTGACATAGGGGCATCCAGCTTTCAAAAACACATTATCTCATAGATCATAGAACAATTTGTCAGTCTTTTTTGTTGTTAAACTTAGATATTTAATATAGAGAATCATTACTCCCCTTCATATTACTTGTTTTGATTTTTTTTCAAAGCACAGTTTCAACAGTGGCTAAAGCTGTGAAGGTTCTAAGAGCTATTTTAAGGTCCTCTGAGACATGGTTAGGTTAATATGATCCTGTGATTAAAGCTGGTACAGACCTTTTGATAAACCATTAAGCGTGGTTAGTACTGATTTCAGTTTTAAATACAAACAGTTACGAAAAAGACTTTCTGAACGCATTGATATTTTACCACTGAGTGAACACAGCTTGATAATGTTTGATCTTCATTCTGGAATGTTTGGTTTAGAAAACAAAAGTGTGTCTTTAAGGTGTATTTTACTGTTATCCATTGATTTAAAGGTTGCTAACGTTCATAAATGCTTTGCCTACAGAACTATTTTTGAAGTTGCTTGCTAAAAAAAAATGGAACTCTAAGGTAGCTAATTATTATTTTGAATACTTGGAAATACACAGCATTGCAGTGCAAGGAGTCAGAAGAATTAAACTCTGCTCCCAGTTCTGTTGTTAATTTAACGCATAAGCTTGATCAAAGCGCTTCACCTTTCCATCTTAGGTTTCGCAGACCAGCTTTTGTTCGTAGGGGGGTAGAAATGAACAAAACAAAATATTTTCTGAACAGTATTCTTAATACAGAATAAACAGTAAACCTTGCAATGTCACTTTGTAAGGGAAACCTGCTTCATACTATCCCATAAAATTGCTAAGTCAAGACCTTTACCTTGAATTAATCCCTCATTGCCCTATGTTTACTTTCCTGTCAGCCATTCCCAGCTTAAACAATGAATAGTTGTATTTAGGATCTTACCTTCTGTCCTTGTTACCTTTTGATCCTCCCGGGCTCATTATTAAGAATTTTACCTATTTTTAAGCTGGAATTGTAGGATAAGCAAACATAGTGCCACTAAAAAAAATTGTGTACGTAAAGACTATTTGTGAGGAAAAATTCTCAAAACGGAACTGTTTGGTAATTATGTTATAGATGATGAACCTAAATTTAAAGTTGGAACAAACAAATGAAACTGTATATAACCAGTGTTTAGCACAACAGTCTACGTTTGTCTTTCATGTGACACACTGAAACACATAGAATTAGGCAAGGGAAACATTTGACCCCATTTTTTCTTGTTTTTGTTGTCATCCATTTTTTAACTTTACAGTTTTCCCTGAGCAGAGGAGAGGGGAAACATTAGGCTATCCAAATGAAACACAGCGTATGATCTGAGGAATTCCTGCTGCATGTTCTGTAGTAATGAGAGCGTGTATATCATTATAGATTCCCCTGCTGCAGGTTGTTTATTCGGCTTGAGTAGCAACCACATTTTCTATTTGAGTACTAACATATTGTCTTGTAAGTGGTTACATATTTCTCTGGTGACCCATATCTCTGAGCAATTGGAGGACAATTCAAAAACAACAAAAAAGAAATGACGTTTGAACAAGACTGGAGGGCTAGCTTAACCCCCTCTACCCTAGAATTTAGTTTGAAATACAACTTCCTGTTGGAGGTCTGGGTCTCTAATGGGGGGTGGGAGGAAGATATTATTTCTTCTTACTAGATACGTTCCAGTTGCTAGGAAGGGTGGAATGAGTAAATAGGATTGTTTGTACTTGAGGGAGAAAACCGGAACATCATTTTTAATTCCACTGAAATATAGCTGTTTCCAAAGCTCTTTTAGAAGAATATAAGAAACTACTTGAAAGTCTCTCAATAAAAAGCCAAGTCTGCACTGAGTATACTCTGCCAGCAAGCCATACCAGCAAACTGCTGCTACTCTGGACATAGTTAAACTGCCACAGTTGTGATTTGTACTGTGGTAGTAGAACCATCCCTTCTCCCAAATGAGACAAACTAGCTGATAAAACCATAGGTCTGTTCGTCTAACTGCACCTGCACTATACTAGAGGCTACTGCTATCCCACTTCTTCGCATTATTGAGCGCCTTGGCTGTATTAGATGATAAATATGACAAAGCCATAGAGATTGTAGGTGCTCTCACTCTAGACCTTGGAGGCTGGACTGTTTTGAAGTTAAACCTTTGATTTTATTTTAATTCAGATTTGTGTATTGTCAGTTGTTTTCAGAGACACAGAACAGAACTGATGTAAAAGTAGCCTTGTACATGGTGAGCTGTAATAAATTGATTTTGGTTTTACAGTGTGTCATGTAAATCTGTGCTTTGGCTCATGAAGTACTTAGTATGCTCAGTATGTTCACACAGTAAAACCCTTATAAAATGACTTGAGAAATCCCTCATATCAATGTGCAATAGATGAATTTTGTGTGACTAGCAAGTGGCCTTATTTTTCTTTCCCCAGTCAATCCAGTTTATAATTTCAGTCAGATTTATACACATGCAATTCCCTTTTGCTTAGTGCTGTTTAAATGAACACTGTGGAAGGGAGAGGTAAGGCTTACAGAGAATTTTTTTATGGAAAATTAATTTTCTACAAAGTCAAATTTTTCATTGGGAATTTATTTTTCTAGTTAGACAAATGAAACCGAAGTAGTTTACCTAGGATTCGTTTAATCCTACTGGAAGCGTGACAATGTACTAAACTTCTGAAAATATTCTTTAGCAACAGTTCAACAACGAAATGCATTGGCCAGCAGAGCTGTGTTTTTTAGCTCTTTCCCAGTGTTCTGGTGAAAGTGTAACTGCATTATACTTTCACTGGTACAGTGCATTATTTTCTATGTGTGGCCATTAGAGTATTCAGGTGCCTATGAGTTTGTCATGGTGGGCATAGGCTGGCTAGAGACCCTGCTTTATTACTGAGAATCAGACTTGAGTGACAGCATCTGTTAGGTAATGCACACTACTAGGGTAGTAAAGTTGATTGTCCAGCTGATTAATGAATTAACTAAGTGAGTCAGTTCAGCAAACTGATGTGGCATGCTTTAATTTGGAAGCAGTGACATTTTCTTTTTCAGCATTTCACCATTTCCAACCACAGAGTTTTTGTTTTGTGAAAAATGTTCATATTTCACTTTCATGTTGATTAAAGAGAAACGTTAAAATACTAGAATATTTATGGAATGAAAATTGTGATAATTTGCTTGGATCTCAGCATTCAGAGTCTTCATTTTTGCTTGTAAAGCATGGTTGAGCAACTGAGATTTGTAAAATGTCAAGGAGCATCCATGGCTTCCCTATAAGAATAAAGGGTATTCATCTTTTTATTTGCTGATATTGCCAGTACTTTTCTGAGGGTAGAGTTCAAATTAGCTTGTGCAAAATTTGAAGTGGAAACTCTTGTGTTAAAAATTCCGTTCCTTTGCTGTCCAGGCTCTTGCGTTATATCACCCATTATTTCTTATATCAATCTTAAAACTGAAGAGATTTTTTTGTTCTCATTAACCTCTATTGTCAGCCGCTCAGTACTCTTATGGTTAAACCATTTTTGAATTTCTCCATAAATTGAGTGAATAAAAATTCACTCGATAAAAATGAGGTTGGATAAGAGCTTTGTATAATGGCATTAATACTTCCTTATGTCAGCTGAAGGAGTCTCCACTGATCAACTACCCTAAAACTTCCTCCACCTTAGTGAAGGCCGTGTCATGTTGCTACTCACATTCATCCCTTGACCAGGAAATCCAAATTTTTCTCTTTTTGGGTCATGTCTGGGTAGTAGGACCACAGTCTGTATCTTACGTTTGTCTTGCAAGCTGTCCTGAAATGCATGTCATTATACTTGGTACTAGCAAATTTCACCCCACAAAGTCCTCCAGTACTTCCTGTGAGCATTTCTCTCCTGCGCTGTAGAGAGAGCTTCTCAAATTTGTATCATCAATAAAATTTGTCAGCAATCTCTTCCTTTTGTGCTAAGGTTTTTAATGAAAAAATGAAGCGAGATTGTTATACACACCAGTTTTTGAGGTACTCAGCTAATCAACTGTCTCCAGGTCAATAATTCTCCTTCCAGCACATCCCATTATTATCTGCCCTTTTTCCAGTTTTGTATACATTTTTTAATGTAATGCCTATCTTCTCCAATTTAAATAATAATTTCTCATTTGGCACAGTGTCACATGATTTACTGAATCCAGATAGATTGAATCTACTTCATTTCCTTGTCCACTAATTTAGTTATCTTATCAGAGAAAGATATCAAGTTAGTCTGGCATGCTCTTCCTTTGGTAAACCAATGTTAACGTTTTATCCCATCTTCAATATAGCTCTGTATGTTTAATTATTCTTTCCTTCAAAAATTATTCTAACTGCTGTATACCACTGAGGTCAGACAGCAGTTACCTAGATAATTCTTTTCCTTTTCTTGATTGTAAATGCTGCACTTACTTGCTATTTTTCATTCAGGTGTTACCTCCCCAGCATGATTCACCTGATTCCCTGCTATTGGATCTGTAATTACATGTGTCCATTCTTTCAGCCTTTAGACTGGCAATTATTCTGGTCCCCTACCTTGGCTCTTACCAGTGACAAAGGTGTGCCTTGGTCATGTGTCATGAGACAAATGTGCCCTCCTCCTCATTAACCACTGTACAGTCTTCCCATGTTTGATGTTATTGTTTATACTGTGCACGGGGATGAAATTTGAATTTAGGTTTGGGGCTGTTCCTTTGTTATTTTCAATTTGAACCTCAGCCTTATTACATGTTTGCATTACTTTTTTCCTTGTTCTTCTTTTACTTATGTCTAGTGAGTCTTTTGCCATTTTTAAGTGTAAATTCAGCTTGGATTTTGGCAGTTCTCACTTTCTGCCTCTAACTTAGGCTTCAAGATGTAGCTTTTTTTGCATGTCATTCCTCTTCTATTCTCTGTAGGTTTTTTGCATGCTCTTGCTATCCTTTCTGAGGTGATTATTCAGTGAGTTAAGTCTGGAGCCTTATCCTACAATGTTTTTTCAGTGGTTCAGGATGCAAATTATAGGCAGTTTTTCCATCTCTGATTTAAATAAATTTGAGCCTTTTCCAAATTCCAGTCCTTCATCTTTTTAGTTCAGCTGCCTTAACTCATTCGCTCCCTTAATTTTTCAAAAGTTTTAAAAAATCTTAACGTACAGGCTTTAGAAAGGCTCGTCATGACCGGTTTCTCTCAACAGATACACAGTACAGGAAGATCCATAAATACCTCTTCTGTGAGCATCTGCATACTACAGGCCTAAACACATTTCTCAATGCAATTATAAACATTGTAAAAAAACAAAAGTTACTTCTTTAATTTGTAAAATTGCTAGCTGATCCTAGAAAGTGGAGCACACACTGTTCTACTGTCCAAGATAATAAAATTCTAGTGATCTCTTCCAGTCTGACCTTGGAGAATTTCCCACATGATTTGAAATCTTGCAATTGGTTGTTCTTGAGGGTTTGAGCAAGACACAGCAGTCAAGTGCCCTTAATGTATTTATGGACTGATATTTTTGTATTTGTTTTTACTTTTTTTTTTTTGAAATCTCTGAGTCAGACTTATTTTGCATGGGCAGCTATCCTGTAATACTCTTGCAGCTTTGTGAATCTGCATAAAAATAATTTGTTGTTAATTGAACGACTTTTTGATGAAGAAATAATTCAAGTATCACATCTAAGAAAAACTTTGTCTTGCCAACATTTAAAACGTTTATTCCGAGATCTATAGCTACAAAGTTTGTCCCTTGCAGCTCCTGGTAGTCCTCATCTCTCTAATGCTATTTGAGAGATTTCTATCCAAATACAATCCCGTGTGTCCTATTTGTATTAGTATAAACCTATGCTTATAATTTTTCCCTCAGATGATTTTAACTCAGGCTGAGTTACCTTCGTCCATGCTAACTCATATTTCTTTACATTATTCACAGCTGGAATATAGGCACTGAAAGTATTGTCTCTCAGACTTGCACTCTCATAGATTGCACTACTATAATATCCAAAATTCCATGTCTTTCACCAGAAGTCCACCAGAAGTCCCTGTTTCTTCCTTTGTGGCCAGAATCCTTGAGTCAGCCTACTGACTTTGACCTCTCTGAGTTTCCTATATAAGTAAGTCAGATACAATGCTAACTGTGATCATTACTTTCAAAGATAGCACTTTCTCTCCGTTGTTTCCAGCCTTATTTTTTACTCTGTTGTTATTTATGATTTATTGTTTCTTCATTTACAGTTTTATTCTTTGTTTAGGTAAAAGACAAATGTTTCACAACTTTTTTCTCCCATTTTCTTATTTTAAAGCCCCTAATAACTATGCTAGACTTGACTGTGAACAGTAGTGTCACATGCTCAAATGATATCTTTTTGTTGAGAGAAGTCAATTTTCTGTGGTGAAAGCCTAGCAATGACTAAATATCCCAGGCCTTCCAAACAAAGTTAATCAATAAATCATCTGTCAATCAACGCAATGATATTATGCCTTCACTTTCCTTCTCTTGAAAAGGTAAATCCCAATGAATCACAGATTTTCCATTGAAAGTTCCATTAAATCTTTCTTTGAGCGTTTTCTTCTGGCTGGTGTAGTGTCTGTGAGTCATTTCTCTTGTAGAAGTCTTGTAGAAGTATGGCTGTATCATTTGTCTCAATATGAAGGACACGAAGTAAAGTTTCCCACACTTCCGTCTGGATCTGTGACTTGGAAGTTGCTTATTGAATGGGAAGAATAAAAAAGCATTGTACTGCTGCTAACTCTTTGTCCTGTGCACGGCATGGGGTAAAGAGTCCTTTGAGAAAAAGATTATGAAATCATATAACTAGATCCTGCGTTCAAGGGAGCTGAACTGCTTGTGCAACTTTAATTCTTTTATCTCCCAACATTTAAGTGCTTCAGCTTACTGTCTGTTACAAAACCCTATCTATATATCTCCTCTCATAGTGTGCATACATGTGCAAATGTGTATGAAAACATATATGCATTGATATAAAAAGCCAACTTTTGCCTTTTTTCTGTTACCTAGATACAGTTCTATAGAATTCAATATATGAAATGTGCTGGTAATCAGGAATTGATTCCTACAACTGTAAATCCTTGATCTGCTCACATATTATTTCCAGACTCAGCAATGGCATTTGTGCTCTGCAAAAATGCAGAGATCCTCTTGTACCTGCCACATTACAGAATATGGACTTCAGCAGTAATGTTTAGAATATCATATGGACACCAGGCCTTTATTCTAGAATTATTCCTACAGGGATTGTAGTTGAGCTCCAGAAACCTATAAACAGAAGTTAAGAAAAAAACAATTAAATCATGTCTTTGATTTTGCTGCAGCACAATGATTCATAGCCTCTGCCTTATGAATAAAGTTATAGTCCAGGCTGTTAAAAATATATTTCATATATTTTTAGTTGTGTTTTCTTCTCCCACGTTCTTTATTTTGCAGGTGCTGAAGTTTAGTATTTAGGAAAGCATGCTCTTAGTTGATTCTAGATTGATTCCTTTACATAACTAGAAATAACTTAAGTAGTAAATATGTTGCAGTTTCTGTGGGACTCCATTTAGGGTACATGCAGCAGCACGCAGCACAATAAAAGGTTCTTTCAGCAAATGTTTAGGAAAATACTTTCCAAGAGATCTGCGCAAGATTAGAATTACTGAGTGTTCTCCTCTTTGGCTTCCTGTTTTGGAATTAAATGCCTTCGGGACACTTGGAATATCTCAGTTTTGAAAAGCAAGAGCAATTTAACCAATTAAGTACTTCATCTCTTAGATATGATTTCAGTCAGTTGTAAATAAGGTCAAATATATAAAATAGTCCCTGAGATACCTTAATCAAATTTGAATGAATGAATGAACTCCGGTAGCCATAAGAGTAGCTTTTGAGGGAAGTTAGAGGAGATATAATGTAGCAAACAGTCAGAGCTACATTCTAGCTCTTTCTGTGCATCTGTGTGCAATTACTACTGGGTTTTTTACTTCTGGTACCCTGAGTTTCTGATCCGATGGGATAATGACTGAGTCACTTTCTGATGCAGTTGAAGGAAATTGGGACTGTTTAGCTTCTCAAAGGTTGTGCCCTCTGCACACAAGAATCACATGCAGAGGTTAGTATAGCATGGAGTCACTTCCCTGGCGCCTGCGTTGGTTCCCTGCACCCAGGGACGGTCAGTGGCTCATCCCCAGCAGAGCAGGAGCGCTCTCACTGGCAGTGCCCTATAGTGTGGTTGTGAAGTACTTGTCTGAGAGAGGAGAAAAGTGCCTTCAGGTTTCTCCAAGCAGAAGGAGGGACTGAACCCGAATGTTTCTCAAGTTGGGCGACTGCACCATCCAGGGTTAGCAGGCAAGGAGACCATCTCTCCTTTTCCTCCTCAAGTTTTCTGTTGCCACTTAAAAAAAAAAAAAAAAGCTTAAATAATCTCTCTATATATTTTAGAATGTATTAATGGCCTAAAGTATTTTACGTAGTTTAGCTATAACATTTGAGGGAAATGCAGGGAGGTTGGACTAGATGATCTCCAGAGGTCCCTTCCAACCTAAACGATTCTGTGATTCTGTGATTCTGTGAGAGTTTAGATACGCCTGTGGTATGATTGTGAATAGAACGATTTCGTCAAGTCCTTCCATGTACTACTGAGCAATTACTTCAGCTACAAAAAGAAGTTCGTGTAATGAACGTAAATCCACACATTTAATAGTTCAGAGATTATCTGAATTTTGCATTTGTGTAAAATAGTCATAGCAACACTGTTAGCAGCTTGGCCAAGTGTATGTATGTACAATGTGTACCATTTCTTGATTTTTGTAATCCTTCAGCTATGTTGCTGTTGCTTGGTTGTTGGATTCGTGTAGTACTGTTGACCACTGCAAGTGTTTTCAACCACATACTGCAGCTGGGTTCCTAATTCCCTAACAGGTTTTTTAGTCAAATAAAACAAAATTTGCCTGAAGATGGAGACTGTTTGAAGGCTCATTCCAGTTAGGAACATTGTAAATAATTCATACAGATTTTCTACTTAAAGAATTAAAAAAAAAAAAAAATCCTTATTTTTGGCGTATAGTAGGCTTCAAGGTGCAGTTATATTGAGCTGTGTAAAACTGTTGATGGTATATTGTCACAGTTGAGATTATTTTCTACTTATATATGTACTTTATTTATTTGCTTGTAGAAGTCTCCTGACAGTGTTACTCAACCACAGTAATAAAGTGCAGCTGTCCGTATTGTTAGGTAATGCCTTAACAGTCTATTTTTAATTGTGAGAATTCATTGCATTATGTCTTCTCATTTGAATTTTGTGAATTTTATTTTTTAGCTACATTTAATCAAACTACAATTACTTCCTGGTAAAGCCTGCTAGCAGTTAAATTTGCATTGAGATCTATTATGTACTGCATTCCTGGAAATTACTAGTGTCACGTAATACAGCAAGGCAGTTTTACTCCGATATCACATTAATAAAAGAAGTCATTCAGTATTTTCTTTCTGTCCACTATAAATGTCTCCGGAGTATACATTTGGGATGGTTGTGATCAGTGGTACTTGATAACGTTATCTTATAGAGTATTTCATTTGAAAGTGAGCTGAAGGGCTTTCAACCTGTCCAAATCTGAATTCAGATCTTTGTATTTTTTATGTAACAGTGATTGAAGTGTAGGAACTAAGTACATCTGTATTACATTGTATATTTAAAAAATAAACAGTTTTTAAGAGCAATCAAAAGCTTTTAACTTGTTCCATTAAAAAACCCATGGATTTTCCTTGTAGGAAATTTTCCTCATAGGAAACAGTTTTAGGGCCTTAGTAGGAATGAAAGAAAAGTACTCTTTGTGCATTTCTTTTAGATAGTTGGAGTGTGAAAAATATATACTAATCATCTTTCAATTCAGCTTTAGTGGAGAAAAAATAAGATTGACTGAATTATGTGGAAAAATTATAGGAATTCATTTGCGTGATAAACCGTAGTCTAGCAAAGAAAAACTCTTATACCTTTCTTCTCCAAAACGGAAAAAAATGGTGGATCCCAGTATGCGAATATGTTTTATATAACAAATCCAGAAAAAAGTCAGGCTTTTTTGAGAATTTACAAGTAAATTCATCATTATTTTGAATTATTGTAAAGATTTTTGAATTAAGATTATTTTGAATTTAAAATGGATCATTATATTTTAATTTTATCTCCCAGTTATCCTAATAAGAGAATAATATGTGTGCTTCAGTCTTAATGTATAGTTAATTTAATTGTGTGGTGTGAAGGAGGTATTAATCATCGGTAGTTTGACTGGTACAATTGTCACTGGGCCAGTGACACTGCATTTCTGTTATTATAACAGAATGCAGCAGGGCATCAGTACTGGCAAAGCCTCCCTGAAACACTTGCCCCTGTCCCAGTGCAGCTGCCAGGCGCGTAGCGTAGCACAAGACTTTAGAATTGCGCCATCCCTGTTTTCCCTTCAGCCGCTTTTAATTGTAGCCTTTAACTTTAAATTTCTTGTTTTTATAATGCCAGAGTTTATGACATTTGATCATTTCTGTGTATAACTTTTTCACTTGAATTACTTCTAAATACTGTCACTCTTAGCATCATTTTCATATAGTTCCCCATCTGAGAATTTAATGAAGATTTAAGTTTGTCTTCTGTAAAGGGTTGCAGGAATTTGCCATCAGTCTCCCCATTGAATTGAGTGTGGCGAAAACTGGGTTGCTGCTGAGATTCTCAATGCAAAAGTAATAATCCTTGTTCTAAAAAGATAAAAATTGACCTTAAAATACAGCTAAGCTATTGCCTTTGTATTATAATGTAGCATTTTTTTTTCTTTTTGCATATTATAAAGCGTAGAGTCTAAGAAGCACTCAGGTCTAAAAAGCAATAATCTCATTTAGGAGTAGTTAGCCTTGTAACAGTAACTTTTTGCAAAAACTTTTTGTAAAAATGCAAGGTAGTAATAAAAATAATGGGAACATACTACAGTTTGGTTTATGTTTGAAGGAAATTCAGTGATAGAAAATTTTGCTCATACTCAGTGTTTTAATTTTTTTTACTTCTATCATTCTGTCAAACTAACTGTGAAACAATGTATAGTTATACCAATTTCATTTGTTCTTCATGAACCTTAAATAACTGTGTGCACCTCTGTATAAATGCATTGCGTGTTCTCATACAGCAACACTGTTGAGAACTGGCATGATCTGCAAGTGTTATTTATAAAGTAGTGTGAATGAAATTCTAAAACTTACTATTAAATATATTTTTTCTTATTCCTAGAATAAAAAAGCTCACAGACCTAAATCACTTGAGGTTGTATCCACCAAAGAACATGGATGCCCATGGCAGCTCTGGCCAAAATTTAGACCCACAGTAGGCTTTCTCACCTGCCGTCTTAGCCTGGGGCATGCCTGGGGGCCCTAAGAGCCTAAATGCCTGTTTGGTCATGCCATGGACTTGGAGCATTTGTCTTGCCTCCAGGGTCGGATCTAACAAGAGTTCTGAGAACACAAGTGCCAGAACGTGTTCTGATGCCCAGAGGAGATGACAGTTTTTCTGTATCACCCCATAATATAAGGGAAGTTTTGGGCAATCCTGATTTCAGTTTTCTCCTTTGGCAGAGGGACTTGAAGCTGCTTTGGAAGAGTGCCTTACTCATTGGGCTTTAAGGTGTTCTGGAATGTCACTCTTTCTTTCTCCTGTTCAAGTTGTTCTATACTAGATGAAACAATTAAGTACATATTGGATGAGACGGAGGAAAAGACTGTGATTCTTTGGCTTGATGTTTAGAATACTTACCTGAAAGGAGAGACCAGAGTTCCTGCCCCTGCATCCGTAAAAGTATTGTATACGTATACAGAGTGGTGTCTGTACCTTATCTATGCTGGATGAATTTTCTTTCAAATGGGCTAGTAGCAAAGAAGAAGAGATACGGGTACTACCACTTCTAATTGCTGCTTGGCTCGCCATGCCTCCTTGGTAAGAACAACTGCTGTAAATGCCTAATTGCAAGGAAGAGTTATGACAATGAATATTAATATTCATTGGGGATAGTGGAAGCAAAAGCATCCCTACAGCTTACAAGTGAGGCTCAGGTCTTCTGAGAGGCGTATAGCTTAGGATGTGCCCTTCTTTTTGGAATTTCACATTGCCCAGGTTAGTCGGTTCCTCCCTTGGCAGATGGGCTTTGCCAGTGCCGCTCTTTTGATTCCTTGCTTACTTTCCCAGCTCTGCTAGGTGTTTACTGTAGAGTCCACCAGAAGAGGTTTTCTAACATGCTGTGTTTCAGTGCTTAAGTCCTGCTCAAAATGGAGTCTTGTACCTACTACATTACAGAACGGATAAGAAAATGTTTCTTTTGGGGGAGGAATGAAACCATCAAATTCTGCATTTTATATGCAACAACACAGGAAGAATGAAGAGTGATTTTGAAAGAATTCTTCACTTTTATACGACGAACAAATTCACAACTGTTCTGTTTTCATGGTCCATTGCTTCTTTCGCTTGAATAGATTTTGCTTTCACTTATGATAACAGTTTTAAAGCAATCAAAAGACAAATCTAATTTCCAACCATTAGAAATGATTGTTAATGCATGAGGGACTACTACAGTTTTTTGTGCTGCATCTTTTTGGATTGGAAATTTTGGTTTGGGGCTTTCCATATGCTTTGGATGACAAAAGGCTGTGCTTTTTGTTTACTAACCTGTATTTTTCTGGGAAAAAATGATCATTCTAATAATGACTAGATCCTTTAACAGTGGCATAATCAGAAGGCTGATTGCAGTTAAAAGATTTTCCTTTGGGAAATGAAATACGTAAGGAATCTGTGTGCCCATAGGAATCCATTGCCTGTTTACCTTACCTCACTTTTGAATTGTTCCCTTTGTAGCTTAATAATTTTTCAAGGCAGCCGTAGTGTTAAAATGATCCAGTGTTTCTCTCTCTGTTTTCCAAAATGAAGATTCTTTGGACTTAGTGTTAGTAACATCACTGATTGATTTAAATTAAGGGCCTTTTTTTTTTTTTTTTTTTTTAGTTATTGAAGGGCAGTATTTAACCAAGTTCTTCCCCTGGCTATTTGAACTTGAAGAAATCTAAGAGAGATAGTAGGGAGGATTTTGTAGCCACATGCAGAAAACAAAACCTTAAGACAACTTGGTGCTCCTTCAGATCTCTCTTCTTATCCTCATCTTGCCTCATCAGTAACTAATGATAGCGACTGTGGAAAACACATGGAGATGTTTGTATTCCCCATATGTACTTAAGATAAAAGAGCAATTTAGTAATGTTTTTAAAAAAATTTGAAAGTAGTGGTAAAGACATTTGTATACCATTTGTCTTATACTTAAATTATTCAGGAAGATGTCCACACTTTTATGCATTTTTACAGGCCATGATACAGCGGGGTGAATTTGATTAGAGCCTATAAATTTTAGCATAGTATGAATATTTAATAGTGAAAGGAAAATACTGACAATCACTTAATGCAAACTGAAGTTGTCTCACTATATTAAAATAAAAAACATGCTAAAATGGTTTTGAGGTTCTTGCAAGTCTTGTTTTGTTTCTTTTCCTCAGGATGTTTATTTTTGTGAGGAGATTTTTGAAAAATTTTATAGGCCTCCATGCAATTTTCAAGTAATAGTTCAATTTGGAACTAGAATCAAGGCATTTGGCTTCTTTGCAGTCCAGCCTTGACTCTGTCCGCCAGGCTACTGTCTCCTGCCGTCACCCAGTTTATCTTGACTATTCTAAGTGCTTGTTGAGGGTATGAGGTGGGCTGTAGCCAAGAGGTCTGATTTGCCTGTCAAGCCAGGGTTACTTCACTGACTGCTGTGATTTTTACACTGGATTTTCAGTGTAGTAAGGGAAGGGAGCATCGGATCCAGAGATCTGAGGCCTGTGAAAGGGTGGGGGAGGCCTTGAGATTCTGCATTAGAGGGACCAAAACCAACTGCAAAGTGACCTGCAGAGACTAGAATGGTGGGGGCTGCAGGCAAAAAAGTGAGACACAGTCCAAATAAATGTGGAGAACACCCAAGAGGAAGAATAAAGAACACAGATACCATCTCACCACGCTGCCGCACCCACCACATTAAGCTCTGTTTTAATTCTATCTGATGAGCACTGTCCTACCACTCATTTTTCGTGTTCAGATCTCTGTATTTGCCAAAGGGAAAGTGTTGAATTGGGAGGGGAGCTACTCCATGAAAGCTCTTGTGTTTCACACGGTAGCTCACAGTCATTTTGAAGAAAGAGGACCACAGCACAGGAGAAATAGTTAAAGAAGGACAAGCATGGGACATTTGTGTTCAGGTTTAGAGGTTGAAATGAAATTAAGTGTAAATGTATTCTAAGCAGTGAAATGGAATTTGCTTACTAATCTGGGTTGCATCTCCTTTTTTCCCCTTCTTACGACTAAACTAGCAGTACCAGTAACTGTGCCTGCGTCACCTCTTCCTCTCTTTCCTGCTTGCAGAGCAATCCTGCCATGCTTGTGCAGGAGAGTTTCCCAGGAGGCTTGCCTGAAGCAGGAGGAAATTGAGGTCAAGGCACCAAAAAAGGATGAGAAACCTGGGAATTGGGAAAAAGGCAACAGTGACTTGATATCCAGGAGAAAAGTGCCTGCCCTAGGATAAAACGCTTCTCTTCCCCTCTTCCCTCCCAAAAGACATTAGGGCTTACTTCTGCATTTCAGAGGGAATTTGGGCTGAGTAAGGAACCTTGGCGTAGGTGGAGGGAGGGAAATGTTTGGTGTCAGCTGAGAAAAATCCGCTTTTATCAGGTAATTCTGTCTTCTTCCCAGCTTACTCTATCTGTCACTTCCCTGGCCCTTTCCTTTTCATTGGAGCCCTGGCTCCAGAAGCAACCTGCCTTAATCTACACCTTGCTACTGCTCTTGAGCCTGTGAACACAGTTCCAGCTAAAGAGTAGCCAGACAATCTGCCTCTCCAGCTATCAAATTCACTTGTTCCCAGTGGTTTCTAACTTGTCTTCCTCATCAGGAGGAAAAAAAATAGCAACTTTTGATAAGAATACAAATATGTGATTTTGTCTTCAGAATGACATGCAACATAATTTCTTATCTATTGATTTAAATAATTCAGCATTTTAAAAGGAACAAATCAACTCAATTAGTTTAGGGGATACTTAAATGTTGAGAACAACTTTATATCAATTAAAATTAGTGATAATTCATTTATGGAGAAACTAATATAATTAATTAGGTGGTAGCAGTGTATCTCTTGTATAGTACATACATGGCTGTGGGTATAGCGCTTTTAAACATCTGCTCAATAGTCTGTTATGATAGCACAAGAATGCTTTTACGTGAGAGTAATAGAGTAGCAGATGCTTCCTGATGACAACTTCTCAATTTGTTTAGGAAACAGTCAGTGTGTCCTGGATTTGCAGTTTTAACTTGAAGCATGGCAGCCATGTAAGCAAATTGCAATGCAGAAACAAAAAACTGAGAAATTAAATTCTTTTCATCATTTTTAAGGGTCGCAATTTAGTCAAAACCTTCATTGTTAACATTTTAATAAATTGTTTTCTTTAGGCATGTTTATTTTATCTTAGCAAGGATCTAGACAAAATTATGATTTTGTTAGCAAACCCTGTTGTTTGATTGTACTTACAGTTTATGAATCTTTGGAAGCAGTTGGGCAATCCTCCCATGCTAAAATTGATTTCACTATTTTCTATTCAAACTAAAATATAGTATTAGCTTAAAAGATAGAACGATAGTATACATAAAAAGGGAAAGTAGAATAATTGCATTCAAAATATTTAAAGAGGCTATCACATGACATTTGTGACAAGAATAAAATTCTGTGACTTTTTTGAAATTTCTATCTGCTTTTTGTATTTATGGCTTTATCAGTAATTTTATGGAAAGGAAGGCTGTTTGGTTGAAGAGCAGAAAATAAACCTTGCCTTTTGGGTTGTTGTAATACTCTCTCAGGCTCCATGGCTTTATTCAGCCATACATAGATTTTTAGGTATTCCAAAGATTATCCTAAAATGACTGTACTCATTTTAGTCATCTCATCAGCAAAGTTCATCTCATCAGCTAGAGAGATACCATCAAAACTTTTAGGCTGCAAAATGTATTTTCTCTACATAAATTCTATGGTGTCATACTAACAGAGATTGTGAAAGTACAGGATTACACATCGATGCTATATCTTTTTATGTAAGGAGTCTTTCCACTGCTGCTTACCAAAAGGCAAAAGGATTAGAAATGGCTTTAGGAAGGATTCAAGTATCTGTCTGTGTATGCAAATCACAAATACAGTGCACCCACTTGTCACTAGAAGTGCAGCAGAAAAAAAAAGATCTGATTATCAGAAACTATTTTGAATAAGCATAGAAAATTCATAGTAGACTAAAGTCCATCTTGTTACAGAGCAGAATAGTGTGACTTTCAAATCTTCTTTGAGCTTTGCATTCAGCTGAATGCTTGATTTCAGACTCTGCCTGAACTAGCACTCAGAGAAAAAGAACCACAGGATAATGCCAAAAGAATGTGTCCACAAATAGTCTGCTCTCCATAACAGTAGTTTGTTCAGTGTAAAGCTGCGTCTTTCCCCGTCCGCTGCATTTCTTGCTATCGAACTGTACAGATCTTTGGGAAAGGCACTTCTGGATAAAACCACCCTTTCTCTGGAAATAATAGGATGTTTTGGGAAGTAGCTCACTGTCTAACGTCCTTCTGGTAATGGCAGGAATTCTCAAGAGAGTTTCCTCACCGGCCATCTCAAGGAACAGCGAAATTAGAAAGACTGACTGGCTCCTTTGCTTTCCTTTTCCTAATCCAGAAAATGAAGGTAGAATTTGCTTACAGCTGCAATCCTTGCTAAACCAGCAAGCTGAATTCTTAATGACAGAGTTGTTCGTAGCTTAATTTATGACTTTCTGAGATAGTGGGGTATTTATAAAGCATGTTTTCCCTAAGGGTATACAGCTTTGAGTAAAATTATGTATTTTCCGAAGTATTAGGAAGTAAAAAAAGAATATGACTTTTTTCATTTAGTCTGAAATCATCATAAATTGGGTATTAATTTATATTGTTACAGATTAGAGTCATTCTTACTGGGCAGGGTGAGCTAGTGAATAGGCAATAGGCAAGGCCATAATATCTGATGAAACATTCGTGTCTGTACCACGTGGTGATTTTGTTTCAAGGAGGCTGGTTGAAATTTTAATCTAGGTTGAGTTCTGAAGATGGAGTCCTTCCCTTCCCCATCCCTACAAACTTGAAAGCCACGTTCTGGGGTTTTTTTTCATTTCTTTTACCACCTTCTTAAGTAATTAAGTAATCTGCTGCTGTTCCTTCCTTTACTATGCTCCTCACTGAAGCAATGAAAAAGTATCCAGTTTAAAGCAAGTTCGGTTTACTAAAGAGAAGAAATAGTATTCTGTTTTCCTCAAGAGACTTTTAAAATAGTATTAGCCCTATATTTCATATCTGATCATAGGGACTGACATGTGGGAAGAGGAAAAGAATTTGCTTTCTGAGTCTGCTACACATTTTTATGGGAGCTAGGTAGAGTATACAGAACTTTACCTGGCCTGTGAAGTCAGATACAGCAATCACCGTTGCCCCTTCTGGCATGTAGTCTTTAATATCCCTCCACACACAGTTTTTAAAGGTAGGTTAACACAGAGAGGATTTTCTTTAATGTTCCATTTCAGTGCTTTAGATATCTGTTTCTTGATAAGCTAAAATCAAGAATTCCTGTAGCTGTCCAGAATTTCCCAGAATACTTCTGTTCTTTGAGTACCTGTGATTTTCTCATTTAAGGTCTAAAATTGTATTTACAATACCTAGGTCTGTAGCTTCCCAGGATCTGGGCTCTCTGTTGATGATCTTCTCTCCATGTGCCTCAGCAGCATCTGGTTGTCTAATATGCTTACTTTGGATGAAATCACTTTTACTTGGGCTATCAAAAAAGTTTAAAGTATTCTGTTTGTGATTACTGTTATAATTTATCAGTTCTTGTATCTCTTCATAGAATGATTCATGGCTGAGGAGTAAGTAAGGTGAGTTGAGGATGTGAGATAAAAATACAAAATAAATTTCTTTAGTGTTAAACCAACATGACGTTGAAATGGTGTTGGTTTTTCTTTTCTGTTCAACCTTTTTCATTTTGCTTGGACAGGGAATAGTGAGCCAATATTCACAGTTGGTTGGCAAAAGCGAACTTGTGAAATGCACACCCAACCTGTGGGGCATTATGGTTGCTTACTTCATGCATGTAATTCTGGGGGTTTGAGAACCGAACAAGTTCACGCCCATAGTGTCGTCTTGGAAAGTTTGTTCTAAAATATTTAATCTTAATAGGTTTATTAAGTTTATAGCTCAATTTTCAGAGATGTTGAGTATCAACAGCTTCTAGAAAAGACAAAACAACAGAGTGCTTAGCACTATTTGAATATTCATTCAAAACTAATAAATTTCTAAAGATGCTGAGAGATTTACGTTGTTACTGGGCTGTATCTCAATGCTCTGATAAAGTTCCACCTCTTACAGTTTATTTCAAATCTACAGTAAACCTTGCTTACTTTACATGTGAAACATACAATAAGAGGAGAAAATTATCTCACCTTGAGAAATGTTATTAGCAAAAGCAACATTTTCCAAAAAGCTTTTAAAAACAGAGGAATTTTTGAGGATACAGTTGATCTATACTTTGGCAAGCAAAAACAAGTTATTTAAGGATATGCTTTTTAAATGGTCTATACTAAAGGTAATGAGGAGAGATGCAGCTGTAGCCACCTTATCGTACAAGTATTCTACCATAAAATGTTTAGAGAGATTTCTGTCTTTTTCTTTTGTCTACAAAAGCAACCTGCGGTTAGAAAGACCTCAGTTCTGCAAATTCTTGTACACAGTTCATAGTTTATATAGATAAGTTTGCAAGAAGTCATTGCAGATTTTGGACTTCAGTGTTTTACTTGCTAGTATTAAGAAATGTCTTCAGGAATTCAAATGAGTAGTGCTATGAAAGGGATGATCCCTATTATGTCTGCTCTTTATGTTTATTAAATTAATTACAGTAGTGGTAATTAATTTCCCCTTGCTGCAAATACACAAGTTGATGGATGATTTTGTTCATGCTTGTTGTTTTAGGAATCTTTGGATGATTCTCAAGTAGATGGAGTTTGTGCAGCAGCAGAAGTGATTCGCTATGAGTATCATGTCTTGTACTCCAGCAGCTACCAAGTACCTGTGCTTTATTTTAGGGCATGCTTTTTAGGTAAGACCAGTTTTCTGTTAGACAAAGAGAAGATGAAAAATATGCAGGATTTAGTAGATGTTAAAAACACAGATTTTGTATTGAACTAGGGAACAAAGTAATGGTCATATGTAATAAGAAAATAAGAGATGAGACTGTTCACCAGTAAATTTTCTAATACTCCAGACACTGAGCTTCAGGACCTTGGAGTAGATGATATCATCTCAGCCTGAAGGAGGCTGATCTTTGGCTCCTGGCATCTTGCCTGTGGTTGACTAAAACTGCTGGTCATTTTTCTTGTTCTTTTCTTCAAATGAATACAAAAAGCCTTAAAGCTGCAGGTCTGAATTTGGCTATGAAATAAGTGGGCATAATTACAGTGGCTTCAGCAGAATTGTATCTGTTAATGTGAAACCTGAATTTGAGCTGCAAAGCTAGGGTCTAAATGTACGTTTAAAACTGTATGCTGTTTCCTACTTAAATTTGCTGCTTGAAAAACCCCACCAATATGGTGTTGTTTTTAGTCATTTTCTATGTATTAAAACTGGTTCTTGAAATACAGACTGATTTTTTTTCCTCCCTAATATGTACATCTTGCTACTCATTACGGAATTGCTACAGCCACTGTGATTTCACTCACCATCCTGTCAGGAAGGAAGGAGGAACATACAGCCGCCCTCCAAGGCCACTGTTAGTGTCACTTATTTAATCAGCAAACATAGAGTGATCACACTGCAGCACTGTCTGTGCTCTGTTCCTCTCTGCCCAAAGACTGTGTATCTAGGGCTGGGGGATTGAAATCTTCAAGTCTTTTCATTCAGTCTCCTGCATGGTAGCATCAGCATCTTTTGTGTTTTGAATAATCTCCTAACTTTATCTAGATGAAGATGTCTGAATGTTGCCAGTGATATCTTTTTCTTTTTAATTAAAAAGTGGCTTAAGCTGCTTTGAATGTGTTTGGTAGATTTAATCACTCTCTGCCTTATATTGTTTAATGGTTTCTAATTTTGCAGTGTTAGCATTTTAAAAGGCACTTTAGATTTAAAATTGAAGAACAAATTCTCATAGACTCCCTGGTGAAAAGATTTTAGTCTGAGGTGCAGTTTCAGGGACTGGATAATTTGGGGTAGATTTTCAGACTGGGACATGGGGAATTGGGGATGTTGCTCTGCCTTTACCACCAACAGAACATTCATTTGCACACATCCAGCTGTAAATTTATTCCTGGAATTATTACAGGCATTTACAAATATGTGCAATATTTTGCATTTAAACTTATTGTGCAGACAGAAGGATAGAGAAAGTTTTGCTGTAGGAGGCAGATTAACCTATTTGTGGTACTGAAAAATGTCTTCGTCTTGGGTTTAGCTGAATTAACAGTACACTGTCTCTACACAAGGGGATGGAGATGCTGCAGGTAGAGGAAATAGGACACGATTTCTACTGTACTGTACTTTCATATAATTAGTATTCACCATAAGCAGTTAATCACCAGAGAAGAGCTCCCAGAGACAAAACAAGTTGTTTAGCTTGTCAGCATCAGGGAATCGGAGGTGTTGAAACATGACTCCTTATAGCTGGAAGTGGATATTACAGAAGCTAGTGGATGATCTAATGCACAATCTTAATATGTGCCAACAGCTCCCCTCACAGTACAAAACTGTAATTGTTCCTACAAGTATAATTACATTTTAAAACATTTCTTGGGAACCTTTCAAAATGGAAAACAAGGATTTTTTTGTTTTAATTCCCATAATCACCTGGGTCCTCTTTAACATTTAATATTCTCTGACCCTTTAAGGGAGAAGGATACAAAACGCTGGCAGTAAGTACTTTTCCAAGAAGGTGTTCAGCTAGTATTCTTTCATTGTAATTCTGCATAGTTTACTTTTGCAAATGAAAAATTCTATCATCACTGCAAATTATTTACCTAGTGTCTGTACAGTGCTATTTGAAGATCCCAACATGAGGTTTTCAGGGATATACAGGTCATGGTCACTCGCAATCACTTGAGACATTTAGGCAAAGAACCTTTTGTCTTGCCTTGGATCTAATATGAAGAAGAGTGGGTAATGCCCTGAGATTTTTGTCTTTTCTTTAGAAAGCTAATAGTCTTCCTGTGATAACCCCTTCACCTGTTTCTTGGACATCTAGTAATATTCATGGCATCCGTTATCTGAAATAGATGGGGGAAAATCTTCCTCTGAGACCTACATCAGTTTCACAATCTAAATTCCTACTATTGTTTATAGCTTAAGTTAACAGAATGGGTTATTTCCAACCCTCTTATAAGCTGTTTGTGGTTTCCCTTGAATCCTGTTCATATTGCTCCTCATGCTAATTAAGAGTGAGTTGTGAGAGGTGAAGGTGAGCTATAACCCTTCCCGTTTTTCCACAGCCCTGCTCTGTCATATCTTCCCCAGCAGCAGGGCACAGAGTTTGAATTCTAAACTCTACTTCCTCTCTGGCTCTACATTAAGTGGCCACTACGCCTCGAGGCCAGCCTAGGAAATAATAATTCTTCTGTTCAACCTGACTAAATAGTTTTGCATGTTTTGCAGTATTCACTTCCTCACTTTGTATGTTATAATAGCAACTGGTGCCAGCCTGTCCAAATCTGTGGTCTTCCAAATAGACTCTTTAAAAACTGTTCTAGAACAATTAAAACCTTCCTTTCTCGCATGGTATTTGAGTCCAGTTTTCACAGACTACTTTGTATCTGGCAGTCTCTCCTAGAAAAAAGGCTTCCAAAATAATTGCTGTGGAGTTTTTCCTGTGATCCACTGCTGCATCAGCATGATTGGCATCTTTAGAAGCCTGCGTCAGTGAGGACATAAAGGTTTCCCTCCTCTCTGCTAATGATTGTGCTCAAACATTACAGATCAGTCCTTCCTGCAAATAGACGGTTGTATTGTGTCCGTATCCCTACTTCTTTCTAACTTGGATGAAATAACTTCTTTTCTGGAATTCATCTTTAAACTTCTTTTTTTTTTTCAGAGGAAGTTTGATATGTAAGGTAGTGCAGGGAAAAGGTTTGAAATTTGAATTGCAATAGAACTAAAACATTTCAAATGCCATTTAAACTTTTTGGTAGTCTCTGGGGAGTGATTTATAAGGAAGGCCTTGTTCTGTGCATGGAAAAATACTTTCAGCTAAAATAATGATTAAATATGATGCCTCTGTCTGAAAAAATATCTGGGAACATTAGGATACAAGAAGATATTTTTAGAGCACATATATATGCACACATGTAAAAGACTTTTTTCAGTAACTCATGATACTGTTCATAAGCATATATTCTTCAGGGGGAGCTTACTGTAGACCCACTCAGTTAGGAGCTCAAGACAGTGGTCTTCAGTACCTCAGAGTCTCAGAGCAGGTCTGTCTTCTCCAAAGTCAGTCTCATGCTGCCTTGCCTTTCAGTAATGGGAGACCTTCTTTCTGTCTCTGGCTTCTGGGATTACCAAATAGGTAGCTGAAGAAATGCATGAACCCCCCTCTCCCCCCCCCCACTGAGATCTGATGTCAGCAATTAGCCTTCTTAGAGACAGATGGTATAGGCAATTAGCCTTCCCCTTAGATGCTGGCATCAGCCAGATGGGCTGGGCTAGGTCCAGTAAGCTTTCTTTAATCAGTGGAGTAATTTTCCCCTTTTCTTAGCCTTTAAGATGTCAAGAAACTTTGGTCTTTTCTGAACCGTTATCAACTTAAAGCCATCCATTCCAGCACCCCTTGCACTGACAGGCAGCTGGCAGCAACGCAACTATAGGTGGGCATGGGCATCCTTCAGGAAGCACCCTGCGTGTCACGAAAAGAGTAGTTTAACTAACACGTCTTCCTCTTTTCCCTACAAGGGTAGAGGAAGAATCGTGAATGCTAGCTAAACATAGGAAAGAAAGAGCAGGACTAATGGGAATCACTACAGATGGCAGCCTCACTCCCTCAGAAGAAAAAGAAGGAATAGGATTTTCGAGCTGACCTGCTATAGCCTGGCTCTCTGATGTATAGGTCCCTGCCAGGAAAAGCCATGCTAAAAAGTAGTTAGAGAGAGAAGGCCTAAGGTAATGCAGCTTCCTCCAGTCATGAAGGAATGACTTTCTGCCTGTATTCATAGCAGTACTGGGCCTGACTGATGCACTTTTCCAGAAATCAGACTTACTCTCTGAACTCACAAGCATGTAACCATTATGTCCTTTCTCAGAAAAAGTAGCTACTCTTAAGACCACGATGCTATCCATAGCTGTCCCACGTTAACTGGCTTTGTCATGGCTTCAAACATAAAACAATTGAATAATTTGTGTCATCAAATACTCTCCTAAGCTGTGAAGGGTGTTTTTTCTTGTGTGGCAATGGTTTCTTAAGAGTAGAAAATGCTAGTATCTGGAAAGTATGCCAGAATGAAGCCTCAGATAGATTTGTGCAGCATTTCACCAAAATTCTCAATAGTCATTTTTTAAGGTTTGGATCATGAAACTTGATACTGGGCTGTAATCTAAGTGGAGGTCAAACTGTGCAATAATGTGAAAAAAAAGACAAACCAACAAACTTTAGTTAGAAATCTATTAAATTATTAAAACCCATCAGTAAATGACAAGAAAATATAATACAGCAGCTTGGGAAGCCTGCAGTGAAGTTCTGTGAAAATCTAGTTGAAATTTGTATGCCTGAAGAATTTCTGCTGTCTACAGAAATGAAGGTGCCAAGTCAGTTGGGACTGTGCAACTCCTGTAGTCTTAATGCCACGCACTGCTGCTGTGATGGGGCACTCGGCCATCCGCTTGTTAGCTATTTTTTATTCCTGCTGGTAGAAATGAGTTAACCCCAAGTGGAGTATCAAGAGGCTTTTCCCAGAACAGTTTGTGATATTCAAGAAAGTTTAAATAATGAAAATCTGAGTCTCTGGTAGAAAGACCATTGTTACTCTTGCCTGACTATTGAGGCAGATGACCTGCTTGATTCAAGCCCACATAGTGAGCTTGAGACAGAACTGATATTTTGGAGTTCTTGACTCCCATCCTTTAGCTCATTTCTCTTAAAAAAAAAAAAAAGTTATTTCCCAGTCTCTTTTGGCCTTTTTTTTGCCTGGTAGATGTCAAGTTTATTGCATCAGAGTCTGCATTTTGTAGAGCCTGAGTTAGTAATGAGCTGAGGAGGTGTCATATGCCAGCTTTGTGGCTTTACAGGCATGGAATTTCAGACAAAGGTATAGCAAATCAGGCACAACACACAAGCAGTTATTGCTGGCTGGCATACATTTCATTTCACTCTATGTGGCAATCTGTAAATTAGTTCATGGGTTGGATTATACAAAACGTATATATAACCACAAAGTTTCACTTATGTCAGCACACCTGTTCCCAGCTATACCCAGAATAAGACATGGAGCTGCAAACATCTCGGCAGCTGTGTCATTGTGGGTAGATGATAAATAAATACACTGTTGGGTGAATCTGAAGTCTGCACCTTTCCTTTCTGCCATTTCTCTTTGCTTGATGCTGCTATCGCCTTCTTTTTCTGCCTGTGCTATTTGAGTTCAACTCCATCACTGGAAGCAATGAGACAAGAAGCAGAGAGGCTGCTTGGCTCAGCAGGTGCCACAGTGGCCCCTTGTTGCTAGCAGCAACAATTACAGACTACTGTGTCAGCTCAGCTGGATATTTGAGGTCTCAGTGGGCTGCAAGAATGTGTAAGAAGGCTGCTAAACACGTGAATGCTGGCAGCCCTGGGAAAAGAAGGCCTCAAAGTGCCCAAAGAATATGCAAGTGTGATCTGTGCAGATCTGGGAGCTTGTGAATTTCTTAGGGTGATAAAATGTCCATCATCCTAAGCAGATGACCCAATTCACACAAACCAATGAGTTTTAAAACATGAAACAGACCTCCAGCCAGATTACCTGAAATATGTTTCCTTTATCAGCCATCCTTATCTTCTGACAGAGAAACAAGAACAAAACCAGAACAGACTACAAAAACTCCAAACTTTCACACTTTCCCCCTTCTTCCCCACATGCTTGGTAGCATACTAATCCTTCCATCAGCCATTTGGGACCGCAGTTGTTTTATTTTGTTTTGTTTTGTTTTTTTCTTAAGAGAGAAACCACCATACTTTCAAGTCTTCATGCTGTAGAAGAGGATGGGGAAGCTGCCCATCCATCCCCTCTCTTTTTGCAAGGGTCTTGCAGTTCCCAGCCATGTAGCTGACCTTTGTGTCCGTTTTAGGTATTGGTCACTTATTCTTTCCTGCTGCAGCTGTCCTTACATCTTCCAGGAAGCTGAGCTAGTCAGTTCAGCAAAAATTTCCAGGAACACAATACTTGGAAGCATGTATGACACCTTACTCAGTTTTAAAAAACAGATGACTTTAAACTGATTTTAAGTTTAGTGAAATATTTTGAAAGTAGTGCAGGAAATTCAAATCCGAAATTTAGGGAATTTTAACTTAGGGAAATTTAATCCACATGCCTCGATCGCTGTTATTTTTTCCTGAGTGAAACTTTGCAATTACTGTGTATTAACAATTGAGTATTTTACTGACTGTGATCTCACTCCGATGCAAAAGTGTTTCCACACTTGGAGTTCAGATTTATTTCTGCTTTCTCTGAAATGAAAGTAATTTTATCCTGAGATGTGATGGGAGATGTACTATTTTTCATACATGAAGAAATAAAATCCATGAGGAAAAGATGAAACTCAGGTAATTTTTAACTAAAATAGGACTAGTATTTCAAATGTTTATGATCATTTCAATAAATGAGATGGTTAGGGTCTGAGTAATCCATCCAGTTTGCTCAAGTATCACTGTAAAAATGCACAGATACAAAGAAAGATGCACAGAACAAAATCCAGAGTGGTAAATCAAATTTTGCATTTGAATGTTATACATCTGTGGTGTTCTAGATTTTGCATTTGGATTTGCATTGAATTCCCTTTGCAGGTTGACTAGAAAACATGGAAAATTGCAAGTATCCGTGCCAGCTGGTGCTAGGTACACACAGAAGATGATCTGAGCACTATTAAATACTTCCAAAGTTAACTTATGCTCTAAGAATTGTTGTAGCAAAATTCTTAGTAAACTTTAGACCATCCCCAGCATAGCTTTGATATCTGCCATCATAGAAGAGAGAGCATACATGTCTTAAGAAGCATCATGTTCTTGAGGATGGCAAAGTATAGCTATTTAATATTCTGCTTGCCTCTCAGATGCTTAATTTGCCTCATATCTTAATGTTTCTGCTACGTAGTGCTTATGTAAGGGCAGAACTTGGTGCTGTTTTATAAATGTATGTAGAAAATAAGATGAAACAGAGGCTAGGCAGCTGGTTTCAACTTATATGTAAACATGGCATTCAAATGTTAATTGTATGTTCATTTTACAGACATGAAGATGTCAGTGGAATAAAACTCTTTATCATAAAATAATGGTGTCTGACACCTGATAAATGCCAAGAAGAAGCTACTTATTGAAAATGTATCAAAATCTTCTGTTGTTGTTCGTCAAAAACAAATATTGAGGCAAAATGGACATACTTATTTTTAGTGATTGACACTAGTCTGTAATTCTGACATTACAGATAAAAACCTGATGCAACAATGCTATAAAATTCAGCTCAAGAAAGACGGCACATGCAGTCGGGATTTGAGCAATGCTGTTGGGAAGTTATGGGGCCAGAACTGGCTCAACCATGTTTTGCTCTTATTTTTATTTCATCTGCCTCCAAATAATCAGTATTTTCAGGTTTGCTGTTGGTATTCTGTGACATATCCTGCTTGAGAGTTTTGAATGTGTGTGGTTGTTCTCCTCTCCCCCCGCAGATGGTAGGCCTTTAACTCTGGATGAAATATGGAAAAGCGTTCATGCATGCTACCAGGCTCGGCTGCTGGAGGGGCCCTGGGACACTATTACACAGCAGGTGAGAAGCCACTCGTCCTTTACGAAATTGATGAATGCAATATATGCTGGAATCCTCAATGGTCTTGTTTCCCTCCTGGACACAAATAAGATATATAAAAGTCCAACTGAGGCTGTTTTGAGCCTGTTACCAACAGTAGTTTTAAGCCTGGATTTTAAAGATGTTATCAGTGTTCACCCTCTAAGACTAAATGAGGCAGTCTCACTCATTTAAAATACTTTTCCTAAGCTAACCCTGAACATTTTTGATGATCTCTGAATAATCTTTGGTTTGGGTAAATATGGGTATAATAGTAGACTTGCCTAAGTAAATTATATTACTGTAACATTTCACAGACTGTCTATGAACCAAAAAGACTGTGTAATTTTCAATTTTAAATAGGCCTGCAATAATCTTTAGGATTGAAGGAAAAAAAATGTTTCTGTCAATCAAATAATTATTGCTGACTAATGTGCTTAAGAATCATTAGTTAATGAACACAAGAAAAAGCAGATGAGTAAACAGTTTGTGATATCACTACCTTCTTTTAGAGTGAATCAAATCACTTTTATTTAAAGTGGTTTTAAAGTCATCAGATTATTTCAGTAATTTATGTACTGTTCCCAGAGTTGTGATGAAGGTTGTCTTGAAAACAGTCGTATTTGCACATAGACAGAGTGGGGTATGGCTCAGAGCTGAGTTGGTTGCTCTGAGTTCCTCACTGAGCTCCAGGCCTCCAGTGCAACTTTGGACAAAGAACAGAGAGTCTCCAGGTCCGAGTTTTCCATTGTCAGATGGAGATAAGGATGTCTCCTTTCTTCCTACCCCTTCCTTCATCGGCTTCTTGATGTTTCTTAGCTGTTTTCAGGCACACAATAGCAGCTGGCACAACAGGGAAGTAATCTCAATTGAGGTCTATAGGTGTTTCCATAATTCAGCTACTACAATCTAATTACAGGGTGCCTATTTGTAAATGATACTCAATCATGGGAACACAAGCAGTGTTCATGTTTTTGCAGCCACAAACTATTATTTGTATGACAATAGCTTGTTGAGAACCTAATAGGCATTGGTGGTCTGATATTTCCTGAGCGTTTCTAAGCTTAACTGTGAGTTTGCAGATTCTCCTTAATACATACCTTTAAATACACTATTAATTATCAGACTTGCCTTCTGCAGAAGGAAGATGAGCAAATTAGATTTTAATAAAATAGTACCGTTTGGTAGCAGATAAATAACTTTCTCCACAAGAAGATATTGCAGTTTAAAATTTTATGATTTATAGCTGATATTGATGATTTATAGCTAAAACATGACTACTGCATAAAGAGAAAAAAATATTCAATTAACTTTGCCTTCATTACATCCACCTTCTTGCATTCCTAGTACAAAGAGACCCGTGACCCTGCTATCAGATGCTAGGAATCCTTTAGGGCTAACATCTCTGGTATTTTTAGCTGAGCTGTTTTGGCTTGTGGATAGACTATACTCCCACCTGCAAAAAAGTATAGGAGAATCTGCTATGTGCGCTCCAGAAGCGTTGTGCCGTCTCTTTGCTCTCCGATGTTCTCCTGTGGCCTGAAGCCACATTCAGGCTCTCTCTCTTTCTGTCTGTCGGCTAAGCACTACAAGAACCTATGGCTTGGTGTAGGTAATAAATCATAATACAATACTACAGAGAATAAAGCATAAATAATATGTGTGGAATGTGTAAAATCAGAGTGATGGAAGCCAAAAGGAAAACCAGGTCACTCCCACCCAGAAATTATTTTTACCTCTTAAGGAGCAGTAAAATAAAACTATCATGCATCTAATAACTAAAGATGTGTACGAGATACGTACATCTAAAGGCTTGCAGAAACAAGTTTTATGAGTGGTAAAATGTGTGGTATGCTGAACCTGTTGTCTCTGTGGCACCTCTCCAGAGGCAGTTCAGCCCCTGTGAGTACAGTGGCAAATAGAAACTAAGATATTAGGAAAACATTTTGTAGAAATTAATGTAGTTGTAGCAGTAAAATACTGTTGAACATCACATTAAGGTAACTTTTAAGTAGGGAGATTACGGACTAAGTTAAACTGTTTCTCCCAGAATAATAGACTGTGCCTCAGGCTGATGGCATAACGTTGGAAATGCTGGCAGGTAGAAGCTAGAGAAGTTAAGATCCTCCAGTAATTCCGTTATATAATTTAGAATTATTTAACTTTATTTCTATGTTTTTCATGCTATCAACGGGTTTGTGTGTAGTTGTTGCTCCCTGAAGGCCATGTACCTGTGGCTTAAGGCCATTGAATTCCATCTACTTCAGTGACGTTAGCCTCCTTTACATCAGTATTGAACTTGGTCCAAAGGCCCCAGCTGCATTCCTGGTTTGGAAATGTGCTTTCCCACATGGCTGCGAGAGAGAGCCTCCGGGAAAGCAGCTTTAAGAGGTCTACAGTTTTAATTTTAGACCAAAGCAGAAAGGCACCAGGCAGTGAGGGTGCATTTGCTCATGGTCATTCAGTCAAGTGATAAGACAAAGGCAGCGCATAGTTTGTGGAAGTGTACGTCTCTGGAGCTGAATCAGAGAGTGAGGAGAGCACCAGTACAATTAGCAGTGCCAATCGTATTTTCAGTGCCAGAAACCACTGGTATAACAAACCCTTTCCCTTGTAAATTGAGAGATACATATGCCAGATCAAATATAAAACAGCAGTAAAAATCAGAGTATTCTCAAAGGAATTAGAAAAGATAATAAAAACATACTGTACACAGTAGCCTACAAGGCTCAGATCAAAACAAGAGTTAGGGCTACAAGACTTTTTTTCCCCAAATGGATCAGAGTTCTAAAGTGAAATACCGAGTTTTCTCTTCCCCTTCTGCTTTTTGCTGACCCATTTTGTTATATGGGTTAGGCTTTGCCCCCAGGGACACAAACTGTGTAGTGGAAGTCACTGTGCAGACTTACCAAATCAGGCTTGAACTCTCAGTGCACATGAACAGCAGTCAGAGAAAGTTTAGGATACCCAAAATAGAGCACAACATTTAAATTCTACAAACAATTCACCGCACGGAAGAAAATTTGAGCAAGCCACGGTCAATGCATAATGTCAGTTCACTTTTAGGTAGGGCTGATTTTGTACTTTGATTCAATAGTTGGCAGACCAATTAGGAAAATAGTCATGTTGAGGTGCTTTTTTGTCCCACAGCTTCAATGTCCTGCTCTAATTCTTTGGGAACTTAGGTTTCTGTATTTCGTGAAATGTGGGTGCCCTGCTTTTGCACATTTGCGATACAGCTGTATTTTGGCCGCACCGTAAAACATGCCTGAGATCAGGAATTGAGACATTGCCTAAGCTCCAAAGAGTTTAGCATTAATTGCCAATATGATTTACAGTATTTAGGTAATATTTTAACTTTTTTGGTTGCTTTTTATTATTGTGGAAAGTCATGCTCATTTTCAGGGGCAGTGTGTGCAAATATTCTTACTGACTAGATTATTTTTATTGCTATAAGCAGAAGTCAGCTAGTTACCTTTTCATAAATAAATTAATATGATAAGGTTGCATAGTATTTTATAATGATAGTTGATAAATGGTGATGATTTAATTGCACTTCCTCTAGTAATAATCTTAAAACGCTCAAATGAAGTTCCAGTGATTGGCTTTCTTCTGAGTTAAATCTCCCTAGAGTCTTCAGTCATCCCTTTTCTACATCCGGCGATAACTTGCTTTAGCTGTTTTAAATAATACAAATCAATTATAACACACAGCTGTTTAACAAAACTTCTAAATGTTGCTACAGGTCTCTGTGGGTATTTCCTGATGGCTTATAATGACATCAATTTAGCACACCTGGTAAGATCTGTGTGAGCTGGAAGTAGCTTAATTCTGCACTGACAGGAAAATTAAGGAGTATTTATGGATTACTGTTGCTTTTCAGAACCGTTGCCAACTCTGATTTTAGCTTCTTTTACAAAGAGTTAGGAAGGGGGTTGAGATGTTGCATGCCTGTGTCCTAAATAGTTTACCTGGAACCTGGTGAGTGCTTTTGAGGATATCCTGGATTAGTTCTTTCTCTCTACCTATTTCAGAAGAGTGTCTCTTCCCCTTTTTGGATTAGTGGATGCTAGAAACGTGCTCTTTACAAGAAGCTTCTTTCCACGTCCTTGTTGTAACCTTTCTTGAATTGCAAACAGACAGAGCTTTCCTTGGTTGTCCCTCACTTGAATTCTCCCTTTCAGTTTACAGTAGACTGGAATGCCAGCCCCCACATCCAGTGTGGTAGTGCTCTGGATAACCTTTGGGCTTCTCTGGTTGTCAGCCCTCCCAGGGCACTGTTCTCTTGTTCCCTTTTTTTTTTTTTTTTTGCAAACTGTGTTGCTTTTTAAAAGTATTTATTGAGCCAGTTATGTATCTGCCTTAATAGTAAATAAGAAATCTGGATGTTTGGGAGAGGGGGGGAAAAAAAGATTCGTATGGCAAACTGAGAGAATTTGTAATAGAGTGAATATAAAAATAATATTAAGGATCCTGGAGAGATTTCAGTTACTAATGGAAAATAAAAAAAGCAGAACTCTCCAAAAACTCAAGCAAATGTATCCAGCCAAAAGAAAAATATGGTAAACGGGAAGAAAAGTCTAGAAAAGAAAAAGATGAAGTAGGTTCTTAGGGGAGTAGATGGCAGCAAGAGAGACATGTGTTTGATACTCTGATATTCAGCAGAGGAGTCCAGTGCAGTTTTAGGTAAATACATAGTGGCATTGTGTAACACAGCTCAAATACAATGATTCGTCTTTGTGTTAACTGAACAGCAGATCCACCACATTAAATTCTAGGTATGATATTACTAGAGACATAGTGAGTTGGCAACAGTCCAAAAGTGCCATGGTGAGCTGCTAAATGACAAGATGATTTAAAGGAGGGAAAAAAAAAATCTACAAGAATAAGAAAAAGGTTCAAAAACAGAAAGGACAGCAGAGAATACATTTGAAATGAAGGAGGAGAAATCTTATTGATTTTAAAGGCAAATATACTTTACCACAGAGTAGTGCATAATTTAACAACTAGCAATGTAAAAAACAATGATTGCTAAAGTTTACTTCCTCTCTAAAGGCTGTATTTTACCTTTTATCGTAGTGGAAAAATCCCCCAGCATGAATGGAGATGTGCAGAAGTTGAAGGTGACTGTGTGATTGTAGCCAGACCTTCTGGCCTCAGGTTACATCATATTTGTTCCTAGCTGTAGAAGCTGGAAGTACAGAGACCTTAAGTACCTGAGGTTGTCAGATTTTGTCCTCTAATTGTTAGAGAGCTGCTTTTCAAAGTTTTTGCCTGAAAATCATGAAGACTTAAGAGCGTAATAACTAATTCATCAGGCATGTTAACTATATACACACTTCCATATAAGCTACATGTTTTATTGCACATAATGGTAAAGCTGCCTTGAAAGTTTTAAAGTATATCTAACAGCTAGCCTTTCAAGTAATAGTTGAACTATTCTAAAATATAAATTAAAAAAAACTAAACAGAGATGCTAATATGTCTTAATTGATTCATGTTTACATTTTTTTCAAACTCTAAGATAACTGATTGTCTAGGAAAAGATGCTGAGATGACAGTCTTCAACATTGAAGCCCTTTTTGCTGAGAATGGGTATGGAATATGCATCAGCAGTGCAAAAATTTTTATCTTAGACCGGCCAGGTGATTCAAACCTATTTTGGAGCAGCTGCGTCCAAAGACAAAGACAATAATGTAGCCTTCACATTCAGTTAAGTCATTAGTTTCTCCGGAGAGTGTGAACTGGCACCGGATTGGTGATGCAAACAGTTACCTATTAGAAAGATCTGTTTATTTCACAAAGACCTTCTGAGACTTGCTATAAAATATTAAAGTATTTACCAGATTGGAAAATGGGTTAAAGCAGGAGTCATTTTCATCCTCTTTTTGTCCTGATAGATATTTATAAAAATGTATACTAAGTAGAACAACTTCAACAGGGGAGAACGGGAGACTCCCACCTCAGAATACCATGTAGGTCAATGGTGAGCTGCTCTCCTAGGAAGTTAAGAGACTTACTCTAAATCGGGCAGAAAAGAAATATGAATCTAGGTCTCTTCTGTCTCAGATGAGTTCTCTACTCTCTTGCAGAGTGTGGGGGGAGGTATAACTGCCATCTCATGTTTCTTTTTGATATGTTTTGTGCAAGACCTGATTTGGCTGGCTCGCTGTGTGAATGCCTACGTGGCTGCAACAGATGTACTCTAGGAGTTATGTCAGGGCATAGGCCATAAACTGGTCAATCTTTTTAAGATTTAGTTGTTTATGCACATGCCCAGTGGCAGAAATGCAGGATTTTTCTGGGAGAGAATTAACATAATTAATTTATGGCATAAATAAGGATTTTACACATAAGCCCATTAATGGCTTGTGCCATGGTCCATTTTTGATTCTTGTTGCTTGTGCCAATCCATGTCTCGTTTATTTTTTCCTCTCTTGAAGCAAACTAGCAAGAGAATTTTAAAAGCTGGTGAAGAGCAACTTGATCACAGCCAGTACCAAGTATTGCCAAAAAAACTTGGTTTTAAGAGTATAATGGTGTCATAAACCCTGACCTTCTCCTGAGAAAACAAAGTTATAAGCGCAGTCAAGTATATGTGCTAAGGCTTAATCAATGTTTAGTGATGAGGGAATGTAAAATCAAACATCCAAGGACAGAAATGAAATTGCCTTGTTACAGGAGGCTCAACAGTTGAAAAACTGCCCAATAAAACAAGAATGAAAGCTTGGTGACTTGAAAATCCTGCAGAAATTATCTAAAAAAGTAATCCGAGAGTCAGGACTCCCGAAAGACTGGAAGCACAGAGAATGTTCTTCCCCTCCCCCCCCCCTTTTTTTTTTTCTTTCAATTAACCCAAGACCTGTTCAGATCCCGTTATCTCTGTTATCAAAACGTGCATTCGAACTCTGTCTGTGAGGCACTCCTCCCAGCTGCAGGAAGGGATGTTTCTTGTATGGTACCTCAGTTTTGGTTTTGCCAGCCAGTATTTGATCAGTATTTTACTTGCTTTAGTGTTTTGCTGACACTCCAAAAATGACATTGAGAGCATTGTGACACTGACTGTAAATGCAGTAGTTTGTGAGGACACCGCAAATCTAATTCTCAAAATTATATAAAATCTCATCTTCTGCTAACCTGAAATTCTGCTCCCAAAAGGGTGCAAAAAGCTTTGGGATTCTTTGAATGAGAAGTTTCCTATGATTGCATTGGTTGTATTTTGTCACTCTCTCTTCTCATAAAATTTCTTTTTCATGAGCCTCTCTTTTTCATGGCAGTACAGAAAAGGTAAACCTAATGGTCTAACCTAAGGAATAGTGATCTCTGGAAAAAACACTTCCCTTCAAAGTTTATTTCTCCTTTGGTGTGTTCCTGCCATTCGGCAGCCTCTCTAGTAGATTCTTAAATGTGGACTATCACTGTTGTCTATGTGGACTATCACTGTTGTCTATATGGTGATCTATTAAAAGATTCTCCACAACGCTTCAAGTCAGCTTAAAGGCTGACCTTGTATAACCCTTAAAATAAAAAGGTGTGGGCTGTTGATAGCTATGCTGATTGAGTGAGGGCTGAAGATGATTATGCCGTTTTCATCCTGCATTGTTCATGCATCTTCAGGTTCAGATCATCTAATGGAAAAGTGATGAATTTCTCTGAAATATTAGTGCATTTCTAAAAAGACAGCATTCAGCCCCTTTTTGAGTCCTCACCTACGACTAATAAAGCTGTTTGCATTTACTAATAGCATTTATATTTCAAAAGGGGATTAAGTTAGCAACTCTGTTGCATGAATTACTGATCTTAAGCTTTCATACCACTGATTCTTGTGTCTGATTTTTTTTTTTCTCCAACACTTATTTCTTGATTTCATCTGGATTAGGTGTTTTTCTTCTTCCATTTGACACTTTGCAGGCAGTTGTCCTATTATCCCTGTTATATGTCCATCCTGTCATATAAAAAGTAGTCATCCAGAGCTAAACTTCCCAAATAACAGCACAGAACTATACTATTTTTATATTAATCCAGGGTCTGCTCTTTTTCAATATGTAATTAAGAAACTGAAAGACATACTGTTTATAGCACTTCAATAATCCTGTCCATTACATCACTTAATTTATAGCAGTGTTAACAGAAAAATCAATAAACATTATTTCTGAAATGTCAGGGATGTTAATGGTGTGATTTTTTTTTTTTTAAAAAAAAAAAAAAAGGGAAAGAGATTCAAAACTTTGAAGAGAACACTGATACAGTGTTATAGAGGCACATCTTGCTGAAGCTGTGGTAGGGAAGATTTAAATCATTATGGCTCAGTCATCTTGAAAAATGTGTGTAGGTAGCTATTCTTAGACATACAAGTCTTTCTTGCCATATTGTGGGATTTTGCTAAGTGGGGGAGGCTGTGTACAGTATATCTTAACAGAAGGTTGCTAAGATCGCTTTTAAATCACTTTGAGTCATATCAACAGTTGCTATGGATCCCCTCCTAATATTTTTGGAAAATTATTGGTACAACTTCCTCAGGAAAGGAAGTCTTCCCAGCATAGACTAGAAAGCTATTTCAGAGGGAAAAATCTTAAGAATGGGCAAATTAGGTGAATATTTATTTCTAAGTAAAATTTCCTGTGATACATTGAACTTCTGTGTTTAAACCAAGCAATGGTATTGTACAACCTAGAAAATAGGTTTTATTTTGAAACTAAGCACTAATTCATAGTGTATAGCTGCCCTACAGTTTAGTTATGTGTTTCTCAGTATGATGTTAAACACTTTACGAGCCGAAGGCTAGTCCGCTGCTTCCATGGGAGGCAAAAGCCCAGTTGATGGACTTGTACTAAACAATGTAGTATACACACAGAGCTTAACAGATAACTTACATGTGGAGATAAAAAGAGGTAGGATATTCTTGCCAATTTCTTGTGCGCAGTTTAGGGTAGAATATCAAGTCGTAGTATTGTTGTTACTTGAGTCGATAGGTATTCTGAAATGGAGATTTAACGATGTTTTCCACACAGCTATGTAATTAACTGAATGAATTGCAACATAATAATATTGATTGTATTGATTCTTTTCTACTTTTGTGGAAAAATTGTTTCCATGTACGTGTTCCATTTAGTCTGGGAGATAATTTCTCTAGCAGTGGTTTTGCTTCCACGGTAGTGTGCCACGGAGCTTCACTAGTAGAGATTTTGTGAAAGGACTTCTAGTAATGGATTCCCTCCCTGTGCTGACATTGCTCGATGTAGGCTGTGGTGGGTTGCTCTTCTGCCTCAACCCAGCAGTGACTTCTAACAGACCTCTTAGAAGCTCTGTGGACCTCCACCATTCACTATTAGAATGAAGCTTGTTACTGCACATTCCTCTTTATTCAGTGTTTTCAGGAAAAATGATAAAAAACCCTCAACGTGGATTGCACAATTTGAGGGAAGTGAAGATCATATAAATCATATATGACTCAAGTTATTGAAAACTTTTAAACTATTTTCCTTTTTATTTTCTGCAACAAGTATTTTTAGTCAAGCCCTTTGGCAGGTATTTTATTTAAAAAAAAAAAAAAAAAAAAAAGATTTGAAGGTGCCATTTAAATGGAAGTAAAGTACCCATGTTAACAGAAAACAATTTATGCCTAAGCACCTATCCTACCAAGTTATGAAAGCAGATGGTATCAGCAGTTCAAAAGCATTTAGACAAATTCGTGAGACCACTTGCCCATAAACGGGTACAAAGTTACCAGTAGCCAGGAGGGTACCCTCCAACATCCCTAATACAACATGCTGGAGCAATACAAAGGAAGTGAACCGCAAAGTGTCCAGACTTTGGGTCTTGGGGCATTTTTGGGTGCTTTCCCAAAATAGCCTTTCTCACTGTCCCTGTTGGAGACAGAATCCATCGCTAGATGGCCACTGGTCTGATGAAGGGCACTTCTATTCGTAAGTCTGAGATTCAAAAAAGAAAATGAATTTGTTGAAGGAGATAAGTTTGCTCTGTGTAATCAGACTTGTATACAAAGCTGTTCAGAATGCCTTGAGGAAGAAGAGGTGTTGGTTTGGTAATACCACAGTTGTTGGAAGACTCTCCTTACTATCAAAGACCCTGTAGTTGTGTTAAAGAGATAGCATCCAGGAGAATGGCCTATGATGTTTCCTTGTTTTGCCTCTTTGGCAACGAGGAGGATGTCCTGGGAGGAAACTCTTTCCAAGCTTCCTACTAAGACAGGACTACTGTGCAGCCAGCTGTTCAAAATCCGTAGATGCAGAAGGAGAGCAGGCAGGAAGAAGCCTAATTCTGTCCTGCTGGTTAGAGCAGTCACATGTGACAAGACAGGCCTGAGTTCTGCTGTCCGCTGCCAAACTGCAAGCTCACAAAACCAGCTGAGGATCCTTAAAGCTGCAAAGGCAATCAAAGCCCCTTTTTGGTCCTTCTTTTGGTGTATTACGTTTCTGGCTGCCTGACAGCCTAATTAGAGAATAGAGAGAGAGACTACCCAAAATGCTCTGCAGACTATAGATATGGCTCCTACAGGAATTGTGGGTTCAAGCTGCCTCAAGCTGTAGCTCTCAAGACTGCTCAATACTTCAGTCCTTTATGGACAGAGACACTAATGTACTGAAAGTCTTTTTTCAACTCTGAATCCCAGTTTCGTGAAAGCCATTAGCTGCAATCCTGAGACAGGCACTTCAGCCCTGCAGGACATCGTTTTGGTGTCCCTTTGGCATTTCCTGTTGTCTACCTTTTTTGTGCCAGCGTTCACTGTGCTGGTTGTTACTAATCCCAGTTGAAACATGTGACTCTTTACTGACTTGTGTGTAGAGATCCTTAAGTGCCTAGGGCAAGCTAACAATAGACTGACTTTTACGCAGCACAATGTTTGTAGCCTTATTTTGTGTCTATCATTAGGAGAATTACCACTCATATTGACAGTCTTGCAGTGCCTGTGCAAGAACATAGGATTTTCAGTTTCAGTAGCAGTTCAGACTACTGGTCCAGCAAAAGTTATTTCAAGTAATAGGCAGTATATAATGCTTTAAATGGAGGAGAGGAACACGATCACCTAGTGCTATACGGGAGAAAGAAACAAAGAAAGCGTTCTTTTGGCTGAAGCTCAAAATGAGGGCTCAGTCACGCCTCTATTGACACTTCATTGCCTTCTTATGTTTGATATAGTTAAATTAGTGTTCTACTGCTCTGCTGCAGCAGAAATCTGCTTTCCGTTCATTACCTTGTGGTAGCTGTCTGTCTTATGACTCTGTTACAGCTATCAGTCGTATTACCTTCTTGATAAACTGTAAAGAGGACGTAGGAATATATCTCATTTGCTGGTTACAACATTTTAAGCTCAAAAGTCTTGTGAGATCTCTTTTCCCAATATCTGTTTGTCCAGGAATTCCTTGGATCATAAAATAAACCCTTTTGGGGTGTATTTTTCAAATGCCAATGTGGAAATATTTTTTTCCTCTTAACTCATTATTTCTTAATCAGAGTAGGAAATCTGGCTCCAATCTCATCTTTTCCATACTTCCACAGCTTGTTAGATCTTTCAGTTTTGCACCATAGATGAATCTCTTAACTTCAGAACAGATTTTAAATAGTAATTAATTAAGCCTATATGCTAGATAGCTAAAATGGTGACAACTGAATTAATCTTATTTTGGCAAGCATGGAAAAAGAATCATCTGTTTATTTTTTGCGAAAATGGCTGAATTGCCAATTGTGACAATATAATTACGGACCTGCCAATTTTAAGCTATAGAATTTTCTTGAAGAATTCTAACTGCAAGTTACATGCTTCAGAGCAGTTTAGGCTTTTAAAACATAGTTTTATCTGAGCGTCACCTAGCGCTTTGATTCTTCTCATTCTTAAATTTAATAATTCAAAGCTGGTTCAATATATATATATATGAAAGACTTGCAGAAAAAACAGCAGTGTTGGCTATTCTTGACTCTTGATGAGTGTTATGCTCATCCTACAGTAACTCTTAGGTTCACCTTTCAAGGATACTGTGTTAGATGTTAAATAATAAATATATATTTTATATATATTGAAAAAAAAAAGGATCACATTCTCCTCCAAACTGTAAGTATTCTAGAATCATGCAGGTGAGCTGATTTTGGGGGATGCAATATGAAATAGGTCTTGGTTATCTGTTTATTACCTGTTGTACATTTTGTATTCTGTTGTATCAAAATATTGCAATAATAAGTTAGATTTGCACAAAAATGCATCTGCACGTTAGATCTTACGGCATTCTTTTCTGTTGTTATCATTTTCCTAGTCACTATTTGGAAGAATGTTATTATGTTTTCAATCCATGTAAAATAGGAAGGACCTAAAGATTGTAAAACTTCTGTTTTACACCCATTTCTTTCAAGTGTGTCATCTGCCACTATTAAGAACACTTTATTTCTGGTAAACGGTTTGTCTGTGAGTTTCTAAATTGCACTGTACGTTACACAGGAGAAGCATAGCTATCTTCAAAGTTCATGGATGGGGTGTTATTCTTGTTTTTGGATGTACTCTGATACTTCTAATAGCTTTAAAAGTGGAAAAGCAAGACTGATGAATGCATCTGCAGTTGGATGACAAAAGAACAAGTGCAGCATTCAGCAGAAGCTGCAGCTGTCAACATAAGTAGCAGTAAGTTAGCAAAACAGAGTTGAAGTCTGAGTGGAACATAGTGATCATGGAGCTCTGTCCAAAGGCAGAGACGAAGTTTTCTAGCAAGCTGTAGATAAAAGGCTGCATTCTGGCTGTGATCAGCCAGGCTTAATGACAGTTGGGTTTTAATGCGTCCTTTATGAAAAGAACAGTGTCAATTTGTACTGTGATGTGATTGTTCCTTCAGAACCTGCATTTCCACCTTCTTAGCCTTGATGGGTTTGAAGCAGCAGGTATGAAGTGGTAGGTGTGGTTCATCTTACAGAAATTCTGGCTGCATTAAGCACCCTCTTATGTTTGTGTTGCAAAATCTGCTAAAGCAACCCAATTTTCCTTGGAAAAACTGCAGCAGTTTGATTAATTGCCCCTTCAACTTGGCCTTCATACTTGATTGTGCATGAAGAAAGAATAGTGTCCAGCTCACTTTTCTCCACCTTAGTTGGCTGTATGGGGTTAGTAGTAGTAATAAACGTATTAATACAACCTTACTTGTCGCTAAACTTAGTTGGTATGTCTTTGGTAATACACAGGAAGCCGATATATGGAATAAAAAAGACAATTGTAACTGTTCCGCTGCAAAGAAGAACTTGAACATAAATCAAAAACTCTCTGCAGCCTTCTCCTCCAAATAGTGGTTCAGTAATGACAGTTTTGCTTTTTTGGGTCTAGTTTTCCCTTTTTTTGTCTCAGCAGGGTCCCTTCAAGTTTTCCCCGGCTCAGTACCATTGCAGATTTATTTTGATTATCTAAGAAAATGCAGAAGAACAGCAGTAGTTGCACTTTCATAGTCATTCTTCTGACCCATTACAGATAGAAGTAGGTTTTTATATCTTCAGAGGGCTCAGCAGTGGGAGTGCTTCTGTGAGTTTTGCTGCAAAGTTCTAGGAACTTTGCTCAGTTATATCAGTAGCGTGACTTGGCTTCTGTTTGTAAATAGAAATCGAGACAACTATAAATGTATTTCCTGTTCCAGGTTATATATGGTATCCCATACCCTCAAAAGGAGCTTTTTTTAGGCTTTGTTAGAGTGGATGGCCATTACAGAAGCACATCTCTTTCACCAGCCATTTTGCACTCTCTGAATATTTTTTCAATTATCATTCCTCTGTAACCAATACCAGTCCTATTACTAAAACATTATATTTATGAAACAGCTGTTTCAATAGAAATGTTGCAACCTCTGTCAGTAGAATGAAAGAGCCTATACAATTAGTATTCTAATAGCTTTGTTACTATGATCTATAGCTTCTATCAGGATGACAGAAGTTCCGTGTGTAATTGCAGCTCCTTTAAAAATGCTGCTTCTGCTACATGGTGATTCTATAGTAATGGAATTTCTGTTGCAGTAATTCCATTATTGAAGAAACGGTTTCTTCATTTTCTGTAAGAAGAAGGGGAGAGAAAGTGAAAGGGAGAGAGAGAGAAAGAGTTGAGTACCTTCTGTTGCCCGCTGCTGCTGCTGTCCCATTGCCTCTGCAAGCACTGCTGCTGGGCCTTGTAAACATAACGTGCGCCTGTGCTCGTTTGGCTTCACTGCTCAGGCTTAGAGTCTTCCTAGCTCTCATTTGTAAAAATATTGCTCCCTTTTAACTCCTTACCATTAGCAATGTGTGATTTAAGCATAAAGTAATCCCATTGACCTTAAGTTCAATGTGCTTGAAGTTCCTCAAGTGCACAATTATTGTTTGGTCGGGGAACAATGCAGACAATCTGAAGAACAAAATTTTATGAGTTTCTCTATGAATGAGCAGTATGTGTCCCCCCCCCCCCCCCAACAAAAAGTTATTATTGACATATATAAAAATAAAGAATGAGAAGGAGATTGCTTGTGAATTCAAGAACATAAAGTGCTTGTAGTATCATAAGCTTGGGTGAAGGATTTTAACTTAAAAATGGGCATTAGTTTCAGTAAGCATGAATAAAAATTGGTGGCTTGACTTTAAACCTAACAATTCTAAGATGGTGAAAAGAGGAAGGCGTGCAATTTTATTTATTGCATCACTATTTGCATTTCCCAAAATGAAAGAGATTAAGGGGAACAAGTTTCATTAATCCTGCCTTCTTCTGACCCAATGACTGGGATTTTGAACACTGCTAGAACACTGCTAGCAAATGACTGGTGCTAGCCGTGGCCTTCAGTAGTAGTATTCTGCATGAAAGTTTGGACATCCCTCCATGAATGATTTTTCTCAAAGCAACATCATGCAAACAGGATGAAGGCAGTGGTAGTTTTGGACACAAATCCCTTGCACTATCATAAATGGAGAGGCCATAAATGTTATGATGGATGCTCTGTGGCAGTTTAATGTAGCACTGGAGAAAATAGAAGCCATTACTACTCGAAGAGCTCCAGTTATGACAGAGAAAATAAATGGTGCTGTTTCAAGAGATGTACCAACAACAAAATACCTGCTAGCTGAGGAAGAGAAGAGCAGAACACAGTACAGCTACCTGCAGCCAATTACCCGTTACCTGAAGTAATGTTTATTTTTAATTTAGATCTAACATTGATAATATTTCCTACGTGCACTGCTAGATAAACCGACGTAATCCAATCTAATGGAAGTTTTGTACTTAATTACGCTTGTACTTAGGAACTACCCGATTTTTGCCATTGTTCAGATTCATGTTTAACATTTCACTGTGTTATAGGCCCTGCACAAGATAGGGGAGGAAGTTATGTTTTTACATTTTAAATCTCTGTGACCTCGGAAAGGACAGTCCAGTTTCATTAATAAACGATATCAGAACGGGTGAAAGACAGCTGATCAAGTCTTCGCGTCCCTGACAGACACATCCCTGACAAACACATAGAGAAAGGTGCTGCTAAACTGAAGTGTTTTTCAGTCCTCTGGGAGCCTGTAGCGTAGCCTGTTTCTTTTTGCTGTAGCAAAAGGCTCAGGCACACTATCTAATGTGAACCTCAGTGAAAGAGGTGTAAGCTCGCGACTTTAACCTCACAACTAAGGTAGCTCAGAAAATGTGCACGGATGGTTCTAGTTGCTCAGCTAACGAACAGTAAGCTGTTGTGCTGCCAGCGCTCAGTCACATTCAATCTTGGGTAGCATCCCTAAACAAAACTGCATTCATTTTCAAACTACCCAATGAAACATTCCACATCTTTCATCAATCTCTCTCTTATGTGGTTTTGTATGAGAGAAGTTGAGGTAACAGCTATGGAAATGGATACTGAACATCCTTACAAATCTTTCTTGTTGTCACCTAATAAAGAGGTCTTTCTGCAGAAAGTAAACGAAGCAAAATTTTGGGCCTACAGATTCACTGGAGCTCTTTACTGCTTGTGAAAATTCAGTTATTTCCCATGAAAGTTGGACCAGACTCAGAAGGGATAGGCAGATGTATGATGGATTATGATATATGGTGCTGAACAGATAGTATTATAAGTCAATGAAGAAAGTAATATTGTTGATTTCAAATAAGCTGTCTCCATCTATCAGCCCATTACTGTCCAAAAGAGCTGAGCAACCCATAGATGGGTTCTTTCTGTACAGTGCCAGCGAGTAATTGTGATTATTGACTTGAAACACACACATTGCTCTGAAAATGTATTTCTATATGACATATTGGGAAAAGATTAATTCTAAACTAAAACATGAGAAGACTTTATTATTATTTAGATTGAATTTTTGCATGAAATCCCAGTATGACTTTATATTTTTCATGTAACTGATGCACAGATCAGAGTAGCTGAAGGCTAGTATTGCTGCTGTGGTATTTAGCTCAAGACACATTTCACTGCACATGGAATATCATCATTCTATTACGCGACTGCATTGGATGGTAAATATGTTCATGAAGTTGATGCAGCACGAACTTTCCTTCATTCTCGCAAGATACACTTTTGATAGTGTTTGAGAAGGACTTGGGATTCATTGTATTGGAGATTTGCAGCCCTCTCTCAGGGCATATGGTGAGTAGTAAAAGTGCAAGATTCCTGATTTTTCCTGTCAGGGTGCTTCAGGGCTGACCTACCTGGGCTACACCCTAGGGTGTGACAAGATAAAGCACTATCTTCAGTTCTGAACTCACCTGCAATGACTACTAACAAAGGGCACTAATTAATATCAGTTTGATTGTGTAAAACGTGACAATTGCATATATGGCCATTGTACAATAATGTTTTCTAGCTACTGGCAGCCTCTGCCAGATTTGAACAGGTGACCTGGCAATAAAAAGCCTCTGTAGCCCATTATCAATTCCAAAATTCAGTGTTTTGATAACTCTTACATTTTTATTGGCAGCTGTCTGCTACTTCCTCGTCAGAATGCTGTGTCAGTGATTTAACCTTGAGTATACATTAAGCCTCGTGGGGATGCCATTATATACAGGATCTGGAATTTAGGATTTGACTGAATCAGATCTGATGCTAGCAGAATGTTTTCCCTGATCGCTCAACAGCTATTCTTCCTTGCCTCAGCCTTTTCCCTTTTTAGAGGCTTTTGTGGGCTCCTGCTTAATGGGCCTTGGCTCAGGATTTCTTTTAATCCCTTGTGCTTTTGTGCTTTTCCTGTCAGACACGCAGCGTGTGGCATATTCCTATTTCTCAGGCTTTCAACAGTTCTGAGCAGTATGGCATTCTTTCTATTTCATTCCTATTATTTAGGGTGAAAAAGCACATGCATGCAGTAAGCTTATTGAAAAATTCCCACTTTGGACACCACTATTCTTGACATGATGCCTACAGACTTTAGTTGCTGAAGGATCTGTATAATAATGAACTTCAGTTTCCTGGATTAGAGGTAAACAAATAATTGACAGCACTTAGTTTGCAAAGATACTGTGCTAAGCAGAAACCAAGCAATTCTGTCTTCTTGAATGTGAAAGTAGGCAGCTCTAGTGCATCTGCCATTCTCAGAGCCTGGCTGAGGAGCAGCATGAAGTTAACAAAAATCGTAGATCATTTCCTGTTTACAATTCGCAATTTTGTGGATTACAGTGAGATTTACATCACTCTGGCAGTGCTGTTGCTTCAGAAAGTGTAGGAAGCAACCCTTGACAGTGTTCAAAGGAGAACATGGAGGACTAGCTAGGAGGAAGCTTTGAGTAACTGAGACCAAATGTGCTTGGAGCCTTAATATCAACCCAGAAGCTGATAGCTTGGTCCTGTAGCAAAAACCTCTCCCTTTACATCTGCTGGATCAGGAAGGAAAGAAAGTGCCTTTCCATCTCCTAGAAGACTGGAGGAGAGACTGCAGGGAATGCTGCGTGTGAGCAGATTTCGTATCTATCCCATGCTCCTAAGCCATAGATTGATATCAGTGATGACGGGACCACAGACATTACCCTTTTGAAAAACCCAATAGCAATGCATTCTGCTTTTTTATATATACATCTGATTGTTAGAGTTTGGGATGTTTTTCAGGCTCACTCTACTGTGTTGTAAGAGGAGAAAGAACTAAAAGAAGAAAGATACAGAATATAAAGTTAATAAGCTATTTTTTAAAAAGCAGCTCTGGCCTCCATTCTTCACTTGTTGGTGATTTGTTCAAGCAAGAAGCTCAGGACAGAATCAAAGACCAGGTCACAGGATAATTGGGAGTAACTTGTTTGAATGGTCAGCTCTGAAAATTGTTTTTATGGTTTGTTCAGAGCACTAAGACATTTAAAGACATTTCATTCTTTCAGGGAGCATGTATTCTCTCTTTACACTCTTTCTTCATATAAGGAAGTTGGCTTAAATTGCTACTTGCTCTAATTTTTTTCCCTGCTTAATAGTTCCATAAAAATTGTTAACTATCTTTGTTACTATCTTTGAGGAATACCATCGGCACCAACTCTGTCTTTTCCAGCATGATTTAGAGATGTAGGCTCATTTAAGCCAGCAGACAATTAGAAAGGATTTTTAATGTAAACTGTCATTTTTTTTTTCAATGGAAAACAGCATCAGTTCACTACTACCGACAGCAGATGGTAGCATTCTTGCATAAGTTATCCATTTGCACTGAAATGTAAAACAAAGCTTTCTGAACATTGTTTTTTATATACTCTGAAGCTTCTGGGAGTTATTTAAAGTTCTCTTAGAGACAAAATGGTTTGTCCTCATGAGTGTGTTTTCAGCATAAGAACCAAGTGTCCTTCAACTGTAAGAGATGTGATTTAATATTTAATGATATCGAACATGTCCTGGTCTCTGAAGATGACGGAAAACATCTGGTGGGACAGGATTTGGTTTTTGTTTGTATGCAGGAGGATGGAGAAAGAGTTTTTACTATACAGCAGAAAGACTAAGTCTGTCAGGATCTTCTCTTTAGTGCAGGCAGTGTGCTAGATCTTGAGAAAAAATGCAGTTACAGAACTTCTGGAGTCTAATTGCAACTATAGCAACCTGGTCAAAGGAAGCCCCTTCAGGAGCATAAACTTATTTTAGTTTCTTCTTTGCCATCCAAATACAGAGCCAACACAAGGAGAGCAGTTAAGGAAAAGGGCCTTTACCTAAAGTAAAGCACCCATCACATCAGTCCTCAGTCATCTCTGCTGTGGCTCTTGAGAGCAGCATAGCACAGTGGACTGGCCACCCACAGCTAAGTGAAAAGCACGGTGTAGGGGTGGTGATCCTGCTGCTCTTTTAGTCATGGTCCATACCCAATTCTCCTCACCCCTCTGCCCTGTATCATGTGCCTCTCAGCTCTGGCACAGTCCTGGGCCTAGTGACAGCTAAACACAGTCTATGTTCGTTTGTAAGTAGGCTATCATGGTGTCTCATATTTGACATCTTTCTTGTCTGAAATCACTTTCCAGCTGTTCCCCACAGTGCTATATTAAATGCTTATGCCCCTTATTGAGTGTGGGGATGAGGTAGGATTTGTTTATTTTGGTGTGGCAGCAGTAACAGTGACCTCACCAGCATTAAAGGAAAATCACTTCCCTAGTGCAGAGAGTGTGAGACAGTCAGATGTGCTGCTCTGGTGGTGTCACCAGTGTAAGAGCAGATGAGATCACTGTTACGGTTTTGCATTTTGAGTGCAAGTTTGATTAAGTCAGGACACATATTCTGTTTGAATGTCTTTTGGAGATGAAAGTGAAAACTTTATGGAGCGTTGGATTGACTTTTCAATAGCGTCGTGTGCAGTGTGAAGGTGGAAAGGAACATAGAAAGTCTTTTTTATGCTGTAGGGAGTCTGACTGCACACTTAATTGTCACTAGATGTATTCTTTTTCTTGTGGCTGATTTTAGCTGGGATTCTTGGGAGACAACTGCATTTTTGGACCTTTTCTGTTAGTCTAGCCTAAAATGAGGACATCCCATCTCGTGGAAGTTAAAGCCACCACGAGGGCTCTTCCTGCATCCTTCTTGCTCCCCCTCACAGGCTACAGGCTCTTACATATTTATGTCCTAGCACCAGTTTAACAAGATCCAAGGATAAAGAGTCAAAGCTGTAACAGAGCTTTTTGATGGAGCATCTTTGTTTTATGTACTACATTTGGTCAAACAATTGTTTACACAGTAGCTTTGCTCACGTGCATTCAGGTAGTGCTGATACAGGTAACTTGAGCTGCTTCTGAAAACCTTTACATTTTAGGTAACACTGTGACATAACCTGGCTGGTAGTCTTATATCTCTTTTGAGATAAGAGAATGTGCTCTCAAACATGAATTTGTCAGTGACTTTATCATTAGAAGAACAAAGTGGGTTAAATTCTGAAACAAGAAAAATTGCATTAAGGATTAAGTGGCCCTTGCTTTGTCTTTTTCCAATGCAAACTGTGTCTTTTCTGTTGCCCTTTTCAAATAATAAAACTGCTGAATTTCCTTCTTAGGAGCACCCCTTACTTGGGCAGCCATTTTTTGTCCTACATCCTTGCCGGACTAATGAATTCATGTCTTCTGTACTGACCAGTTCACGGAAAGAGAATAGGTGAGAAACACTAATGTGCTTTGTGAGGCTTTATGTGATGCATGTAAAATAAATCAGCTGAGAAATAGACATGGTCAAGACAACTCTCTTGGTCCAAGTGGAATAAAATCCTGGGTTGTCACTTAAAAGCTGAAAAACAAAATAAGCTTGGTGTAGATAAAGTGAAAGAATAACCTCATTTGAAATTACTGTATGACTGTCGGGTGTGTCTGCAATTCAGAAAAGTTTGAGATAATGTGTTTATGGGGTTTTGTTGTTGTTGTTTTTTTCTAGACGCACAAATTACATTACATCATGGCTGAGTTTTGTGGGCCCAGTTGTGGGTCTAAATCTACCCTTGAGTTATGCAAAACTAGCATCTGAGCAGAATACAAACGCTGATTTAATCGAAAGGTAAGAGAGAATTAAATCACCCTTTTTTCTGTCCCCACTCCCCATTCAAGAAGAACATCAGACGGACAGCTGGCAAAAAATCACCTCCTTTGGAGCTCTTGGTTCCATTCATTTAGGAGTCACCTTTTGACAATTTGCTTACAGAGCTGCTTATTGCCTTTTTTACTTTGCCCTGAAAGGTTGCACTAGGAGACGTGCGTGGCACACTGCCAACACCCTTTCTGGCTTTCAGGAGGTCCCTGACATACTGGCGTCTGTGTCAGCTATGTCGGAGCATTTTCTAGTAGTGCCTCCAGCACCTGGTCGATAGTGTTACCTAGCATAACTCTGCTGCAGTGATCTGAATTTCATTCCTTCTCCATTTTCTGTTTGTTGTCCCCCCTTCAGGCCTCTGAGCTGAAGGACAGATTATGGTTAGCTGAAGCAAAGCTACTGCAGACTTTCCTAGGAATCAGACAAACACAGACCAAAGGAATCCCTCCTGAGTGGTAAGCAATGCAACTTGGGAAGACAACTGTTCAGGTCTCTTTCCTGACAAGAGCTTGCCTGGTTACCGTTAAAGACCTAAGAGCTGGCTACAGTTGGGACAATGACCCTCAAGTGCTACCAAGACATGAACTCCCTTGTGATAGCATTGACCACTTAAAGTTACTCATTTCTTTGCCTCTGTTTTACGGGAGCTGTGGCCTTAACAGGACTGCACCCAAACGCACAAGCCTTGTTATAGAGTTGAAGTGCTGGGTTTTGAATCTGCTAGAAGTATCCGCTAAAAATCATATTTCTAGAAAATCGTGCACCATATGTGAGGACACGTACAGCAAAACACGTTTTAGGATGTCATCTGAACCTGTAGCAATCAGTGCATGGGCTGGGACTGATTTCCCTAGGGACCACCTTCTCCAGCACACTGACACACGGGCCCTCCTGCGTATTCCACATCACGATACACTTTGTTGCCTGCACCATGCACACAACGTATCCTGTCCCGTGGTGCTAATCCCAGGACTGAATAATACTTTGCTGAGAATTTTTTTTGTATGTCATGCCTCAGGGAACAAACAGAATCCAGATTCTAGACAAATAGAGTACTTATAGTCTATATCTGACTAAGCATGTACAGTTCTGGAGTTCAAAATGCCTCATGCTCTAGGAGAACATCTGGCTTTTCCCTTCTTCACTGCCTCCAAAGGAAGCTTTGCCATACCCTGAGGGAGTTACTGTTGTAGTCAGTTAGTATTTCTCATTGTACTCCTACTTGTTCACAAGTTCAGTCCCCATCCAGCAGCCCTTATGCAAGCCTCCCCTGATAGCTGTTGAATTTTGAGAAAGCAGAAACTGCATAGTAGTGCAATCAGTGAAAAACAGATTAGAAGTAACTTCATATAAGTAATCTTGGATTCCTTCCCAATCACATTTTATTTGTAGTATAAAACAGAACACAAGTCCTGAGCAATTGAGATGGAATTACGGATTTTACTTTGTATGTTCAGCAATATGTCACTTGCATACTGAGTCCAACGTATGCCACATCAGAGGTGGAAACGTAAAACGCACAGGATTTCAAATTCTGGGCTTTCAGATGTTTTGATTGGTTGCATATTTTTAACTTGCATCATATGTTATTGGTGGGTTGAAATACAGTACAGTCTTTAAAATTCCATTGGTGCAGTTAAATTCTTTTGTCAGTCATTTGGAATTAATAATGAAAGCACATCATTTATCCCATTCTGGATCATAATCTGAAAAACCATTTTTCCATGTTAGATTTATGAAATACCACCTTCTGTTCGTGTAACAGGACAGCAGATACACTGTCTTTTTTAACACTTATGGTAACATATGCTTGATAATTACATCCATATCCCATTTTCATATTTAAGGGAGATTTATGCAGGAGGAGAAACAAAAAACAGATAACAGTTTTTTAGGAGCCCCATATAGAGGGTTAAATGTTCATGCCTGCTCCGTGATCTTCATTAGTGCTGCAGTGGAATAAAGCGGTAAAAGCACTCAGCCATTCTCAGCTACCCAGCATTTGTAGGGGCAGCTCTACATCAGCTTATCCTGCCTCTATCCAGACTGGCACAACGTGCTGGCTAGCCCTTGAGACCCTTATTCCCCGGCTGGCCTCAGGTAGCTTTATTTACACCAGGGTCTGAATTAGCTTGTACTGTCCTTAGGATCAGGGAAGTGGAAAAAATTGACAGAGTTGCTCATATAAACCATCAACATTGAATGCTACATTGGCATATGTTGAGGATCAGTTATGCTCATTTTCCCATAGCATCACAGATGTTACCTGGCTCTGTGCTGTGGGTCAAATATGCAGAAGAAATTCCACTTTTAAAGAACATAAATAATAGAATGCAGTCCTGAATACAGAGTGGCTTTGGCTTTGGAATAATTTATAGCTGGAATGCTAGTTTCACTGTTTTAATATCCTGGGCAAGAGAGGATCCTTGATAAAGAAAGAAATAGTGACTCTTGAACACCTTCAAGTACTATCTTCAGTACTAGTTTTTAGACTTTCAGAAGCTTCAGCTGCCAAGATGCTGCTGTGCAACATGTATATTCATAGTGTCATAGATATTTCTTGGAGATGAGCTCTTCCTGTTTTTCTCTTGGAATCTGAAACCGTGGTATGACCGTACAATTCATAATAGGGTTTGACCAGTTGGGTTTCCTCACTGTACACAAGACTGCTTATTGCAAGTCTGTGAAATATCACTGTCCTACTCTGAATGTCAGCATCTCATCTTTGTAACTCTGTGCATCAGACTATGTAACTTACAGCTTGTAATTAGAGACAAAAGAAAGCGTGTATGAATGAGTCTGGGAGAATATACGCCAGTCACCTTTTCCACTCCATTAGCATTCCACTGAACCTTAATCTTTTCCTCTTTTATTCAAGAATTACAAGAAAAATGAAATTTCTATGTAGATAAGAAATAAATAGTTCTTTTAGGTGCAGAAATTCTCAGTGCACCACATTACTCTCTAGCTTAATTTATCATTTCTAAACAAAATTGAGGATTATTTGGACAAGGCATTGTGCATTGTACTAAACTCAAGATTTCCTCTGTCAGAGACAACCCTAGGCACTTGTCTAATGGATGGCTGCACACAGCAGGATACTGCTTTGTCAGTATCCTGACAGTCACACTCTAACTTGTAGACATCCTCTGCCAGTAATCACTCCACCTCCTAGATATCTTATAACCATACATTCATTTGGCTAGAAACTCAAGTTGTTCCCAGTTTCTGAAGCTGTCTCTGCCTTGCTTCCTTCCTGCTGATAAAGCCCCTCCAAATTCATCTGCAATGCCTTGACCTTGTTCCCACAGCTACTTAGACATGAAGATGATAATAGAGTGCGTGGAATGGATGAGCAATCTGACGATTCCCCTGCCCCACTACAGTTCTTAACCTTTTGGCACCATAAATAGCTAAGTAACAGAGCAGTATCATCATCAATGTCAATATTTTCCTGAAATTTGTCCAGGAGGCCAAAACAAAAATTCAGGACAGTTAATAGAAATAGCCTAAGCTTAGATTGAGAAACAAATAAGAGAGAGCATAAATATGGGAACCAAAGAGGGGTATCCTATTTAGGTAACTACTTGTAATGACTTAAGTGGAATATAGGCATCTAATTCCCTCTTTAGATCTGTGCCTTAATGACTTGTGGAACATTTCACAGAAAATGTTTACTTTCAAAAGTCTTATTTTATTTCAAAATCAAGTTAACTAACTGCAGCGCTGTTTTATAATTTTATTTAGCAGATCTTTAGAAGATTCTTAGATTTGAACTTTGGGTTCTAGCTACATACGTTATCTGAAATATTGCAGAATAGCAGAAAACACTTCTGGATCCAGAATTTTGTGAGTTTGCTCAGTTGTTCATCCCTGTTAATCTGGGAAGACATCTTGAGGACCATTGCTTTCAGGGACTTTTTCTTAAGAGAACTGACTCATTCCTGCCCTTGATTACAAGAATCAGCCAGAAGAACAATTCTTACTTGTTCAGCTAAGCCAAAAAAATGCTTTTCTTTGGAACGCAATTACTAACTACATAATCCCTCATTTGTGTCAGCACAATCAGGTTAGAATTTAACCCCCAATCTGGTCTGCCGGAAGGCTTGTAGTTGGTTGGTTCTAGTTAGTTACTAAAAGAAACATTCCCTCAGTCAAATTGTATGCTTGTTTTCACAACAGTAAACGCACTGAGCTAGTTAATGAGAGCTGAATATGGTGAAGAAATCAATATCACTTCCTGCTGCAACTCCAGGAAGTTCAGCAAAACCTTTTCAGTAACTTTTTTTTTTTGCCATTTGCTATGACTGCAATTTGGTAAGTTTGGACGTTGTATTTATATCGCATAGCATTTCAGCCCAGCACAAAAGAAAATGATTTCTCTTTCCTCTGAGCTGTGGAGTTAAAATTAATTCCTCCAAAACTCTTCTAGAGGATACAGTGTGCATGTATATCTGTGCACTTTTTAATAACATGTAGGCTTTCAAAAGTGTTTTGAAGAATTTAGAGTATCTCTCAGCAATAAGTTCTTACCATCTAGGAAAAAAAAAGGCGTAGATAAAGTTCATTCATAGTTGCAAAATTGTGACATCAAGTGGCTGTAGCATTAATTCCTAAATTTAAAAAGCCAGGTAAGAGAGTCATGCTAGGAGAGTAGTCTGGAAGAGAAGAACCGTGTATTGAATGCTTAGGAAGAATTAGAAAGGTGTTATGCCTATTGTCTTTATGTACTAGTTTTCATTCGAGTCTTGAAGTGTCTTAAAAGAAAACCCTACACCGCAAGGAATCTTTCACTTAACCACTTGAGAGCTTGTTGTAACTGTCACCTATTGAGCATGAATTTCTACTTAAAATGAGAGAACTGTTTACTGCTGTGTTTGAAAAGAGAATGATTTTACAGAAGCTTACCTTGAACACCTTCTTTTTCTCAAACCTGTTAGAGAACAACATGTTTTCCTCTAGTATTATTTTTCAATAATGTTGTTAGTACAACACAGTGGAAGAGGTAACCCTGTCTAAAGAGATTAGGCTGTGTGCTTCTCTGTGGTTCTGCTAGGTTCAGCAGCCTTTTATTAGCCTCAGCAGCAGAGGCCGGATGGAGAAAGATACTATTCAGGTGCTTCATTTCCCATATTTGTTGCTGCCCAGGATTAGCCTATAGCTAGAGAAGTATCTCTGTGAGCAGATACTCACCAGCAGTCATCTGCATCACCAAAACATCTCTGACGTTGGGTCTGTCTCTTCTGGAATACATTACCTTGAAATACAGAGGCTTGCCTCTGCTGAGTAAGCGGCACATTTGATGCTGCTCAGCTTCCAGAGGCAGCTAGAGTCCACAGCATGGTGGAACACTGGCTCCGCGTGTGTGGAAAAAGATTTGGCAGACTGCAAGAATGAACAAATCCTTCTTTCCCTTGCACCTGATCCAAATCAAGTCCTGAATTGAATTTTGGTGGATTCCAGCCAGGCCTCGCTCAGCCAAGCAGTGATTGCTTCGCCAGGCTTTACAAGGTTCATTCTCTTGTGTCTAGTAGACAGTCAGGTAGAACTGGCTTCTTATGATTAGCTAAGTACTTTAATATTTATACACGTTCTGCTAATAACATGGAAACATGGATTGCCATATCTATCAGACAAGTTCATCTCTGTTCTTGGATCTGTCTGGCTTCCCTTCTGTTCTGGAGGATTTGGGTTGTATAATACGTAGTTGTAAGGCTTATTTATTAAGCTTAAAACCACTTTAGTAGTGATTTGGTGATTAAGTTTGGCTTGGCTCATCCTCTTTTGACTTCTCTTCTGTGACATCTAGATAACACAAGTTATTCCTGAGCTCTGACAGAATCCACAGAATCTTTTATCTGCTGGAAGAATCGTGATGCCTAAGTGTTGACTAGATCTGTGACCTCATAAACACATTCATAAAGCAAATGAACAAAACATAGCTCAAAACATAGCTTTAATAACTAAATTACTTTATGCTTTCTTTTTCCTGCTCTCAGTTCTGCACATTCTCCCACTCCTTGTAGCTAATGTTATCCCTTCATCTTAATAATAGCTTAGTCTCACTTCTGCTACGTTGCAGTAAGTTAAAAGAAGCCCCTAATTTAACCAAATCTGTTGAAGGTACACATGCCTGATGGAGTAATAAGCATTTGCGTTCTCTTCCATGCTTTGCAGTCTTAACATGGCTTCAGCTGAATTTACTTCATAAGCTCTTGTGTTTGTATATGGCAGGTAGTGAGGGACATGAAGGCAGTAAGGAAACAGCAAGTATCCCATTCTCCTAACAGGAAACTCATTCAATCAGTTAAAAGCTAGATTTGCCAATTTGAAGGTTTCCTTTGTTAAAAGTGCACAAAAGCAACTTTTTGGTTTACGCCTCTTATTTTTCAGTTTTCCCCCTCATTGTACTGACAGCGACATCTAGTGGCAAGACTACCTCACAACAATACCCTACATTCAGAAACTGGTATAGATCTGTTTACCTCCCCAGTAAATCTTATCTCTTCTTGTGCTTTGCTTTGTCAGATTGGCTTTAGAAAAGTTAAATAATCACCAGTTCTTTAATAATACTTTTTGCTGGCTGCAGTAGAATCCTTTTCCAAAGTTAGCTGACTAGGATCTGTCTCTACACCAGGAACTGGGATCAGACCAGCAAGCTTTGAACCATAGCCCTGAGTTCAATGGTCAGGTTCGCTAATCCAGTACCTTTCAATCTTACTATAATCAAGACTCACCTGAAAAAAACTGGCAAAGTTCTATCTGTTATGCATGTAATTCTGTAGCTGATTTTTATCACATGTCTGTCTACACTTGATTTGAGGCAAATTATTAGTAAATACAGCTGTACTGCTGGCAGCCAATTCTTTCAAACCTGGCTGTCTCCTTACATTGTTCTTCTCCTAGATTAGGGCTAGAATTCAGAGACTTTGTAGAAGACTATGCATCTGTACTATGGCCTATATGAGATTATTGCATCTGCATTCCATGTTTCACAGAGGCATTAGACACAGCCACAGCAGGCATACGCTAAAGACATACCTAGGATTTCTGGGCGTACAGTAGCATGGTTGAAGTTACTGTGTATAAACAGTAGCTTAGATTCAATGAAGCTGTCAGAAATACTAGGCAGATGGAGAAGATCCTCAAAATCCATCTGCATAACATCTTGGATGAAAAGACAAAACATCCAGCACAGACATGAAAAAAATTACTATCAGTTAACCTCTACTATTTAAGAAAACATGAGGGCTAGGACACCACAAATCACAGTAAAACACTGGTGATACTGGCTACTCTGGGGAGCAGAGGGGATAGCTGATGGCATGGTCAATCCAACCTCTACTCTTGACTTATGCTCCAATGTGTTAGTTGACTGAAGTGCACCACAGGTACTTGGATTTCAACCATATCCAAGATTCGTCTGGCAAAGGTTCAAAAAACCTTTTCATATTAGTTCCTCATGTAAACCATGCCTAAAAACCGTCTTCTTTCTTCCTCACCTTATCCCCAACTGTCTCACAACAGAAGGAATTCTGCTGCTTCTTCAGCACTCTTCTTCCCATGCCTCTTGCTGTCTCAACCCTTCTTCTCTACACCAAACACCTCTTTGCCTCTTTTTCTTCCCTTCTCTCCTAAAAGCACAGAACGTACCTATCTATCTTCTGCATTCTTGCTTTCCTCTTCCCCTGCTGAAACAAAACCAAATTGTAAAACTTGTTTCAAAGACACGTTCTGTTGCCTCTCTGCCCCATTGCTTGGCGTTTGCAGGTCAGTGTAGAGCCAGCACAAAGCTGGCAGAAATCTTCAACCTGCATTTCACCAGCTGGAAATCTGTCCTAAGGAATGTACATAAAAATCTTGATAGGCTTACTCTCAGATGCTTAAGAATAAGCAAACTGACCTGAAAAGCTGTCTAAAGCAGCATGCAGGTAACACTAAAGAGGCACTGAGCTAAGGCCTCATTCTGAAAGTTATTAAAGGGTATTAAAGTCAGGTTACGATAGAGGGCGTCTTAATTCTGGAATCATGTATGGAAACTTTTCCAGTATTCCCCCACAAAGCTGAAAAGGAACTGCAACCAAACTTACATTCATTTTGACAGTGGCTACAGCATTTACAAGGATAGGGAACCCCAGATTCGATAACGCTTCTGTGTCTGATTTGAAGCAAGGATTTAAAGCCAGATCTCACAATTCCCTGATGACTAAGCTACAAAATATTCAGTGGTAGAGATTCTCAATCTGTTCTTGAATTTGTTCTGTTTTCATATAAATTAGTTGAATACTAATTGGAGCAGAGCCTGTTAGATGAACACACAGATAAATTGTGATTATAATGTGATAATTGTTTACACTCTAACTTCAGCCAAATAAATATTTTGAGTATTTCATTGCATAAAATAGCTCTAACATGAAACAAAAAACCCAACCCTCCACTGTAAAAACTTTGTGCAAAATCTATCTTCAACGGCCCAATTCAAGGTTAAAAAAAAAAAAAAAAAGAATGCCAGTATATCAGCAGAATGGAGGACCTAACAACGATTTAAAGGCTAAGTTAGGGAGAATTTGGCCTCTTTGTTGATGAGGCCCAATTATTATTGTATGTTATGTTAGTTCCAGCATCCGTGTTTTAGGTTAATGTTGAAAAAATGGACAATACCGAGAGAAAAATCATTCAAGATATTAAAAAAAGTCTTGTGCATCTTGATGAAAAACTCAAGTTTTTCAAGTAGTTTGATTATGGTACAGAAATCCTTCAAAAGAGACACACACACAAAGATGCTATTTACAGGACTTTTTCATCTAGCAAAGATAAAGCAAAGAAGCCTTCCTCAAAATTCAAGATGCATTAAAGTCAGTAACACAACAGTTAGATGAGACAGGTAACACCTGGAATGAACTAAAAGAAATGGGTGTCTTCACATCAGGAAGATGTCAAACTAGTTAGTCTTAATTAACACTTCATATGAAAGCAACTGGGTAAAGTTCTGCATGCTGAGTCGGGCAGATCAGATTAGATGGTTTAGTAATCTCTTCAAGCCATAAATGTGAAGAATTGTGTGTCAGGTGCCGTTGCCTGTCTTCACACTAGAAGCTAGAATTGCTATTGTCATTTGGATACCATGAATACGTGTCATTTTCAACATTTCCAGTGACCTTCTTGAATTTGAGGAAGGCTGTTCTCCAAAAATACATCTAATTTCTCCTCCTTACAGCTTTGCTGCTTGAGGGGATATTTTGATTCCTGATGAATTAAGTAGTCCCACAGAAATATCAGGGTTTTTCTGGGCTGACCTAGAAGTAAGAAATTTCATTTCTGTTCCTATAGGAACAGTTTTGTGACTGACAAGATGACTCAAGATAAAATTCCAGCTACACTAGACTGGTGCCTGTTTGTTCTAAAAAAAAGCCTGTAGTCTGTAATTAAGTTCCAAATTACGTAGTACAATTTACAGTTAACACAGACATCTCTCAAGCAGTATCTACGTTCAGCTGCTAAAGGAGCAATATATAGTACTTCAGACTTGAAATAAACCCAGCATCGCTATCTGATGATAGCGAAGAAGAACTATTTAGTGTCCAAAGTAGTATAATTATCTAGAAAAACAAAAAAACAAAAAACCTGATCTTTCTTTGTAGAGGTCAGTGATATTTTGCAAAGCTGGAACTCATTGCCTCTCTTTAAAATAAAGTTAAATGACTAGTAAAACATCACAGTAGATATCTTCTGACAGACAGATCTGATCTTGCTGCCTCTCAGAGAGATTACATTTTCTTTTAAATGTTAAGCATTTATATTCCATCTATAGGTATTGGACTAATGCTAAAAGAGGAATATCCTCCCTCAAATGTTTAAGATCTTGGTATAAGAAAATAAAGCAATGAAACCTGTAGAAACCACCCAAATGGGATACTGATTCATGATGATATAGTCCTTTTGGTGCCCCAGGCTTATGATTCCAAAGATATCATTTAACCCACCACACATGATGCATACCTCGACAGTGTCTCAGAACTTGTTAGTGTCAGCTCTGACATCAACACTAAGTTGTAGCTGTTGCAGATATTACTATCACTGCTGGTGCATATAGCACCTGTCAGCTCTGTACTGGACCATATGATGTGTGTCAGGATCATATGATGCCTTCCTTTTTGAACTCTTACAGCAGTCCAGCCCTTGTAAGTTAGTAGACAACGGAGCAAAATCTGGAGACCTTTTCATAATCCTACAGTGTAGCCTACTTAATTACATCAGAGTCCGAATTAGTTCTGTACTACAGTGTCCTACTTGGGCCCCAGCTTCAAAATCTTTACAGTTCCACACAACTGACAGCATAAGAACTCGGAAGTTTAGTTTCATAGGGCCCTTTTAAGGGCAGCTTTTAGGAGGCAGGGTCTATGAAGGGCAGCAGGACAGTTACTTCTTCAGTTATTAGGCAGAAGTAGCAAGCCTTCATGAAGATGCTGGCAATTGTAGATGGTGCACAAAGCTATAAATCACCTTTTATTCTATGAAGTAAGTCTCTAAAGTTCCTGACAGGTAGGTGTGTTATTTCTGCCAAACATAAGGTAAATTTACAAAGGGCTTAAGCTCACCTACTGGTTATAAAGCTGCTCTGGCCTTCTTCTGTCTACAGCAAAGCATTTCTTACAGAGGAAAAAGCTAGCTGCAAACAAACAAAAACAATTTACAGCGTGCCCCAGCATGTTTGAGGTACGTTATTTGCAGCTACCACATAAAAAACAAACAAAAACCCAAACACACACACCACAAACCACCATACATATCAAGCACAGGAGTTTTTTTCCAATCAAAAATTTTATTGATATTCCTGGCAAATCAATCTCAGTTTATGATCTTGGTCTCTCCTTCTTGCCCTTGTACAAGGCCAAGAGAGAAACATTGGCTACTTTGACAACCTTGAAACGAACTCCAGGAATGTCACCAACAGCATGACCCTTCCGACCAAAACCAGCAACGAGAACTTCATCGTTTTCCTAGAATGAAAGACAGTTACCGAGTTATAAACATTCTGAACACTTCTGAATTCATTTACATTAAATTTGAGCCAGGGTGAAAAGGTGAAAGAACAGGAAATACTGAGGGCTGTTGATTGATATACATAAGTTATAGAATATTATCCCCTTATTATCCCGTTCAGTATTTTGGAGAAGGGAAACATAAGCTGAGGTGTTCTTTAACTTGCAGTAATGCTGCTGAGGGCTGGTTTAGCTTAGCAAGTGCAAAGTACAAAGCCACCTCTGGCATTTTTTTCATCTCCCTCTGCAGATACAGTATTAAGATACACACAATTGAAAATGCCATGAACCTAATCTGGTCATTGCCTGATTCCATCAGCTATGCGTTTCTTTACTTTCATGTACAACTTTCTAGAGGTTGTTTCTTGAAAATTATTCACCTCAATGAAGTTTAAGCAACCATCGTTGGGAACAAACGCTGTTATTTTTTTGCCATTCTTGATCAGCTGGACCCTGACACATTTCCTGATGGCAGAATTGGGCTGTTTAGCCTCTACTCCACTAAAATGGAAGCACAGAAAAATACATTAGCAAACATCTATTTCAATAATTAGCAGACATTCATGACAGCACTGTAAATTAGTGTATTATTTTATACTAACTCTAAGTTGCATCTGTATTTCAAACCCCCAAATTATTAGTGATCTACTTGAAGTTATGCAACATCCAAGACTTAATTAGTTGCTAAAGAGGGGAAAATTGGAAGGTGAGTGTCCTCGAGACAAGTACCAGCTCAGGAAGTATAAATTTGAAAGAGAAAAGAAATAGTTTGGAGTCCTCAGCAGTGGTATAAATCATCATCAAAACCTGGAAGCGTCTGAACAAAGATGAAAAACTTCTAACAAAAAGCCAGAACACAAGCAGATACATCTTTGAGACTTGCTGACTGCATCAAACAAACCACACTCAGAACTCTCCCTCCGCACCCAGTAAACTAAATTGAAGTGTTTGGTAAAATTCTTATTTCTCTTTGCATAGAGGATAAAAACAATTTCAAAAACATGGAAGTGTATGAGAACAAGTACCTTTCTAAGTTGTCATTTAGGAAAATAAATTAGCATACAGCAACTACAAAATAACTAAAATTGGCATGTTACAGATAGAAAAACTCTAACATATTTAGGAAAAAACCAGCTTCAAGGTGTCCCTTTCTTAAGGTCCCATGCAAGACCTTTCAAAGGTCCCATACTGCCAGGGCTTTTCCTGGTGACGGCAAGGACCCCGGCACTGGGCTGCGCCGGGCCGCGGGTCAGGCACAGGCCCGAGGTGCCTGGGGCACGAGCTGAGCCCGCTGCCCCAGGCCCCCAGCCCAGGCAGCGGCAGGCGGCTCCCCCCTACTCCCCCCCCCCCCGCACTCCCCCAACCACCGCGGGGCGCTGCCCCGGGAGGCCGCCCCCGGCCCGGCACCGGGGGAGCTTTACCCACACTTTCTCCAGGACGATGCCCTTGGCGTGGGACGCGCCGCCGAAGGGGTTGGCCTTCAGCGCGGTGCCCAGGTGGGCCTTCTTGTACTGCTTGTCGTGCCACTTCTGGTCGCGGCGGTGGCTGCGGAGCTTGCGGGCGGTGCGGAGCCCCCGGCACTTCCCTGGAAAACACGGGGCGTCCAGAGCGATCAGGCCGCCGCCGCCGCAGCGCGGCCCGCCGGCGGCAGGGCGGCCCCGGGCCCGCTCGCTCCCGGAGGCCGCGAGCGCGCCGGCCGCTCGTCATCGTCGCCGCCACCACCCCGCTTGCCCCGGCCCCGCGCCCGGCCCCGCGCCCGGCCCCGGCCGCGCCGCAGCGCTCACCCATGCTGCCGCCGAGGCTGCCCGGCCGAAAAGAGAGAGGCCCAGCGTGCACCGCGCCGCTTAGCTGCGCCGCGAGGCCCCGTGGCGGGCTGCCCGCGCCGCGCCTGACTGGAAACTCCCAGCGCCGCCGCCGCCGCCGCCGCCGCCGCCGAGGGGGCGGGCGGGCTTGGTGCCGGCGCGGGGCGCCTCGCCGCGCGGCCCGCTCGCGTGTCGCCGCTAGTCGCCGCCGCAGGGCCCGGCCGCGGGCACGGCCGGCGCCGGCCGCTGTGCGGAGGCAGCCGTTAGGAGCGGCGCGGGCCGCCGCTCCCCCTCGGCGTGAGGCGAGCGCCCGCCGCAGCGGTGACTCTCGTTTCCCGCCCGCAGCCTCTTTACCGGTTTAATTAGCCTTTTTGTTTTTCTTTCTTCGGTCCGGTTGCTTTGGGAATTCCAGACGTCGCTGGGGAGGGGAGCAGGTGAAGGCACCGTTTGTAGTCGCTCCTCACTTCTGAGGTGACAGCGGAAGGTAGTAAAGCTTCTCTGTAGAAACGGTGCAAGAATTAAAGCCGTCTCTCCTGCCTCGTCACACAGAGCCCAAGTCCCGGCCCTCCCCGCGCCCTGGGGAGCTGGAGCTCCGAGTCCTCCCGCTGGTCGGCCCGTACCCCGCTCGCCTGCGCGCTTCAGGCCACCGGCCGCGCTGCCAGGGGACGCGGCTCTTGTCTTAGGGTGAAAGCCGCCCGCCGCAGGGGAGCCTCAGCTCGGGCTCAGCCTGCCGGTTCAGCGTGAGTCGCTCCTGTAGCCAGTGACCCAGAGATACAAAAACGCCAGTTGTAAAGGAGACAGGAGTCCCGATGGCCTTAACCGAGGCTACTCGCGCTCCCCTTCTGTCGCTTGTGGCATTTTCCATAGTTAAAGAGAAATGGAGAGTAACTCCCACACTCCGTATGAGTGTGGCCTTTGCAGCATTTTTAGGCATGAAACACTTGAAAGTGAAAGGTTTAGCCCAATTATTAGCCTAAGGAAAGAAGTGCACGTTCGATGCCCTTCACTGGTTAGAACGGCATGGTGGCATCACTCCCATTTGGAGTAAAACAGCCTCAGCTGGAACTTGAAACAGCCCTTATTTCTGCCTTAATGTTCTTACAGTTCATCAAATCGCGCATGCAAGGAAACCCTTAAGTTCTTCCACAGCCTCATCAGATTTATGCAGCAGACATGCACCAAGCTGTTCACAACATGAGCAACAGCAGAAATCTCCAAGAATGGTATATTTAGATTGAACTCGGAAGATACACAAGCAATTTAAATGGTAGCTGCACAAGGAGGATTTCTTACTGCACTTTTTGACTTAAATGCTTGCATTTCTCCTAAATTTTTATTGGATCTAGACCAGAGTATAACTCTGTAACAGAAACAGGCATTTATTAATTCTGAAAGCTACTTTGAGTCAATTCCACCAAAATTTAGCAGTCTGCAGATGCCAAGCATACAGGCACAGCTGCTTCATCAAGGAATCCACTCCCTAAAAGAAAAAGCCATGAACATTCATTTCCCTTTTTGGAATTACTGTGAAGGGGCAATAATTAGATCTAAATGTATCTTTATTAACACAATGTATGTTTACAGCTTAAACAGAAAATACATACTGTGTGTGTTTACGCAGGGCTGTTTTGCTTTTTATATTCAATCTGGACAGAATAAATAAATTAAGTCAATAACAAAAAAACAAACAAAACCAGAAAACCAAGCAACAGTTTCAGGAGCTAACAGAGTACTACTATAAACAAGTATCTTCAGCAAATGCAATCCCAATTTGGTAATTTTAAGAATAGGGAAATTAAGCTAGTAAAAATATTATAGTCTTGCTTTACCATTTTAAGAACATTAGGAACTTTTGATATTTAAAGGCTGACTAGGAAGGAAATAGATGAATTAATAAAATGAATATATTGAAACAGACTATGCCGTTCAGTGCACAAAGCAAACAAACATTCACTAATGTGTTAAGATCTTCCAGGAACAGAGATTTGAGATGATAGTACCGTAGGTTTTGCCATTTCTTGTTTTGATTTTTAAACTTACGTAGGACTTGTGAAAATTCTGGTATAAGGTTTTTTTTTTTTTCCTTTTAATCATATTCCTCAAAATAAGTTATGCCTCTCTGATCCAAAATCAGAGAAGCACTCAGTTTTAGCGTCATCTATAGCCAAATCATTCACTCAAACACGTCACCCAATGTTTAATAATACACAGAGTGAAGGGTTTGTATATACAAACCCTTCATTTATGACATAGAAAGCCACACAAATATTTATCAAATTAAAACGTTTATTAGTACTCTAGCTGGCACAAAAGGAATTTATGATCTTGGTCTTTCTTTCTTGCCTTTGTACAAGGCTAATAGAGAAACATTGGCTACTTTGACAACCTTGAAACGAACTCCAGGAATATCACCAACAGCATGACCCTTCCGACCAAAACCAGCAACGAGAACTTCATCGTTTTCCTAGAATTAAGCAGTTATCAGATTGTTAAAAACAAAAACTGACAAACTTCATTGAAGTAACAACTCAAAAAAGAAGTTTAAGGCTAAAGTCAAGACTTGCTTTCATAAATTTACATGCATATGTACAATATGGTGTAACTAAACCAAGAGTTTGCTGAAGACGCCTCTAGCTTGAAAATTCAAGCTCAATTATTTCACAGTCTACATGACTAAGCAGAAGAGCATGGTAGCTTCCAGATGATTAAGATCCCCCAAAGTGTAGGGCCAATAACTTAACTACTTCTAAGCACAGTTGCACCGGGACAGTTATTTGTACTAATTTTGGATGAAAGTTACTCACCTCAATGAAGTTCAAGCAACCGTCGTTGGGAACAAAGGCTGTTATTTTTTTGCCATTCTTGATCAGCTGGACCCTGACACATTTCCTAATAGCAGAATTGGGCTGCTTAGCTTCCACACCACTGAAATTACAAAGGAATTGCTTTAAAAATCGTCAATATACTAATTCACAAAGCTCTAAGAAACTCGGACGGGTTCATTTGACATAGCAGTAAAACTGTACACCAGCAACAATTTCTTCAGGGAACTACAGAAAGTCCTAGTCATCACAAGTTTTGTACAACTAAACTGTTAGTCCCTGCAGGCTGCAGTTAGGCACTGTTTCATTTACCATACAGGAAATTCCCAGGCCCTGGAGCACCACTGTCTTTAATGCTAAACTGTCAGAATGGTCCCTAGCATGCTTTTGACCTCTCCCCACTAAAATTCTCCCAAACAATTCCTCAGCAGAGCTAGGGAGTCCAAAGATTTCAGGGGCTACTTTTAAATGGGGTCTGCACTAAGTGCCCTCTGAGACCCTGGCAAAGACAGTTTCCTCGCACAGCTATGGCTGTTCTATGCCAGTTAGTCTCCGTGCCAAGAATCTCCCTGGGCAGTATATTACTGCGTAAATGTAGCCGCAACATACTACTCTCCTCAGCCTACAGACACAGTTGCAATAATAGGTTATGGCATCCATCTTCTACTTTTTCTTTTGTTGTCATGTTTCTGGCCCCACCTAGGTTAGGTGCTTAGCACTGAAATAAATAATTTTGCAGGGAAGCTGTCATCCATCCAGCGGTAGCTGGGTGGAAACTATTTTTTTCCTTTGGAGAACTCTAGTACTGTTACATAACCACTTCTAAATTTAAAATGTTTCAGTTAGCTTAGCAGATAAGTCCACCAACCCCCTCCAAAATCCCACAGCTTATCTTAAAACTCCCAGTATAATCTGATTTGTTTTCTGTGAAATCTGATTTCTGACATCTGATAAAACTAGCTTAGCTTGGAAATAAAAATCTAAATGTTAAAATTTCAGTAACCAACCTCTTAACATTTGTAATTCTTTCCATGTATCATTAAGTCTTCCCTCACCAGCTCTTCTCTTGTACAGGTCTAAGATTGTAACTACTTTCTAGACATCATATGCTCATGTTAAAGGTGTCATTTGCTTTCTAAAGAAAAAAGTACTTCTTGAGGAGATGAATCAGCATACCCACGGTTGTTCTAAAGTAAAGGTACATTCAAAATAATCCTTGAGAACTACAGTAAAAATTCACAAACATGTAAAGCAACACTTGTGTTTTTTTCAGAGACAAGTTTAGGATTCAGTGAAAAAGACTACCTCACGGTACTGTTCGAATTAGGAAGATTGTAAACAGTAGAAACCAGGTAAAGCACTAATATTACTGTGCATACTTACCAGAGACGCAATGGGAAAGTCAAATTTTGTTGGGAATGTTTTCAAAGAAGCACCCAACAGAGCCAATATTAGAGGCTGTGACAATAACCAGTTATGGCAGCTAAACTGACTCGGGTTGAGAAGATGGCTGTCAGTGGTGCAGCCCCCACCTCTTGGTGTCTCGGGTGAGAACTTAAGACTTCACTTACACCTTCTCCAGGACGATGCCCTTGGCGTGGGACGCGCCGCCGAAGGGGTTGGCCTTCAGCGCGGTGCCCAGGTGGGCCTTCTTGTACTGCTTGTCGTGCCACTTCTGGTCGCGGCGGTGGCTGCGGAGCTTGCGGGCGGTGCGGAGCCCCCGGCACTTCCCTGGAAAACACGGGGCGGCAGCGGCGCAGCCGGAGTTAACGCGGCGACGGGCGGCGGGGCACCATAAAGCGGTTGGGCCGGCGAGGACAACACGGCGCCGCTAACAAGCGGCCCGGGGGCAACTCTCCGTACGCGGAGACGGCCGCGAGCTGCCCTGGGCCCCGCGCACCCCGCCTGGCGCGGCGGCGGCGGGTGTCCCCCTCCCCCGCCGGCCCGGCCCGGCCCGGCCCAGCCGCCGCCGGGGGCCTGGTCCCGGGGCCCGCGCCCGCACACTCACCCATGGCGCCGCGTGCTGCTGCCGAGACCGGGCGGAGAGCGCCCACAACGCACCGCGGCGCGGCATCCAGCTGCCGGGCCCGCCCCCCGAGCTGTCCCCGCGCTGCCCGCCCCGCCGCGCCCGCCCCTGCGCTGCGCCGCCGGCACCGGCGCCTCCAGAGCAACGCGAGCGGGCAGCCGCCCCGCCACGCCGCCGGTAGTTCGGGAGGCCGCCAAGGCGGAGCCGCCTTCGAGGCGCGCGGGAGGGGGAACTACAGATCCCAGGATGCCTCACGCGGCACCCGCCATTTTGGCCCCATTCCTCTCTGCTCTCCCTGGGAGGACGGTGACGTCAGCGCCTCGAGGCAGAGGAAAGGCTGGGGCGCGAGCGTGGCTGCCTCCTCCTAACGGCCGCCTCAGCCGCCGTGTGGGCGCCCGTCGGCTTACTGGGTAGGGGAGCCAAAGGGGACCGGACTGCAGGCACCCACCTCCCGAGAGCGGTCCCTCTGTAAGCAACCATATTGGCAGCTTTATCCCCCAGCCGTGTCCTCCTGAGAGAAGGGAGCTGCCCCTGGCTGCCCTGCGCGGAGTGGCGTCCTGGCTTCCTCACAGGCGCCCTCCTTTAATTGCTGGAGGGAATGAGTGTGTCTTGTCATTGCTCTCTCCCGCTACTAGTTTCATAGTCCCAGAATTTTCTTAGCAATTGGTATGCAACATAGCCTGTCTGGTAACGTGTAAAATCATTTCGGTGTTTCCTTAAATTCCTCTTCCAGCTGACAGAACAAAAAAATAAAAGGAGCGTTACTGATGTGACTATGCTGGCTCATATCTAAGCATGTGAGTCGCCATTTCAATGGTAAATACTTTTTTTTTTTCAAATCACTAATGGATGTGGTACAAACGCACCAATCTATAACTGCTATTGTTATATTTGCTGAGGGAGTGGAGAAGCTCTAGTGTTCGGCCCTACCTTTGCAGTGGTGTAATAGAAACTGTGCTTTTTTTTTTTTTCCTCTCCTTCTGAAAGCAGGCCAAGAGTAGGTCTGCCAGTCTGCATCCGCACAGAGCAGTTTGCCATAGAGCGTGACTGTGTATGGAGATTTCTCAGGAGAGGATGGGATTCTTTGGGTCATTAGGAAAGGAGGCGGGAAAGAGTGATTCATAACAGGATTAATGTCTGTAACATCCCAGACAGCATGGTGGAAATTAAAGTTGAAAGGCCTGTGGGCAGATTTTGCCCAGGGAGGTGATTTTACTAGAACTGAGACAAGCTTCTGCTCTATATAAAGACCCACTCTCTATCTATCCATACTTGCGTTGTATTTCAGGGATAAGTTTGTTGCCTGTATCTGCACCAGATGAACATTGAATGTCTTGAAGTACGAGAACAGTAATGATGTATTAAGTGCTTATACCTAGCGCAGTGGTTACCGTCTACTTTGGTTGAGGCATGTTATTTTATGAGCTGCTCAGTTCACAGTGACCTGATGTGTCGTCTGAAGGCAATGGTAAACAATGTTGAAAATAAATCATGCCATTGTCTGCCTGAGGAGATGCTAGCCAAAGAGATAAATTATCTGTATTTGAAATTATGTCTGCAGTCTCATTTGTTGCATGCAAACTCAATGTGTGTATAATCATTGCAGCATCAGGCAGAACAGTTGTCATCTCTAGGTCTCCATCAACATTTATGTAATCATTCTGTTTGACAGAGGGTTTGCTGGACTGTGGTGACACATTCAGGGATGTGTGAGAAGCCAGGAATACTGATTGGCTAACCTGTCAGTTTCTATGATCTTTTGCTTCACAGACCTCACAAAATTGTTAGTCCCTATACCAAAGATAATTGCTGACTGCTTAACTACCTTTGTGCAAGATAGAGTGAAAAAACAAAAAACCTAAGGTTTTAAGCAGAATAAAATTTCCTACTGTATCTCCTCTCTGGCTGTAGTACACTTTGCAATAGAAATGTTTTAACTACCACTGTCTTCAGGAAAAAAAAGAAAAGAAGTGATAGCTGCTTTATCATCATGAGACTTAAGCTGTTCATGAAGAGTGGTCATTAGTGAAAACTTATTGCTAGATAGGGAGAAGATAGTGATAAAACAGCTGTTTAATCTAATTTGAAATATTAGCTAGTTTCAAACTACCCTCCTCTTGTAAGATGTAAACACAATTTTTAAATTCCTGTTGACTATGTCCTTGAGGAAGTTCACAGAATGTATTTATGGACTTGAATGTGTCCCCGTGTGTTCCATAGCACAGTGTTTAGGCTTTGCCCGTGATCCCAAACTCTTGTCATCCTTTGTCCACTGTGTATGTATATAGTTGAAGCATAGTAAGGGAATGACCAGACTTTGCTAGCCTGTTTCATTTCGGTGCAAGACAGGCAAATGTAGGTGGTAATTGGTCAACTGAATCTCAAGAGCTCCTTAAATTACATCTTGTCGAGTAACCTCTGTTCAACCTTGAACCTCTGTTCAAGAGGTTCTTTTTTATAAATTCAGTAATGTTGTGGAGATAGTTGTTTTGCCATTATTTTTTGCAAGAATGAAGTAAACATTTGGGATGACTTATTTCAGTGGATCTCATTTCTCTTTAGATAATCATACAAATCTGTTCATTTCTGAAGCTCATAAAAAGAACATTTTTAAGAACTACATCAAATGCTTAATACTATCAGCAAGTGTCAAGAGGTAAGGAAAGGCTTTTTCTTCATGCTCTTTTTCTCAGTATTTCAGGTTATGGCTGCTGATTAATGTATTACTGTCAGCACACATAACAGTAGTACTGAGGAAGTCGTCATATTTTCACTGATTTATCCTGGCTTAACCTAGGTTAGCAGTTTGGCATGCATTTTTTCTTTGTTGTCTGCAAAAAAACCCTTGTTTTTGAGCAAATTAACATATACTACGGATCAGGAGTACTGAAAAGTTTAATACGTTAGTGGCTTGATGGCTTAATAATTTTATAAAGGTGTGTGGCCCTTCTGCCTCCTCCCAGGGCTGCCTAAAATTCTTACTTGAGCCATGTCTATTTACTGATGTAATTATTCTGAATTCAGCATCATACATTTCTTGTGCTTCACAGAAATTTTAGAGATTATTCTCAAGCAGTACTTGTGTATCACTGTACTCCCTCATCTCATTTCTCAGGCTGGGATTCTCAGATAAGTGTCTGGATTCCTCCTTAAATTGGATAGAAGGAGTACTATTGAAGACAAGCTGTTGAGAGATTTTAAGACTAGTGCATACTCTGTATTAGTAAAGAGAAATTAATTAAGATGGTAAATCCTTTTTAACAGTTATGATGCTAAAGCCCCTATCTTAATCTTGCATCTGGAATGCAGTAGGCAAGAGCTCTTAATCAGTGAAGTAGGGCTTATGTGGTCACATCAAGCAGGTATCTGACGTTTGCTGACAAGCAAGAAAGTAGTGTGTGTGTCTGGGTATGTATGTGCATGGATATGTGTATATGTGAGCAGACAGCTGTTTGCAGGAGCAGATTGTGACTATCTCCTGTGTGGATATTTAAATGGAAAAGGGCACAGTGGAAAAGGGCACAGTGCGGAAACTCAGCTCAGCTAAGCACTAGCCTGAGCTTTCTTTCAAGTGTAAGCTGTCCATCCTGAAGTCCTTTACTAAGAACCTAATTCAGCCAGGGCCTTGGGAGTTTCCTCCAAACCCGGTCATAGGTTCATTGCTCTATTCGTGCATGTGGTCAGGCTGGAAGTGAGCAGGCTAAATATCGCTAAAGTGGCACCTGACCCACAAGCCAATATCCCAGTCCTGTGCAGATGCTTTGAGTTCAGGCTGCAGTTAGTGAGCAACGTGTGGAGAAAGCATGTTGGGTCATAGGATATGGCTTGCTCCAGTCTACCCTCCACATTGGTGCACAGGCAAAGCAAATCCTTCCTCAAGGACTGGGTCATGGACTGTGGAGGATCTAATTTCTTCCTGGTGAAATTAGTCATTGGCTACATGGGAAAACAGTGAGACCTGGGGGAGTGAGCTAGGAGATCCTGGATTTTGCTTTGATTTTGCTATTCATAACATGATCATTTTCTCACAGATAAAAAAGGAGAAAATTTGAGGTTGGAAAGATAAAACCTAATTAGAAGTGTAGCAGCATTTTGCAAGCTAGAATAAAGTGTTAATTCAGAGATGAAAAGGAAGGCAAAGAATTCTGGGGCAGAGGGTGTGGAAATGGAGCGAAAGACAAAAACGCAAGCTCAGGAACAGAAAGACATAAAAGGAGAGGTGCCTTGGAAAGATCATTTGAGGCCAGCTAGGAAGAAAGGAAGTAAACTGAGAAAGTAGCAAGGACTGACAAGTAGGGAATGATGTAGAATATGCAAGTCAAGGCCAGCCTTATGATTTCAGACGTTTCAGTCAAGTGTGTGATTTGAATTTCTGGAGAGAGACGTTTATAGAGAGTTTATGCCTTGCCATCATAGAGCAAGATACAGCTGATGTATATTTTGAGAAGGCTGAATAGGACAACGAGTCTATAGAAGAGGTATCCATGCCTGCAACCCAGAATGATGCCAGTTCCCAGGACCAACCTGCCGTGTTCATAGTGATGCGTATGGACCTTTCAGTTTGACAATCCGAAAACCAAAGTGCTGTAATTCGGACACTTAACAACTACTGTCCTACTTAGAGTTAAGTATAAAAGCAATTGAGCATGAAGTTGAACACCCACAAACTAAATCAGCTCTGAAAAAAGGAAATGGCTTTTGAATATTTGACTTCTAAGGTTCCTGTGCCTACTTTCACATCTGTAAAATGGGGTAATCCTACTACTCTGAAGGTGTTATGAGACTTCTTTAAAATGCATGTAATTCTCAGGTTATCATGCAGAAGAGAAGATTTCAGGTCTGTTTTGAAACCTTTTTTCCCTTCTTTTACGGTTAGGGTCGAGTATAAATAAGAAGTGATTTTCAGTATAGCTCTACTGTGATTTTAGAGCTTTGAGAGATTACCTGGTTCTTTTCTTACTGAGCAGACAGCTCACATCCTGATACAATTTCCTCAAAACTTGTAATCTTCCATCCTTGGGGAAAGTAGAATGTGCCAGCGGTAGGTGTGCACACTCAGTATAAATCTAAGCATGTGAAGAATTTCTTCTGTGGGTAGCCAGTGAAGTGATGAACTGGCAAATGTTGCTTCTGATTGGTTGGATGTGCTGTCTGTCACGTAGCCAGGAGAACACAGGCGCCTGGCTCTCGGCTCCCTGCTAGACTAGAAGAACAGATGTGCTTGGTGTGGAGGGGCTGACTCTCTTCTCAATGGAAAGAAACACTGCAGTTAGGTTTTTACTTCTGTATTTGTATGTGGGATTCTCAGTGTCTGTGGAGCAAATGTTTGCAATAGTGGATGGCAGGTCAGTAACTGAGCATATTTCAACAAACTATTGATGAAGTTGAGTGCATATTTAAAATGTTGTAGTTTAGTCATTTGTATTGTGTGGGAAGAGATTTGATCATGGTTTAGAATGTCAGGACATGTTTTCAATTTTCTTTTCAGGTTTAAAATACATGGAACTAATACAGAAATGAATTACTTTGAAGTCTATATTGCATTAAAATGTGATTTGAAAAATATTATTTATATATATATATATATATATATATATATATAACAAAAATGGAGTATTTTCTGGGCATCTGTCTTATATTTCGTTACATTTTAATGATTCTCTCACTGACTTTTCCTGCTCTGTGTAAAAACAGAGTTATAAATAGCTTAACCGTGAAGGTGTGAAAACTGCTCCAAGAAACATAGGTGCTAAAATGTTCCATCTCTCTAGAGTGAATATTTGAAGTGTGGATTCAACGTGGCAAAAAAGTATTAAAATGCTGAAACTACTAGAGATTTGATTGATCATTGTTTTTAGTGCTATTTCTTTCTTTAACAACATTTAATTGGAAGCCCAAATCATAGCAAGGGAAAGTGAGGACTTTCTAAAGTCGAGCATTAGAAAAGCAAAAATAGCTTAAATTAAATTAGTTGAATCATACCTCAAAGTCACTAATAACACATGGATCAAATATGCTGATGAAGATCACAGCCGGCAATAAAATCTGTGCATTTAAGACAAGAAGGACACATGGTGATTTGCTTAAGCTTGTATTAAGAGATCTGTTAGTCAGTTACTAATAAATGCGGCAATATGTTTTCATTCAAATAACTTATTTGCTGTTCTCCTCTGCCAGTTTTCAGATTTGTTAGTCCCTTCTTTGTAACTGCACTTTTCTGCAATCAGATGAAAATCTGAGAGAAAGAAATGAGAGGAGCATTACATGAACTTTATTGTAGTAAGGATTAACAAATTAAGTTGTGATCCTGATGCCAGTGACTCGAATGGAGTTTTTGCCTTTGCGTTCAGTGGGCACAGGATCATATCTATACAATGTTAAGCTTCCGGAAGTTCTATGAGCTCAATTTCTTTTTTATATCAAAAAAGAAAGCTTGAGTATCTTGTTCATTCTGATCCAGTTCTTATCAGACACAGTCCATTAAAAGTAGTGGTAGTTTTGCCTGAGTTGGAAGTGTAGACCAAACCCCAGTAGTCCATACATTATACAATAATTATGTAAATCTATCTCTCTGTGTTTCATCACAGGTGAAGCTCCCCAAATATGACACAGAATAAGTAAAACTGAAGATCTATAAAGAAACATGGACTTTGTAGATATTTCTTAATGATGTAATTTAAGTAGATACATTTAAAAATTAACGATGGGGGGGGGTTCTTAGCTAGATTTTGTCCTAATTCTGATCACCTGGGCTCACACATTTATAATTGTAATAACTTAAGTGAAGTTATTTACGACCAACGTCCCCAGACAAGCTACCAGCCCTCAGCAAGCGTTCACGTCCTTTTACCTATAACATTGTTTTTAATGCATTTGAAGGTTCACGTGCTGTTTTCTGATTACATACTCCATAAATTATCGAAACTACTTTAGCAGCCAGGTAGTTTGCAGCTGGTTAATATTATTAATACAGTGATAATTCTAGAGCAATGAAAATACTACAGTAAAGTATATTTTTCCATCTGATGCAGTTTGTCTGAGCAGCAATATGAAGACTGAAATGTAGTATGAATATGGCTGCTTTTGAAACATTCAACTTGATAATGTGAAAGCTATTTATGGCCTCCTCACCCAATCACTCTTGAGTGCTGGGTTTATTCGCTTGGCTTACTTGAGCGGGCAAGGGCTACTCACAAAAAAGTTTTCAAGGGCTGGAGTCTATATTAACTTTTTCGGATGAATAAGCCAGACTTCATTATCTTATGCAGATGGATAAAGTTATCTGCTAAGAAGGAATTTACACTTCTTTATACTTATAATCTTATTTAATTGGGTTTTACATAGTGATTAGTCATCCCAGTGCTTTGTATTAGGGCTAAGCCAATTTCATTTGGGTTCCTGACATACTTAGAATGGTAAATTCAACATAGAAAAGACATGACTGAATGTATCTGGGCTAGTCATTTACAGATTGGTAAGGAAATACTATTACTCATCCAAACATATGCTACATATACTACTGAATTTGAGGTTATAGGGTAGAATGGCTGAAAAAGTTATTATGAATTTAAGTCTAGTGTACATTTCAGTATGCTAAAAATGTTTTACTGATTTGCAGTTCTAGCCACTCTTTGCTGATAGTTTTGTAGGAAGCGGAGAAGAAAGCTCTAGTGCTGCCTGGTTTCCTGTCTATCATACTTAAGTTTTACATACAAGTGAATTAATATTTTTAATGCGTTATTATTTTTCTATTTTTTCATGCTTTTGCTCTGTGAAACAGGCTCCAGCTGAGGGTAAAAGGTCCTAGCTGCCAGCGATCACCTGTGAATTCCCTAGCTTGCCTTTTGACTAGAAAGGCTGCTGATCTGACAACACAATGGTCACTGAAGGCCGTGACATTCCTGTCATAGATCACATACATCTCTGACACCTCAGGGTTATGCATGTCAGAGGCAGCTGACTGACCTGATAAAATCAATGTGAACTTGTGCTTGCTCAGAAATGCTGAGGGGATTGTTTCCTGATGTCACCGATACACTACCTCTGCTGTAGCAACTTAGTTAGACTAAGAAAAAGCAAATACTGCAGGTCTTGCCACGATGGCTTTCCCGCTCCTTTCTCTGACAGGAGAAGTGTACGGGAGGTAAGGAGGTGGTAGCTGGCATTATTAATAAATAAGGGGTACGGGTAAATCCTTAGACTTCTAGGCAGTCTGCTGACTCATGCTAAGAAAAAATAAACAGGAATACATAAGTGGAGTTATTTGACTTGCATGCCTCTACCTGCCTCTCAAATGTATTAGAAGACTGTCATGTGGCTGATAGTATTTGTCATACTGTGATACTTAGTGATGGTTCCTAGGTCACTCTCTCTACTGCATTCCTCATGAAAGCATGAATATTTCATTAGCTGTGCACATTCATCTATATTTGAGTATCTTCATGCTGAGGGAAGAAACTTGACATTTCTTTGGGGGTAGCATGGCTGTGTGTTGCTGTGTTTTTACATGTAATGTAAAGGAGTCAATTTGTATTCTCACAAGCTCCCAACCTGAGGTCGCGAGGCTGTGACGAGGCTGGTTATGACCATTCTATTCAGGATGTAACCCCATGGAGGTTTGCACAATGACTTTTCCTCATATGTTCATTGTATGCTGTCCTAAAGGCTTGATATTGCTTGTCAGTTAGTATTCCTCAAGGTGAATTAATTGGCATTGCCATGATATTAGCCTTTTCCCAGATACAAAGCTAAATGACTTTGATTGTCAAGAAAATTGATTGTTGAGAAAGCAAAAACAATCCCTCCCCTTTTCAGAGCAACATAAAGACTGTGCAAATCCAGTGAGGGAATGAACTGGATTATGCAACTTTACATCAAACTCCTTACCAATATTTTAGTCTGCACGTTCATCCACTGCAGCATGCCAATTTCCAAATTGGAATAATGGGCCATGAGCTTTTAACTACATGTGTAGTTAAATATAACTAAAGTTAGTATTATTAAATAATCCACATTTATATCTCTTTGATGTGCCTCACTTCTGTAGCTGCTATTATGGAAAAAATGCCCAATGGACTGTGTTGCCTCTTCTGGTCTCAAGGCACAATGTGTTGTGAAAGAAGACTAGAAAGGAAAAATAAAATCATGAAGCCCATATTCCTAATCCTTAAATAAGAGAGAGTTTTACCTGACCAGGAAAAGTCAGTGTGGTCCACTTCAGTCGTTTATCATGACAGCCAGTTCTCTATGATGAAAGTTTTTTTTCCTTGGACTGGACTCTTGGAAAAGTTGAAACCTGCTATGTTATCTGAAGGTGGCATTCTGGCATGGGCTCAGGCTATAATCAAACTTGCCCAGTCTCTCAGCTCAGTGAGAGCCTACTGCAGTTGCAGTTCCCGAGTGGGTTTAGCAAAACCCATCTGCTCCTGCTCCTTCGTTGTGAAGCAATTTGTTTAAAAAAAAAGGGGGGGGGGGAGAGGAGGGGGGAGAGAGAGAGAGAGAGAGAGAGAGAGAAAAAAAAAAGGTTATGAATAGGTTCATTAGGGAATCATAAGGTACCTGACTGGCCTTTTGTTACTTATCTATCACAATAAGAGCTTTTTCCACCCATCTCTGAAGGCTGCTCACTCTTGATGTGAAACTTCCACACTGCTTAGAAGCCTGAGTGCCCAGCACTAACCTCTGGCTCAGAAGAAGGAGTGGAGGATAGTGGGACTAATTCTGAAAGTATGCAGCCTCCCTAAAGTCTCTGGGATTTAACAACTCTGACTGAAGAAAGGGTTGGGCTCACTGTATATATTTGAAACTGCCCAGTCGCTTTTGAACAGTGTTATCTTTTATACTTTTTAGTACATAACGTCTTTCTAAGGTTCTTTCAGCTCTGATTAAAGTCACTACTGTGGAGCAGTAGAGCTTAGCTGCCTTTTGTACTTTGTTATATTTTCTCTGAAGAGTGGCTTCTGTTTTATTGCCTTTGGTTGCTGAAGGGACTGAGCAGCCTGCCTGATGGTCTAGAGCAAAGCTGTTCTTCAGGCCTGGTGTTTGAGGACAAAGTGACAAGTTGAAATACAGAGTCCACTTCTGTCTGTTTTGCCTTCTGGGTTTGAGGAGTTTGCAAGGAAATACAACAGATCTGCTCCTGGTAGCACACAATATGCCTGAAAAGAAGAAAATTTCACCGGAGAGATACAGATCAGAAGAAAGAGGATCCTTCCCCTACAGCCATGAGTATAAACAAGATATTATGTGTGAAATCTAGGCTTTGCTGAGCCAGGTTCAGTGTGATCGGATTCCCTGACTGCCTGAGCTGCAGTGACCCAGGCAAGCAGGGAAGGCTTTAAGGCTTTAGTGATGCTGCTATGGCGATTAAGTTGGAGTCACTCCCACAGTAAGTCCTAGTGGGTAGTGTGGAGCTGCTGCACTCACAGATCCCCCTACTCTGAGAGAATCTCTTTAGGGGATAGGTTCATCCAGCAATCTGAGGGCTGCCCAGAGAGACCAAGGCTTGAGCCTGCAATTCTAATACGTTACAATGCAAGTTACATCTAAATATTCAAAACTGCTTGTATTCCTAGTCCTTATGATATATTAGTCTTTTGCGTGTGTCTTTTTAAGCATTTTCCTTTTGTGGTGGCTTTGAGAGCCAGTAAGAAACAAAACAAAAAGAGAACATGGAAGCATATTCTCAAATGAAGTGGGTGTGAGGCAAGCTCTGCACTCTGCCGCTCCACCGTCACTTGTGGCCTGGAAGGCAGCAGAAGGCACTGTACAGAAAGAAGTAGGGTATGCATGTAGAAAGTCTTTGCAAAAAATCCACAGCTCTGGGTGCGGGAGACCTCTTGGCCAGTTTTATCACCTATTGAGGAACGCTGACAGTGGGCATGAGAAATGGATGTATTTCATTGGATCAGTAAATCAGTCCACAGTAGAGAGCTGCAGGTTCTGAGGAAGCTGCCATGGTTTGGAGGCGAGCAGGAAGGGCTGTGCAAGTGTTTCCTGAGATTCGAAGAATGGAATCGATTCCTAATTCAGAGCCTGGTTTCTTGGACTTTCTTTATTTTGTAGGTCTTTTGCTGATGTAAATCTACAGGGCTTGATTCTCCAGCCCAAGAAAATGGATCCTATCTACACCAGCTGAAGACTTATCCTTAAATTATACAGACGAAAAAAACAAAGGCTGAAAACTTCAGAAGCCTGATAATTGTAATTTGATAGGTGTTTCACTTGCTCCCTACCTTGCACATGACTTCTATGGGATTTCGGGTTGTTTGGAACCTTCATGAGTTGTCTTTATATGGCTGTATATCTGGGCTTAGGGCATGCGAGCATGGGACATTTGCTCTGTCCTGCAGGAATAACATGTTGCTTCTGATCCTTACCAGGGGCTGAGGAGGACACAGTGCCACCTGTGTGTTCCCCTGTTTGTGGGCTGGAACCAGATCAGTCACTCTCTAATCTAAAACATCCTGAAGGTCTGTGTGAGCATAGCTGCTGCTGCTCATGGTCTCTGTTAGCAAGTACGACACACGACACGCTCTTGATTGTTGAAAGGGGCCAGAAGGGTAATGAAGCCTTTCACCCAATATTGTAAGGGTGTGGGAATGCCTGAGGGGCGTGATCCACTTGGGGAACCTCTGATACTGAGGGTACGCTGGCAGTATTTACTGTGCAGTAAATATTTTTCTCCTCTCTTCTAGTTCACACGCATTTTCAGATCAAGATCTTCCTCAAAGAAATGGTAAGACTTTCAGTGGGCTGAATGCCTGGACTATTAGTGCAGCTGTAAGATCTTCATGCCCAGATGAGCTTTGTTTGTCATTAGTGTTGCTTCTGTCAAGCTTTTTATTAAAGTTTCTCTCTCTTTAACAAGTACTTTTTAAAAGGTTTTCCTGGTTAAAATAGTCATTTATTGACTCTGAGTTATGGGTGAAATAAAGCAGTATTCACTCATTGTTTTTTAAACCACAAGAAAACGGAGTCTAATGTCTGAAAGGTGGAGCTGGGAGAGTGTTTGTGAAGTAGTCTGTCACCTGTGAAACTTTGTGCTCCTGGCAACCAGTCAGACCTTTTTAGCTTATTTGTCACAGGTTCACATCTTTGTCCAGTGCAGGCAAAGAAATTCCTATTCACAGATACAGGCTTTTGCCATGTGATTCCGTACAACCCCCTTCTGAAGAGTGCTATATGAGAAAGAAGCGGCCTCTTAAATGTGCGCTTTAAATGAATAAATAAATGTATAGGCTGAAACCTGTAATTTTTGGCCACTGGAGTTCTCTCAAGTAAAGGTGGCAAGATATTTAATGAAAAGAACCTTGTACAAGTAAGGCAAATCGGGAAATCAGAAAACGGATGTCTTGAAGGCAATATTCACACTAAAGTAAATATTTTGCAAAACAATCAGGTGGTCTGAAATAAACATTGTGTACAGAGATACTTATTGTTTTCATCAGAACGTGCAGGACTATGCTTTTATAAATGATGAATTGTTTTGTGTGTGTGCTCATAACACACTTTCTTCTGCAGGTCGACATTTTGACAGTGGTATGAAGCCAAAATTTAACGTAAATCAAGTGGCAATTACACAGGTAACATATGAAAGAACTGAATCTATAATTACTTTTCACAGTGTTTTGAGATCTTGTGATTAATACATTATTTAATACAACAATACAAATTAAAAGAAATAGCCAACAAAGTTGTCCAAATGATAGTGGTATGATCCAGATTTACAGCCTGTAGTACAATACATCTATTTTTCTGAGCAGTGAGGTAAGACTTCAGTTGGCGTAGCTGGCACTGACTGGCAATGGGTTTGGGCATAGGGTCATCCTGAAAGAATCAAATCCTGTTTTCCATATTCAGTACAATTCCATCTGACTGCAGTGGCCAGTATTTTGTTTATATCTTTTATATGGTTGGTACTAAAAGAACAGCTGAAGCAAAACTGCTGGTTGGTTAAATTCAGTGGGAGATTTTCCCCTGTCCAGCCTGTAGGTTTTGTGAAAAACTAATGGCAAAAGGCTTTCCTAATAAGAACCATGCAAAAGATGCAATCTAATGTAAATAATTTAATGATTAAATCACTCTCTCCTACACTTCTAAAGAAGACAGCCTTATCTTTTCTGCCAAAGACAATCGTAATGCTGTTGCTTGCTGGCTATTGCATTAGGTTCTCTGACTACTGTCTTACCTTGCTTTCTGCTTGTTGCTGCAAGTATGTAATAATTTTAATTCCTAAAGCAGTCTTGTGCCATCTGTAAGGTCAAGTATCAAAGGGGTCTTTCAGGGTCTGAGCTGGGAGACTTGATTTGCTAATCTTAACAGCAAAAAAAGTCTTTAAGCCAAGACAAAGCTTTGAGGCTTAACGACATCCCTTCTGGAGCCTGGTAAGATGCTGTTGATGACTGAAACTCAGAATACCTCGGTTGTTTGTACATGATTTGAACTTACTCTCTCATACTACATGCAAGGCAGCTATGCAGACATAACATGCATTATCATACTCAGATTTGACGTATCTGCAGATGAAAAACAGTCTGTGGTGTATGGAAATCTTAGCTTGGAATATGAAAACAAGGGTTGAATTTTGAAGTCCTTCCTGAGCTTTAACTCACTGTCTCAAGTTACATCGCTTCACAGGCAAATCAGCATCGTTTAGCTGTGAAATTTGACTTGGATAGATTAAGCTTTTTCTGATATCTAGAGAGGACATGGAACCGTCAGTACCCAGATTTTAAATTTATAAATTTATGATTTTATGAAGGCAGGGATCCATACTGAAGCCATCCTGCTTTGCAGCAGGCATTTCTCTTATTTTAAAGCCATCTGTGGCCAAACTGCCTGCAGGTAGATGCAGACTTGGACCGTTTCTTTCACCTGGGCAGCTGTATAACGTGCTTTCCGCACGGTAGGCTGTATCTTTGGCTCAAGCCTAATCCTTTTTAATGTACTACTGTCATGCTTAGAACTGCCCTAGTGAGTCTCCTGCTGGGGTGAGCAGCTTGTTATTCTAGCTTTGCTTCAATTTTTTATAATGGGCTGCTCCACAGTGTGCAGGGATGCAATGAGGGCATGTTAAGAACGTGATTTACCCCAGTGATACTACACCATTAGTACAATTAAAGCTTATTTTGGCTCTCTGCCAAGTTGTGCTGGAGTTAGAAGCCTGCATGGTTCCCTGCCATTCCTGGGGTAGGAAGGATTGTTGAGAGACTTCTCTGTTTCCTCAGTTCACTACCACTGCAGCTGAGAACTAGCTTCACAGGTGCTCCTAAGTGCTAGCCTCATTTATTCTGGTAGGATAGAGAGTAATTCCTGAAATGTCTGTCTTCTGATACTGATCTTTTATGTGGTCAATCAGGTTGTCAGCTACAACTTGAGCAGGAAAGAACAGTTGGAAAGAGAATCCTGGAGGCTGTTCACCCACAGCCACTACAGCCCTCTCAACGTCACGGTTAACGGCATCCCCTGCATTCTCTTTTGGGCCAAGAGGATCATGATTAAGTTTAAGAACTATACGCAGTTGGATTTGACGGAGAAGACGTTTGGTGTGCATGCAACTGTGGATGTCGGAGATTCTAACTGCAGTCAAGACAGCGCAGTGTAAGGTGGCATCCTACTCTGGTAGTACCTGATAACAAGGCCAGTAAATAACTACTAGAGGAACAAACCTTGTAATATGTGGTTTGGAGACCCAGTATTCCTATAATGGCCTGATGCTGCAAGCAGCAAGGCAGTATGGCTTATATGCTTTCCAGTCAGTGTTTCATAGGGCACACAGAGGTACCTAGCTGTCTTTATCTCTTTCAGTGGTGTAGCCAGCCTCGGTGGCCAACCAGTTTTGTGACTGGTGTGTGTGAGGCTGGAGCTATTGATCCCCTTAGTCTCTGCTCCTTGGACAGCTTTGGTCTCTGGCTCTTTTGGATGGGTGCTTGGGATAGTGAATAGCATATCCTGTGCTGAATGTGGGGGCTTAGAGGCTGGCTGTGCATGACTATGGGTGGTGGGCTACATTTTCATAGTATTTGTGCTAATGGTTACCAGAAGCAATGTAACCCGTTGGTTCAAGACAGACATCTAGAAACAGTACCTAGAAACAGAATTAGGTGGTCCAAAGTCCCAGCATGTGATTTGCCAAAGCCCAAGGGCGAACTCACTGCAGGTTTCCATGTGACCTGAAGCTTCTCCAGGAACCTGAAATTCTGCATGCCGGTCTGTCACGAATTACTTCGGCACAAACAGCTCACTGTCTTGCTCCTACCAAACCAGAAAAGAGCCATATTTTAAACTGATTGTACCCCAAACCTCCAGTGTAGTGGCCATACTGGAAAAGCATGTGAGTTTTTAATTTTCCTTGTAATGCAGCCAACCACTTCTCTCCTTCCACGTACTATACTGGGTAGCTCATTGTCTACTACCAGGCTGTTGATTCTACTCTGATAGCCAAGTGTCTAAAAATTAGGAGATGGGTACCTACTGTGCAGATGTCGAACATGATCATTGGATCTACTCCACAAATGGTATTTAAATCTATAATGACACACAGAGATTAAAAAAAGAACATGACCAAACCTAGTATTTTTGTTTAGCTTTTGTACAGTATGGTTCATCTGTAGGTCTAAGCAGTATTATGTCTTCCTGATTATACCTGTAGAAAGCATAGTGAAGCTGAGGTACAGTGAAATTTTAGTGAGGTTGCAAGAAAAGCAAAAGTATGTTTGAAAAAGGAGCCAAGCTTTTTCTTTGTGGTATCATAGTATTTAGCAAGTGCTGAATACTTCACATGGCAAAACTCACCTTTGCAGTCAAATAATAAATGATTTTCAGCATCAGAGGTAGTTTCAATTTTACATTATCAGCAAGTGAATAAATGCAGCGCTGTGTTTTGGAAGGCGAGGTAGAAAATGGTAAGTGGAAAAAGAATAACGTTAGTTTTTTAAAAAAAAAAAAGTAATAAATTAACAAACAGTCCCTTTTCTGTTCTTCAATTCAGAGCTAATAAGCTTATTAGTAATGAACATAACCTAGTAGAAAATGTACTCCTGTGAAAGTAAGGGTTTCAAAACACAAAATATAGTTTTTACAGTTGTCTCTAAGGCTTCAAAAATCAAAGACATTTGCAGTGACAGACTGCAAACTCTCTCCTGTTAGTGTGAGTAGACTGTTAAATTTCAGCTTGTTGCTCTGTCTGCCTGTCTGTCACAGGTACAGTGACTACAGTGCTTATAGTAGTGTCAGTAATATCTGATTTAGTAGTATCGGTGTGCTTCGCTCTGTAGATACAGAGTATTGCTCTAAGAAGTTAGGCCTATACGTTCTGTTCTATGTCTTATGTTGAAATTTGGGAGATTATAGAACATGCTATGCATAGAAAAAGCTGCAGGAGAGAGCCAGGAAGCAGAAAAGCTATGAGACACCCTTGACATGCCTTTTATCAATGTTTCACCAGATCTCAAGTTTGATCTCATAATCTGTGAGTCCAGAGCCACCTTATCTGCCATGTCTTCTGTCCCTTCTCTCTGTTTCACCCATAGGGTTTTCTGAGCAGCCTCAAACTAGGGACATAGATGCTAAATGCAGGCAGGACTTCTGTGCTTTGAAGCTGAGGTTAGTGGGTTTTTTGCAGGGGTCAAGACACACTATGCCTACTGAGTTTTTTTTTTTTTTTTTTCCCCCTCTGTTCTATGGACAGAGAGAGGAAAATACTACTGCTTCCCAGTGGTTGTGTGATTTTAATGTTCTGTGCTTTGCTGATTCAGGATACCTCGAGAAAATACTAGTCTCACTGACTTCCGCGTGAACCCTTTGAACGTACTCTAGACTGCTGATCAAGGAAGACCTGTCTTATTCTGAGCCCTCCCTAGGAGGAATTTGTTGGGACGTTTGGCAGATTCTCTGAACGAATCTGTGGCATCTGTGCTAGAACCCGAGTATCACTTCACTAGAAACTTGTGTCCATGTGCCCCTGTCAGCGCTCAAGTATTACTCCAGGTCCTTGTGTATAAAACCCATGCTCTGCGGGTAGCAGGATGGATGGTCTGAACTCCTTAGACCCAGCGTAATTGCTGAATAGAAGTTGTGGGTTAAGATGCTGAGTCAATTTACATTTGGCTGTAGCTAAGGCAGAAAAGAGAGAAGCTGGGTTTAATTTCCATTTAGCAATCCTTAAACCTGAGATTAGGAAGCAATAAATTGTGCCAGCTGATTATCTGGCTGAGTGCTAACATGATACATTGCCCTGTTCTTCTCACCCCAGGAGAGTCCCTTAAAGTTCTCCCTTCTCCAACATTTTTTAAGACTGCCTTCTGATTTGGCTTTAGATTAGCTTTCGAGTTGCTTTATACTGCCTGATCAATGCAAAGCAGCTAGAGCCAGGAAAAAATACTTGGTCCCTTATGCATGTATACTTGTTGTATACATATTTATATATATATATATGTATGTATATATATGTACATAAAATATAATAATCCAGCCTGTTTATTTTTAAATGCACCAAGTCATGGATCAGGCAACTGAATTTAATGCCATGCTTGCATGTGTCTAATCCTTAGCTGTCTATATTTTTCCTTTGTAATAAAACAAGAGAGTGTCTAGAGATTCAGTGTTCCGGCTTATTTGACCCAGTGTTAGTCAAGGTATTAGAAATCAAGATCCCTTATTAAATCATCTGTTTAGCTGTGCTTTTTATTTTTTTCAGCTTTAAGTTCTGAAGTCGTGTAGGTGTCCTCTCTCTGTCACTTCACTGTATTGTGATATCTAACTTAGCCTAAAAAAGTTATGTCAGCAGTAGAAATCTGTTATGCAGCTAGTTTCTAAGAGGGGAAATATTATTGTTAAGCTAAAAATTTCTATGCCACTTAAACTATTGTAGCAGTACATCACTAGTTTCTGAGGCAGTACTAAGATGGTAGAGTGTGCATATGGATACAATTAACCTGCCAAGGCCTTTCACTTTAGTAAATTTCAGAGGTCCATGTTGACTGTACGTAAGCTTTGTAGCGCTGCTTCACAATTAATGTGTTTATATAGCTCTAATGATGCACATGCATGAAATTTGAACTCAAATACCATCTGAATTTGTTATGTTCTGGTATATACAAAGATGAGGAAAATGTTGCTGCATACACATAGCACTTTCTAATAACATATGTAGGTGACACATGACTAAGATATTATTATAAATTAGCCTGATTGACTTGAGAAGGAGAAGACATACCAAGTGAACCTAATTATGCTTATCAACAGATGTTGGAAACAGTGAGATATAAGTTTGTGTGGAATGTTAAGTATGCAGTTCTATTCTTTCCTGTACAGTTTAGGCTTTATTCAAATTAACAACTAAACTGCGAGATTTCGATGGAATAAGATTTAATCCTTTTAATTTTTTTCTAGTTACCTCAAAGGTATAGTGAGGAAAAGACTCTATGTAAAACTGTGCTTAATCTTCTGTGCTATTTTTTCTCTTAATATTTCTCAAGTTTTTATCCAGTTTGACATCACTTTCTTTTTGACCTAGGCTTTCTCTGAAGTTTGGTGACATTGGCAATCTAAAGGGACTTGTTATTAGGTAAGTTTGTATGATAAAATATTAGATTAATATCTGTTGAATACATTGTTATGCAGTTACCTGTGCAATTTGTTTCAAGTGAGTTTGTATAAGCAAAATTGGTTTGATAGAATTGTTGGTTATAGAATCAAGCCACAGAAGAGACTTGCTTTTAATAGGGCTGTCATTTGCCTACCTATTTGACTTTATTAATGCATTTCTTTTTCTCTGTTGACTTTCCTGCTCATGAGAAGATCAGGTCACCTCTTTTGAATAGAACCTTCCCTTGCCTGAGATTTTTGCTAAATCTTGCTAATTTGCTAAATTTTTGTCTGAGAATTCTGCTGAAAGAACTGATAGTGTGGGCTGTTCAGGCATCAGACTGTGACCTACTTTGTTTGCTTCTCAGTGATCCAAGAAAACAGCACTGCTTGACAAATAATACCACATGTGGTATTATATGATTTATGTTTAATCAAGACTCCAAGAATAAACTGAGTATTCATGGGTTTATATTGCTACAACCTTCATCCTTCCACACCTCTTCCACTCTGCCCCACTTATTGTGTCATGTCTAAAATTTAAGTCATAAGCGTTTTGGAATATAAAAAGTACCTGCTAGAGTCCTTTGTGAAGCTTCTAGTCTGCTCTGGGACTCAGTGAAGTAATAATATAGAGAGGGTAATAATAATATATAGAGAGTAATAAACATATACTGTAGTGTATGTGACAAAAGAGACGTTTACCTTATCCATATAAGCAACTTGTCATGAGCACCACATTTCACACTGTAACCATTCAGGAAACAGTTTTCATTAACATCAGTAGAATTTATGCTGTTTACGTAAGTGGACTTTGGATCTTGTTCCAAAGTGAGCTTTGAAGTCTTGAGGAAGCAAAATGCCGTATCATCATAGGAAATACATGTATGTGTTTCAAATGTGTATAACACATGTGCAAGCTGAGTTTTGAAAAACTTTCCATGTCTTTGATGCAAGTACAATGCCAAGATTACATATATATTTTCTCAGTCATCTAGGAGAAAGGAAAAAAATAATTTTTTTTGCTCTGTAGCCAGGTGTCTGGGCAGCACAGACCCAGTAACAGCAAGGCCAGTGCTAGAATGTGTGGTCTTCTCCCAATGCAGCTCCATAGCTGGACATTCACAGTGGTAATGATATCTGTGACTTCCTCACTGTGTGGGAGAACAGCACAGTCCTTCAGCTGTAGCAACAGAGAACTCCAAATCACTTTCCAGAGTCTATTAAAAAAAAAAAAAAAATCTAGAGCTTCCAATAATGTGAAATGATGCAACTTCAATAATTTTGGTGAGTCTTCTTAGATTGTTCAACATATGAATTTAACAGTTCCAGCTCTTAGTTAGACCTGTTTTTTTTATTTGTCTTTCTTCTCATACAATATTTTCAGATTCTTATTAACAACCAGTTATTACCAGCTGTCTGTTCAGAACTGGTTCAGTTTACACAGAGTGCAGCTTCTTTACAACCACTCTGTACAAGCAACATTTAATGCAACCAGAATATATGCGCCGGCAAGTTACTCCTACCACTGTGAACGTGTGAGCAGCTTGCAGAGATATGATGCACTCCTGATACCCAGCTCCACAGATGATGTTTCAAAGCTCTGGGAAGTCACTTTTATTGATTTCCAGGTAATTCCATGGAGTTAAACCAAATACATGGCATAGGTAGACTGATGGGAAGTTTTGCGCTTTGGTGCCAAGAAAATGTTATGACCTTCCACATACAGCTTACAGGATCTCCATGGAACTTGGAATAGAAATTGAACAGAAAAGAAGATTTTTAGTTATTGTACTCCTGTCAAAGGGGATGAAGGACTATATACTTTTTCTGTAGTCTCTTGGTTGGATTTTCCATTCAGTGTGGGATGTGAATGTCACTTTCTGAGTTACATCCCTCTGAGCTGGGCTCTTAAAACCATCGTCGATAGCAGCATTGGTCACTGAGCATGGGATTCATCTAAGCTTTTATGACTAGGAATTTTAACCTTGTGCCCAGTTTATAGTTACCCCGGTCTGCCTCTAAAGCCAGGGGATAATTCCTCTGACTCATCTTGAGTCCTTACTTTCAGATAAGATTAATCATCTTCTGGAGGTGCCTGTTGTTCTGCACTGACAGTAAGTGAACCTAAGAGGACTGGATTAGGATGTCTCATTTTAGATACCTAAATTAGAGGAGATGAATCTCACCCCAAATAGCCCATTGCCCTGCTGCACTGGACTGTGTGGTTCTGCTCTAGCTCACTTTCACTACAGTGCATACAGAATGTCACTGTTTCACAGCCCAGAGCTGACTGTTCCTCGTTAGGCTCTGAAGTCTGTGATGAAGAATCTTTTTGAATGTTTACTCCAATTTATTGACCCCTTTCAGGGGCAAGAAAAAAAAAAAGCTAAAACTTGCTCAGGAAAAAAATATTTTTAATGGAGGACAAGCAAAATAACTATGTCAGTAAATAAATGTGGGAAAGTAGGTCTTGTAGTGAATAGCTGGAAAAGGGGGATAGACGGAAAGTTGATCTGCATTTTCTCACCATGAGATAGTCGCCCATGGACCCATTTTGGTGAAGCAGACAGTCCAGTTCCCTGCGTGCAAACCTGCTGAAGGTCATGTTAGAACTGAAGCAACTTTCTGTCCTTTGAAACCACAAAGTAGAATTTACTGGTATAGGCCACAGTTGAATACAGCTTTGTGTATTTTAGCTGAGTTACTCCCATATACGCTACACTTCAATCTGGTAATATAAATCTAATACGAGGGTAGGCAACTGAGAATATTTCCTTGATTGCTATGATTAATTTTATACAATTTGAAACAGAGAATCTGCAAATTCTCAACAAATGATCCTGGAAACGCACTGTAAACTAGAAAGGCACGAAGTTTACAATTAAATGTGACTGGGCTATCAAAAGTGATCCTAGAAGGTTTTGTTTAAAATAAAACTGCAAATCCTTTGGGCACCAGAGCCAAGGGGATTCGAGTAACTGGCCGTTTCTAGAAGACTGACCTGGATAAACTCTTGATTGTTAGCTCCAGCTAGCACTGCCAAATACAGTTTTGCAATATGAAGACATTAGGTTAGCATGTCTTACTGGCTTCAGGAACAAATTCATGAAGTAGTTGGTAATGAGGACAGCAAAGATTGTATTTAATGTGAGCCCTTTTGTTTTCTTTGTAGATTCAAGGTTTTAACGTTCAAGAAGGACATTTTGCCTATGCGAAAGACTGTGCATCCTTTTTCTCTCCTGCAATACTTATGGGATTGGTTATGTCACTGATTCTGCTGCTGGTTCTTGCCTATGCTCTTCATATGTTGATCCACTTGAAATCTCTTGACAGGCATTACGAATGCAAAGCTTCCCCTGCCTATTTTGCACAAATGAAAGACAATGACATGGGGGATGAGAAAGAGCCTCTGAGAAGCAGTGGAAATGAATCCTATGAACTTAGAAACCAACAGTTCTGTAAAATCTATATTTAGTAGTATGCATGTGTCTCAGTGAAACAAGTGGTATTGTTTTCTCCTGGCAATGTTCTATTTATTTTTCCTTTGATCAGTTGGTGAAAAATCCGCACAAACTAGGTAACAGACTGTTTAGCCGGTTACTGGCTGTTATTTGTTGATAATCATCTCCAAGATGCTTTGGAAAACACAACAAGATAAAATAATCCCAGTGGAATGAGAGAATTCGTGTGGGGGGAACTTATTCCTATAGCACAAAACCAAAATGCATATCCTTAAAGCCAGCTCACCAAGCCCTGAAAAGAAGAATCAGTAATGGAATCTTTGAAGTTAAATAAAGATACAAAAAAACCAAAACAAAACAAACCCCCCAAAACTCTTGGTGTATTCTTTTAGAAGGCAAGATTTTTCCTTGTTCTGTATTTGGTTCATTGACTCTGCTGTGAGTATGCTGGCAAAAGAGCATCCATTCCTTTCTCAGTATAAATCTCCCTTTTATTTAATTCAGTCATTCCGAATCACAACCACTTTGCTTTGTCTTCCTGAACAGCTTTTCCCTGTTTAGACTTTTCAGAGCCATATAAACTGTATATTCATGTACTACACTGATGAAATGGTGCTGACTGTTGCAGCAGCATCTTGATACTTTTCTCTGTCTAAGCGGGAGGCTTACTCCAAGGATCTGGTTGGAGAACAACAGACATCTGGTCCAAAGGCTTACCCTTAACTTCCCGGCTCAACTTTATGCCAAAAGAAGGATTATGAACGTTATACCCTGTAATTCTAGGTTAGCTTCTTTTCTATCAAATCCCATTGGTCTCCCCTGGAAATTTTACTTGAGGAGAGGTATCCAGTTCTATAATTGAAAATATATATAAAAACAAAGTGGTGGAAGCGCCCCAGCAGTGAAAAGGAGGCTGAAATATAATTTTCATTCTTCCCTCTTCTGGTCATTTAAGATGCTGTCTTGCCAATAATCCTTTCTTCTGTTAGAGTCAAAGTTTGGGAACTCTGAATGAGCCTGTAATTTAACCCTGGCTTCTAGCAAGGAAGAAGGTAGTAATATACTCGCCATAGCGCTTTTAGGTCACAAGTAATACTAACCCCAGCATTTTAGCAAATCTTTTGCAAAGCCCAATTTTGTAGCTAACTGTCTTTTTTATTCTAGATAAAAGAACTAACTAGTTGATTGTGGTCTTTGTCAACTATACTGCAGTGCTCTTAAAACACCTTGAGAGCTATCCAAATACTCCTATTTATTAGCACAGATGACAGTCAAACTAGATGTGGGGTCTGAAGCAATTAGTTCATTTAGGAAAGCACTTCATAGGAAAAAATCACCTTTGAAGAATAACCAGATGTAAGAGACAAACTTCTGGGGACTTGTCAAGGCTGCCTGTGGCTATTTACTGCCAAACGTTATCTGCCTTATAAAGGAAACGAGCAAAACCATGAACGTCTGAGAACCCAAATGAAGACAGAGTGAAGAGATGCAAACAAAAACGCTGCATTCAACATGGAGTGCCTGAATACTTGTCTGTTTGGTTCCCCTTTCCTTGCACACAACAATGACAATTTTATAGTAATGTCAGTGCCAGGAGTTCATAATGCCAGTGCTAAATAGTTGATGTTCCCTCAGAGTCTGGAGAAAAGTGCTATTGTGTTTGGGATTTACTTGTATATCAGGCAGTAAGCATCTAACACTAATCTGTGATAATCTGGCTTTCGAAATTACCATAATTCACTGATGTAAAATCAGGAGTGCAGCAGGTAGTTGTGTTGTCTCTGCTGGGACCTTCCATGTTGCAGTCGTGCCTGGCAGTGGCTGATGATTCTGCTCTGCTAGGTATATTCAGTATCATCACAGTTCTACTCAGGTGCCATCAAGAGGTAGAAAGGAAAAATAAGTCAATTGCATTAAAGAGACAGGAAATATGCTGTTAAGTCGTATGACTGAAATTATGAGCCATACATTCGTAAATAGTTAATAATACTTTAGTGGAAAAACATCACGAGAAGAAAAAATCATCATCTGTACAGCCGCTGTCTGCTTGCACCGCATATAAAAGAAAGCACCCAAGATTGAAAAGACAAAACATGTTCCCAATTGAGTGTGTTTTGTGTGAGTCATATAAACAATCCTTGTCAAATGCACATTTTGGAACAACAAGGGTGTTCTGTGGCTCTAGTTCTGAAACTAGATGTTCAGTTAAAATACACTGTTTGCTACAAAAATAAGCTACGTTTGCACTAGCAAACTCGTTAACAAAAGATGATCTTTTTTTACATGGTCCACATTCTGTATAATTTTGATGCTGCATGGAAATGCAGTAGCCATTTCAACATATAAACATTAATTCAAACCAAAGCCTTCCAGCATTTTTTCAAAACTGATTTACTGATTCAAATTCAGGGCCCTATTCCATTGCCACTTGAAGGGAAGATTCTCATTTCCTTTGACTGAAGCAGGAAAGATTTCACAGACTCTGCAGCTGTCACTGTGCTATGCTAACACTGAATTGAACAAATAAATACAGTATTTTGTTGTATGTTTCAGCTGCTGTAGTTTAGATTTCTTATACTTGCAAAACTTCAAAAACTTCATACTTGCAGGAAACTAAGAGATTTCAGGTAGTACATTAGCTATTGTTGTTCGACCTAAAATGGTGGACTGTTGGCATTATATTGCTTATGAATGCACAAGGAATAATCCAAGGCAAGTTCACCATGGAGAGGGGAAGAATAAAACATGAGCCCACCAGCTGGACACTGAAGTCTAGCAAGCCAGTAGAAACAGATTTTTTTTTTGTTCAGGTTTTTAAAATGGTGGCTTCCGCTCTTAAACTCTGCCTCTTATTTTTGCTGCAGCAGCACAGTAGGGCTTTTTGCTTCTTAGGCTTCTGGTATCATTTAATGATTTGTGGATTGCAGGCGTTACCTTCATATGGCTGTGAAGAATTTCCCCATTACATTGGAACTGAGGAAGGCCACATCCAAATAAAATATCAGCAGGTCCATCAGTATCCTAATACACTTCACAGGAAATATCTAAACCATTGTAAAAGTGTCCTGACTCAAAGAATAATAACCAAAAATGCTGGACTAGAAAAATATTGGTACTGAAATGAGAAGAAATTGCAAATAGGTATTCTCTCAGTGGTGGACAGAAAGGACAAATCCCCTTCTAGAGACAAATGTCTTGAAATTCTCCAGTATCTCACGGTGCTCAGCATCTCAAATTTGACAGCATTTTTGAAAAAGAAATTTTGGATGAAAATCTGTCTTTTTATTTGCTCTGGGTAAAAGTCTTTTCCTTCTAAAAATCATAATTTTCAGGATTCAAGAGTTCCATTCATTGATTATTTAAAATCTTATACTTGGATTTGGCCTGTGAACATATGAGTCAAATATGGAGTGCCACTGTCAGAATAACTCAATAGTCAGAATAACTGAAAGTCTCAAGTTTTTCAGTTTTGCAGCAGGATCAAAGAGCAGAATTTAACCTCATGCCTGAACTAGCTACCTGAAGATTTGAACTGGTTATTTAGAGAAACTTCTTAGCCTGCTATAAGGTAAGTAGTGCCACTTGGGAACATAAGGGGATATTGATTTAAGGTGGAAACTCATACAGGTTTCTACCTACAGGTTTTTTCTGTACTTATTCACTGGCTGTAGAATCCTCTCCATCTACCTATGACAGAGCTTTCTTAATACCATCACTGGATGATCCATTTTTCTGAATTAATTTATCAGTGTTCATAATCAGAGCAAAGTACTTTATTGCATTTATTTCATTAAATTACAGGTCAGAAACAGCTCTTTCTGGCTTACACTCAAAAAAGCACCTTTAGAACTATGAGCCCCATCACTCTGCCAGCCTGAGGGAAAGAGAGAAAACCCTTTTGAGAACAAGTGCAATCCATCTTCCCAAGACATCCCCAGCAACACACCACTCCTCAGCAGTGTGCTGCGTCTGGCTCCACAGGCAATCAGTCTCAGTGATCTGATTGGTGATGAAACCTCGTTTAGAGACTGACCTTTTACTCTGAGGCAAATTCCTGTGCTACCAGCATTTAAACGCTCTTTTGTAAAACTAAGTTTTCCAAATAAAAGACTTAAAGGAAGGGCAGGTGAAGTTATTCAAATCAGCTAGATTTTTTCAGTGCATCGTAGTGAACTTTAGCATGTACAGAGCATTTTATTAACACTAACTATTTGATCATTGCAGCCTTTCTCCTTCCTCTGTCCAGGAACAGCATTCTCCTGCCTGTAGCTTGAAGGTTAAGTGAATTCATCATACCTAACAGAAAGAGCAGGAGCACCTTTTTGTTGGCCCCACGCTGCCTCGATGTCTTGAGGGCTACTGAGTTGCCTTTCGCATGCCCAGGGGTCACACTAGCTGCCCAGAGAAGCAGTAACTTCAGCTGCAGGTCTCTGGAGGCAGTTTGAAGCAATCATCAATGGCAGCTAGGTGCTTTCCTCCCTCTTCCACATCCCTTGCCAGTACCATGACATGATCAAGCATCTTCTTGAGAAAACCATGTTTTCTGCATGAGTGCAGTAGAAGGCATTTGTTATCTGTATTCTCTAGCCAAAAAAAAAAAAAAAAAAGAGAGAGAAATATCTTCAGCTCTGGACGTGATTCCTCATTGTTTTCTACCAGCGGAAGATGGTATTCACAGTGAAAAAGGCCCAGAACTTCACAGATATATAAAAAAGCATGCTACTTCCTTTCAGGAATCCTAAACCATAGCTTCTCTAGCTCCAAGGGCCACCTTAGCAGAATTAACACCACCACAAATGGCTGTATTTAAAAAAGCCTCTTAAGGAGTGCAATTGTTCATAAACATTCAATCCTGAATATATGAGGCTGAGACAGCTTTTTCAGGTTTGCACTTAAAAGCAAAAAGTGGCTGAATTCTCATCAGGCTCTGAAGGGATATTTTTGGTGTTAGCAATACAATGTGGAGGCAATCCTGGTTCATAGGAAGTGGTGCGGAGTAACAGGCTGTGAGAGGGTGGAGAGAAACCCGGAGATGGTATGGGGAGGAGTGGCAAGGACCTGGGGCAGGATTAGGGAGAGCAGGGAAGATCAGTGAGTGCATTAGCTATTTCTACCACTTCACAAATCCTTGTCCTTCTCTTTTGCAGAGCAGAGCAGGCCGTTTCCTTGCTTTGAATAGCAGCTTTCGATGACAGTGTAAAACTCACCGAGCACTTATCCTTAAATTGCAGTATTTTTTCTTGCCGACAATGAGCAGGTTTTTCACTCCCAACTGTAGTTTTTTGCCCTAGAATATTAATCAAGTCTTTTTAAGGGATTGAAAGCTTTGTTCCAGTTATAACTGTGACTTCAAAAATGTAAAGCCTAAGAGAAGGGGATAGTTTTAGCCACACTCCGTGAAAATCTCACGTTCAACCATTCTGAAACCACAGCCTGTGAAATGATGTGCAGAATCACTACAAATCCTGCCTCTAATCAGCATGCTGTGGAACAGAGATTCATAGCTCCATATTTAAGTCTGGACACTAAATAAAAATAGATGTGGTCCAGCCCCCAAATTCCTGCTGGCAAAGTGATGTCTCTGTGAAATATGGGAACGACATGCTGTGATTGTTCTGTTTTACCTTAGATAGAAATATTAGTTCATCAGTATGGCCGTTTTTCACAATAAAGAGACAGAGATATAAAAAAGGGAGGAAAAACAAACCTACCCAAGGAGGCCCAAGGAGGGCAGATAGAAAAGAAAAAAAGTCAAAATAATGGTGGATCTGAATTTGAATACAGAGTACACGTCCTCCACCCCGGACACTGGTAGCTTTGCAGTTATCTCTAAAAGTGCCTTGTGCTGGTTAGGTTTGTCCTGCTGAAGATGACGTGTTACTTGAAATGCTGGCAAGTCCCTTCAGGTCAGCTCCCTTCTATCTCTTTATGGCTATCAATGAGTGGAAATTCTTATCCCTATTTCCAAAGAAGCTTTATTAATATTAATATGCTTCCATCTCAGAGGTGCTTCCGTTTCCATTGGCTTGAAATGACCTGGCTGCACAACATGAGAAAGAGCGTTAAATCCAGCTATTCATCTCATGAATCCCTTTGGTTATCATAGTTTTTGCCTGCAGTGCAAGCTAGGAATGTTTAAGAGCTGAAATGGTTTATATAAATACAGCAAAACTGATGCTGTGCCAAAATCACCTAAGACCCATGGTAAGACCTCTGTTCTCACTCTGTGTGGCTTCTCAAATGTTGCAAGGACTCCCCAGTGATAATTAAAAAGATACAGAGTTACGCATATAATCTTACCTTGGCACTGGGAAGATTAATGGATCACAGCCATAGAGAAAGTGATAGTGTAAATCTCTTCAAAGGGAGATTTTTCCTATGTTTAAAGCAACCAGGAATATTTCCAATCTTCTGAAAATCTGCTTAGTGAATTATATAATGTTCTTATAGGAATTTGTGTGGAAGTGGCTGGAGAGTCGTACTTGCGTAATATCTGAATACATATTTGTCTGAATATGTTTCTTCGGACAACCACTAGAAAGAAATTGTTAGGCTTTTTTTTTTTTTTTAACAAAAGAATTAAACACAAACGCTGACTCTAGCTATCTAATGACAAAGGAATTATGTGTGTACTCATAACCCGGCATTTTTTTTTCATTTGGAGCATGACAGCCCCCTGGCGAGCACATCTAACCATTGCAACCCGGCTTTCAGAAGGCTTGTCATTCTCAATGTACATGAAGTTTGAATCATGTAATTCCAGCAATATTTACCTCATTTTTTTTGTTTCTGGACAATCAGACCACATTATATGGCCACAGTCACCTTTTCAGAAGGTATTGGCTATTTTATTTGTTGACATGTTATAGAAAAAATATAACCTAATGCTAAAGGTCTTAGTTTTCCAGCTACCACTGATGGGCACAGAATTGCATCTGAACAAGCTATTCGCAAAACATAAAGGGAGGTGTAGGTTTGAACTGCTAATGCAGGCCTTGGTTTTGCAAGCCGCCCCGGGCAGAGGGTCCATTATCTTTTTAAGTCTCACTGAAATCAGAAGGGTAGAGGCCTAGGACCCTACAAGCATTTATGCAAACACAGAGACTACTGCTATGCCCTTGGTTTCAGTGCTCTCTCATTTCAGTGGGAATTCTCACTTTACATGTCATTTGTGCAGCATCTGGGCTTGGAGCTGTGACCCAACACATTTTTCTTCTCTACTTCCAAACTCTCTAAACTTGCAAGTGAGTTAGTGATTGCAATTATTAATGAATGTTTTATGGTCCATTGGGAGGCCTAATGTCTGAGCTGTTTCGAGTTAATAAAATCTCAGTGCTCCAAGGACATACTACAAAGAGGGGACTGGAATTTACAAAGGAAACTCAGGTGATGTTCCTGAGTTTAATTATGGAGAATGAAAAAATAAATGTATTTATACAGCACCGTCCATACCTGGACATCTCAGACACCTCCCTCTTCCCCCACATCCAGGCCTGCCAGGGCTAATGCATTCAGTATCAGACACACAACTGACTCTCCTACATTTCCTGACAACTCTATACATGTGTCTCATGCTGCTGCTTACCACCTGTGATCCAAGATGTGCCAACCAGCACGTGGTACACGGTGTCATGGAGCAGAAGAGCATCTACAGCACTGGAGAGCACTGAGGGCTATACCACCAAGATAGGTCCCTCTCCAAAGAACCTTTTGAAAAGGCCCACGCCTTAGCTCCAACCTGATGTTGCCATTCTATCACATAGTCCTTTGTGGCCTCCAGCCACACAAGCCCATATCACATCCAGTAACAGAGATAAAAGTGTTAAGGGCTCTATACAGAGATTTAGCTGAGTTCTCCAGTGGTACATGAGTCAGGACAAACAAAATATTGCTGTCAGGGTGCAGCAAGGGCCAGCTGCTCCCAAAGTGTGTGGGAGCAGAGCATGATAACGCAGCAGGCAGGGAAGGGCCCTCAGCAGTTGTCGCCCCATCCCATAGCCCCTTAGCAAGGGAACAGGGACTGACAGCCCTGGGCTGAGCTGAAATGGGGTCCAGGCCCATGGGCAGGGTGGGGAGAGGCCCTGGGGGAGGCTTGGCAGGGCCACTAAGGCCTATAGTGCCCTCAGGGCCTGACAGCAGTCTCTTGCTAGTTGTGCTGTTTACTGAAACGTCCACTTTCTTCCTACACTTGTCCCTGGAGGGAAGAATATTTTCTACTCCCTGTTCTCATTAAATGCATGAGAACATCAGGACTAATCGATACCTAAGTCTGATTTGCCTTTTTTTGATCTCCCTAAGATTCTCCTGGTGCAGAGGAACTTCATTGCTTTAGTTAAATATTATGGATTTGGAATTTTTTTTTTCAGGTCATACATTTTATCAGACATCCTGAATTCCCAATAACTTAAATAAAAACTCATGAGACATCACTGAATTGCTAGGCTAGCCTTAGCTTAGCAGGAGCTATTTTGTATGAACAATTATAGAACAATCTGAAATTAATTCTAGGAGGCTAAGTTCAAATAAATTATGTTGATATTGATCCTCTCCATCTAATGACCTGGAAAGGTGACCTCCATTTCTTGTATTAAAAGTCTACAAACAAAACAGCTTCATTAATGTCAATTAGCTTTGCATAGCAAAAATATTTCACTGTGGGACAGGAAAAATCAGCGGAAAATCAATCCTGTTAATTTATGGACCGTTTCTCTGAGATCAGTTTATCTGAACTTCATCTAGATTTATTTTTCACTTCTTAGCTAGGACCATTATTTATTCTTCCTAACCAACTTACAATACAGAAGATACTACCAGTAGAGTATATGTAAGCTCCTAGCGTGGAGGCTAATGCAGAATCTTAGATTACAAATTAACAAGGTAATTCCAAAAGCTTTAATATACTTAGGAAAAGAGCTTTGCAAATCAGCAAGACTCTACTCCAGGCAACTCATTGATACCGATGCTTTCATAATCCTCTAAGTAGCAAAGCCCACAAAACCTACCCCGATGTTCTGTAGCTATGCAAAAGGCTGGGACAGGTTACTGCTAGTGCAGTACTTATACAGTGCAGTCTAAAGAGTAATAATAACACCACCATTACCACTACAATCACAATGACCTTCTGGACGTAAAAATTCTTTTCAGTGCTCTGAGGAAATGTCCGCTCATCTGTGGAGTCAATAACTACACAAAATGTCACATACTGTCAGGTACCTACCTGGGAGAGTGTGATGTTGGTTAAATCCATTATGGTGTCTTCTTGACTGGTAAGTGGAGAACAAGAAAAGTGTTTATTATTGGCATACTCTTAGCACCTGTCACAGCTTTTGTGCCTTTCCAGAAAGCTGAGGTTAAAATATTAGAGAAACTAAAACTGATGAAGTCGTGGTGCTAGTACACTCCTGTCCAGTTGGGGTCATATACAGGTATACATAAAAATGGAGGCACTAGACAAGAAGAAATCCCATTATGTTTATTAATCTTTTGCCAGTACTGCATGGTAGCAGATGCTTTGAGAAAGAAGAAAGAATGTATTCTTTATGTAAGTATAGTGTTATGTCCTTCCTAGGTAAAATCTGGGGAAAGTTTGTAAAATCATCCAGTTTCACTTTGTAGCAATCCTGAGATTCCAGATCGCCAATATCTCCTTCCACTTGTCTTGTAATCACTTTGGACAATGAGAGAACCAAACTATGTGTTCAGACAGATTTTGTCCAGGTACAAATCGCTGGGGCTCCTCCGCGTGGTGCTATCCTCAGGAATTTTTTTATTTTTTATTTTGAATGTCTGCACATAGTCCACTCAAAGTTTGTCTTCTACAACGTCCTTAAAATCCTGATCTCTCAAAGGATAGAAAGTTGTTCACAGAACTGCAGCAGTCCTAAAACTGTTCTATCAGGTGCCAATTTGGTCTTCTCAGTCATGTATTCTGATAAATTTTTCAGCTTAATATCCATTAATAAAAATACCTTAGCAGAAGGATAACCTGTCTGGGGCCAGCATATGCTTGTGCCAAAACTACATGACAGACAAATGATATTTAAAATGAACAGGTATGATTCACTTCCCTATTCTGGAAACAGATTGCTATTTACACTTTTGCTATATCCAAATTCAGTAAAAGATTGTTAGCGCATAATGTGAAAAGGATCCTAAACTTTCAGAAATGTTCTTTTGTTTCTTTCAGGCAATCTCCCTCCTACTAATGGGTATTTCTCAGCCAAACTTGTGGTTTTGTGTCATTTGCATGAAGGTAGTGGTTGGAGGTAGACATCCGTCTTTTCCCGAAAGACAGATGTAGTCTTCTGATAACTCCTCACAGGTGGTTTTCAATACAACAAGCATCTCTGCAGACTCGCCTGAGTCAAGACTGACAATGTTGTTTTGCCATTTGGACATTCTTGTAAGACTTAGGAAACTTGGATTCGAGCTTCTGTCCCACAACTGACTTTGGAGGATAAAACGTTTCTCTCATCTCTCATGGAGGTTTTGGTGAGTGAATATATGTACGAGATTGTGATATATTCAAGTTATTGAAAACAATGGAGGCTGCACAAGAGTGTGTAAGCCAGGTTCTGCTTCATTTAGAGGCTCTTTTGGTCAATCTTGAGGTGGAATCGAACCTGTCTGTAGAAAAGAAAAGGGACTTAATAGACCCAGGGCACTTCACAGGTGACCTATCTCTAGTGCTGGCAGGAGAGATCTCTTTTCTCCAAAAGATACTTGACTTCAGTACCTGTTCCACAGTGTCTGCCTAAAGCCACTTGCACTTGCAACCTGATAATGGAAAGGCAAAACCATCAAGAAAAAAAAAAAGTATTAGCAGCTTTCATCAACATATTGAGATGCTTATAGCTTTTTGTTTGTTATAAAGAAAGAGCAAGACCTGACTAAATGTATTTTGCACTTTTCCTCAAATTTGATCACTGTTTATCTTTTTACCACTTACAGAGAGACAAGGATCCCTTATCAGGTTGCTTCTGTGGTTGAGTCTTCAGTCTTGTAAAAACCTGCTCAGCTGTTCCCTTTTCATCCCAGGAAAACCAAAAAGATCAAGTTGAGAATATGAAGTCCTGCTCAAAAATATTCAGTAGCTTGTTAGTATGAACATCTCTTCAAAGGATCCTAGAACTGGACTCCTGCAATAAGCTTTTAATGATCTCTTTATAACCAGGTAATTTCCCTGCAAAGCCTATTTTCTTCTTTTGGACTATGAAATAAATAAGCAATGGTAAGCCTATCTATATTTATATTGGCTAAAAACTATTTTTTGTATTGTCTATGCCAGGCATTGGATTGTATTTCAACTGCACAAAAATGTGTACCAGATTCACTTTTGAGCAGAATTTATCAAGATGTCCCAAAATGCAGGCTTTCTTCCCTCTAGATTGGAGGTTTGTGGTGAGGTAGCTGCCATCTCCTTGGAGGACTACTGTATAAGGAGGGGCTGAGACAGGGTTGAAAACTTCTCGAAACATTCTGTAGAACAGCAACAACAACAACAACAACATCTGACAGACTCTCCACTTGTTCGTTGTCACCAAGGACTTTGTAGTGGATATAGTGCTTTTGTTTCTTCCAATCTATATCTCAGATTCAATGCTCCAGATTTGTTGATGATGAAATTACTGTACTATCATTAAGTATGGACTCAATCTTACTGCCATTAACAATTTCCTGTTGCGTTTTGTGGGAGCAGGACGACACATGGGAAAGTAAGCATATGGTGCCAAGATCCCACATTCATGTAAACAATGAGAAAAGCCTTGATAATTAGAGCCTGAAAAAAAGCAGAAACACTTGCCATAAGATGGTATACAAAAGTAGATTTATTAGGGTATTCTTAAAAGTTTCCAGAAGATATCCACTCCTTGAATAGAAAACGTGTCTAGTAAAATATTACATACCACCTCTGCCCACCAATGCATATTCTCTACAGCATTTAGATTTTTTTATAAGCTGATGAAATTGCTACTTCAGCACTGGAAGTTCAGACACATGGGATCAGGCTGCACAATTTTTTTGTAAGGACTGGCATTTATTTATTATTTTTAGAATGTTTTCACTTTGCCTTTTTAACTCTGAATTTAGAAACTAAAGAGATAAACAAGAACTCTGTCACAGAAAGGAAACAGTTTCTTTTTTCTGACTAGTTAAATGAAGGACAGGAAGGGAAACTGACCCTGGCTCTGCTGTGTGTGAGAAGTAAGATTAATTATGACCATTTATTTATTTGCATTCCAGTAGAGTCCAGAGACCCCCATAGGGAATCAGATCCCTATTGTACAGTACATTTTAGCAACACCAAGTAAAAGGTACTTTATGTCATTTAGAAGGTCAGAGTTACTTTATACGATCTATGAATCTTTTGGCCCTGTCCTGTAGTGTTTGCATCAAGTAATTTGTCCTTCTGTGCGTTGAAATGACTGTCTTAAGGCAAGATTTATCCACTGTCTTGCTTTGTACCATTTTTTCAGCCGAGGAAACTTACCTAGAGTGCTGAAATTGCCTGCAATCCTCTCTCCTTTGGGGAAGGATTTGAACCAGCCGGTGTGGCTTGTGGGACAGGCTGATGAGGAGATGTGGCCAAGGCAACTGAGAGCTGCAGAGCTTGAAGATGTCTTATGGTTATCCTCCAGAAGTTCATCTGAAAGCTGTCCTCCCTCAGTAGAAGCACCAAGCAAGGGATGAACACCTCCTCTAGCCCAAGGGGTTGAAATTGATCCTTTTCTGAACAGAGAGGAGTTTCATCTGCCTACTGTAAACAGAACATGAAAACATACTCCGTCAGCCTCTGCTTGTGTGCTGAAACAAGCCCTCAGGAAAAAAAACTAGGCAGCATTTGAGTATTTCAGCAGATATTGGTGTTATTTCTAGCCCAGACTTTTCAATTCAGCACCCTGAAAAAAATTTTTGTGAAGACATCTGAGTGATAATGTACTTTGCACCTATCTTGTAGTTGCAGTGTTCTTCCATCCTCATTGTGGCTTCTTATAGCTAACAGGATTAAAAATAAATATATTTTTTCACATAACAGCCTTGTCCCTCTTTGTCTGACAAGTGTCTATGCTTAGCAAATGCCACAATCATTTTTTACCTGCTCAAAAGGCACTCTAGATACGAACACCAGTTTTATTCTGAAAAACTGCATAATGGCCTCGTTAAGGGATACAAGATTTTTGTATCTTTCCTTGTATTAGATAGGAAACTGGACCGTGTAATTTGTGGCTAGAAAGCACCATTCTAATTTGGGGAAGCACACAGAAAGATGGCAAGTTCCTGCTCTAAACAGATGGGATGAGACCACACCTGGCATCATGCTTGCAGTTTCTAGGTCCCTTGAAACAAGAGACAAGGAGAGATGAACTCAAAACGAAGAAGAAAAAATGATTGTGAGACTGAAGTCCCCTTCGTTCCCTGCCCAGGCAGAACCTGCTGCTGCCTTAGTCCTGCCACATCAGGCCTAGACATTTCTTCTGTCAGAGCCATTATTGTTCGATGACCCTTGTTGGATCCACTTCTAGGAAAAACCCTAACAAAGCATATACCACCATCTAAAGAGCAGGCATTCAGAAAAGAGGGTGGCTTGTTTTGTCGGACTCTGCATAACACTGTTTTGGTGAGTCAGGTTTTCAGCTGATGTGTATTCAATTTTAGATGATAGATGTGTTGCTTTGTCTTATTTATTCTGACTATTTCTGGCCAAATGCTCTTTTAGAAGGTAGGAGCCTAATCAAAGTACTAGGAAAGCCAATGAGAATTTTTCCAAGGATTTTATTGGACTTGGAGTTGGCACGAGTAGGTCAGACCACTGCTCTATTCTCTATTTTTCTCCAACAGTAGTAGATAACAGATGATTTAGGGATTAGATGAAACCTAGAGTGAACCCAGTAATCTATGTTGTGTTGCATGTCTGAGGAAAATCTTGCCTGACCTCCCATAGAGGAGCAGCCTGTGCCCTGCATCAAGAAGAGGAGCCTCTTTTCAGTATTTACTGGGGAATTGTTTTTCTCTCTGTGTCGCTCCCCTCTTTACTTGTTCAGCTTGATTTCTCACAATATGATATTTCTCTGCTTGCTGTCAGTCAAGAAGATAGGCATTTGGCTTGTGCAGAACGGTTCCCTTAATTAGCCCCAGGAGCATCCTACTTGTGGTCTTTTTCCCTTTTCTGCATCCTGCCTCTCAGATCATCTGTGAGAACTCTCCTGTTGATTTTTGTAGATGCCCTTGCCATATGGTTCCTACTTGACTTTTCTTTTTTTTTTCTCTTTGCTATCCAGCAGTTCTGCTCGAGTATCCCAAATGACTAGCTCATCCTTTGATGGACCACCTTAGAGAACAATGAAGAATATTCTCCTTTCTGTCTCCCTCTTTCTTTCCCCTCCTCCTTTTCTTCCTGGCATTCTTTTAACTACAAGAGGTTTTAGACTTAACAAGCCTGAATACTGTTTATGCCTGCCCTCCTGTAGATTCTTTCCTTAGGGTTAGCACTTCCCCTGTTCATTCCTTGTGGTTGTCAGATGTGATTTCCCATGATCCCTTAAAGAAACTTAGCAAAGCAGAAGAGCGATCTCAAGCCTCAGGCACATTTCCTCTTCAGAAGAGGGTCAGGTCAAGGCTGGCTGTGATTGCCCGTCTGATGAAGGCAAACTATTTAATAAGGGGATGCAGATGCTTAGGGAGAACATAGCTCTTCTAAAATTTCCACTCAATACAATTAAAGATGTGGAAGATCTTTTTCCTCCTCATATCCTGAAAAGCTTGTGGCAGATAACTGGCTCTCACCGGAGAAGAGATTAAAGGAAGCTATTGTACAAGAGAGGAGTCCACAGTAAAGCAATGAAAATTATCCAATGCCTGGGGAGGAGAAACCACATGAGGAGAACTTTAAAAAGACCAGAACTATTTAGTATGGAAAGGCTAACAGGAGGAGGAAATATGATAGTGCTGCATATTTTATTGGAGGGTATAAAGACAGGCAAACAAGGGATATTTTCTTGAATGAACCCCTTGATCTTAGGACATACGGTCACTTTGCAGTAAGGACCACATGTTTTAGACAAATCAATGAAATTTATTTTTCATGTGTCTGTGCAGTTCAGGATGACACTAAGAAGTCTGGACATGTAAATGAATATGACTGCTCTGCCAGGCCTTGTGTGCGGAAAGTGAGATTCACGTAGCTGGCTCTGATTTTGTGCATCCTTGCAGCCTGGTCTGTACTGTGCACATGTGCAGCACTGGGTTGCAGCCCTCTCCTCGCTTCCCCCAGATGTAAACTGGCTGTCTGGCATATGGGATCTCAGAGCAGGAGAGGGACTCTGCTATTCTGCAGACGGATATAGGCCGTCTGGAAGGGCTCTGTTGCTCCCCTGCCCAGGACTGCACCTTCTCCTTTGTCATGCAATGTCTTTAGTCCTTTCACATGCTAGGGAAGAATATGCTTGAGAGGCTGGAGTATATCATATAACCGCAGGAGGTGCGAGTATACATGGGGACCGCAGTCCTCAGTGTTGATGGTCCGTAGTATCATGGGTGTGTGAGTATGTGCAGGTGAGTATTTCACCTCTTAGAATTCTTTTCTAGGTATAACGTAGTGCTTATGATTTCCTCTGTGCTGGGGCTCCCTGGAACTATAGACTGCTGTGGAATTTAAAAGCAGCAATGTCAAACAGAAAAATTTAGTGGTGGAAAGAAGCTGCTTAATTTTCTAAGGCTGTATAAGGGAGGGGTATGGCTTTGTGGTCAAATAGATCTAAACAGACACTGACTGAGTTTGCTGAGAGGTGAGAATTTACCAGCTAAGCATCTGATGCAGATCTCGTACTTTGTTCTTAATAGTATGATGACAATTGCCAGAAATGTAATTCTCTGTATGTATTTTGGTAGCTTTATCCAGAGTAATGATGAACAAATGCCTTGCCTTACAGTGAAAGAGATTCCTCCACATAGCCCTGGTCATGTTGCCCTCTTCTACTACCAGCCCCAAAACCCAGAAAGGCTCAAACCAAAGTCAAAAGCTCCATCTGAGCATGCAACATGCAGAGGGGCAGAACCACAGGCCCCTGCACAGCTGCTGGTATCCTCTTGTGCGAAGGGGTGAAGGTAAGGTGAGTGGGAGAGGGGAGGGAGGGAGCCCAGATGTCACCCTTCCCCTAGATGTGTCTGCCAGTGCAGCTGTGCGGGGCAGAGAGGAAGCAGTCAGTGCCAAACACAGGGCTGGCGTGGTTTATTTCTCCCCTGGCACAAAACAGGAACCAGAGCATGATTCCCCCTTCCCTAATTGCCTCTGACTTTGGGCCAGATTGTAAAATCTTGGCCATGCCCAGAAAAAGCCTGTGCAGCTACTTCCATGTCCAAGTCCCTGAATATATTGAATTGTGTCCCACATCTGCATTTCTGAATAGGCCTTACCAAGCAGTGAACAAACACTGTCTCTTCCTGGATGGCTGCAGCTACCTAGAGAGGCTTTAAGAGCAACTGGAAGAAAGCCAGGAAGCAAAGACCAGAGTCAGGAGAGTTTGGCATGATCCCTGGTTAGAGTCTAAATATTCTGTTCAAAACAGGATTTGTCAGTATTGCCTGGAGAAGCACAAATTCCCATTCCAGCCTCTAAGAGCTCTTTCTCTCTCTCACTCTTCTTTAGGCACTTCAGAGTGGTTTGGGTTTGGGATTCAGGTTAATAACACATACTGACCAGGCCATATTGCAAGGCTGAGTGGCAACCAGAGTGATAAAACAGCAAAATAATTTGCTTGTGAGAAGGCATAGGGAACGCAGTCCTGGTAACTGATTGCTGCCTACAGCCCAAATCTGTGAGGCTTGACAGAAAAAAGAAACAATTGGGCAAGAGAGCAAGTGGGGACTCTTGGAGGTTTCCAATTTACTGACTGCTTTGTTTTGAGGTGCTGTACCCTACCATTCTGGACCAACAGAACCACGTGAGGGCAGTGCTCAGCCTCTTGCACGTGGGTGAACATAATGAATATTTAAAAAATAGCCTCCAGGTTATGTTCATATGCTATTTTGTCCTTCCTTACAGACTGCTGAATTATGTTTGCAAACCTGGAGTCCCGTACCTTCTTCCTTATTTTAACTTCTGTGCATCCACTTGAAAACATATGCTACAAAAACGATGAATCCATTTGAAGGGCCGCATCCTCTGACCTCTGCAGCTTCCCTGAGAACCTGGAATGCTTAGGAGTAGCAGAACTCTTTTCCTACAGAGGGAAACATGAGAAGCTCATTATTAACAGAATTTGATTCACAAACTGCTCTCAAAACAGTCCCTTATGGGATTCGATTACCAACAGTTTTATGACATATCAGAGGAAGCATCTGTAAACCAAGAAAATGACTTACAGCTTATGACACCAGTCTTTAAGTTCCAAAGCTGTAAAACAGTTTAGAACGCCTCAGTTCTGAAATATGGAGTGAAGCTGGATTACATTGTATAAATTATACAATGCTGCATGATGGAAGGCATAGACAGTAAACAGTCTTTCACTGTTACGGAAAGCAGGTGAGATTACAGAAAGAGCCTTAGAAGTGTAAATCCAAATAATATTTCTAAAGGGTGCTTAGAAAGATCCCTGGAGATACTGTTGCATTTTCCATCTTAGAGCAGTTTGAAAATAGCTCCCTTTCTTCATGTCTGTAACTGATGTTATTCAATAAGCCTGTCTTGCAGTATATAATAGTTTCTGAATATACCCATAAATTGTGCGTCTAATTTCACTCCTACTGAAGCCAGTGGGAGACATGCAGTATATGTAACAGGAGATGGATTACCCCTGGCCTCATTAGTATCATTTTCTTTTACAGCTGTGGACCAGGTTTGCTTGTGCTGTCACAAGGAGGTAAAAATTAAGATGTGCTGCATCAGGGTGATCTGCTATACCTTGCATGAATTTCCCTCTCTTGAGTCTTCAGTATATTCCCCTGTGACTTTTGGCAAGGCTCCACAGAATATTCAGGAGAAAAGAATACATTAAGGTTTCTCTGACTGACTACCTAACCCTACTGCCCCGGCCACTCTTTCCTTCAGCCTTGCAGAGCAAGGCCAACTCCTGAAATTGAGTGGATATCTCCCCTCAGGGAATTTACACAGCCTCATGTAGCCTTTCTGAGCATTAACAACAATGTCCCCATGACAATTTTTTTCCTTTGAACTTTAGAATGATTACTGTTTTCCTGGTAGAATGAATTTCCTAAGTGACTTGCCTTTTCTAAGAGGGTATGCTCCATCTCACACTGTGGATTGGCAAGTGCTCTAAAGATGAAGGCATGCTTGAATCCACGCAGCTCCAATCATGTATGTCATTCGTGGCTGAGGTGTCCTACTGATTAAATCTCCTGCTTAGGGGAAATTACAAAACCAGTGATATTGCTGAAAGAATATCTGTTTCACAGAGGTAGTCAGGAGTCCTTGTGTTGGTGCTGTTTGTGCACAGTTACATTTGTGCGATATTAACATCCACAGTGGAACACACTGCCTTCCATGTGAATGGCCAGAAGACAAGTAAATATGAGTCAGAAAAGCAATGAAGAGACCAGGAATAGACCAGGAATGAATAGACTGCATAGTGCTGCATCAAGTCTAAGACTTTGGTAAAGCGACAGTGTTCGCTAGATGTTGTGACTTCAGCATTTTAGCAAGACATCAGATGAAACACCATAGTCTATGGCAGCTGTACACACAATTATGGAAAAATAAATAAGTAGAGAAGCTATTTTGAAAAGACGAGTGTATGGTCCTTTACAGTGTTAAATTTGTCCGCATTGCCAGGAAACACTGAACTTTTGGCAAAGTGCTGGCATTTGCGAAATAACTATTTACCTTTCATTTGGTCCAAAGAGAAACTGGAATGCAAGATAATAAAAGTTAAACAGTTAAAGTATTCTTATTTTGAACACTTTGAGCAGCTGAGAATTCACATGCCATGTTGAGATCAAAGCAACTAAACCTTAAAGAAGTGTATATATTTTTGACAAACTAGAGTTCCTATTGGAAACAACCTACTCTTAATTAAAACATTGCAGCTGCAGTACTAGAAAAACGGAAACACTGAAAAGCAACAAAATCTTTCTGCTGACTTTGATAGGCTTAACATCAAGATTCTGCAGAGAAAAAACAGAGCGTGTTTCCAGAAGTTTAGCCCAAGGTTGCCAACAAAATCTCCCTTTGCCTGAGTGGTATGAAAAGGGTAAAAGATCGGGGAATTCACTCATTAGTCTTCTTAATCAAAATGCTTCATGTAGCATAGTCAAAGAGGGAAACTTGGAAATTAGGAGTAAGGAATATTTCCTCTATTATTCTTTGTTGCTGAATAACGTATTGGGAAGTATAAGATACGGTGCAGAGTGGTATATTAGTGAGATCTGAGATGGACTGTCCATCATGAAATCTGTATGATGCATTCCTCTGAGTATTTTATTGAAAACTACAGCCCTTGATTTTTGATATAGTCTGGCTTACTCCAAAGATAGATCTAAATCTTGCACCAAAATGGACCTCTTTTCTAAAGTATTCCAGAATAGATTTACTGGTATTTGGTGATAGCTGGATGTGTTCATGATCACTGTTTTAAAACTTGAATAAATTAGGGCTACAAAATAATAGCCTTGGTCATTGCTGGGAAATAAGCACTACCAAAGAGTAAAGGAAGACTGAATTTGGAACACTTAAGCATATGAAATTCACAAGCCCATAGGACCAGACAGGATGCCACAAGGGTATAGAGGTGGCTAGTGGCCGTCACTGAGAGGCTGTATCATTTCTCTAATCATGGTCTTGGTGATTAGGGGAGGTTTCTGATGCCCGGAGAAAGAAAATTGTTGCACTCATCTTCAAAAGGGCAAGAAGAATGATTCAGAGAACATCATGGTGGTTTGTCTCCCTTCAATCCCTGGTAAGATTATGAGGCAAACCCTCTTGGAAGCTATGTCCAGGCACAAGAAGGACAAGAAGATGTTTGGGAAAAGCTAGCACATGCTTTTCAAGGAAAAATCATGCCTGATCCTCCTAATTTGCCTGTTACGATGACCGGCTCTGTGGATGAGGAGAGAGCAGAGGATGTCATTTGCCTTGGCTTAGCAAGGCTTTCGACACCATCTTCTGTAGTGCCCTTGTGGCAAATTGTGAAGGTATGGGTCAGATGGGTGGAATATAAAGGTGGGTGAAAACCTGGTTGAACCACTGAGATCAGAGGGTAATAGTGATCTCAAGTCTAGCTGGTGGCTGGTTATGTGTGGTTATGTTAACCAGCTGGTATCTGGTTAACTCTCGAGTTGGTACTGAGCTCCCTGTTGTTTAATGCCTTCTTTAATGACCTAGTTGATGGGAGGAGTGTACTCTCAGCAAATTTGCAAATGACACCAAATAGGGAGAGGAGTGGCTGAGTTGCTGAAGGGCAGAGCTGCCATTCTGAGGGACCTCAACAAGCTAGAGAAAAGGGGCAATGCAAACCTCACAAAGTTCAGCAAGGACAGATGCAAAATCCTGCACCTGACACAGAACAACCATGCAACAATACAGGCTGACTGCTGACGGACCGGGAGGCAGCTTTGCAAAAAAGGGGTCTGGGGGTTGTTGTGGACAAGTTGAACATGAATCAGCAATGCACCCTTGCAGTGATGAAAGCCAACCACATACTGGGCTGCATTAGCAAGTCTGTGGTCAGTAAGTCAAGGGAAGGGATTATTCCCCTCTATTCAGCATTCCCGAGGCTGCATTTGTGTTTGGTTTTGGTGACCCCAGTACATGAAAGACAGTAACAATGTGAAACAAGTCCAGCACAGGACCACCAAGATGATTAGGATGCTGGAGCACAGGATGTATGACGGGAGGCTGAGGGAACTGGCTTTATTCAGCCTGGAGAAGTGAAGGCTAAGAGGGTAACCTAATTGCCATTTTCATCTACCTAGTTGGTGGTTATAGAGTCTTTCTGGAGATGTGCACTGAAAGGAAGAGAGGTGATGGACACAAGCTACAGAAAGAGGAATTGCAGCAGGCTATATGAAAGAGTTTTTTCGTAGTGAGGGTTGTTAAGCATTGGAACAGGTTGCCCACAAAATCTGTGGACTCTCCATCCTTGGGGATATTCAAAACAACTGGACAGGACCCTGAGGAACTTGACCTCACTTTGAAGTAGGCCCTGCTTGGAGCAGGAAGTTGGACTAGATCACCTCCGGAGGACCCTTCTGACCTAAATTGATCTGTGATTCTGCAGCTCTACAGAGTGAATGTTTTTTTGCAGTTTGGAACTTCTTCAGCTCTTTCTTACACATCACTGTTAGTACTGGCCTGCTCCCTTTACAGATCATTTCTTGCAGTCAAAGAGTTGTTTGTACAATGTGGAATCTCAGCAAGTAATTACTATAAAGCCTTTTCCATCAACTATGTTATCCATCAACCTTATTATAAGGGCAGTTCCCAGTTCAGGGAAAGCTCTAATACTAGTTAATTCATCTCTACTGGAATCAGATCTGGTGCTCCGTAGCAGGATTCTGCAGACTGAGGTCACAGTTGTCTCCTTTTGAGGTTATTGTTCCAACTCTCGTAGCAGCGTGTTAGCAGCCTGCCGCAGAGGACCAAAGGCATGCTCCTGAATCACAGCTATGTTGGTTTTGTTCTTAAGACACAGCGGAGGAAAAGTGTAACAAGCCTTAAGCATCACTTTGGATTTATCACAGGGAGAGTTTGCCAGAACCATACCTCAGCTTAGTTACAAAGAGTCCTGTCCTTCTAACATTTATAGTAGATATCCATCACAGCCAAACATATTAAGGACCTTAAGCATGAAGCCAGAAATGTGAAAATAATGAAAAAGATATATTAAAAAGATTGATCTAAAAGACGCTGAACTCCTGACATATGTTCCTCAGATGTTTTGCATAAATAGGGAGACAGGTGCTGAGGAAAGAAGAAATGTCTCATTCATAGTGCCCCTGATTTCATTTCCAATTACAAGAACTCTTCCTCCCCACACCTCAAAGAACTTCATGCAGTGTAAGTTATTGCTTGTCATAGTATTCTTACAAAACAAGAGCGCAGTTGAAATAGAGCCTCTATAAGTCCAACCTGGGTACTGTTATGAAGAACCTAAATCCTTTTTGCCAGAACTGTATAGAACAAAAACTTCAGGTGGCTGGAAAGACATACTGCATGTGGCTCCATGGCTTTTTGTGTTTTTGAGCAGTCATAACCTATGGATAGATAAAATTCTAGGAGATGAGTTTTTATTAGAGGGATAAAGACAAAGTGTAGTGTCTACCCTTTTACCAAGGGTTCTGGTGTGTCCATGTGGCGCAGTGTGGTGTGTGCATGGATGTTAGCATGGGCCCTGGAGGGAGGATAGCCCCATCAGCACAGTGCTGTACTTTGGCTAATTCATCTGTCTTTCAGTAGGGCCTGTGCTCCGCACCAGCATAGAGATCCATACAGCGTGCTCCATCATGCAGAACAGGCATATGGGGGCAGAGGACTGAGCTTCTTGAAGTAAGTGTTAGTTATACATAGGTTTTGTATATTTGGGTTTAAATCTTTTCGTGAGGGCTCTGATTTCTTTTTAATGAAACTATTAAAACCATGAAACCTCTAGCATGAGTGCTGTTGTTTGCAGAGCCTTGCTTTGGGATAGCCTTCCCTCATCCTGTTGAGGGCAGAGCTAGTGGTATGAAGCATGTTTGTACTACGCATTGTCTTTTTGCCTTGAGGAGCTGGTTGGTATTCCTGGCTTTACAAAACAGCTTCTGTGAGGAGGAGATACACACAGATCAAGCTGGGGTTCTCTAAGGCAGCCCCAGTCAGCTACCAAGGGAGACCTCAAAATTGTTCCTCAAAACGTACTGAAAATAAACAAGTGCAGGCAGTTTCCTGGCTTTTACTTAGTTCTTTTTTCCTTTTGATTCTTTGCTCCCAGGAATTCATCTTCCTCTCAAGCAAGGCTCACAATAGCTTCATTTGCTGTTAGTTTCCTTTCTGCCTCACTCTTAATTACAAACCAATGAACAGTTTCTTGAAGTGTGGTTTCCTGGGGCAGCCAGAGGCAAATTAATAGTTTACTGCTCCTGAAAGGGGGCAATCTGATTGCCCTTCTCACCTGTAATTCACCCTTTACTTCAACTGACTTTGGTGCTTACTGATATCAGGGTAACCTTAGAGAGCAGAAGACTAACCCACAGATTTCCTGGTTACATATAAATTAACTACTGTTAGGTCTCCTGTATGTTCGTGTTTGCATTGGCTTAGTAAAACCAAAGCAATTACATTTCTGCAGTTCTCTGAATGAGTGTTGTTTTGCTTCAAAAACACATTTAATTTTCAGTTACTTGAATTTGTACCTAACTAATTTAACATTAAATAAATCTGCGGTAAATAAGAATATCCAGCTGTTGGGGAGCAACAGCTTTGGTTTAAATGTGACAGCAGGGAGGTGAATGGACTCAGCTGCAGATGTAGTGATGTTAGTTCAAATCTTCTGCTCAAAGCCTTTCCAGTTAATCTAACTTCCCCTGTGCCACTAGCTGCAGAAACTTCTATGTTGTTTTGCTGTGAAAACGTAACGGGCAAGCTAGATTCAGGTAGATTTGTGACCTTTGAAACAGCCTGTGTGTGTGGACCCGGTCACATAGAAAGGTGGCATAAACTTTTTTTTTTTTACTGACTCCAAGGTGTAAGAAGCCAAATGTTCTTAGATTAGAGAAAACTCCCAAGAGCTGCTGAAAATAATGCACAGTCTGGTCATTTAAAACTACAAATGCTCACGTAATGCACATTACTATTTGCAAGAGTACATACAAAAGGCATTTATCAGAAATAATGAGGGCTGCAAGCTTATTTCCGTGGGATATTGATAGATGGGAAGCAGATGCTCTTTTCTACATGACGGAACTTCCCTTGTGTCCCATGCAGTGCCGTCTGATCAGGCTTCGCTGCAAGGACATGTAGCACCTGGATTTAGGGGATTTTTAATTAGAAACTATAGGACATGCAACTTTAGTAAATCCAGGAACTTACTTAAAATATGTTCCAGCTGTTGCATGATTAAACCCCTATGATTATAAAATTGTCCTTTCCTTCTATTTTTGCAAATGTAATTATTGCTGGAGTGCCAGCAGGATGTGTGAGGTGCTTAAAACAAACACCAGGAATGCCATCCCCTACTTATACTCCCTGTTTTTGCAAAAAAAAAACCCAGTGGGATCCTCTCTCAGAATTTTTATGTTACTTTCTTTCTCCTTTTAGAAATAGGCTTCCTTTTGAGGAATACAGATTTTTCATATGGTGCATGCTGAAAAGCTAAGTCAGTGATTCCTATGCTATACCTGGTTGGCTGGTTATTTAGTGTTGGGCTTTAAATCATATATTGGAAATCCATAGATAGCTTGTTCGTCGTATGCTACTATCTTCCAACTCCTACAGAGACTTGCTCTTCATCATAGAGAATTTCGAGAGGTGGAAGAAGCTGTTAGTGAAAAGAAGAAAACAAGTATATTATGATCTACAAAAACATGCAATTACTGGGGAAAAATCATTTTGGTTTTCTGAAACAAAAGGGGAAGGCAAGGCAGAGATGTTTATGCAAGGGAAGACAGAGAATGGGGATGCAAAAAGGGAGTAGTCTATAGTCAACATTACCAGCTTTGTTTGGGAAAGAAAAACCAAGAAACTTACTGGAAGAAGTTTATTGCTATGAATTCCTCCGCATAACTATAAATTATTTGTTGAAGTTGTCCAATGACTGCCATATGAAGATATTTTTGCCATTAGGGCCAGCTCTAGAAATAGACAAATAAACAACTGCCCTCAGCAACAGACTGCTAGCTCTGGAGTGGGTAGCAAAATGGTTATAACTCTAATGTCTTCTTTCCCTGTGCCAGAGCCCCAGAAGAGCTCAGGGGATGCTGAAAGAGGGGTCAGAGTGGGTGGAACAGTGGCTGCTAACTAGAGGAGAAGATTTGGTCTCCCTGCAATAGAAATTGCCAACCATATCTCTGTGAAAGTGGAAAATCTGCAGCAGTGGAACATGGTCCTCAGTTAGTGGTGATGCTATGCATGGCCTGGATAGGAAAAGATAATAGATGGAGAGTCTATATTTAAGAAAAAAGCCTATATTTAGGCAATGTGCTAGTGGGTGAGGGAAGAAACAGCATGCTTGCCAGATCTGGGAAAAGATAATGTGAACTGGGGAGTCAGTACTTTATCAGGACAGTGTGCAAGCTGACTAGAATACACAGTTCTCAAAAATAAGTGTCTGAAATATGCATATGACAAGCTTAAAACCGCAGGTCTAATGTATTCTGTCTTACAGTAAGTGTGTCACATTAGTAACAGACCAGTGTCAGTGAAAAGCCTGGCGATAATAGACATCAGTTCTTCTTACTAGGAAGTGCTGGAAGTGCCATTGCACACAGGCTTGCTGTCAGGAAAGTCATAGGTTCCCTCTGGAATCTGTGAACATAGCAGGGAATAAGAGCACCACTTTTGAAAACGGTAAGAGATGTACTGTCCTCCAGGCATATGTCAGTGTTGGTAGCATGATGTGTCAGCCTCCTTTAACAGATGCATTACATGATCATTTTAAAAACAGGAAGCGCACTCTAGCTATTGGAAACTGAATCCCAGAAAGACTTGTGCCAAGGGAGTGTCAAAAGGGACTAGAAAGTAGAGAGAAAATTTTTGTGATGCTGTATTCTCCTCTTCCATTCACCCTTTGTGTCTCCTTGGTTTATCATGTGGAATGAGAGTTCAGTGTGATTAGCTGATTGGATTCTTTGTGTGATCTCTAGGATTTTTGTCAGTTAACTCTCGTCTGAAAAACAACGCATCTTTAATAAAAAGCCTCCATTTCTTGATTTGCAAATTGTCAGTGATGGAGAATGTGTTATAATTCACGGTAAATTGTTTCAATATTTTTCTACTTTGAATTACTTTGATGCAGCTTCTAGCTACTGGCTACTTGTTGCCTCTATGCCTGCTCATGGTAAATTTCTATTCTCCATGGAGAATAGAATAAGTATAGAATAAGAATAGAATAAGTAGGCTAAAAAGATGAAGCTTCTCAAGCCCTTCTCTCTCCCTTAATCATAATTTTCCTCTTCTTCATTCAGTGTTAAGACTATACAGTTATGCCAGTCCTCTCTAATTTATCAGTATCCTTATTTATCAGATGACAATGGAAACGGACATGATTTTCCAGCAGTGGTTGCCCCAGTGCTAAGTGCAGAAGTAATATAAAATCACTATCCCTAGTCAATAGTCCCTACCAATGCACCCTAAATTCGCGTTAGTTCTTTGGCTGCATTTAACATTAGCAAGTCATGATGCACAGATTACCCATACTTGAATTCTTTAAAATCGTTGCTTCCCAGAAAGAAATACTATAGCCCGCAAGCATGATGTCCCGCAAGCATGATGTATATTCTTTATCCTACATGTATGATTTTATGTCTGCTTAGACTCAGATGTGTATTGTTGGTATTTGCCAGTCCAGATTATTCTCACTCAATATCCTGTTCTCTCTTTGTTATTTACTGTTCTCCCAGTCCTGCCATCATCTGCCAAGTTGATCCGGAACAATTTTATGTTTTTCCTCTGGATCATTCATAGAATGTTATATAGTGTAGGGTCAACCACTAATCTCTGTAATTGCAGTAGAAGCACATCTACTTGTTGTTGGTTGTCTGTTTACAATTACCCGTAGAAATCTGTTATTTAATGTGTGCCATGTGTGGGTTATTTTCATTCTATTTTTTTAATTAAATGTTGTGTGGTATCAAGTGAAATGTCATGTAGAAAAATATTATTACATCAGTTATATTATTAGAATGGATGAATTACTTTGTATTATTATTTGAAAATCTAACTTTTCTGTTTTTCTGTTGAACAAAAGGCTTTGTGAATTTATGATTAATTCAACCAAGAGTTTAGTTTCAGGCAAATTTTAAAAAGCCAAAATATTTAATAAAGATTTTTTATACTGGAACATTTAAAATTTGTATTAAAACAATGCTTTGGTACCAAAATATGATTTAAAAAAGATTAAAACCTCTCAAATCATACTGGAATATGTTGTATTGTACTGAACAAAATATGATCCAAAATGAGTCATTTTTTTTCTCTAGTGGAAAAAAAACCATCCTGGCTCATGCACTTTTGACAGGCAGAATTTATTTATCAGCCTTCACAGTTTTGTAAGGGGCAGAGGGCTCATGGTTGATAGTGTAGAAACTTAAAAAACTTTGGAAACGTGTTGTCCAAATTAACTAGCAGGTGAAAATATCAGGACTTTAGTTGCAATGTATCTGAATAACAAAATATAACAAAATAATATAACATGGTTAAGAGAAGCCAATAGTAAGGTAAAAGACAGAGGATCAGAAAGGGCTACTTCATCAGGCTTAGACTTTATCATGGCAAGCAGCTCTACCATATTATCCTGACAATTCATTCATTATATACCGATTTAAAACTTCCTAATTTCTGCCCTTCATTGCTTCTGCTGGAAGGAACCTTGCTGCTCTGATGTGTAGAAGCCATCAAATTTGAGATTCAATAATATTCATAGGTAGTTTATACCCTTTTGTTGCTGTGCCAATGCTGTCATTTAGTTCAATGGCCATTCTTCCTTCCTGAGGTTTACCCACTTGTGTATTTTTGGAGATCAGTCATAATCCCTCTTGATGTTCACTTTGATATGCTAAACAAGCTTTTCACATATCCTCTCTAAAATCAGCTCTCTTTTCCCCGATCATCCTAGTAATCCAACTCTATATCTGTTCCAGTTGCAGTTTGTATGTGAACACAGATGGCAGAACTGTGCGCAGTTCCAAAGGAGGTTCTATCCCTGCTTGATGAAACTGCATTAATGGCTTACCTGTCTTCCGGAAATACCTCATCTTATGTTCAGAGGACTGCATTTACCTTTTTCACATTAATTTGATGATCTAGGAGGTCAGATGTACTAATCAGCACAATAGACATACACATTTGAGTAAGTGACTCTGATCCAACGTATAGCTTGTTCCAGCTATACAACAGCACTCAGATTTTATATTTTTATTAAAGCCCTTGGCACTGAAATTGCAATTTAATGTGGCAATTCTGGTATTCCAGTATGGAGATATTTTGTCTCTCTTAAAACATTAGGTATATGGACTTTTGTTCTGCTGGTGGCTGATGGCAGGAACATAGCAGAAGCCATGCCTTTTATCTAACTGGTTTCATTGAGGACAATGTATAACACTAAGCTATAACCTGAATGGGACTAGATATGCTGCGGAGCTATACTGCCCCAGTGCCATGTTAGAGGCGGGATACTTGTGTTTAACGAGGATAAGGCAGACCACATGAAGAGCTGACAGCTGTAGAGGCCACTGAATAAAAATGAGGTTGCTCGATTAATTGTCATGGCATATAGTCCAGGTCATAAGGGAGATGCAGAAATTTTACAGAAGCCTGTGAGTAGATGTGACTGTATTGACAAAAGACAGGTCTATAAGAAGGGCTTACAGTTTCAAGCACTGAGAACTGTAAGAAGCTAGTTGGTAGAGGTCTGATAAGGTTGAGAACTTGAGCAGAGAAAATCCTTGGAGTTCTAAGTCAAAGGTGCCAGCCTGTTTAGGACTTGCATTGCTAATGAAGGATAATAACTTGCAAAGAAAGCCTTTAAATCTACTCGGATGAATAATCACTTCAAAAAGAAATAAGGGGAAAGCAGAGGTTAGTAAGGAGTTGAAAAGAGTTGATCAATAACCAGCAATAATCTGAAGACACAATGAAGGAATCATACAAGTATTAATTAAAGTAGAATTGTGTTAGACTTGGCAGTAATAAGGCAACTGCACTTCTTTAACTTGAGAAACCAAAAGAGAAAAGAAAACTAGTGGGATCGTTTGAAGAGTAGGTTTTTATGTGATAGAGTTTAAGGATTATCCAGATGCAGCACTAGATGAAGTGATTTTACCTCAATGCACAAGGACAGGGGTAATGTGGAACGCAGTAGCAAAGGCAGGAAGAGGCAGATGAGAATGAGGGTGTGACGATGGAAATTACGGCATCTGAATGAGACCAGAGTTTGTGCTGAAATCCAAGAACTAAGATACCCATATTAATACTTGAAAGACCGTTGCTCTAAACCCCTTTTTATCTTTCTCTAAAAAGGGTCTTTTCTTCTCCTTTTTTGCCCTTAATAAAATAAAAATTTCAAATTTTCCTTTCTGTAGGGAGAGAGAAAGTCATACCTTCATCATTCAGTACAATATGGGTAGGATTTTCAGAGTGTCTCATTGCTATTCCAGTTCTGCCCCAAAAGAAGCAAAATTAGGCTAGTGCTGAGTGGTTTAGAAAGTCCCATCAAATGAGCGAATACAGAAGAGGATATTATTCAGTTTTTTAATAGATAAAGGTCCTTTGCTAAACATGCAGGGAGGTCCCAGATTAGAATAAATTGCTACCACATTTATTTGTATCATAATCTTTGACATTAGTTACTCTGCTGTCACAACTGTGTACGTAGTATTGAACTCTTAGTTTGCGAGAGAATTAGTGTGTTTAGTCAGAAAAAGATCTTTGTTTTGTGCTGGTACTATAGAATTTCATACTCATGGTACATGCATTTATTTAGACATCTTCAGAATATTATTTGTTTTACTCCTTCTGTTAGAAACTATATGAAACAAATACCATCCCTGTATTGTTTTAGAACCTGCTTTTTTCCCTTTCTTTGCTCATAATTTTAATCATCAAAACTCATAATGATGCATTATGATTGCAGGAAATAGTGATTCTACAGCTTCCCAGTAATATTTGAGAGTATGAAAATACTTCATTGTTTGGACCAGATCTCCTCCCATGTGACTCCCTTTTTGTGTCCGTAAACTATTGGTGCAATATCAACCCTCAGGTTATTGGCACTGCAGTTGCTCTCATAAGATGGGCAAAGTTGGGAACTGAGTAGTCTAAGAATGTGCTTACAGGGCATGTAGTGCAGTACAAAGCAAAATATTGGCCTCTGTACTAGCAAAATAGGGCTGCACTAACATACCTCTTCACTCTGGGCAGTTAAATCCTAGGTCAGCTAGCTCAGAGCAGGTATGGGATCTTGGCATGGCACTGCATTCTCATATGGAGGCCCACCTTGGGTTGTCATAACTGGTCTGCTCCACTCACGGACTTTTAGCAAAATAAACGGGGCCAGTTTTTGTGTACCTTTATGTCAGTAGGTCAGGACAACGAACCTCTTTGACAGAGGGAAAAGGAGGCAAACCCATCTGCTGAGAGGCTGGAATGGATGCCCCTGTTTGTCAACCAAAGTAGTTCATTAGAGGCTGAGATATCTACACCTTCCTGCTTCGTCCCTCAGCCCAGCATGTGAGTGATCAGTTATTTCTCTACTCTATGCACAGTCATTCCTTTCAACACAAAGTGCAGCTGCAGTGATTGCCTTCTTCTAAATGTCTGCCCAAAGCAGCCAATGCCCAATGCAGCGTATTTGACTTGCTGGAGGCCCTCTGTCTGTTTTTTTCCTTTAACTCTTTCTTTCTTTTTTATCTCTTTGCACTTTCTACTTCTTTCTCTCCCACTACCTTTGTTAAGGAGACAGCAGAACTAATTGTATCTGGGTTTCGAGTGAGTTTTCAGACTTGAAGTGTTTGAGTGGACTAGGCAATGAGCCAGGGGCTGCTCTGGGTCACTTCCAATCCATAGCCCTGGGGGCAGTTTTCCTTTTTCTTTTGCATTGATGGTTTAGAAAACAGCAACTTCGCTATGTTAACCATCAAAAAGTAATTATTAAGAGCTTTAGAGTGAATTTCCAAAGAACTGTTGAGTGTTTTAATCACATGACACCTGCTAACTTCAGAAAGACTTTAGTGATCCTACTCCCATGGAGCTGCAGTTAGTGACAGACATTAAACACCATCTATTTTAATTATCTATCTTGCAATGAGAGAGAAGTAGATTACTTCACACTTACTGGAGAGCATTGCAGTGTGAAGGGGTGGACAAGGATGGCCATCACATAAAATAGCTGAGGGTGTGAATTCACACCCTACTTTACCTACGGGTAACTTATTTATGTGTCCCCAAAGTTAGCTATTTCAAAAGGGCTGAGGTTGTTACTCACAGCTATAAGGTTAGAGTGTGAATCTTTGTAAACTCTCTTAATTTTGCATCAACAAATTCATAAGCTGAGGGCTCCATATTATCAGAATATTTGGCAGAATCTAGGTTCAACATATAAACTCAGAATCAGGTTTTTGGTTCGATTCTGAATACCCAGAAAACTCTAGTGGTTTTAAATTATAGGAGTGGCTTGTTTGTTTTCGTTTGTGTTATTTGTACAATTGATAAAGGAAAAACTCTAGGCAGATTCGCCATTTTTTTTTTCAATGCTGGCCCTGTATTGATAAAAACACATAAGTGTTTCTCAGCCACAAGTTCTAACCCTACGGTCTTGCCACAAGTAGGTATTGGTTTTTTTCTGTAAACTGTGTTAGAGAGGAAGAGGGTTATTGTAATATTTTTGAGCAATCAAAAAATAGAATGATTTCTGTGAAAACAAAATGATTGCCTAGTAAAAATTGAAATATTTAGGTCAGCTCTGTGCTGTATGCACAGTTTCTCTCGAAAAAATGCAAGCTTTTTTGTAAGCTAGCAGGCTACACCTGAAAATGACAAATCATGGATGAGCTGTGTGACTTTGAGTTCTGGTACTGGGCAGATTTTGTCATGAGGACAAGATGTCTGTATTTAAGGCTTCGTTTGGAATGACAGCTACTGAAAAACAAAAGGCTGGTCAAGATCTGTAAGAGTTCTAATTTTTGGCTCTTCATCAACCTGGACTATTGGGAACGCCAAGCTGTAGAATTTTATTTGAGCTTTTTCCTCTGTGGCATATTCTACCTGTATCTGCAGTATAATGAACATATGACTTGCTCTGTACAACAGACTGCGTAATGATCAGTTATGTTTTTAATTCAGCAGGGTTGTACAAACCCTGGGCTGAATTCAACAACGGTTCAACAACAACTCACTGAAATACTGTGTATGTACTTTTTCTTTTCACTGAGTCTAAAGGACAAGCCAAAGTAGTGTTTGGTGAGAATAACCATTCCCATAATTGCAATCCCAACATCCCACAATTGCAATTATGCTTAAAACCTGCAGAGACTTAAGTACTTATGTTTTGCTCTCCTGCTGAGTTTTTTCATACACAGCAGATTCCTAGGTGTTAAAACATGTTAAAACAACTTAGTAGCTTGCTAAAGGTGATTGTCTCTGGAGTTAGGAGGCTGAAATCTTTGAATGGAGGTGGGCAATTTACTGCTTTTAGAGGAAAATTTGTTAGGAAATTGCAATTACATTGCAGAACAAAGGCAATGCCACTAGCTATGTTGCAGGATTGTTCGCAACATTAATTCTGCTTACCTTTTGATGTACAGTTTATTTTCAAATAGTCATTGTTTAGCTTGACGATAATATTTTGATTTTATTAAAATTAGTATTTTTCTTGAACAAAGAACTCTGGATCCTGTTCACTAAAAAAAAAAAAAAAAGATTCTAGGCAAAGCCTGCTTACTTTCGTAATGAACAGCACTTTTCATGAGGGATAAGGTCTGGCAAGTGAACCGGGTCAAGCAGCATGCGTTACCTCTTCAGAATTCTTCTGAGTCATGCTTTTAATTTATTACTAGCTTTTTTCAAAGCTCAGTGCTTGATTTTTTAATGAGAAATGTCTGATAACCTGTGGAAAAGTAGACATTTACTTTGCACAAAAGGCATATTACAGCTAACAGACCTCTTAACTTTTCTGTAATGACAGTAAATGCATGCACATTTGACATACGTAATTACAGACCTCCAATCTGAAAGGTAGGCTTAGATGAAGAAAAAGGGAGCAAATCATTTAACGTATGTGGAAGTGCCTGATCCAGGAGCTGCTGGGCAACTGTAAACTCCCACTGCCTTCACTGGGAATCACATGAAATGCAAATTATGGGGAAAAAAGTGTTAAGGCAATAGTTGGTGTAGCTACATTTGCACGTAGTGAAGCTCCACTGAAGTTAAAGGTAGGTGTGTGCTTCAAGTGTTGTGCTGAACTAGGCCCTACACCAGTGCTTTGCTTTCAGTGGAGGCAAATAATAGTTATAAATCGATTATGTAGAACTGGTGGGCCAAGATCAGCGTTCTCTTCATCTTGAGTAGTTCTGACCTTAGAAATCACTTTGAACATTTGATGTGAAATTCAGAGAAAATAAGTCTAGGTAATTGGCTCACAGCCAAGTACAATGAGCATTTAAAAAAGAAAGTTACTTATGTAGTCCCTTTCTGGTTGTAAAGGCAAATGAAAAAGATTATTAACAGAAAGTTGTAAAATATGTTTACTGGCTTAATTTTGACATAGGGTTGCTCAAGAATATTTAATTTTACAATTAAACTTCCTTCTCAAACTGCTTAGAAACTAGGGGAGGGAGAGGGGTGGAATTTTATAATTCACCTGTGCTCCTTAGCTCTCTGTGACCCCAGTGCTGTCTGCATCTGGGTTGCAACTGGACAATATTTTTGGCCTAGACTAATGATTAAAACCAGACCTGACCTTCTTGTCTGAGAGAGAACTGAGTTAGCCTTTATTAACTTGCCATTATTAATTTCACAGGTTACAAAGGAATCATTGATGTGAAACTATATTTTTAGATTTCAAAATGTAAATGCTTTCTAAGCCTGTGCTACACAAAGAGGAGCATGGTAAATGTAGCTGTTTCTCTACTGAGCGTTTAATTGAGTGGGTACCTTCAAGCAGAAATAAGTACAGGCACCTAATGGTTATCATACAAAGCTTTTCTTTTCAACCACTCAATCCTGCTGTCCATTTGCTACTTTGAATGAATGCTGACTGCCTCTAGCGTCCACAGTCATCCTAGGGGCTGTGCTTTGGCCACCACGCTGAAGGCCTATGACTGTGTTATTATGGCCACCTCCTTTGCTCTTTTCCCCCAAAATAGGTTTCTGATTGTCCCTGAGATACCGATCTACCAGAGTTTATGTACCTGTGCTGAAATTCATGTAGCTCTTTGAGGAGCCAGGGTTTTCTGTGGGTTCACATTTCTATTTATTCTGGAGTATGAGGATATCTCTTCTTGGAATGAATTTAGAAAAACTCCGTGGAGAGGGTTAACCCATTGCTTAGATATTGTTTATAAAGAAACTTCTTCAATTCATTGCACCCATTTGAATTTGTAAATTGGAAGTCTTCAGTACTGCCTGCTCCTAAGCTAACATACCACTGGAGTAGGGTACAGTGCCACAGTAGAGGGGACATTGCCCTGTAACCAAGGGACTGTGGGTGCACTCAGTTATAAAGAAAACCAAATCAAACTGAACCAAAACCCATAGAAAATAACATAGAAAATATTTTACTTAATTCATTGACCAACTTTTTCCACGTCCCAAAACCCCATCTCAAAATCACCAGCAAGTTTCAGGGAGTTAAATTTTCTAATCAAGCCAGCATGGCAGCAGTTGTTTTCTTTTGGAAAGAAGAAAAGAAAGGAAAGAAAATTAAAACGAACATTTAATTGTTTACTATCCTTACAAAATTCTCCATGGAAAATGCCTGCAAAACCATTGTGCTTTGAACTGGCTCTTCTGTCGGTGGCCAACAATTTAATTTCTATCCAGTTTCAAAGGATTAGATTAGGAAGCTTCAAGTTCAGCTCATGGGAGAATGTGATCAGCTGTTTGCTGTGACTGCACCCTCCAAAAGGGAGCTGAAGTTTGTGCAGACAAAGACATGTGTTCAAACCGCCCAACATAGATGACCATGTTTGATGTTCTGTCACCAAATATTAGGCTCTAACCTCTAACAGGGTAATTAAACTGGCCAGGACAGGCAGCAGGACTGCCTGCTAAAGCAGTGTCTAGGCAGGGAGATGGCCGGATAGGGATTCTAGTTTCCTAAGGTTTTCTAATGGTACTCTTTCTTTGACTTGCTTATCAGTTTACGTGTCAGATTATTAAGTCATTAAGAAATGAGGAAAGAATTCTATAGGAGATACCCTGATTTTATAAACACCACTTAAGACATCAGGTACCCTTTCAGGAACTAACTATGTCAGGTGTCCACAACCTTTGAAGAGTAGCCTTGGTTCCTATCTTCCATAAGTCTTTTGAAAATTTGCAGTCTAAATCTTAGAGTAAAATGAAAGGTGCTACCTTAACCGACTGTTTCTAACCTGATATAAATGAACAGTTCTTACCTGTTATTTTTGAAAATAAATTGTATGCATAAATGCATAATGTGAATAAATTGCACACAGGGTTTTAGTGCTTTCGTATGAAAAATAATGTTGCTCAGTAGCAGCTTATGCTAATGGGCAACACTTGAAAGACTTCCAGTCAATATTGTTCAACCTGAGAAACTTATATGACAGAACAAGTGTCAACACCTTCTTGAGGCCTCATTCTTCAGAGTTATTCTCAGTGCTTAGAAGAGGGTGCTTGACTGAAATGCCTGTCAAACTTAATCTGGAAAACAGCTCTATGAACACAGTAAAGGAGATAGCTTGTCAGTCACGCAGTACATGATGAACACGGCCGTACCTAGCACGTGAAAAGTGACTGTAGATTGTTCCCATTCCAGGGAGGCACGAGCAAGAAGAGGAGGAACAGACTTCCACAACAGTTTTATAAATCTTCTGTTGTGCATTTTACCTGGTCCTACACTTTCACTCAGTCTGTCTCAGTTACTTTTCCTCCCCAGTCCTTGTTTCAGCGTGCATAACTGTCTGTTATTCTCTCAGCATGCCTCTGAGCTTGGAAATCTTCATTTTGCCTTTTGGCAACTGGTGAAATAACTATGTCATCTAAACTGCAAGACCAAAAAGAGCTCACAAGTTCCTATGGCTGAGCCTGCATCCTGACCATACTCCCACTCCATGTGAGTGGAGTAGGTACCTCCCTCTCTGCCTTTGTTTCTGTGGGAAGGAAACTAGTGCATTCACCTTGGACCCAAATTTTCAAAGAAATTTAAGTATCTCAGTTCTGGTATCTGATTCCTCCTTATAGCAGGCTGAATGACAATACATTTAAAACACACATGTTACGGAGCCAGTGATGGAATTATAGCGTGCTGCCCGAATGGCATCTTCTGTGGTAGTAAACCAGAAAAGAGGCAATGATGAAAGTTGAAAGCATAGTAGGAATTGGACTTAGTTACCATGTTTGAAACAAGAGACAAACATAGAGTAATGAGAAACAGAGTGGCCTGTGAGGAAGGGCGAAACAATGCTTATACTATGGGGTGAAACATGAGAAAGGCAAATAAGTTGCCAGCTGTGTGAGTTTATTGCGAGCAAAAAAACCCATTTTGCAAAAAGTGACAGAAACAGTCTGAAAGTATTTGCCAAGTGGAGACCGACAGTGAGATTTCCTTAGATGATATTGTTTTCACTGCTTCCCACTGCTCTGGAGCCATGAGGAGCAAAGCAAAAATATTGCTTGTGCAGCTAAACCTTTAGGTTATGTCAAAGCATGCATTTAAGCATGCAGACATCACACCTGGTAGCGATATGGTTGTCAGCCTAGTGGGACGTAAAAATCACTGCTTATATCAGATGAATTCCCCATACTGCAGGAAAGTAACTCCTATATTCATAGGCATATGTTTTTATTTGGATGCATAGTATCCATTTAAAGGACAGTGCATGCTGGTATAGCCACACAAAGTAGGCTTTGGTAACTGGATTTCAAAATCAATTCTTAAATGAAACAAGTGCATCTACCTTCAGCAAACAATTAAGATTAAGCAAATGGTTAGGATTTTGTCATATACAGGTGGAATCACAGTGTTCACTACCATTCATAGTCCTGCTGACAGAGCAGCACATGACACAGATGAGAGAGAGTGCAGGGACAGAATAAGAGAGTGTGATCAAAGCAATTTCAAACTACAGACAGATAAATAGATAGGTGATGTTTAGATAAAGAATCAGTGGGTGGCTTTCAGAGTATGTGGTACCTGTAGTTCCAAAAAAGACTTGTGCACTTTCTCCATGTGGTCTTTTTCACCAGCTCTTAATGTGTCCATTTTGTGGTGAGTGGTCAAAAAGGAAAAAAAAACAGATTTGATCAATTTTTTAGTGCCCTTCATAATCTTAAAAGGTTTACCAAGTCCCCCATAAATCTATTTTTTGTTTACCTCAAAGGCTTTCAGAATGGTATCTCCTTCCTTATTATATTAGCACTTCACCACAAATGTGCCCACTCCTCCCTCCCTCTCCTGTTTTTCACTTGGAGCTGTGTCATGCAGTTTTTATGTCAGTCCTTGTCAGCTGCATTTCTTCAAGGATCTTTCTTTGTTCAAATGTAGTTGCCAGAAGTATATGGGTCTATTTCTTTAGTCTGAGCGATTATCATGACATGTCCTCAAAGGATGTAGCTCTGAGCTGCTCTGCTCACTCTCCACTTTCATCTTTTGTGCTGTCAAATTGTTTTCACCCATGATGGCCCTTGTCCATCAAACATACTCTCCCTGTAAATTCCCTTAGGCAGGAAACCCATTAGTAGATGGACTCCCTGACCTTCTTCAGAAAGCACTGAATTTACAGCTGTGTGTAGTAAGCAGAAGTGAGGGAAGGTTTATTTATTTTGCTTTGTTTTGAGATTTTATTTTCTTCTATGAGACAGAGTTCTTTGTGCTCTGAGGGAAGAATCATCTCTCTGAGTTGCTTTCTTCACCTGGTTATCAGCTCTTAGCTTACTAGCTGCTAACTAGAAGAAATCTATATTTCAGGGACTGAGCACTGACAGAAAATGCTTCTTCAGGGGTACTATTTGAGGTGCTACTAAAATACAGTGCTAGGATCAGAGTGAAATCTTATATCTAGGAGGTAGAGAGCTGTCCTCTGTTCAGGGGAAAGATGAAAAAGCAAGAAAGCTTCTTCCCAAAGTAGTTGGTGGCAGCTAACTGCTTCATCTGAAAAATGCAAGCTAGGCACAAGGCTAGTCAGCAGGCTGAGCTCTGTAACTAGACTGCCTGCACTAAGGGCAGAATGCAAATACACGGACCTAAACATTGTCTTGCTGAACTGTGTGTGCACATGTATGTGTGTGACAGACAGAGGGAGGAGGCTGTGCAGAAATATCCTTACCTCAGTTCAGCCCTGCCAGTGGAAGAAGGTGCCATCTTCAACCAACTCCCAGCTCCTCATCCTTGCCTATTTGCTGAAGTTTTGCCCTCAAAGGTCTATCTGATGGTGGCACTGCTTGTGTGTCTGCTTAATGTATTTTAGTTGAAAATAAGTAGGTAGCAAAGACCTACTTTCTTATGTGTTTAAGCCTGCATGCTGACAGGAACCAAGAACCACTCATGCAAACAGCTCAGCTGGCACACTTGAGGGGGTGGTAATTTCTAACAAAAAACCATGCTGAGCAGCTGGGGAGAGACCACTACTGGGTGAGCAGGGGATGTGTCTTCTATGCCCAGCAAGAAGCATTAAAAGCAACACAGATACGCAGGCAGAAAAGTCAGTGAGAAAGACTGTAGACAGCCAAAGCCACATTTGCGATGTATCTGTGAGGAAAAGGGTAGAAGCAGTTTTCAGGAAGAGTCCTTGCTGGAAAACGTTTCGGAGTTTTGAACAAAAAAATCTTGTCTCCTGCTGGTTGAACACAATGGGGGAAGGGAAATAGGGCTTTGTACATTCTCTTTAGGAAAATAGGAGTGCATCAGGGAAATATCTGATTTCTTCATCAATTACTTCTCCTAATGGAAACAACATGTTTGTCCCCAAATTTTGGCTAACTGCTCAGATCAAAAATGGGTGACAATGCTCCCACAGAGCTGACTTCTCCTCATTGCTGTAGAGAGGATACGAGCTTCATGTTCTATGCTGGCTAAGTTCACTTATACACAGAGAAGAAAGAAATCTCTTCATCCCTGATGGTTTTTTTTTTTTTTTGGTGATCAGAAAAGTTAGCTTCCTAGGAGCTGTGAGTGACAAAATGAAAGAAAGCAGCAAATCTCTACCCCACTGGTTGCTGTGCTTTCCTTCCTGTTGCCAGAGCTATAACCAGATGGTCTGATGCTCAAGACAGTGCCAAATTCAACTTGCTTTTGGGTGTGCAAGGAGCGCTGCACTGTATGCTGGCATGTGCATATTTATACGTTACATGTATGTACATGTGTTGGGGGGGGGTGTTCCTTCTCAGTGTAAGTCTAGGTGAGCAAAGGGTTACTGCTTCATGACACCTAACTGCTTTCACCCTCTACTTGTCACTCCTGCCGGCAGCAGGAAGGTGTCCAGCTATGCCAAGTCCCAGGTGGCTGGCAGCCTATCCTCCTCCACTCGTTTGGGATCTCCCACGCAATGGTATCTGCAGTATGTTTTCTTTTGTGCAGCACTTCCTAGAGCCTTGTTAAGAGTCATTTGTACTTTTGGCCCTTGGAGAACAAGAAGTTACAGCTGCCTTGGGCTGTCACAGCTTCCTGCAAATGAACTTCTAATGAAAATGTGTGTCCTGCTTTATATAGTATACATTCGTCTGAAGAAAAAGATAGCATAGCATGAAGGACACAAAATCGGACTGTTTCTGCTCTTCTTGAAGGCAATGGGGACAGTATTTAACACTGTATAGTACAAGTAAGATTTGTCATGTTATTATCTGTTGCAGAAAAGTTTAAAATAATGCTCTTATTCAAATAGACAATATATATTCAGGTCATCGTAACAACCTAGAGTGATTTTTGTAAATTACAGTTGAATTAAAGTATTTGATGACTGGTATTTTATTATAATTTCCTTCTATCTGTTCCATCATACTGTATGAATTACTGAAATACTGACACAGCATGATATCTTTCTTAGGAAAAAAAAAAGAAAACTTGCAATTTAAACTGAAAAGAAGAGTGTTGTGATGAACAGTTTGCTCTGTTGCCTGGTAATAGATTTCTAGGTTGGAAACTATTTGCAATAGCTTGTTGACAAGACACACATGTTTATTAGGAGAGAAAATGATACCTAGTAGCTTAATTTCTCTTTCTGCAGAAAGAACAAAAAGCCCAACAGCAATGTAGCAGCAGAGGGCATCAGCAGCCTGTGTTTAGAGACTGTAATAATGGGGGAACATTTGCTAGCAGAGCTTAACAGGACAATGTTGTTTTAACTAGTGGATGGAAGCCCTTAAAGCGTCCTTGTAACAGTGACAATTTAGTGTGGTGAAGCCTTTTATGTTGCTGTAGTTTCAAAAATAAAATATAAATAAAGCAAACAATTACCTGGCACCAGAATACAGCAGACAATATCTAATGACTGTGATAAACTAGGTAGGTCAGTTTGCTGCTCCACCAGGCTGCCTCTCCAGCTCAAGCCACGGGGTACACTCTGGTTTAAACAAAGCCATGTGCTATTTACAATGTGGTTTGACTTTGTGCTCTCAGAGATTTGTAGTGCCCCTATGGAACAATAGCTCACTGAACAGGACAAATGTAGAACAGCTTATGAACAATGAACAAACAGTGAGGGAGGTGGGTTGTTTTAATTTTCATCCAAAACTCAAGGCAATTGGTTTCTTAACGGAAAATAAAAAGCTTATGAAGCTGCTGGTACATTGTCACCAGGCGAGCAACCATTCAGCATCCTGAAAATTGAATTCAGACTTTTGGGAAGCTTCCTGGGCTATTGGATGGAACAACATGGGACTGTGCCAATCTGCTGTCATGCTGTGGCCTTTACTGTTTACTTTAAAGGATCTTGTCAGAAGTGGAGGGCTCTAAAATGGCTGCAGTCTGAGACATTTGGAATTCCACCTCACATATCTAGCTCTGAGTAAGGAATCTGGGAGAAACAAAATCAAAGAGGACTGGGTCTTTCCTGTGCCATGAACACCTTGTCTCATGTCTCATATCCTCAAAATTAGAATAGGACTTAACCGTTTCAGAATCCAATATTTCCCCAGTGCAAATCATAATGTTTCTGGAGCCTGAGGGCAAGTTTTGTCATCACTATGAAGATGAAGAACCTTGACTTGCATTTGAAAGGCAATGAAATTCTTCTTGAAAGTGGTGACCTTGGCTCTTTGTTGCAATAGATTTACCATACTCTTACAGATGGAAGATAGTTACTTCTTTGCCTTTCTTTTCCCTGCATTTGAGAGAAAAGGGAAAGAGGGGGTTTGCTGGAGTCCTGACCCCAGTGTAAGAAGATACAGGTTTTAGCTTCTTTTTAAGGATGCTCATAATTCCTCTGATTCTAAATCCCTAGAAACTGATAGTTTAACTGCAAAGATGATGCTCAGGGAAGAGAAACAAACTAAGATATAATTACAGGGGCAAGTGAAATAAATGGTGCCTGAAATGCTAAGTATCTTCACAGTTCAAAGGAACGTGCATGGACACATGGATTCCCCTTACGTTTCCTGTTCCAGGATCTCATTTGTCACAAGTTTTGTTTTCATCAAGGCTGAGGGCTGGTTTTCTTAAAAAGTTGAAGTGTCAAAGGAGGAGCGTAAAGGTGGTAGTACTGTATGGGAAGCTCAGTTAACCTTGCATGTGCTGCCTCGCTTTCTCACTTTTGTTTGCAAACAGAAAGTTATAGTTCCAGTATATTAGCCCCCTTCTTGGGGCTAGTATAGCAACACACTGTAACAGCTCAGGATCATGTCAAGCAAGTCTTTCAGTGTAGGCTGTATAGTTTCATTCCCAGAATAGCTCTTATCCCAACTGAAGCTTATATTCATGCTCCTTACAAGTATCTTGAACCATGGCTTCCAGCTAACTAATATAGATAGCTCCCTTCCAGCTCGTTAGCTGACCAACAGTCTCGTCTCTGCTTGAATGAGCTTCTCCCACAAGTTTCAGGTTGCCATGACCAGTCTTTGGCTACCTGTCTCCGCCGCAGGCCATAGCCTTGAAAAGAGGTTCTAGGTGCTTGATGTGTGTAAGGGCTGGCACTTGGATAATGCACATGATTTCTTGGGTATTTGATAAAAGGAGATGTATAATCAACAGGTGAAAAAACATGCCAAGATTTGTTTCCAAATTCCAATAGATCTTCCTTAGTCACAAACTAACTCTACCTTTTCAGGGCATGTGCGTACTTGAGTACTCTCTAGATAAAAAAAGACCTTCAGTTTTTTGAACACATGAGGAAGATTATTTCAGGATGAAGATGTGGGCTTCATTGAATCCAGGAAAGAAGTAAAGCCCAGCATATTTTCCAGAGGTGTGGATAAGTGAGAAGATTTCATGCAGTTCATGTCAGTCATTACCTTTTATCTATGCTGGAAAGCAAAGTGCCAGTAAAATGGATGTGCTAAGTTTAAACACTTTTCCAGAAAGCTGGATTTATCCAGAAGTGATTTTTCTCCTGGAAGCAATGATCAGTAATGGCTTTTGGGGGAATTCTTCAGCTCCTTTTATTTTAGCTGAGCCTTCTTCCTTTCTTTTACCATTATTTTCTCCAACAGAACTGTTTCTTTGAAGACTCTTTTAAAAAGTTTTTCTCAAAGAGACTTCCCATAGATAATTCTAGCTAACTCATGGGTATATTTTTATAGTAGTTTGGTTAGTTTGACTTGTTCCTTCTGTATAAGCAAAAGTACTGACTAGGAAAAGACAATTTTTGGCCGTGGTAATAGAAACAAAAGTTAAGTAAGATCATGTCCTGTGTTATCCAGGTGCATTTTGCTGTTTCATGACTGCATGGTCTAGAATTCAGGTATTAAGGTATTTTAATGCAGTGCTTCTGAAAAGTGCTGAGATTCAAAATCTGGGAGACTGACATTTCCTCTTTCTCCAGAAGTGCACGGGGAACAATGTTGAACTTGAGCGTGCCTCAGCCCGTAGTTGGAAAAGAAAGCTTCATTGACAGCTCATTTACTTGTTGGTCCCTCTGCTAAGAAGATCCACAGAAATAACACTCAGGGGCACATTTGCATGATGCTTTTTCTTGTTTTAATTTAATCCGCCATACAAAATAAATGTGGAGGATATGGATACTTCCTAAACTTTTGTGATAATCAATTTGTCTCCTGGACTTAAGCTCCAAAGCAGTTATTGAAAGGTGATAGCATTCTGGAATACAGTAGAAAAGGCTAAGCTAAACAAGTCTCACAGCTGTAGCCCTGCTGAAGCTGCTATCCTTATAGAATAAGGATAGTGCCTTTTTTCTGAACTATGCGTATTCTCTTTGTTTACTCTGACCTCCCATCTTGAGAAACAAATTGGACTCATTTATGAAATATCCAGCCTGACACAGGGTGTGCCCTGGAATATTTTTAACAAAAAAAAATCAAAAATAAAAAAGGGAAAATAGAAAGAAAAATAAATCAAAGTACCCTTTGCATTATGCTGGCCTACTAATTTTTCTAGAAACAACATTGTGGATACAAATGGATTAGCACATAATGTTGCAACATTGTGGATATGCTGACATCTCATTGTTTTGCTCAGGATGTAGTTTGTCATTGTTACAAAAATGTAACATAACTGTTTCAAAGTTAATTGAATGTGTTGCAAGAATTTTCTAAATCTCAAGTAAAACCCATTGGTCAGTAAACAACTGTAGCTCCTTGGATGGCATGGACTTCCCATAAGAGAATGGGAAAACCACTAAAAAATCTGTATATATTTGTTCTGCATGTGAGATTAATGGCATGATTATGCTCAAAAGGGCTAGCAATGCAGCCAGGGTAGTGAGAGAATCAGTCTGAATACTTGTTGTAAGGAAGGAAGCTGATATAAAAAACCTCTTTCCAGCTCTCATTATCTCAGACAGCAGTTCTGGATGGGATTCAGGAAGCAGATTTCAGCATTACCACAGTCACTCAATCTGAGTAAGAGTGACTCTTTAATGTGATGCCATCACTTTAAAACCCTGCGATCAAGGCACTGCCTCACTGAAGAGCAGCTTCATAGGAGATCATTCATCCTACCCCAAGAAGTAAGTTATTCACCTAGTAGTGGAAGAGGTGGATCTGAACTCAGGCAGAGGGGCCCTCAACATGGCTTAAGCACATCTCAGTTGAGCAAGCTAACCACTATGTTTTCTGTAGGTCTGAGAGCAGAGCAACAGGCCTTGAAGGCATAGAAAGGCTTCCTTTGTGAATCCAGTCCAGGTTTAGGCACAAGAGAGAAGTAAACAATTCAGTGTTGTGAAACGTGAGACAGTCCGACATGCCTAAGAAGGAAACATTTAGAGAAGTTAGATAGTTAAGGACTTTGGATTAAATGGCAGCTTTGTGAATTCCAGTGACTTTTAATAATGGCTGTAGTTGCCCCAAAACTCCTGAAGGCATCTCTCTCCTCTGGGAATCTAGCCATGTGATATTAAGTCACTAAAAATGTGGGGAGGACTTGGAGAATTGGTTGATAGATTTATCCTCTGTAATGAAATTCTCAGATGAATGCATCTCTTCTTCCAGCTTGTGAGCAATTCAGAGTTGATCCTGTTTCTATCAGTGCAATAATTATAAAAAATATTTGCTGAAAAGGTTCAGTGAAGACATTTCAGTGTGTGTTTAAGTTCACTGAGTTAAGGATCACTAGGTCCTGGTTTCCTGTGGTCTGTAGCAGGCTGCTTTGAACGCTTTTGTGTAGGCTCAGTCTGATCTCTCAGACGCTGCCAAGTGGCCTGCCAGACCGGCCGAGTGTGTGCAGCTGTGAGAGGGCACAGAGTGGGCTGTAGAGGAAGCTGATCACGGCACCATAAAGTGCTACCCAAACTGGTTCTAACATGCTGCGGGGAATATGTTCTGAGGCACAAATCTTGTGGAGACAGCCCAAGTCCTGCCTCCGTAAATGTCAAGTTGGCTTCCTGCTGCTTCTCCAGACCTTAACTGGGTCTCTGCATGGGGCAGCAAGCTTTGCTGGACTCCTTCTCCTTTTCCATCCCTGGCTTAATTTGCATGTTGTCCTTTTCAAAAAGTGCTAGAATATTCTTGTCCTGTATGCTACCTGTCTGCATTTTCAAGTATCCAGACCAACCCTGTCTGAACTGTAGACATCCTTAAAAGTGATGATTAGCATCCTGCTAATGCTGTAAGCACCCCAGTTTCTACTACACTAACCTCAAGAGGAAGCAGCAGTCACTTTGAAACAAGATGCTTTAAGTAGGTTTTCCTCATTAGTTCACAATTGAAGTGTGATTCTCTAGTTATATTCAAAGCATGCGTCAGTCATCCAGGTGGGACTATGTGTATGGTCCTGGAAAATCCCAATGCTTAGACATCAGTGTGAGTGACCGGGTACTAGTCCCTTCTTTTCCATATTTTCAGTAAGCATTTGAGTGCATTCCTACATCCCAGGTGAATGCTCTAATGGTTAGACTATTGGTTATTCAAAGTGGGTTTCTCTCATTGTCTTCTGGCAGAGACAGTTTGCTCTGCATAAATAAATTAAATCCCATGACTAGGCGTGTAAGCATATGGCTATAGTCCAATACATTGTTTTGATGCAAAACTGAACAGCTCTGAGAGAGAGAGAGAAAGAGAAAACCAAGAGACAACTGGTCAGGGTACTCACCTGGGATATGAATTCAAGATATGTCTTTCCAGTACTGACACAATGGAATGTGAGTCTTTCTCATCCATGTTGGTTGCTCTAAGCCTACACCTGTCAAATGTTTTGGGCCTTCATTTTCTGTGCTTTTTGCAGACAAAACCACCTTCAGAAGTCTTTGGCTTCATGATCCTGAAAAAAGGGAATGTCTTTCTGGACAGAGAGATTGCAGGACTTTCTCGTTGAGCCTTCTTACAGCAGGCTGTCCATAGAATGCATGCAGAGAGATAGACAACCCAATCCTTGAGGTTTTCTTAACTTTTCTTACGAAAAATGGGGAACCTGGGTACCTAACTTGAGATTTTAATTTTTACAGTGTAGTAAATTTCACAGTGTTAAACAACTGGTTGCTCTAACACTTTTGAAGGTATAGCTCTAAAGGCCTTCCGAATGTACAGGCTGAACTACTTTGGCTAATTCGATTGGAATATATTGATTTGGATTCAATTGCCTTTTGTGGACTCTCGTAAGTTGGTTTGCAGTTGCTGTCTTTCAGTGTAGATCAAATCAGAAAGAAATGTTAAGTCAGTAAATAGGTCTTCCTCAACTAGAGTAATATGGCTTGTAGGAGCTAGACTTTGTTATATGTTTGCTCAGTGCCTAAGAAAAGAGAGATCTTATCTCTAAGAAATAGTTATAATTTAAGATTATTATTTAACCGTATTTAGCCAGTTGTTTCAAAACTGATATAAGTAGTTCCCCACCTCTTCCCTGTATAGATAGATCCTCCATCACAGGGTGCTGATTCCTGCCTCAAACAACAGAATAACGCCAACAAATGCTAACATACAGTAAATAGCACGCATATGAATTAATCAATTCCTTTACTTCCATGTGACTGTGGATATGAGTGTGGATATCAGCCACTTTTGTGGACAAGAGCACATTTATGAGTAACAATAATAGCAAATAACAAGAATGAGTTCCAAATAGATGGTTACTGAAGTAACGAGTGTTGAGGATCATGGATTTTGTCTTGTAATGCAACTTCTGTAGCTGACCTGTTTCTTTATTTTGTGCCATTCTGCATTAAAGTTGGAGATTGGAAGTTAAATAAAATTATATCATTATATCATGATAATAATACTTAGCAGATTGTTTTGGGGGGTTTCTGCTCCTGATTGTGCTGAAGCTTAAATATATGGCAGTAACTTCACTGACTCTGAACTCAAAAATTGTAACTGACAGTGAAATCTATTTTCATATTTCTATTTGTATTCAAATTTGTTAGAAATGTTAATGAATTCCCATCCTTATAGTTAGTAAGTACAAAAATTTCCATTTTACAGATGGGAAAACTGAGATAAGACACTAAATGGCTATGGAAAACATCGCTGTCAGAATTATCAGATTATCAGACAAAGGACTAAACATAGCTATGGTAAAGGTAAATTCTTACCTTGTTTTTAAATTATAAACAATACTGCTCAAGTCAGTGGAGTCTCACAGATTAAAAATATGTATGAAATGAGAAGCAGGCATTTTGTTTTTCTTAAATGACTAGGAGTGGCAGTGAATGTTGAAGGCAGCTTCTTTAATAACATTTAAATGCTTTCTTTCATAGTTGACTTTAATGCTAAAACAATAAAAATAGTTTAAGCAAAGAAGAGGAGAGCAATCTTTTCTTAAGTGTAGTATTAATTTGCTGATGAGATAAACCTGACTAATATGAAGAATAGCTTAAATCTGCCAACTACATGCTGATATTGGCTGGCTGTTCCTCTAGCCACCGCAGTAATGGAGAGTTTTAAGTCTTGTTCTGTGCTTTCTATAATGTATGTCGAGGTGTAACTAAGTGAAACAGGATGAGATAAAGAAAGTGGAGGCTGGCCCCTGGATGCTGAGGTCATTTTAATGGTGAAATGGACTTACAAGGAAAGTATTGAAATCCATAGCACTTGGGACATTTAAAACTAGGTGTGACATCATACTAATAAAAGAACAATATGCCACAACTGTCAGGAGGTAACGAAAACATTTGTCCCTATGTACAGCTCCAAGAAAAGGCCATGGCATTGCTGAACTTCTCAAAACAGAATCGTGCCTCACAAGATCAGAGGTCTTGCTAAGTCACAGATGATGGCTGCCACACAGGGGTGATCACTAATGGCTTTGGAGATCAGTACCACAGTAGCAAAATAGACTCAGCAAAATGGACTGTTGGATTAGATACATTTTACGTAGTCAAATAGATGAAGCTTGGGTTTTGTTTCCCTCTAGAAAAACGGAGGTTACTAAAAGGTGTAGGTTCGGCAGATGTAGGATCATAAAGCAGCAAAAGGCAAAGCAGAAATTAGTATTTTATGCCTCTATTATGAAGCCAAGAGGGCTGGCAAAACAGACAGGTCTGCTGATGCAGATGCTGATCTAACTACAGCAAGGGAGCAAGAGATGTAGGAACACTGTTACATCTAGGCTCCAGGAATGAGAGGCAGCTTTTCCTATTAGAAGCTGATTTGGCTACTGAGCAAAACCTAATCATGGCTACCCATTGAGTTTTTAAGCGTTTTTGTTTTCTTCTTCTTCTTTTTTTTTTTTCTCCTAAGGCTTCAGGGACTATTCTATTTGAGGAGATTGCCTTGAAACATTTCACATGGTTGAATCCTGTGGAAATTTGTTGTCATCAGAAAGAGGGGTGGAGGGAGGAGAAGAAAAAAGAATCACATGAGTTTTCTTCCAAATCCTTTTCCAAATTTATTTTTCTGTGTTAGTTTTCATGGGAAAATCCCTCTATGTGGTTATACATCTATTTTAGTGTTTTTACTTGTCAGTATTTTGTTTTTGTAGCTGCACTGAATCTTTTAGCTTAGAAACTGTTATGTTGTTTGTTGATGGAGGAAGAAATGGTGTTGGAAATTACAATGATGTAACATCTGGGGACAGTACAATTAAGAACCCTGTATCTCTCGTCATTGCTGGCCACAGCAAAGATTGGGGTTATCAAACCAGCAGCTGTGACTCCCCAGCCTGTTGCTGGCCTGCTGAGCAAGCTGATGACTTTTCAATCATGTAATGGTACCAGAGCAGCTAAAGGCCTACTGAGGACAATTTGAACCCTGGAATGGGCAAGAGGTGTCTGAATTTGCCTGAGAGAAGGGAGGCTCAGGAGAACTGGCATCAGGCAGTCTGAAGAGTGAAATTCAGAGGAGGAGCTTATTTCAGTGAAAGAAGGGAGGATGTAGGAGACACTGTACTTACAAGGATATGTGATGTGTTAAGCTTTTTCCACCTGAACCTCACCTATCAAACAATCTGCTAAAGTGAACAATTTTTTTTTTACAGTCTGTCATGTTTTTAATTCCACATGAGCATTTGAGATTAATCCTTCCATTTTTTTCCCTCAAAAACAAAAAGGTAAAATTAGATAGTTATGTAATTGTGTTGATGGGAAAAGATAATAGGACTTTTTCTATGGACTCAGATGTCTGGTGAGAAATACTGGAGCCCTGCATTCCTACAATTCATTGCAGTGGAAAAACTTATGTTGACAAAGACAGCAACTGAAATTTTCTGTACAGAACAAATTAATTTACTGGAGATGCTGCATGCAAGCCTGGGCATTAGTTAGAGAAGACTGAAAAATGATTCACAAATTCTATCAACATTTTTTCCTGTTTCTCAGGGTCTGATCACAGCTCTGGGACAAAAGTGACTACCCTTTGTGGATTGGAAGTGGCTGAGGAGAAAGTGACAAGAATGTTTAGGGACATGGAAAAATGTCCCTCTGATGGAAGACTGAACAGCCTGAGATTGTTTGTATTAGGAAGGAGATGAATAACGAGGGAAGTGATAAAAGTGTAATAGAAGCTGCAGTTCAGAGAAGGATGTTGAGAATGGATGAGAGCCTCCGTTCTCTCATTTTCATAACATAGCAAGGAGGAGGCATTCAGTTCTGAAGCTGTTGTATTTGAATTTCACACACAAAACCAGTTTTGTTCTGTAGTATGTCCAGGCTATGGAACTCACTGCCACTGCTAAGTCTAGAAATTAGAAAGATTCAAAGATGGATTGGATGGATTGGTCAGTTCTGTAAAAGAATATTTGGAGTCAGATCCTTTGGAGAAGACATTAGACTCTAGAGGCTTTTAATGAATTTCTAGTGCCTCATAATCAATAAGAGACTTAGCAGATCACCCATCCTGGCCCTATATAACAGATTGTGAATGTTCTTTTTGAACATTTAGTGCTTGTCAAATCCCTCATAGCATGAAAGTTTCTAGGCCTTTACATATTATTGTTTGATTCTGTCTTCATTGTATTCCTTTGAAATCAGTGGGATTTTTACCTCAAGGAAAAAAATGGATTTGTTGGATTCTAGTTCATTTAATAACGATTTTTAAATGCAACAGCTTGGATGTCGTCTCCCTGCTTTTGTTTTGAAGTCTTTTATGGATTATATTCACTGAGCAGATGTGTTTATACTGCAGTTCTACCTGTTGTGTATATCCATCTACCGATTCATACTGGGATGAGCATACATATGGCTACAGGTGATGGGGTAGCTTTATGCCTCTACTTTCCTGTTATTTTTTTCCCTTTTAAATTGTAATGATGTTTTTACTTATTAAAGTGTGGGCTGAGTTCCCTAAGCTGTTGGTAACTTAGGTTTGATTATAGTGCAAGGGCTGGTGGGCTGTAAGTGAGTATATAGAGATGTTTTTATCTTACATAGCAGGTTTCCTTGCTTCTCTATCTACTATTTAAAAAAAATACAAATGTAGTACAGTTGCAATGACATTCAAAACCCATTGCCTATAGTACTGGGTGGTGATACATGATTACGTCAGAGCCTATCTAGTGATGATTAATGATATATCAGCATTCACCCAACATGCAGTACTTTAAGCCACATAAAAATGTGGTTTATGTGATAGAGGCTAATTAATAATTTCAAGCTCTGATTACCCTGGCCCATTCCTCCCGTTTGACCACTGAAGTGATACTGTTTTTAGCAGTGACATCTGGCTGTAAAAGAGAACAAATGAATCGGAGCTGGAGCCACACAGAGGTTCATTCTCTTCTCCCTCCTTCCCTTCCCCTTTGCAGGCTTGCAAAAACCTGCTCAGTAGTAAACTAGTTTGCAAGTTGAAATTTCCACAGTCAAACACTGTTGACAGGGATAGATATTGGGGGGTAGAACTGGGGCTGACAGGTTTATAATCCGTTTGTGTTGAAACATATCATTGTCAGTTCTATTATTCAGAAGAAAACATTGAGTTTGACTTAGAAGATGAAGATTTATTGTATAAAACCTGAAATGTCAGTGTCTGAGAAGACAATATGTGTAAGTAATACTCCAGGCTCACTGGCGGTTCCTGCATAAATGAATTATCACCAGTGTATGGCTTCAACAGAGCTCCACATCAAAGCAATATTTCAGTGACCTCCACAGATCAGCTGTTGCCCCATTTTCAGAAAAAGGAGGGAGACAGAAAGATTCAAGGGCCATTTCTGTAATTTTTTGTTCCTGTAAATAATGCTTTGGCATCCAAAATGTAATTGGTGGGACTGTGCACCTAAGAAGAGGTTAGTCATGAAATGCTCTGGCCCATTCTTGTAGTGGCACACAGATCCATTAGGTTTGTCTCTGTTTACTGTTCGGAAACGTTCAAGAGGAGAGTCTTGTCATGTCATTTCATCTGAAGTTGATCAGGCAGATGTAAAACTACCTGTCTGAGACAAGGGCATGGAAACCTCTGAGCCAGATTCAGACCTGAGGCCAGATTCTAATTTCAATTCCTCAAATCCATGGTGATTCCCCTGAGTACTGTGAACATACCGGCATAACAGGAGGAACAGAACTTGGCCTCTGTTTCACTAGTGGATATAAAAAGTGTTGACTCCTCTCAGGGGTAGAAGAGAGAGGAATCTCTTTTCTAAGCCTGTACTGCTGTTAGATACTGCTGATTACTTCTAAATGACACTTTCATGAAATGCTTTTTGCATCTATATTTATATCTATCCATCTATCTATTTGTGTATAAGCACACATACACTTACAGGCTGATATTCACTCACCAGGTATTATGACCATTGCACCCTAGTAAAATTGGTATTGGGAATTTTATTAAAAGATATTATAGAAGAGCTGTGAAATCTAGTAGTCCCTGAAGCATCTCTTGAACGCACAATATATCTGGAATGTCAGAATGGTCCTTGGAGATATGCAGACTAATAAACCAGGCAGGACGGTCATATCACATTTATGATTATACATATTCCCTCATGAAATAAAACTATACAATTGTGCCTGGAGGCAGAGAGTTATCAGCTGGAAACAGCTGTGCTGCTGAAACACCCGGTGGCAGGCTATGTAAATATTAACAAAGATACCCCAAACTCAACTGTGTCTGTATTTATATATATTTAGTTGCCAGCTGAGGTGGCTGTCAAGAGGGTTGACTTTGGGGAAATAGATGTTAGTTAGGAATTGCAGTGTGAAGCCTTCCTATTCATTTTGCTTGTCCATTAGCATATAAAAATACATATTGAAGGGATCCATCAGGCATATAAAGCTACATACTGTGGAAAGTATGTAGCCACTTCAAATGCCACAAGATGATTTTTTAAGCAGTCTTTTAAAAACGATAAACAATCTACTTTAGGGCAGAATGATTCTGAGCAAGTCTTCTTGTAGGGAAACTCTTCCTTTAAAAAGCTTTGAAAACTCAGAATATTACAGAAATACACTTTTCTTTACAAGAACCAGCCCAGGGTTTATCCCTTTGCTTACACTGGTAAAAATCAGGAGCATGTCCCCTGAAATTAATGGAGCTGTGTTAGATAAAAATGGCATGGTAGGAGAACCAAAATCCCCATATTCCTGCAGCTTTTCTGATGGCAAAAGGGGTGGACTGTAACCCTGTCAGCAGTGCCTGCAGCTGCCTGTGGTCCACCTCTGTGCGTCACACTAGTGGCAAGGCATGGGATATCCCCAGGAAGTCTAGGGATGGATCTGACCCTGCAGCGGTGTGTAGAAGAAATTTTCCTCTGTCCTCAGTTATTTAGGAGGTTTTAGCCTGAAATACAGGACAAAACCAGGGTGTTCCTGGCTCTAGTTCATATGTGCTTACCTATGCTTACTCCAAGGGAGAAGGGGAAGTAACAACGAAAGGAAAATTCACGGATTCATTGTGAAGACAGTTTCAGTTAAAGATCTGTTCTCATTAAAAAGTGTTCTCTGCAGTGACTAGTTACACACACTTTTTTATCCATTTTGATTTTACAAGTGCCTTACAAACCTTCTCTGTCCTTTGTGAAGAAGAGATTCACTTTCTGCAGAGCTCTGATACTTTCCCTACCTTCCTAAAATAACTGGTACTACTGTTTACCCAGAGGAATGTTGTTTGACATCACAAAAGGCTTTGATGTTTCAGTATTTGGTTTTATTGCGAGTCAGACAAAACCTGAAAATTTTTGGTAAAGGACAATGATAGGAAAATTATTTTGGACGGTTTAAAGCAATTCATTTTGCCCAGATGATTTGGTTTCAGTTTTGACCTTTTCTTGCTAGTAGCACATGGCAACATTAAACAGTCCACACTAAACAGTATTTGACATGTTCTACTCTGGTAATTTCAAAGTGGGTGCTTCAGTGTGGCTAGAGATTTTTTGGGTTCTTCCACCTAAAATCCCACTCTATCAGCCTGAGTTTATGAGGAATTCTGAGCTTGGTTCTGCTGAAGTTCTCTAATCAACAATAGCAGCTGCATTCTCAGCGAGAACAAAAGGCCAGGATGAATTCCAGCAACATGCTTCAGGATAATTATACTCTTTTGTGATTAAAAAAAAAGCCAAAAGCCCAGCAACCTTCTGATTCCCACTCTGATGTTAGAGTTTTGAGCTGACAGGTTAGCAATGGGAGTGGTGACTGGTGAGATGCACACCTGAGTATTGTGTGCGAGTGTTGTCAGACTGAATGCTGACAGACTGCATGAACCTCAGCCTTACATACTTCAGATTTAATCTACGCACTCTTCTGGCAAGTATTTGTTTTTCATGACATTCTGTACTAAGGTGTCTCACTGTGGATACTGTACAGTGAATTGAGTGCTGGTGAAGCAAGAAGGAGGAAAGAGCTCTTAAACCTGTTGTTTTGCATAAAAATAATAGTGTTACTCCATGACTTCTTCTAACTTCTGTTTAGTCTTTTACAATTTTAAATGCTTGGAAAACACTGTGAAAAGATGCCAGTTGATAAGCTCTTACAGAACTCAATATTACATTGTGAGATACTTGAATACTTCTTGAGGTTAATGTGTGCTTGGTTTGCCATTTGCTTTGCTGGAGTTTGAAAGCCTTTTAGGTTGAAAAGTAAACCCAAATACTGTATGCAGCCTCTTTATTTTTTTTTTTTAATAAAAAGATTTTTGTATTTCATGTGGCTGTATCCCATAGTTGGAGGGAAGAATCAGACCCCAAAGCATTAGACTATTGAGCTGCTAGAAATTTTTTCTCACTTGAAGAAGTAAGGTTGTGATCCAGCAAAGACCCAGGAGAATGCTTAACATTCACTAGCCACAAGTGCTTCAAATTAATCACATATTTAAATGTTTCTCATATTTAAAACAGGATAAATGTGATTCGGGAGAGTAATTCTGATCTGGGAACTAACATCATATGGAAGTACATGAGTGACTGCGTTTATATGGAGAAGTGATAACAATACCAGCTTGCCAGGTGCGTACTCCTGTGTCTGTTCAAAATAGTGCATATTTCAGAATTACATATGGATTATTTAAATAATTCAGTAAAGATTATTAAATGAAAAACAAAGACAAGAAAGATTAGACAAGAGCCCAAACCTCTGACAAACAAAGGTACACTCGGGGAAATTTAAGCAGCGTCTATTCGGCAGCATTGATGAAGGAGCTGGCAGTGTTTCAAGTGTTTACAAGATGTGTTTCTTTTCTCAGATCTCCCATTTACTCTAATAGGTAAATTATGTTCAGGCATGAACAACTAAATCCCATGTGGGGGTTGAAGAATGAAAATGCTCAAAATACATGGTACAGTGAGCCTGTGTATATTTCAGCATATGAAGATCTTGCTTTCTGTCTGTTTAAGCTTGCAGTAAAGATAAGGTTTACATGGAGTAGGTTTTTTCCTGTTTAAACATAGATATCTAATGGCTGAAGTTTACCCACCTTAAAAGCAAGGTTCTTATCCATCTAGGCTCGTTGATAGCCAATGGAGACAGGGGGCAATTCAACCCTTGGAAGATAGGTAGGAGGAACTGCCTTTGGATCAATTACCTACCTTTTTCCATTGCCTAAAGAGCAATTAACTAAATTAAGCAAACACATTGACTTATACACAGCTTAAATGGTATGAGGTCAATTTTAAATGGGACATCAGTTTTGGTTTCGATTCAGCTTCTTTCCCCCTTTTCTTCACTTGCCTTTGTCTGTGTTGTCCATTTAAATTAACTCCATTAGGGCTAGTACCATCTTGCCCATGTTGTTGTTTGCTCAAAACGTAGTTATGTGTTCACATAACACAATATCCTAGTAATAACAACAACAGTTGTGCAGGGACTAACTCCATATGGGAGGAGAATGAGCTGGAAAATAAGCATGTGAAGATTCTGAACAGCTGAATGGCTGAGTCAAGTGCTGCAGGTGCTGGTGCATCATTCCAGGCCACTCTTGTCATTTGGTCTGGATTTTTGCAAAAGAAAGAATCACTAATGAAAGCATTATAAGAAATATCAGTTCAGTTATGACCGCTCAATTGCAGATAATTTCAATTGCATAGAAGGTAACTATGTCTACAGAATAAAAGAAAGGTGAAGCCTGACGCTGATGCCCTGGGAACTCTTAGAAGTGTAGAGTACTGAATTCTGGTTATTGCTTCCAGGAATGCCTTCATGGAACTATTATGCGAAAATACACATAAATAGAGTTAGTAAAAGGAGCAGAATCCAGATGTATTGTTACTTTATTTTCAAACTTAGCATTGACTATTATTAGCTAATTTTTAGCAGTGAGTTTTGATAAATGGTTTCTTCATGAAAGTGTAAAGAGAAGGACAGAGAAAATGGTAGTTCCTTGGCATAGTTCTAATGCAGGATTTCAGGAGCACAAGGACTAGAAGGGCCGGATATGGTTCATGTGTGTTGCTGTGTAGGATAGTTACTGGCAGGACTAAGAGGATAGAGTATGCCTCTGACAATATGCTGCTGTCTCTATGATGACATCAGACTATCAGTAGTTCAAAGCATGTGTCAGCAATATGATTTTAAGGATGTATTTTTATAATAACACAGCAAACATACAAAATCTTTGGAATTATATATCCTTTGAATCTCCCTGACAACCAAATCTTCGGTTGTGTGACAATGGACTTGGGTCATGGTTGACCATAAATCAACCCCAGTTGCACCAAGCAGCGGTAGCTAACTTAGCTAAACTGTGTAGATTTACTAGTTACTAGCTAATTCCACTTTCAAGTATAGTAATAATTAATTTATCTTTCTTCTTGTGATATCACTTCTCTGATGCTTTTTTGCCTGATCATTAAGCTGGCACTAATGCTACTAATTTTTACCATCTGGTCCACAGTAGAAAGTCCTTCTCTGCTACCATTTTGTAACTACTGTTTCATGTGTAAAGAACTAATGAAAATGATTTTAGTGTGAATTCAGGCAACTGTTTTAGCTTTACTAGTCCTAAGCTTCAGGTTTTGCCTAATTGTGGAAAAGAGGGTGGGTGCTTCTGGGTCTGTCTAGACGGGACTCTCGTAAGTGCGTGTCTGGTCATATGAGTTACTCACTCCAATAATATTAGTAAATGGGACCAAGCCAAATAAAAGACAGTTCCATTAAATTCTCTGAGCTCATAGGGTGATTATAAAGTCAACACACTGTGCTATGTTAACATCTGACCAGTGAAATAGTTGTTTCCTGATCCCAACTTTGGCTTTCAGCCACCAAAAACAAAAGACAGATGTTATGCTTTAGTAGGGTCAAGGTTATCAAAGGGATGTGATTAATACAGCTACTTTGCTTTTTTGACACTTTTGTTTTGTTGATTACAAAGAACTCATAGCCATGATTTTTCATTGATTTGGTGAACTGTAGGATAGATGAGAAGAAAGAAAGAACCACTCTGAATCAGAACTCTTCCTGAAAAAATATAGTCAAGGTTGTGGTTTCAACTGGTGGTTTGCTTTCGGCTTGTTTGATGTGGATGCTACTGATATAGGTATCCTGGAGGTCAAAGGCGCTAATGCCTCCTCATAGAGGTAACAGCTGTAAATGCAGACAGGGTGTTCTCAGCTATTTAATGATTTCCTATCAGGCAAAAATGTTGGACAATTGAAAACGCTGACTTTAAAAATGCATCAAGGTAATTTGTTGGTCTTTGAAGCGGGAAGTTATTTATAACGTAAAGTGTTCTCTGACAGAATGATAAGCTTGCAGTGTACATGAGTGATCTGAATTAGAAGGACGTTTATAAAAGCATATCAGAATGTTGTAACTTGAATTTGTGACTGGATTATTGCTGTAAATATGGATATTCCATTGTTATTACTTTGATACTTCTTCAGTTTTTATTCTTATGCAAATACTGCCCCCCTTAAGAGCAACATGAGCAACACAGATTTCCCTGATATGACAGTGACAGATGAAAAATAAAATCCTAAGCGGGGCTACACTCTCAATCCTATATAATTGATAAATAGAGATGATAACCCTCCAGGCAGAACATTTGTGAATGAATTGAAAACAGATACTTCAAACCTCTGTGCACATTGCTTAGATATATATCAATAATGGGCTGTTGCTCCCTGCATGAGGCTCTTCCAGAACTTCCCCAATAACTGGATGAGATAGAATTTGATACTGATGTGCTGAGTTCTGCTGACTGCAGAAAACCATCAAAGATTTGGCTTGCAAGTCTTTCTCTTCTGGTACCTGTAAAATGACAGAAGAGTTGTTTCCCTTTTTCCTACTTGTATTGCTCTCCCTTTTATATTTTAGTACCAGACAATGTTATGTTCATTAATATTTTGTGGTGGCCATTCATTAGGCTGACATAAGCTAGACTGTGCCATGTTTTAGTCATTCAAGGTCAGTGAACCCTGCTTCTGAGCCACCTCCTTGCCCTGACTAGCTGAAGCTCTCTGGCAGTGTAATGACAATGGCAGAACCTTGATTCAGTTGCCCTTTCCCTTCTCTTCCTTTGCTCACAATTTGCTGGCCCAAATAGCTCAGTGGAGAGGGAAATAAACCGTGGATAACTTACTGACAACTCTGAACAGCAGAGAGGGAGATGTGTTTAGGGAATCTTGTTGACTAACACAGGAAGTTTGAACTAGATCCCTGAGAGCCAAAAGTGGTCTTCTTTTTACCTATAATTACCTATAATTTCTAGGAATACCATAACTCTACGTTAAACAAAACAGTAGGTACTTCCTTGGACTAGGAAATAGTATTGCAGAAGTATTTTAATAACAATTGTTTGCAGATGATATATATAGATTGTTGTTTTCTTAGTCGGCTGGTGTTTTCAAAAATGAATTCCATAATATTTGTGTACCTAACTCATCTTGGCTTCTTGGAAAATTTCAGTTTAGCATTTTAATGTTTAATATTTCCTGTCACTTGGACTGTTATTTCCTGTATTTGTTTGGTTTTTGTTAAGAGAGATTATCAGTGGGCAGAATTTTTGCTTCTAAGTAAAAATATGCCTTCATTGGTAATTGCCTGAATTACAATATGTTTGTTATTATTTGTAATTGCTGATCCTCTTGTTGCAAATCATCACCTTTTTGGTCCAAATGGCCCAAGAATGAGTCACAAGAACAACAAAGGATAACTTCATTGCAACACTGCTTGGAAAGAACAATAATCTACAAAATTACTCTGCCCTATTGCTATTTTCCCTGGTTTAAATAAGATAAAATCCTAATTTATCACAAGAAAAGTTGAATAACAGGTTCATCTGGATGTCAAGAGGTGTAATTTATAAGTCTCCTGGCTTGAACCTTGAACTACTGCCTAATCTTCTGGTTCCACAAATGGTATTAAATAAAATTCATTTCAGGAAGTAGCTGGAAACTGAGTTAGCTTCATTCCCTGTGAGTTAATGCTTAGTCTTTTTTAAAAAATGAAAAAGGAAGTTATAAAATAAGGAGAGATTCCTTTTATATAACACTGGGAAAAATGGTAAAGAAAAAGAAAAAAGAGAAGCTAAAATGAAAATGTAAAATATAAAATGTGAAAAAAGGTAAAAAATCTGATGAACTTAAGGAAATGTTAGCATATATTGCTTGAAGAGAATGGTCTGTTGTGGAGTTAAGATTAAATATTTGTTAAAAGCAATGACAGAAGCCATCAGAGATATAAAGGAAAAAGGTTCAAAATATTAGTAGCAAATCATATATTGCAAGGAGGAGACAAAACACCTATTCTGTTAACATGTATATTCAAAATAGGCTAGAGAAAACTAGGCAGGAAAACAGTGTTTTGTAGTGCCACCAAGAGATTTTAGCTTGGCTTGACCAAAGCCTGAAATCGTATTTTATGGGATTAAACAGATTAAGAGAATCAGATGACGTCTCTGCATCTGAAACTTGTCTCTTGCACAGTACTGAATTTATTCTTTGAAGCTTATACAAAGTAATTTCTTAAAAAACTGTAGAACCTGCTCAGAAACAGGAATGTGAGAAGAAGCCTGGGCTGGAGATGGATTGAAAAAGGCAGCTAAGGTGGTCAGAGAGGCACAGTAAGCGCAGCAGAGGACTTGGCTCTGCCATCTATCCCATGGCTATCACCTCCACTGCGGAATGCCTGGGAAGACATCGATATCCACATAAACTGTCTGTTACTAATGGTGAGCTGTTCTCCCTACAGTTAAGACTGCAGTTAAAGCTGAACCTGCAGACGAGACTGACAGAGTCTAAAAGGCTAGACTGTGAACTGGGCTATGCCGCTGCTGAACAACACATGGCTTGCAGAGTAGTGGGAAAGCAAAGCTTCCTTCAAGGCTCAGGGCTCTCTGCCCCTAACCACAGGTAGCTTTTTGCAGCTCATACAATGGGGCTGAGTGCAGGCAGAATTTAGCACCCATGGAGTGAGATCATACAAGTAAAGAATAAGATCATACAAATAAATGCATCCCCACAGACTGAGAAATGTCTGTGTAGAGCAGGCCACGGGCTTTCCTAATGCAGCCAGATAGGCTGAAGTGACTGTCCCTTGGGACAGCTTAGCTCTCATTAAGTTCTTTAAGCAACAGTCAGCACTCGGAAGGTATTTGTCACCATCAGTGACACGATGAGTGGGAATGAGACAGAAAGGGAAACAGTGAAATAAAAGAAAATGTCACTGCCTGTACTGCTGGTTGGGCTGCAGTACTATCTCTTGGGAGTCTGACTGAAACAGTTGGTATAGCTCAGAGCAGTGAGTCAAGCTGTAGAGCCTGCAAAGTGTTTGAATGTGGCTATACCTGCACTTATCCAGCTTGCAGCATCACTGACCAAAGCCCTGCAGTTCCTTCAAGAGAGCAATAGGTTGAGCAATGAAGCAAATATCTCATATTATTTTGACCTGGCACCCGAGATCAGGTGCTTTTGGTCACATAACAGCAAAGACCACAGTGTGCACGTTATGCTAACAGTGAGCACATATCCAGTCATATTATGGGAGAGGGGCTACAGGTCAAGCTGCCAGCAGCTCTACAGTTGCCTGCAGACTGGTGCTGTGCCCCTGCTCTCCTGTGGGCCTGTACACCTTGGGTGCAGGGGGGTAGCTAGTGTATCCTGGGTGCAGGCGGTGGCTGGTATGCCCTGGCTGTAGGGGTACCTGGTAGACTCTGGTTGCAGGTAGGGCAGCCAACACACCCTGTATGCAGGGGGGATGGCTGACACACCCTAGGAGCATGTGGGGCAGCTGGTAAGCCTCAGGTGTAGGGGGTTAACTGTCACACTCAGGTGCAGGTGAGGTGGCTGTTATGCCCTAGGTGTAGGTTGCGGGGGGCTGATGGGGCTGCCAGGTGCATCTGATGCTGGTGCTGATGAGCAGGAAGGAGATTGATGGGCTGCACAGTGGTTAGGTGAGAGGCAGAGTTGGTGCTGCTGTAGTGGGGAAGGGCTTCTGACTAGTGCTATCTGAAATGCTGTTCCTTGTGTGCCTCTGGCAGCAGTTTTATGAACTCTCAAGGATGCTGGGAGGACAAGTGTATAAGGTAGTTATCCACCCTGGGTTTAAGGAGGCTGGAGGAGTGGTGAGAGTAGTGGGATGGGGCTGTCTTCCTGGTTTGAAGACATGAAGATATATGTTGGAAAATTAGGAGTGTGTTTACTGGGTGCTAATTTAGGAAGTTACTGTGGATGGAGGGGAGATGCTTGGCTTTTTGTGCCATGCTGTTTTCTTAGTTTATAATGGGTCTTTTAACATCAGGAAGGCTGTCTATCTCTGCTGTAAGTGGTATAAATGGAGAGTGCTACAGATGTATCTACAAAAACAAGCCCGTAAGCAGGGACATACAAGAAATGAGTGGTAAGAGTGTCCATTCCCAGGCTTTACATTAGCTTTTCCAGGGTAAATATCTTGTGCTTTTCATGGATGTTTTGAAGAGTTTCAGCCTAATGCAGAATAAAGAATGCTTCCAGAATCTGTTTGCTATATTTGTTGCCACCATTAGGTTTTTATGTGGTTCTAGCAACCTGAAGCCTTAGTGAATAAGGAACTTAACACCTCTTTTGGTGGTATGAGGGGAAAAGAACTAGCTAGTGGAGAGGAGAACTCTTCCCTACTATCTTTAGTTTTAATTGTGCAGCAGCTTAAAATGGGTTAAAGCATAGGGCTATTTTGAGTTGGGTGTGGTGTATGGATAGGAATATGGCACAGGTGTCTTAGGCTGAGTGGTCACCCTGTCCAACCAGCTTTGCGGTGAACAGGTATGTGAAGTGAGGTGAGAGAGCAATGAAGCCTGCTGAAATCATGCCTTTGCAGGCAAGGCATCCCTCTGGGCTCTGCCTGTTGCCCTCCTCTCCCTTTCAGGAAGGAGTAATATGATGGCAGGTTGGGGGTAATGAGCAGAATAAAACTGTGTGTAGGAACTTTGAAATTGAGGATTGAAGTAATGTTTAGGCTAAAACTGCAGAAAGGTGTAGCCTAGGTGAGGGTTTTGATGACAACCTCCCCTCTTCAGTACTAAAGTTTAAGATTAGTGCTGGGGTCTATGAAAGCACATATCCTTAGGATGCAAGACATGGATATATCTCAACTTTGGGCTTTGTCATTTCTGGGTGACTAGTTGTGAGAGGGAGAAAGGAGGTAGCTAATACTAGAACATGTTATCACCTTAGTCTCCTAAGGGGTAAGAGGAGTATTAGAGCTACAACCTTTACTAGGATGTTCTGGGGCATGGAAGTCTTGCTTATCATATATTGCTTATTTACTAGTTCTTGACTTTCACAGTGTATTCTTGTATCTGTCTTTCTCACTCCATAAAATTCTCTTTTAAGCTCTTAAACTCCATTTTGGGGAATGGGGTAGTGGGCTTAGTAATATTTATTAAATGATGTTAATTTTGTTTGCCAGGTGTGTGGGCAAGGATATTGATCCCCTAGCTGTTCTTTATGAAGATGTAAATACTTTTTTTTTTTTTAAAACAATACCTTGAAAAGTCATGCTTGAACCCTATTTCTACAGATATAAGGTACATACATAGTTATCCCTTTTGGGCCAAATAGTTAACTGATTCGGGGACTTGCAGGTTGCTTCTGTTAAGAGAACCAACCTTAGATAATCTTCTTTGTCTCCAACAGAGAGATACGAAATCCTGACTCCTCATCAAAGTACAAGCAGGTAATTCCTTTGTTCAGAGATCCAGATCTGTGGCTTTTAGCTCTGGCTTTTGGTTTCCTCTTCAGGCTATACATAACTATTTATTTTGTTCTCTGGTGGCCCTTTCCTTGCTCTCTGGCTCCCTGTGTTTTGCTCTCTCTGTCCTAATGGGAGAGCTTTATGCAGGCACCTCCCTCTAACAGCTCAAAGAGCTCAGGCCTTCCTTTTCCACCTATACTTAAAACTAGTATGCAGTGAGCAACTCCTTTTGTAGTTATTGTTAAATGGTCAATAAGATTTTAGCTTATTAAAGCTGAATGTGTAGTTCATATCTGATTACTATAACAGTGAAAATAGGTATTTAGGGAACTGTGAGATTGACCTAATTCTGAAAGGCAGCCCAATACAAGCAGATAGCGGTAACAGATTCTTGCTGCAATCTGAAGAGCACTTTTTGGCTGGGCTTTTGGAGCAAGAAATGGGAGATTACTATACAATCCATTTCATGGAGGAAAAGAGGGGAAAATCCTCTCTTTATTTATTTATTTTTTTTTTAACCACAGAAGTTCTGTGGACTTGAAAGAACTCTCCTTGGTGGATTCTCAGATGGAAAAGGATACACTGTGGCCATGCAGCGTGTGTTGTGCTGTGAAACTCTGCCATGGGACACAGAGCTAGAAAGAAGTATGATTGACTTCAAAAGGGAATACAGAAATCCAGCAGAACAAAGCCTCTTGTTGCAGGGGATGCAGTTTTCAGCTTGGGAAGTCCCCAAAGAATGAGTTTCTAGGAAGGGAAAGAAGATGCTAATGGAAGGATGATCTTGTTCATGCTTTGCTAAGCATCTGCTCTAGATGCTGCTGGGTACAGGATGTTGAGCTACGAGGTCCCTTGTATTGGCCTAGTAGTGCAGTTCCTGTGCCCTGTGCAGCATTCTCTGATGTAGGTTAGAGCTGTGTCCCTGCTGCTGCCTTCATGAGAATTTGTTCTCCCCCTTTTCACCTCCTCGCCTGGCTGCCTCCAGCATCTCTTCATCTGCAGCTTGCTTAGATGCTGAAAGGGGCTAATCAGGTTTGTTACAGTCGGGCACGTTTTAAAATAAATTGCCAAGAAATTGGAAAAGAAGTTGAGACATAATCAAGCTCAGCATTAAATGTCAAATGGAATGTAATGAACCCTTAAAAGAGCATTCAGGCCGCTAACTTAATTAAGGGAAAGGGCTAGCTATATGGTTTAAAGTTTATCTGGCAAATGCTGATTAGATTGATGCAGGACAAATTATGTACTGTATGGACAATGGTGTATTGCCACAGCCAGCCTGAGTTTTGTGACTTCTCAGAGGAGCACGTAGCCTATATGTTTTTCCTCTTCCTGTTATTCTTTGCTAGTACTGATTTCACATTTGCTGATTGTTTGCTATGTTTCCCAAAGAATATTTAAACTAACATCACAAGATTTACCTCTCTTGAATGAGCAAGGATGGAGCTTCTCCTTTATACCTAGCTAGAGCTACTAGGAAGGTCTCCAAAGAATACCGCACTGGGAAAACGATGATGTTAGAAATATCTTGCTTATTTTCCCCAGAATAAATGAACATCCTCATGAAACTCCAGGAGGAAGACTTGGCTATGGTGGAGTTATGGAGCTATTAAAGCAGCTGAGGCTAAGGTTTGCATTGAAGTCAGGGGTTATTTGGAGGTCATCATCATACACTTTTATTTGTAGTCCTAAATATGAATTTAAGTGCCTCACTTGAATAAGTTTGGCTATAATGATGTTGGTTTGGCTTCTTTTCCCTGGAATACTATAAAATGGATGTGTTGCTGAACCATGGCAAATTCATAAAAATTCTAAAGCTTTAAAAAAAAAAAAAACCTCTCGCAATTTCTTAGGTATCTAATTTATGGTGTACTCTAAATGCAAGCTCTAGCATGAAATCACAAAGATTAGCAGTGTGCTGAAACTAGCTGTCTCTTCTTTCAAAGAACTAGCTGTCACTTCTTCCTTATGATGATTTACCCCTTTAGGTTCAGCAATTGTGCATTCTTTGCTGCACAGCAGGAGAGGGTCTCTATCAAAAGGAAGACAATTTCCAAAATGCTCTTTGTGATTATTGTAATAATGGTCTATTGCTGCAATTTCCAAGCTCTCCGGTTAACTGAATGATGAGATTACATGCACTGCTTGTTTACAGCAGAGAGTGAAACAAAGGCAGAGATGTAACAGGAGCATAAGGTTTGCCTGGACTGTGGCTGTGTGTATTGCATTTGGCAGTGTTACCCATTTTTCTAAACCAAGTTGTAGCTGAACAGTCACACAACGTTGTGTACCAGGGAAACATTTCTATCCCAGTTCTTTTTCAGGTTATAAATGTCAACGCTTGGATTTCCTACTGATTGAATAGATATCAGAAATTATCTGTAACTAAATATATGTCTGAATACATCATGTAGCTCTTCCACACTGCAAGCAAACTGATTTTTTTCTTTCAAATCTTCATCAGATGCACTGTAATTTTGTGAAGTATCACCATTTCCTGTCTCTAGTAGTGTAAAGAGTTGTGCTAAGTCATTCAAAATTAGGAATATCTCAAGTATCTTCTGTTCTTTGTTTGTGTCTCTAACTTTCCAAATCAGTGTCTATTGTGGTTCAGTGGATTTTAGACAGAAAACTTCAGTCTCAGATCATGTATCTAGACATATTCATAAGCATTAAATTTACCTTAAAAAGAAGCACAAAAAAGGGTGGTGGTGGGGGAGAGGGCTTATATGGTGATAGACTATGTTTGTACATCTCTTTCAGTATTTTGTTCAGCGTTGTTAGCTTATGGGGTTTGAGTGAAACCCTGCTTGCTGTTTTGGCTGGTTGGAGTCCAGTTCACAGTGAGTTGCTCACTGACAAGGTTAACAATTTGTAGGACAGAGGGAGGCTCAGATTCTACTTGTTGTATTGTTTTTTTATGCTTGTTTTTAAGTGGATTGTTCTTGCTATTTGCTTTTTCTAGTTCTAAAACATCATTTACATAATATCCAGCTACCCTCCTTTTTTTCTTTCCTCATCATCCTTTGGAACCTTGATTATACTTTGAAAGGCTTTTTTCAGATAGGTTTCGAAAATGCATATAGGTGTACAAGTGTAAGTGAATGGATATTAAAAAAGGCATTGTGTGGTTATTGTTCTGTTTATTCCTTTATTGCTTAAATATCAAAGTGACCTTCCCAAGGGCATTTTAGAAACACCTATACTGTGACATTTGTCATTGAGTAGCTTGAGGGAACACTGTCCCTTCTAATTGCCAAAGTGCAACCCCTCTTCTCTCCCCTTCCTTCCCCCCCCCCAACTCAACTCAAATAAAAACCATGCTACTTACAGACTTAAGAATTGTCTGTTGTTGTGATAACTTTCAGAAAGCGCACTTCAAATCTCTAATAGTCATTAAACAGTGAAGGTATATCCCACAAGGCAGACATGAGGCTTCCTGGATATGTGGCAATAGCTAATGGATCATGTCTAAGCCGGCTGGTTTGTTGCCTTGTAACGTGAATGGTGAGAGAAAACTGACAGAGTTGTTACTATGTTAAAGGGATAGCTCATCACCTCATTCCTGACTTCTGTTTATGTGTACAAAGGAAAGAGGTGTATATGTTACCTGACAGATCTATTATGGATAAGTTACCCCTACTCTGGCACAGAGGTCTTATTGCCGTGTCAGCAGTGGAATAAGAGGTGACTACAGTCTGTGCATAAATTATCATGTGTGTAAGTGTAAAGGACTGAAGAGAAGGAAAAGGGTTATATGATAGTCCTCCTGTGGCTTGGTGTAGTGCTAAGGGAGACACAGATTTTTGTTATAGGAACACTGGGATATCATTCAGTAGAGCTGAATTAGCTAGCTGGGAGTGTTCTCTGATTTCTCAGAAGCTGGAGCTTTGCTAAATCTGAACAGGAAGGGACAAAAGACCACCAGCTGAACTTCAATGGCACAAGCTTCATCAACATAAAACTAAGCTTCTTGACCTTACTGTTCTTTGGTCAGAGAAATGCATGCTTAGAAGGGACCTGAAAAAGTCACTTAGTCTGTTCCTTTGCACAGAGGAGTAAAAGTATGTAATCTGCGCTGATCTCCTCAAGATCAGTAATGAGGATTACATAATCTCTCTGTACATTGAATGCTTCCCTAGCTTGTGAGAAAAATTTGCTTAATGCTTAAACCACATATTCTTTGTTAAAAATCAAGAGAGTGATCTTGCTCTCCTTATATTGTAGAGAATACCACTATTAAATTATTTCTAGCATCCTCTGTACCTTGTTTCCATGAAAATATTCCAAATCCTCCCCCCACCCCTTTTTAAAGCCGATTTACAATACCACATTAACTTTTGGTTCCTCTGCTATGTCAGTGGTTATTTCCCGTTTCCTGCTTGTCTCTTTCTTTCTTTTGGTCTACTTGTAGCAGTTAGTGCAAAATGTTTAATTTTTAGAGGTGACTATCTGATAACTACAACTGTGTAAGTAATAGATCTGGAATTCAGATGCATCTTCTTGCTAGGTAAAGGGTGCTGTGTGGTTCCGAAGTGTGTCTCACTCCTACTACGCCCTTCGTTATAATAGGATGGAAATTGTGGCTGTGCTGTGAAATGTTTGGAAGGTTTAGTAACTAGTGGGTTCTGTGACAGAAATTACAGGCGTGGTCTATTTTCCAACATTTTGACAGTTTTATTACTTAGTGGTTACCATAGACTACTACTTTCTTTTCTGACATTCTTAAAACTGTTTCTCCTGCTTTGTGCCTCTATACTACCCAACGTTGTTTACTGTGTAGCATTTTGAACATTGTTTTCAGCTTCTCTACCCAGTTCCATAGCTGGGAGTGGAAACTTGGTAGGCCTCAACTTGGGGAGGTTAGGCTGTGACCAAGGATCTGATGTCAATATGTCATGTCGCATTGTGAACAAGCTGAAACAACTAAAGCCCAAGTATGTGAAGTAGCCTTTTAGCTATAGAGCTCTTTATCTGATGGAACATGCTTTTTAAAAAAAAACAAAAACCAAAAAACTCCAGCCTTCGAAGAAGCGTGTTAATAACTTTGTCTAGCTTGACATTTACCCAGGTTCTGTTCAGAGGGGACTGTGATCCTCCCAGGCTGCACTGTTATATCTTCTTCTCTTGACCATTGAGTTATCATCATAGGCAATCTTGAGAAAGCAAGCTGCTACTTGACCTTCATTTTCTTATTTTTCCCCCTCTGCCCTCTGTTGGGTTGCAGGAAATGCTTTGCTGAAGGATTGCAGGCTTCTTTGATTGTACGATGTGGGCTGTACAGTCAAATAAGCCCTGGGTCTGCAGTGAGCCGTAGAGCTAGTTGAGTTCCTTGACTGTCTCTGCCAGGCCTCCCAAGCTGTTCTGCCCCTTCCCCCTTGTACTCGAAGACAATCCCTCTTCCACATGACACACTTTATATCTCAGTTATATATTTCATAGTTTTTTGATGTCTTCAACATTGACTTTGTATTGCTTTCATATACTGCATGTGGTGGACAGGCAGAAGGGGAGTAGGACTGTAGGAACACATAATGGCTGGCGTGCTTTATGGAACTGGTGTAGCATTTATTGGATAGTGCAATATAGAGTAAGTAAAATTCTCCAGCTCTCTTTCTTCCTCCTCTATTTCCATACCACAAATGCACACTTAGGTCGTTGTTCATATATATGTGTGTGGTGTGTGTGTGTCTTTTTTTGTCTCCCCAGGTATCTTGTGAACCTATGGTTGACAATGCACTGCATTTTGTCCTTGGGCTGCACAGGGACTGGATTGGCCTTATGTATGTGAAACTAGTAATTATGTTTTCCTATGTATGCAAATTGTTCACATAAACACTAATGTGATACTTCCATCTCCTTCAGGGAGATCTTTAGGGGCCCTCTAGAAACTGGGAGTGTCAAACTCAGCATGAGCCAACCATGCCCTCAGTGAACACTACTTCAATGGACTCCTAGGAGAGTTACTATAAGGCTGACTATAGTAGTGTGAAGATACTCTGAAAACTACTTCTGCAAAAGGGGAGTCACAAACTGGCAATTTAGGATGATTTAAGGGTGTGTTATATCACTATAGAGGCAAAAAACAGGTATGTGAGGTCAAATATATGCCCCATAGTAGCATACGGCATTGGTGATGAAAATAGTTTTAGTGTGCAGGGGAAGGTGTATGCATTCACACTAAAAACATTCATACAATATACCTTATAATAATTAAAGCCTTTTCTTACTTTTTATGTCATGTTAAGTAATTAATATAACCATTTGACTAAATCAACCACTGAACCCCTTTCACATACAATAGGTGGTATTTCTTGCCAACAGACTAATGTGATTTAACAGTTGTTTCATATTATACATCTATTCAAGCTGGAAATCTGTATGATAAATTGTGTGATAAACATTGGAGAGGCACCAGATTCCAAAGAGATTACTACTGCTGCAATTATATAAAACTAAATGAGGAAAAAAACTATTTTATGCTAACCTTTCCCTTAAATTGACAGTTAAGGAAACGCATACCAAAATGTGGTTAGATGACGAGCAGGCTTTCTCTCTAGTTGTTTCACCAGCTCCTTTGTTACAGCTGCTCAGATTAGACTATCTTTACAGCAATTCTTGTAAAATCATAGCTGGGCTCATAATAGTCCCTTCACACAGAGTGTTTGTTTAACAAAAGTTGGTTGTTGTCTTTTTTTTTCCTTCCAGACATGCACTCACTTATCTTCACCTGTTAAAGTGACCTTGTCATTAACTTTTAAGCTCTCACAGTTCATAGTTATAGCTATCTTTCTTGTGCTAACACTAGATTTGTAGTTTTTATATTGGTATGACTTGTTCAGTTTCTGGACTGGAATAGTGTCTTTCTTTTTAGTGTATGTATATACATATATATATATATAGATATATATATATGCACACACACAGAGCAAGAGAGTAAATATTCATGAGAACTAGGATCCAGCAGTGAGGTATTGTTACTTTAAGTGATGCTGACTTTTCCTGAAGAGTTTCAGCACCAGGATGCTCATTGGCTACCAGACTAATTGCTTTACACTGCAAACAATGCCCAGGGGTGAAATAACAAATACTGAGGCAAATTTTCCAGCATGTGTTCTTTAAAATTCCCCCGAGTTGGAAGAATGACCTTTGGTGAACAAATGTTCTTTTACCTTCAGTGTTCAAAACTATTAGTGTTTTAATATGCTTACATGATTAATTCACAGGCGTTCTTTTCAACACAGTAATTTCTGGACTCTGCCTTTCTTGTGGCCTCAGATTTGAGGCAATTTGTTCGGTAAGTCTGTCAATGGCTTATTCTGTACACCCATGTTTGATTGTATCTTTAATAGTTACTGAGTAAGGGTTGCATCCGGCTACCTTGGTTTTAGCTTGAATAGCCCTTCAAAACAGGAGTCTAGACATGTTGTTCTATAGTGCTGATCTTCTGCAGCTGACATAGCTTGCTGAAGATTTTGTAGGCTGGAAAGATAAATTAGTAACATACTGAATTTCCCAGCAGTGTTGCTCGTTCATGGTTTTGCATGACAATGAGTGATGAGTCCTTTCTACTGTGAAGCTTTCTCTTATGTTTCAGGTACTGTGGAGTTTTCCTTCTGGTAGGTTTTTGTGGCGTGCATTTTTTTCCAAAAAAAAAAAAAAAAGATGATAGACACCCCTGAGTCTGAGCCATAGGGGCAAAAGCTTGCCTAATGCTGTTCAGGTGTTAGGTGTAATAGCCTTGCTTGCTGTTCCAATTAGCAGCATGTGTCAAAGTCTACCTTTAGATGATGTGACAACTGCTTATGAGCAGTGAACCCAATTTATTCCTTGTTAATTACTTGATCATTTACTACCTGTTTAGTAGTACAGCTGAAAGACAGGGGAACTATACACAGATTTTTACCTCTTGGTACCTCTGAGTGATTCTAGAATCTCTAATAAAAAGTTTCCACTTGCTTGCATTTCATTAAATCTATGTACAGCAATCACGAGATCTCTCTCAGAAGATCTTGAAGAGCAGCTCAAAACTTTTAATTCTGACCAAAATATTTTCCTAGCTGATTTTTATGTTGCTATTAACTCACTCCTACTCTTTGACACTGAGATGGTGATGTCTCTCAGGTTTCTTTTGTGAAAAATTCTGAATAATTCCTCCTACTCTTGCTGCTTTCCTCAGCAGGGTATAGAACATCCTATTCAGTCATCTTTGTTCACTTCATATATACTCAGGAGGAACCTCCCTCAACTGGGCTGTTGGCTTTTCAGGTCCTTGTGTATTTTCATCTAATTCTCTTCTATATTTTATGGAATAATTGGAATCATTGGTAAATGTGGTGTCATTTCCCTCTTATAAAGCAAACACATGCATCTCACCCAACCTGAAATCAGCAGTGAGAATATATCTGGTAGTGACTTTGTATATCCAGTGTCAGAATTCTTTCTGAGTGTTTGTTCTGTGGGAAATTCTGAAATACAGTTGTAAATCTACGTTGGAACAAACCTTAAACATTTTTTTGGACTGAACACTGTTCCATGTTTTTTCAAAACAAAATTGATGCTGGACCTCCAGTCAACTCAAGGACCCTAAGCCCGACCCCAGGCATCTAGCTGTTTTTTGCTATACAAACAGGAGACTAGACTGCAAGACTCCTGAGCCCCAGCGTCTTGGTGAGCTGAGTGAAGAAGTCCTGAAAGCTTTGGCTCATGCTCCTTGGCTCCTGGCTTTGTGGTCGCTTGCAAGGTGGGCTGCTGAGCAAGCAGGCAAAGTGGCAGGGAACCAGGCAGCTGGCTTTCTTCTAAAGACTTGACTAAGTTGAACTGTACTGTGGGAAGATGTTGATTTCATGGAATCAGCATTTTTTTTAAGTGGAAAAAATTTAGGTTGGAAGATTTCCGTCCATCTCTAATTGTAATGTTTCTCTCCAGACCACAGCTTTTGACTTTTTCTATGGGAAATGATGGAAGCTCTATCGTTGACAAAGAGGGTATTCTTAAAATAGAAAGGGATAAAATCTTTGCATGTATTGTATGCTACCTATCCGCTGCCCACGTTCCTAGGATATGATGAATAATTCTTATCCATTTAAGTTGCTTGGAATTTAGTAACATTAGCAGTATTGAAGATTGTATGAGCACAAAACACATTCCTCTGTTTGCTATAGTGGCATTTTTTTGTTCAGCAGCCATTCTGATCCTAATGACTGCTTCCCACTCATCTCTCTCAGTACAATTGCTTAGCATCTCGGCTCCAGAAAGGACAATATAAACAGGGAACAAAGTATCTTGTAGGTCTGCCAGGCTATTTTGAGATTTGGGTTGTGTGTGATGTAAGTAAAGACAGGGAAATAAAAATTCTCCTGACAGCTGCATTCACTTGTTCTGCTTTTTCTTCATACAGGTGGTTCACAAATGCTGCACAAGGATTAGGAAGGGGTAGGGCCTGACCTATTCATTAGCCTGTGCTGATGATTAGGGTGGAGTGTCATCTACTCCTATAATAAAGCAGACTTAGGACAGTAGACTTAAACTTTAGTGACATATGGAAAGCAGCAATTTCTGTTGGAAAAGTTCAGCTTAGATGAACTGCTCTGCATGAAATGTTTTGGGGGAAAGAAAGTTTAAATTGAGATGTTCTGTTTTGACACTAAAACCTAGCTTATTAGGTCATTTTTTTAAATATAATCTAACTGCAGACTGCATCAAAGGGAAAATATGGTTAAAAGGGTGGTGAACAATACATAAGTTTCTGGTTACCTGAAAAATAGGTTTTCAGCGTTTGTTACTGAGAAATTTTGCCTTTCCTCCCTGAAATAAAGGGGGTAAAAAGATCAAAAATTCTAATTCTATTAGATAAGAAATTGTTTCTTTCCTTTGTCTGGTCAACTACACATTATTATGTCTTCCTCTAATGAAGAGCATTAGGAAAAGCTGTGCGACTCATCTCCCTACAAAACATTTTTGGTAGTAGAGTAACTCAAGAAGAAATCTTGAGCAAGTAGTACTTAAAGATGCATTCTAGAGCAACTTCTCCTCCAAACAGATGTTCCCTTCTTGTGCTTGCTTATAATATTAAAAATGCAAAAATTTATCATAAACTAAATGAGCAGAAATAATAGGTAAATAAAAAACCTACTACCAAAAAGTAACTGTTTTCTATTCACTGCTTTCTCCTGTTTTTGCTTAGGAGAAGTATAGTCTACATCTGGGAGAATGCTGATGTGCTTCAGAAATCAGAGGATGCTCGAATTTGAAGGGAGGGAGAAACTTCTATTTCTTCTTGGCTGAATGCCCTTCATCTGGCTTGAAGGTAAGCTGTGGATGCTATTCTTCCCTGCACTTGTGGCAAATTTCAGTCTCTGATGGCTATCCTCCATTTTTGGCAGTTGCTCTGTTGCAAAGAAAGTGATTGACTCTAAGGTGGCTGGGGAAGATGTTATGAGGGTTAGGGGGGGAAAGATAGGTGAAACAGCTTGCAAAACTGCATTCAAAAAAAAAAATCAGATGAAAATAAGATGAGAATGAGCTGAGTATTGTATAGTATACATGTTCAGAGACTTGGAAAATAATGTAAAAAAAAAAAAGTGACTTAGACATTTTAAAGAGATTAGATCCATGGGCCATCTAGACCTGCTTTGTCCTAAAAAGTAAACATTACCACATAAAACCAAGGAAGTGCAAAATTCGTGCACGAGTGATGCCAGAAGTAACGATATTGTATGGAATGTATACTTTGGTAACTTCAATCCTTGTCTGTCTTTAGTGGTATTGCCTATGTGATGAGTTCCAAAATATAAGAAGTAAACATGAGCATGTGATCCTTCTTCTGTTAGTACAAGAAGACCTTGTAAAATGGAAGTGCTATATTATTGTAAAAGCTGAAAGAGATCCTATCCCTCTATTCAAAGCGTACATCAAAATAAAGAACATAGGCTAGAAGTCCTTTGTAGCCCTATGCCTGTAAAAGCACATTGGTATGCCTAGGAATTTTGCCAGACTCTGAGGATAACTGTCATGGAAAAGTCCCTGAGCAAACTATTCCTCTCGGCTCTGAGGCAGGGTGGCTGCATGGGAATGGCCTGTGGGGTATGGCCCCGGAATGATCTCCCTCCTGAACTCTACCTGGGAGACCTATTTGAGAGCAGCATGTTTTTGGCTGGCATGGTCAAAAGCATGTGAGATGCTTTTCTAATTGTTTAACAGTACAGATAATGGAGTTCCAGTATCCAAATATTCTTGTTGACTGTTTTATTTACTAGTCAGCTTTAGAGTTTCCTAGTCTATCAACCCCCCACCCCCAAGTGGAGGTTGGATTGTTATGACACTAAAGGTCGTAACTGTAGACCTTCTACTTGTTTTCATTGCTACCTGCTTTTCCTGAACAAGTGTATAACAAAAATGCATTTTCTGCCCTGCAGAGCCTAAGTGTTGAGAACAATTTTGATACGTATGATCAATGTAACATGATTATTGTGACCGTGAGGTGGGCAAGAGAGGGCTGGATACTGGTGCAGAGAGGCACTTGGAGTTTGTGTGGGGTTAAACAGGATGGATTTATTAAAGGACTTGCACTCCAAGCTGCACGGGTAGCCTTGGGAACTGTGAGGAGGAGTTGCTGATGGGAGGCTGCTGGATGTACAAGCTGGATGCACGGGTTGGATGCCCAGGTGGAACTTGACTCATTGCATCCTAAGGGCTCCCTAAGGAAATAGTTCTAGTAGATTTATCTCAGCTGTGCTAACCTTGAGCAACTAATATCTGGGAAGCAGCTAGACATTGTTGACAAAAAGGAGTGTGCATGCCTGGCTCTGGTGGGAATCTGGTCAGTGTGTAATTTCACACCCTAGGACTGCTATCACATGCTCTGCCTGTCACTGACTCCTTGCCAGATCTTCTGCAGGTGTTCTCACTACAGTTATCTTTCCCTTTCTGTGCAAGAAAGAAATAATCAAGTTGTTACTGGTAATAGTATCTAAACCTTGACTTGGCTAGGCAAGATGTTCTCCTAATGTTTAATCTTCACTTTAATGAAGTTGCAATAAGGATCTGAAACTTGTACTGTTCATCTTATAAATACAAAGTCACTAAAGTTTTGAGACTTTCTGCTCTTTAAACCTTGATTTTTATACAACAAATTAACTTCATATAGAAGTGTTTTACATACTTAATTCTTACTGTTTTACACATAGTTCCAAATTTTTTCCTCACTGGTGCAAGAAGGCTTGCACTGAGAATACATGCAAGTTTTCATCAAAGCCTGGGTGTGTGGATGCCTGATTCAAAGCGGGAGGTGAGCCCTGCCCTGTGATTTGATGCATGTTAGATAGACCTGTAGGACTGTGGAAATGACATGCAGCATTGGGAGCTTTGTGAATTTTCTGATTCTGCATGCCAGGTGAAAGAACTAGAGTACTGTGCTGACTTTCTAGAGCAGGAACTAGAAATTAAGGTGGAGACAAGCTCCCTGGCTCCTTTTGGAAAATATTGCAGCGGTTACAGGGTTATGTTTTCTGTCTGTGCTTACGTAACCTCTAGTGTCCCTGTCTTGATTTTTGTCTGAACTTTTTTCCTTCTTTCCCCTGACTACCTTCCTTTTGAATAACTGGAGAAAGGAGGCATCTCACATACTTCCATTCTTCTATTACCAAGAACAGGAACAACTATAATATTCCCTATTAGTGTTTCTGGGAATACTCTACTAATGCTAGAGTAGATGGTTGAAATTTATTTCCTGAAAGCCAGTCTACTGCTTGATGGTGGTGATAATTATTTTTAACAGTTGTGAGCTACCTGGGAATACCCAGGGGACCTAGAAAACTCCTAGTTTGTGCAAGGAGATTAGCAGAACAAGTACTTCTTTTTAAAAAAAAAAAAAAAAAAATCCAGAACAGTAATAAAACTTCAGTGAAGAAGCTATTTTTGGATAATTCTTCTTACTTTTTCCCCCCCCCTCTTGGAAGCAACTAGCCTTAGAAAGAGTAAATATTTTTCCATGTGGTAACTTGCAGTTTCATAGAGGATTGAAAGGTATTGTCTTGAAAAAATACCAGATATAAAGACCATTACAATAATACATAGAAGCTGATGTGTGTTCACTCAGAGCTTTTGTTCATCTTTTTATATATTGAAAGAAAAGAAAGATAGTTCCATAATGTTAAATACCAGGTTGCCTGTTTAACGTATGAGTCCTCTTTTTATTATCTTTCTGTAAGGCAGCAATTCTTATTTCATAAGGGGTTTAATTTCCTTTGACCCTCACGTTATTGAGGAAAAGGGGAAGCTGGTCTACATCTATTGGCTTATGCATGTTAAGTAGATTTGGTGATGCAGTCCACTTCTAGCAGTGAGAATCCCTGATTTGAAGTACAGAAAGTGATATTTGAGCCCGAAGGGTCACTGTGATGTTCCAACATGAGCTTAAGAAGTGAAAACATTAGAAAGCATTGTTAGACATTTCAGTCTTGGGAATCTGGGAAGATGTATCTGTTCCATAGCTGCTGTATGCTTCAAGGGCGCAGGAGGGCTATGAGCATAAACCTGTAAGAGTGTTTAAAAAATAAAAAAGCTCATAGCCTTTTAGCAGCAACTGATAGGGGGCAATGCTGGAGATGAGATGGATTCCTTAAAGACCCTCTTGGTAGAATGATTCATTTAGTCCTTCCTGCTTCTGAAAGTCTGGCACTAACTGGGACTTCTGACATTATTTTAAATGTTTAAAAAGCTGCTTTGTCTCTTTTGTATCTCTTTCTTGTGGCTACAGAATGACAAACTACCTCATACCTGCTATTTCTCATTGGGAAAGTGTCTTTATGATTCTTCAGAGTGCTAAGTAAGGGTATCTGTGCCAAGATGGAGATCAGGAACTCCATCAACTTGCTAAAATAGGGAATAAAGAGCGATTTTTCATATAGTGGCTCATATAGATTGCTCTCTTTACAGCTGCAGATTTCCTGTCACTTCCTTCCCATTCTCTCCTTGGTTATCAACAGTGGAAGAAACCTGTTTGGTGATTTGAATTTATTTTCTTGCACTTGACTGTGCAGTCTCTTCCTGAGCAAATATCCCCTATTCCGTCTGTATGGTAGGATTTCTGCAGATTCAAACAATGATCTGCAAAGCAGGCAGTTGATATAGTATGCTTTATATTAGAATTGAAAGATGCAAACTGTTTAGAAATGAAGTCTCAGAGCAGCCCTGAGGAAACATTACAAGACTATGCAATGGCCGGTATCGCTTAATGGAAGTGCTTTAGCTATAGTGAGGTTTCTTTCTTGCCAGAAAGAACAGCAAGAGGTAAGAAAATTATACAAAGGCTGTGTCCTTTTGGACCAAGTCTGATTCTTAGAAGATGTTATGTAGATTAGTTGTGTAGTCTATTGTGCAGCCAGTGCAAGCTCTATTAATCGTGTACTTTTCATGGTAAGTTGGAGAGCCAGAATATTGAAAGGTGTGAAATGTCCATCAGTGAATATATACTGTAAAGCAGCACTGCAAATACTTTCTTCAGTTTGCTAGTAAGAAGTGCCAGGTGTTGGGGCTGTGACTGTGACAGGGCTCCAGACTGTAGATGAGGAAGTGACCTTTGCTCTCCTGTCGCCCCAGAGCTGCTGCTTTGTGAGAGAAGCCTCCTGGCAGTATTTAGACCACCCTCCCTGCAATCTGTTCAGGGAAGTATCTGCAGTTCAGGGCAATGGAAGCTGCAGCAGCCAGAGGTGTATAAAAGTATGTGTTCCTTGCTGTGTCTCTTCTGCTGGCTGTGTGGAAGGAGTGACAGATGAAACGACTGATCTGTTATCTCCAATATGTTCTACAACTCGCCTGCTTCAATGATTTTGGCTGTGTTGGCAATGCGTTTACTGTCTTTTCATATAGCAACGCCAAGGCAGTACTCTGGCCTTTTTATGGCTGATTAAGTAACGAGGAATAAAATTTACTCTGTAAATGACTTAATCTAGTTCAAATGCTAGCATAACTGCCCAGTTGACCAGATCTGTTAATCAAATAAGCCTTAAGTGACTCAACTGTTTGCAGAAGAAAATGTTTTTAATGGATTTCTGCAAAGTTATATTCAAGACTATTATACTTGCCTATAGGGCTCTTAGATAGTTGGCTTTACTTCTATGTGTATAAAACAGGTAACTGTAATACTTATTCAGCTTCCTCCCAACAGTAGTTTGTTGATTTGCTGTGGGGCAATCTAAAACTAGAAGCCTACATTTTTAAAATTATATAAATATATACAGGTTTTTTTTAAAGTCACTTCTAAGAGTGTCTGTTGCAAAAGATATGTACAACCTCGGCCTTTGCTGTGGAAATGAGATCTCGAGTCCCAGTTCTTCTTTATGCTTTACTCATTTTGTATCATTCAAGATGTAAATCCACTATAAGGTGTATATAAATGTGATAAGTGTTTTAAGGCCGCTTTACATCATAAAACTGGTTCCAATACTCTCACTCAGAATGAGAATCTGGCCCAACGTCTTAGCTTTTGTGATTTCATTCACTTCTAAGTACAGAAGAACTATTTTTCTTTTTAGTTGATGTAAGTAGCAGGAATAGTCTGTAATAAAGAGCGCAGCCTCAGGTTGATCAGATGAACCTCTTACGTAGATTACTCTCGTGCCCATGTCTATCCTTCCTTCTCTCTATTTAGCTTTTCCTATTCTATTTGCCTATCTTTTTTTTTCTTCCTTGCCATGTGCTCATTACAGTATGCCTGCATGCCATATCCTGGTTATATAGATACACCAAAGCTAGTTTTAAGCCAGCCACTTTGAGTACCGTGAGCAGCTTAACCACAGTAGGATGGAGTTTGATGTGACCTGTATAGCTTGTCTGAGGAACTGGTTATCGCAGCCAAATATGCAGCAGCGCTCAGCTCAGGACTGCACTGTCAATAATGCCCAGCAACCAAACGGGAGGCCACTTGGGTATGTCTGTTTAAGCTGCAGAGTGGATTTCCCTTGCACTGATATTGCCTCACGCTTTTCCGCAGGGATGCGGACCGGGTTATAGATGGCACGGGGCTCCTGATCCAGTCTGTACTGGGTGTGAAGAGCCTTGACGCTCATGTGCGTTTAATCGTTCTAGTGGCAGAAGTTTCCTCCTGTTATGTTTGATACTGGACTACAGTAACTGTGTTCTAGCTGGATTCTCCCAAAACAACTTAATTGTTTTAGTAGAGTCTTTGTTGCTTGGAATTAACAATACTTCTAGCTGTCTAATTATGATCAGAAAATTCCATACAAAGCATGTACAAAATGCTTCAACTGTTTTTACAGAACATACTTATTCTAAGTTGTCTTCATTGTTTTATACTTTATTAATCTTTGTTTCTTTGTTTCAGTTCTCATAGATGAGAGGAAGACTAGGTTACTAGACTAGATTTGCTCTAAGCAATCTTAAAAAAAAAAAAAACAAAACTTTACATGAATGTGTCCCACAGGGTGTGATAAATAAAATTCAGTACATCTATGCCAATGTAAACTCCGCAAAATTGAAACCTTTCATATTGCTGGAATCATCACTGCAGAAGCCTTCCAAAAGTGCCAGGAAATAGTTTTATGTTTGTCTGATTAACCCTGTCTGAGCAGCAAAAGCATTAGAAAGCTGATCAGATGCAGTGCTGCTCTATGCTTATTGAATTTGTTTTTAATCAACTTTATAGCTGTATTATAATGCATTGAAGTTCATTCCTGTAAACATCTTACAGCATTCCTGTAAGAATGTTTCTAATTCAACTACAGAACCCAAACTTTTAGATTCATCTTCTCTGTGAATGTATGTTTGCATTTACTCTACATTCACAGCTTTAGCTTTTGGTTGCCTCCAGAGTATCTTTGTGCCTGAACTAGTGACGTGGGTATGTAAGAATGGAACATTGGCTTCTTTTAGGGTAGTGAATGGCTATGAAGTTTCAGTCTGGGTCCAGGTTAGTGCTTTTCCAATATGTGGTGTGACAATCTGGGGTTGACTTGAGCTTACATTCTAGTTTTTATGTTCATTACTCTATATATCTCTTCAAAACAGAAAACATGAGTGCATTCACCTTTAGTGAAAATGATATTTATTATAATGAAATCAGGAATGCTAGTTTTTTGTCTAATATCTGAAATGCTGTGGAATCAGTTGTACATCTTAATGAGACTGTATCATACTAAAATTATTTTACTCCTTATGTTTAAAATAGTGATTCAGATTCTGTTCTGTGGTTATGCTTGTGAACTAAACTATTATTAACCAGGGATGAATTTAACCTATTCATGTATCTGCCAAAGTTGTCATTTATTTGGCCTCTCCTTTTATCAGAGCACGCACTTTTTCATTTTTGAAGAGTTAACCTTTTGGCGTACATGGCAGCTCTTTAGAGCCAGTTGTTGTCACAGCTTAAATTACTGGGGGTGGGGGGGGAGGAATGAAAGAGACCGTATAAACTAAGTTCATAACTGAATCCTATTGATTTATCCCCCAAAAGGACAAATTTTATCATATTCTGTAGACTGTATGCTCTCATGTTCTAGAGCAGCATTGCTTCTCCCATATTAACTTCAACACCAGCACGAGCCTTTTGTTTTGTTCAGTAGTCTCAGAAGATTATTTCTTGCTAGACAAACTGTGATTTTTAGATGGACTGTACACTTTTAATGCTAGGAAAATGTTATTCTGCTGTTGAAGGACAGATTAATTAAAATTCTTGTCTCAGATCCTTCATGGGGGGGGGGAAGGTTTTAAGTGCTGCCTTTGAGTGGAGATGGAAATAGATATCAGAAGCTCTCACACTTAGCTGATGTTGCTGCATTTAAAAAATTTTTTTGGGTACTTCTCATTTGGAAGCATTTTGACTAAGTGAGCTAAAGCATCCTGCTTTCTTTGTGGCTGAGAGTGGGAGTGGAAGTTTTAATTTGGCAATTATATCCCTTTCCTAAGGGCCTCTTACTAATTTTTGAAGTTTGCCCTCACTTGGTAGTTTAGTGACTACACTAACATCACTGCTGGTTTTTAGGCCTAAAGCACAAGACCTCAATGAGGAGAATGAGCTATTTTAGCTTGAAAATTACATTTTTCTCTCCTCCCATGTAAATAGTGTTACATACTTGTTTATGAGCTAAATTATAGCCTAGGGTTTGACATCTGCATACAATAATATTCTGTGGTGTAGCTGACACTATATAACGTACTGAGCATACAGGCTGATAGCTTTAGTATAGCAGACCTGAAACCAGGTTGAAACACTTAAATGAGCAACAACTTCACTCTTATATTCGCTCACCTATTGTTAAGGCAGTGGCCAACCTGAGAACACTGCATGTTTGCTATCAGATTGCTATTATGTGAATGGCTATCATGACAATGTGTCTTTAAAAAAAGAGATCTGGGGGAGAAGAGCAATGAACTTCAGAGGCTCTATAACAAAATTCAAACTGCATCCTTCTGGTCTTGTAAACAGCGATCAAACTGATTCTCCAGGGCACTACCATTCTGACTGCATTTCTCCCCTTTTTGGCTTGGCAATTTATGAATGTATTGACAGCGTTTACTGAAAAGGTTCCTTCTTTTTCTGGCAATTGGTTGCCAAGCCTTGTCTCTACTATTACTGCTAAATGATTGCTATGCTTCTGCAGAATATCACCTAGACTCTTCTGAGGTAAATGGAAGAGTAATGCTAAGGAATCTGAAAACACAGTTTTTGAGTTGTTAAGGGTGATAAGACTGGCCTATTGCAAACAAATTGCTTGTAAAACTTACAGATTAAAAAAATGAATCTGATATTATTGAAGGTTTGTGTTAAGATCCTGTTTGAAACAAAAATACTGAGACTAGATGCTAGCAAACCACTGTTAATGCATTTCTAACAGTTAAGAAAAAGAAAGTGGCTATGCCTTTACTGGTATGTAAGATTGGCCAAGGCCTGTTCTCCAGCTCTGAGGTTGAGTTGTGTGGCTTGGCCTGTGTCCAACTCAGTCCTCTTCAAAGCAGTGTGGCCTTGTCTTTAAATCTACTAAGCGTACATCTCTAGCCTTTGGTATTATCTGAACTACGCTTGTGTGTTATCTGGGAGAGTGCTCACTTTCACAGTCCACAGTCACGTTAGCGAGCCAACAAGTGAACGGCACGGACACTGGGATGCCAGTGTTGAAGCCGCTGCCCTCATCCTCTCAGTTCATGGACCATTTGTAATGAGATGATCACTTGTGCTGCCCTTTGCAGAACTAGCCAAAGAAAAACTATTTACTGGAAAAGAAGTAAATTTTACCGCTATTGCTGCCATGTCTATAAAATCTTGGGTTTCTGTGGTCCAGTGAGATACTGCTGGGACTTCATCATCCTCAGTCCAGAAGAGATGCCCAAGTGACACTAGTATTTGCATCATTTTTGGCTAAAACATAAAAAAGTGGGTAGTGAGCATGTAGTCCTGATGACCTGCCATGTTTGTTCTTTCTTCCAATCTTATACTTATCTCCTTTCTTCTCTCTGCTTTTTACCTTCTGCTGAAAAGGCTTCATTAATCAGCCCAGAACTGTGCCACCAGTGAGATTCCATGAGAGGAAACTTGTAGGGCATTTTTCTCTTCAAAGTACTGTTCTTACAACTTTTCCATGTCTTAAGATGGCTGACGAATGTATTATGCCTGTTATTTTCGAGATGTGTGCTTGGAAAAACAGAGTGCTAGCACCAGATACTGTTTTTTATTTTTATTGCTGCTCTTCCAACAAGAATAGTGCTGACAACCACTTTAGCCTACTGCAAAGAACCTTTTCGCTCTTTTTCAGAACAGGTAGTCAGTAAGAGGAAGTTGAACTTCATTGAGTGTGTCATTTAAAATGAAAGGCATAAGTGCTTTACATCTCACCTGTTATGGCTGAGTTGTTTTGTTTGGTTAAGATAGAAAAGACTTTCTTTTTGAAGGCAGCTGTTGTGAAGGTAAAGACTCTAAGTCTGTTCTTCATGTCTTGAATGGCATTTGCTTTGGAGAGTCAAAGGGCTGTTTAAGACCTTTCTGAGGACGTTAATTTCCATCAGAATTCATGCCAGAGTTCCCAGCATCAGGAAGGTAGTGCGATATGCAGGGGTAGTGTAAGTACACTGTGAAGTGCTGATATAGGCAAGCAGTACTCCTGATAGCCTGATACTGAATACGCTTTTTTGCAAAATATTTTTAAGTCCTTTAGTTCAGGATCCTCCTTTTACTCCAAATAACTCTCTATCAGCTTTTCTTTCAACAGTGACTGCTATTCACAGTTCTAACATGTACCAAAGCCAAGCTGCTGCATACTGTAGTCTACTAAATTTTCTGGAAAAGCCTAGCGTTATCCTTACTTTTCACTCTTTTCTTCATGTTAACAGCAGCAACGCTTTCTCCAAAAAGTAGAAAGAAACACCACAAATTCTGAGGGCCATATTTTGCGTTGGATGGAAACATGGTGTTCCCATTGAAGTGGAAGATAAGTCTGAGGAAATATTTTGCTCCCCTCTTTTGAGGAAGAGGAAACATAACAAACTTATCATCCTGTGGCATAAAATTTGATGTGAAATAGACCACAGGTATAAAGCACAAAAATTTGCCTCATCTGATGTATGGAGTAAGACATTTTCCTGTTTCCATTGGTAAGTTCCTGATGTTAAAAGGAGCTGACATACTAAAATCTAAATCAGAAGATGTTATACACAGAGATCCAAATTTCTATCAGCACAGCTAGGAGCCCTCAGTTAAGCATAACTTTAATGGTGACAATTTTGTAATTTTCAGCATTTATGTATTACTGAACTTGCTAGACCAACTGTATTGTAAATTTGAAGTAATGGCCCTGAGTTTGGAAGGCTGCCAGAGGCATTTACAAGTCAAATAGGGACCTTGGCCTTGATTAGCTGTTCACTGCTGTGTAATCTTCATTATGCACAAGATGTTAAAGTCAATGTCTTGTCAGTTTTGAAGCAGGCTGAAAAAGGAAATTTTCCTGGAGACAAAAGAAGCAGCCCAGGCCATAATAGTAATATTCTGGAAGTTTTAAAAACTCTGTAGTTGAGAACTTAAGGTGCCCAGCTCCGGTTACAGTGACTCCGGTATGGGCTGCTTGACAGCTGTTGAAAGGGCTTTAGTGAGGGTGTGGAACCTTCCAACAACATTCTGGACACGAGGAAAAGTAAATTTGTAGATGCAGATAATATTGGGGAAAAATAAAGAACATGTCAGGGACAATGAAGAATAAAAAAATTTCTTCATCTGCATTCAATTTTCATGCTCTTACTGGAGGAAGAGTAATGATCTAGTAAGAAGACATAAGGTATCTACTAACAAAGGAGTATTGATTTCTAAAAGCACGTGGTTTGAGAGTCGTGGAATGATCAGGAGCTAGACAGCATCAGGAGCAGTGATAGAATTAGGGGATCTGCCTACAAGCTTTGGGCGAAAGGAGCGAAGCAAAATACTTAAGCTGATGCTCTATGTGCATGAAATGTAGTAGGCTGCCAATTGTTGAGCTAACTTCACTGTAGAAATGGATAATTTCGTTTATTTTGTCAATGCTTAATTATGTTTTGTTTATACTAGCAATCTGAAGTGGTTATGTTTTTGGAGGGGCTGCCAATCAGTATTTTTACTCTGTATGGAAAGTACTCCCCTTAAGGGAAGTGAATTGTGGAGAGATTTCTTAATGAATCTCTCCATCTATAGGAATAAAACCAAAATAATATTCTCAAGGCTACTGGATAGGCCTGGATGCTTTTAAAAACAAGCAAAAAAAAAAAAAAACAAAGCAAAAAACACTGAGTTCCTGCATTAATCTGACAAATACAGCTATGGGCACTGCACTCTTTCAGAACATGATTGATACATACCCTCATAACACTCCTCATGTCTAAAAGTTTCAGACTGAATTGTTCACAGGTTTTCTTCTTCCTCCCCTTCTGTCTGTCCAGCATCCTGTTTTTTATAGGCTAAGATTCCAAATACCTGACTAGCAACAGTCTCTTCCTTTCAACATTGTTAAAGCTTTAAAGTTACTTGCACTTTTATTTTGTCCCTATACTATAACATAAATTTTGATATTTCAAATAGTATAGCTGCATGCATTTTTATACTTAGGTCATTGCAAAGTGCAAAAAGGCTATCACTATTTTCAAGCTTGCAAGAATATTTTTGGAAAATGCATGGACCATGGGGAAAAACGCATTTACATTTATGTTGACGAACAGTCTTTCCATAATTGCAATACACTTTCTGCACTTGTGCTGGCACGTCTCATTACCTGGTAACCCAAATCATCCATAAAGCTCTGTGTTTGCTAAATCTGCATTATGTTTACAGTTTACTTAGTATGTCAAATACTGTTTCTCTGCAGGAAAGCTAAAGCTTTTTACTTTTTAGTGCTTTTTTTTTTTTTTTTTTTTTGCTCGGATGTGTGTTTACTTAAGACTAAACTATGGATTTTGGAAAAAAAATGGTCAGTGAAGAGCACTGGATTTGCTTACTAAGCTTACATTCAAAGGTTCTCGTGACTGAGTTTCTTGTCTCTGGCCCCAGTTTGGACAAGTAATTCTAATGCAGGAAAAATTCAGGCACTTCATGCCACAGGTGAAGTTGAGCAAGTGTTGTGCACAATTCTCTCTTAAAGAGGAATCTCTGAAAATGATGAATAGCAGATCCTTCAAAGGAAGGTTAACCTCTATCTCTGGAAAAAGACAAAATCCCAGCAAAAGACCCTCTGCTGCCCAAAAAGAAGCTTCCCTAAAGCACTCAAACTGACAAGTAATTTTGTCAGGAGAAAAATTTTCCTTTCCACTGTAGACAATTAATGGGTAGTTTATGCCTAGTGCTTAAGGCTTTGTACCACATAATAAAGTCCTGTCTTGAGTAAGTGTAGATGACTTTTTTTATTACCCATCCTTTTTGAATATCTTTAATTGCAGGAATATCTTGTAATGATGAATTTCCCAATGCATTGTTTAAATTATTTCTTATGATCAATTTGAAACCACACTGTTCTTCATTACAATGGGTAATGCCTTGCTGTGTTCTGTATGTAAGTTTTACATAGATTGTTACTGTGCCTAAACTCCTGGCTCTTTGGAACAGGACTTGTAGTATCCAAAACACAATCTTGATTAATGTCACCTGCATTTCAGAATATAAATCCTTTTGCTTGTCAGAACACTCTGGCACCTTATAATCCAAAATCAACAGGCTATTTGGCCCTTCATGTGTAATTTGAAAGCCAATACTATAAGTTTGTTAAAATCTGGTGAGCTGTAGTGAGTCACAAGAGTAAACAGTACTTGGAATTTGTTAAACACTCATTAAAAGTTAATTCATATGAACATTAATATTTTCTTTCAGTTATTCAATATTTAGACTTGAGTTCATGACAATGTCAACTGAGAAATAAATGCAACACTGAATACTATTTTTCTTCCAATAATGAAAAATCTTCTTGTAAGGCATGCATAGGAACCAGAGGCTTTGAGTTAAGATACTGTAAAAAGAAAAGTTAAATGATTTACTTTTTCACTGATCTTCCTCCTGAGTCATGCTATGTCTCCATTGAATACAATGTCGGTAGGCCAGGTGCTTTCTGTTTTAAACCGACCTAACAACAGCCATCTGACACTTCAGCATTTTTTCTTTTTTTTCCTTTGAAAAGTTCTTTAAAGATAGAATTTGCAGTAGAAAAAAGGTAAATACTTTTGACTGAAAAGAATGTGGGAAAACACTTTTAAATGTTAAAACACTTAGTGTGTTGTTTTCAGAATATCTTACTATTTTTTTCAGAGGTGCCATGAGGCTTTCTTTTGATTATTTTTTGAGAGGAAAACCTTCCCCTTTTTGTTTTTTAAAAGGACATCTTTATTGTAAAGAATGACTAGCGTCATATCCAACAGCAGAAATAAAACACAGAAATGATTGAACATCCTGGGAAACAAAAATTGTTCATATTTGGTCAAAATAAATATTTTAAGTCGACTTTTAAAATGAAATTTTGATTCCCCCAAACCAAAAAGTCACTTGTCTCCCTCTACATGTAAACTGAGGCTTTTAGTTGCTTGTGCTTGTTTGCCTTTTGAAGAAGGTCTGATGGTGACAAAGCCCAATGAACTCAGGAAGCTACAAGTGGGCTTTTAGTGATGGTTTAACTCAATTATACCCACAATGACAGTGGTTGCTGCACAAAAGTTTTCATTATATAACATATCTTGCCAGGTTATGAAAAGTGACTTGGCAGGTAACCATAGAGTAACTTCATCCTAATTGAGTAAATGGATACAGAAATGAAAGAAAAGACAAGGGGGAAAAATTGATTACAAGATAACTTTATATTTTCATTTAGTCTTATTTTAGTGAGACCAAATTACTTCTAATATGACCTTTTCAGTGATGAACACTGCTTCCTATACTTTCCTTACCATGTCACTGTGTCCGTCTGTGTTCTGTTAGACAGAACAGCATATAGTTTTGGCAGTGTGCTTAGAAAAATTTTCAGCTGAAAGTGGAGAATTCAACAACACATCATAAACAAAGATAATCCTTCTTCCTGCACACGTTCTCTCTCCAATATAAAGGTGATGCTTTACCTCTGTTTTTATGGATGGGAATAGAAGCCTTATGGATTAAAATGGAATGTGCTACTTTAATAAAATGGTTCATATCTTGAAGAAGATACTATTAATGTTTCATATTGGGGTGTGAAGATTTAGTTCACTCATGTTTGCGAAGTGCTTTAAGACTCTTGGAAAAAGGAATGATAGAAATACAGAAAATTAAAGCCTGTGTAATCTTTATGCCAGGGTGAAAAAGAGATACTTAAAGAGCCTTTTTGTTTAATGGATTGGTATTTACTGATATTGAATCAATTATTCAAATTACTTTGCATGTCAGTCTTTGGAATAGGATGGTGGGATAGAATATCCCTAGGTTCAGTTTTCACTATCAAAGCATAAAATACAGTTTAGGAAACTCCTGGGACTGAGATATATTTATCTCTAAAGTAGATACAGTTGCCCAGGGTACTTCTAAGTCTTTCACTGGCTTTCCAATGGGGGAAACAAATATGAATTGAAATGAAAAGAGGCAGACATTACTCAAGTGGAGGAAGAGACTGCAGGCCCTGACTGACTATCAGTGTGCCATGGGCCAAAAATCTGTTGATGAGTGAAATAACTTCCTGAAAACTTGAGTCTGTGAAAGTTTGACTGACTTATATTTTCATATGCTCCTCTCTTGCCTTAAATCCTGTCCTTTTGGAGATGAAGTACTGGAGTGCTTCTGAATAAACTATTCTAAGGATAATTCTGGTCTTACTGGGCATCATGAGGGCTGGTAAACTGGGACAGAAAAATAATCTTGGGTGATCATCTGCCCAGTTTGAACCAATGGTTTGTATCTTTATAGTTCTAGGCAAGATGTTGTCTGTCATAGTCTCACCATTGTAAGCTGTTTAGGCTCATTCAAAGTTGAGGGCAAGTTGATGGCTTCCTGGACCTTTGGCCCATCCATTTCAGCTCACAGCTGGAATCATGTTCCAAATGAAGAGTTTCAGCATCACTTGATCCCTTGCACTCTCTTTTGGTTTTATGTATTACAGTAGTGGTAGTTTTCCCTTTGTGCATGTGTATGAGATCTAGTGCTATTTGTAACTGTATTCTGGGGAGAGGTCAGGAAAACTTAGATTGAATAGATCTTATTCTGCCCAGCTGAACAGGGTCTTAAATAAGTACCTCCTGAGACCCAGCGTCCTCATCTTGGAGGAGGCACCTACCATTGGTGACTATGGTGTGTTCTCCAGCCTCCCCTATGAGTTGGGCTGGACTTGATACCTGACTCTTAAGCATGGCATTGATGGACTCTGTGTTGTTGGAGACTTGCAGTTTGGTGACAAATACGTACCTTTCCTTTTTCAGGATTTGAAAGGCTAGCAGATATGATAGCATGGAGGAAATTCATGCTTTGAATCAATACAGATGGAAACTTGCCAGATACCTGCAGCCTAAATAGCCCTGCATTTACCTGGTAGCATTTTTCACTATATGTACTTTGTTCCAATTTATTGTGAAAAAGAAGTCTGACTGTGACCTACAACTCTTCTTTTATATTAAAAGGAAAAGAAAATTCAGTTCTATTCTATCTTACTAATGGAGAAAAGCAGGGTGTTTGGCCAAGAGAAAATCTTTACGAACAAGATATGTAGTAGACTTTAATGTAACTGAAGTTCCACAAACATTCAAATGCTGTTCACTGCAGTGAACACCCTAAGCCTGAATGTGAGTCATCAAAGGAGAGTACAAAATCTTTAGGATGTGAGGAAAGTTTCTTGGCATACAACCAGCTGGAATTTCTTCTATATTGCTGAACTTGTGGAAGAATTATTTAAAAAACTTAAAATTACTTTCTTGAAGTCACCATCTCTAAACCGTAATTATCTAGTCAGTGTTGATCATTAAAGTGGGTGCAAAATGGCAACCTATCTTAAAATACATAGTGTCAATTAAAACTTTGCCATCAACTTGTTCATGTACAACTTGCATATTTTGTCTCTTTCCAAAGGTCCAGAAGTAGACGGAGCAAGGTTTTTTCCCTCATCAGGTAGACTTACCTGTTCTAAAATTCAGAGTTAATCTATTTGTGTAACTTGGGCATCAGTGACAGGAATGACATGTCTGTACTTTGCAATGTAACCCTTTTGACATATTGCAATTTTGATTCTGTAACAGGGTGTCTGTTACAAGGATGAAAAGCAGAAACGTGCAGTAAGGACAGAGATCTGTTGACCTGGATTCTGGTGTCTTACAGCCCCATTCATCTCCAGACATTTGGTGCCTCCTTCTAGAGTGTTACCTAGAGTATATGCCTCTCCCACCTGAGCTTTGCTCTGGTGCTCATCCAAAAATAAAATGCTGGATGAGATGGCAAGCTCAGCTCTTCCAGGGTGGGAGAGTGAACACAATTTGCAACCACTGTTAGCAGCTCCCTGTTTAGGGAAACAATCTGCAAACAGTCCCTAATTGTGGGGAGCTGCTCTGCTCTTGCAAGTAGGAGGAGGGAGCTGTTTGTGGAGACAAGCTGCTGTTGCTCCAGGACTGCAGGAGAAATAGACTAGTTAAGAAAGGAGGAAGAGTTGGGAAAAATTGTTCTTGTCTGCATTCAGAGCTAAATAACCACTAGTTGCCACTCACTGCTGGCTATTAATCCATTTCATGCTAGAACAGCACTGGATTCCGCTGGATTGTTTGTAACACTTCAGGGTTTAAGTGCCCTAGAAAAAAGCAGGGAGGTAGAGTTTGGGTCTCTTGCATCAAATTTAGGAAGGATTTTTGAAAAAAAAAAAAAAAAACTATTTCTAGAACTTTATAAGTCATGTTCTAGGATGTATTCTGGGTTCCTCTGGAGGAACCCCTCTCTAAGCTGTATCTTTTATTTAAGATTAATTAGTCTGTAACGTAATTTGCAGTGTATGTGTAAAGGCTGTTTGTGTGCAGCTGATTGCTTCAGCAAAAACATGTTGAATATGCTGCAATTATTCAACTATAGTGATCCAGACCAGCTGGGGGTCATGTTCTCTGACTGCATGAACCTATTAAAAACAAAAATAATTTGGGAGAAAGGAAGGTGAGCCTTCCTTTTGCTTTGCCCAGCTGCACAAAAGATTACTACTTCATAGGGATGTAGTGAGAGTGAAATCATTGTTTCCAAAACGTCCCAAACTTTTTGGAAGAGTGTGGCAGTAGGAGTGAAAATGAAATCAATGGCACCCTAACAGTCTCCAAGTTCTCCAGCTCAGAAAGAAGTGGAGATGAAAAGTCTTAAGAGTTGATCATTATAGGTGTCTCTTGGGTCTGGGAGATCCTGTTCCTGGTACTTAACATTAATGTGTTTGTTTTATGGTAGTTTATATCTTTAGTACCAATGAAAAATTAGCAAAGAGAGGAAAAGCAATCTGTGTGTACTTTCTCTAATACATATACACTTAATTAATCATTTTATGCAAACTGAGGAAATCGCATAGAGAAGGTGCTGTTATAGAAACAGGAAATGGGCCACTTTAAGAGGTCTTTGTTGTGCTTTTTCAGTGTGTGGGGTGACTTGAAATGGAGAAGGCTTATTAAATTAATAACTCAGGAAACAGTAAATAAATAAAATGTGAGACACTTAATCTAAATTTAAGTGCCAGGGCTTGGATCCAGCTTTGGAGGATAACACAGGAAACTTGAAAATATGGAGTGCTTTTTGCGAAGAAAACTTGTCTGGCAGTGAAGGATGGGAGGCCCAGTGGCTAATAGTTTATGCTGTCTAGGCAGTGCAGATGGAAGAGCTCCTCAGCTGAGGTAGATCTCTGCAGTTCCACTCACCAAGGCTGACAGCAATGTGCTATGTGCTATGGCCTAAACGTGTAAGAGTTTTATAAGGGTTTCCAAGCTGATCGTCGTTTACAAGATATCATACTTACTAGTGGGGAAAGACTGAAGGAAAGAGAAATCTGCTTGAGTTGAGATGTGGTCTTTGCTTTTTCTTGGATGTGGCTTAGACTTTCTGCTACTGAACACTATTGCAAGCAGAGCGGTTTGTACAATTAATTGGTCAAAATGACTGTCAGGTTTTAAGGTCAGCAGTAACAACATGTACTAACAATTGGTTTTTGTATGTGTGCTAAGGATATGGATTATGAATATTTAATGTAATAGCTCAGAAATAAACATTTATCACCTACAAATACATTGGATTTAATGAGACCTTGTGTTATGCATAATAAAGCAATAGATGAAACTTGCTTTAAAAAAAAAAAAGACCCATATGTAATGTTCAGCATGAATGAAATGTTAGCTAGAGCCAGTCACTTCTGAAAGCTACTTGCAAGTGTATTTTATATACTGGTTTCAGGCTGTTCTTTGCCTAATGGTCAATGTAATCCAGTACTCTTCAGCTGGTTAAAATCTTTACACTGAAATTTGTATGTACGTAGACTATGAAGTGAACTGTAGTTATTGACTGAGTGAAGTGGTTCAGAAGTTTTATTTTTGGGATGGCCAGCTGACGTGCCCTGAACGTTGGCTTAATAATGGCGTTCCTGAAAATAATAGGAATAGTGTAGTAAATAGGAATAGTGATAAAAGGCCACTAGAGGCCAATATGGTTCCCTTAATAAAAGCAGATGATATAGATTTTGTAAAATATTCAGCGTTTTGTGGGGATTTTCATTAAAATAAGTATGTTTAAATGAGGAAAAAAGTGGTAGAGTTCAAATGCTTAGTTTCTAATCCACAATTTCTGCAGTTTCCTCACATTTTTTTCAAACTATATTTTTTCCCTACTCATTTACATTTGTCTTTCTACCCTTAGTTTTTTTGAATCAATTGTCCTTATTCCCAGCTTGGGGATTTTTTGGGTCGTTCCCCCCCGAAAACAAAATGAAGTTCACTTTCTCTTCTCTGAAAAATCTGAGATTCCTTTTACCTTTGCTTCATACAAAGCCTGCACAATGCTGTATGAGTGAGGGAACATAGGTCAGTGGACTTTCTAAAGAAAGATTTTTTTCGAGATCCTAGCCATAAAGAGGTCACACATTTGTATCCTTTTTCTTGTTTTTCTGATGCTATTTCTGGCTCTTAGGGAGCTGACCTTGGTTTTCCCTATATGCCCCCTGTATTTGTGTCTGTGTATGTTTAGATGTTTATACGCACATTCACAAACAGTCAGGAACACTTATGTTTATGCACCCATACCCACACACTGTAAATATATATAGCATAGGTACTATAAATGGTATCACTAGAACCACGGCATATATGTTGTCTGTAAGTGTGATTCAGTTTTATTTTTGGGCATTATACATGTCTGTATAATGCAGGTAGAACATGTGTTATACAGACGTTCTTTCACTATTGTTTTTGAAGCTGAAGTTCCTATTGGATAATGACCATCCACTTCTATCCCAAGGCTGAGAGTTTCTTGATCTTTTAGAGATTATATTCTCAAGCCACAGTAGTCACTGAGAGAAAAATGTACTGTTTTACTTTACAGATTTGGAACTCATTTCTATGTAATATTTGCCAACACTTAATTAAAAGATACTTCAAACATCGTATATTGAATTTCTGGGACTTTTCCAGCTGATGTGAATGCTTTTTAAGATGCATTTTGTAAATATATAGTTTCACTGACAAATCTAAAAATAAGATTAATCAGAGTTGTAACCATAAATGAGAATTATATACCCTCCTGACGCATGTCCTGTTGATAGCAGGTCTGTAACACTAGGACAAACTCTTGTGTTGTGACTCCCTTCCCTCTTTTCCCCATGTGATTTCTGGGTCTTGAGTAACCAAGCTTTGATTCATCCACAAAATAAATTAAATATATTTTAATGCTAGTCTCTCACTGCCTGGTCTCCAAAATTGCAGTCTCAAATGCATTTCAGAGGAACGGAAGCCATTAAATGTGTTTTGTGCTTGTGTTAAGCAGACAAATGTTTTTGATTTCCTTTCTTCTTACGTGATATGGGCCCAAAACAAATTAAAGGGAAAGACTCAGCTTATTAGACTCGCTCATTATTTTCTTAAACTATAAAAGAACTTAATGGTGCTACTTGATACTGAGTCTGCTTCTCTGCAGTTTTTCTGGCTCTATCATCTTCTCTTAGGGACTTGACCTCATTCTTCCTCCCATTGTCCATCTAGAAATAAGATTGCAATGCATGAGCATGACCCTTCATTCCAGGAGCTCCTTTGGTTCTTGAATTTGCAAACTCTCCAAGTATACTGTCATGGTTTGATATTAGCCATATCGTTTGTTATGAGCCTAACAGGACTGTTCAGAAATAAAATGAGGACTGAGACTACATGCTGAATGAAGTCTTTTTTGAATTGACACCAGGCCTTTCCATACGCACCAGGTCTCTTCCTCATTTTTCTTGAAAGCAAAGTAAAGCAAAACAATGCTCTTGGAACAGCAAACTTAATCTCCACCCTCAGGATGTCAATGTCTTTGCAAGACCTGTGACTCTCACACAAAGTGCTGATCATGCCTTATTCATATTCATTTGTAGGATCTATCTACAATAATTTTTTTCCATGTCTGAACTATGTAAGCTTATAATTCAGATGATTATACATTATTATTTAGCTCAAACAAAACTATAGATTTCTGTAGGCTTTGCTCTGCTAAATACTGAGAATGGCTAAAGTAGTTTTTCATCTGTAGTATAAAATTATAGTTAGTATTCTACTTAAGCAATAAGTTGGCAAACAAACTGTTAGCAAACTGAGTGGTTACATGCACCATAGTAATTTTTAAACTAAAAATTTGATAGTGCAGTGTTTCTTGTTTAATGGGTAAATAGTAGTTTTATATAACGATGTTTTAGAGATTCTAAAAAGTTCCTTGTTAAACAGCTGTGTTTCATAGTTAATCACAGGGACTTTACTGAAGCAAAAGAAAGTTACCACTTATCTGTTACTACTACTGTTATCCCCATTACACTGAATGACATGACCAAGATCACATAGCGAGTCAGTGGTAGAGCTGGGGAAAAGATTTTTGTCTCCAGATTCTCAATATCCATTTCCAGATATTTTTCAAATTATTCCCAGTGAATAAACAAAAACGCAAACCCGACCAGAACAACAACTACAAGGAGTGTAAAACAGGGAACTATGATTAAAAACATATGTAATTGACATAAAGGCTAAGAGCAGTTATGGGATGTTGTAGTTACCCCCAACCCAAGCTTTACAATTCAGGCAACACAGACCTGAAAAGAACGAAAATGGTGTTTCAGAACAAGCTTATTAACTGATATGCAGACAAGTTTAAGACAACCTTGACCTTCTGTTTAATGATACCACGAGAGAAATTCAAGGGAGAACAGTCTTTTTTGGTGGGGGAGGGGGGGAGGTGTTTCTGTGGAGGAACTCCTCTACTAGCACAAACTTGTATTGTGGCAAGAGCTATGTAACTTGAGTTTTGTACTTACGTTTGTTCTATGGTTTTAATGGCAGTGTAGCTATGTGTGAGGGCTGTGCCTGCACGCACATCCAATGCACTTGAGTCATTAGTTCCCTGGGTGGTCCAGGAACTCCCCAACTAACCATCTGCAAAGAGGAAATAACTGATGGTTTGAAACAGTGGACTGACTTGACACAAGGTGCCTCTCTGAGCTCATAGCCAACTTCCAAATTTAGTGTCTGGATAACTGGAAAGCAGGAGTTTTCCAAGTGGGAATGTTGGACTGTCCTGAAGGTTCCCCCAGGCAGCCCCTGCTGTGCCTAGACCATTTAGCGTACTTAAATGTGTTGATTAGTGTCCTAGGTGGAGAATCCACGCTAGAGGCTCCCCAGGTATTTTCTGCTGCAGAACTGATCAAATCACCCATAGGTAAGACAATTCTAAAAGGTCAATAGAAAGTGTTTCAGCAGGTGTGGAAGCAGTCATGCAGGATAATCTTTTGTATGTAGTTAAGGATATTTTGTATGTAGTTTAAGCAAAATCAGTAGTGATGGATCATGCATACGCTGTAGTGGTCATGTAGGACCATTGACCAGGTGGATTTTAATAATTCAGTCTTACTTGATCAAGATGAAGATGCTGATACAAGGACCCTTGGAACAGGAGATTCCCACCATCTTCCCAACAGATCATTCTCTTTCAAAGATTTCATTGGCCATTTGAGCATTGCCCTATGCCAAGATCTCCAAACTTAGGCTTTTTTTGTTTTTTTTTTTTTTTTTAAAAAAAGCCATGGTTCATGAGTGATTATGCAACAGTGTAAATCATTTTGTAGCCTTAGTGAGTGCATCATTATAAAGCAGAATTAAGGTCATTTTGCTCAAGGGACAAATATGTAAATGATGCAAATCTTTACGCTAAGGTTTGTTTTTCCTCTTTAAATATACTTCAGTCAGCTGCTACTTCTGCGTTCCCAACTGAATAAGAGACTGTGAAACTGTTTACCTCAGTGAAGGCAGGGAGGGATCCACTAATCAGCCAAAGCTGTAATGTTTCCAGGTGGTCATGCCAAATAGATACTAATTAGTAAAAGACTTTTCATAAAATGGATACTTTGCACAATACCCAGATAGGCAGAATTTCTTTAGAGAATAGCTAGGTATGAGGAGAGAGAACTTATGTATTCTCATGATGGGAGAGGTGTCTCGCATTACTTTGCAGCTGCACTGGATATTAGATTTATATAAACTTGGCTCTTGTCACTCCTGACATGGCTGCAAGGGGTTATGTTTCTAATGACTTTTTTTTTTTTTTTGGAGTTGATGCTGAGTTGCCTTTTTTATGGGGAGGTTGCTGTTCTGTTGATATCACTCTTTGAAAGTAGGATCACAGCTGATATTTATGAATTTATCCTAGCTCCTTTTTAATACTTTCATTTCACGATGTGGGAAGAAATGCAGTCGTACAATGGAGAATCAGATGTATGCTTTCTCTTGCAAGTATGTACTTTGTTTAAGCTGCTTCTGAAAATATGAGGTACCCCTTTCTACAAGCATGAAGCCAAATGGATTTTGGTTCTGCTTTGAACAAGTTATTAAAGAGTGCATTCACAGAAGCATGAAGACATGTCCAACTGATTTCAGTTCAGAATGCAGTCTTCTAAATGTATGTTCTTATGAATCTAGACTAGTGTCTTTACTGCCATGTATCAGGGCTGAATTTGCCTCTGAAACCTGATCTTTTATTTATTAATTCAAAATTAGAGTTATTCACTCAAGGCATATCCCTTCAGAGAGCAGAGTGCTTTGTGACCCTCCTTAACAATCTTTTGGTTAGTTTGGAAAAAATGGGGATGGTGAGACTTTGAAAAAATCCATGTTTTTTTCTATTGGACTGGAGGGAGAATGAGGGAAGTTGCCTAGGGCTTCTACATGAATGAAGAAGGTCTTACTGTTCTTCTGTGCTTCATAACAAGAGAGCTAATTCTTCTTGCTCTCTTTCGTGTTAGACTTTATAAATGAAATCATAATCTGCAGAAATTTTGCGTACGTAGATCTCCAATGTGAAGGAAGGTAAATGATGTACTTGCAAATGTAGCCAAAGGTACAGGGTCTCTTTCAGTGAAGTAAAATTGTTTAATCGATGTGATGTTTCCAAAAAGGGCTGCCTAGATGTTGACTCTTTCAGAATCTTTGTCGTCAGGTTTTAATGGGATTTAGGGAAGTTTATTTCTTGGCTCAGAATTTGGTTATGGCTTTGGGATACAGATGGAATTTTTATGTTCTGCCAATGGCATCCTATGTCCTAACTGGAGATGATGTAGAAGAAGGAGCCAATTTCCATATATTCTTCAATATAAATACAGTCTATTCTAGCAATGGGAAAATTCTCTTTGCAGCGCACAAACTAGCAGTAGTCTTGTGAATCTCAAAATTCATTACTGAAGCCTTTAAAGAAGACAAACATGCATCTTCCTTATACATATTTATAGTTTTATATTTCTGTTATATTTAAATTATTTTGTTTCAGTCAGCCACTGAATAAATACTTTATAAGGCTCTTGTCCATGTATGTATCGTTTGTCTCCACATAAATGATCCTATTGTTGACATAGGGTTGTTAGATATTGCGAATTGCCAGATATGGGGTGTGTGTGTGGTTAAAACTTGCACTTTGTTGTACATCTAGATTTCTTGCTTTTGTTGTAATGGGGATTTTAACATCTGTCTTGAGTTTAAAAAAAAAAAACTTGCTTAGGAACTTTTAATTAGAAATGGATGTATTTAGTTTGTCTAATTTCTAGCCCACCTGAGCATAAGGAGTTTGAAAGTTCAGTTAGAATATGAATATTCTTGGGCTTATGTTATTCATAGGAGTGAGTAAGTAAAAGAAAGCTTTATGGAGCATTCAATAGGCAAATAAAAAAGTGGATTAGAAAGGTGATTGAGGGGGAAAGTGGAAATGATTGATTCTCGCCTGACCCCTAAAAACAAGCAGAAAGAAAAAAGGTAATTTCATGTCAAATTAGATGCATGTAGCATTCACTTTTACTATAGCTTAGCCATTTTGAAGGAGTATGTACCAGATTACCTACGTTATTTGCATATATAGACTTTGCTTGAAAATACCTGTTTTTAAATTGAATTGCTCTTGGGAAAGAAAAATGGTTTAAATTAAAGGAATGAAATTTTATAGACTCATAGTATTTTGCAAACCCAAACAATTGTCTAATACGGATTGCAAGCCCTGAACTTTGTAGCGTTCTTCCACTCTGACTGTTAGTGATTATCCTAAGCCCTGTGGAATGCAGGGATGATCAAAAATACTTAAGGAAATAGAGTTTTAGCAGTACATCTGCTAGAAAAATGGACAATAGTAGCATGGATTGAATGTGTTTTATTCATTCTGAAAGTATTTGGTCATATTTTTCCTCATTTGTTGACTCATCATTGTAGGTGTTTGAGTGATATTTCAGTTTTCTGCTGAATGTGCTTTGTCTGTTATGGGCAGTCTCAGCAGTGAATTTTAAGGCTAAATGTACGTACCTTATGGTGATGGACACAGTGTTGCACAGAATGAGACTGCAGTGTTTTCTCTTCCTGTTCCTCTTCTTCCCCTGAAGAGACAGATGTCATCATACTCTTGAGCTGCAATAGTGCAATCTTCAAATGCAGATAAATAGGATAGAAACTTCAGCTCCACTGTCCTCATGCAATAAACAGAATTTAACAGGACTTTTACTACCTTCCCTACATGGAAAGAAAGGATGCAGAGGGTTGGGCTTATTGTATTGGAAAGCTACTTCTACGGGGATGGGAGAGGGGCTGTGCAAGCTGCATGCACCCCTGTTCTCCCTGGGGAAGTTCAGGCATCTGCAGGCCAGCACTGATGCTCCTGTGCAGGTGGCCTGTGTCTGCTGGGGTGAGGCTGAAGGGCCATGGCTGTAGCCTTAGTCAGCTAGTGGCCAAGAGACAGTGGAGCTTTATTTTGTGTGTGCAATATTGCACGGACATTTTAACTGGAGCAGTCTGGATATGGAGGCTTTAGTTCTGCTAGAAGATCCCAAAGAGAGTCTCTCTTTCATCAAGATTGTAGGAGTAACTTATCTGGTCAGAGATGGAAGTTATCCTATGTTCAATTTGTATTCTGGCCTTAGACACCTGCTGTGTACACTTCTCATGCTAAATTTGATTTCTTTGTTAGTTTTGCCAGAAGGAAAGCTGGTTAAATTGAGCAATAACTTCTGCCTGTAGCTAATAATTATAACTTAGCTATGAGAGGATATGTCCAAGAGTATAAGTGAACTTTTCTTTTTTACCAGGCGTATTTTCTGCATGTTAATATCCTCCACTTTTAAAGACGTTACAAACCAGCTTCACTGAAAAAATACATTTCTATACAATACATTATGGTTCATTTAGTAGTTCTCATCACTTTTTGGATGATGACCACTCTTTCTTGACTGTCGAATGAAGCTAGAAGTTCCTTCTGAGCTGTTTGTTAACAGGGAAAGTGGAGTGTGGCCAGTATCATCTATGTTAGCTAGGTTTAAAATGATAGCTAGAGTGTCACTGCAATGTGGAACAGTCACCTTTTCTTTCCAAAAGCAATGTTGCATGTCTCACATACAGAGCTGGGAATGTTCAGCCAACCATTGAGTTCAGTTGCCCGTACATTATTGCTCCAGAATATTTTTTGGCATTTACCGTACATTTATTCTTGGCCATGGAATGCATTTCAGAGGAGCAGCACTTACTAATTTTCCTCCCACAGTCCTATCTGTCTCTGCTCAGCAACCATGTGGTTTTCCTTTCGAAGTGAATTGCTTAATTAGTTTTGAAATGGTCCATTTGTTGTTCTGAATGCCAGGCCAGAAGAGCTACCACTATGACACAACTTTTGCCAAAACTGAATGCCTAGCTGCGAGTGATTCTGAACCATGGAAAACAACAGTGGGATTTTAAATTGGAATTCCGTGAATAAATGGTTGTTTACCATGCTCTTTGCTATCATACAACTGAAAAACTCAATACTTCCCCCCCCGCCCTAAGACTACTTGTCATCTTTGTTCATGGGAGACAAACTTGGCATGCAACCAGTAGTAAGTAAAAAGGCAAAGTGACCAAATTGCAAGAGCCTTGGGAGCTCCTTGGAGAGTAGAGAGGACACGTCTGCAACTATGTCAGCTGTGGCACCTAATGCAGCTGAATTATAGATGAGTCCCCCTCTACTTCTGCCAGTGGAAAAGACTCTTGCTTTTGCTAGTATGGAAGTAAATCCTAAAGGTAGATCCAGCCCATCCCTCTGCTTCTTGGTTTTGGAGGAGAACAGATGATGAAGACAGATCAGAAATGGAGAAAGGGAGGGACACGTTTCCTGAGGATTTACTTCATTCCCTCTGCCTCTATTTCAGCTGAATTCCTGATACTATTGCTGATGTAACTATATTTTCCTGCTGCAGAACTCTTACTGAAATCAAATTTGGCAAGATAAATCAGCATTGTACATATCTCTAGAGTTACTAATTCTACTGCCAACCACAAAAGATAGTTAATTAAAATATTGAATAAATAAAATGAAGTTACTAGGTGACCAGCAAAGAACACTTTCTTATGAGTATTTTTTGTTACAAACGTAGGAGAAGACAGGCTCAGAAATGAGCCACCTCAAATCTGAGGAAAATGCTTGCTAGGTTCAAATAAAAAAATCATCAGATCTTCAAGAAAACGTGCAGCTCTTGGATGTATATTGTCATTGAATAAAGTCTATAACAAACACCCTAACAACTATTAACAGAATTTGCTGTGGTTACCTCTGTGCTTTTCCACAAGATTCTTCGTTCTATAATTGTTCCATTCAAATGTTATACTTGGTCAAAAAGTCTAACAGTTTTGTAAATTCAAAATGTTTTAATTAGTTGTACACTTTTGATAAATATCTATAGTTTCAGTATTTCATTTTCCTATAATAAATTCATGGAAGTTTAAAGGCACTTCAGTGATTAGTGAGACTCCATGAAATGTCAGTGACTGCAACCGAGTTCATACAATGGTAGTAAAGCCATATAATTCCTGTAGCATGAACTGAACGCTTTGATACATATAAAGCTTAAGCATGTTGTAGACATATTTAAAGAAAAATTCCTTTTTTTTTTTTTTATGGAATGTGAGAATTACTAATGAACAAAGCCTTTGTAAACCGTGTTGCCAAACCATATAGATTAGTGATGCATTTGAGGTACCTTGGTTCGTCATGGTATCACTGATTTTTCCAGCTTGTAGCTAGTATTTTCAGAAGAATCCTTCCAGTGGTGGATTTTCACAGAGGCAAAACAAAATGACATCTAGACCATGAAAGTTCTGAACAAGGTTGCAAACCTTTCTCCTGCTTTTTAAAGGATGTTGGTAGGCTTGCTGCTCACAAAGAGATGTACTGTGGTTTGTGGCTTAGATTTCCATACATTTTTGTGCTGCTTTGTTTTCTTTCTTAATGGCTCTTTGTGATTCCAGAAAATTATATATGGGTTTTAATTCTGGTGCAGGGCACAGGAGTAAGGATGGGTGAAGTAGTCCATTGCATTACAAGGTAAATGAGTGAGATTGTTTCTCATCAGGGAGTTCTGTCAGGTACATCAGATACGCAAATATGTTTTAATGAGAATTGAAAGGAAACATTTTGTCCATGGGAACATGATGTTTATCTAGCAAAAAAGAGAGACATATGCTCTTTGGTTTGGATTGATTGATTGCATCCACAGTGATGTGCCCTTGGATCGTAAAGTATAAAGTTACAAGAAAATGTTATAGTAATCCAGGGTTTTATTCTCTTAGTCTTTATCATGAAGATTTTTTTCTTTGTAGGAATTATTCTGAGTATGATGGGAGGAGTTGTAAGGAAAATTGCATTCATAAAGAGGGTGCAAGACTGGAGAATCAAAAGCAGAATCTAATAATCAGGTTTCAGATAAGATCCATATATCTTTATTTTTTCTTTGTTGCAATATTTACGTAAGCCAAGTCTTCATTTTCAACTTATTCATTGCAAACATTCCCTTGGTATTTTCCAAATTTGCTATCCTTACTTAAGGTGGAATATTACAATTTAATCCAGCAGGAAATAAATTTCATTTGGCATTTGCAGAAGGGTTGTTAAGAAAACTGCTCCCAGTTTTTTATGAAAGTGTAAATACCTGAAAATAACTTTTTATTAATTATTTCATAAACCATATCCTTTCTCTCTCTAGTTCTCCTTATGTCAATGACCTGCCTGCCAACAATTCTCTATGCATTACTGAGTGGTTTATATTGAATCTGTGGCATTTTCCTTTGGAGTTTTCTCCTCTTAGGCTTCCAAAATACCCCTCTTAAGATAGGGAGAATTTAACTGAAGCATTAAAAAAAAAAAAAAATTGGTTTTCCTCTCTCATAGATAATGATGGTTGTTCCAGTTAAGTATAGTTGATACAGAAAGGGTTCAGGGTATATTCAAGAATTTGAATTTTCTAATGTTAAGAGAAAGAAACAAGAGCTTAACACTCATTTTAAACTAAAAAGTGTTAAAATCAGCTACAGTGAATTATAACCGTTTTTGGCTGGATTCTCTTTTATGTGAAAAACCCTTTACTTTGGTAACACAGAAGATTTTTAGAGCAGGTTTAATTTACATATCATGAATTCAGCTAGTCTGTATTTTTTTTTTCCCACCCTCTGGAAGTGTCTGGGCTTTTTTTTTTTTTTTTTTTTTCAAACCCCTTGGAAACCTTTGTCATCAGAAATACTGAGTTCCAAATTCTGTGGCGTGTTCCTGCAGAATAGAGAGAAATGCTAACATGATAATATGAAGGAATAGACTTAGCTGCTGAGAGAAATACTGCAGTACAACTTGAAGACTGTTGCTATGACTGCTGTAAAGTTGTGGTTACTATAAAATAATTAAACCCTAGTATGTAACAGTTTCTCATGTATTGAGTATGTAGCAATAAGTCAACTATTGTAGTGGATCTATTTATAAATGCAAATATAGTTATCTTGCTCAGTCATACTTGTAATCTCATTTAAAAAAAAATTGTCAATCAGAATGGAATATCCTCTGCTTTGGCTGTTATTTAAAAAATGTTTCATAGAGCATCTGTTTTTAACTCTAAGTCACCTTGACTTTCTAGGGGCTGCAAATGCTTCAGACTCTGACTACCTCAAAGATTTTCCCCAACATGGCAGGTTTTTCTTTTAACTTCCATAAAAATTCGTTTGTTGAGTAGAACATATTACTGTATTTCTTTCCTTTGTTCTGTATCCAACCCTTTACAATAATTTTCCAGCTTTGTCATGGCTGGGTGAACTGAGACATTTGGGGCTGTATGTAAAATAATTTGGACTCAGCTGAAAAACATGCTGATAACAGCTTAAAGTCCTGTATAAGTTACAGGAGCTGCAAACTTTAAAACCCAATAACATAATAGGAATCTTCTCTGCTTTTCTATTTTTATTATGTCATGATGCTATAACAACTCAGCATATGCCAGATGCCAGGCAGCTGGTAGCAAAACCTTGCACTAGCTGCTATGGTGTGATCAGCAACTTGATTAGCTTTTTTTACACTGTGTACAAGTTGCTTTTTTTTTTTTTTCCATCCTAAAAATTTTTTGTCAAAAGCACTGAGGTGCTTAAGACTTTCACATGAACACAAAGTATATAGTATTGCTAGGAACAGAGCTCCCTAGAGGTGAAAGCTGCTTTATTTCAACCCCCTCTCAGCGCAGAGGCAAATTCATCCATGTTTCTTCACTGTAGTCATCTCTTCCAGTAAAAATCGATTCCGCTAACGAACACCATGTCAGCTTTGACTATATACATAAAGATCTGAGGTTTTAAAATAAAATACATTGACACATACTTCATGAAATGTATCTACTTTTTCCAGTCTCTGGCATTAGTGATATAGATTTGGGTAGGGTGGAAGGCCTAGTGGTTTGAAAACTGAGATGCAGAAAAATGAGGAACAAAAAACATCTGTGATGATACCTGATGATTTCTTCCATAGAAATGCAACATCATTATGGGATCAGTTAGTGATCAGGTTGATTAGGTCTAAACATTTGCTGTTTTATAAATACAAACTGTTATTCTTCATCCCATTTGAGAGGCAGCAGGGCTCAAACTACTGAAAAAAAACCCATGCATCTGTTTGCTATACTGAAAATCAATGTATTGTGACCGAGGAAGAAGTATTTCATAGGTTATGAGGCAGTAGTACTAATGGCAATTTTGGTAAGAATCTCTTCTTGCTTAAATATACATTACCAGGTGCTTAAAAATCCTCAGCAATTCAAAATCACACCTAAGTTATATCTTCATTTCCCCCCCCCCCTTTTCTCTCTGTTTAAAGAGCTTTGCATTTCCCTTTGTGATAGGTATGGATTGCTTTCTTTTAATGTATTTCCTGTAAATTAAAAGAAAAAAAGCACCCCCAGCATAGAGGTAATTTTATGCCATATGTTATATGAAGAACCCTTTGTTAGCAGTACGGTTCTCAGTGCGAACTGGTTGCACAATTTTACCAATGAAATACAGAAGTCCCTTAATGAACAGCCACAGCAAGATGGCTGCGCTGGACAAGTGCACATAGATGTTAACTATTCCCAAATTATTCAGCAAGAGAGACATGAACGGAACAAAGACCATTGTAGAAATAGGTGGTTTTTTTTGGTCTTTCTCTGTTTCTCTTTGTTGTTTTTGGGGTTAGCTGTCCTTTCTGTGGATATCCATCTTGTCCCTTCTGAACTTGGCTTCCTCAGAGCCCCTAACCCAGATAGAGGCAAGTACAGCACACAGAGATCACAGCTCTCCCCGCTCTTGCCCTGCTTTCTTGCTTAATTTGCATGTGATTAATCTGAGTAGTTTTCGAGGTGCTCTTTGTCAAGACATTCTCTCACACAGGAATGGAGCGCCATTTAAATAGAAAAGGGAAGAGGAAAAAAAAGGCAGTGATTTGAATACCTTGGATGCTAGCCAAACTAGTTTGGCTTCTGTAACATAGTGAAGTTGTACTCTGCTAGAAGCTAACCTGGAAGCTCAGCATGCAATTTGTGCTGATTGGAATGAGCAAATCCTTTTGTGCTCATTGGAGGAAGGAGGAAAAAAAAACATAACAAAACAAAAAAACACCATTTAAAATTTCAGAACAATTATCAACCCAGATTATGATACCACTCTTGTGAAGAAAATGAAGTGTAGAATGAAAAAATTATAGCAGAAGATAAATAAGGGCTTCAAGAATTGCTCAAAAAAACCTCCAAAATTTAGCAGCGTAAAGACAGCTCTGTGTAATAATACAGAAAAGGAAAAGCTTTTCAAATCAGAAACAAATAAGATTTTTAACAGTGTTGCACCTCTTCTAACTTCAATTTTGAAAATCACAGAGTTACCAGAGGCAACTGCGTTTCTAATATGGTTTTATTTAAAAGGTTTTAAACAATGTTGTGGAAAAAAACCTGCTACTCGGCTTGACCTTAGCTCGGTGTGTTAGCAGTACACATGGTAGGAGGCCTTCCTGGTAACGAGAAGCAGCTGTTACTGCCCTCAGCACATAGTCTACAAAGCTATTCAGTGGAAGTGAATAACTATTTATTATCCCTTTTCTTGCAAAACTTTTAGGACTAAACAGTAGGTTCATAAGCATGCCAGAAATAGCACCTCATTTTCCATTGGGTAAGGTCAAAACAAGCCATTGAAAACTGATGATCACCTACTTTAGGAAACAAGAAATGCATGAAATACCTGGTGCAAAGCAACCACGCATAGATATCTAGCTGTCCTGCATTGCAGAGTGGGTAGCTACTTGTACTGAATTGCAAATTGCTGTTTGGATTTTTCCTACATGGCATCACTATTGAATTTACCATTTGGTAAATGATACATGATAGATCTCCTAATCTCGAAGGAAATTTTCAAAAGAAATGGGAAAAAATCCCCAGGAGAATAAATCAAAGACAAAATTCACTCTCAGAATATACTGAGTTCCCTTTTTCTTGATAATATAACAGAGTTAAAAATTAGGCAGGTATTAAAAATTAGGCTACTGTTTTGTCCACCAAAGCCTACGCTATATTCTGCCTTTTGCAATCTGTGTGAAATTCTGGTGGACATATTAAGCTTTTTCTCTCAGTAGGTTATAGCTCTTTTCTCAGAATAATCTGAAGCAATAGTTTGCCTTGTTCTGACAGACCAGAACAAGAACAAGCTTACTAAACTCAGGTGTAAAAAATGATGAAAGCTGGAAAAATAACTGCTGATTTCATTGCATGAAGATTAGACTGACCTGAATTACAGGTATTAAATGGTACAGTTCAGCATAATGAAGAACTATAACAGGGTCCAAGATTCCTTAACACTGCAAATTAAAAAGTCAGGGATTTACATACGTAAGAGAGTAATGAGGCTTATATTGATCAGTTGCTGATGTCGAATGTTAAATCCTAAAAACATAGAAACATAGTTTTCAACATCATTTCACAAATTCTATCTGATTTAGTTGGCTACATTTGAAAAAATGAGACAGGAAAGACCCTTAACATAACTGATTATCTCTAGTCTATTGTTATTGATATTTCTGGTATCAATTAGAGTCTGGTCCGCAGAGCTATATCAGCGATAAGCTTATTATTCCATAGTGACTACTTTAAAGATATGGACAGTGTGACTGTTTGAGCAGGTGAGCAGACAAAAGAACTTGCTAGGAAACCGAGTAAAAGATGTGAGATGTTTATCTTCTCCTGCAAATGAAGCCATCAGTTATAAGGCTTAAAATATTAGAGCTGTTCGATAAAGTCATAGTGATTGTACATTGTAATATGTGATTTTCACTTGTTCCAGCAAAGAAAAGAACAAATCCAGAGGAAATAGATTTCTTAAAGGAATTCTATTTTTTCTAAAATAAAGGAGAACAGATTTGTGAATCCATTGATATAAGTTCATTCTGTACCTAACATGCAGCAAACTCAAGAATGTCTGCCTTGCATCGCAAGGCTTGAATATCCATTACGAGTAGTAGGGGCAAAGTCTTAAACACTAAAGAATCTTGTAAGTCATATATGTCATAATAGGGAAGTTTAAAAAAAGGTAGCCTGCTCTGCGAGACTCCTTATTTGTCTGTCTTTTGCTTTCTAGATTACTGTTGACTTGGTTGGCCATCTTGAATCTGAAATGAATATTTAAATAATGTATTTAAAGAGAGTTTTTGTGTGTGTGTGTGTGTGTGTGTTTTACTGTGGATTATAATTAACATAAGATTATGGCACAAAGAGTTTTTGTTTCCACAGTAGTTACCACAGAAACATGACCCAGCTCTAACCTTAAATACTGTAGAATAAATATGAAAATGTTTAAAGACAGAGCAGTATTTTCCATTTAATAGTTCTGAGAAAATTGGAAGCATATGTTTAAGCTGTGCCATTTTTTTTTCTTTTTGTTTAGCTGATAAAATTCAAAGGAGAACAGGTTCAGGCCTTATTAGGTCTTGCAAAAGTCAAAGAATTACTATTTATACTCAAATGCTTTTGTTTTCTTATGTCCACGGCTGCCTAGTTATGTAGTAAAAAGAAATCCCTCAGTTTGCATGTAGGTAGGTGATATCTCCACTCATACCGCTGAAGTTCTACCACTTTCAGCAAAGCTACTCTAAATTTGTCTCAGTGTAAATGAGAGGAGTAAAGGACCCAAGTGCTTCAGAAAATACCAGGGTGTCCCTGGAGCTTTACACCTCTTTTGTGGAGCTGCACTAGCTGCATCTCCCTTTACCTCTTGCAGGTAAGTCTCCAGCTGCTTTGCATACAGAGCTGATGCATACTGTGGCCCTGCTGGGCAATACCATGCCATTGCTGTCAAAACCGTAATGGTCATAAGCTGCTTTTTCAATTCTTACAGCTTTATTATAGTTACCTTATTTATTAGGACCTGTTCTGTTGGCATTTCATTAATTATTAATGAAATAAGGTTTTATTCTGAACTTTTAGGGTTTTCACTTATAGGCTGTTTGGGGTGTGGACAGGCAGTATAGCTCCTCCGGGGCTCCAGGGTCTAGTTAAGCTCTCAAAGGAGTATTAGTTACTGATGCAGTAGAAGTAACAATAATTTGTGAAGTTGTTTAAGGGAAACACCCATCATGTTGCAGAAAGCACAGGAGAGTAAGAAGTGTTCCCAGCGGTGTGAGAATGGGGTAGGGCTGTTGTCTTTCGCATGTCATAGCTGCTTCAGATGGTGCTAATAGGAAATCACTGCCCTTTACTTGATCTCAATCTCAGTCCTTAATATGGAGAAAAACACACCTGGGCTGTGAGGAGGACTGTATTGTTATTGGAGATGTGTGGAAACGGGGCTTTTTTTAATGACTACTCATCAATTATCTTGACTGAAGTACAAGAAGGAACAAAGCCGCATACATAAATATTAGGCATGGGCTGATATTTTAACTGTTATTCTCAAGCTGTATGTGCCATCCATCAGAAAGCGTTTGTTCAGTTATTGCAACTGCAGCAAGCTGCCTGAGGCCTTGTTTGAGCAAAGACAGCAGCTTGCCCCTCACTGGAAATTCACAGTGTCCCTCCATTGGCTCCAGTGAGAGGGGCTTGTGCCTCTCATGCTGGAAGTTCATGAAGTATGACGCACACACGCATACAGAATAAATGTGTGAAATGTAAAGCTGAAGTTAGCTCCTGTGGAGAAGTTGTTTTCATCTAGTGATTGTTTCAAAGCTCTGGGCTACAGGTCTCATGGTTATATGAAGTTTTCCTTATTCTTAAACGTATTTCTTTTCATCATTTTTTCCCAGACTGGTTTAGAGAATGTAACGCTAAGGCTACCAACTTCACCCTTATTTTTTGTGTTTCTAGGAGGGCAGACTGACTTAATAGGTTAATAGAGAATGGTTTTTGAGGTGTATCTGCGTTTACAAAATGCTCTTTAGACGACAACGTTTCCTTTGTTAACATTGGGGGGAACAGAGTTTTGGAAATCAAGTCCTGAGTTCTGGGCATGATGCGGCATTCAAGATTTTTAACTGTGAGGCCCCTGGTACCTACTATTTGTGTGTGAATTTGTTAACGTGAGGTAGAGGAGCGAATTGATTAATCTGTCCACTGATAGAAGGCAGGTGAAGCACCTGATCTTGCAAATCCTTGGTAGTCTGACTAATATCGTTAACGTTTTCTATGGAGGGGTAGTGTGGATCCATGTTTTGTAGATTCTCTTTTAGTTGTTTTTGCACTGCTGAACAAAGCACAGAGACTCCGCAGCGGGCTAGAAGAGGTACGCTGCATGGGGTGATGTGGCATGTGCGTTCTAGTTTCAAAGACAGTCCAAGTAACTATTCAGAGAGCCATGGTGCTCTACAGCTCTATCTGGTATTTGTGTGCTTTTTGGGAGTGGTGTGGGATTTCTTTGGTGGGCTGGGTTTTTTTTGTTTGGTTTTTGTTTTGTTTTTTTAATTTCCGAGCTCTTAACTTTATATAGGAAATTTGACTGGCAGAACAGGTCAGTGAGCTGAGTCACAAATCCCTCGCACTGATGTCTCATTTTCAGGTATCAAACACATGCGTGTTTAATGAACAGAGCCCTTCAGGCTAGAAAAATAAACATTCAGATGAGACCCTTTTCCCAATGCTACCACAACCCTAACTCACAGACAAATGAAAACCTGATGAAGGATATATGATGGGACCTATTCCACTCCCCCTCAATGACCTCAATCTATCATGAATGCAACTGGCCTGTATCATGGCAAGCAACCCAGGCAACTGTCAGTGTTGTCAATAAATCATTATTGTCCTAAAGTTATGAATTCCCCACAAATGTTGCTATAATTCTTGATGTTCAAGTAGTCACATGCCTTAGGGTTGCAAAAGTTTTGAACAAGGTTCGCTCATGTTGGTGTTATGCTCCTTAGATCAAAAAGAAATGTGCTCCCTTCCAGAGGAAGAAACAGGAGCAAGTTTATTGTTGCTTCACTCTCAGGGCAAAATGCCTCCTTTGTTTTCTTGTCTGTAATAAGCTGAGGCACTCACCATCATGAGGAGCATATGACAGATGCCTTTTGTTCGTAGAAGAACAGAAGATTTTCTGAAAAAAGTAAGACTTCTGGTTCCTGTGAAGTAGTTGTCATGTAAATAGTGACTGTTAGGTACCACTGTGCTAAAGACAGCTTACAGTCTGTTTTGCACAAGTGGTAATGTGTGTGGGCGTTTGGCTTAGTATTATTCCTTTTGGTTATTCTATCCTATCTCTGACCCTTTCATGTTATCTGCCATGAAACAAAGTCAATTTGCAGTAAAGGAGACACTTTCTTTTCACGCTTTAGCCACTGATTCTTTATGTTCGGTGTAGAGAGGTTGCATGTATCGATATAACAGTTTCTTTGTCGCTTAGATTTCTCCAGTGTAAATGTGATTCCAGTTGGGTTCAGCTCAGTTATATTTCAATACACTTGAGCCCAGAAAATGTTCTGTGCAGTAATATAACCAGAGTCCTCGGTGGCCAGCGCTGCAGTAAGTCTTTGCATGATGGTACAGTGCCATATAGCCTTGCTTTGAGAAATACAGTGTCAGGAACAATGTGCTCCCTGCTTAGTTCATTCCTAACAGGAGTTGTTGCATCACAAGTTTTTTAATTTTCTGCAGTGGAATATAGCCATTATGTCTATGCAGCGAACAGAGTTACCTGTGACTGATACTTCAGTTCAATCATTTTTTTTCTTCTGCTTTTATATTTCAGTAGCATTATGCTCAAAGAAGACAGCAGCTCTTTTGATATCCCTGCCCTATGTGCTGACTGTCAGTGCTGTCTTTATGCTTCCTTCAAAATGACAGACATATTGCCTCCAAGAAAGCAGAGGCTTCATATCAATCAATCAAATGCAGTTCTGCTTAGCCTGAGTAAAGTATACATTTATTGGCACATAGCAGAATAAAAAGGCAAGTGAAAATAAAACTGAGTTTTTTATCAAGTGGGACTTTTCAGATCCACAGAGGACAGGTTAAACATCCACATTCTGTTGGAGTCTTGAACTTATCTGCATTTTTAAAATGTACTTTGAAATATATTAGGAATAGTGTTGTTGTGGATTAAAAACAAGACACAATTTGTAGGGAGGACCCTTTGTTAAGCCAACTGGTATAGTATTGAAAAAAAACAAGCAAATTTTAAGAAGTAAAAAAGTCATCTTCGGTTCTGGTCTGAAACTCAAGTACCACATACCAAACTGCTCTGAGCCTGACTTGATTGTAGTAGTCATTTACCAATTTGTGAGAAGAGAGTTGCAACATCAGGGAATTGTGCTAGCAGAAAATCTAGTTGAATGTTCTTTCTATGATCCTGGGATGAAATCATTATCCACAGAAATTAGCAGGGAAGACTCTTGTTTAAAATATTTAGTAAAAGTGTCAAATAAGAAAAAAGTCATCTTGGTATTTAAAAAAAAGAAAAATCTCTTCTCACGTCCTATCCTGGAACAAAGATATATCCAGCAGGCTTTAAAAAAAAAAAATAAAAAGAGAGATATCAAGTTGTGATGCACTCTGCTACTAAACTTCCCCTTCTTTGTTTTATTTTGTCTTTTCCTCTCACTCTGGCATTTGATTAATCTTAATAACTCTCCAAATATCTTGTCTTTAATCTCCTAGAAGGCCCATACACATTTTACTAGAGCCTCTGAATGTCCATGAGGTCTACCCAGGTGCTTTAAACGTATGTGAAACGTGCAGATAAGGGCACGTACTGACAGCCTTGGCAGAAATCTCAAATTGCTTTGGCAAAAACATCTAATTGCTGCGTTTACCTATAGAGGTGTTCTGATGCACCAACAAAGGAGCCCTCGTGGAGATGGGATTCTGCCCAGCAAAGATGTTTTAATACTCTGTTGGTTTTGGGGTGGAGCTATACAACAGATGCAAACGCTGATAGATTCACATGGTGTTATTGATGCAAATGCTCTAGGCACTGGTGGAGCTGTGCCAGTGGGAAAATATTGCCCCAGAAACTTATAGCAGAAAAGGCCTTTGTGTAGGTCAAAGAAGCCATTTCCCCCACCCCCTTTCTTGTCCTGCTACAGCTGGATAAACAGTTAATTTTAATGTCTCTTGCTACTCAGATCTCATTCCATATGTCCTAATTAACCCTGTCTTATTCTGGCTAAAGGTTTCTGTTAACACCTTCCTTTCAGTATTTCTTGCATGCTGAATAAACAGTCTCATGCACAAAGCTCCATTAACATGCAAATGCCTAAGTTACACTTTGTGTTGAACTTCATTAGTATGGAAAGATGCATTTCCCAATGGGAGGTCAGTTGGACAAGACTTAGTATAATTGTACGATTTCAGTGACAGCTTAATATCAGGTGGGTGAGTACTGCAACGTTTTCTCTGGCGTGTTTGCTTAAGAGGAAAATGAATTTTCTTTGAGCATATATTGTGCCCATTTGTGCAACTTTTATTTTGAATAAATACATAGGCAGGTAATCTTGCCAAAACAGTGAATTTGAAATCAATTGATGAGAGCATTCATGTGAATTAGCATTTGAATGCATAAATAAGAATATTCTAGAGCCAAATTTCTGGGGTATACTTTTTACATAATTTTTTGCTAGTAAGCACATGTAATATGAGGTGATATGCATGTCCAGTAAAATCATTTTGGCTCAGAATTTGGTACTCACTTTCTTAATTATCAAACATATTACAAGCAATTTTCAGTTCAACATGAAAAAAGATTAATTTGTTGCATAGTTGTGTATTTTAAAAACTGAATGGTTTCTAATTCATAAACACAAAATGAGGATAAATTGATTAATGTAACGATTTTATTACTCAAATTCCTTCGCATGTATAACGCTTATTCACTTGAATGTGGTAGATGTAAAACATCAATGTGGATTGTCTTTAATTCTAATCCAGCAGATAGATGTTTACATTACCATATTCATCTTAATGTATAATAAATATAAAATATTTTGCCTGGAAAATTGTAATGAAACAGACTTGGATTTGACTGTGTTCTTAACAATCCATCTAACAATGACTACATATATTCTTCAAGTGAAGATATGGAATTAGTTGTGTGCTAAATTGAGGATGTGGTAAAAGTGGTTCTGTTTCAGAGCCATAATTTTTAGCTTCACAAGTAAGGAGGTAGACAGTAAAGTAAAAATACTTAAGTTTTAATTATAAACATGTAATGCTTATTTGAAAGGAGGGGAAATACTGAATGGCAGTTGTGGTTCTGCACTGTGTCTATTGAGCTGTGTTGACCGTGGAAGCTGAGTCTCTTATGTTTCTTGTCTTTGTCTTTAGCGTAATATGGGCTGAGCTGAAGAATGATGCTCCCACAGTTTTCTGTAAAGCTGCCTAAGAACATGGAGAACCTTGAAACATTTGTGTTCTCAGATCAGGAGAAATAAAAATAATAACGAAAAATGTATAAATGTATCACTGCATGTGAGCAAGGATTTCTGAGAAAAAATGGGGTGCCAGCAAGGAGAGCCACTTGCCTTGAGGCTTTTGTCAGCTGAATGAATTTGAGCCAGCAGGCAGTTTGCCAAGGCTGAAAGCCTAGGGCTGCCCCACCAGCAGTTGGGCTAACGTAGAAGCAGCAAATGTGAGAAACGGGTTGCTTGGGCTCCTAGAAACAGGGGCAGGAGCTCACCCTCCAAAGGCCTTCTTCCTCGTTTTGCCTTCTGGAGGGAGCTAGTTATCAGAGCTAGTTGGGTAGATAACTAAAGGCATTGTTTCCATCCTCATGGCAATGTTTCCATTCTGTGTGGCAAAGAAAGTGTCAAAAGTTTTTTTTCCCACAAAAAATACTGAGTTATACAAAGACAATTCTTCATGAAATTTTTTCATGGATGCCTTCTACCTGCTCAGTGGACTGGTAATTGCTGCAAGTTGCTTGGAAGAGCTTCCATCTGTCCCAGCAGAAAGGGGACGCAGGGCCAGATTGTGATTTGAGCTGTTCTGACTTGCTAACGGGATTCAAAACTCTGACAATTATCTTCTATGTTATGCAGATAGTGGGAGTAACATCCTCAGTTCATCTCTGTCATAAGTCACAACATCAGCGTGATCAGTGGCAGCTTATGGTTGCTGGTTCTCCTCTTGTCACTGACAGTAACCACTATAGGTTGACTCAAAAGAATGCTGAGAAAGTTCAGTAATGTTGTGTTTTCTTCAAGTAACCCAAATAGCTAATGATGATTTATAACATCTTGGACACAGGGATTTAGATCTCTCTCTCTCTATCTCTCTCTAAATATATAAAATACGTATATGTATTTTACATCACCAGACGTGCTCTTATTATCATGCTATAATGATGATAATATTGATGATAATAATGATCCTATAATCCTATATCAATCCTATGCATTTTTAATCCTCCAGTATGTTTTGGGCTGCAATGATAGCTTGTGACAATGAGTTTCACAGCTTTATTATTGCATTTATTTGCAATAATAAATGCAATAATTTATTGCATTTAAATTGCAATAAAGCTAATATTTTTGCAATAAATTGCAATAAAGCTAATAAAGGCTGAAGGATTTTCAGCCTTTATTAGCTGCTATTAAGTCATTGAATAGCCTCATGTTTTTATTTATTTTGGGAAGGCAAGAAATGGCTTTCTCAGTCACTGTGTTTTTGGAAAGCGCCTATCATTTCTTCTGAGTATCCCCTGTAAACTAAGTATACCAAATATTTCCAATTTGTTGTCTTACGGAAGTATTTTCATGTTGTTAAACCATTCTTTTGAGACCCTTCTATTGTTACAGCACCTCTTTTACAATAGCCAGAATTGCAGAAGAGAGTACACCACTGATTTATTGGATGACTCTATAATCCTTTTGCTATTATTCCAAGCACATATGCTTTATATATACTTTAAAAGCCACATCTGTCCCTGCACATTACAAAAAGGATATTTGTACAGACCTCTCCATAATGTCACCAGAAATTTTTATGAATGGTTTGATTACTATAGAAGAAATTTCTTGCAATATGTATGGCTTTTCATGTCTATCTTCTGCCAGATTGAAGTACAACTCTCTAACTTTTTAGATCCTCTAAAATTCTTCATGCTGTTCTCTTACCTCCACTAAATGAAATAATTCTGCCTTTATCACTGGTTTTTCTCTTCTCCTGGCCCTTTATGGCCGCCTTGAATTCCTGCTTTAGAGATGCTCTTGGAAAGCTCTTTACTGCCAAATATTATGGATTTGCAGCACAGCCTCTATCTCTTAACAGTTATTCCTGGATCTTCCTTGGTGTTCCTATGAAGAAGTACCTATATCTTTTGAAATATTAAATACATATTACATGGAAAAATTAGGATAATAGTTTTTCTGAAGATAGTTGTTCTTTTGGTTTTTTACTATCCATATTTGGATTCATCAGAATAGTGTGGTATGTGCAACATAATTGTATTCAAAAGGTGAGGAGAGGTTGCTTTCCAAAGAAACTATTCACTTTCTCTCTAGTATAAAGACAGATATGGTTATTTTAAATAGACTTAACTCAAAGCTCTGCATGAGGATCAAAAACCATCATATCTGAAATGAGGTCAGTGTATGGATTTTGACGTATGTTGGTGTGATGGCTCATAGGAAGGTTGGTTACAAACCCTCTGTGCCTCAGGGCCAGAAGTTTTGCTTTTGGGCAGAATGTATGGACTCGTTGCATAAAATTTTTTCCTCAAGTGAGCATGGAAATCAGTGCTGAATGAGGAAGCATGGGAAAGATTGCAAGGATTCCCAAATTAAACATGTTTGAGTTGAAAATTAAGCAAAAACCATAGAACATTCCAGATTAAATTATGTTGGAGCCATGTGCATTGTGAAATAAATGACTTGTGCTTGCTGTGGAATTTCATTTTAAGAAAGATCTTGAGGGATTTGCCATGTTTGCAACTTAGTCCTGTGCTGTATAAATAGTCAGTTTAGTTTAGAAAAGAACTGGTGCCAGAACAATGACATCTTTGAAGTTTTTAGTTCTATCCTCTTCATTGAGTCAAAGCTGCCTCAGGATCGAGTTGCATTTGTTATATCTTTTGATACTCTATAGAAGTCCCCAAACTCCTGGACCGTCTTCCTATGTCTTTAGACTGGAGGTGTCTCTGAGATAATGACAATGGAATTTGTCATTATTTGGAATAATCAATGAGAATTTGGAGACAGAGAGAGAAAATGAGAGAGAGGGGCATATCCAAGTTCCCTCTTTAATTAAAAGTTTTTAATTTAAACCTCTCAATTCTTTTAGAGAACTTCAGAATGGAGAAATCTGAGTTAAACTCTAAATCAGAGTTTAAATTTCTTGAAAATGTGAGATTTTCACGCTAAATGGTCATTTTAATGAAATCAGAACCAGAATCATAATCATTGTTCAGGAAAGAGATATTAAAACTTAAAGTGCATTGTGGTGATCTAAGAGTAAGATGTTGGCATTCAATGTACAGCTTTCCATGGATTTGAGAAGGGCCAAGATTTCATCACTACTTTTTAGTTTTCCTTCCTCTCTTTTTCTGGAATGGCCTCTAATAATATTGTCCCTGTCAAACTGCTGGTATAGGTATCAGAGGTTTTCTCACTTGGAGGTACTTGTCATGTGGAATGTCGATAGTTCCTTCTCTTTTTCCCTTGACAGGTAAAAATTCAATTTTGTGGACAAATAGCTACAAAAAGGCTTGGGAGAAACCAGCCTCTGAGCCTTTTTCCTCTCATGCAGCAGTATCCCCCGGGGGGGTCAGCACTGGCGTTGCACCTGCTCCCTGCTCAAAGACAGGAGCTGATCTAAACAGGCTGAATTTGCAAGTGTCTCCTCCCCAGTAATACCGTTTTCTTCTTTAAAAAACGTTCAATAGCAATTTTGTGCTATTGGTGATCTGATGCCTGGATAAAGTTAGTACAGAGACAGACCAGCATTATGAAGTCAGCTTCAAATATAACTTCTTTATTTAGAAATAAAGATGTTTGTGTCCTCCTGTCCATATTGCTCAGCATCTTTTTGTTCTCATCAGGATGGTAAGATTGAGAAAGCAAAGTTCAAGTGTTTGTATATTATTTAGAATCCCTTACTGAGGGAGCTGTTGTGGTTTGTGATGGTGGTGCGAAGGGAGCCCTTCCATGAACCTTTCTGAGGGAACTTTTCCAAATTACAGTAGCAGCTCATTTCTAACATTTAGCATCGTAATAATTGCATAATACACTTTTTTACTCTATATGAACTGCATTTTGAAGTAAATGAAGTTACATGTTCTGTCCTTTAAAGTCATTTGAGTACCATTATGTATGTAATATCTCACAAGAGACTGCAGACAGAATAATATTTCTGCCATTTGAATTACCAACAAATCTCTTAATTTGAATTTTATTCCATTTTTAAAATGCTACTTTGCCAAGCAGGGTTTTTTTTTTTTGCCTCGTTAAATATTATGCAAAGATTTTATTCCTTGAAAAGTTACCAAGGGTGCATTTAAAACCTTTATCTTTTAATAGATTTATTTCAACCATATGATATGGGAATTTGTATGAATTTCATGTGGTTTAAATAGAAAGAACAACAACCCCGTTAGAACATCATATGACATTTAATACTAAATTCAGTTTAAGAGAGTCTAACTTCTGCACCATGCCAACACCCTACCCTGCAGTCCTATTACAATTTGGGCACATCATGTTCTGACTTCAGCAGTCCGCAAGTGTGTAAACAGCCAAGATGAGAACTTGGACTGTGTACTGAGCCTCTGGCTGAATCTGGCCTCTCCTGACGTCCATATTTCTCTGTTATCGTAGGCTTGGAACAGTACAACCAAAAGGTGTCCGCTTTCATGATATAGCATTTGCTGTGCTGAACTGTCATCTTTCTAATGATTTGAAGGGAATCAGCTAGAGCCATCTTATAATTCTGTGCGCACCCTGCAGTCTCCATGTGATACATGCCTATGAGATGGAAAAATCAACTGGGGCTGGGTTCTGCTGGGAAGAACTGTGGGACTGGTTGACTTGCATTTATGTAGCTGCCCAAATTTTTTTCAGCTGAGTTGACCTGAAAATATTTGAATATTTCCAGTGAAATGAAAAATCTGATTTTGTTTCAGCTTAAACAGAAAGTTGTATTTAATGTAACAACACAAAAAAACAGAAAATAAGCAACCAAGAGAAAATTTTTATTTGAAAGTGAAAAATGCAACTGTTCTGTTAGGAAAAAAAGGTATTCAAAGAATTCAAATGAAAATGCTATTTTTTTCTTTATTTTTCTTGGTGAAAAGCATAAAACAATCAACAGTTAATCATATTGTTTAGCCTAATCCTGTATTTTTGCTTGAGTGTTTTGACACGAGTTTGGGCCCACAGATGCAGTAGAGTGGGAGGAAGGGAAGGACTTGGACCATGTTTTGAGTATGATTGACAGGACATCCTGTTTTAAAAACAAAGAGTTTGATCCAGAGGGACCCTTTGTAGCACAGAAATGATGGAAACAACTTCATCGATTTGAACAAATAGCTGACAATAACTAATCTTGTGGTCTTATGCAGCTATTAACTGGACAAAGGTTTTGGACCTGAGTAATGCTTAGAAAGACAGATGTCAAGTCACACTTTTTAAAACAATTTTGAATGCTATTGAATAATTGAATATTCCCCTTTGTGTTCATAGGTTTTCACTTAAAATACCTAATTTACACAGGTGTATTCTTTATTTACACATTGTGGCCACACTGGTGGCACAATGGACACAGGTTATAGGGGAAATAACGCTACTGCTGCAGATATCAAATGTCTTTAGTAGTTTACCTCACTCGGCATTTCGCTCCTTAACTGGCTTATTAAAACCTTTAAATGGGAACGGGCTGAATTATAATGGAAATAACAGTTGGCTTTACTTATCCTGAAGTTATGGATGGTTTCAGGCTCCACACCATCTCTTGATAGCACTATGGCCACCTGAAAACTCAAGGATAAGACAGATGATGAGGCAGTAAATAATATCAGAATGAACTTGGGTCTTCTGTTTGAGTCGCTGTCAATGTGTCCCTTGCACCAGTGTTCAACGAGCTCTACACAGAACAGGGCAGGCATGTGTATGTGCTATTGAGCTGCATGTGAAGATATACATATGTATGCTTTTTTAAAGTGTCCATGTGCAGATGAACACAGGCTTTTAACAATGCTCTTCTACAAACTGCAGTAGCATGGCTCTAACATCACACCATGCTTCAAAAATTCAGCCCTTCCTGTTTAAGTTATTGCGCTAAAAAAAATCTTAGCTGTATAGTCAAAGCAATGAGAAAACGTAGCATAAAGAAAAATTTTATTCTGAATTTGTTACTCTAGCGTATCTTTAAAAGTTCAAGTTTGTTGTTTAGTTGGATTAGGGAGTAATGAAGAGTTATAAGTTTTGCTTTATAGTGCTTTGTGGGCCTTTATTCAAAGTTACAGCCTATATGCTTTCTCACAGGCTTTCATCCAAGCATCTGTCCAGGGACAATTAGGCAAGTATTCATTTTGAGTATACATTATGAGGCAATTAAATAAGAGTAACATTCCTCAGAGAGGAGATGGAGTGAGATCTGGGACATTAATTACCGAGATGTCATGAGAAACTATAGTGCAGTAAGTGATCTGGTTCCAGCTTGAATTTGCAGCCAAACTGCAAACTCACTGCAACTTGATATTACAACACAGATTCAATGATAGCCCCTCACTCAGCTCTGTATGCATGTGCTTGTTAGAAAAGGGAGGGAGAAAGGAGTAAGAAAAAGAAACTGTACTCTTATTAACAATTTTGAGAGACATGGGAGCTATTCATAAGCAAATAAATCAGTATTCGTTAATCTCCTGAAAAGAAAATGAGGGAGCTACTGAAACTTCCCATTATTTTTAATTTCGGTGCTAGTTACTGAAAGGATCTAGTTAACCATTTGACCTAAAAAGTCTCTAAATCCTGCAGTTTAACAAGTTTCTAGTGGATCAGAATGGCTGCTTTATGTCATATGCACACACTGCTGTTTTGGTTAATAATATAAAAATAATCTATTTATTTCCTAAATAAATCAGAATTTTAGTTTTAGCTAACAAAATCTAGAACCATTTACTGAGAATTCCTCTGGCTCTAGTGAAAGAGCCTTAATTCTCCATGGTGGTGAGGTCTGAAGCAGTGAGAAAGCAGCTGGAAAACTGATGATTGATTTCATGCTTTCCAAGCCAGTCTTACAATTTTTTTACTAGTGAGAGGAATGGGATTGACTCATGATTTCAAAGGCTTCTGAACGAGAACAGTGTGATAAGATAGCAAGCATGATAGCCACATGAAGACGTTCATGTTTGAGCAGAGGAGGAGGATATAAAGGATGATGCTGCAGTTGGAGCATCATGCCAGAAGGATGATCAACAGTATTTTGTGTGGAGGTAGGGAGCATGAATTACAACAATGTAAGTGGTGTCAAGGCCAGAGAAAAGGCTGTTATAAGGGCCATATTTGCTTGGGCACAGCATCTCTTTAATGCAATTACATGTCTTTCGGGCTTCAGCTGGCTTATGTCTACCTGCCTTGGAGATTTAACACTTACCCGTCAGTATTCCTCTGTGTGGACAGCCCCTGAGATTATATAGGCTTAAATAAGACCTGGACAGGAAGAATAAATTTTCAAAAAGTTCTGGAGCTGGAGGTGGCAGGAGAAGGGCATGGCCTAAAGAGGTGGACTGAAGATAATGCTTCGATTAGGGGCCTGAGCAATTGTCTGGGAAAGTGGGGGAGTTGCCCATGATGACAGAGGCAATTGAGCTGGTGGGAAGACCGGAGAGGAAAAAACCAAAACTGACTGGGATCAGCACCAGGAGATGCTGTCAGAGAGGTGAGACAGCTATGAAAGAGCAGAGCCACAACAAGCAGTGGGGGACAGGACTTTATGAAGTGGGGGGTAGCACTGTTGTCAAAGATGGCCTTGTCATCTAACAGCCTCTTCTGAACAAATAAGGGGGAGCCAATTCTTGAATGAGGAGAGGGGGGAGGCAGACCAGAATGATGATGATGAAGAAATCTACTTGATTTCCATGTATTTTGTTTATGATCATTAAATTATTTTTACCCATGTAACATCCCTTGTGCATTGGGCGTGTACAGAGATGGAGGATGCATCTGAGGCCAGCATCCTCCCAAAGTGCCTTTTTCCTGCTTTGAGTTCCATTCGGTGCCATGCAGGCAAACTGAATCTTTTGTCAGCAGACAAATACTGCAGGAAAACTGACTGCGGCCCAAATCTGAGTGCGAATATATAATTAGCTGACATTGGTAGCAGAGCCAACAAGTGGTAAGGGGAAGAATCTAAATGCACTTTATTTAGTATCTGGAAGCTGTTTTCTATTAAAAAAAAAAAAAAAATCAGCAAAGCATTAGGAGAGCAGATACATTTAACAGGCCCTGTAAGAAACTGCTTTCCCTTGTGGAGAGGAGGCTATGTATGTTACAGCTGGAGGTTGTTTCTAATTGGCAGGTCAGAAGTGCGATCTGGTACTTGTATTTGGTCTGCAAGGGGAGCTCTTGGCAGCAAAGGATCCTGCATATTTGGAGTGTAATCTTCCTGATTTAGACCCTTCTCTCCCCTGTGCAACACCAGCATAGCCTTTGGCCAACTCTCGAGCCCAGCTGAGTTGTGTTTTAAACCACGTTTGTTTTCCCTTTGGCGAGGCAGGGACAAAGCCACTCTTGGATGGAAGTAAAAGCTCTCCAGAGCTGTTCTTATTTACATCCAGCTCTTTGCTGTCCATTGAAGCTGTCATGATGAGTAAAGATGACTGTGGGCACAGATGAACTGTGGACACTTGCTTTTCTTCTCATTATATTGGGACAGGGTGAGGGAAATGTAAGATCTTTTATGGTGATTCCTAGAGGCACAAGTATTTCCCATAAAAAGGAATATTCTCATGCTGCTGGAACAACCACTTTGGTGGCTGAGGAATGTGAAGGGACGTGGCGGAAAAAGCAATGGGCTGAAGGGAACGGAATTGCTCAGCTTTCTCTCCTGTTAGGTTTGGGGTAAAAAGTAAAGAATCTTGAAAGCCCACAAATATTTGTATTTAGCAATTCAGTGGTTTTATCTCTGCATGAGACCGGGCAGGGATAGGGAATGCCTTGGAAACACAGAATAAAACAGTTCTTTAAATAGTGACTCCCAACCCCCTTCCTGAAAATTTCTCATGGCAATTTAATTAGAATCAGAGAAGGAGTCTGAATAACACCTCAGAAATTCACGGACATTGATATCTAGATCCGATCTTCATTTCATTTATGCAACATGGCTGAATATACAGATTCTGAGCAAAATTTTACCCTGGATCCTATCATTGTGTCAGACTAATTGAAAATGTATTTTATTTTTGAATTCTCCATCTAGGAAAGACAGTGGGATATATTGCAAAACATATTTGTCTGAAGAAGTCCAGAAAGTCTAGTCAGTGAACAAGCTGTCTTCAAACCAAGCCTAAAACTGGTCTGCAGTATGATGAGTCTTCAAATTAATTGCACTCTTCCTTTGGTAACAAATGAGTTTTTAAAACATGCTTTGCTGCTTGCTGAGTAGTTTTCTGAAGTTTGCCTAGTGTGTTGCTGCAGAATATTGTGACTTTCAGAGCAAACCACTGCAAAATATAGTAACTATTTGTCCAGATTTCCTCTAACAAAAAGCAGAAAGGAAGAAAACTTTGGGTAGCATTAGCTGTACCAGGTTTAATGGTGTGAATCCTCCAGTTACGAATTCTCTGCTGTTGAGCAAGATCAATTAGCAGCTAATGTATTCAATGTAGCGGGCAATGGTGGCAGGAAGAGGATATGGAGGAGACAGGCAAGGACATGCTGTCATGCATCAGGTTATCTAGTTAGGAACCCACGCTGGCAAATAAACTTGTAGTTTGTTTGTGTACAATTGGAATTCAGGGCAGGTACTTCCATCTGCTGCTATCTTTGGGAGGCCATTTCTGCAGGTGAGGAGGTTCGTGAGGACAAGCACTCCTCCCCGTGCTCTTAGGTATATGCACTGGTTCCTCGTCATCTTTACCTATGCTTCGTGTACACCAGGGCTTTACTGTGGGAAGAAGTCTTCTCGTCTAGCTGTGGCACATGAGAGCTGGGCGTCCTGCCTCTGCTGCTCCTCTATGCTCCCTTCACAGCCGGTGAAGAGAAACGGGCACCTCCAGGAGGTGACTCATCACCCCACTCCTAGAGCCCTATCTTAGGATGGGACAAATCAGTGTTGAGAATGTCTTTTCCCTGTGGTTGTAGAGGAAGCAGAGGGTGCTAACTTAGATAAACTGGAGCTTTTCAGCGGCCTGGATTGGATGGTGTTGAAACTTGCTCTGAGAGCCTAAACCCATGGAGACATGCAGCTCAACAGGACAGCTGACATAGCAAATAGGAAGCTGACAGCAGCATCAGGGATCTAGGCAATCACAAGTGTAATCAGAATTTCTTATAAAGCTTAGTAATTCCTAAAACAGTCGCTGTTTTGAGTAGTACTCGCTTGCAATTCACCTTATTCTCCCATAGCATTGATGTGAGGCACTGTGACCAGTTCTCTGCAACATGGGCGCAAGTAGCACTAACTCAAAAAGAGTTTTTAGAGGCTGTCCAATTTCAGTGGGCATCTGCCCGTGGTGTCTCAGAGCTAACTTCATCTCCCTCGCTGCAGTTGCCAGCAATGCAGTTAGCTGCAATAGCAGGACACCAGGACCTCAGATAAGCAGAACACTTGGCATAACTGGAGACTTAGGCTGAATCAATAGTATAACTGAAAAGCTACATTGTCTGCTATACCCATGATATATAAAAGCTTTAGATGAATTCACATGAAAATCCATAACCCAGTGCCACTTTGCTCAGTACCAACCTATTTTGTTTTTCTGAAATGAGAGTACTAGTTTTCTTTGATTTAAGGATCCTTAACTAATTACAACTGAAGATGATGGGTTTTGGTTAGCCAGAGTAGTGCAGCACTTTCTCATGCTTTAATGTGTCTGAATCCGTATGTAAAATGTCACAACCTTTTTGATGAGATCTAATGATTTAATTCTGAGTTGCTTTATTCTTAGAGTATTGCCCTGTGTTTTTTTAAAGCCCTAGGTTCTTTTAAACGTGGAAACCACCAATCTAGAAATGGTGAGGCAAATAGTTCATATGTTGATATATCTTGATATAAGAAGGAGTTTTCTAATAATATTCCATAAACAGAACTTACTGCGATGTCAGGCTGCTAAAGATCTTAATTCAGTGGCAATTATAAATTGACAATTACCATGAATAAGGTACATATCAATTAGAGAAAAGAGAGGAGGTGTAAAACTCAGGACTTCTTAATCCAATGTGGAAAACAAAAAGACATTGAACAGTGCAAACATATGTGAAAATTGAATCTGCCACCAGACAGACCCAAGAACTGGTAATAAATGCCAGTGGCATAGCCTCAGCCTTGACTAATCTTGTTTAAAGGATCTAAGACTAAGTTACAAAGAAAAAAAAAAATCTAATGAAAGTATCCAAGGATTTTAAAACCCAGCAAAAGACTGCTGATGCAAGGGAAAATGTGAAATTATTTCAACATAGGTCTATAAAGACATATACAACAGAACTGAACAATAGCAGATGCACTTACACGTTCAATGTGAAGAACAACTAAAAATCTTAGACAAAAAATGAAAGCTGAGAAGACTTAAAAATGGGCAACAGCATGAAACATCTTGTTGCTTCAGATCTAAACCTTATTCGTTAATAGCCAAAAAATGTCATCATATAATACTTTGCTGACATAATAGGAAATTTTTACTACACTGAATGCACTGATGCCTGCACAAGAGGCAGAGAGAAAGACATGCATACAGGCTTGAACCCACAACATCCATTTCTGTCTTCTGTGTTATTATTGGATTGTTGTTATAATCTGGTTGGAATTTTTCTTTGGGAACGAGTGAAAAACACTGTGAAGCTCCTTTACAGAGCCACATAGCCTAAACAATTAGGAGTCACCAACCAAAGCCATAACATAAAATACACTTAATGAAAATGATTAGATTTTATTTCAAAAACACTTAAATCCCTACTTTTTCTCATCAAGAATAAGACCCGCTCTCCTGCCCCCAAATGTTGATGTTTACCATGGGATGGGCATGTCAAGTTTTAATCATTTTTAGTGGACTAAAACACTACTAAAACTAAGACATTTGTTATTCTGAAATTAAAAAGAAAAGTCCTAGGTGATATGAAATTCCTACCTCAAGAAAAAAATTACTTTGAGAGCTGAATTAAATCCTCCTTATAATACTAAACACTGATCTCCAACCTGTTCTCACTTTCAGTTTTAGCCAGTACCATCTGGAGAGGAAGTCAAGCTCCTGTTTGCATAGAAGAGATGCATATATGTGTGTGTGTGTGTGCTCAAACACACATGCACACTCTCCCTCTCTCTCTCTCTCTGATTTACAACAGCAGATTATCCGTTAAAAAAGCATTAAACATATCACTGCCAGTGGAAAGCAGCTGTAGTGGTTATAGATAACTGTGTATATCAGAAGGGTCTGTTGAAGAGCAAATCTGATTAATGACATGGCAAATAAACCATAGATCTAAAAAGATAGAGCACATATTTCACTGTTCCAAAGAAGCTTTAAGAATCTAAAAATCTACTGCATAAATATATATGCACTTTATTGTAAAATACAGAAAACCTTATTGCTTATCTCACTCAAAGTAACATCTGAGAGAATATGGGGAAAATGTCACTGCATGGTGCAGCCAAGAGAATTGGTACGCCATTAATAGATGATTTTTAGCCTATAAACTCCTGCCAATGGCCAGCAATACTGACATTCCCATGTGTATGTGGAAGGTCAGCTTTAGCCAGCTAAATGATTACTCAGTGGAGACATAAATTGGGCTGCCCACACTGCCAGGTGATATAAGCCTTTGTTTGTTCAGCTCAAAGGGATAATCAGTAACTGCACAAACTGGTAAAAATGAAATCTGGAACGCTTTCCCTGTCCTACACAAAATTGGAATAATGTGGGTTGTTCTTGGTGCAGTAAGCCAAATTTTTGGCTACCGTATTTCAATAAGTTTTCCTTTTTGGTACCAATAACGCTTTGGGGGACCAGATTGGGGGAGGTATTCCCACATCAGTCTTCAGCTGACTGAATACGCGATGTTCCCTTGAGTAAGGATCGTTCTTTGTCTAAGCTGGATAGATTAAAACAATTGAAGATAAGCAATAACTTTTGTTCTCAGGTACAAAAATGCTGTTAAATTACTAAACTCCCTATTGAGCCTAAGCTGATAGATATATAACATGCATCTTTTTTCCCTGTGCTCATTATCCTAAAGTTCTAAAATGTTTGAGGATCCAGCTGCATGAGAAATTACCTTTCTGGCAATATAGGTCTGAATCTTTGAGTTTGAGCTTTGTGTTGGAGTAAGCAAAAAAGTGTTTTCAGCTTTGGAACGCTCTCTCTCTCCTCCTTCAGAAATAGCTTGACTCAAGTGAGATCTTGTGGACTTGCTTGAAAACTCCCCTGTTTTTCTGGGACAAAATTGTAGCTGAAGAAGCACAAAGCTAGTGGAAATGGCTGCCCTTGTGTTTCAAGCTAAGTACAAGGTACCATGAGCGTGTATAGATGGGTGCTGCTTTGGAACGGTTCTAGAAATCAAACATAGGGAATTAAATCTATATGCCATAAACCTGTGCAAGCGGATCATCTCATCTTTCAACAATCGTGTTTACTTGGGTATCTGCTTGTCTGTCTTCTGTTACAAAGCTGAGGTTCCCTCAAACAAGAAACAGAAACCTTCACGGTTCTCAAATGTGCTTACAATTTGGCTGAATGTTATCAAAAAGCCAACAGTTCAGACTGATCTAAGTCCTTGTTTTAACCAAGTTATCTAAAATGGTCAATTAAACAACTATAAACTAAAAGAATTTGAGAGTTGGCCTCCTATGGGTTTTTTAATTCTCCTGAATGAATACATGTAAAAATAATTTATGAAAATGCAATACAGTTGAACAAATATTCACCTAGTTCTGTTCTCAACTACTCCATTTTGCAGTCTGCAGCAAATGAGTGTTACTCTTCTCTGTTTCTCTGAAATGCTCAATGAGTTCAAATGACTCTCAAACCTACTAAGACAGTTGAATTATTGCAAAAATCTGTCTAGGGCTGTAGACGTGTTCTTTTGACTCCCCCTCCATCCTACTGAAAAATAAACTACTGTTCTTCATGGCTTATTTTGTCTCTGTCAAGGAAACTTTCTGCTCTTATCTCAGGAGAATTGTACTATAGCAATTTGATCCTGACCTTTCTACCTCTTCCTTGAATAACAGATGAAAATTGGACAGTGAAAAGTGGTGTACACTCCATAACTTGTATCCCAGACACAATCTAATGACACTTTTCTTCTAGTAAAAACAATAGTTGCAGCAAAGGTTAAGGTAAACAGGTTAGCTAATTACCTCTTAATCAAATCCAGTTATAATTTACTGCTGTCCTCTGAAACTCTGTGCCTACTAAACCACCGACATGGGTTGGATTAGCTTATCTCTGATAAATGCAGTGTGATTAATTTCTCCCACAGTACAGCAGCATGTAAACATCAAACAGAAATAAAATATGACCAAATAAACTCAAGTCACACACTATCACAGAAGAACTCTCCAAGGCCCTCATGTACCAGGCACTGAAACTGAATCCTTTTTTATAGGAGGTGGTGGTGGTGGGGAGGCGATGATTTTTGTTATTTTTGTCACAGAGACAAAGAAGAAAGCCTCAGAAGTGAAATGCACTGCCATTTTCATACTGAGGCAAGTCAAGCTGCGTACGTATTACATGCTCATTTGTGCATGCAAATCCTTCCTATAGACATGTAAATCACATGCATACATAGTACACAATAATGTGTTTGTCATACTGTAAGCTTTGAAAATGTGGCTCTGAACACCCAAAGTGACTCATTTTTAAGTTGTCTTTTTAGAACATGAAATAATCTGTTTTTTCAAGTAAGCGAGAGGAAATAAACAGAGCTCAATTAAAAACCCATTTGAAATGTTTACAGAAGAGCTGAAACTACATTCACTTCTTGAGTTTATACTTTTTCAAGCTCAGACTGGCTTAATCAAAACATTTAATAAATTTTGAGCAAACCTGAGACTATTTTTTAAAGGAGCTGGTTTGAGATTCGATTCTGTATCAAAATAATAAGGAAGTCATAGTCGCCTAGAGCTTTCTTACGAGCTGCCTGAAATGCAATAGTTCAGTTTAGAAGCTGTCAAAATGTTCCTTCTACTGGATAGGTTTGCAGTTGCTACTACCCTTTGATTTGCTCTGTTTTGCATCTCTCTTTGTTAGCTCTTCCATTGTGTATCTTGTGAAAATAGACTTTAAGTCCAGGACTCTCTGCAGTGGTTGGATTTTTCTCAAGCCATTGGAGTCCCAGCCAAGAAGTAAGAGTCCTGGAGTACAGGCCAAAGTAATTCTATCATCACCAGATGAAGACAAAGTGTCTAAGACAAACCAAGAAGTCAAGGAAATCTGCAGCTGAGAATCAAATTGGGGCCAGTCAGGAATTCAGTAGCATTAAAGGTGAATTAAGGGGCATTTTTAGAGCGTGAGGTGTGTTGCAATGTTTGCAAGGGATCATTGATGCTTTTTATAACTTTGTCTCAGATCTGTTGTTCACTGGTGCATTCAGTATGAAGTAATAAGGATGATTCTGATATGTGAATTTTCCTCCTTTGAATTCATTTTACATAGGGGATAATGTTACCAATGCAATTGCTATGTGAAATGGGATTGTTAGAAAATGTTTTTATACCATACATTAGTACAGGAAAGCATTGCCTGGTGAGAACAGAGGTCAAGATTCAGTCTGTTAAACTTGTGGTGGCTGCAAAATGCTACATGAAGCTTTTTGAATTGCCCACCCACCAATGTAGACCTGGTTGCTACTTCTATTTCCTTATATAGCAAAGGATAAAGTACAAAATTCCTGCACACACTCAAGGAGCCTTTTTTTTCCCTGCAGAGCTGACATCTCTCTGGCTGAGTGATAAAAACCTTTGGATGGTTAGACGGGAGAATTGAATCTTCTCCATAGCTAGTGTGCCTCAGAGCAGCACAGTTTTGTAAGACTCCCGTTCAGTGGCAGGTCCAGGAAAATAGGCAAGAACATAAGCTAGCTTTCGGGTGAGAACAGCTGCGAGCCCTCAGTGCAATTGTAGTTTGGCACCTTAAATTCATGACCCTTTAAATTCAGCGTCATGTGAATCCTGATTACTCATCCCCTGAGGGAAAGGGAGCCTTTTTGAGAATCTCTCACACTTTCGAACTGCCCCACATCTTTGTGGCTTTAAGCCACATTAAAGTAAAAATCATTCCATCAGCTATTGCTCAGTGGCTGTTGAAAACTACTTGAAATAGAACGTACTCAGCAGCTTTGCATACAGCTCAATCTCTTGTTTTTACAGTGTTTGTGGATTGAAATAAGAACGCAGTTTTTCTGGCCGAAACCTATGCCTCTCCACAATTCTATTTAATATCAAATCTGAAGCTGCTGGTTGTCTGTTGTGGATTGTCAGCTGGCTCCATTTTGCCAGGATGGGGTACTGGAATATTGTTCATATTTCAAAAAAGCATTTATTGTATATTCTCTTGCACAAATTGCCTAATACACCCAGGCTAGCTGGGAAATGCAAAACCCTGAGTATTCATGCCTTTGGGATCCTTCTTTTTCTCATGAAAACCCACTTATTTAATGGCTTATTTAAGGTTCCCATTTATTTTAGCTCTTTTCTAAAGGTTCGTACACAGCAGTTAGGTCAGGATTTAGTTAGGCTCACCTAGCTTTAGAAACTTAACCAAGGTCTTGCGTTAGAACTTTCTTCAGCTTCCCCTTTAGTCAATGTATAGAGGACGTTATATGTAAAGGTTATTCAGCACATCCAAGATCTGTATTACCATACAGATGTAGAGTTAACTATCCTGGAAGACTCCAGGACATGGGACACTTTCTAACTTTGCATGTCTACGGTATGGATTTCTGTGTATAAACTACTCATTTTAGACATCCTGTAGAATGAACGGAGAGGAAAAAAAGGTACTTTCAGGTTGTCATTCATCTCATGATGAAAACTAGTGAAATAAATCCCCCTCCTTTGTGTTTCCAAGAGACAGTGCAATGCACACCTACAAAAGGGGATAGAGGTCTGAGGTGGCTTGTGGCATCTGGACGTGCGTTAGGTCAGCACTGGTTAGATGAATCGCATCCTGGAGTGACTGTGCTTTAAACTTCCATTAAAATTCTAAGTTACTTAGGGTGAACCAAGGCAAAATAATTCTGAACTTCTAATGTTGTTCCTCTGTAGCTGAATCAGTTCCATTAAACAATGCTGAGTTTACTGAAATCAGATAATCCTTGGGGGATATTAGGAAAGCAAGCGTTGCAAGTTATTTGCATGGAATTGTTGAATCCTATTGTGCTATGCAATTTTCGGCTGTTTTTTCATTAATATGTAGAAAGAAATTCTTTTTGCGCAGGAGAGCTAGTTTTATCTTAGAGTTTTTTGAACCTAATTTATAAGATTTGGAAAGATTGTCAGCTGACTGTGAAACTTTGGTGAATTAGGAGGCATTAATAAATGTGATATGCACTGTGAGGACTGCATCATCTTGGAACTATGTATTGAGAATTCCTAATGCACAGCAAGTTCAAAAGCCTACTAGGAACTATGTGAGCTCTGAAGAGTCTTATACATTTGAAAGAGTGTAGAATCTGCTTCTAGTATCTCCAGTGAAAAGCACCCATTAAAAAATAGAATTAACAATACCTATTTTTATAGGGAGGAATTTTACTTGTAACTTTTATGAACAGTGAGCAAAAATGACTTAGTCCTAGCTGTGCAATAGTGGTCTCAGTCACTCACTTGTCAACAGATCAAAACCACTGCTTAGTGGTATATAATGGTCGATGCAACTGAGAGAATAATATGGGTATTTTTACTATTCTTCCAAGTTCCTACCCGAGCACTGCAAAAGGGATAATACTCTGAACACTTCTTATGTCAAGCTGATACTCAAGTTTCCCCTCATGATGTGTGATGCTCACTAGCTATACTAGAGGATAACGAAAAGTAAAAAGGTTATTTAAACAGTCTTGTCTGGGACAATGCAATTTTTGTATTCGTGCAAAGTGGAAGCGTCTGCAGGACAGACTGAAGGCTCCCAGCTTTCTTGGCGCATGCTCGCTGCATTGGGCCACCAAGGGGAGCGGGAAGGAAGAGCCCTGTAAAAAATGAAGTGGTGTCAGAGGGATGCCTCACTGCCGAGCACTAATGCACCCCTAGGGAACCTTGGGGTCAGAAACAGGCATATTCAGGTTCAGGTAGCAGCTTTGGGGACCTTGGTTTTTGGGCTCGTGTACCTCTTGCAGCAGTTAGCTGTCCCAGTCACGTTCCTATGTAGGTCTGGTGCCAGGTCCTGACAATGTCGGGGCTTAAACTGTTATCCTCTCCCTGGTGTTTCCCTGTGTCTGGAGGCTCCTTTCTCAGCATGTTGGCCTTCATGGATCCCATTCTCACTTAGGTAACTCTTCTCCTGTATTATAGGAGGAGCCTGGACACCAAATCCAAAGCTGGTAGACTCCTAGAAGTGAGTTGCTGCAATGCTGAGGCTAAATCCCCTTTGTGAATCCGGTCCCTTTGTGAAGGCCAGCTGTGCTTAAGCATTTGACTTAGGATCTTAAAATCCCTTTGTAGATCTAGCCTCAGGGCACCTTTGAAAATCCCACCATAGGAAATGAGTTTTTTTTCACCCGTAAGTGTGAAATAGGGTGTAGTTCTTACTGTTTTTAGTGCAGCTAAGATCATGTAGCACTTTTAATAGACTGCCAATGGGTTTAAATATGGTCAGTAAACCAGACGGTGTTTTAAGGTGGGTAGACATTAGGGGGTTACATCTGCATAGGCTCATTGTCATCTGTATTTAAAGCACGGGGGACTGTGATGCCTTTGGGGAAGAATGCAGCTACTGGCACTTTATTTAATTTTTTTATTTTTGTAATTTGAATGCAGGGTCCCTGGAGTTGAGAAGAGATGATCCTTTTTCTTTTTCCACCCCTGAACGCTCAGATAAATAAATAATGCAACCTTGTACAGTGCTCCACTGCAGAGAAAATTAATTGAATAGCATGGCCTTTTAGTGATTACTCGTATTTCCAATTCATTATTTTAAGCAGGCTGGATTTTCAGTGCTTAGCTTCCTCTGGAAAAAAACACTTTAGTATATTAAGGTTTGCACATGAGTTTTCAGGCAAAATTGACTGTGAACCATTGAATGCTGCAGGCTGGAAAAAAAAAATCAGATGTCTGTAGTAGTATGGATACAGGTTTTGATGTAGGGAAGAGCTCTTACAACCAGTCTACTGTCATGTACCTTTTGGTGCCTGAGATGAATATTATGGGTCCTATGGAGACAACAATTGCATTTGTTTTGTGAAGGAAAAAAATATAATAATTTATTTGTTTTAGGAAAAAGTACCCTGTGAAGTGGACTCCTGGGGAATAGAAATTTTAGTATACAGATTCCAGGCTGCAACTCTTAGAAGTTTGGGATGGTTTCTAGTCTCCAAATACACTGACAAACGTGTGATTTAATATGGAGAAACACTAGCACAATGCTCCTTTCATAGACCTCTTAAACATTATTATTTCCCGTCTTCTAGAGGTCACTCCTGGCAATTTGAATGCAATGCAGAACCCTCCAATGGTTTTAATGTGATCTTCACGTAACTACTCCCTTTAGGAGAAAGATACACAGGTGTTAATCTACTTATGTATTTCAGTTGTGTTATTGTGTTAAAGAAGGCTGTGAGAAAATGTTCTCTGTGGTTTGAATTCACCAACTTTCTTTTCCATTGTTACAAGCAAGTTATGTGAATACATCTAAAGAGCTTTCTCTTGTAAGCTCCTGAATTTTCTAAGGAATTGTTTCTTGTATTTTATTCAGGACAGCTTGGTTGTGGGAGAGCAGGATCAAAAACATACGCTGCAAGTTTTGCCTTGAATTAAACCGATGTCCTCTGAAAGAGACTTCCAGATACTGGAGCTAAGGATATAGCAAAATTTCATCTTGTACTTGCACAAAATCGCATCTATGAGACTCAATTGCATTTAAAAACTGCCCTTGTGTTTTTTAATTCAAATTTTAGTTTCAGCAGGCAGGCGCCTTGAAACCTTAGAGTGGTATGTTGTATGGTTTTTTTTCACTTATTTATGTTGCTTAAAAATTTAAGGGAGAGATGGTGTTATTAACCACTGAAAATATGGGAAGTGTAAAGTTCTCAAAGTAAATCAACTTCATTCAGGAGAACAAAACTAAAAAAACAGATGTTGCTGTATTTTGTAGTTGGTAGAGCTATCGTCACAATCTCCAGTGCAGCACAAGGACTATTTGTCCTTTCTTTCAGCAAAACAACTTCTTTTAAAGCGACCTTATTGATCAGCTTTGTGGTTTTGGACCAAGCCACTCAATCGGAGCTGTTTCAGAGAGGTGTCAGTGCACAGGAGTTGATGACTATAGGAGTTAGCATACATCGGGCTGCATCAAGCATGCACTTTAGTGACATAAAGAGATGTCCATGGGCTGAACAGCTCAGATAAATAATGCCATTGAGCACATATCTGTTATTGCAGTTTTATAGACCTTTCCAAGTAGGCTAAGGCTGAGAGGGATTGCTTATAGACAAAGGCAGATGGTGGCAAGGGACTGAGAGAGCGCAATATTGTGTATGGCACCTTTACGGCTGGACTTTCAAGCTACGTCTTCAGTGAGGGTGCTTAAACTCTTGTAATACCTGATGTGCAAGGTGTTTTCAAGTGCCAGAGCAGTTTCTGTTTGAATTTCTTGCTTCCATATTGTGCTTTTTGTCTACCAACTTGCCTCCTCAAAGATTTTTCAACTTTGTATGCACCATCTGCAATTCCGTAGCCTCTCCTTTTCTAACATCTGCTTGATTTGCCAGGAACTAGTTAGATAAATGAGGTGTGATTGTTGCTGAGCACTTTGGAGCAAAGAAGCTCGTCAATGAGGTCATGCTGTGGTTTAAAGATCCTGACAGTCCAGGCCATCATTATCAATCAGGTTTGTGATTTCATTTTAGTATATCATATTGACACTAATATTTCCTTAATTTATCTCTGTAGATCTCTTTTACATGTCCATTGCTTTTTTTGGAAATACAAATGTTACTGCTAAGTTTAAGGGTAGAGATGAAGTCAGCAGAAAAAGATGTACTATTATCTAAATGTTTTGATGTGAGCTTTTTAGTTTTGCACTTTCCTCTGATTCAAAAAAGAAACATACCTTTAAAATATTTAAATAATGCCCTGCCCCCTCCCCCCCCCAACTCTTTGACTATCTTGTCAGGAAAACAGCGGAAGAGAGCCAAACCTGACACAGGGTTCATCAATAACTAATTGCGACTTTGAAGTTGTGTTTGCTGAAAACCTAGGAAACCTCTATTTGAATTGCTTTAATAAATATTTTCCTTTAGCTTTTAAATTCAAGAAGAAGATCTAAGGGTAGAGAGATCAGAACAAGTGTTTTGCAAATGTAGAAGTCAGTGTATTTGTCAGCGGCAGCTGTAGAGACTTTCTTTTCTATACACAATCTGTGTGCAGTCAAGTTAATTAAATGTGGGTGTTAATTGGAACCTCAGCTAAGGCATTAACAGCTTTTACCATCATATGACAGTTTTAGATGTGAGAGAAATAGGAATGGGTAGGGATTGTAGCTTCGCATGAGCTTCCAGCATTACCTTTCACTGTAATCCTACACGCAGTAGCTGACAAAACTTGGCACAGCTGCTGGAAGAGGCAGTCTCGTCCCCTCCCTGCTCCTGGCAGCTTTTTCCCACTCGTTACCAGCAAAAGTGTTCAGCTAGTCACAAAGTAGGAGAGGACCTGTGTTTTAAAGGAACCATAATTTTGTTTTCAGTCCAGTTCTCCTCTGGCTCCTCTCACCAGTCTGACTTCACATGTATTAGGGCCAGTGGTGTGGGAACACGATGACTAGCTGGGGACTGAGGGGAGTGCAGGACTGCTCCTATCTGTGGCCGTGCTAGTGTGTGCCGACTGAAACTATTCATGCTGTTATCAACCTTTCTGTGCTAGACAACTGAGGGGAATCACTTGTTCTGGGACATAAGAAATTTGAAGGCTATCCTGCTAGTGGTTAATTGTTGCTACTATTTCTAGCTGGCATGATCATGATCATGGGAAGGCTTAATCAAGGACCAGAAACGTTGCTCTAGGTGTTGCACAGCCACAAAACAGGAAAACGATCTCTGTCCAAAACCAGTGTACAATCTTAAATTTTATTACAACAGATCACAAGTGAAAGAGAATTAGGAGAAGGAGTCATAAGGAGTGCAGAAATGATTTTTCTGTGCCAGCATTCAGGTGTCTGATTGTGAGGCAAGACTGCATCAGTCAAGGCAGAGTAAAATTACATTGCAATAACGAAGACTGAAATGAAGAAAATTTAGGTAAATGGAGAGGGAAAGCCGTATCTTAGAAATATTATGCTGGACATAGCATAAGCATCTGCAACAGAGGACATGGAAAGATATCCCATTCGAAGATCCTGATCATGGGCTTGAAAAACTGGCCAGTATGACTGGGAAATCTGATAGTTCAGCTGGGCTGGGGAGAAGGTTCAGTTTTGTTGTAGCTATACTGAAGTTGGCAAGAAGGTATCAAAGAAGTTGCCCGAGATTAGACAAAACAGTTTAGTTTGCCCAATTAGACAAAAGGAGGCATGTCAGAGCAGAGAAGATCTATGAGGAATCTGTATAGAGATGGCAGTGGGATTTGTGTGATGGATGTTCAGCGAGGAAATACAGGTTCCTGCACCCCAAGTGAGGATTTTTAATGTGGGAAATATATGAATTGTATAAATTCTCACTGCAAGACACCTCTCTTTTCCCAAACAGCATAAAAATGAGTGCTGTAACACTGTAGTTGCCATGGCAGAGATCTGTTCAAGAAGAAACGGAGTTTTGTAGTCAGCTATGCTGAATTTTCTGTTTTTAGCGTGTCTGCATTTAAATAAATGAACAAACAATATCATGTATCTGTTATAATTCATGGTTCATTGAATAGGGACTCCTTATATATGTAGTTTCACTGTAGTTAGGCACAGGAGAAATAGCGTAACTATTTTCTGTCAGATGAGATACCACAATTTTTATATTATTACAAATAGTTCTCAGTTACAAGTGTGAGACCTAGGAGGTAGTTGATTTTTTGTCATATTCTACAGAAACAGACAAAGTCAAAATATATTTCTAGTATTGAATTACTTCTCAATTTATCACAAATTAAAAATGCTAATTACTATCTGTATTTTTACAGCCTCCTCTGATTACATTAACCTAACAGCAGCCAAAATTCACGATTAGATTTCAAGATAATGCTATTAAACTGCAAAGTCTAACTCCATCTCTTTTTCCCATCTCTTCTGCCTTTTGGCTGATTTTCATTAATTCCTTTATAAGGTTGCTATTAGCCCATAAATTATTCTAACACAGTATCCAACACGTATATGGAAATTTTAGCTTGAAGTCATCCTCTTGTTTTAAAAATCTGACTTCAGAGCTGCGTATTGCCCAAGCAAAGCAGAAAAAATTCAAGAATTCAAGCAAACAGAGACATAGAAGAGTCTGCTGTGAAAATGTCTTCTGGAAAAGAGAGGCAGAAGGATAGTTACAAGCAATTATAGTTTTGGGCATTGCAGCTACACCCAAGAAACATTCTGGCAAAGAATATTTCAACAAATTTTCCAAAGGATGTCTCAAAACAGTGGCCTGTGATGCTCTCTGTGCCTGTGGGATACGTGGGCTCCTATAAGAAGGTAGAAAGTGACTGCAGTATTGTCACTGTTTTCAAAATTCTTATCGGTTTGAGGATTAAGGACTCAGCCTGGAGCTGAATAATATAATCAGGTCAGAAACTCAGCTTAAATTAAAACTAGACCAAGTCCCTAGCCTTCTTGGTTGTAGAAAAAAATGAAAGTGTCTATGTCAAAGGCTAGAAGAAGAAAAGAATTATATTTTTAAAAGTCTCATGGAGCTTCAGCCAATGTCTAATGTTTTAGGATCCCGAAGTCATGATTTCTGAATGCCTAGGATTGATACTGGGGAATTTCCTTTTTTTTTTTTAATGACCTTTTGCTTAACTGTAACTATGGAAGGAAGCAGCATCACTTGCCAAACACATTTCGGTCCTTCTCTCCTGGTGACCATTTGTGTATAGTTATCCTGGTACAACATCCTGCAAGATAACTTAAGTAAAAAGTGATCCACAGTGATTGTATTTGAGTGTGAGGCAATTTATGTTGCTACCGGTCAAAGTTCTAGACTGATCTATGGGTGTACAGTGTGCCTAGTGTCAGGATAGTTATAAGGCCTGGGAAAATCAGGGTTCAGCTGTGCCTCTGAGGGCCGATCCTCCCTGCTTTCCAGCCCCTCATGCCTGGAAAGCATAGCAAGCAGCCCACAGCCAGAGTATGCAGCTGCTGCGCTTCTCTTGGGGTACTCCCAAGAGGGGGCCTGCCTCTTCCAATCAGGCAGGGGCTGCTAAGCCCTTCTTGTGACATGATGACCCCAGTACTTCAGCAGCTCTCTCTTCTGCAGGACAGGTGTTATGCTGGCCAGGAGCATGGACAGAGAAGCTATGAGTCCAAAGGCTCATAATTAAACAGGAGTTGGCCCTTCAAAAACAGAAATTGTACTTTCTTTGGAGGTGGTGATACCTATTTTGACCTGGAGGTTTGAGGCCCGTGGTCGACTCTCTCCATCGTATCACTAGCTCAGCAGGAGACAGAGAGTTCAAAGGCTCTAGGCGAAGAATTGAGTCTGTTTACATCACCTGATGATTGGGTTTTCAGCTGACAAAGATTGTCAACATCTTCCCTCCTGCAAGTGGCTTCAAATCTCCAGTGTTCAGAAGTAGTCTATGATGCGTGTGTGTACTTTAGTGGAAGTGGATAGAAATTCCTACAGGGCAAATACTTCATGGTATTGCCTCAGTGGAGAAACAGCTAAGGGAAAAAATAGCAAAGATCAGTGGGCTCCCACTGTCAGTTCTGGCAGAGAGGAATTTGCAGGAAAGGGAGTAAGCCCTCCTTAGATTTGCCAGCTCTGTAGTACTTTGCACAGCTATGTTATTGAATAGTAGGGACTTTGTACCTCTCCAGAAGGACCAATGACACAGGCAATACCTGTGCGTGCAGAGAGGGCAAGGCACTGTTACATATATTGCCATGTACAAATAATTCTTCTTCAAGAGAGACCAAGTGTTCTGACTATTACCTGTGCTCAAGCAGATGTTTACAGGAAAGATGAAAAAGTTATTCTTTTGCTGCTCAGACAGAATGGGAACACCAAATTATACATTATGTCTTATACATATTATATCTCAAGTACTGTATCTCAGCTGCTGTAAACGGAAAAGTGACTGAGAACATTAATTTTCCTATAGAAAAGCTACAACAACTTAAGTACTTGGAAAATCTAAATCTCTTCTACTGAAGGCTCATTTATTTGGCTTACTGTCATTAATGAAAAATATGACAAATCCATTCTAACAGGAAACCCTTAAGCATGGGTTTGTACACAGCTCCCACCTCCTGGTATTCTTCCTCCCTTGCCGTGGCAGAAAAAGGAGATTCCTCTGGTCAGCAATAGACATGTGCAGTGCAGGTAACAGGCACCATGAGGGCGAGATTCATTTCTCCTAAAATGAGTCAGGTGAATTGCACAACACAAGTGCTTGTTTCTCCTCATGGTTGAGGAGGAGAGTTCAGGGCATGATCTCAGACACAGACGACTTCTTCTGAAGATGACTGAGGTGGGCTGGACACAGCCTGCTGACCCCTTGAGACAAAAGGGTGCTCCTTGCTACAGTCATACTGTCGACCACAGGCTTGGCTACTCTGCTGTTGGGGCTGCCCTCCTACCCTCCTCCTGAGATTCACTGCCTGAACTGCTTGCATGTCTGCCCCAAACCCTTTTCAGTCAAACTGAGTTAACCTAAAAATGCAAAAAGTTGCTAGCCCTGGGGCCAGGGCTACCCCAGGGCTGCAGCCACTGCTTGTGGCCTCTCCTTGGACCACTGTCTACCAAAGACATGGGGGAAGAACCCAAGATGATCTGTGCTAAGTGTTTTAAGTGATTTCTTTCCTCATTTGAAAACAAGGTCAGATAGAGGTTTTTGGTGTGGGTTTCACTGGTCTGGCTAGTCAAAAGGATAAATAATTGTTATAGATCTTGAAACAGGAGTAGAGGAATTGGAGGAGGCAGATTCCCCTGAATGAGAGACTATGTGCTCTTGTTTGCTTCCCTGGCAAAAACTAGAAACAATCTGTCCCTCTTTAGATGATCCAAAAACCTACTTAAAAAAATCAAGCACTGAAGCTGATTTTAGTTCAAAATATTTGAAGTGGATCCAGTTTATATTTTCAAAAGAATGTGATGCTTATATACGCATATATATGGCTTAATATTAAATTTTATACAAAAATAATAGAAACCCGGTGAAAACTCTACTGAACTCATTACAGAGTTCAGTGGTTTATTCACAGTCCCTTTTTTGTTATACTAAAATGATGAACAATTAGAAATTGGCAGCAATCTTTTTATTTAAATAGTTTCTAAAAATATTGGTAAGAGAAGAGGAAAAATGTCTATAACACAGTATGATTGCTTTCACAAAATAATAATAAAGTATTTTTCACCTGAGCTGCCCACCTGAAAATTAGAGGAGAGGGTAATGTGCGCTTTTGAGTCTCCCAATTTTACAAAGTTCCTTCCCCAGTTAGCTAGTTTCATTATTGTTGTTCTCACCACAGTAGCTGCTGAGCTGCATGTTGCCACAAACATCTAAAAATCTTGGTGCTGAAACCTCAGCTTACTGTAAATCAAGATCCTCCTTTCACAGATATGTATTCCAGCTGAACCATATATAAGATTTTTAGCACTATCATTTTTGGGTTAGATGTGCCCGAATGTTTAGGCATCCTTGATATATGGGCAGGGGGAAATTATGTATTTGTGTGTATTAAGCCAGTTTGGGCCACATCTGGGATTTGTGCTGAGCACCTAAGTTTGCAAAACTATGCCTTAAAATAAAGGAGAAGCTGGTACCTCTAAATCATGGTTCTGCTGAACTTGTATACAATGCTTCTACCGTGCTTCTTCCAGGCAGAAAAACACATTTTTGCTTGCTTTTAAAATAATAAATTGACATAGCAAAACGTTGAGTGGGGCATCTCTGCTGCTCATGCAACCTTCAGAACGTTCTGGCTGCAGTACCACGCGCCCCTTGGCCTGCCAAGATTTCTTTTAGTGTTCGTGTTAGGAGCCAAATCTTTGACTTCGTAAAGCACTAGAGGGCAGGCTAACCTAGATATTTTTCACCCTAAACGAAGAATAAAAGAAATCAAGTTCCCAATTCTATTCAGAAGTATAACTTAAAAGAAAACCTCACACTGCACCGAAAGTCTTTAACAGGAATTAGGCCACTTAACAGGAAATACTTCTTGTTTTTGTTGGAGAGCTTTATTTCCAAGCACTAGTGATAAGTGGTTGTGTGTAGCAAAGCAGACATGAATCATACATAGTTAGGTACAGCCCTGCATTGCTGAGGGGACAGTCTGTCCCCGCCAGCCCCTGGGGATCCCACAGAGGCATGCTTTTCCCAGCCCCGTGGCGCTCTTCCCAGGCCTGCAGCTCAGGGTTATGCTCCTGGCTCCTTCTGAGAACATAGAAAATGCCCGCGTGTCTACCTGCGTGTGTCTGGCCCTGCTCTGTGGCCAGCTGAACCGTGGGCTTGCCTTTCTGGGGTGTCTGGCTGACACTAAAAATTCATTCTTTGTGCCGCCGCCCCACTGTACACTTGGCTAAATGACCAGCTGCCCCTGAATCCCACATTAGTTAGCAACAACCGTAGAGGCTTTGTTTTTCAAAGTGGCTGGTAGAACAAGATATTGGCTTTTGTACTGTTACTGGCCTGATTCTGCAAGCTTTTCTAATGCAGAGTAATATTTACTTCTGGGTCGTCCATCCATTAGACCAGAGCAAGATCAGGGACGATTCAGCACGGTGGGCTGCTCATCCCTCAGTTGAGCTCTCAGGCTGAGAGCTCAGCCCTCAGTTACTCTAAAATAAATTGCTGCTAGTATTTTAATTCTGCAGAACCCAAAGGCACTAACAGATCTTGATATCATTCTTCATGTCTTGATTTGATTACTTTTCATAGCTGTTTAATGATTTAAGTTATTCACAGGCTCTGAGCTGATCAGGGTGAAACAGACTGGCTCAGTGGCACAGAGCCATTGACTGAGATAAAAATACTGCTGTGAATAAATCAGTTCTATAGCAGGTCACATACAAGGCACAGAGTTTTAATGGATACATATATATATATATATATTTTTAGCTCTCTTACATTTCTTTTTCATCCCTTATCATTTACTCTCCAGATTAACCTACCACCCCAAATTATATGGAAATTTTAAGCCTGTTAATGAAATACTTAAAGTAAACTGTAAAAACCAACATGCATCAGCTGTCCAGGAGGTGTCTTAGATCACTTTGTCCATTCCTTGTTCAAGGCAGATTATTTTCTATAGTGTGTTTCTCACCACTTTGTCCAGTTTGCAAGTGCCTTTCATTTCAGAATCTCTTTCATGATATTTGACACCAAGTTTATCCCTGGTATAACTCCAGTGATTTCAATCAGTCTGATCTCTGGTCAGTGCAAATCCCTACAGAAGTGCTCTGTAATACGATTGTTATTAGTTTCAAGGTGTTTTTCCCGATTCCTTACAATTTTCTTCACAAAATTTCCTAGCTCCTAGCGTAAGTAGGCTCTCAAGTCCTCTTTCACTCTTCTGGTACCAAGCTGGGATAATTTTCCTGGAGGGCAAACACAATTAACAAATGAGTATAAAGCTATTAAGGGCAAACGTTCTGAGAAGTATACTGGCCTATGTTATTTTGTCTGACACAGTAGTCATGGATTGAATGGGACGAAAGGAATTCTTAGTCTCTGCTTGTATGGTAGTCTTTAAGATTTTTCTTTCTGAGTAGAACAAATCCTGAGCTCCTAGGGTAAACAGAAATTTGGCTGACCATCAGCCAAATAAAACCTCCCTAAACACCTCAGGCTTGTGTCCTGTCTGAGCAAACAAGCTGGAGGGAGTTTTCTGCAGCAGTCTGCCTTTGACTGACCTTGTGTCACTGCAGCTGATGGCGGTTTGCTATTGATTTCAGGGGAACTGAATTACACCCGTACTGACTCCCCTGAATATCACAGTAACAGGGGTTTATAATATAACACCCTGAGCTGGTGGCTACGCTAATGAGAACCTGAGCTGAGCTGCCTCTGCCTTTCATTTACTCCAAACTGAAGTAGTCAAGGTATGATGGGAAATTTCTGTGCTCTCAGGAGCCTCGGAGCTGCTTCAGGGCTGCCCACCGCTGCTTATTACTCTGATACCATGTTATTTTATTTGTCAATGAGTGCCTGCTGAGAGATAGCTAGGGCATAGGGAAGCGGCTTTCCTTAGTTAATGAGAGATCGAGAGAGATGATAGGTGTCAGCAAGATCCCTTTTTCCACCTAAGATGTATCAAAGCTGACTCTCCATTTTCTGTATGTACGCCACATAACGTTGATTATAGGAATGAGGGGGCAGAAGAACGTAAAGAATAGAGAGCACAGATTCAAGTCCATTAGGGGAGTTGGAAATATTCCCACTGCTTTTGAATCCAACACAGGAAAGCAGTATCACTGGCTCACTTGTGAGTTACATCTGCCCAGACTTACTGTGCCGCACAACTACAGTTCGGATTAAAGAGTCGAACATGATCAAAATACATTTATTTTCTGTATGACATACCTCTAGGGAATATTAGAAAGAGGAGTCTTTTGTCAGCCAGCTGCTTTGTAGCTTTTATGGTATATTTGTGGTAGTGTCCTGAAATTTTGTACAAGCACAGCTGGTCTGTATGATTTCCTTTGTATATGGAATGGTATGCACTTTGTTTTCTTCTTCAGTCAACAGGGATGCAACTCGTACTGTCATCGTACATAACTGTAGAAGAACAGGTTGGATCTACAGGCCGGGAGGGCACTGTGATTTACATTTGGGAGGTTTCTGTTGCACTGAATGGGACTAAGAAGTACTTAGTGTAGACGTTTGAGGGTTGTAACAATGGGCAGACCTAGAGCTGGGTGAATTTTATCCTCAGTTGAATTTTATCCTCATACCCTGCATTTTAGCTCATCTCAAAACCAACAGATATTCCAGCACAGTTTTAAGCTTCTTCTCCAAGTAGAAAGGCCAGGGTTGGTAGAACTGCTGAAGGCTACAGCTGGTGTATTTGGTTAATATATGGTGATGCTTTATTATGTTATTTTTAAGTCATTCTGAAATTCATCTACAGAAGCCCACATGCAAATTTAAAGGGAGCATGCCTCTTAAAGGCCTAATTTCAACAGAACTTTTAGGCACGTGCTGAACTTGACATCTTTAAAGAGATTTAACCACATAGTTGTGTTGCTGAATTGGGACCTAAATTGCATTCATTACAGCACTGATTCCATGAAGCATGAGAGAGTTTGTGGCCCCTATGTTACACTGAATGCACAGAATTTTGTGATGCTTTATTGCACCCAGTATTGTACCTACTGGAAGTCGAAGCTGCTGGCATACCCCAAAGCTACAAAAATGTAGGGCATTGTTCCTGAACACAGTTTTCCACAGTTTTTCTTTTTCTAATAAAGTGAGATGTTATGTTTTTAAAAGGTTACAAGCACAAAAATAGAACTTAGTTTATGCATTTGATAACGCATGGATTTACAGAGAAGGATAATGGGACGTTAGCTTCTGTTGCTTGATCCTCTGCCCCAGTACAAGGAACCTGCAAACCTGCCCACTCCTGGGGCAGCGCTGCACTTTGCAGGAGCTGGGGACTAACCCGACACAGGAGTTGCCTGCCTGAGTACATGACCCAAAGCACAGATAAGGCTCAGCCTTCCTATTCACTTCTGCCTACATCTGCCTCAGCATTTGAAGTGAAAGTTGAATTCAAGCAATGTTTCTGTCTTTTGAAAGCACTAGCAGCAATACAGTTACAACAATGTAGTAGAAAAGTTGTATGGATTTTATGCACTGCACTTGACGTAATGATCAGTGGGTCTTCAGATTCATTTTCTGAATTGTCTCCTGTACAGTTGATCAGTTTCCTGATTTTTTTTTCTTGACCTGAATGCAGTCATTCTGGGTGAAGAAACAGCTCTCATCCAAGCAATTTAAAATAATATACACAATTATATGTGTATTATATACATAGCAAATTATTTTTGCTGTCTAGACTCTGATTTCTCTATTTTTGAAGTTAAAATTGTATTTTTGAAGTCAAAACTAGAAGCCTTTTAATCCCATTACTTTTAATTAAAAACATGTATTTACATAATATTTATATTAAATAGTCTATTTCTATTATATATGCTCTGTTTCATGAACTTTTCCACCTAGAAAAACCAGTTAACGTTCTTGGTATTGAGTTGTAAGTCTGATCATCGTTTTTAGAAATAAGTATGGACTATGTAAGTGAATGATTTGAAGCATGTTGTCTACATGGAATATAGTCTTGAGTGAATATTAAAAATATTATCTGTATCTATACAGAGAGTTTCCCGCAGGAAACACAGTTTCTCATGATAGGAGTTAATTCAAAGCTAAAATAGAGCAGGTGACTTCATATCCCCCCACACTGATGAAATGTTGATTGATTCAGGAGCAAGTCTGGAGAGTGATGGCTTTGACATTAGAAAAAAAAAATCACTCACACTTGGTAAAATACACAGAAGCAGGAACCCTGCAGTAAGGTCTATTCCCAACAGAGACTTCATACAGAAGATGAGTGATTAGTGATAAGAAAAGTGTGTTTATTGTTTTATGATAGACTGTTCTCTGTTAGTTCTTGTTCTGAATACATGGAAGCTGGTCAGCCAGTGAATAAATCCATCGTGGCCTGCTATAGAAGACCAAGCCTATGGGAAATGAGTTACAGCCAGTATTGAGGAGGCAATCATAGGGGCTGCCTAGGGACAGCGCTACACTTGGGGAGAAACACGCTATAAGAGACCACCTCAGAAAGCTGAAGGCCTCAGGTCAGTGATTTGATTAACAAGAGCTGCGGCTAAATCGAATTTTGCCATTTATAACTTGGGCAATATAAAATTTCAAGCAAGGCAGTTTGCACACTTTTTATTTAACGCTATAGCAGTGCCCAAAACCTCTCTGAGATCACTCTGGAAAGTGTCAGAAATACAATTATCTTGAGGACAATTTAATCTTAATCTCCATGTGCCTCAGTTTCATTGTTAGTTGCTAGAGTGCTGCAAATAGATCTGCTTGCAATGTTTGGTCAGAATGATCTGTAAGGAAAAATATTGTTTTCATAGCAAATAAAAGTTTTAAAAATATTTTTCAGTAAAACTGCATTTACAATTTTCTCCTGAAAGGAAGAGTTGACATAATGTTGTAATAATTTTTGAGCAAAAATATTTGTAAAAGTTTAAAAGAATCAGAATTAAGTTTCATTTTTAATATCAAGTCAAATTTTTCAATGTTAATTTTACAGGAAATGTCAATGTTTTGTTTTCCTACTGTTTTGTAACAGTAAGAATGGAAATATCAAAATTTCCTGAGAAAACAGCAAATGCAAGCCTTCCTTCCATACCCTTTCTCTCCCCAGCTCCTGCTGAAGAGTAACGTGTTCCTGAGGTTCTGCTGCTTAATGATTTGATACCCTTGAGTGGAAAAGTGCACAATTATCATCATTATCATAAGTAAATTGCACCATATTTTAATTCATTTAGTTATTTTTTAGTGTTCTAAGAGTGGACTTATAAGTACCTCTGCTTCCCAAAAGAATATATAAAGTAAGTCTTTACCAGAAAGTTTCTTAGAAGAAATCCTGTTTAAATATTTTTTCATGTTTTACTGTTTTCAAAGTGATTCAAATTTTTATTTCAAGCGCTTAAGTTTTGAACACAGGACTTTAGACACTTCTGGTAAAATACACTCCTTCAGATTAAATTACTGTCTGAAGGACTTACCTGAGACAGGAACGCCACTGTGCTGGAAACTGCAAAAACACTTTGAGCTAAATCCTGGACCATTAAAGCCAGTGGCAGAAATCCCACTCACTTCAGTGGAGCCAAGAGTCAGATTTCACCCACAATAAGAGACAGTCCTTGTCTAGAAACTCTAGACCTCGCTGCTCTTGTGCTTTGGCAACTGAGTTGGGAAACCTCTCCAGCCACCCTTATGCAGAATAAGTGCTCCAAGAGGTTCCTATCAATAGGGCTTAAAAACAAACAAACAAACACAAAACAAGGATGCAGTTCACGCAACAGCCCAAGTTCCTTTGTCTCGTCTTCTGGAACTCTTCACAGGCCCTTCAATTTCTAATAGAAATCTGTAAAATGCCAAATTCATTATTGCCTCTCCATTGTGTTTGTAGGCAGAGGCAAAGGCTGTTACATGTCAGTACGCAGTATTAGCAGCTCACAGTTAGGCAGATAGATGCAGACTTCATGTAGTGTTGGAGAACAATTCTTCCTGGAGTTTATTGTTATTTTTTTAATTTTTCATACCATCAAACTAGCGCTCCCTGCATCTTTTAGCTCCTATTTCGGAGCCTTAGCAGCCTTCCAAGATCATAATCCCTATAGTGTTTTTGAACTGTGAGGTTTTCAGCATGTCTTATTTTTAAAGCTTGGATAATTCTACTGAAGAATAAGGGATGGGCATTTCTTGCTTCACCTTCACCTCTTTCTTACATGGGGGGTATAGAGCTTCTAGAAGAGGAGGGAAAAGTTCAAAGCTTGGTCAAAGTAACACAGTATCTGTTTATTTTCTTTTGAAACTGGCTCTTACTTCTCCTGAACCAATTCGTTTCAGGGGAAGAGGACCGACTCTAGTACTTTTATGGATATGTGATTGATAGTTTTCATCAGAATAAAATTGTCTGGATATGAGTTACAAGCAAATCACATCATTAATGCAGCTTGGGTCTCTGTTCTTGTGGCAAACTCTTTTATTTACGGAGGTGATTTTAAATCTGCAGCAGGTTTGCAGAGAGAGGCAATATTAAAAGTTACTGTCAGGAAAAACAGCCAAGGTTATGGGTTTACAAGTTAACTGGCTATATAAGTTATTTTGAGAAATGATATTGCTCTTTCCAGCAAAGTTTGTATCATTTATAACTTAGAGCATCACACCTACTACTTAAAACACTTGTACTGTATTCTGCTTGTCCATGCATACTCTTCCTTATGAATTTCTGTGATGGGTACTGGAGAAAAGGTAAGCTCAGTGTATGATGTGCAAAATGATTTGGTGCATGTTTTAGAGCAAAATGTGAACAGGCAAGGCTGTAGTGTGTCTAACCTACTTTCCTTTGCAGGGGACCAAAAGCAACTCAGAGGCTCTTTTTCACTGATACATTTTGCCTGATCTATGCTGTATCATATTTCAAAGTTTGGGTTTGTAAAGTTTTAAAAGAATGGATTATTGAAAGTTTTAAAACTGTTTTTTATCACATCTTGTTCTGTCACCAGATTTCATATTTCATTAGCCTTCTCCCCATTTCAGTTCCATCATTGTTCCGAGAGTTCAAGGGAAAAAAGCCAGAGAAGACTGAGAAACATAAAAGGAAAATATGAACAAAATAACCATCTTAAGCCAAGTGCTGCTGGGAGGTGCTATGCATAAGTAGGGTAATTCCATGCGCCTACAATAAAAGAATCACATGATATAGGATAAAGAAGAGTCACAAATAATAGTGGGAAAGTCTTTTCTAAAGAACTTCAGGAGCAAATATAATTACCAAAAGCATCATTAATTGTGAAGAAAAACTCTTTGACCAGCCTTTCATATGATTTAGAGTGCTTACCAATAGTGCATACACAATTCACCCAGCCAATAAAAAGCAAAGGCTATAAAAATGTGTACAGAGGGAGGGAGGAGACTGTGTGTTGTGCCTCAAAGGGCATTTTGGCAGTGCTGAGCAATCTTTATAATTCATCCGAGCATGATTCGCCCTTGTGCCTGGAGCAGGATTTGACGTAACTTTGCCAATCTGCACTGCCTGCAGTGGCCATAGCAGACTTTGCCTGTGTCTCAGTGCTACCTGGGTTGTCTTCAGAGCCACAGCCTAGCCAGCGTGTCCTTCCTGCTCCCAGCATCGTATCCTGTGAGAGGTCCTCACAAGATAACCATGCATGCTTTCTTTCACAATTTCTGCACAAGATCTTTCATGCAAAGAGAGATGTCTCTGGGTGTGTGCTGGAGCCTCGTATTCCTCAGCTCTCTTGGCATAAGAAGCCAAGGCGAGGTTGGAGCTATCACCCTGCACAGAGAACTTGGAGAACAGAGAGCAGCCAAAGTGGCCAAACTAAACACCACACATTTGCATGGTGACTGTGCTTTGGCATGTCTTCAAAATCTATGAAGAAAGGAAAAAGGAAAAGAGTTTTCTGTCGACTGAATACTAAACTCTCATAACTACCATATATGAAAATTATCTTTCTTTTACTGTTGCGGGAGTCTCTTAAAGAAGAATGACTGTGTTCAGACTAGTCTTCGGACTACGCCGCCTTCAGACTTCTACAAGGCCAGTGCCAAGAGTCCTCAGTAGGGATTTTGCCTGTAAAAGTTACAGGACTAATTATGTGGGACCAAGGGGTGGTTTGCAGATCCCTGAAGTATTCCGTCATGTTAAGACCTGTGTTGATATGACAAGGGCTAAGTTAGTTTTTACTAGATGGAATCTGTGTTTTTATTTGTGTCATAGTTGTCACAATGATCTATGAATATCTTTGGAAGTCTAAAAATACATATGTAGGAGGAATATTTCTTTTTTTTAAGTGTGACAGTCTAAAATTTTTCCTGTCATAACTAGAGATAAGTTAGCAAGAAAGGAAGTGAAGTCACAGGAGAGTTGTAAGCCAAATAAAATTGAATCTCAGATAGGAAGAAGATCTCATTGAAGAAATATATAGTAACTGGGCAGCAAAATATTGCCCCTAGTCCAGTGACTAGAAATCTGGCAGCTTTGTCATGTGCAGTTCTCCAGTTTCCTTCAAAGGTGATGCCCTTTCTTGATTTAAATATGTAAATCCTATTTAATATTAGTATAGATAAGATGAGTACATTTGGGGGAAGTTATCCCATATAGTCTTGGGCTATTTCTCTGTTAAACTGATCTTTTTACACTCCTATTAGAGGACTGAATATGTAGAAAGTTCATTGTGAGCAAACTACAAAGAGAAAGGAGCCTACTAGTTCCTAAAACTAGGTCATTATTAGTTCTGTTGCACATCCTTCAGCAGAAGTGTGCTCTTGGAATAATAATTTATCATTGCAAAATGATAAGTGGACCTGGACACTGACTGTAGTGTCTTAAAGAACCACTAGCTGCAAAAGTTGCTGCTTACTGTTTGCTAAGAGCTACAACTTATGTATAAAAAGCCCCTTGTGATTTCCTTGGAAAAGTCTGCAGAGACCCTTCCCACTAGACTGAAAATCCAGACAGCAGCCAGTATTTATCTCTCTGAGTCCATTATTTTTCTTAGTGTGCAATCAGACAAAGCGAGCAAAAAATGCACACGCACAAGCACTGAGCACACGTGAGGCACATTAGATATTTTGGCAGTAAACGTTCAATTTCCCAGCTGTGCCAAGTCAAAAAACATGCTAGGAGAAGAAACTTGTGCATAATTAAGTCTTCCTTTCTTTTTTTTTTTGATTTCTTGGAGATGTTTCAATTGACTCTAATTATTCTCCATCTCTCTCCCTGCTTGGAAAGTTGCTTTGTTTTTAATTTTTTTAAGTGAACTTTCTCACCAAACAGATTTGTTTAGGTTCTCACAGTTCTTCTGATTACTAGCAAAACCGTTCAGCTTTCAAATACCAAGCTAGAAGAAGAGTTATTTAGGTGGGGAAAGGGAAACAGGGATGCAGCACTAATACTTATTTTATTGCTATCAATGTAACATTGTCAGTGCTGTTAAATGTCTCCTGCTGTTGGTATTGCCGTTTCAGTCCTGGGTCCTCCTGCTTCGCCTCCTGCTCCTAGTTCTGATTGCTTTCCCCTTCTCTGTCCCTTATGCAAAATTATCCTCTTATCGTCTTCTCATGCATCTTCTCTGTACCTCTTAATGTGTGTGCCTCCTTTACAGGTGAGTGGAATTGCTGTAGGGAAAGGACAGAGAAGACAGAAATAACAAGAATTCTTGGACTGTAAAATGTCTTAATCACTGGATACATCCTTTCTTGAGAGCAGTAGGCAAGGAGGCTTAATCCAGGTCAAGGCATTCTGGAATATAATAGTTAGTAAAAAAAATTCTAGTGCGAGATGACAAAATCCACAGTAATTGGTTCAATATAATTGTAATCCTTAAGATCCTAGACAGTCACAGCAGTATATTTACATTATTTTTCTTTCCTGTATGTTATGCTAGGGAATTTTTATCTTTCTGCCTATTTCTCAAGGAACGTGCTAGTTTGCATTACCTGAGAGTTGGGACTTCTGGATCTTAAATGTACGGCCTTATTTAAGCTTTCATGCTATGCAGGTGAGAACCAGGGAATAGTCCTGGGAACTCACTGTAGCTTCTTGTGGGAATAAAGTTAGTCACTGATTCATACCATATTTGTAGGCTCAAAGGCAGTAATTTCTTTCTGAAGTAATTTCTTTCTTATATGGCTTTCTGCCCTGGAGGGTAGCAGACACTATGGCTGCATCCATATTAGTAAGTAAAATGAACCAGAGCCTTTTCTCTGTCCCTGAGGCCAAGAGGCAAGATGTGTCTGGTCCATACAGCTGCAGTCTCCTCCCTGCCCTGGCAGAAGACTGGGCTTGTCCATTCCGGCTCTGGGGAGCCATCCCAAACTTGCGTTACCTGCAAGCCCTGTACAGGCGTTGCCTGGCAGAGTACTGATGGGTGCAGGCTGGCAGAGCTGCCATGCATACTGAGAGCTGAACCACATGGATAATGTGGGGTCCGTGCTCAGGCCTGCACCCTGCCTTGTTTTTATAGAGTACTGCAGACAGGGGTTTGGAGTGCATAGGCTGGATTCAGCCATGCTTTCAATCCCCACTGAATGGGTATAGGCTCTATGGCTGCAGAGCCGTGGCTCTGTCCTGTGAGATGTCCTATAAGAAGGTGTCTTGTACTGCATTTCACAAGTCAGCTGGTGCGAATGGCAAACTGAAGCCATTATAGCCCCCAGGAAAACTGCACCTGTGATTTGTTCAAAACCACTGATGTCAGCTAGAAAAACTTCCATAGATGTTGTATCAGACCTTTAACAAAGACCAAAGCAAAACTAAGCTGGTTACCGCCCAGGAATGCTGCAGTCCTGCAACTGATCTTTCTGTGAAGAAAAGTGATGTTTCCCCTTCCCATTTGTTCTGCACAGAGCAACTCCTCTGTCCCGCGTCAATCCACAGCGGCAGGGCTGGTTGCAGGTGAACCTGCCTCGCTTGGGTGATTATGCACCCTCAGGAAAAAGGAGGGAGAAGCCCTTGCACCCTCCCGAAGAGGAGGCATTCTGCCTGATTACAAGCAGACATTTAAAAAGAAATGGGAAACGCTTACTGTGTTTCTTCTCTTTGTGCTCCCCTTATATTCTCTCTCATGAAAACACCAGGAAGGCTCTAGATCTAATAATGTGAATGATATTAATTAATCACCAGATGTTGTCTTAGTTTAAGGATATATTAGACAGGGAATCTATGGTCCTTCTAATTAGCGGAAAAAATTGTGTAATCATATGTGTGCCAAAACAGATTTTCAGGGAATGAATTTGTAGGCAAATCCAGTGAATAATTGTAGCCAAAAGAAGGGATTAATTTTGATATTTCAAAAAATGTCAAAAGACTTTCTGGAACTGCTAAAACATTTTGCTCTCTTTTAAAAGCTACAGGTTTTGCATTTTTGATTTTAAAATTGATTAATTTCAGAAAAAAGAGGCAGTAACTGATAACTAACAGCAGTAGCTCATTGTAAATTAAATGAAAGAAGAGGCTTGCCTCAAAATGGAGTGTTTGGGACTATTCCTTAAAAAAAACAACAAAACTTAAACGACTGTCTCTTCCACCTGAGTATATGTTCTTCCACATCATTTTTTAAAATTTGTTCTTTGACAGAAAAAAAACTTTTTTTTTTGGCATAGACCTAATTAGGGCCACCTATGTTGTCATTCAGACTAAAAACTCTCTCTCCCATGTCTTCCTGAACATAAAAGATTAAAAAGGATCTACACAAGACAAATAGTGTCTTTGTTGTACTAAGCTATCTAGTAACTAGAAAAAAGTAAGAGACATGTTACTTAGTACAGTATTCTGAAAGTTGTCAAAGAGAGCATTGACGTTTCCCTGCTTTACTAAATTTGTTTGTAAATGTTCAACCAAGTGCTCTGTCAGTGCCTTCTGACTCCTATTAGCATATTCAGATAAGATTTTTCTTGCCATCCGAAGAGGGAAGAATTGCCGAGCGCTCAGATTTAATTTTTAAGATTAAATTTAAATAAGGATTTAGATTTGCTGAGATGTTCAAGAGAGCTAGACACTTCTTTTCCAGAACAATGAGCATTAACTTGGACTTTTTCAAGTCCATTAAAAAAAAAAAAGTCTTTTTACATACACAAAGTATTAGGCAAGAGACTAGTGTTGGTAATTTTTTTTTCATTTGCTTTATATGTTTTCTACAGGGAACAGAATTCTGAAGCTTGCAACACAAACTGGAAAGACAGTTCAAGTCATTTTAGACAATGAACAACAGTGGAGAGGACTGTATCCACGAAATGAGTCAGGAGGGGCAGTTTTGCCACCAGAGAAGAATTCCTCTTCACCAGCTGTGATATCATTTAACAATGACAGCTCTCTGGTTTGTAAGTGCAGCATATGTTTTCAATGCCTTATTTGCAACTGTTTTTTGAAATAATGATTTAGGATTTTTAGCATCCTACTTGTTATTCTGCTTTTAGTTTCAGTGCCTTTGACAAGACAACTGCCATGAGTGAGGTGAATAGACTTTTGGCCTCTGAGGGAAAATTCTCAGTGCTTCAGACCTTGGATCCATCCTTAACTCGTAAGAATTAGGGATAAACTTTCTCTGTGGGTGGCCTGGGTCAGCCACATCTTTCTTTGAAGAGCACCGTACTGGCCACAGTTGGTGACAAGGTATTAGATGAGACAGCCGTTTCTGTGTTCATAAACCGTCCCTAATATTTTACTCTCAAGGCATCACAAATACCTTATTTAACAACATTTTACAGGAACTTCTTTGGGAAGGGAAGGGGTTGGAGACGTTCCCATGAACTTTCTTACCCCTTCTCCCCACCGTGAAATCTAAGTCTTAAAGCAGCTAGCATATGTCTGAAGAAAAGCCACTAATGCATATACTCATCTTGCACTAAGAGTGAGACGATGCTAGATATTTACATGGCTTAGGGAATGCTTGGTCTTTCTCAGGGCCAAGAAAAATAAAGTCACCCATCACCCCCCATAATGAAAAATGAAGTGCTGCTCCCAGCCATCTGTAGCAAGCCTTGCAGCATTGCTTGGTTGTTTGTTTGTTTTATTTTTTTTTATAACGTTCTAAAACTTGGTCCAGATTATTTTGTTTCCAGAGCCTTTGCCCCTAAAGTGGCAAAGAACTTTTTATGAAAAATGTACACAGGGACATCTGTGCATAATTTTTTAAAGACCATGGTACAGGAAAAAGCAGGTTAGTTTGGGACAGGCTGGAACTACATGCTGACAGCAGGAGATGCAAAGAGGACTATTGTCTTTGTTAAAAATAAATAAATGAAAGCTGGAAGACATTCTTTCATTAAATTGGAAACAGCATTATCCAAGGAGTTTGCAGTATTAATTAAATCACGTAGCTCTAAAATATAACTTTTGCCATGATGACATTTCATTAAGGGCTCAGTCTAGAGGTTGCAGCAAATGTATAATCTGATCCTTACCCTGAGCACAGTAAGATGTGGCTATGGTTGCACAAAGGATTACCATTTATGAAAGTCTTGAACAGGGGGGAGGGGAGGTATCTTGCTTTGTCAGTGAAAGGGGAAATAGTTATCACTGCAGACCATTGCTTTGGTTTGGGTTCAGCCTGTGGAGGAGGAAGACTCCCTGCGGAACGTACAGTGATGTGCAAAGGTGAACCAATTCTAGGAGTAATGGTTAGCTGTTTTTCAGGGAAGGTGGGTATTTCTGTATGAGATAAGACAGTTGTTCTTTCAGTCTAGTAACGGCTTTCTAATATTGATAGTACCAGATGGTTCATGAGTAGATGTGAAAATCCCCAATGTAGACAATTATGAATAACCATAGACTTGAGAAATTCTAATTTTTATATGGTGCATATCACCTTGTGGCAGAAAAAAACTGCTGAAGCAAGTAGCTTCCTTGATCCAGAAGAGGTCATTAGGAATGAAAGGTTCTGAAGAAAATAGAAGCTTTAAAAATGTTTACATTTGGAAATATTAAAGCATTTCACTGCAAGTTTAATCCACCATGCAGTCATGGTGGCTCAGGGGTGTTTTAGTCCAGATGTTTTTACAGGTTGGACACCAAAGCCTACTGCACATCATATAATTCAAATCCATGAATCTGCTCTACTATACAATGGGAAGGTAATCTGCTGTTTTGTAGGAAATACAGGCCTGCGAAGGAGCCCAGCACATGCGAGTGACCTTCAGATCCTGTGAGGACTCCGTGGTTGTTCACATCGATTTTGAAAAAAGGAAAAATGTCATTGAGAGAACAACCATGCATCTTTAGAAAATTCCCAGCCAACTCCAGTGATTGGCTGATGCTCTAAGGTGAAGTTTTATATAACTTCTCAAAAAGTCAGTCCTTTGTGCAACTATAGATTTTTGTGCTATGTAAAATTCTAAGGCATAGTTGGAATCCTCCTAAAACATGGCCTGGATATTTCTTGGGTTGTCAAAAGGGAAAAAAAAGAACACTGAATGCATAACTGACCACTGGCTTAGTTTCTCAAAGGATATGGTGGATTTGCTGTCACATCAAGTGTTTCAAGCAAAATTGACTCTTTCCCTAGCGAGGACACTTCTGTCCAGCTACTGCTTATTGAGGTTGGTGCAGGAATTACTGGAAGTTAGAAGAAACATAGTAAAGGTATTATAATGCTCCATTCTGTCTGGGTGAAAATGTACTTACTAACCTCTTTATCTCACATCTATCGTGTGTTCCCCTCTATAAGCACATCTCTGAGAAAAGACGTTAACTAGAACTACATCATTCATTGTGAGCCTTAGGACTGCAATAGGCAGAATGTTATACTGTTAAACTTTTTTCCACAGACCCCTCTCTTTTTCTACTGTATTTTAAAGGTTACACAATGAAAATACATGAGCTGAGTTGAGCCCAACAGCTGTATGAGGTGGCTACCCACACATGAGGTCCTAGCTCCATGTCATGGATGCATTTACAGCGTATGAGGCAGTTTTAGTGCTTTACCCAACAGTATCTCTTTGGAACATCTCCTATTTGCTCATGGTCCTCTCAGAGGTTGCTTTGAGTTGAGTTTGGGAGTCTCTCATTTGGGATCCATTAGTTTTTTTTTTTTTCTTGCTGTTCACCGGCTGTATATACGCTTACATCAGCCGGTTTCCTCCATCTTACCCAGTTAGACTGTTGTCATGAGTCTGCATTGACTGAGCCTACCCCTTATTCCATGGGCAGGCTTATTATTATAAGATATAATTTTTCATCTAGTTGGGTGTTACAGATTTCTCCATATGAGTATAGTTTCAAGAGATGCGCTCTCAACATCTTGACTTCATATTTAACAAATGTATCCACTACATGTATCTAGATTCAAATGCATTCTTGCAAAAGTCTAACAAATGCAGACCTAATTCCTCAATTCCTCCTCAGTAAAATCTACTAAAGGATATTATCCTGTGGCACAAGGATAATATCCTTTAGTAGATTTTAGAAGGATTTTAATTGTGACATTTCATTTAAAAAAAATCTTCCATAATTTACCCTAAAGCAGTGTTTCTCCCCAGTTATTAAATCACATGAGGGCCAAAGATCGTGTAGTTTTGCTATTCTATCTGCTAAATTAAGTCAGCTATCAACAATGCACTTGGTTTTAGTATAAGGTCATATTTGTAGTACAGTATGAGCATATCAGTGACATAATTAGAAAGTATATTTCTAGAATATATTAAATAGATTGCACCATTGTAAAAATGAGGTATGGAAGGTGAAGGTAAGGGGAGGACCAAAAGCAGAGCAGGCAAGCTGTATTCCTTCTGCTTTGCCCTAGTGTGTCTGTGTGTGGAGCAGACGAATAAAGGCAGTAGGAAGAACTTGACATTTGCGAATGGCATTAAAATTGTCATGCTATGTCCTCTGTCACAAATCTGTTCGATAGTAGTTAACAAACTACTTTTCTTCTTACTGAAGTTGTCCTGAAAATGAAAATTATGAAAGCAGAGGAAAATCATAGATACTCTGCTTCTAAATTTTGTATTTACGAAAAGGTGAAATTAAGGGCAATAATGACTCCTGCTGTGAGAAATAAGCATGCAATTTCTGATGGGTTTGTTCAGAGACATGTGAACAGATTGCTTGTTTTAAAGGTTGCTAACATGGTTAGGAAGTATTTCACTGTGCTGAATTAGTCATATTAGCCTGAGGATCTTCTCGCAGGAGACCTATACCCGTGCGTGGGAATGCTTGGTCTGCTGTCCTGGCTTTGGAAGGGTTGGTATGAAACACAGGAGCTGCGCGCATGTTTGGGGCAGCAAAGCACTGAGGCCTCATAGCGCAACCTAACTGCTAATGCATCTGCTGGCAATACCCATCGTCACTGTAGTGGCGGCAGCTCAGCGAGGTGCCAGCCGCGTTGCATTAGAGGATTTAATCAGAGCAGTTTTAATCTGACAGTCGCTCCTGAGAATCGGCACGCTTGCACGTGAGCGAGTGGGGCAAGGCGAGGGGGCCGTGACAGCTGCCCAGCCGCGGGCTTTTCAGGGAATGTCCTCCTGATCTCCCCTGCGCCTCCCTGCTGGCCAGGCCCCCAGTGCCTGCCTTGGGCAGAGGCCCCCCGGGGGCCCGCTAGCTGGGCTCCGCTGCGGTGGGCAGCCCCGCAGCACACAGCCCCGTGCCCGCCCCGGCGCCTCCCGGCTCCGCGGAGCAGCACGTTGCAGCCCCCTGCTCCCCTGTGCTCCTCGGCAAGCCCGGTCCGCCGCACCCCGTGTGCTGTGCCACGACGTGCCGGCTTGCACGCTGTGGCAAAATGCGTCGTTTCTTTTTCCTTATAGGCTTCTTATAACTTCTTCACCCAGAAGTTGTCCGCGTCTGCCTCCTCGCCAAATGCAAGTCTTTCATAATAGCAACTGGTTGAATGAAAAGAGATAAATCACCGTTTGTGTGAAACAAGAACAATAAACGGATGTCACATTTGCTGTAATAGTTAAGGCTTTAATTGCATTCCCTCTCTTAAAAGTGAGGGGATGTAGTTATGATAACAGTGTGTTTATCTTTCATTTGTCAGCAATTAGCCTGAAGAAGGTGCTTGTCTTGACAGTTTTCTGATCGCGAGCCAGGGTGCAAGGGAAAGTCTTTTGTCACCGTGCATTTTCTTACCATTGTTAATCCACTCTCTTTGATTGATTATTGCCCATATGGATTGTTATCAAAATGGGATTATGTACAGTGCTGATAGTGGAAAGCAGAGGAGATCTGGTTTATTTCTTGCTTGATTTAAAGATGAGAGTAAAGTGAGTCAGGAGAGAGGGAGGAACGTATGGATGTGTTTCTTTGTGAGTGTCCAGCTTCAAGGAGGGCTGTTTGCTCTGTGATTAATATGCTGGAGCTGAGTGTATCCAGCGTTATCCTTCTTGTTTAAACCATATACAACCGCAAGAGAAAGGGCCACCGAAAAAAGGATGACATTGGTTTTTCTTAAATTTCTTAAGTGGTCCTGTTACCTTGACTGAGCAGGGAGCTGACAGATTAGCGAGGGTTTTCAAAAGCAGGGGAAGCTGTAGGGAGGCAGGTGATGTTTCGAAGATGAAGCATTTTGAGCTCTCTCACCCTATTAAATTATAAGGGCTTGGTATTAGGTTTTTATTTCTCCCCTTTCTAAATTTTAGACTGAAAGACTCAAAGAACTTTACTGATGCATATTGCACCGCATGTTTTCCACTTGTTCTAATGGTTGCCCGTCGGACAGAGCTGAAAATATTTACAAGTGTTCGAACACTGGCCCTGACGATGCGTTCCAGGTGACATCAGCGTAAATACCGCCTGGCCGGAGGGGAGGATCCAACGCTCACGTCGCGTTGTGTGCAGCCTTTCATGAAACCAGGTGAGGCAGCCAAAAATCTGAAGTGTTTTCATTCTTTCCAAAAGTGACTCTCTGGAAAGAAGTTCATTGATTCCTAAGATTCAGGTTAACCATTTTCAAGGAAATCAAGAGAAATCTTGATTAACGTTAAGTGGAACAATTGTGATAGGGAAATGTATTAAAGAAACGTAGAATGTTCTTCTGTGATTCTATATGATGACGTGACAGGCCTTAGAGAATTTGTTTGATATTATTTATTTAAGGTGAGAAAAAATGTATGACATTTTTTCTGGAATTTATTGCTATATATTTACCAAATGTTTTCTAAAACAACTAATTTTAAAAGGACAGTGCTGAGTTCAAGAATTCAGTTTTAGAAATGAGGATTAGAAAATACTGGGACTCATCCGGTTGACAGTGTATATAGAGATCATAAACATTTAGGCTTAGTATTTCATTTTTAAAATTACTCAGTGGATGTTTTATGTTAGCACTTTTGGACTCTTAAATTGCAATAGTTGCTCTGAGAAGTTTTAGTGATAATTCCAGTCAGGTGGGGCACAGGTGAGTGAGTAGCCGAGACATGTACAAACAGTGGTCATGGGTATGGCTTTGCCTGCTTTTGAAAGCTGTGTGGACTGACCAACTAATGAAAACTTCCTAGTTTAGATATGGCTTATGTAGGCAAATGTGTTTTCTTTGGTAGAATTTGTACCAGTTGCAGCAAGAAATGTAGCAGAATTGAGTAAACCTATTTTTCCACTCAGATAACTACATTTATATCAGGAATATGATAGGATAAAAATGTTGCAAGCCTCAGAAAATGCTGCTGCCTTAAAGTAATTCAGTAACTGAATAGAACAGGGTTGCAAATAATTTCCAACTGAATTAGAGGGAGGTTTTGTGTGATTACAGACTCCTGAAGTGCTTTTTTTCAGCTTGATACCATGTGCAGTTACTACTACAGATCCTTAGCTTGGTCAGAGCTTCTGCTTTAAGATATTTTTGTGTTCCCTCATCCCAGTAATAGTGCCAGAAGCAATTTGAAAGGTTTCTCCAGAAGGAAAAAAAGTGAGTTGAATATGTACTATTATGGCTGAAGCTGGTAAGTGTGCACTTGGATTTGAGATGCACGATTAGTGCATAAAAAGTTGCTTGTATAAGGGGATAAGTAGACATAATGGGATGGAGTTAAGAAATGGAGGTTTTAGGATGTGTATCAAGCAGAAAAGCTTCCTCATGGGTAGGATAGACTGCAAGTAGTCGTTTCAGGAGGCATTGCCCAAACCATTTAGCTTGATGCAACAAAGAAGCAGTGAATGAATGAGTGAATCCAACTGAGCTTTTCTGTCTCCTAATATGCATCATTAAAGAGTGCAAAAAGGAAAATGAGAGGCAAACATTTTTGGATAAAGATACTGGAAATTCTCAGGCAGTATGCTACTCATGCTCCTGGGGAGATAAAGATCTAGCTTCAAAGAAAGGATTTATATGCAGGCCCTAAGGACTTTCGCCTCTGCTGTAGGTGTGAAATGGGAAGTTTGAGATTCTGACCGAGGAACTGTGCATTTTAGAGCCCACCATTATCATGTAGGCTTTCTCTAGGAATGGGGGCTAGCACACAGGCGTCCTTGCTGAATGTCCTGACCAAAAAGTGACTTTGTTTTTGCATTCCTTCTGGCCCCAGGAATGCTGAACTCCTCGCTAAGCAGCAGCCCAGTTTCAGAGGTGGTGATGGGTGGGAGGATACTCTCACCCCAGAACAGCATGCTGCCGGGGGCAGGCTCCTGGCAGGGCTGACATGGGAGTTTCCTGCTGAATGCTGAATCTGGGCCCTTCACCTCCAGGGCGATGAATTCTCTATATTTTAGGTTTGTGCCATCCAAAAAGTGACTCAGGCATCATATGTGTTTTAAAAATAAAAAGAATCTGTTCCTGGCTGCAGTAGACACCCTTGGTTTATGTAAGAGAAAACCATGAGACCTGTGGCCAGGTCAGACCGTAAAGGAGGTGAGTGGAGGTAGTGTGAAGTTGCAGCTCAGTGTATGCATGGAAATAGGACTGCCAGTGCAGGTGACACCTTAGACCCACCACCTAAATTCTGCTGGGGAGCCCAGGAGCATTATCATGTCTACCCAAAGGGGGCACAGGAAATGAGGAAGATATATCTCATTGAATAGGTCTTCAGAGTTGCCCACACTGAAAAAAAACCACAAAGTTTTGAGTTTCAGGTGAAGTTTATCCTAAAGTTTGACTGCCTGTGTGAAGTGACCCACGTAACGTCAACTCAGTGTTATTTCTCAGCCCAGTAGGGAAGTAAAGCATCTGTGGTCTTTCACGTATCAATGTGCAAGTATTTGTCTTTCCTGACTGACGCATCTGTAACAACATGGTATTTGATGTGCCTCAGCAGAGAAGTCCCCACGGACCTTACATAGTGAATCCAACAGGATTCAGCCTTGGGAGCAGCCATGCTAGTACTTTCTTCCTTTATGGGTTTAAAAGAATTTAGAAAAGCAAACTGAAAAAAGCCTATTATAAACAAATATCTGAATCATCTCTTCCATAATATCTTAGATTAAGCTTTTTATTGATTGGCGTTGCACTTCCTTACAAAGACTGCTAAGTTTTTTTTCTCATGTTTGAAACAAATGGGAGTTGTGTAGCTACAACCGCACACAATGTGTTGGAAAGCTGCATGCCTAAATCTTTTGAGCTGAATTACAATGGATTTATTAGAACAAAGAATTAAAGACAACTAATGCCTGAACACTGGAGACTCCTATAGCTGCACCATGCCAAATTTTTCTCTTGATCTGTGTATAGCATTCTCAGGGCTAAGGATAACATACACATACAAATACAGGGGATGAATAGTGTGCAGTAGTCTAGATCTTGCCTTCCTGTTCTGCGGGGTATTTTCAGTTACTGAAAAGGTGAGAATAGGAATGGGGAACTGTCTTTAATTAGAAAAAACAAAAACAAAAAACTAAACCCAGTGTTTCCAGCAAGATAGCTGAAGAAGATCTCTGACACTATAGCTTGGTCACTATTTCTGCTTCTCCTATAGATTATTCTAGAAAGAGCTCAGTTCTTCCCGTTAATTATTAGTCATAAAAAATTCAAGGAAGCTGGTAGAAAACGTTGTTCTACAATGTTTTAGGAGAAGCTTAACATATTATTACAGTGAATGTTTGGCACAAATTATAGTGTCACTAATTAAAAAGGGATATCCTTATTTCAATCTGTTGGTTTTTTCATTTAGTATCTTTCTGAACTGGAAAAAAATGTAATGAAAACTGTTTTCAAAATTCTTCAGTCCCTTCCATTTAGATTACTCAAAACCAAATTATATTCAGTTGTCTTGTTATAATCATTCATTTTCTATAGGCCAGACACCTTAGGTCTTCGTTGCATAAGAACTTGTAAGAACCTGTTTCTCTCTAGCCTGCAGGAAAGAAAAGAAAAGTATGTTCCTTTCTCCATCCTAAACAATCCTCAGAAGCAGCGGGAGGGAGGTGTTGGGAGAGGAGAGGAAGGTGGCAATGCATATTCTCCTTTGTGTTTGCACAGAGAAGAAAAGGTATGAGTGGAAATCAACACCTGTTCTAAAAACAGCTCTGCTGATCAGAGAGGTTATGTGCCCCTTGGTCTTTTATCACCTCTCCATCAGAGGTCAGTAGTGAAGGTACTTATCAGATGTCAGATCCTTGGAAGAACCTGGACATCCATGCCTGGCTTATTGGTTTTGATAGGAGATGTCGAAGGTTTAATCAAAACCCTCCTTGGGTAGAACATGCCCGTTTATGGATTTGATTAGAGACACAGAGTGTAAGCCAGGCTTTTTGAAATTTACTGTCTTTCTGAGAAATCTGAACTAAACAGAGCAGAGACTGATAGAGTTTAAAGGTCAGAAAGAACTTTTATGACCATCCTGAGTTGGATGAACAGTTTACAATGAAAAAAAACATATTCAGTAACGTTAAATAAGTTGAAAATGCTAATTAAGAAACAGAGATAAGATTTATGAAAGTCATAATAAAACTACCAACACAATATTTGACTCTCCCATAACACAATCATGTATTAATTGAAGGTGCATGGTTTACCATCTCTTTTTATGTATGAGAAGAAGATATATTCTGGCCGATACCTTTTGATTCAACACGCTGTTTCAAGCACATTTTTTGATCTGTACCATGGCAATCTACAATATATTGTATCTACTGTCTCAGAGCATCCTGAAGAATGGTGAGAAAGTGTGACTGTATCACAAACCAGGAGACAGAGCAACAACTAACTGCATAGATGTCACAACTCATTAAGAAATAAGGCAAAAAACATCTGTCTTAAATATGGATACTGAGTTTCTAAAACTTGCCTTTTTGCATCTCTAACTTTAGTAAAGACCACACAGCTGTCAATCTGTTATCTAAGTTAGAAGAAAGAATCAGTGTGAACCCATCACAGCTCTGTGTTTTTTGGCTAGAAATAACCAGTGCAAGATCTCTGCAGCTCCTCTGATGACTGAAGGAGTCCCACCTACAGTGTTTTCAGAAGTGGGCTGGAACAGGAAATAAGATAAGCCTTTGGGATACAAAACTAATTCTCTCACTTAGGAGGGGGAAGAACAAACTGCAGGACCACTGTGCCAGCCCAAGAATAATAGTGTTCTTATACCTCTTCCAGAAGAATCTCAATAAGTTTCCAAATACTTTAGTCACTTTGTAAGAGCTTGTAAAATTTTGGAAGAAATAGAGAAAAACACAGGAAGTGCCAACTTGATGAAACTCTGTTTTCTGTGTACTGGTAGGTGGGTACAACCAAAAATAAATGATCTATTTACAAAGCACATGGTATAACACATCGCTTTTAGCCACAGTCATTATTTAGAGCCAGACTGGAATATAAAGGGAGAATGTTGAGAAGATGATGGCATATTCTTCTAGGAAGGACATCAGGACATACCAGCCCTCTGGTACTCTTCTGAGGCATGATTCCTGTAAAGGTCCCCTGCTGGAGGAGAGGAACGTTTTTGCTGTTCTTTGCAAAGCTGAATTATACTTCAATTTAGGAGGCATGCTGCTGGTACTGCAGCTTTCTCTCTGGGGAGCAGCTTCACTGACACAGAAGGGGTCTTTGTGTGCCCAGGTGTCATGAGTCATGGTGAGAAAGCTGGCCTGCAGCAAAACTAAGACTCCCAGCCTGATCATATCCCCAGTCTAGTGCTTTGAAAAATAATTTTGTTATGTATTTTTCAAAAGTAAAGCTTAGTCAAATTCTGTATTTTCCCTTACTGACCTAAGCAAACAAAAACATCAGAGATACAGTCTTGGTATATTTTTCTAGGGGAAAAATTGCACACAGGAATCTATTCCAAATTCATATGTCAGAAAAGCCACACTAGATAGTTTCACGTAGCAAGGCTTTGTATAAGACATTGTGCTTAGGTTTAGTTCTAAGGACAGCTCTGAGTTTGGATGAAAGCAAATGCAAAGCAAAACTCATTTGAAATCACTCAGTTTCATAGGTTTTTTTGCTGATACCACAGCAAAATGTAAATAATGTGTGAGTTTTCTGCAAGGCTGCAGCTGACCTCAGGTACTCTAACCATTTGTCTCAAGCGCACTCCAAAGATTTCTGACCTATAATGAACCCTTGGGTGTGCTTGCTCTGAGCTTCAGGTTTGTGACAGAAGTCAAAACTGTGACAGATTTCATTCAGTAAGGTAAGTGCTTAGTCTTTGAAGGACAACTATTAGTCTAGATCATATGAATTAAGTCTAGATCATATGAATTAAGCAACTATTGGAGAAATAATTGGAGAATTCCCTGTGAACAGCATCTGGAGCTTAGAAGTGCGTTTCTTGGTCTACTGTATTTGCTATGTTTATAGAGAAACTAAGATACTGGGTATCTGTTTTCTGTTACCAAATTAAAATACAATTCACTGGTCCAAGTGAACAAACAATGATTTCTTTAGAATCTCCTTTTTAAAATGTATACATGTCTGTGGGAATCAAATTCCTGTAGTTAGGATGTTTTCACTTAAGGAACCATCCTATGAATTACCACTGAGAACAGGCACTTTTTTTCTTTTCTTTTTTTTTTTTTCTTATTAAGAAGTTAGCACATTTCTAACTCTGCAGTGTATGGAATCATTTGTGTTAAGGAGAAGTAATCCTTACTTTTATTGAAGTAATTTTTAAGGGGCAGATCCTCAGATGATGTAAACGGGCATAGCTCCCCCACTGAAATAAGTGTTCATATAGCCACAAAATGGAAAAGAATACAATGGCAGCAGTTTCATAAAATATAAACTGTAAATCTGAAATGGAAACTATATTTAACACAGTGATAAACTTGCACAGTTAAATGCTAAGCATTTGAGCAGTCTGAAAGTAAAGGTTATTTACAGAGTAAAAAATGCCTCTAGTTATGGAGCAGTCTGCAATAAACTATTTTTAAATAGTAGGAGTTTTCTACATTGCTACCTGTGTTTAGGCTTGGCTCTCATTTGCGCTGCACTAGCTTTCCATTGCAAAGGCTTTTTTAAAGGCTATTAAAATAGGCATAAATTAGTCTCGCATGCCTTTAATGACCTTTCTGCCTTGCCAAAATGGTGTAGTATTGTAGAGAATCAGTCCTGTATGTGTCTGAGGTAACCTAATTATGCTGTTATTGGCTGTGTCCTAATGCACTTGTGCAGGGAAGCATGTACTAGCTTATTTGAGTAAGTTTCTGAACCCAGTACTTATTTGCACGTTTCCCAAAGTTTAGGACCGTAAATCTGAATCCTTAATATTGCTCTGCCGTATTATCTGTGCTTTGGAAGAAGGCATAGTCTTACAAGATTGGAAGGATTTATTATTATATGAATCGTTGCAGAACATTAGTATTTTTTCATTTGATTGCTCGTTTTGGATCAGGTACTCGTCAGCGTTTTTACTAGAATGGATCTGTTAGCGTGTGACATTTTGTAATGCTGCCTGAGCTAGTGTGAACACTAGTAACAGGGTAAGGTGGAAAGTTGTCCTTAAATGTGCTGCCAAGAAGCAAGGCCAATTAGCCTTGAGAAGAGCATCACGCTGTCTTGTAGATGCATAGGTGTCTGTTTTGCCTCTGTTACTGGAGTTATTGTGCTCAAAGGTGATTTTTTGTATTAGTACATATGACACTGCGTTATGCTCTGCACATACCAAAATGCTCACTTACGATCCCTTTGAGGAAAATGTGGCCCTTATCTACGATGAAAAGCATAAAAAGCTCAATCCTGTAATTGTATTGAAGAGAACTGGGGAGCTGTGTCTTAGTTAAGATCTGGCCAAATCAGCACACACACAAGATTTTAGTAGAACTGGGCTGTTTAATGCAGCCAAGCAAGTACACCAAGATTCACTTGCTGAGAGCTGAAGTTAGACACATGCTTCCTAGAACTAAAGCAAACATTTCTGTCTAGGAAAAATCTGCCTGGATTTCCCTCACTCTGAATATTTAAACTCAAGTGGGATGACTAATATCTGTGCTCTGAGCCTAGCTCAACTAGAAATTATGGTGTTAGCAGAGGAATTCCTGGGTTCTCTTCTGTAGCTGGTGTTACACAGGAAGACCAACTAAGTTAAAATGGGAAGATAGCAGAAGGGAAGGGAGTAAGGTGTTAGAGACCCCCTTGACTTTCCAGGTATGGTCTCTGCAACTGAGCTGAGACCCCATTGTGTTTTCCAGTTCCTCTACCTCTCCCTTCCACTGTGTTGTTTTCTACTCCTTCTCCTTCAACCTTAAATAACTGGGATCCCCTCCTCTGGTTCCTGCCTTGTGACCAGCCTGGGATTTTTCCCCTTTCAGATGCCCTTCCCTTTTAAAAAGATCTTGCCTATGCTGTTCCAATTAAAGTCCACACTCACTTTAATATCTACTATATCATTCCAGTAGGTACAGACACTGTCCTTTATCACCAAAACAGATGTTGGTGGTTTCCTAATGACTCATGCTGCTACAGGTTAAGCAAACATTTCCATACTGCATGTATCAAGCACAGATATTTCCGTGCATATTAGTTTGATAAATGTACACTAAAAAAAAAAAACTATAACAGCATCACTGCCTCTTCCTCCTTCACCATCCCCTTCACTGTACCCTCAAATATGATTTTTTTTAAACCTTGTGCCTTTCCAGCTACTTTAGGTTCTTAGAACTGCATGAGCATCTTTAGTTGATCTGGTAAGCACAGGATGGGCTTTCATAGATGGGATCATTTTAAGTAGCTTACACATGTCTTCCGGCTCTTAAGCAGTCAGCTGTTTAGAGTATAACACAATCAGCACTGAAAATATTCTTAACCTGTCCCCTATCCTGGATATTACAGGGTATCAAGAAAAGCTGGAAAGCTGTCAAATAGTTGGACTTCAATTCCTGGCTAAATTTCAAGGTAAATAAATAAATCAACATTTTGCAAATGTAAATGGGATTGGATTATTCAAATTGAGGTTATTGACAGTCATCTCAGTTGTGCTGATTCTGTTGCGAAGGGACAGATTTTGTCACCTTCTGGAAAACATCTAGGCCTGCTGCTGATATACAAAAGGAGATGAGACTATTATCCTGTCTGCTCATATTTCCTGAGGTCCCCTGGAGTGATACAAACTCATACTGCACTGAGTGTGAGCAGCACCTACATTGATCAACCACAGTAATTTGGCCTGTATGAAGAAACTTGACAGAGGAGCATCTTCTAACATTTCTTACACCCTCTGTTACTACATTGGCACAAAAGCCGGGGCAATTTAGTTCCTCGAGAACATGTCTGGAGATGCAGTGTGAATCTCCGTGCATTCCCATGCACTCTCACTTGCAATTGTGAAGAAGCACTGCAGACTCTGCAGAAAAGGAGCACTCCCATCAAACTGGTTCCGTCGATTTTATTTGAAAAGATAATGATGCTTTACAGACTCCGGGGACACATTTTCCAGCACTTCATGGGGTTTTAGCTGCATGAGTCCCATCAACACCAGTGGGAGTCAAGCAGCCAAATCCACATGCACTGTACTGAAAATGTACCCCTGAGGGCCCAGTTCACAGCAGCAGAAACAACACAAGCCATTTCACCCTCAGGACTTTTACTTCCATGATCCATGAAGAGAGCAAAATACACTTTGTGGCTCATTAAACCTTTTCACAGTACACAAGTGAACACACACGGCTGGATAATGGTTGGTATTCTCCAATTCCTGTATGAGGAGCCAAGGAAGCACGCTGTAGTGTACTGCATTCATTGTGCATTTAAATAATGGACTGAGATTTTCCTCAAAAATAAAGACACATTAATTATCTTGAAACCCTGGTGCTTGTAAAGTATTTGCACCTTTCTGTAAAGAAATGTGTTTAATGAGCCTTTCAGCTTCGTGTCTGACTGTTCAAAGGATCAGCAAATCCATCATTTTCTTGCCATCTTCTTCATTCTGATCATTATTTGGTGGGCTGTGTAAAAGTCTCAATCTAAATTTCTACTGTCATAGAAAAGCCTCAATTAAGCATGAAGCTGCTTTATGAAACATGAGTCTGCTCGTCTTCTCTGATATTTATTGACTTGAATGTGTTTATTATCCTATAGGGAACAGGAATCCTGAACTAGTATACGTGACTGACAAAGAAGTAGGTAAGGTCTCCAAAACCTTTCTCCTCACTTGCAGTTCCTGCTAGCATTTTCCCTGTTTGCTACAGCTGGGAAAAGAGCTTCAGCATTCAAATAAGGAGTTAACATTTATTCTTGCTTCATGTAGGACCTTTCATACAAAAGAGTATCTCTTTCTGCCCTCCTATGGCAATGTTTATCGGGGTAACTTTGTATCAGGTAATGTTGTAATGCAATAGCTGTGTTTATCTTGTATAACAAAGTAGGAAATTGGACCTAGAAGGTCATTTGTAAGCAGCGCTGTGTATTCCTGGGTGTCTCTATCTATTGTGTCTTAACGCTGTAGGAGGAAAAACTGTTATTTGGGAAGTTATTCGTAGATTTGGGGGTAGGGTGAATTATCTGAGTTTTCTAAACAGCTGGGTTTTATAAAACAGTTGTAAGCTGTTCTTCTTCTTTGGGAACCTGCTGGTAAGAGGGATATATACTGGGACCTAGAGCTCTGGTTTGGAACAAGTCCATTATGAAAAAAGGCATTTCCATCTGTATCTGTTTGGTCCTAGTCCAGCTCTTAATGAATAGTGATCCATATAATAAAACCCATTGCTAGAATTGGCAGTCCCAGTGGAGTGTCTAAGGACTGAACTGTCTCACAGTGCCTTTGCTTCTGGAAGACAGTGCTGAGTCAGCTTGGGTCAGTGCCTTGCCTCTCGAAATTGCGTCTGTTCTGAATCGATGGACAGGGTGTCAGTCATCAGGGTTGTGCCCCGGGACAGTTCACAAGCAATAGCTTAACTTTGAGCTGCCATCTCTTCCCTTTACAAAATTTGAATGTGGAGGTAGCTTAGTAATTAATAGCGAAAACTCTTGCAGCTTAGAGGCTTGAATTAATATTTAGGGACATTTTTCTTTACATTTTCATGTAGATGTAGCTTTTGTGAAAAGTTCACTAAGGGTACCTACCTTTTTGCCTTATTCATGGAGTAGGTATCATGCTCTGTACAGCAGTCAGAGTATGCAATTCTCTGTACAACCAACCAGGCATGCTACAGTCTTGACCTACAACACATCTTTAAGGGCAAAGGCAGCCAAGGCTTTCTTTTTAATTCAATTTTAGGAGAGGTTCGTGCCAGTTCTCATTCCCTGAGGCATAGGTAACAGGTAAGAAGAAGTAAATTCGTTGCCAGCTGTTACATTACCAGCTCTGAGTCTTACACCGTACTGGTTTGACTTCCTGACTTCCTTTACTTCCTACTTTGAGCTCTGCTGGTCATGTCTGCAATGTCTGAGAAATACAACATCTTGTCCCAGCATGTCCTGTGCTCAGTGAAACAACCTAGAACGAATTATTTGAGAGTGGTCTCCTCTGGATTCTGTAGAGCCTGTATCCAGGATGGTAGGCTAGCCACGTGGCAGCAGGATAGAGGCCAATGACACAGGCAAAGGGCTCGGAAACATCCTGCACTCATCACTTCTCTGTTTTTTCAGTGTCTGTGACACAATTAATACTGCATTTCCCAGCTTTCTGTTGCTTTGTTTCAATTGCATGTCTCAGAGGGAAAGCCCTTCATTTTGCCAAAGCGATTAAAATCACAAGAGTGGCAGAGATCGACACTCACTTTGAACTGGGGGTTCAGCAACATGATTTACTGCTGTTGCTGAAGTGTGAGCACTCATGTGTGACTCTGACTGCACTGCATGTGCCATTCTCATCAGTGCATAACGTGTGGTCTGGGTCTGATGGCAGAGCTCCAAGTCTGCCTCCCACATGCAGTGTGCTTGAACAATGCCAAGCAGAAAGGCCAAGCTAATCACTCAGAGAGAGAAGAGCAGCAACGATAACTCACTATTGAGCTGATCTTCAGAACAGATCCACTCCATTCTGAAGAACGCCTGGAAAAATTTACTACACAATAGAAAGAAGTGTGTTTGTGTAAAGCACAGTGAATTAGCTAAGTCTCACCAATTCTTGTCATTGCACTAATGAGTTCCAAGTCTCCAGTTTGCTCTGCAGCACAACTGGTGGCTCTCTGGAACGATCATTTGGGAACATGCTTGTACTGCTTCATGTACACCTGGGCTTCATAAGAAAACCAGATTATGTAATGTCTATAGGTGTGTTTTGATTACAGCCTTGATAGACGTTTTACCCTCTAAAAAGATTTTTCTGCAGTCAAAATACCCTAGGATCTCACGAAACCCACAGTAAATAAAAAGGGAAGAAAACATCAGTATTTGATTAGTAGATGCTATTGTTCTTTCTACTGGAAGAAAAACCCTGTTCATTTATATTTATCTCATTGCTCACTTTGTTTAGTGCTCTACTTTAGGATTCAAGATTAATGTTTTGATTTGTCTTGGACTTCATCTTTGCAAGTGATCTTTGCATCTTTCTCTCTGCTCCACTTAAGAATGAAAGCCCCACTCTGATTCAAAGAATTGCTACTCTTTCTGGGAAAACTGAAAAATGTTGCTTAAAAATAAGTTGCTCTGCATGCTAGTTTTTACATTCACCACCTCTTTTTCCTTTAGAGGCTCATTCTCTGTTGTGTGCCTGAAAACAGGGATCTCCTTGTGTGTGCTGTAGGGCAGCACTGAAGGCTCCCTGGGGCAGTAAGTTGAAGCAACTGTCCGAAGAGGGTTAAGAGAATTCCTACCTATCAGGCAGAAGTAGGAATGAAGGAGAACAGGCTCTAGAGTTAAAGGAGAGGTATGGCATCTTTCCCTTTTGCTGAGAGACAAACGAGAAGACTTCTCAGACAGCTGCTAGCATTTATCATTGGATCTTTTTCTTGTGTTCTTTAAATCTGTAAGTGATGCCTAAAAGCAAGCACCTTCAAAACACCAATGCTGAAATTTCGCTGTGTACTCAACATTTTGTCACACTAATTGTTATAATTTTGCTTCATTTTTATTGAATTTCTTATTTATTTCTCTGTTTCCTGCAGATAGACCAGGTTGCAGTTTTGATCTGACTATTGTCAGGTCTCAGCCACGAGATGCTGCTAGCTACGACCCCAAGTCTGTGAGGGCTTTTTTGGCCTTACTGGTATAACTCTCTTGTGCTTTTAAGTCCAAAGGGCATTCTCATTCACTGTGGTCTGCCTATTGATAGCCAAAGTATCTTGATATACTTGCCTTCCTTATGCAGTTTTACCTTTGGTATAAGATACTGAGGATGTTTTGGCATTTTCCTAGACAGATAATGTTTCCTCAGCTCTAGGCACTGGCATTGTGAGCCATGTTAGTGATATAGTTAGAGGGTATAGCTATATGTAAATATTCAGCCTAAGTGAGTTACCAACGTCTACCAGGCTGTTTAACAATCTAATGGATTCTGTGACTGACAGTGATGACTTGTCTTTCACTTGCTTTCTTGCTCTTTATTATGCATTCTTTTAGGAAAACAAGTGCTTGGTGGAGCTAGATTTGTATGTCCATGTAGGTGTACGGCGCATGTGCAAGGCACAGCTGGGAAAAACAATAATAGCTGCCTGTGCTCCTGATGACTTGCTACAAATACATGAGTAGTAGATGCTATAGTAGAGATTGAGGGGATGTCTCATGCTAAACATGTTTTTGTATGACTGTATAATGTTTTTTCCACAGCATCCACAACTCTTCCTTTGTATAGGTCTTCTTAACTAGAGGAGAAGGCTCTGTGCATAGTCACAACCCAGTAACTTTTCAGAGTTGATCGTTACATGCAGCATGCACATGCTGATCTGTTGTTTCCTGAGATTCAACTTCTGCTGACAAGAAACTTTCAAATATGACACTTTTCAGGGCTGAGAAATACTTTTTGATTGTTTCTGGTAGTTTGCTTTGGGCTTCCAAGTCATTTGCTGACATAATCAGGTAGAGCATGGAGCTACTTTTGCTATATTACAACTCATAGTATCTATTCTTTTATTTTTTCCTACTTGTATTCAACTCTGAGCAAAACTGTTGTCTCTCTTGGTATCTAATCAGTGCCCAGTTCTAGAACATGTCCCCTTTCATAGCTGTCAGCCTAGGGATTAGAATCTGGTTCATGTTATTCTGTCATTATTATTGTTTTCTTAATCCATATCTTGAGGAATAATGACTTGAGCTGGAACCCCATATTTGTAGGAGCCAACTTATTTGCAACATCATGTGCTGTGCAATTACCATGTGCCGTGCAAAGACAGCCAAGACAATGCAACATTTAGGCTTTATTTCCTCATCTGAATACCTCTTTCAGTAGGTACCTCTTGAAAGTAAAATAATGCAAATATCAGAATATTAACTCTGTATCTGTATCAATAGTTCCCAGCATGTGGCTTGTGAATGACAGCAAAGGCGAATCCTTCCTGGAAGAACTTATTGTATTTTTCAATTCTGGGACGCAGACCAGAGAACACAAAGATAAGGGTTTTAGAAATGTGAACACTCAGAATGGGGCCAGAGCAGTCTGATCATATTGGGTACGGTACAGCATACCAGTTGAGACTCGTTGGAAGAAAAGGGGGAGGGAGGATATGCAGACTAGAGGTTAGGGCCCTCACCAGAGTTAGATTAGTCTCTGTCTCATTTTAGGTCCACCAGTGAAACTGTATGAACAGTCCCTGAACCCAAGACTTCCTCATGCCCTATGACTTAGAGTTGGGCTGTTTCCCATGCTCTGTGAATTCAGAACTGTGTCATCTTGGTATCACAAGGAAGGGCAGAGCTGCCACCTAGCCGGACTGGCCTCTGGACTTGTACTTAAAGCTCTGGGAAATGGGAGTTCGTGTTTACACACTTTGGAAATGAAGCAGGAATTGAACCCCATTTTCCTTTTTCTAAAATAAGTGCTGTAAATCCCCAACAGTGGTCCTCACAAGCCTGTTTTTACTGCTGTGATGCTTTTGCCAATGAACAGCAGCTGCAAATACATGTTGTGGAGCCCAATCTCATTCATGTAAGATGGACGTGTTCTGAGATGTTGTACAAGGCAAGAAAATGGCTTGTTCCTGGATCCCCAGCTGCTTAGACTGCATCTTGTCTGGGCAAATACTGAGGTAGAAGTCTGATGTATGGGTGATGACTGAGTAGGGTCTTCTCTAAATTTCAGTTTTGGGTTCACTAGCTTCCCTGTACTTTGCACTATTTCCTTTAAAAGCAATGTAAACAATGTCTTTAGTTTAGACATTGTCATGTTTTACAAAATGAAAGGTAGATTTTCAGCTTCATAAGGAGTAACATTCTCTGTGGGACAGCTTCTGATGAAAAGAGTGGTAGTGTGTGTATTGATTGCCCTGTCAACGATTTGTACATTTTGTTCAGGTAATTCTAACGACACCTGTGAAAATCCAAGTGGAAAAGACTTGGACCTGTCTGTACCTGCCAGCATGACTGATGTGTGTGGCACATGGAAAGCAGAAGCCTGGAAATGACATGGCTTTCCTATTAAAGAGCTCAAGAGTTTCTTCTTTTTCCAAAACTCAGGCCTGCAGGGAGCGTAGAAGTGATCACTGCAAAGCTGCCTCTTTGGGGGAATGACAGGCTCTGGAACAAACCTTTTCCAGATAGGTATCCCTTTTGCAAGTATATGAAGAGCTGACAACCCATTTTTCTTTCTTTTTGACAGGGCTGCCCCCCCCGCCCCAAAATATCCATTGTTTCTCAGAACTTCTTAGATATAAATCCATAGTGTCTGAAGGGAGTGAAGTGTTCAGAGATGTGAATACACTACCTAGGGAAGACTGGGCTGATCTGACAAGTGATATAAAGCTTTTCCCAAAAATCAGTTCATGTCTCAGAATATATCCATGTATTCTGAGCCCGAGGAGCCCACACAGCCCTGGTGGATTCTACATTGCAGGCCTCCTAGTGACATTAACGTTTAAGTATTCTCCTTGCAGTGGAGAGAATTGTTTTGTGTGCTGTTGAGTCTGATAAGGGAGTGCTCATCACTGCAGCACAGTTCCAGCCTGGGTCTATTGAAGTGAAGCTTTGTGTATGCAGTGAGAGGGAGAAGAGGACTGGCAGGCAGTTTTCACTTTAAAGCAGTCAAATGTTTATTATTTTAGATTCTTTCCCTAGCAGAGGTAAACTCTCTAAATTAGAAAAGACCTAAAGGTTTTTGAGTTTAAGCTGGATTTTCGGAAACCAGAGACAGCTGAAAGCTGTTGCTATTAGCCCAGCAAAGGGATGACAGAAGAGTGAAATGATGCAAGAATGGCTTGATCAATAGAGGACTGTGAAAGAAGATGGCTCAATTTTTATCGTCATTTTTTTCTTGGTATTCTAGCTACCATGTTCATATTGTGAACTTAAGATACATGCAGCTCCTGTTTATAATGATTTATGGACAGTTTTATGCTTTAGATTTATTTGAATCACAGATTTAACCAGGTTAAATAAAATGGAGGAAAATTGCTTTAGCTAATTCTAATCCACTTTGAATTGTCAAGAAGACTCTGCACTTCTTGCGCTGTGTCATACGATGATTGCATCTGTGACTTGAGATGGATCTTCTTAGAATTTTCCCTTGTAGTAGGGAAGGCTTTTAAACACAAAAAGCCAGGATTTATTTGAATTGTGAAAAACACAAAATGCATCTTTTTAAACAGGGTAAGCTCAACAGCTAGGGAAGACAGAGCAGAAGTAAAGAGGTTTGTAAACAGCTCTGCCATTGCTTTCTCTGTGTTTAGTGAGTCCTGGTTTCTAGCCAGCTCAGTGACTTTCTGAGTGGCAGTAAATTCTGCAGCTTTCCCTCTGGTCCATGGGAAGTCCCTTCTCTGCCCCTGAGGCCTGTTTATCTGCTCGCAGCCCTCTCCGCAGCCTTGTCTTCCTGAGCTGCAGACTCTCTGCTCCATGCTGTGCTGCTCTTGCTTGTTGTTGCAGCCCTGGGAACCTCTTTTCCACTGAGCTGGCTCAGAAGACCCCCAGGGAACGAGATGTCTCTCCCCTCACACACACGTGTAAGAATGAACCACAAACTTCGAACAAACGAATAATGTAGATGTCATCCACGTACTGTTCCTGAAGAGAGACTCATGAGTGTAATGTGAACACTTTTTCATTTGTCTGAGGTTTCAGGCTGTCCTGTTCAGTTTTGCCACGTGTTTTCAAAGCTGATGTTTTTTTCACTTTGGTGTTCTCCAGCTACACTGTACATGAGGACAGTTGAAAATCATTACTGTTTGACGAGAATGAGAGCTTGGTGTTTTTCCAGCACAGCTCTTCGGGCCTTCCCATGTTAGAGGTCATTCAGCCACATTAGAAATGCAACCTTTCCTGACGTATAATAAAGGAGAAGTTTTATATTAGTACTCAGACAAAAACCTGCTTGACTTACCACAGTTTAATGCCTCAGCTAAGCTGCAGTTAACCAACTTCAAGCATGAACTAAAATCTTAAATCCCATTAAAAAGGTGCAAGCCTAGATACGTCACATCTGGGACAGACTAAGCACAGGTAAGTGGTTGGTTACTGTGACTGAGTGGCAGTGCATCTCACTGAGCTGCCATAACTCCAGATGTGTGCTGGGACCCTTGGTAATAATTGCCCAAATGCTCTTTAACAGAGGAAGCTGAAAAGTTGAACATAAAGGATTTTTTTTTCTGAGGCACAGGAGGTCCAGGGCAGTTTAATATCCCAACTACTGTGCAAAGTTACACAAGTTATTTGATAACCATATGTGGGTAAGACCTCAGACTTAGGTACCACATGAAAGATGAAACTTCCAGTAATGTACTTTCCCCCCTACCACTAGGTCTGAGCATTAAAAACAACAATCAGAGCAAAAAATGTACTGCTGCCACCACTCCTCACAGCACCAACATTTTTCTTGGCTATCTTTCTCCTGAATAGTGCTCATCTCCAATCCCATTTATTTTGAGTTCTCTAAAGCCGCAAGGCGACATAAGCAAATGCCAAATGTAGGAACATAAAGTCCCATACAAACTACTTTTACCAAATAGGGTCATTCTTTTTCCTCAGAAGGCTTCCCTCTCTTCTGTCTTCAGATTCGTAATAGCTAATCAAACAGTTCAAGAGCCAAAAGTTTTGCAAGGGTGAGGTGGGCAGTAAGGGAGCAATTAGAGGGAGCGCCATATTTTAGAAAACTCCACAGAGCTATTTTTACTAGCTATATTGCCTTTAGTTTTATCAAGTGCCAGAGCTGAGTGCAAGTGAAACCTACTGCGAGTCTGTAACTATGTGAAAAATTTATCAGCAGTTTTCACAACAATATTCACTATCAGCTTCATCTTCACGGATATTATGCCCCCCTCAGGGAATAAAAAACAACAACCAATCTTTAAATTGTACATTGGTTTTAGTATGAAAGAATGCTTCTGTATATGTTAAGTGATTTATTTGTAGGCAAGGATTGGAAGTGATGCTCTAAATTCAAGGCCTGATTTTATTTTTCCCTAGTTCTAAAGCTCTAGTGTTTTGCCTGCAGCATAGCTTAAAATTTTTTTTTTTTTTTTGCATGATGCTATCTTAGGAAGGAGGCTTTCTGAAAACGCAGGGGAAAAAGACAGATATCAATGAAACAGTAAGGCTGAAAATAAGTAGTAAATAAATCTCTCATGATAAAGCAGGCTCCTCTTTCTTACCCCTCTCTGGTATCAAGTATTACAATACCTATAGTTGTAGTCACCTTTTTTTAACCATCTCAAGAAAATTCTGTAATATGTGCACACTAATGTATGTATTTTCCACCGACTCTAAGTTAATTTTTTATATTTTTCTTCTTTCTTCTTTTAAGCATTATGAAATAATTTCATCATCTGAAAAGAATACTGGATTCCTTCCATTAACTGACAAGCAGATCCAGCCCGCAAAGCAGCAGCAAACTATCATAGCGTCCTTCTGCCAGAGAATTCACCAGGTCATCACACACCAGAGACTAGGTGAGCTTAAAGTTTTTCTGTGTGTCTCCAGTTCTGGGGAGTTCAGTTGTGTTCTTAGGTCTATAGACCTGCCAGCGTTATTAACAAAACCCCTCCAAAAACAAAGAAAGAATTGTTTTAGCTTCAAACTTTCCCAGAACAGGAGAAGGAAACCAGGCAGCCATTACTTGGGAAAGTCTGTATTTCCTATGAGCTACTCAGGCTCTTGGTGCTGTGTATGAAGCTTTCCCCCCGAGTCTGCAGCCTCTCACAGGTGTGGTAGAACAGGTCTAGCAGAGCATTAACCTTGTGATGAATATTGGAGAGTCTGACTACTGTGTCCTTCCTTACCCATTCCTGTGTTTCATTCCTAAAAATACCATTTCTGAAGCAGAGGTGTTTGCAGTGCATTTGGCAGAATACTATCTCAATGAAGCAGTGACTAATTATTGAGTGACCTCAAAGTGTTGACACTTTCTTTCCATTCCCTCATGAAAGGCACTAGATCTTAAGTGTCCAAAGTGCTGAGCATTTAGATCAGTACAGGATGTAAGAACATGGTTAACTTTAAGCACACAGGTGGTCTAACTGACTGTATCTGATGAATTTCAGAAAATATCAGCTCTTATGGATGTGAGTGAGTAATTCAGAAGCCAGGCACATTTTTGAATGTTCTCAGTAAAAATATTGAAAAGCTCCTATTTTGACAAAATTGCCTATTTTTTAATCGGAGAGAAACCATTGAATCCACAGTCTTTTGGGAGGCAAAAGCATGAAATGTGTCCTCCTTTGCTATGAATTGGTGGCAAATTTCTGAGAGCAAAGCTAGGGTCTCTACTCAGCAGTGTGCTAGGCCTTGTAGAACGAGCTCTTTGAGCAATAGCTTGAGAGGTATAGAAATAGCCTTAGGCTTGGGGAGCGCATGGCATTAGGTTAGCAGAGATGTTTGTGTTCCTGGAGCTGCAGTTAGGCACCTACTGGTATTCACAAAAATGTTCAACCTGGGCATCTGTGAATGTGGCTCCATTATGATAGTTTGCATAAATCAAATGCTCTGTTTCTAGTGAAATTATGCCTGCTAATAACTAATGAGTTAATATTTAATGCTCGAAACCTATTCTGGATTACGAAGTCTTTAAATGCCTTATAGAAAAGAAGTTTGTGTAGTGCAATGATGCACCATTGAATGAGTTAAAAAAAAATGATTAGTACCATAGCTGTGTTTTCATCTTGTGCAGAAGAGATTTTGGTTGCAATCATTATTTTGAAAAATAAAGGTTTGCTTCAGATTTGCTATGGTTCAGCCTGTAACATGGATTATGTCTTTGGATGGTGAGATTGTTTCTTGACCTAATCTTTAATGTTTACTGTAGTTCATTTGAATAAGCCTAGCTTGAGTTTGTATGTAGTTCTTCAAGTTGAAATGATTCCTTTCTTTCACCAGGTGTGTTTTTGATTAAAACTCAGGTTTATTGTTGGTGTGTATTTCCTGTTTTCCACCTATCTTAATTCCCACATGTCACATAAGGACTCCTCTAATATGATGGATTTACAGAGAGACCTGTTAACATAGCAATAACCGCAGCTTCCCTCTCAGCTACCGCCTGTCAGCGCACACGCCAAAGTGGTACAAGATGATTCAGGTTCTGCTACTTCTCTTTCTCCCTGTTATATCACATAGCAAGGCTTTTGCACAGGCACAGTTGAAAATCTGCAGTCTGCTGTGCATAAGCTGAGCTGGGAGCTGATGTCTGCTGTTGGCAGCTGGAAGTTAGTTATATGTGACCAGACAGGAGCAGATGGACAGATATTTGAGGATGCTATCAACAGGACAACGCAGTTTGAATGAAGCTTTCTTCTTTCAGCGAGAATTCCTAATTAGGGAATTTATAGCCCGGCAAAAATCACAGCAGATAAACAGTAGTCATCAACAGTAGTAGTGAGGATAATAAAAATCAATCATTGGCTGGCAGAAGTCTCTGATTACTCTGCTGTAGTTAGCATGAAGGAAGCTTTATTTATTATTTAATTTTCTTCCTTTTTTAAATCCACTTGCATCATGTGGATTCAAATGCATGTCTTGTGTGCCAATGTCTTCGGGTTCAGAATCCACTTTAGGAGAGAATGAAAAAGAATTTGAGACAGTAAAATCGAAACAGTTCAGTATGAAATACAGATAAGAGTGATGTGGAAAGAAATACAAAGAGACAACAAGAAATTGATGAAATTCTGTGATGGAGTTCTGTTAATTTAGACAAACCTGTGCCACTCCTATTTTATAGGAATTTTGTCCCACCTCTGTCCTTCTACCACATTATTGAACACAAAACTACGTCAGATTTTGGGATACCTTTCTTGTCATAGAATATCCAAATTCCTGTTTGTGTGTTAGGTTGCTTTGAGTGAGATTCTTGGGTAGTAGCTGGGGTAGGTAACTGGACTTCTCTGCAATACTCTCAGCTGCCATCAATCGACCCTTGGTGACCTGGCTGCATGCTTCTAATATGCAACTGTTATAACAAGAAAAAAGAATATCATAAAAAAATGGGTTGGATCTGGAAATGATATGTATGAGCTCCCGCAGTCTACATCCTTTTGCACGTTTAAACCCAGAAGGTGATGTGTCTCTTGAGAGCAAAGGTGAGCCTGCTCTGATGTGGAACCCAGCAGAAGCTAGGTCCTTAATAATTCCGCAGCAACAGTATTGTTAGAAAGGGTGTGATGCCAACGTCATTTCATTATTTTTTCCATTGGTTTTGCCTTGGATAAATAGTTGAGTAATCCGTCTGACTGGTGTCTGATCTTACCTAACACATAGCAAGCAGTATTTGTTCATGTCTTGGAGAATATATAATCATGGACTATACCAAATGAGAGGTGTTACTTGAAAGCCTGTCTTTCTCCTCACTGCTATTCTCTTCTTTATACTTGTGTTATTAATTATTAGATCACTGCTAGAGGAAAACTGTTACAGATGCAGGTATCCTTAGATAAGAGGATAAATCAGTCTTGTCACGAGGTAGAAGCAGTGATTTTTTCAGAATTCTTTTCTGCTCAGAGCCCATGATGGCTGTGGGTTTCAGAAAGGGCTGCTGTGAAAGTCTCGTATTTCTGTTCCTCTGTGCTGTGGCTGAATGGAGCAATTTAGACTGACCTAAGAAAAGTGGATGCAGGGCAGTGTAACTTATCTTTGAGCAGCTAATAGGCATGAACCAGATGGAAGACGATTTCATCACTGCATTACTCTAGAGATAGCCTGAACTCATTCATCTGCAAAGGAAACAAAGTGAACAAACAACTTGATAATACCTCATAGTTTAAAGATTGATTCTAGATGAATGACTTACTTGTTTGGAAATATAAGTATGAGGCTGCTTCTCTTGACTATAATAAAAGTATAAAGCGTATTTCTGCAAAGGGACTCTTCACTTGGTATTATCTGGTGTGTGCTTAGAGTTCAGAAAAATATTCTCCTGTGCAGCTTTGTCTAACTGTTATTAATTAGAACTAAATCCAAAGACATAATTTACAGTCAACACATTGAAATGGGTTCTTTATGCTATTTCACAAGCAAACTTTGATTTTTCTGTTTGAATGTGTTTATTATTATATTTAAAGTAATTCAGTGAATGATTAATGTGAGCATGTACTAGCCCATGGCCCCTCAGCTTATGTGTTAGGATGATTCATTTGCTGTTCATAATTTGCTGATGGTGCTCTGTAATTATCACTAGCTCACCTGCTATTCTTTTATATTCCATGTCCATATACTCCCCAGACCGTAGCTGGTAAGTACAAGCTGACCATGCAAACCTTTCTCTGATGGCTCTTTAATCCCATGACTAAACATGTACTCATGCAGACAACCATGCAAGTCAGTTAAGGGAGCTGCTCTGCTCAGAAAGTTCTGCATCACAAAGTTTTCTGTGAAAATGTTTATTGTTGTCAAGAGTTTGCTGGTTGACTGGCCAGGAAAGAGCTTTCAGCAGAGGTCATTTGCTGAAGTCTATCTTGGTTTGCTTTTAGGACAGTAAAGCTGTCAAATACAGGAGGAATCCATTTGCTTTCTTTCAGAGGAGCAATTTACACTCCATAGCGCTAATAATATCTTATTATCAAGTTTACCTTCTACTGCGTTGATTCCACTGGCTGGTGGCTACTTGGTATGAGAGCTGGCCTTTTTGCTAGTGAGAGTCATTGCCTCAGCTGAGGCTACTGAGCCCATCCAAGACCTTGAGCTAAGAGCCCCTGCAAGAGAAGTAATGGCTTCTGCTCTCTGAAAGTGGTCTGCAGCCTCAGTTCTCCAGAGGCTGGATTTTCTGTGATGGAAGATGTATAGCAAAGTCACTTTTCCCTCAGGGCTGCCTTTGGCAGTGCAGAGGGGTCAGCTAATGGAAAGGTTTAAGCAAGGTCCTGTTTTTTGTTTATCTCAAAGTTCTGTTGAGGACGCTTTTTTGTGCATTTTTTCTGTTTTCTTTTTGTTTTGTGGAATAATATTTAAAAGAAGCACATTTGAAATCTTCCTAAATCAGTCATGCACTCCAAGATAACATTTTTATCATATTAACATCAATATCTCTGCTGTTAATGAAGCTGGTGGCGGTTTAAAAATATTAGGCACCCTGAACAACTTGTCCTCAGACCAACCACCTCGGTGGCTCTGCTTGCATTGGTGAACTTTCCTGTAAACCTTAACAGCTAATTAGAATGCATTAAAAATGACAGTGCCTGTTGATTGTAGGGCTGAAAACCAGAGATTATAGTGTCATACAACACCATGCAATATGTGAGTCAGTCGGCCCCTTTGAATGTTCTTCACATCTGGCTGGCAGTGAATGGAGCCACTGTCAAAGAAGTTGCTGTTGTAGTACCTGGTTCCTTATATACTAATTACAAGCTCCGAACGCAGGAGTTAGGAGAGTCTGGGGACTTGTGGCTGGAGTTCACACGGGCTGGCTAAACAAAGGATGCCCTGTTCCTCATTATGCTCCTACACTTAATTAGGAAGTGAGTTTGTTGATCACTGGCTGCGTTAAGAATCACTCATTTATAGCAGAGTACTTCATGATTTTTGTGAAAGTTTATTTAAATGACATCTTACACTGTGGCCATAAGGGACATGCCTTTATTTTATCTGAGTTTAAATATGGCTCTTGTAGTCACTCGGTCTGACAGAAAGGGAAACAGGAGCGTTTTGTTTCATAGGGCTGGCAGGGAGGAGAGGGGGAGGGAGCAGGGGAAACATTTCATTGCAGGGCTCAGTTAATTGTTATGGGATTGACACGTTGCTGTGTGAGTACTGGTAAACGATTTAGAGACCTGTGCCTTGAATTCAGAGGAGAAGGTGATGGTGGTGCCATTGTGCAACCTTCTGGGGAGGAGTTCCAGGTCAGAACATTTTATTGGTCTGACAGCTTATCACACTGGGCGTGGAGGTGGAGATCTGCTAGAGCAGTGAGCTGGTGTGATGCTTTTCCCGCTCACATTGCCACCTGTCTTGTCTGGTAGGTGGTACACAAGGTCCGTGAGGCTGAGGTGGAGGCTGCATGTGATCAGTTGGTACTCAGAGATGTTTCATCCTGTAAGAAGTAAACGTTGCAGCAGTCCTTTAAATGTATTTTGTGCTGGGAGTTGATTGCTTCTCTTTCTGTGTTACAAGGATGCCATTCAAATCCAGTACCACTGCAGGAGCTAGCAATTCTTCATTGCTAGAGCCAGTGGGGATGAATGATAGATTGTTTTCCTTGCCTAGAAGCTGCATTCCTGGATTCTGACACACAGTAGCAAGGGAATCACAAGAAAGCAGAATGTAGAAAAGCTTTAAGAGAGAGGCTGAGACTGAGATATAATGGAAAGAACAGAGCTCCATCTGATTTTTCCAGAGTAGCTCTAACTGGGATTAACCAGTCATTTCTGGAAATAAATTTACTGTGATCTTTGCTCAGATTCCATGCATCATTATTACTTAATTATGGAGATTTACCCGGGCAAGGCTTGCTATCCACTCTGATTCCCCAAGCATAAAATGCCTCAAAGCTGTTATGTAAATTCGCCTAGCTGCATGTCTGCAGGAAAATCAGCAAGCAGTTATGCAGGGAAGGCTGTAGGTATTTCTTGGGAGCATAGCGGTAAGGCAGTTAAGGTTTAGTGTACGTTAAGTCAGTTCACTAGACTCAACAAGAATGTTCAGAGCCTGGAAGAAAGGAAAAATCCTATACTGGGAGAAGGAACTAGTCTATCACTCTCTTCTTCCTGAATTAAACTAAATTAAATTAGATTTCTGTAGGTTTTTGTAAATTCCCTCTGACCTTTTACAGTCACCTGATGGCAAAGACTGTTTTAATCTCTTCTTTGAAATGTTTATATTGTTTCCCTCCTCCACCCAAAATAATAAAAAGAACTGATAACAGCTTCAGACTCAGCTGCAGAGAGCTATTGGCTGACCCTGAGCTGCTGCTCACATAGTATGTTCCAGATGAGAAAATGAAAGTTTGCCTTGCTTAGAGGAAACCATTCATTTCATCCATAAGAAGTGCCTGGCCGCTACCCAGAAATGTGGATTTCTTGTTGTTGCTGTTGTTCTTTTCAAATGGTATCTACTGTAATATTGAGGTGAGTGGAGGAAAAATGAGATTAAAAACAAAACCAATACTGTTAGTGCAGATGGTTAGCATAAAGGCTATTTTCAGGAATAAAAAACACTACGGTACTCATGCTAAGCTAGGTAGGTGATCTGATGTTTCAGTTCATTCAAATGAAGGGTTTGCAGATTATCACAAGGAATTATGTGTAGCCAACAGTCCACCAGGAGAAAATAGTGGAGTATGTGATTATTCTGCAAATGTCTTGCTTCCAGAAAAATTAAGTTTGATCTGGAGTCTATGAACATTTACACATGCATTTAACTTTATTAAATGCCAAACAGCTGTAACTTCCTCTACAGTTATCCGCTGTTCTTCCTTTTGAAAGAGCTCTTTTGATCTCTAGGGTGCATGGAGTTCAGATCTTCCTCAGGTCTGATCCTGACCGGTGGAAAAGAGGAAAATAGTGCTCTTTGATGAAAATAGTGCCACAGGAGGGCTCGATGCTCCAAACACATTCTATATGCTTCATTTTATAAAATGTCCCATTAAGTCTACAGGACGTGTCCCAGGTAATAAGCGAACATGAAATATATAAAGCAATTGAAGAAAAAGAAGAGTCAAGTAAAATCATGGAGGGATGTCAAGCCAAATCTTCTTCCTGTAGAATTTTATACAGTCTTTGTGAAGTAGATGTGTAGACATAGCAGAAGGTTTTTGTATGATGAATATTGACTCCCTTCAATTACTACAATGTGCAGTGTGCCAGTGATTCCTGAGCTGGTGCTCACTCTCATGAGTTTCCGTACATTCCGGATATTTTAAATGTTGGCCCACTTCAGCACGAACCCCTCCATAATTTTGCATTGCTTCTCCACTGAATCAGGTGTGGGATCAGCTATCAGTCAAACGGAAATCCATTAAACTGTTAGGTAATCTAAAGGGCTCCTAAATAAGATTGGTCAAGTGCTAATATTTATAATCTGATATTTATCTCTTCCTTCCAAATATGTTCCCCATGATATATCAGAGGAGACAGAGTGTTGACTGGCCTCTAAATAACTATCCAGTTCAAATCCTTACAGCTGTTCCCACAGTTCCCATATCTCTGTAACGTTTACTTAACCCAGTTGTCAGCTGAGACATGGGACTACTGTGACTTGACTTGAGTCTTCAGTCCGCTCTGAATGCCATTGAGAACACCAGCTGCCTCCATTATTGGCTTCATCTGACACTACGAACTGAGCAAAATAACCTGTCTTTCTTGCTGCTCCTAGTTCTGGGCCGATTCGTAAACAGTCCGTTTAAAGCATCTCTCTACATATACAGCGTTGAAGATGCTCTTAAATTGGCACTACTGCCAAGAAAACTACACCTGGAACAAAGATCTCAATCACAAATGCGTTTATGTTTCAATTCTTTTGGTATTTAATTTTAAAATGTCTCTTTCATAGAGTTCTCTTTTAATTGGAAGACAGTATTCCTCAGCTTCCCATAATATAGTTCATTCTCTTCTACTTGATTTAACCTATTATAAGGTATAAGCTGTTGTGAGATACAGGGCTAACACAAGAAGAGGCCAAAATGGTAAAGAGCTAGGCATTAGGACACTTACCTTTTAAATAGGACCTTGAAGCAGTCCTAGGTGAGTGCCCTAACAGTTAGTTGTTGTTCTTGAATTAACCTCTCCATCTCAGGGGAAATGACTTGCTTGCGTTCTACTACGAAACAAAATTCAGTGTCTGAAGCTTTATTTTTCCATGATATTCTTATTCTTCAGGTATTGTCTAGTTACCAAAGACAGTGTAATACTGATGTGACAGTTCTCTACGTGTTTTCTAATCTGTGCTTCTATGACTCTCCCTTCTGGGAACAAAAGCTATAGCATGCAAGACCATGCAGCACCATTACTCACATTTCTCTCAGCTACCCTTTAACTGTGTGTGTTGTGTTTGGGTGTACCTTTGTTGTTGTTTTGCATTTCCAATTCTGGATTTGACAGAAGGCTCTGCAAAAAAAGTTGGAGTTAAAATCCTATGTCACAATAGCAGAGTTTCTATCATCTTTCTTGCTCACATTTTTGAGCAATGGCCTTATGCATTCATGTTGTACATGTGCTTCAGCTAGACCTGACATACTTAGCATGCATGGATGTTATTTCCACAGAGCAAATCTCAACATCATCCATAGAATACAACCTCCCTTCTACTGGGGAGTGATCTAAAGTTGCATTTCCCTGCAAACGGAATAGAAAACAGTAAGATTTCTGAAATGATTCAGAGTATGAACTAAGGGTGACTTCTAATGGATAGTTAATGTATACAAACCTGGAGCTTGAGCCTTCAGTGAAATGTAGTTTCACCAGAGAAGCTTTGCCTTGCCGTCTGTTCCTTGGATTTAGATTTCTAAAGTTTCATTGTGTTAGTATCACCATACAGCGCTATGTCTGGCCTAGGCATTAAAATGTCTGGGTGTGCAGGTTCCGTAATCCTATGGTTGGCTTCATCTTTCATAGGCTGACTGTAATACTTGGTTTGCTGTATTTTTATTGTTACCCCTGTAATTGTATTGCAAAGACTCTTACTCCAGTTCTGGCTTGTTAAATAAATAGAATATATCCTTGTCTCTGATGCCTCTGTGTCTGGAAGGGATTTAAACTTCTCCTTTTGTCTGAATGTTTTGGCTGGGCCAAAATTTTCTCTTGAAAGATCCTGCAAGTTTTAGGGTTTGTGTGTGTTATAAAGAATTTGTTTAGTTAAGTTGTGAGTTATTACAGCTTTGTGATTGGGGTGTAGGGAGTCATGGAAGCCAGGTGCATTTTAGACACTCAGGAGTACAAAAAGCCCAGGAATATGCATCTTAATTGATGTAGCTGCTGCTACAGCTCACATGTGATGTAACTGTCCATTATTTTATGTTGTGAAGTGTGTGGATTTTATAGACTGTATCATCCCACAGTGGCACCTAGTAAAAGCTCAAGAAGCAGTAAAGAGAGAGCTGCTTCAACACCGCAAAATAATAGTCAAGACTATTAATCTAAATACTCACTTGCTGTATCATTCAGCCATGATCTGGCCTACTTATTTTTCACCCTTAGCCAGAATTCATCTCGAAAGACTTTTTGTATATGTGAATATATGAGAAGGGTTCATTCTTCATATAAATGCTAATATTCATACATATACAAGGCAATTTTTCTGTGACATTTGCTTTTGGTAAATGCCTTAAAACTGTTTGAACTTGCCACTCTAGCCTCTCAGAGGAAGCAGAAAAGTGAAGTCATGAATTCTGCTTGGGAAGAAATCAGCAAGTTCACCTCCTGTCTGAACAATATTTAAACTCTTCCCACTGATATTAGTCTAAAGTGATTTTAACACCCTTGTGAGATGGAGCTTATATAGCACCCTTAGTCAGTCTATGTTAGTGCTTAACCAACCATATCTTAGAAAGTACTTCCTAGTGTTTAGCCTGCATTTGTCTTGCTGGAATATAAGTTCTTTTCCTGTGTGGAGGGGACAGGGGGTAAGTGACAGGGGTAACAGTTAATTTCCTTTTCGATAGGAAACTCCTAAATTATTGAAGAGTTTTATCCTGTTTTCTGTGGTTTTCTCTAAGCAGTGTTAGTTCTCCCAGCCTTTTCAGTAGGCTGTGCTCTACAGATACCACAGCGTTCTCGTTGCTGTCCTCTGCATTCTTGCTGGTAGTTCTTGCTACATCCTTCTCAAAGTGGTGTGCTTAAAAATGGACACAATGCTTCATCTGAACCCTTATCAGGTCAGAGCAGGTTTGGGGAATTACTTCATATGTCTCGTCTTTGGCAATCTGTTTATATATCCCCTGGTGGCATTCTTCACCCAGCAGTGTGGCACTGTTGACTCATGTTCAGCTAGGGTCCGGGATAATCCCCAGTTCCTGTCTACACAACTGATGTCCAGCCAGTCATGCCCTATCTTCTGTTTATACAGTTGATTGTTTTTATCTAACTGTGTTACTTTACTGTTTCTTTACATTATCTTCTGCTTATTTCAGACAGCTGTCCAGATTGCAGAGATCTCCTAAAATTTAAGTCCTGTCCTACAAATTGGTCCATTTACAGTCTGATATAACCTGAAAACGTAACTGAGATACCCTCTTCCGCTGGTTAGCACGCAAATGATGGCATCAAATACTGCCAAACCCCACACAGATTGTGAGCCCCTTTGTAGCTAATTGCATGCAGGTTTGTTCATGAACTGTAAAGCGTTTGTAATACTTGGAATGAAAATACATGTGGCAGGTCATGATTTACTACTCAGTTTGTGTAATATATTTATATTCAGCTTATCACTGAAATTTATTTATCAAACTCGTCTTTCTCCAAAACATCTACATATGTTTTTCTTTCCTTTCATCTATTCCTCTTTCCCTGCCCCAATATGGAGTAGTATTTTTTTCCTCTGCACGTTTAGTAGTACTTTAAAGAGAGCAGGACCTTTCTTTCCTTAGCTTTTTGGGCTGAGTAGACTGTAGATTTTTTATTATATAGAGGGTGAAGAAAGTTTCAACCCTCCTAAAATAAGAAGGAACTGCACAGGCTGCAGATAGGTCATTTTTCAACAGAGGAAATATTGTATGTTATAATAAATGATTATTTATTGAATTTCACTTATTTCTGAGCTCCCAGTTAAGACTGAGAACAGTAGCTCCATTTGCTTTCCAAGACCCTTTTTCCTGGTTGTAGTATGATGAACTAGAACGTTACGGTATCCACCTCACAGAACGTGCGCTCAGGAAAGGGGAAACACCAGAGGTATCTAGAGCACAGCTGTACTAATAATCTAATCTGTATATAAATATATGCAGAGCCAGTTCAAGGAGTGTCAGCACCACATGCAAAACTGAACTTTTCTGACCTAAGGCTGTGAAGCTGGGGGCTTGCGAAGGCCACAGGGAGTGCAGGGGAATGCACTATGCTGGCGCAGGAACAGCGTTGCGCTCTGCGGAGGCAAATTTGCTGCTTTTGCAGCTGCAGAGAGTGGGCTAGCTGCTGCTAGGTGAGCTCCCTGGTTTTGCCCTAGAGCACTTTGTCCTCATGCTGGGCTCTTCCCTCAGTGGCATCGACCAGCATGTGGCGGCCCTGGAAGCAGTGGGAACATAAGCATTTTGCAACCTGCTGCCCTAGGCTTGCTTCACTTATACTTCAGTTAGCCCTCATCACACACTGAGGACCTGGTGTGAAATGCGGTGTTCTTTAATCCAAAGTTCAGATGAAATTGCTTGAGAGTTGGTAATGTTTTGCCTGGTTACAATTTAGAGGCTGGTCTGTATGATTAAGAATATTTCTATTATTATCTGAGGTTCACACTTCCACATTTGTGTTGCTTCATTTAATATATCTTTTGTCATAGTGATGTGAGCTGTGAAAAGAGTTCACTTTGTTTGTGTTCCCTGGATTTTGTTGGCTTGGCTGAAATAAGCTTGTCTGGACCTGGCCAAGCTCTCTTGCCCATAGATATTTTTAATGTGATTAGCCCTGTGGGTAACTGTTGTGAAAACAAGCACATGGAATAGTCAAGGCACAACTGAAGACATTTGCTGCCCTTGGAGGATCATGGGAATGCAAAGACTTAGTGGAGAACACTGTTAATTCTTCTTTCAAATAGAAAGGGCTCAGGTGATCAGTATACGTATTACCTTTCTATACGTGCTACAGTGTTTTAACAGATGCCTGACTTTCAGTAAATGTACCAGTAATTTCTGGATATGCCTTATTTAATTCTTAATATGAGAAATGGCCAGGCCATAATCATGCCCATATTACTGAAAAAATTATAGTAATAATATGTCTTCTTAGATTAAATCTAGGTTTGGATTGATGAGGAGGATATGAAGCCATTACCTTCTATTACATGAAGAACTGGCCTTAGAAAGAAAGGATACTTTGAGGCATTATGAAAAAGCTCCTACCTTGCAAGAAGTCGTGCGTCATCTTAATATGGCTACTGAGCAAATACATAGCAAGACGTATGGTTTTTTGGAAACTTTATTTAACAGCTTTCAGTGATTTCCTTCTCAGGCAAGAACATACCATCATGATGAGATTGAAATCTGTTCTCAGTTACCGGAATTACTCCAGATTTAACATGTATGAGAGAGAATAGTTTTGAACCAGTCTTTAAGCCAATAGACATAATTGCTTGTGAAGATTATGTGGCCTTATCTTCAAACTTGTAATTGAAAACACTCTAATGATAAGTGAAATACACTTTAATATGGATCTACAATTGTTTAGCAAGTTCTTAAGGACTAGCAGTGATCAGCAGACAACAGTTTGGAAATGACTGTCTTGAACTGTTTACTGGATGCATACTTGTTTCATTGTTTTGTGTTTTTTTGTACTCTATATTCTTGATGGATCTTTTTTTCCCCAGTATTTTAAAAATTCCTGTTGCTTGAGCGCTAAAGAGACGTCTCTTCAGACTCCATCTCTGCAGCTTTTTCATCTAGCAACGGTGCCTAATACAGACACTAAATGGACAAGTGAAAGCTCAATTTGAAATTTCCATAGATAGTTCATTTTGGCCAAGGTATTTTTGCCTGTCAGTGAAAAAATTCTAAGCTTTTTTTTTTTAAAATAGATTTAACCTCATTGAGAAGAAAATGCTTTCTTCATTTTAACTTTAACTCCTTCACTGAAGTTTCTTGATGAAATGCGACCACAATGGTATAAGATTGTAAAATCTCTTATGGAATAATAAGACAGGAAAAAAGAGGAGGAATAAATGGTCAGCTTTCCCAATGGAGGGGAATCTCTCAGACTTGAATCCTATGCTAGGATTCAAGCTCTTCACTGAATACGTAAATGATCTGAAAATGAAGCAAGAAGTTACATAATTAAGTGTGCTGATGATGCAAATGGTTTAGGACAGCTGAATCTAAAGCTGACTGCAAAGAGTTTTGGACAGGTTTTGTGACATTGAGTGACTGGTTGGTAGACTAGCAGATGAAATTCAACTCATGGAAAAACCATCCCTTACTATCCATACAATAATTAAGGACCCTAATTTAGTTATTATCACTCAGCAAAAAAAAAAAAAAAGCTTTTGAAATCATTCTGAGTATTTCTCTAAAAATTAAACTCATTGCTGTAGAATGTTATGGAAGACAGATGTAAAACTGAATTCTCTAAGGACTGAGGTAAATTCATGGGGTATAGATCCTTTGAAGGCTATTTACACTACTGCACCCAGGCAATTGATATCTCAGTCGCTAAAATGCTGATTCTTGGAGACAAGAGAGAATATACCAGGAAAAATAATACTGAGTGCTTGCTTTGTTTTTTTTATATATTGTTCTTCATATTTCTTGTATGCATGTGTTCCTAAAACGTACACAACTGAATAGCCTAACAAATGAGTTATCTGGATGGAGAATGGCCATTTGCTGCTTTTATGGGCATCTTCAGACATATTCTTCTGCCACATGTTGCCAAAGTGCAGTGTCCTTGCTACACAGTTGTAGGCACAGCTGAAAGAAGTCTAGCAGGGAGAGCGTTGTGCAATCTTACAAAAGTTTCAGCTTGCTTCTGCCTCAGGAAATGGGACCCAAAATGGAAGTTTGTCAAGTTTCAAACCTACTTGAATGAGGATCATCACTAAACAGGCAAATGCTAAAATGAGTTTGAATGCTGTCCGAGATAAAGTATAAATATCCTACTTTGTCTTCCGGGCCAGCTGAATTATGTAGTTGCACTCTCGGGGAAGAGAAGCTGGTGTAAACTCAAGTCCTAGTAATTTGGACTGTTTCTTTTTTCTATTACTGGTGGTCAAGAAAATTCTGTATTTATTTCCTTTATGCACACCATATACCCTTTCCTCTGAACAGCTTCTGTTTACAGTGTGTTTGAAACTTTGAGTTGGATTAGCTGCAGCATATAAATGTGAAGAAAAAGGTATTCCTTCCAGCCTAAAATTTAATGGTATATTTAACCACAAAAATGCTAAGTTACTTAAAATGGAAGCAACATTTCTTCGGCTATGGTTAATCAAACATTTTTACCTGCCAAATATAATAAGATGTATTATAACATGACTATTACTGGGAAAATGGTACGTAATGTTTCCCAAAAAAAACTGTTTAGAAAGTCTGGATTTTTTTCTCCTATTATTCTCCACTTTTTCTCTTTTCCTTTTTCCCCTGTTAGTGGCACTTGGGAAGAGCGAGGGAAAGGGAAAATTATAATCCAGAAGCTTAGAAAATCTAAACATTGGTAACCTTTTCTGATTCCTTAAAAAATAAAAAAGGAGAAAAAAAAAGCTACAACATACTGGCATAGTTATTGGTTCTTATTAATGGCTGTTTTGTTAGGAAACTATTGTTCACCTCTAAAAAGAAAATAGTTAAACAAACTGCAGATGGTTCAGTCTTAACATCCTCGCTTAGTTCCAACTGTGCCTCGGAGAATTGCAAATGAGGCGGCTGTTGACACAGACTTTCCCTTCCTGCAAAGAAACAGAATCAGCAGAGTCATGGTAGCATTTCCCTATTCATTCTTACATGGGACTTTTCAGACTGTAGTTTTAGAAAACTTTTGAACCTCAGACTGGAAAAGGACACAGTAAGCGGACTGAGAGAGAGGCTATGAAGGTATACTTCATTTCACTTTGCCCTGTCAAGCTCCAATTACTGGAAGACTAACTTGTTGTAAGGTCACTGTAGATGATCCTGGGTCCTAGTTTCTTCTGGGAGATCCTCCAAGTTTGGAAGACAACCTGGTGGCAGAGTTAAATCATGTGGAAGGTCTTCCACTTGTTGACTGATTCAGAAAAGAATCTCAGTGAATAGAAATTTTTCTCACTTGGTTGAAAGGGGCATTAAATGGTCCCCTGAGTTTTACTCAAGACTTAATCAAGAAAATGCTCTATGAGCAAAACATGAAGGAGAAATTAGAGATATGAAATTCTTGCCTACGTGCATAACTAAGTACACACTCTGTTGTATTTGAAGAATATGTATGCCTTTATACCAGCATATTTGCAGAGGCATTTGTATTTGTGTGCATATATACCCCTGTGTGTATAGAGGGGGTTGAATGGTTGGGAAGGAAAGAGCACACCCATGCTTGCGTTTATAGCTTTGTGAGTGAGAGTGATTTAATATGAGACTCATTCATTTTTCCTGATTCGCAGGAGCTGCTTGGCAAAAGCTGTTCAGGCAGTAAGGGCATTGTTACTTGATCAGACCGAATTTGCCCTTTTGCAATCCTTTTCATTTCAATAGGTGCTTGCATGATGCAAAGCTGTGTGAAACAGAGCAAAGACTGGATCGCTGAAGGGAGGGGAGCAGTGGCCATGCAGAAGGACTAAGGTAAGGGAGCAAGAGGAGGCGAATGGGTCCCAGAAGGAGCACTGAAGGCTTGTGTGGAAGGCTGAATGGCAGGTCACAGCATGGGTGCAAGTGTGCGGATCCAGTGACCTTGGGCACCCCGGTGCAAAGGGGACAGTTCTCCTACTCTGCGACTGAGGTGGCTGCCGGATAGGCTTTACAGGACTGCTCTCTGGCAGAATGTGTTGCGGGAGAGGCTGAAAAGTGTTAGTTCCTCCCCTCTAATACCTTTAGAGTGACCCGATACCAAACCCCATGTATTTCAACCTCTCCTGTGAAGCAGCAGCCATGAAATTTTCCAGATGGACTTCTGCACTGGGTTAAAGTTTTATCTTTATAGCAATTTAAAATAATGGACTCTTTTAAAAGTAATTTCATAATAAACTCTAATAAATTTTTTTTTTTAGCTTCAGTGTATAGCCGTAAATATTTCAGGTAAGATGAAATATAAGTTTTTTTATTATGGGGACTGTGTTCTGAAATTAATTCCCATAAGTGTATGTAAGAATGACCTTTTGGTTTTCATCCAATAGTTTGTGAAGATACAGCTGCTTTCAGTCATCTTTATGAGTAAAAATCTAAATAATGTTTCACATCTATTAGACTAAATAGAAGAGAAATTTGGAAATGATTCAATGATGCCAAAAAATAAGAGAATGCAGGAATGTAAATTATATGCAGAGATGCTGTGGTTATAAGAACAAGTAACAGCAGCTGTTAAAGTACTGGGAAACCAGCACAGCAGTTTGTCTGGCATTCGTGAGGTAGGCCAGCTTTCTCTGGCCATGCCTGTACCACTTGGAGGTAATCTGGGCTGATGAGTCCATGCATGGCAACGCAGTTGTGTGGTCTTGCTAACCGATCTGGAGTAGCACAGTCACATGTATGCTTCTCGTGAACAACCAGCTAGCAGGGCTTGTTGGCTCAGGGGCAGGACCTTGTGAATGCAATTGTCCTGCTTCCTGGCTCAGGCTGGCACCCTTCTGCCATATATTGTTACTTCCTCTCAGAGACCTGTGGGTCCCACAGTCACATCAGCATGCAAGGGAATGAGAAACTTTCTTTTCGTGATCCACGTAGGAACGCTGAGCTATGTCTTTGTGATCTCCTTGGCATAAAATCCTCGGGGGCCAAATTGTCAGCTTTGCCCAACTTCTCCCATTGGGCACAGTGAAGGGCTGGGGGCTATTCATGCTGTTTATATTCTGTAACAAATGACATGTTGATGCTGCGCAAGCAGATTGCAGTATTGCTTGGCTTCTACCCTTCCTGAGCTGGAGCGTGTGCACTGTAGTTGGAGCTGTGGTGGTCCTGGGTCAGGCAGTATCCTGTGCATGTTAGATAGACACTTGTGGATGGTTTTCATCCTTTTAGTGAGTACAGGAACTTAGAACAGGAGTGAGGAGTGAGGAAAGTCAAGACAGTTGCTTTAGCCTTAATGCAAGGGGAGTTTAGTAATTTGATGTGGCTTTCAGGCAGTTAGGAAAATAGCTCAAAAAGTAGTTCATCTCCTACTGTGAAGGCTAGTTGCAGGGTAAAATTATCAAATCTGACTTCTGTTTTGACACTCTCAGGTCCATTGATCAATCAGCCAACCACTGACCTGGAACTCTGCTTTGGCCCCTGTAATGCTTTGCCTCAGAGGAATTCGTTGATGTTGAACAGAATCAGGCAATTCAGAAGCCTCTCAGAAAGACAAATGCAAAACACAATAGCCCAAAACCTTCATAAGTCCAGCTTCTGTTCTGTAACAGTAAGAACATTTTCTGGGAGGTATTACGTGGTTTTAACTGATTTATCCGATTTTTAGTCTTTGGTAGAATTATTTTCAAAGAATGGGAGCAAGGAAGCTCATTTATTAATTCACAGTTCATTGGATTAGCTTTTTATTTGAATTGATGAAAAAATCTTACCTGAAGACCACCAGTCAGAAACATATACTGCTTCTGCCAAAAATCTGTCTTGATTGCTTTGCCAGTGGCAAACTATGAAGTATAAAATACTTTACAATGAATTGAGGCTTTCAAGACAATGGTAAAGAAGAGCCCTGTTTTTTAAGTCACACTGTTGCATGCTTGATCTTTCTTTCATTTTTGCTGTTGCAAAATAGCAGTAACTCCACTGTCAGCAGGAGAGGATGGAAGGGGTCAGAATATCTATCTCTGTTTGTCTGAAATGATCACTAAATTAAATATATTTTTATGACTTGTTTATTGCTGATGCTAATTAACCATCAATACTTGGGAGGAAATCAACAGACTTCTCATTACTCATTTAATTAGACAAGAGCACATCAACTGAAATGGTTCTAGCGTTGCAATCCCATATCTGATATATGAAGGAATGCTAAACCAAAGGTCTATTTCCTCCTTTTCAGGCTCATGCATTAGTCCCAGTAACCCAATTATATGGCTTTCTTCACACTTTATCCATAAAATGCTACTAACACATCAAAAACAAGCGAATCCTTACATCCTGCAGTTTTATAGTTCATAAAGCCAACTTCATCCATTTTACCCAAAGGCGTATGCAGCCAAAAAGAGGACAAAGCCAATGAAAAAAGAAGTGTGTGTGTGTCTGGCTCTGTATATGAATTATGACTATTCAAGGGAAAAAAAATTGGAGTGATTGCCAGAAAAGCCAAGTGTGTAAAGGGACAGCTGGAGTTTTATGCTGGAGTTCACAATGCATCACTGTTCAATAAAAAAGGAGTCCTTTACAACAGCAACTCATGCATCACATGATACATAAGCTACCTCTGAATACAGAGCACCTTCCTCAAAGAAAATGTCATTTTCTATTGAATTTGCTGTTAAAGAAACAGTAGGTGATCTAGCTGGAAATGTGTCACGGTGTGGAAAAGATCTGATTCCAATGCTTAGAATGGTTTGGTAGTGGACCTACTAGCTGCAACGATGCTTTCCTTTCCAGCATACTGCTGATGTCTCAGCACTTAACCTTTTTCTCTTTTTGCAGGGTAATGGGCTTTAAAACCAAGGCCAAAGTTTTCAAATTTGGCAAGAGCAAATAGCTATTTGAGTGTTCACAGTGAGGGAGAGGGAGATAGGAAGGGAGAAAAGGGGAGAGGCAAGATGAATATTTGTCCACTAGGAAAGCTGGCACTGGTCATGCTCAAATTGTGTAAGAGTCCCGAATTTTCAGAGAAGGTTTGATGTCTAACCATTTCTTTTCATAAAGGCCAACTGAGCTCTGTTGAATGCTGAAAAGGTATCCCCCTTTGCTGTTCTGTATGCTGTCTGCCCACAGGAATGGTAGTTATGGGTATAAAGGCTCCATGCTCATTCTCTGTGACTGCTTGCCAAACCTGGGGACACCAAGAGATATCGTGGCATAGGAGGAGGAAGAGTGGGAGACTGGAAGGCAAAACAATAACTTAGTTTAAAACAAACAGGTGTAAGGAAGGGGGAGAGTCAGAACAAAAAATGTTGGGGGATGATAAAGACTACTGAGAGTACATGTACTGGATATTCACAAAAGTCTGAGCTTGTGGGGGAGAGCAGCAAAGACGGGTGTTTGTTTGGTGTGGCCATCACGGTTTAATCATGAGAAGAGATTTCTGCCTCTGCATATGGGGAGATCAAATGAGCCTTGCAGAAGCCCTGTAAATCTTGTGTTGCCAACCCATCCCAAGCTGCTCCGTCCCTTTGTTGGTGCCTGATTTCATTCAGGTACGTCTCCCTTCAGCAGGCAGAGATGAATGTTGACTAAGGAAGCTCTGCTTCGGTTCAACATAAGGCAAAACTACAGACCTAGTGTATAGCCTGTGTACTATAACCTTTGTACTAGTTCTAGAGACAACAGCATTTACGTTGTCACTCCATTTCTATATTATCATTGCTCTCTCTCTTTAGACACTTTAATTTCTCATTCTCTCTAAGAACTGGGTTTTTGTAAAGCTAGGCTTGGTGCACTGAGGATTAAAGCCTGTGGTATTGCAAGCATTCATGAATTTCTTGTATTCTTCATATTTCCTTTTCTTCTGATAGTTACATTACTGCTTGAATAATACGGATATAAGTACAGATTTCGTACTTGCAAAAAATGGAAATAACCAGACCTCATGGTGGAGGGAAAAAGCAGAACATGTAGTCTGTAGATTCTGACATTAGGAATGCGAAACCTCCTACACGATAAACATCACAGCAAGGTGCGATGGAGGAGCTTAGATGCAATAAATTACAATTTCCTGAAACCAGTCAGAGAACTGAAGAGAACCAATTTTGTCATATTTCATGTTGCTGTTGTACAGCCATGTTTAATAGTGATCACAGCATACTCAGATTGGTTTTTTCTCAAGGAAGCCATGGTTGTGTTTAGCTGCAAGAAAAGAGGCTGCATAAAAATGATGAAGCTCCTTAAAAAGAGATGAAAAGGAACAGACAAAATAGTAAAATACTTGCAGGTGGCCTGGAGATTTTTAAAAGAGGCTCAGTGTAATGTATACTGCCTATCAACAAACAAAGCAGCCGAATTTGAAAGGAAACTCCAAGAAAAAAAACAGTTAAGCAGTGGTGTAAAGCAGGCAGTTAGGTAAGCAAGGCTATCAGAGGTTAAAAAAAAAATCTTCAAAGAGTGGACACTATGCCCAAATGGGAAAATAGAAAAGATCATAGACAAAGGAGGTTAACTGGAAACCTCCAGCAAAACAGGCCAAAAAGGTTTTAGGGAACAACTTTTCAAGGCAAAAAAGTTAATAATAAACCCTTTTCCAAACACATCTATCTTCCAAATAGTCTGTAATGCCAACAGAAGATAAAAGGATAATGGAAGTGCTTGGGGAAGATAAGGACCAGCACAAAGCTAAATTAATTTTTTGTATCAGTGCTTACCGAGGAAGAGCTTAGGGAGGGTCTCACAGTGGATGAGTCACAGCAGCTCCCTCCGGTTGTGGTTTTGCAATGGGCTTAAGTGGATCTAAATCCATGTTGCTTCCAAAAGGGGCAGTTGGCCTCTCACTAACCGAGGCCATACAGTCCCGCTCTCTCCCTTGTGCCAGTATTAGCATCCTTGCAGCCATAGGGGCAGCCAGATCAAGAAGCTAATCCCATTAATTATCAGGCATCAGGTTTAAGATAAAAGAAATCAAGTAATTGTCTATGAAATGCCTGGTTAAAATGTGCTATAGGATGTTATGGGAATCTGAAGTATAAATAGGTTCCCAAAGCAGCTCGTGAACTTCATGGAGGAAAAGGTCCATCCAGAGAAGGTAAAATTTCTAAACCAGAAATGCCCGAGTTATAAATTGCAGTATGGTAGGAAGGTGTAAAGGCAGAAACACTGTTTAGTGCTTGCTCTGATCTTATGCTCTTCCCTGAGTATCTCCTATTGGCCACTCTTTGGGCAGCTGGCTAAATGGGCTTTTGGCCTGAAGATGTGTGGTCATATTCTTTACGACACCAGAAGGACACTAGCAGAAGCTGAAGGGTATCTCTTTTAAAATTTAATGAGTTTAGGCCAGTCTCAGGAGAGCTGGAGAAGTAGCACTACTTTTCCTGATATCATGTGGCTGGACGTGTCTTATGTGCAGAGTAAATATTACAGAGATAATCAGTTTTTCCAGTATAAAATTAACAATAAAATATTTTGATAGCATTTTCATGGAATAAAGGAGAAAGAAACAACATTTTGTTTTTAAACACACTCTTTGTTCCAGTGTAGAAAGAAATTTAAAAACATGTACCTTTTACTCGTGCAAGAAGACAGGAGGGTATCACTGCACTCTCCCAGTGACTACAATTAACAAAACCTGTCTTCTTTCCCTGCAAAATAAATCTTTTGATCCACACTGAGACTAAACAAAGATTTCTCTGTTTACTTTTGGAAGCACTAAGCATCAAGACACTAACACTAGGGGATAATATATTAAAGAAGCTTTCTTTGTGCTAAAGTCCAGCCTTTGCAGAGGACTTTGTCAACAAATCTTACTGAATTATTGCTACATTACCTTAGTTTCCTGGTGGCAAAAGTGCATTTGTAAATGTTCAGCAGTGCTTAATTGTATTTCTAACAAAAGAGAAAGAAAGAAGTAAAAGGCATGCATCTGAAAGCATTTTGTTTTTACCAGCAGTCCCCCCACAAATAAAGATGCTGGATTTCTGCATCTCTTGTGCTTGGTTATTTCACATTGCAAAAGCTTCATTACAGGGTACAAACACCCCAAGTTTAGGTAATTTCTTCATAACTCACAGTTTCCATGACCAATGAAAATTTACTGCTAAGCTGAAAAATTAAGCCTGGTACACACTTCCAGTCCTGAGACTGCAGAAACTATCAGCTGCATCCACCAGACTAAATAGTTGCATAGAAAGGAGAACACAATTGATTTCAAGTACTGGATCTCCACAAGACACTGAGACTTATTAAAAGGCAGAAGAATGAAAGCAGATGGGAGATTTAAACTGCATCAAGTGATTTAAAGATGCATGGATGAGCCTTTTATTACATGGGATGATTGATGATACACCAGCAACTAACGCTGACCACAGTTGTAAGAATTAATTTGAAGGCTCAGTTAGAGCTAAACTGTTACTTAGTCCCAGGCTGAGAAAAAAGATCTAGCCATTTGTCCAGGGGCATCTGAAGGTTTCAGATAGTCACCCGAAAAAGGAAACATGGTTATCCCTGGCTTTCCTGTGTTGTTTTTAGTGTGTCTGCTTCTCATTTGGTCTTACGTGTTTACTTTGTTCCCTTTTAATGTAAACTGCACCACCTGCTTCAGAACATGAGTCAGTGTGTGTGGCTCAGTAGGAGCATATAGTAGACCGCAGTACTAATACTTGAACAGTTTATGATTATTATCCGCTCGCACTGTAATCTGCATCTAGACTGATGGGGTAGCAGTACACTGGGGCTGCGTGCTCTTGCTATGGTGCTCATTGCAACAGTCTTGACAAATGTTTCATTCCCCTTCAGGCCTATACCAACAAGCCAGAAGGTGCTAGAAGTATCGACACTGAGGTCTTTCACTCTTATCTGCATTAAGTCATGGGGCTGAGGAGAGGAATTTACTGCATATAAATGTATTGGCTTGTTTTGATTAAATATGTTGTGGAAAATCCAAATTCAAGAGCTATGCAGCCACAGGCAAATGGCAACAGTACTTGCACTATGCATAATATAATTTTTTAAAGACTTTTATTAAATATACAGGTGCATATTGTGAACTAGGTGAAAATAAAGCATGAAACTAGGACAATCACTAAAGGAGTACCAAGACTTGTTTTCTTTCGCACCCCCTGCCCATGTAAAAAATCTAGCAGTCTGCTAACTAGCGTACTGGACTTTTTTCTCCCATTGCCAAGTCAGTGTGTTGAGCTGAGGTTTTTAAATGCCATGAAATGGTGGTTAAAACTGTCGTCCAGTGAATCTGACATCGATGACTTCAAAGATTGCTTCAACTGTTTTGGTCTGAATTTTCCTTCTGGTTTGCCTCTGAGAACTCATAAATGTTTACCACAGCAAGTGTATCCTGCCTGAGGAAACATTTTTGAACACCAAGTCCTGACCAACAGCTCCAGCAAAGCTCTCTCCAGCTTTTGTGAAGCACTGGCTGCCCAGAGATCAGTTCTTCCTTCTCTCATAATGACAGTTTACAATTTTGATCTGCTTCAGGATGCTCCCAGCTGAGGCTGTGTTAGTTCATGATTCAGCCTCAAATTTATTCCAAATGTGTGACAGCCAAATGATGGTGACTTTTAATTATTTTGTTGTTGTTTTTGTTCTAAGGGCTGTGGCCTGAGAGGCAGCCCTGTACATATGCTTCTGTGATATTTCAGAGACCAAACCCCTTAGGCATCCACAAAAACTAAGGGTTCCTGCCATTTCTGGAAACTTACATTCAAAATCATCCTCTAAAGCAAATTCAGGGATTTGGAGATGGGTAGATTGTCTCCAAGAGCCAGGATACCAAGCACATGACAGATGCAGGGCACAGCAACGTGGGGATTAACTTCTCTGAACACCTGTTTGCGCAGACCATTATCAGCATTGCTCCATCTATGTCAGTCATCCAGATTTGCATCAAGGTCTTTCATGCTGATCCCCTTTTCGGGCTTGTGGTCTGGACTGATACCATTGGTAGGGGATAGGTCAGATTGTCTAGTGCAGTGCGAAAGTCAGCTCTCCACGCTTGCATAAGAGTAAGGCTTAGGCAAAAAGAGGACAAAATAGAGACCAGCTTTGCTGTGCCAGCTCTTCATCGATTTCTTAAAGGTGCTATATAGCTGGTACAGTTCACAGGCACCTGGAATCAGCTCTAAGCACTGTTTGGGCTGCCCGCTATAACCATCTTCATGATGCTTCTCCCACGTCCCCTTCATCTGTTCCGAGCTCTTGGACAAAAGAGATTCTACCCAGCCAAGACAACTTTGTCAACAAACTGAGATCAAGTTTCTCATGTAGGCTGGCTCTTACTTGGTGTCAGGCTTTCTGCTGGCAGAATGATAAATTAGGCTTTACTTCCTCTTTTGTATGTTTTTTTCTTTTTCAAGAGAGACTGCCCAATAAGACTTTGGAAATGACTCTATAAAGTCTTTTGTTGCAGGAGAGTTAATATACTTGGAGATGGGATGAAGGCGTTGGAACTTGTAAATTGTAAGTGTGTGCCATAATCTCTAAAAAACCTTAATTACGTTTAGAGACTATGTAATCAGTATTAAACAAAGAGGTAAACTTTTGGATACCTCTCACTTGCACTGTACTGCTAAATCTAATAGTAGAGGTTTCTTGTGACGTGCATTCTGCTTCCGTAAAGTTTGGTTTCAGAGCAGCACAACCAGTGTCACGGCTCTGGGGCACTACCAGCCATCCCTGTCTCTGCCCAGCCTCCCCTGGGGCCTCCTCCACCCAGCCCCAGGCTCAGATCCCCATTTAAGCCCAGCCTAGGGTCATTAGTCCCTGCCCCATGAAGCCGTAGCAGTGCCAGGCTCCAGCACCGTTATGGCCCTGCCCAGCCATGGCCCCCTCCAACCCTGATCCTAATGTGTGGGCTGACTGTCTAGCCCAGCCTCAATCCAGCCCCATCGGCACAAACTTACTTGATGATCTCGACTCTTGGTTAAACCTGGCCACAATCTCTGGGTCTGCCCTCTTCACCTTGTTTGGGTAGTTTGGGACTGAGGTGGTGAGGCTCAGCTCCTGGCTCCCCATCCGTTGGGGAACAGCTCGCCCCTGTTGCTCCCTGACAACCAGGTACATTCACTGAGTCAATTTTTGAAATTTTGTATAAGTGCCCGTATCAGAAATCTTGCAATTTTGTGTTTATCTTTCTTTCTGTATTTACCAAAAACATTTACTGGTATGAAACAGCTGGCTATTTTGTTTTCACAGAACTGGAAAACATGCTTCTTTTTAAGGTCCTTGTGTACTTCAGAATATTCTCCTGCAACATGTATTTTTGTGTACTCGGCCTTGTAGTTGACCCTTGGTTTGTTAAGTGAATAGATGAAGGGGCTACTTAAACCTTCATGCTCCTTCTCTGCTTAGGAGAGAGGTGAGGTACGGATAACAGGAGGAAAAGCAAGATCCTTATATAGCTCAGTATGGGAAAACCCAGGTTTAAATCCCTATTGTAAATCTAGTATAATTGAGACTAACTGCTGTGTACTTCCATCCCAGGTGAGTATCTTAACTGCTACAGGCATTGGCTGTCCTGCAGATTCTCTTTCCCATCAGGTTCCTTCCTTGAAAGCTCAGATACGATCTCTCTCCTCCCTCTCACATTTTGCAGTGTAGAAAGAGTGTATGTCTCCCTGGTTATCAGTTCCTTTCTTTAAGCACCTTTTGTATTACTGAGATCAAGTAAGCCGGCTCTTATGGTCTACACAGTCCATTTCCCTCTGTCTAATTTGCTGCCTGAGTCTTGATCAGTTTTCCCTCCTTTCTGATAGCCTAGTGCTGTACTCCCTGAGATGCCTCAGCCCACCCTTGCTTCCTCTGGTAGTGTTTTTCAGTACGAATGATCTTTGTGGAACTTGGATATGTCTTCCTCTGGACAATGACATTTTCTTACCCTGCTTCATTGACCTTCCAGCCCAAAGGGAGGAAATTGGTTTCCTTCACAGTTTTAGCATTTGAAAGCGCTAACACTGATGTTCTGAAATGAAGAGCAAAGCTATGTGAATGTCATGTACCTCATTTCATTTAATTGTTCTTATGAATGTTTCATTTATATTAGCGTTAGAGGGATAGAACCCATTGGATCTATGGGCTACTTTGTAACTGCAAGTTGTAACAGTTTGCTAATCTTTTTTTAATATCAAGAGAGCTAAGTCTGTGCAATGGTGCTTGCCAGCTCAATTATATTTCTATTTTCCCTTTACTTCCACAATGAATTTCGTGGAAGAAGTCAAATGAGTAAGTTTTGCTCTTGCATTGTTATCTGATTATTTGTTAGTTCAGGCAGGAGACACTGACCACTACTTTTGCTCTCTTTGAAGGAAGTTCACACTATTGCATTTGTCACTGCTCAGATGAACTTACTGCCACACACAATCACAATAGAGCACATGCCGAATAGCATTCACAGTTCCCTAAGAAGCTAGTTACGTACTGGAATCAGCATGAAACTGAAAGTGGATATGGAGGTTTATTTATTCTTTTTTCTTTTCTTGGATAGCAGGGGAGAAGAGATTTCTTTCTTTTTCTCTCTCTTTTTTTTTTAATAGTAAACAAAACAAGATATTCATGTTCACCTTAGTAAATGGACGGATGTTGCCCTTGTTGTAAAAATAAGCAGCAGTCAATGGCTGAATGTGTGGCCGTAATAAGATACGTCTATACATCAGATGTGCTCTCAGACAAAAGAAGAAAGAAAGAAAGAAGGCCTGACTCTAATTCAGAAGGAACTTTATGGAAGCCAAAAGAACTAGCTCTAGTAGGTTATTTATGCTGCTATTTCCAGCTCATGTGTGGTTGCAACATGGTTAAAATCACAACAGTCTGGATTACGCTTTTCTGAAGTTCTCAGGAATGTCTTTATACTTTCTGCCATGCATCTCTCTCACTTGTAACCTGTTCACTGTCCATAGCCACAGAACCAGCACCTTCTTTTTCTGGGACATGCCAAAATCTAAACAATAATTACATGCTTGGGGGCTGTGCCCTTTATTTTGTTGTGCCAATCATTGTCTCGTTGTTTCCTTTCTGCTTTTCTTCTCTCTGTTCTCTCTCATGCATGTACTATAAGCTCTTTTGGGACAGGTTATGTGCTTTATGGGCATAACTGGGTTGCTAGATGCTATAGTAATGGTAATTGTCATGATAAGAATTCTCTCTTGCAAGTCTCATGTCAGATCAGGATCTAAGGACTGTATTGCCAACACTTGTAGGAAAACACAGGGGCAGGGAAGAGAGCTGAAATTTTTTCTCCTGTGGAGTTTTCTTCATGGAAGGAGATTTTGGTTATGTACTCACACAAGCATAACCAGCTGCATATTCACTCCAGCTATACTAAACTTGAGGAAGATCATTTGATGGATTTAGTGGGATTGATCTCCCTGAACTTCAGTTGTCCAAAAGAGAAGTGTCTAATGTAAGCTAAACTTCTTGGGCTCTCTCTGTTGGTGGAGAAAGTCATGTTTTTTCAGAGCGTGTTTCGTCTCACATATCTGCCATATCACATACAAAAAGGGATATGTTGCCCATTTCTCCCTCTGACTACTGACTTTGAGTCTAGATCAGTAGCTTAGACTAGAAGCAGAGCTTTTAAATAGCAAATATTAGGCTAAATAAATTCCACCCCAAATCGCTAGTAGCTGGATTCTGTCTGCTTGAATCCTTAGCAAAATCATAAGGATTTTCCAGCCAAGAACAGTTTTGAAAGGACGCTCATGATTCTGAGTTCAGGGACACAGAAATTAAATCAAAACTGAAAACTTCTGGCAAACATGGGGAGGGGGAAATGCAGGACAGTTTGTCTTGAGATTATCTTTCTTTGATCAGGTGCAGAAAAAAGCTGGAGTCAGGACCTGTCAAACAACGCTTATAACTTGCAAAAAATAATATGTAAAGTTAAAAGCTGCTTTTTCTATCATAAGCGTTGATATTGATAAAGAAACCAGAAAGATAACAAGTAAAGCCACACTTCTTATAAGCTGGCAAAAATAACTTACTCTTTTATGTCCAGTGTGTCATTGCTGTGCCTTTTTCTGGCAGATAGTCTGGTATCTGAGAACTGTGATTCATGGTCTGAAATTTATTGAAATATTGCCCCAATGCATGCAAGAATGTTAGCTTCACTTCTGATACTGCAATTTTCCTTTGTGTATCATGCCTAGGTAGACATTACCACCCTGTTTTCCATACAAAGGCACAAAACATGCACAGTTTTCAGAGTATGCTGGGGAATCTTTACATGGATGGGTGAAGTGTTTGATCTGCACAGACTCCACACCAGCTGGCTAAGAGCTACAGTGCTTCCAGATCAGACTTGCCCTCCAACAGGACAGCTAGAAACACAGGTGGAGGGGGTGCACGGCTCTCTGCACCTGGCTGTCTAGACATGGTATTCTTATGAGTTATCATCTGTGTTGATAGTATCCATTGCCCTTCAAACAATCCCTTTGAAGAGCATAGCCTTCTTATATTTTTGCTCTACTTGTTTATAAGATGGCCTCAAAGGATAAAAAAGACACTGTCTTTCAGGACACAATCTAGCTCTCAACAAAGCAGTGAAATGGAAAGGCTTTGCTTGGTGTTTAGGCTTCTCTCTCACTGAAATGCAAGACCTGCATGCTTATAGGTTTGAAGCCACAGAACTAAGCAAAATACCTTTACTTCATCATTACATCCCCTCAGTTGCCTGGAGTTCATCTGACTTGGGTTGTAAATTCTTTAGGAATACAGGTCAGGCTTGGGTCCAAGCCCATGGAATTTGGTTTAATCTGATTCTTTCGCACCAGGTTCTCAACAACATCAATCTCTCCTGGCTTCAATAAGAGTATCTGTAATTAGCACTACTGTTAGTGTCCTCATAATCAGGCCATGCATGTTCTGTTCTTTACTCTTGCAGGCACACCTTCCTTTTTTAAAACTATGCACCTGTTTTGAGCTTTGTTCCTTCCATTAATTATATTCTCCATTCTCTAAGCCATTAGTTTCTAAGGCTTATTCAGGTGCTTTGATTCATCCACAGAGCAACCTAAACTCAAATTCTGTTTTAAATTCCAGGATGCATGTGTCCAGCTCCCATGTAATTTCGTTCCCTATGTTCTCACAACATTCTTCCTGATACAGATAATACTCTTTTCCATAAGAAATAATATTATGCAATGTTTTATTGGCTCAGATGCCTAATTATGTATATTGATCTAATTTTTTAGTAATGTCTTTAGGATCTTGACCTCATCCAAGGTCATACTTATTGAGTTTTCCATTAGCTGTTCCATATTCCTTTGTTATAGTGTATGACAATTTTTTACCTGCCTGGTACCTCATGTCCTAAAAGACACTATTAGCATATTTTATTTACTAGAGGTAGTTAAGGAGACTAAGTAGATAATTAATTGCTTGGGGAAAAGTCTTGGGGAAAGAAACTGAATTTGCGAAAAGGAGAGAGATACGGGAAAGGTATTACTCATCTCCCACATGTATTTTGCACTAAGAAAGCAGTTTTATGAAAACACTCCACAGATGGTACCTGTCTTCAGCTAAGGTACAGTGTATTTTCTAATCACAATGTTTCATATTTAGTAGTTGTTGGAAAAAGAGAGAAGCTCCTTTTTCCGTATGTGATGATCATGTCTAGAAGGCAAAATATTGTGGGTGGATGTGATCAGAAAAATAACCACAATAGCAGGTCATATTATACTGTCAGAGTTCTGATTTACCTTCTGAAAACTTCTCTTAAAGTAGTTTACTGAGACTGCAGTGAGGAAAAACTAGGCAATTAGCTGTTGTTGTTTGCTAAATTATAGTTTGCACAAATGTAGAAGAATCATGGCCTTCCATTTCCCTTTTATAAATGTACAATTCTAACACCTGAGAAAGCCTGATGATGCAGAAAATATCTGCGTCCCTCAGGAAAAGAATTAGAAGAAGAAGATATATTTATAAACAGAGATTCCATTACTAATTCAAGCCAAAAGGGCTAAAGTTCTACACCTCATCAGCCCAAGTTCTTAGTCTAATTGAATTTGAGTATGAATAATGTTGAGTTTTAGCATATTTGAATCAATATAATGATAGTAGATTGCTTTTTTAATTTGTAAGATGTGCAGTATAGATGTCTTTCCTAAGCTTCAACCTCATGAAGTATTCCTTTGTAGTCCTCTCGGTGCTTGGCGCTGCGGCTGTATGTAATTGATGCCTAGAGCAAGAAACAGTGCTTGTTTTTTTGGGGGAGATTTTGTTTTTTTGTTTTGTTTTGATTTTGGGCTTTTTTTCAGGTAAACAGTAAGGTCTTGAGCAATACATTTCCAGGACCTTAGACTGCTGAATGTCTGACCTTATGATTTCGGTATATTTTGGTCTATATGGAATTTATCATGATGTGATGTTATCACCATAACTTTTTACTGTATCCTCTGAGAAAACAGTTATCTCCTTCTGTTATTTGATTTCTTGTCTGTCTTGTGAACATGGAGAAAAGTATATTTCTGAAAGTGTCAATCTGAGTCAACTGTTGCTCTTGATGGACAGAGTAACGAGAAATTCCTCATTGGTCACCAAGATCTTTATGTATGTTTTTCAAGATTTAAAGGTTTCAGTCATGGACAGTAGTTTCTTCTTGATCAGTTCTAGCTCCTTTATGCCTGGGTCCTTCCTGGTTCTAGATGATATGACTTCACAGATAACTTTTCCTGAAGTCAGTGATGGTGTGGTATTCACAGGTTCCGTCTTCTATTTGTTAAAGCTAAGCAGTTGCAGCTTAGAGTTCTCCCTTTTCAGAAGACCGTTCCCTGGGGGGAACTCTAAGGGTTTTGTGGACATGCTTCTGTAAAGACCCTTTGCAGCACATGCTGGAGTAGCTTAAGCGTCCTGTGTCCACTTCTGTCAGTACAGCAAGGAAGGAATCTTCCTCTACCTGGTCATGCCAGTAAATGTTGTAAAAGAATTAGCTGAGTAGAATATAACATTAAAAATATCAAATGACATTTATTCTTAACTTTTGCACAGAGGCCCAGCAGGTAAGGCTGGTGTCCTTACAAGTCCTGCTTTGAGGACTTAATTGCATTTTAAATGAAAAATGAAAGCCTCGGAACAGGCTGCTCTGAACAAGGGTGAAACTAGCAGGTTTGGCTTGTGCTTAATCCTCCAAAACATGGAGGATCAAGTCAAAGATACTGCACAAATAATAACTGTATTACCCAAGAAAAAAATTACTGTTACAAATAGTTTTGTTGTATGGTTTGTTTTGCTCAGCAGCAAGATGGATCATCCCAACAGTTTGGCTCCTGAAGGGCTTTGAGGGTTCGGTGGATATAGTTTTCTGTGCAATAACTTTATTGGTTTTAAAGATGGAAATTAAGAGCAGCCGTTTGCTTTAAATTGAGGACCCTTCTGCTTTCTTAATAATTTCCACTTAAAAAAAAAAATCAGTGCAATTCCTACATTTGATCATAATAATTGTTCCTGGATGCTGTTGAACCTCACCAAAGTCCAGGGCTGTGAAAGATGAAGGAGAAGCTTGTAATAGCTGCAGATTTGAAAGTGCAGAGAGGGATCAAAACCACTTTAACTCCGACTAAGAGTGCAAAACAGTAGGACAGAAGATTTCTGAATAGAGTGTGGCAGGAATCCACATTTCTGTACTACAGTTCCAGTTTAATCTGAACACCATACTTGTAAGCAGGTACTGTTACAGAGATGTAAACAGACAGCCATCTCAAGTGCAAATGATTTGGGCTTAGCACCAAACTTTTCACAAAAATAACAGTGAGCTGCAAAGTCAAGGTCCCAGTAGCAAAGGTCAAGGTATGAGCAGCAGGCTCCTCATGGTATCACAGCATATCTCGTTGTTCCTCGTACCTACTATGGACACAGATGCAGTGTGGGAAGCCCTATCTCCTCAGAGACAGGAAAGACTATATTGGGCATTTCCAAGAGTGGGTATTTTGAGCAACCATAAAAGGAGCAGCACATATTTTGAAGCTGAATGAATTGTCTCTTTTGCTTCCTGATATCAGGAAAGACCACATCCCATGAAGTGCTATTTCGAGGTAAGCATGACCGTCTGCAAAAAATCCCAAATAATGATGAGGTGCAACGGTATGGATGTAGAGAGTGGGGTGAACAGAGTGGTGGAGAGAAAAGACTTTGATCAGGAGAGTCATGGAAAAGACTCACGAGTAATATAAACCAGTATATTAGTGAGATATATGACCTGCATGATTTTGCAGACCTTGTCCAGCAGGCTACTTTCTTACACTCTTTGTCTTTTGCCTTTTCAGAATGTGAGCTCGTCAAGGCTCTGGTGCCTGGACAGCACTTTGTCGGTTTGAGAGGCTACTGTAATTTAAATTCCTGTGATGAAAAGGGCAGAAACTGGGCCAGAATTTAGGAAATTACATTTCATGGTCTAGCTCTAAATCATGTCAGACATGATTGCTGAGTATTCCCTGGTCTGGGCCCAGTATAATGAGTGCAGTCCTGGAAAAAAAAAAAAAGAAAAAGAAAAAGAAAGCTGATATTTATCCATATTTTTCTTTAAAATGTTAATCTAATAAAAGGTATCGTTTTCATTGTTTTGTGTTGTTTAATGGATAACTACTACCATACCAGGCTGAAGGTATTAAATCTTTTCTGTTCTTCCTGCTACTTCTGTGACCACATCTAAATGCCCAGGAAAATTTATCAAGCTGGATGCATTTTGCTGTCAGTTCCACATCCTAAAATGATCTGAGAGCAGGCTTAATCCAGCTGTTTTCTGGGTATTTAACTATGTAGTCTGATGGTGGTAGAACAGTTGCAGATGCACGGTGTAATTATGTCTGTATGATCCTAATTATTTTACCAGCTGCCATTACTTTAGATTTTTCCAGGAATGACTAGTTTGAGAGCAAGTAGTGGAATTAGCTGTTTTGCCTTTGTGAGATTGTGAATTTATAGCTGCACTGGGGACTGCTTTGGAGTCTTATCAATTCTTTCAAGATTTATAATGTATTATTTCCTCTGCAAATGGATTTTTAACATGCAATTTGTTTATATTGTAATCCCACCAATTTTTGTGGAAGAAACCTTTAAAATGAAAAATTGTCTTTGAAGTAGAAATTGAAAGCAGTCAGTTCATATTTAAGGGGTTAGAACTGATGAAAGAGTTTCTATAATTTATTCATAGAGCAGCACTACCATATTTGTATCTATATCAGTCAGTTCACCTAATAAAACTCACATGGGAGGAAGGACGCAATCCTGCAGCACCCACAGCAGAGCTATTCTGGATCTGGACAGAGATGTTCTGAAATGGAGATTCAGTGTAGGGCAAAGCAGCCACAACTGCTCTGGGAAGATGTACTTAAGGCCTTAGAAAGTCTCAAATGCTGGTTGATAACTGTAGCTGGGGAATGGACTAGTGCATTGCACCATCTCGGAAACATCTGTCAGCAAAGCTTTCGTGGAGAATTAAGATCAAGGTCTTGGCTATGCGCTGGCTGATATGCCACAGGAGTGCATGTGCATCTGGCTACTAACTCTGCGTGCTGTGATTGCTAGTCTAGTCACTGCTCATTATCACTACTCACACTGCTGTCTGCTCATTAAGAGTAGGGAGAAGCATGTGGCTTGTAATCTCAGGGAAGTAATACAGGGACAAATATTTGTGAGGTATAAGTTAGTGTAGTCTTGTGATTTCAATTAAGTGAAAACATTTACTTGCACCATGCACTACTTCAGGAAAGGCCTGAGGCTGGTGCTTAAATCTGTCCCTATTCAGAAGAGTAGCTATATCCAGGAAGTATAGATTTCCAGGAAGAAAACTCATCTGCAAATCCTATAATCTTTTCTTGATTGTAAATGTGAAAAAATGCATAACAGAAGTTCACCAGGCATAGCATTTCAAGATCATTCATCAAAACCATCATAATCATGAGATGGAATAAAAGCAAATGTACACAGACACGGAGTAAGGATCAGACTCTTTTTTTCCCCTCTAATGCATGAATCTGTCTTTCTTTCTTAGTCTCCATGGTTGCAGAGCAAAGTTAGAAAATGTGACCAAAATACATCCAAAATAGGACACCCAAAAGCTCAGAAGGCAAATGAAGATACTTTTTTTTTAAGTCCAATATCATGTCAGTATTCTTATTTCTGATTTATTGATTTTGAATAGACAGGGAAGACAATGTTTCACTTTGCTTATGTAACAGGAGTTTGCAAACAGTGCTGCCTAGGCTGTCTGTGGCCTGAACAATTCCCCTGGCCCATGGCCTCGCTGTAGCAGCCCTCCCTCTCGATAACCTCTTGGGATTACACTGTAGGTAAGATGAAGTGTTGTGGTATTGGCAGCTCACTCTCAGCTGCCATCTTTCTCATGATAGCACTCCCAAGAGAAATATTTCAGTTTTCAGCTAAAGTCTTTCCTGGGGAGAGTCCATCTTATGGCAATCAATCAATCACTGTTTTTGGATAAGGATGTTGTTTGTGTGGATAATATTCTTTAGTCAAAGCCCCAATTTTCTGTTGAAAAAACAATGTTGTTTTAAAATATTTCACCAGACCAGTTTGGAAGAACACGGAGAAATGTGAAAAGAACATTCAAAGCAGGGACTAGAAGTTTCAAGTGAGTCTGAAATTTAATGCAGTGCAAAGTCACTGAAGTTGCTCAAAGTTATGTATTTCACGCAATTGGTAAGAAGAACGATCTATTAGCAGTAGTTCAGGTGGGAATTTAACATTAGTAACAAAAATGTCCTGAGTAGAAGAAACAACAGTCCTGAAAATGAGAGGTAGAGATTTTGTGCTACAAAGGAAGATGATACATATATGGAGAAAGAAACCAACAGGGGTTAGTTAATGTTTATTCTTCTATGAGATTTTCCAATCATTTCACTCAAAAATGCTCTCAGAAAATGCTCTGCAATGGGAAAGTGTTGTGCTTTGGAACTGCCTGCAGCACACAGATAGCTTTCTTTTCTGCTTTCTGACAAAAACAAATCAATAAAATATCTCTAACAGTCTGCAGTTGGGAAGCTCTTGCAAGTGGACACCAACGAGCAGTTCAACCAACTTATTACTAGAGAGTTGGCATTTTACTTTCAAAACCTCCCTTACAGCACTGAAGGCTTCAGCTACAAGATGTCAAAACTGCAAGATTTGACATCTCCAAAAAATGCAAGATACTGCTTGCACTGTCTGTGTATTGGGTGCTCTAATTTTTTGAATAATGAATGCGGTTAAAAACAAATCTGAAGGTATACAGTACATATGACTCAGAAGCAGTTGGATACAGGATGGTACTTCTGGTTTTTGATATATGTTATGTTGAAATAGTTTCTCCGAACATTGCTTATTTCTGTTCCCAAAAATGCTGTTTACTAAGGGGAAAATTCAAATCTTAAGGTTCAGGAAATAAAAGCCTGAATTGTTTCTGTCTGCTTTAGCAGCCTCTGCTCCTCATTTTCATCTCTCCTCCCTCTTCTCTATTGCTCCTGTTGTTTCAGCTGTAGCTGCATTTTCCTTTCATCTTGTCGATTCCTTTGTCCTTAGGGAGGGTCTGAATTCCCTTCCCCCTGGGGCTGGGGACAGCATTCCTGTGCTTTGCCTGCACTGCTGGGCTGAAAGGACTGTAGCATTGCTTATCTTGTAAGATGCTGCTTTCTTTTTGGTACTAGGAGCCCTTTTTCCTAATACCACAAATAATTGCATCCGTTTTATCAGATTTATAATAATAAGATACATCAAGAAGAGAATCAGAGAGAATACTTTCCAATACTTGTAAGTACTACGTGATCATATACACATACACACATATATATCTTTCTTTTAATACCCCACGTGCCCAGGAGGCTTTCCTCTTGACAGTGCTGGAGCCATGTGTATCCAGAGAGAAAAAATGCCGTCCATTATTGGTGGAGCTGCTATTGCAGGGCAAATTGTGTCTGGTTGATTCTGCAGGTGGATGTCAGGGTGCCTCATTTGCACACTGAGAGCTTAACTCAAACTTGGTCTCTTTAGGTGGAGGCTTGTTCTCTGCCACCCTTTCTCCCTGCCATCTCTTAAAGCAGATGAATGAGCAAACTGCTTGAGTTCACAATTCACATATGTGCTTCTAGCGGTAAGCTCTATATGCTTTCCACCCACCTTTCAGTTGACCACAGTTGCAGCAAATAATATTAGCAGCTCAGTACTAGCAGTGCACTTAGCTCTGCCTTGGAGGACCCACCGAACAGCAAAAGATGGGAGCTGTTTTCTCTGCTTTAGCAAATCAGAGAGAGGGGTTAGGTGTTAAGCCAGTTTGCCCACAGAACAGTATATAAGAATGCTAATCATGCAGATGATTTTCACACACTGGGTGTGAAAAAGGATACATATGTATGTATGTGTATATGATTGTACAGTATTTACAAGTACTGGAAACTATTGTCTCTGATTCTCCTCTTGACGTATTTTATTATTATAGATCTGATAAAACTCACTGTTTTTTTGTAGCATTAGGATAAAGGGTTCCTTTGCTTCTCTCCTTCTTTCTCTCTTTTTTTAAACCACCAATTCAAACATTAGCACATTTTGATTATGTGAACAAACAGGTAAATATAGAAATATGAGCTGATGAATTCTGAGTATTCTGATTAAAACTGGGAACTATGGATTTAAACACAGGAAAATTTTCAGTGGTAAACAGAAACATACAGTTACATACCCTGTAACTATTATCGCAGGCAGCCTCTATAGTTAGAAAAGACACTTATTACATACTAGAGAAATTGTGTAGACACTATGTAAAAAAATTACACAATTATGGCAAGTCACGGAGTATTTTCTTCTAAAACCGTGTGAGCAAAACCAAGTCTTGTTCATTGCTATATTCATTTAAAAGGTAAAAATAAAATAATACCTACAAAATATTGACGTATTCACAATGTAGTGAATGCATTAATGGAAAATGTGACACTGAAAAACAAACTTCAAATCAAGACCTTAAATTCCCTCTTTCCTCAAGGTAGCTAGCAAATACACGCACCACTGTGGGCTTTGCTTAGTTGTCTTTTAACATAAATGGAAAAAACATTTCTGCTAGGCTTTCTGGCAGATGTATGAGAGACTTCCGTGTGGGAAACCAAATAAAGAAATTGACCAAATTGAAAGTAAAAAGAAATGAATATTAGCAAGAAAAAAATAAAATGAAAGGCCAAGTAAAAGCTGGCTGTGAATGTGAAATAGCACCTTGAATGAAGTTCCAATTTGTTCTGGTCTGTGATTTATTGATACAGTCTCTAGGCACTTGTGGTTTATTTTAAACAGGAAAAGTAGTTGCTATGTACAACTACCATTGCTACTCAGCAACCTGTGGAGTTACTGAGAGCTGTGTTGAACTTCTGAAAACAGCATTTACCACTATGCAATTAGTGGCTTCTGGCTTTGGCAATATCTGCTGTTGACGATTCTTACCTCTGACTCCTCTTCTGATATGCTTCATTGCTGTAAATCAGATCATATTATTTGCTGAAGGACCTGGAAGAATGATTTGTGGTATGAGGGTGAAAGGTTTCTTTGCTGTTCTCTCTTGGGAATCAGATGTGCGGTTCTTGAATAGCAGAGTAACCTGACCTGAGATTTTAAAGGATATTGTGGAAGAAATTCTGCACTCTTAAAATCAACAGCTATTATTCAGTCAAGATAATGAACATGGGAATTAATTCAGTAGTTATCAGCTGGAAAGACAGTAGTACAGAACAGGCAGAAGTACAGAATAGTAGATATTTAGAGCCCTTCCTATAAAGAATTAGAAAATGCTTATGTACTTGAGAGCATAACACTGAACCTCAGGGTCTTAGCTTTGCACATACACTTGTGAGGGCTTATCAACCTTATATTAAGGAAAGTTAGGATAAATTACGGATGTTAAATCAGTGTGAGCTTTTATACAAGCTCAAAATCTACAAGAAAAAAAGAAGAGTGGGTGAACTGAGGACTTTTTATTCCGGGATCGCAGAATCCACAAGCAATGGAAAAGGGAGAGCACTTACGTGGATGTGTGGCAGGAGGAAGATGTGAATTATTTCCAAGGTGTCCTCACTTCAGACTGTTGGTAAAATCACCTTACCTTTCTTGAGTGTCCCCATCTGCACATGACTTAGGTATTACAGGACCTTTCTAAAATCCTTAAATCATAGATCATTCTTGATGACTTCGGCCAAAGAGCTATTTATTGTGCTGCTCTCTGTGCCATGGAGTATTGTCTTTGCCTTGAATGGGACCAAGAGGAAGACAGTCTAGAACACTGCTTTCTTCTTCTGTAGTCAGTGGCAGCATTTCTTTTTGTCTTTCATGAGATCCAAGAAAATGACAGGTCTTTCTTGTTTTATTCCCACAGCAAGCTCTGGGGCATCTTTGGGTTTCATAACTCTTCTGAGATGCATGTGTCCTGTGCCAGGTGTAGATCTTCTGACACTGCTGCACTTATGCAGAAAAGTAAAGGGATGAAGAGTGAAATGCTGAACTCCAATGACTCCCTACTCCAGCTTGCCTATGTTGGGGAAAGGGTGCCCTGGGTGACTGTTCTCCTCCTCATGATTTGCTATTTGCAATTGCAAACTTTTGCTATTTGCAATTCGTTTATAACCTATGCAGATGATACAACCACCTACTAAACAGGAAAACATTTGTTGAAGCCTCAGTAAAAAGAGTATACCAACAGGAATGTAATTAAATTCAGTGGATGCACCAAGGAGGGGTAATCCTGAGAGGGGAGGAGCCTTTCATCTGTTGAGCAATATTTGCTTCAAATTAGAGCCACTCGCTGACAATTGCCAGTATGTATGTGAGCAAAGCAGAGAGCTTTGTGGGAGGCTGTGGTTCAGAGACTTTGTATGTGTTTATGTGGCTCAGTGGTCTATGCTGTACAGGGGTATTTGCACTAGCAGTGAATGCGCTGGCTCAAGAGCAGGAGCAGTAAATACAGTTGAAAGCGAGAAGCAGGACATAAGCCTGGGCAGAGCAGTATGACAGGGCAGCTATACACCTTTCTGCATCAGATCTAATTATTCAGAGCTGGCTTGCATATCTCTACACAGCAGCCTCGTTCTGTGCTATGCAAATGTGGCAGTGTGGAAGGATATGACCAGCTGGTGAAATGCCCTTCTTGAATAATAGTTACTTTCATGAAAAGTGTGAAGTGTGTTTTTGGTCTGTGCTATTATGGCAACTTTAGTACAAATTATAATGTGTATAACTGAGACTTTGCGAAATTATCATGGATTTGCTTTCAATAGGAGGTATAAATAAAAAATTATGAGACTTGAATAAAATTATTCTTTTACTAAAAATGTATGGCAAGTACATGAAATGTGAGATACCGGGGGTGATTCAGATGCCTAAACCTAGCTCTCCAATACTGTTTTAGATACCTCTGAGAGTCTGAGACATTTGCTTGAGGCCATCAAACATATCAAAGGACCTATGGGAGACTTACCCTCTTGGAACATAGCTGGAGACCAGGTGGGGTATTTGTGACGATGTATATACTTTAGAGTACCTTTAAAATGGTGTTAGATGCCTACATTTAGGCATCTGAATTTAACCCTTGTGTCACAGAAATGCAAAGATTGGAAACACAAAAATGAAACCAATTTATTGCAGACCACGTAAAGAGAAATTGCCAGAATGCGTTGAGATGAGTGTTTAAAGCTCATAGTGTCTGTTGGTACAGGTCTTCTTGCTGGTTAATCATCTGGAATCTTGCAGCCCAACTGCCTGTGCTTGGGTTTGGTCTACCAAAATGAATGTGATGTACCAGAGGGGAGAATATGCAAAGGAAGAAAGAGTGTAAGTTCCATAGCAAAATGCTAAGAAGGACATTTGAGGGGAAAAAAAGGAGTGTGTGTTTGTGTACACACATGATATATATCTTTTTCCAATTACTTTCATAATATGGATTTATGAGAATCTATTAGTGTTCATCAATAAATATGAACATTCATATTGTACATTTTATAAAATAAAATAATGGTCGATATAATGATTACAAGACTATAACATCATGCATATTTTCTAATATGAAATAATGAACTATAATTTATAACAGTTAGCAGGATGTAATATTATGCATATTTCATATATATATTTGCATATTCAACTCAGAAGAAAAATATATGGGACAGAGACAATGAGAATTAGAACAATCCTGTGAGAACCAATGCTGTGGTTTTATCTTATAGTGCAAAGGCTTTTTTTGAGATATCCTTATACAGTCACATGCACAAATACATCTATATTTATATAAATACATATAAATATGAGAAGTTCCACAGAGGCAGACCGAGAAGTGAATGGTAGGAAAAAGAAAGGTAGGGGAATCATTAATTAGTTGTGTGTACATACGAGTGATTCTGAATAGAACTTGCCTGGCACACAAGTCAGCATGGTAGGGGTGTGATGAAGTGCAGAAGGCAGAAAAGCTACTATTTACTACCTAAAAGGCTAGCATCCGGTGCATACCTACAAAATTGAGGTCAGAGGAGACTATAGTTAGTTTGCGTGTGAGTGTTCGTGTGTGCGTGTGTGCTAGTGTATGTAGTAATGAGTTCTATGAAGTGTTCGGTGTAGGAGTGGGAAGCTGGGCATCTATGTCTGTTTTGACATTTTCATAGCTTGCCAGTCTCCAGGGCTTTCAGCAGTGTCTTGCATGGCAAGGAATAGCTATCAGCTAGCTCTTCATATGTCCCAATACAATACTTGGCTAAGAGCAACTATTCTCTAAGGCACTTCCATGGTAAAAGACTGTTCAGTTTACAACTTCTTCTGCAGGCCATGTTTTAGGCTTTTACCTTCTTCTGCAAGGGAATCTAATTTTTCCTTCTGACGTAGCATTGCGTAGAAGTTGTGATCATGATCGTTCACTCTTCAGTGATGGGCTCAAAAGTGATTTTATTTTATTGTTTCATCTCCAGACATTCCTGAGTCTTAGCCTTTTCCAATAATTTATTTCAAAGACATTCTGCAGAAAGTATTTCAATTGTTCCTTGTAAGTTATGTTTTCTAAACCTTTGATTGTTTTTTTCCTCTCCTCACTTCTCCTTCCAGTTGAGTCACTTCTTGAAAGTCTGTGCCAAAAAAAGAGACACAGAAGTCCAGCTGAAGCTGTAGCAGTAGAGAAACAGAATTATTTCGTTTGCTTTCAGGCTGTAGGTCTTTTTCAGGTGTCCCAAGATAGCATTAACCCTGTTTGTAAGTTCAATTTGTGAGCTGCCATCCATTCCCAAACCCTCTTCTCTCTAACCAGTTACTCCCTATCTATATTGTTCAGCTGATTATTCCTACCCAAGGAAAATATAGCTCTTGGCTCTATATTTTCTTTCAATATATCAAGTTCATTTTGAACATAATCCTTTTCAGCAACAAGTACTTGCAGATTATTGTCTGCAAATTTGAAATGCATACTTTATTCCTTCATCAAGTTTGTTAAAATATTGACAATCAGATTAATAAAGTATGCTATATATTTATAAAAGCTTGCCTGAGACATTCTTCCAGTTTAACAGGAGGAATTGATAACTACTTTCTGAGGTCAATCTCTCAGCCAGTTTTCAAGCAGTCCATAGTATTTTCTTTTAGAGTTTGCTTATAAGAATGTTGTATGAAGTAGTGTCAAAAGTCATAATTAAGTCATTTGACTTGGTTTCTTCTGGAGAAATCTAGGTTGCCTGTTCATTAATTTTTATTGCTTCCACATATTACAAATAGTGTGACTATTTGTTCCAGTTTATTTCCAGAAACTATAACTAAGGAACTTGCTCTTCGAAAATCTCCTATTGGAACAATCCTAGTAAAAACAAATTCTGTTATCTTTATTGATTTCCTGGGTCCTGATTAGATGCAGATGTAATTAATGCTTTTCTATTTGTCTGTAGTTAATTTAGCTATTTAAGCTACGTATAAGTGAGACTAGTTTAATGTTAACAATGAATTCACTTTGTACTGGAGTGCCAATAAGATAGCACAAATAAGCCAGTTTGTATCAGAAAAACTTAGTCCCTTGGTAGGACATTCTTCTTTAAAGAAGGTTATAAGAGGAACTTAAAAGATCTTCTTAACATCTTAGGTTAATATTAGTTGGTACTTTGATCAACACACCACAGAGTAAAGAGGAAAATCGAAAGAGAAAAGTCCAAACTAAAGATTTAGGTGCTCATTGCCAGCCCAGCTATTGGGAAGACAATCTTGACAGTGTACATATAAAAACCATGACACAGGAAAATAAGCCAAAGCACAGAGGGTTTCAGGTTTTGCTGATAAAGCCTACGGAGTTTTTACTTCCAGGTGAACAAACTGGTGGCCTCCAGGACGGAGCATCACACATGTGTGTGTTTGCCACATTCAGATGCAAGATGAAATGAGACAATAGCGGAAGCTAGAGGTGTAGGACACTGCTCTGCTGATATCTTTTACACATAGGTCTTACGAAACAGAGATTTTCTGGCTCAGTATGTTGCAGGAAGGGATAAATTTGCATGATTTTGAAAATCCTGCAAGGGGAATATAGAAAGAGTACTGTAAAGAGAATACCATATCTCACCAACAGTAAATGACATAATTTGTACACTGAATGGTGCCATTGTATTTCTGAAGCTTGATCTCATGAAAGGGTATCACCAGCTGCAACAAGCTTCTGCATTTTATCTGCCAAGTGTTTCAACACATACTGGTCTAAGATGGTATGAAAGGCAAACATCTGGAGTGCATTCAGCTACAGAAATTTTTCAAGATACGCTTCGAAGTATTATTGAAGCACACTTCCAATATCTTCAATGGTACTGATGACATCATAAAACATGATGTAATCCATAAAGTTATTTTTTATTGTCTTATTGTACATAAATTCCCCTCAGAGATGCTTCTAAATTAATGTCATCCTTTAGTTTTTGTTCATATTTCGTCATCCAAGTGAATGCTGTTTAACCTGAAGAAGGTAACAGCAATAGACACAACAATAGCTACCATAGATGCTAGGAAAGATCGAGTTTTTCTTGTGGATAATGCACAGACGCTCAAGATTTTTAAACATTAAGGTCTCTTTTGGGGGAACTTGCTATTCGTGCATCTCTCTATTATTTGCCCCATGCAGTTCTTTTGAACATGCCCAGTTCATAAACAAGGTTGTGATAACAAGTATACGGAAAGAGGGACACTTTAAAAAAAAATTAAAGTTTTGCATGGTATTATTTCTCATTAAGGATTTGCCTGCATGTCACTCAGAGGTATACCCAAGTGAGCTTCAATTAATTTGTTTTCCCTTTGCAGTGTAGCAGCCTAGCTATATAAGCACAGACTAATAGCTAGAGCATTCATCCTGTGTCTCAGGTCCGTTTTGCAACCTGTACTAAGAACTGTGTTAATATGCCAAGAAGAAAGGATACATAGTTAGGCTGTTAGCTAATATAAGGCTGAAAATAAAGTACCACAAACTTTGTCCATTGTGTTAATCTGGACAGATAATAGTGCTTTTTGATCCAGATTTGTGTGTGAAACTAGCCATTGTCAATGTCCCAAAGAAGTTTTACTCAGTAGAAGCAAGGAACTGATACTCTAAGTTTGGTGGTATATGCAGGCCACGTACAATATACGTAGAACAAAGAGTTTTGTTTTCAGCCAGGACTGTTTACAAAAGAGAAAGCAGCAAGAAAAGGGCATAATCATGAGAATAATATGAGGTCTATAAAACAAATCTTACAATGAGAAATTTAAGGAGCTTCATCCATTTATCTTATCAAAGAGAAATGTAAAAGGCAATTTGCCTGTGGCCTATAACTAAGGTCTTTCAGGCCTTTTGTAAGCATTCAAGTGCATAACAATATCCCATAGATAAGAGAAGAAGACAGAAAATTTAAAATGAGAAGAATATCTAGACTTTAGGCAGACACAGTTTTTTTGTGATGCCTCATTTTCACCATTGGAATCGCTTATCATGGTTTTTGGAAGATTCTCTGTCACTTGGGGTGTTAAGCTTAGAGTGGATGTTTTCCAAAAGATATTTGTTTAGTCTAACCACGTCATGTACTTTGTGCCTTAATCTTGAGGTTAGGTTTCAGTCACAAAAGCTTTGTGCATGTGCCTGTGTATGTTGCTGATTGCATGAGAGAGAAATAATGCTAGTAAAGTGTCTCCTGCTAAACAGTTTTTACACTCAAAACTTAAAAATACACAGAGTAGCACTGTGATTTTGAAAGCTGGGACAAATAATTGAGCATCCATCTCTGTCTGCAGTAATGCATGAGCTAAATAGAAGATATGCAGAAATGTTGTGTTTTGAGGGCTACAATTGACAGATAGACACAAAGGATTGCCAGGCACTATTATCCGGACTACTTATCTTGTCACTTGATGTTCTTTTGACCATTTCATTGTATTGAAACTACAAACATCTGTGGTTCTTGCACAAGCATCAGAAGGCATCCAAGGACCAAGAACAGTCTGTTACCAAAGGTTTAGAATTATTAGAATCAGCTGCCTATTGAAGACTGAAATTCTGTGAGGCTATTTAATTAAGAGGATGATTTTCTGGCGATTGTACTGTTTTACCTATATTACCATACATGGCTGCAGTAAAAATTTTCTCTTAGACTATTTTCTGCATTAATGTGGCTGTCTGATCTTCCTATGTTGCATCTTTTCAGCTCCAAAGTGCTGATCTATGTTCCTGCCAACTCTCTGCAATTCACTCTCTCCTTCAAATTCTTGCCAAACTAGAAGTTCCATGAAAATATCATTGTTAGAGCTACCTGAAACATCTCTGATGTTCAAGGTGATACGTGTTTGCCAAGCTATGTTAGGAGGGGGTCTGAGTCAATCCCTTCTGACAGTATAAGGTGGATAAAGTAGAAGTTCAAAAATACTACTTCCAGGTACTTTTCTTTTCTGTTTTTGATCCACATCTAGAGTAAACATTCTTTTTTTAACAAATGCCTGTCTGTTTCTTCTCTTCCTGTGCGTGGTGTTCGGGACTTTCGAGGGGGCGTTCCAGAACCACAGGAAACATGGTGGGAAGGAATCCAGGCAGCTCCTCCAGGATTCTTCTCTGTTACTAGTTTAATGAGGACTCCAGCATAGGATTGGTGAGCTAACCTTGAGAAGGAGGACAGTAAAGACACCTGATACCCATTCTGAACACTCACAGCAGGCTTTTAGCCTAGTCCCAGAGTAATCCAAGCTGAGAAGCCGTTCCATTCACTGACCTGCTTTTTGTGTTGACCTTGTAAACAGGCTCTTTTCTATAGCACTTGTGGGTTTTGTGATCATCTTCTTTTTATTTGAAAGTGTTAGAACACATTAAAGTCCAACTCTGTCTTGACAACTAATTCCCACTGGAAACAAGATCTAGTAAACTATTACTGACCTGTTCTGTAAGGAGGATTGCAAAGATAACGTAATATACCAAGGAAGGATCATATGACAAATAGGCAAGAGTGAGAGAAATAGACCCACAAGTTACCAAATGCAAGTGGAGAATGAGGTTATTCTGCATGATCTGGTTTGTGACATTTCTCATTTCTTCAGATACAGCAGAGATGGCAGAAAGTCACCATATAACCATATTAGCCAATGACCTCTCTTTGTTCTTCAAAGTATATTATTAAGGGAACTGAACAGGTAACGCTTTTGAGCTCAAGGGCCAAAAACTAAAGACTGAGACTTTTTTCTAAAAGTTCACCAAGGCCCTTTTCTTTTGGTATGTGTCTCTATTTCCCATAAATGGGCAGGCGAGAAACTGGAATACTGTTAAGGTTATGTTTTTCCGGTGGTATCCTTCCCATTAAAAATGATTCTTCAGTAATGGTTGGCTGTCTGGTAGGCCTTTGCCATAATGTTTTATTATTTTATTTTTACATTCCAGTAGGGAGGAGTGAAAAATAGTGGACTGTTTTGTTCAGCAAGTTCAGCAACTTTTATAGAACTAGGGTCATTTTGGCTTTTTGAATCAAGCTTGTTACCTGTTCAGTTCCTTTACTTAAGACTTTGAAGATCTAATCACTCTTCCTATCCTGAATGGTGTGAAAAGTCAACTCCTGGCACTACAAAAAGATTACAAGTGTCATTCTTCATTTTCAGTCATCTTCTGTGTGCTTGCTGTTATTGCTGCCTCCAAACCTCCTCAGCACTTACCTTATTTTTCTGATATGTCTTTGACCCTGGAACTCATGTGAAGTCTTAGTAATAAGTCTGAACACCAAAGCTGTATGAGAGGAAGAGGCAGCAGTTGAAAATGCATTCTGTGATCTCTAGCATCCTCTTCTACTTTCTTTTATAATAAAAGGCATATTTTGCTGAGTGAAATATATTCTTATTGGCAACTGTGAATCTCAGCAGAGCACAAAGGAAATGTTCTTGGTTTTACCTGTGTAACTTTTTGCTCATCTCAGACCCTAACCTGGAAATGTACTGATTAGATATGCTTGCTATTTAGAAAATAAAAGCTCAGTATCTTAAAAATGTTTCATGAATGTTCAGTGCCAGGCAGAGAAATACAGTGAAAGAATATGATTTACTTTGAAGTTATTCTACGGTACAGGTATATGATTTTTAATTTTTTTAGTAATAAAACAGTAGTCTAAGCAGGGCAGACTACTGTAATATACAACTGGAATGACAGTGAGAGAAAATATACTCAGTTTTATTAGCCCTGTAAAGATAAGTGAAGTTGTTAAGATTTCTGTATAGATGAATGGAATGGATTGTTACTCAGTACCTTTCCCCAAGCACACTACAGGAGATTTAAAGATGGCATTTGTGTTTATGTAGCAATTCTTAAATTAAATGATACTGTCCAAGATAATTCATCGTGCTGGGATGACACACACTAGAAATTCAATTAATAGTCATTCTAATTATATTTTGTACAGTATGAATCACATGCTAATGTTGCCTCTTTGGGGACAGGATTTTAATGAATGTGCCGCCCAGAAAGACCGCATATCTAATTAGACTATACGTAAATGACAGATGAGAAAATGGAGGTAATAATAGCCCACAAGATTAAACATGGTTTATTAGGTTTGTGATTTTTGATTCTGTAATTGGCTTTTCAGTTGTAGGAACTATCATTGTCATCTGTGCTGACAAGCAGGGCGATGTGGTGGTGTGTGCTTTGAAGAGCTCTGTGTCGAGCTGACAGTTCTAACTGAACGACTGAACTGCTGAACGGGATGATTGCTTTCTTCTCTTCTCTGATGCTCGTGCTACTGATCTCGGCACAACTGCTTCCCCAGCATCTGTGTGGATCTGGTATTCCTCCACTGATCCTGAATCAAAGTGCAAGTGGTTTTAACCACTTGCAACTGAGAGTGACTATGGTTCACCATACTGATGGGCTTTCAGGTATGTTTTGCAAGTGATGCCTCAGCAGAAATTATCCTGCTGACTTAAGTAATCGTCTTACTATTTTGATTGTGCTTAGCTGATCTAAAAGATAATCTCTTTGATTCTGACTCAGCAGAAATCGGAGGTGTTTCCACAGTGTGGAGCCCACAGAAGGTCACAGATTTGCCTGCTCTGACCAGCTGAGCTAACAGAAAGCTGTGCTGAGTTGTAGAAACACTTGTGCTAACTTCTAGCCTGCAAAGGAGCAGACCCGTATTTATAACTGTGCCCTCCTTCCCTTACTTCCCACTTTCCTCATGCTGACAGAAATTCACGTAGTGTTGAGTTCAAAGTTACTCTGGTCAAGCACTTCTGAGGGGCTTCAGCTTAGAGCAGCATATGACTCCTTTGTGGAGGTTTATCCATTAATAGACATCGCAGATGTGTGCTCTAGCAGACCAATTTGTTAAGGTGATATTGCATCTGCTAAGAGGCCAGTTACAAGAAGGCAGCCATGCTACCTCCATTAGGCCTCCTGCTGTTAGACATCCGCATAGTTATTACCTAGGTCACACAATGGAGAATATGGAGGGCTTCATCTCCAGAGCCTGTTCCAGACGTTATACTATGTGTCTATTTATATAGATATTTTATTTTTTATATGCTTATTTATGGATAAAACAGTATTTTATCCCAAATGGCAAAGAATGAAAGTGGAGCAGAAAAACCCTGTTTTCCAGTGGAGACTCTGGTCAAAAATGGCGTTTGAGCCCTGAGTAGCAGTACCTTGTACCTGTTATCTGTGGAAAGTTCCTTGATAGCTTGTGGGAAGTGATTGCAGTACAGGACATACACCATAACAAAGAATCACTAGCAGCCATCTCACTGCCTGCATCAGCATATATTTCAAAAACTGAAAGTGCAGGAGGTTAAGATGCCATCAACCCTATGGTGACCCTTGCTAGCGATTTGCACGCTGCTGGTGGGGAAACTGTAGTACTGCCTTCTCCATCACAGCTATTAGTTCAAAATTAGAATGCTTTCTCTTTCTGCACCTCTGAAAAAACTCCAGTGGTTACCCTAGATTTAAGAACAGACATTGGCACTTATAAATACACCGGAGTCTGTGTTTTAACTGTTTGTTATTGTTTCATCTATGATCGAGTTAGATAAAGGCCAAGGATAAGAAGCAATGGTTTAATAGAATGTGTGGTGGCAGATGGAACTGATTACAGGGACGTGCTGGATAGGCCAAGCCATGAGTCACTGCTGTGTTTACATGAGTGAAACTGGAGTATCAAGAGCAACGTTTACAGAAATATCGAATAGATAAATCAGTGACTTTAGATGATACTAAATAGACATTTATAGGCTACACAATTGTTCCATTATTAAAAACTTGATTAAAATGTATTTTAAGACTAAATGACGAGTACACAGTTATTGTACCATATATGGCCATGTCAGATTGGGACTCCTACTGCCCCTATAGAAGGAATGCGAAATCTAACATGCATACTATTTTGAGATTAAAGGTCAGTTCTGCATTAAAACTGAGTAATTGGTTCATGCTAAAAAGACATGCACCTTTCCATCCAGAACAGCCAAACAGACCCTCCCCATCCGAGGGACACAGCTTCAGTCTTTGAGGTGAAGTAGTGGCAGCAGTGGAAATCAAGTGTGAAATTAAGTCACAAAAGGTCAAACAGAATTCTCATTTAAATCATCATAGACAAGTTTTATGGTCCAAGAAACAGGACCTTAAAGCCGATAGGTACACTTTTAAGAGGCAGACAACTCTCCAAATGTGTTTCTTCCACCAAATCCCAAACAGCATAATGAAAACAGTCTTTATTAAAATAAAGCACTTGAAGTATGTTGTCAAAAACTATATGAATCAAAGTATAAGGCTTCATGGAAGAACTTTGAATATATATATTATAGCTATATATGTTAAATTCCCCTTAGCTGAATTAGAGTAAGAACAGATACAAAATAAAATTATGAATGGAGAAATTTGAAGTGTTATTACATTACCGTCCAAGTGGAAGCCAACTGCAGGTGATGTCCAATATGGGAAATGATATATTTTTACAAATAGTACCGTGGCATTTGTTGAATTAATGTATTCTTTTGCCAAAAGGTGCTTTAGGGATTGTTACAAGAAACACATTTTTTTGGTTACTGTACCTCTCAAAGGGACTGTTATTTATCACACATACATAAAGCATCTACCTACGCATACTGAATACACTCATTGGCATAAAATCCTTCATCATGTGGAAGAGTACCTATCTTAGAAGATTTGTGGCAAGATATCAGGCAACATTTTTCTGAAGAAAAATAAAGAGTGGGTAGAAGGTTTGGATACTATTATTTATAGTCTACTTTGGCAAGCAGAAGGTGATTTTTAGGTTGTACTGGGTCAGACTGAAGATCTATCTAGTCTAGGATCTTGTTTGCAACAGTAGCCAAAAATCCAGATAGAGGGCCATGGGCAAAGTCCACTTGCTCCTTGGATGCCTTTCAGAGAATAGTGAGCTCTGCCAGGGATATTTTGCTTTATGTCTTCTGCTGGTTTCCTGGTTTTTAACTGTTTGATCTTCATCCCTAATTTATTTTCATATCTTGTTCTCTGTAATCATGATTAAGCTCTGTTCTCACAGAGGTCTTAAAAGGTTTTGAGAAGGGCTGGTGTCCACAGATGGAACTGGGGCCAGTAGCGGATGCCCAGGGGAAAAAAATCACATATTGGTATGCCCCCGAAATGCTATCTCAGCCTTTTTGAGTCACCGTGGCCTCTCTTCACAGCCCAGATGTCGTACAGATTTCGTCCCTCTCTACTACACCCCAGCTGCTGCCCTGGCTGGCTCACCTTGTACTACAGCATTTTGGCCTCCTGCCAGTCTCCCGCAGGACTGCACAAATGCCATTGGCAACAGTCCATTCCCTTTTACAGCACCTGAGCTTGCCCAGTACCACCTTCTGCTCTGGCACCCAGCCCAGGGACACCAAGACAAGTATCTATTGTTTGTTCCTCCAGCCATTTCATTGTCTTCTTGAAATAATTTCTGCCTTTGCATTCTTCCAACCTCTTACAGTGAAAAAAAATCTGATGGGTGTTTGCTCATGGAAATAGAGCTTCTGCTCATTTGGAAAGCAAATACAGAAATTAACTCCGTCCCAAACTTCTCCCGTGTGTCTCTTGACATCTTCTCTAATTTCTATTCATAAAAAAGGGCTCCCAAGCTAGTACTCTTTCACATCCTTCTTTTAATAATTAGTCACCTTAACCCTTGCAGTAGGACTTCCTTTTTTACTGGAGCTAGCTGGCTGTTAAGTGTTAGCACAGTGCTAATTGCTCTCTGGCCTCAGTTAATTTTCTTTATTGAGTAGGGTCTGTCATACATTGCTATTTGGAGCCAATTCAAATGATTTACCTATACACGTTTAAATTACTCCCTAATCTACGCCGATGTGAAAAAAGAGAAGCCACTGAAAATAGGACAAATGATTGAGCAAGTGGCCAGCATGTCTGTCTGTGGAAAGCAGGCCACCTTTGTTTAATTGATATAGCCATGCTATTGAAATGTCATCTTTACATAGTTGACATTAACTAATGGGGGATAATGAAGATAATGATGCATCTTTTTGTTCCAAATGCTCCTTGTATATCCGATATCCAAGGACCCGATATCTTCATGCAGCAATAGTTTCATACTATTTACTAAATTCCCAATGTACGGATAACTTCTCTTAGTTAAGTGTAAATATTCATCTAGAACAGACAGAACAATTAAGAAACACAAGATCTGAATAATTATTTGGCATGCTGAAGAAAATTAAAGATTGACAATTTCAAATAAACATCCTCAACATTTTGAATTTTGATAAAACAATGAAACAAAAAAATGAAAGTTTTTATCCTGTGTTTTGACCTGCTCGAGAAATAATGTTTCTCCTTTAGTTAGCAGACTTGAAAAAAAAGTTCACAATTCAATAAAATTAGACTGAGCTCACCTTATAAGAAAGCCTAAGAAAGACTAGCTTGTGCAAAGTAATATTAATGATCAGTAAAGTGCTGCATTGCAGGAAGAGCTGGTAAAAGTTTCGTGAGAATTTGCCTGGATTCACTTGTAATTCCCACACTCTGATTCAAGCTAGAATGTGGTCTTTGACAACTAAAACAATCCCACAGAATAAATAGAATCTCTCACTGGAAGAGATGGACTTGACCATGGATATTTTAATGAGGGGTCACGCTTCTATACCAGAGATAATAATCCCCTTTCATGGGTGAGATATCTTTTATTTCATCATGAAAGCTATACTTGAGTATTACATTTGTTCACATTTAGTTATGGGATCTGAGTGTGCAATACTGCTTTGTTGTCCACTGAGCTGTGCTTGGACTCACAATGTGAATGTCATACTGGGGATGGGTGACTTGACATTGACAAGTGATTTCTTGGCTTTTAGATAAAACCTTCTCAACATGACAGGTCCATCACACTATGAGGCAATTGCGCTCTTTAACTGTATGTCTTACATAGCAAGACACACCACAGATAAAATACTGTGTCGGGCAAGGATCAAAAGAATGATGCTTTCCCTGAAACACTAATAATCTTTTAATTTCTCCACTGTGAACTTATTTAATTTAATCACTCATAAATTAACAGATTTATGAATCACTTAGGGCAGCTTAGTTGTTATACATCTCCACATATATTGGTAGTGCCATGAGAATAATAAATGTAATAATTCATAATGTTATGCTGTGCAAGCTTTCTCAAGCAATTAAGGCCCTGATTTAAATCCCATGGAAACCAGAATAATATACATTGACTTTCATGAGCTTTGGATCAGGCCTGGTTTATGGTACTTCAGATATGCCAGTCCTAGTCTTTGCTTCTTTGGTGGTTATAGGTGCTCCAGCTAAAAATCTGCATTGTGAGGAAGGAATTTCACCCAAGAGTATACCCAGATGTGCGTACCATATTCATAAGTCCAGAGTGTGAGTTTATTGGACCACAGAACTCACTAATCTTAATCCAGTCAGAGCATATCAGAATTCCAAGTCCATTATGCAATCAGCTGGTCTATAAACTGGAAAGCATGAGCAGACAGGAATGTGTACTGATTCTAATATTTTTAACTGAAACAATGAAGTCAGAGGTGAATGCGTTCGTTATCAGCTCTGGTTATTTCTTCATTTCAAACAAAATAACTGCATACAGTGGTTGGAAAGGCCTGCAGCTGTGATCTGCTCCCAAATTGGTCTTACATTTGTTGGCTCCATGGATACCAGGGAATTTATTATTGATTTAACTTGGTGAATCAGATCTGAATCACATCCTTTGATTTGTCAAACCCACCCAAATACCATGAGCCAAAGGTGTAAAGCAAATTCTCTGGAATTAGTCTAGTTTCATAAATGTGGAAATGAGAGAACATCTTAATATAGTTTATTAGTATGAATTCAGAACTTTGAGAGTTAAGGGGTCCAAATATAAAATGGCAGAGATTAGAGGGTAGAAGGAATGAGAAGCAAGAAAGAGAAATTCAAATACTCATTGTAGAATTTGCCTCATTTTTAATTTGTCTTTACAATGCGTATTTCTAATAGAATCCTTATTCCAGGATCATACCACTATAATGGTAGGCAAATCTAGTTTAAAATTAGTACTGCTTACAGGCCATTCATCCATGCTACGAGTTCTGGAGAGTTTTCTGGCTTTTGAAAGTGCACTTGCTTCCTTTTGATTAGGAATACCATAATTGAATTTTGGAGACAAAAAGATTTGAATTAGTAACAGCAAAGTAATTAGGACACTAGTTAAAAGACTTATTCTTCACAATATCCCTGCATATTATATCTAGGATGTTTCTTGTAAAATCCATTTCATGAGACTTAAAACTCCTTCCACTGAATAGTTAATCAAGTGTTAAATGTACCTCTATGCAATTATCTTAAAAAGAATTAGAAGAATCAGTGAAATATCATTATCTTCTACTCATAAAGAATAGAATGAGTTATTCCCCTTTCTTACGTATATTTCACTGCTGATCAGCTCTACTATAAAAATCCTAGTGTTATCTGCTGCTGAAATCTATAGAAACTTCTCTTTTAAACAGACCTCTTATTTGAAAATACCTGCACTGGAGCAATGATAGGTATGAACAGCATATTTTGGACAGGGTGCTGATCTGCATGTAAGTGATATATCTCATGAAAAATGTCATTACTGCATAGCAGTCCAAAGAAACTGGAAACATGGTTATTTGAAAGTGAATATTTTAAGGATTTGGAAATATGCCTTGTGAATTGATTATGAACTAAACAACAAAGGTTCTCAAAGTGCCTTGAGTGGTAATCTGACCTTCATGTTCGGGGCCTTTGCTTTTGTGTACGGTATCTAGTAATGGCCATTACTGAAGACAACCTCCTGGCCCAGAGGAAGGCCTTGTTCTTGGTTCCTACAGGTGTAAAAGAAGTTTCACTGTGCTAATTTTTTCCAAAGCCTTCCTTTTCTTTTATGTTACCATTCTATTCTGAATCCCAAAGCAATTTGAAATTTTCTCCTAATTTTCTTTACCGTCTTGGAATCTTCATAATGTTCTGACAGCAACAAAATGGTGTAATGTTCTAGGCTGAATGACCGTTGACTGCTAGGCTGTATGTCTAAATTGCTGTTTTTATCTGAGCCAGAGTAAATCCTGATCCCTGGGCCAAGCGCTGTAGGGCCTGTGGAACCATCCTGTGGTGCATCCTCAAGTTTTCCTGCAGTGGGAATGAACTGGTGGACTGGACCTCAGAAGCAAACTGATATGTATCTGCTGTGGACAACCAGGGGGCCAGAGCTGAAGTGATAAAGTTTAGAGACCTCTGCCTCATGCAGGGAGACTGTTAACATAACGCTTTGGCATCCCAGTCATACCTGTACAGAACATCAGTTTACTAACGCTCGGTGCCAGGGTCCTGCTTGTTTAATCAATGTCTTTCTAAATGAGAATACATAGTGCAAAGGAGATGAATAGAGCCGCAGATATATACCGCCTTAATTTCATGGGTTTTGCTTTACAGATTCCCTGACAGGAATTAAGCACATTCTGAAATGATCTTGCCTAGAGGTGTGAAGTTTATTAGCAGTCAAAATACCTCTTAGTATGCTTGCAGTACTTGCATACGATATGAACATACACTTGTAAAATGTACTGGCAGCCAAACCATGCATTATCACGTTTGAAAACAGAAACGTCTCTGCTGGGTATGACACATTATTGCAGGCAGTGGGAAAACGTGGGACAATTCTTTCCCTGTTAGCACAAAATGGCTTCCTTCCAGATAAAAAGGTATTGTAATAGCGTGTTTTCTTCATAGTGTTGTCACGGGTGACCTTTGGCACCTCTGAAATATGAGAAAGTTTCTCATAACCCTGGAATTATGTTTAAAATGCATAGGCACATTAAGTGTTCATTCTAGATGAGGGTAAAAAAGGCATTAAATAGAAGCTCTGTGCAACATATGGATGCTTTTGCATGAACTACGGCTGCTGCACAGTCATGAGTAGATTGTGCAGTCTGTCTCCTGTGTGTTTGCCAGCACCCAGAGCGTTATTATCTGCCCTAAGGTCTGGCCATTGCTGAGTAACTAATCAATTTCTTTCATTAGATTTATTACTAATGTATGAGGGCCTTTAATCTGAAAGCACAGATTCTTGTTTTCAATTAGGGGTGGAAGGGGTCCCTAGGAAGGCATATTCTGCTTAAAACAAAGGGTATCGTGTAACAGTGTTTCACATGTTGGGAAGTGGGGAGTATTGCTGGCTAAATCCTAGCTATGCAGTGAGGTCTCAAGGCCAGAAGGGACCAGCAGGTCAGACCATGAGGTCTGACCTCACAGGTTTTAAATTTCATCCAGAATCTCCTAAACAGAGTGCACTAACTTGGGCTGGGCTAGAGTTTTTCAGCCTCATTACTAACACAAAGTCCTAAACTATTGTGTATTATGGGTGGGGAACAGGAGCCAACTAAGATAACCCCCAAGCATCTCCAAAGGAAGGGACTGATGGGTCGAGTGGTCCCTCATACCGCAGCGCGATATAAAAAGCACCAAACGTCCCCACCACTTGGACTTTAGGGCAATTTCCTTTTGCCTAAATTTCCCCAAATCTAGCAACCCGTGCAACTCCGTGTGATTCGGGTCCTCCCGCAGGAAAGGCCGTTACAGCCCGGGAGCGAGGCGAAGCGGCCTCGTGCGTGCTGGGTGGCGGGTGGCCGCACTGCTCCCTCCCCAGAGACCCTCCGGGCAGCGGCAGGCTGGGAGCAGCCCCCGCCGCGGGCCCAGAGGGGCGGCCACGGCCCCTCCGCCCCCTGGACAGCTGCCTGCCTTCCCTTAACGCTAGATTAAGCTGCATCGTGGAAAGAGACCTTTTCCAGATTTTCAGCACGCCGAGGCTCTCCCACCTCTCCCAGAAGACTGGTCACCCACCCTGAGGTTTACTGATGTTAATGCCTCGCTCTTAGATCCCATCTGGCCTTTTGCAGGGTAAATGAGATTCGCCCCAGGTATCAGATAGCTTTTCGCCAGGGGTCGATCGACACTGAGTAAATACTGCATAGTCTTAATTTTGATAAGCTGAATGGTCTGCTATCCTTAAGCTTCACATGGAAGGGTGTGGTTTCCACACACGTAGCCCTTTTTTGAAATTTGTTTAATGTTTTCTTTTCAAAATACGAACAAGAAAACTGGGTGCCATATTTTAGTGGAGATTTCATGAAATACCAGATTAGGGATGGGATCTTTACATTTGTTTTCTGATAGAGACGGCCAAAAAAGAAAATACAGTCCTTGAGAAGTGGACTCTCGGTCAATTTTTTGGAAAAAGGCCAGAGGAAAATGTAATTTAAAAAAAAAAGTCCTTTTAGCACTATTAAATGAAACTCTGAGTTTGAAAATGACATTTTTATTCAAAGTTGACTGCAAAATGAAAGCATATCAAATAATTCTCAAAAAGCCCTAAATGTTTCATTTCATTAGACTCTCTATTTTGCCATTAAAAATGTTCCATTTATTCTGAGGGTTTTTTTTTAATTTATGTTTTGGGGCTTGGTTTTGACTAAACCAAAAAATATTTAGTAGTAGCTCTGTTCTAATTCTTACTCCCTTTGTGCTTTGGCAGCTATCATGAAAAGCCCCAGATAGCAGCTAGGTGGCATTGCTATTGTTCGCAATGTTTTTTACTTGCCATTCCTTTTGTCTTCCAAGGATTGTCTTTGCTCTATTTGTACAGATTGACGCTTACAGCTCCTTTCGAGGCAGTTATTTATGATGTTTTTTCGCTCTGAATCACTGTTTTCTAAGAAAATATTCTGTATTCTAGGAACAGCCTTTATTCTTTGTTCCCAAAGATGCCCCTTTTATTTTTACCTGCAGTGTTTACAAACATGATCATTGGAACTCTTAATGAAAGGTTTCTACCAAGATTTTTCCAGCTTTCTTTTTTATTGTCATCTCAGCAGTAAAACCTACACACAAGATATTTTAATTAGCTATTTTTCTGCAAACCTGAGGATTATACATAATGCTCAATAAGAAATAATCCCTATTATTATTTTGGACATGAACTCAGTGCCTTCATACTTTTAAAATTAATTATATCCTCTGCCAAGGGGGAGTCTAATGGCTTCATGTTTCTAGCTTTGTTTGAAGATATACACAGCAATCCTGTAACTGAAATGATCAAAATGCACGCATACCCCTTCCTTTCTCTCAGACACCAGTTTCCCCTTGCTAAGAATTACTTGCCCTAAGAACTGGTTCTGACTGCAGAGACAGTGAGTTGCCTTGCTGCCTACTAGTGCTCCCCTGGAAGAAACAGTACTGAAAACCAACATGGTCCTTTCCCCCGAAGCACAAATCTTCCTTGGATACAATAAAAAATAAATTGTAAAACTGTGTGTGAGTGCCATCTGGCAATCTCTAGGGTAAAAATATCGCATCTTTTAGTAAAGGTCCATAGAAATAGTAAGCCCAGAGTGTGTTTCCTGAAGAAGTCCCTTTAGAGAGATAAGAAGATGATAAAAAAGATGATTCTGTTTTGGGCTAACAAACTTTTGTCAGACCTGAAAAGGTGGCCTGGTCTCCAAGCAGGAGCAAGGGTAGATAGAAAAGATGACTGGGAGACTGCTGTGCCAGTCTGCGTTGTAACAGAACTGCTGCCTTTCCTCATTAATGCATAATAAATGGATTGGCTGTGTGTGTGTGTGTGTGTGTGTGTGTGTGCTCTTGGTGTCTTCATGCATGCTGAATGGGCAAAAGCCTTGCTGAGCTAAAAGTTGTGTGCTGCCAGCCAGCTCCTCTGAGGTAGGTGCAAGAGCTACAGTAATTCAGTCTGTCCTCAGCTGGCATTGAGTTTGCAGAGTGAGTGTGGTTCATGTGTGAAATGAGGTTATAGCAAGAAGATCCATCACCCGCAAAACATGACCCAAAGCGAGGAGGAGGGGTCTGTGTACTGTGTAGCTCTCACAGATCTGTCTTCTGTGTCCCCTTCTAGCTCGCAACAGCCCTGGCCTGGCTCATTCACTAAAGGACACATGGAGACGATCCTCACTTTTGGGATGATGACACTGACGGCCAAATGCCCAGCAGAGGTGAATGGTGGGAGAGAAATGCTGCGTGTCACTCCGATGCGGATGCTGGCAGAGGGGCCAAGGTAAGCTTGTTAGGGAGCGGCCGCGCTGCCAGCCCACCTCCTCCACGCTCGCTCCTGCCTCTCAGGGCGTTAGGCAAGGAGGGGGACACAGGGCAGGTCCTCGCTGGGCTGCCTTTGAACCTCTTCTGGGCTTTGATCGCTATTATGTATCACCGCAGAATTTTGCTCAAGACTTCTGAGAGAGGAACACTTAGTCCCTGCTAAGTTCCCTTTTCCTCCTCTCTCCCCTTGCTCCCAGCTGTGCCTTTGCCTTGCCTCTCCCTTTGAGCTGGAGAGCACTCACCCAGCCCTCAGAGGACACCGCTGCTACACAGATTTCCACAGCATACTTGACACAGCGCTCTTACCAAACCGCATGTTTGTAAACTGTGCTCTTGTGAGAGCTTTTTCAGAAGTTACTGCTGGTCAGTTAAATGGAGCCCGGTGCAAGCTGCTGCTTCATGGGTCACTCTCTTTCCCCCCCTGCAGCTTGCACAAACAGTGAGGAATTGTTTCCAGGAAATGGCAGAAAAGTAAAAAGCTATTATCACAATAAACACAGAATTGTGGGCTGTTCTTATGAAACATTCATTTGGGTTCTTAGCAGTGTTGTATCCACTTAAGAGCTAATCATTTCTGTTAGTAAAAATACCTCTATACCTTCAGCACAAACCTCAAAATATTTTAACATAAACATGATTCGCCCCTCAGGGAAATAATTAAAGTCACATGATCGCTGCATTGCCCTCGTCACGTGTTATAGGCGTCCCTCTGGGGGTCACACCAACGCCCAGGGGAGAGTCTCTGCTGGGGCCCAGGGCGCTGCCCCCGCAACGCAGCAGAGAAACTCTCTCTAACTCTCCCTGTGACCACTGCCAACATCTTCCAGATCGTAGGGCACAGGAAAACTCTCCTTTTACTGTGCTCTAGGAAAGTTGTCAGGCTCAGGACTGTGCCCTGTCCTAACCATATCTATCAATACTAGTCGATTTGTTAAAAATAACTTGCAATTATCCAGTATAATATGCAACTAACAAGCAATGCAGATTATGAATAAAGAAACACAAGTACTGAAATGCACACGTGCACTCCTGCCCCTTGCTGGTACAGAAACTGTGCTGAGAATTAGTCATAGGCCATCCAGCCAGAACAAATTATGGCAAGCAGCCCTTTCAAACCGGAGGATGGGCTTGGGTGTCCAAAAGCTTCTCTGTTTTTTCCGGCTATATTCTTTGGTTGAGTAAAACCCATACACTCTTTGCAATCCTCACAGCAATCCTGAATCAGGGGAAGGGCTCTTATTGTGGCATGCCATTTGGCATAAGCTAAAGCAGCTGAAAAGCTCCTCTAACTTATATCTGAGCAAAATTACCTCCAGAATTCCCCTAATAGAAAGAAAGTTTGCAGAAGTCACTCATAAATCTGTCCTCCTTATCTCTTTTGTGGATAAAATGACAAATGCACCAATTCTACAAACTTACTTTACGCCTCAGAACAGATTCTAGTATTTTAGTGTTAGTTTCATATTTTCTTCTCATTTACATTAGTGTGAATGAGTTAAATCAATGAATATGTTTACTGTTACTGAATGCAGAATTTAGATATACAGAGCAGATATAATTTATGTTGTTAAAGAAAAGCTATTAATGCTGAAGTGAACATTTAGGGCAAGGAGATCATTATTTCACACTATTATTTTACATTATCTTAGAAGAGGAATGAAAGAAACCAATTTGGGTCCTGCAACACCAACACCAACTAGAATCCAGCTTTTCTGCACTGTCAAAGCAAAAAGATAATGGATTGACTGAAGGATGTTGACTTAGATTAACTTGTACCAAGCAAATAGCTTGTATCAGTTTTTTTATGAATTCATGACATTTGGTTGTATTCTGCAAAACAAGTAATGGACTTGGGGTACATCCAAGTTCCACATTTTGCTCTAGTGCCTACAGCAGAAACGTGGCAGAGGCTTATTTAACTCCTCTGACATCTCTTACTGTAGAGTATCAACACTATGAAAGCTATGGAGAGAGAGAGCTGTTGAAAAAAAGTGTCCCCCACTGAACTGGGAGCTTTGGTGAACAAGCCAGAAGAACCTGAAGGAGACCTTCAATATTGTTACGGCTAAACATCTTTCTTTTTTCCTTTATGCCCAAACTGAAAGATATTAGAGAATCCATCAGAGTCTACAATAACAGCAAAAATGATGAAATTTAAATACTAACTTTATAGAAAGGAACCATGCAAAACAGCAAAAAGAAGTTGAGCTTATTTGGATGTGCTCCTGGAAGTAAGTTTTGAGCCAAAATGAATATAGTGTACTAAGTACACAGCACATATAATACAAACTTAAGAGCTCACCTTTATGTTAAACAATATATCCCCTCCAAAACCACCACCACCACAAATCTGATCTAAAACTGACATAAATTGAATATCTTCTTCGTCTTTCAAAAAAGAAAGTCAACAAATGTTTGTATTATTTGGATTTGTCTATCCATCTATTTCTCATTCCCACCCCCCCCCCCAAAAAAAAAAAAAAGGCTTGTTAACAAATCTGGATATATTCAGATTCTGGGTAATACTTATCAAAATATATATACTTTCCTGATAAATGATGAGTTTTCTACAGAATAAAGATACCAGCTATGCCAAAAGAATTCTCACATCCAACATGACTCCAAAGTGAGAAACAAAAATGATGACTCTTGTATTCTCTGAAAATAATTTTTAAAAAGTCCTTATTTGATACTTTTTATGTCTGTTATAGCTTACAGTTTTACTCTTTTCTTCTACCAGTAGAATTTTTTTGGCACTCAATATGAGATTGTCTCTCAGAAGTTTATTGTGTATTGTCCTTTGAAAAATAAGTCTCGTGTCATTTTCAAAGATACTATCCTCATTAAACCGTTTCCAATTTGTCATTTAAATTCTATTTAGCAAAACTAGTCTTCTGTAATACAAATAGTACCATTCTTATTGAATGCTTTTCAGCATTTTGATAAAATTGTGATTTTGGCTTGCGTTTAAATTAAAATAAGAAAAATGTTTGGTTTTTTGTTCCCTGTCTTTCAGGCAATATGTCCTGAAAATATTTTGTTTTTCAGCCCAAATCTCAAGTCAGAAAAATGCCCACAAATGTAATTGACAGGCTAAAGTAAGTCATATTATAGACTAAACGTTATAGAACCACAGTCTACAGTTATGACATCTGTGAATTTTTTATGATCTCTCTGTTGCATAGATAAGGTGGGATTATTCAAGGGTATGGCTTTCAGAAACAGCTGAATAATTCAAGAGAGCAAGTCCCACTGAAAGGAAGTGGTTCTCAAGTAAAGACTCTGAAAACCCATAACACAGAATTCATAAAGGTTAAGCTCCTTCTTGGCTGTTACTAGGTTTTGAACTTGCGATTGAAGTGCTTTGAAATAAAGAAGACAAATGAGCAATCTGAGGGAATACCTTCTCCTGATGGTGTGCTTGGGAGTGTGTATTCTGATGAAATATAATCTTGGCTTGGCTGCTTGCCTGCATTTGATAGCTGCACTGATAACACTGAGTAGTAACACTTGGGAATGCTCTGATTTAATGTAATCAAAGTATCTTCCAGGACTACAACTTCAAAGTAGTAGCAAAGGAAAACTGTTCTTAAAGAGGAGGAAACAGACTAATATGAAGGACAGGAACCATGGAAAAGAGGAGAAATATAAGAAGGTAGAGAGTGACAGGAAAAGATAAGACAAAAAAGGACCTAGACTGGTAAGTGTAGAAAAGAAGGATCACAGTAAGAGTGGAAAAGGGAAGAATATAAAAAGTCTCAGGGAAAAGAAAAAGGAGAGAAGCAGAGATGATGCAAATGCTACATGAGAAGAAGCTTTCCCGCTTGAAGATATTTGGAGTCAGTTGGAGGTTGGGTGGGATGGCAACAAAGAGAATAAAGACAGGAGGTGAGGTTAGGTAGCAATAGAGGATGCAGCTGAGAGGCGATCAGGGAGAAATGGTTGTTCACATCGAAGAACTGAGTGTTAATTCGTCAGGTGCTTGAAGATGAAGCGTACTCTGAATGTCAGCCTTTCAACAGATATTGGCTTCCTAGCAGAGTAAGAATTGATCTGAATGGCTATGTTCAAGCTGCAGAAGAGGAATCTTTATCAGTGACCCGGCAGAGATGACTGCTCTCTCCTCAAGTTTGAAGATGATACCAAACTGGGGTGATTGGCTGAGCTGGCATCCAGAGGGACATAGACAGGCTGGAGGAGTGGGCTAACAGGAACCACATGAAAGCTGACAGGGACAAACGCAAAATCTTGTCTTGGGCAGGAAGAGCTCCCTGTGACAGGACGGGCTGGGACCAGAGGCTGGGGAACAGCTCTGCAGAAAAGGCCCGGGGGTCCTGGCGGGCAACAAGCTAATCATGAGCCTGCAGGATGCTCTGGCACCAGTGAAGGCCAACATTGCCAACATGTATTGGCAGGAGCACAGCCAGCAGATCAGGGAAGTGACTGTCCCCCTCCAGTCAGCTCTCATTAGACCACATCTAGTTACTGCATCCAGTTTGGGGCCCCCCATTACAGGAAAGACATCAATAAACTGGAACGAGTCCAGCTGAGCACTTCATAGTGTGTATGGTGGGAGGATGAGAGGCATCAGGCTCAAGTTGAAACACGAGATGATCAGCCTCGAAATAAGGAGGAACTTTTTCCCCATGAAGACTGCCAAGCAGTGGGGCAGGCTGCTCAGAGAAGCTGTGCCATCTCTATGCTTGGAGGTTTCCAAGACCTGCCTGGATAAAGCCCTGAGCAAGCTGGTCTGATCTAAGAGATGGGCTAGAGGCACCCTGAGGTCCCTTGCAACTTGAAAAATTATCCTATGACCTTATGAATACTCCACAGCCTGCTCTGAAGTCCCAGCCTCCTGATTGCACCATACTGCAGCTCCCACCCTACCTGCATGCCTAGTTTTCCTTCCAAGGCACGCTACGTGTTAGTCTAAGCTCTGATTTCATTTACAGCTTTCGTGAAAATAGCCCAGAACTGCCTGGGCAGCAACAAAATCTATGTGAAACAATTTGGATCAGGACACTGAATCAAGTCACAATCTAAAATGCATTGTGGGAAATTTTTATCTGAGTTACTGGGATTTTAAGAGTTCAATAACTGATTGAGAGATCATTATCTCCATGCCTTGTGGAATAAAAATTTCCCCATGCCAGTGTCATTTCTATTAAACACTAAGTTACACAGCTTGAAACTCTCATGAAAGTTACACAAGCACATTGACAGAAGATTAGTCTGTACCCTCCTTACATCAAATATAATTGCTGGCAGTTATAATTTGACTAGAGTGTGCTATGTCTGTAATTCATCAGATACTTAAAAATACATTATAGCAATTAGTTCTGTACTTGCCCATGAATTTCCAGGACATTCAGAACAGGATTTCCAGCTGTATGGCTAGCAAACAAAAAGATCTCAGCTCCAAAGAGCTGCCATGTACATTTCACAGTATAGGCTAGACAGCTGTAAACAACAGCATGTGGAAATCTTGCCTTTTATTATTTTCCTGGACATGTTATTAAAAGAAAAAGAAAAAAGATTTTGTTAGCCACTCCGGTAAGTAAAGCAACACTGTGTACATGATATATGGCAGGAGAGGCAGTCCTTTATTTGTATGTTGCATAGTATTTGCTGGGAACACTACTATTTTCTGTTAGTATCAGGATTTCTACCTCTGTGGTGATTCACTTCCACTAAAACCAACAGAAGGAGAAGAATGGAGGAGTGACCTGCCTTACTTTTAATGGTGGATTATGCATTTTCACAAAGAGCCTAGTGCAAGTTCCTTTGTCTAAAGAGAACTGAAAGCCTTTTACCCTCTTTGATGGCAGTTGTATTGGTCCTAAGGAGAATAAAAGTCTTGTGAAAAGGGGCTACTGCCGCTTTATTTAGAGAAGTAATTAATAGCAAGGTTAGAGGGAGATCAAAGGGTTATAGTGGGTAATTAGAAAAGTTGGGGAAATTGCTTCTTATAAAACAAAACCAGTACAAAAAAAAAAAGCTGCTGCTTGTTGCTATCCTCCCAAATGAAAAATGTGTTTCTTATTTCTTTTGCAAAATAGGCTAAAAAATAGATTTTAATTTGTTTTTCTCTGCTACTTTAGCCAGTCATGGTAAAATTGAGTTCTGCCGATGAGAAGCAGTGAGTGCAACCTAGACAGATGACTGACTACTTCCTTTTTCATTAGGAGCGCAACAGTGAGAGCCCATTTCACTGCAGGCAGAGAATTAGAGGATTAGGTTCATTTGCTGCACTTTTACTTTGGCCTCCATGTGGTCTCCATCTGGAGCAGTAGGCAGAGAAGTGCTTGACAACACATGGTCTCCAGCTAGTTTCCACTAGTGCTGCGCTTTGTTTTTACCGACGTGACGCTTGGGCCAAAGCAGTGACAAGTAACCGTGCTAGGGCTGCCCCGGGCTCTGCCCAGCCCAGCCCTGCAGTGGGTGAGCGCCTGCAGCCCACCTGGGAGCCCCTCCACACACAGGCACCCATTCTCACTGCAGGCATTCTTTCCTGCCTCAGACTTACTGTTTTTCCTTCACAAGCTTTCTTCTTCATGTTAAAGTTGAAAGGAGAAGTATTTGCCAGCAGGATGGATCCTTTCCCTTGCAAAATGTTCTTTTATTTTGGATTCTGCATGGCAGGTAATATCTGGGGGAAGATATGCAATGGCAACAAGACTGCCAGAGGGGACCACGAGAAGAAGTGTCCCTTCCCTGGGCTCCCATGCGCTGCGCAGAAGCACCACACTACTTGGGTGTGGGAAGCAGGGGTGGGTGCCACTGCTATATTCCCACAGCTACCTCCTTGGGCAGAGACCCCAGGAATGGAAGTTACAGCTACCCTGCAATGGCAGAAACTCCATATGGGAATTAACAACTGAAACACCAGCTGCCATTGAGTGAGGGCCTCACTATGAAAGGAAGGACTATTGTCCTGCAGCAGGAAGGGGGATGAATCCAGTACAGTGTATGAAGATATTGTGAGGTCTAGCTAATAGGCAAGTTCTGCGGGTGAGGTACAGTCAATCATATGGAATTAGGCACACGGGATGTAGGAAAGACAACAGATGGCATGAAAAAAAACCACTCTTCTTTCTTTCTTTCCAAAGGAGATCACACTGATGGGAAATATGCCAAAGTTTTCCAGAATCTCAAAGCCCAAGTGGAGTAAAGAGATATTACATTTCCATGATTCAGAAAGCAAGTATTTTCATGAAATAAGGATCAGTCTGTTTGAATCACAGTGGATCCCCCAGCTGCAGAGGACCCCCCCACACTTGCTTTGCAAGGTAACTTTGAAGCACAGAGAGACGTAGCATCTCAGGCAAGAGTGCCATTTCCCTGCTCCTAGAACCAAGACAGTGGAAACGGTGCTGTCGAGATGGTTCCACTTGTTTGTTTCTTATTTCCCACAGGGACTAGGTAGCACACCCAGCAGGGTAGGCAAAATCCAGTCAGGCTTCCAGTCTCTTAAATCTCATTAGTTTCAGCCACTTGTTTGTTCTTCTTTTTTAAAAAATTGTTTTTCTCTGTTTATGACATTTACGCTTGCTTGCTGCTGTGGTCTCACCTGGTCTCACGATCTAGGCAGGTTCGTACTTGAGAACCAGCCAAGAAAAATGAAATTCTGGACAAAAAGGAGTTGCTAGTGCTGTAGGTGGCACTCTTTCATCTGACTCAGCCAGAGACCAAGGACTAGCCTCTGTCAGCAATCACAGTGCAGCTGGAGGTGCTGTCTTCCTACAAAGACATGAAACAGAGGTTCAGGCAAATTGCCATCATTAAAAATGTCACAGTACTTTCCCTGCAACAGTAGGAGTGTCAGCTCCCATGATCAAGCCAAATTTTAATTTGAGTAATTTACATGCTACTTACCTAGAATTCTCCCTGTGGTTTCAACTAGATAAGGCAATTTACGTCCCTGGCCACTGCCATGTTGTGCCATGCTGCTCTGTGTTGCTACACAGCTGTTGCATTTCACCTCGAGGTGGCTGTACAGCAGCTGTTGACAAAGTGATTCTACATTTATAACATGTGTAAGTGTGTTGGTAAGGTTTGTAAACCATGTTGAGGTCTTTCTGGATTAAAAGCAAGACATGCATATGATTACCATTTTGCACATCTTCTAAATATGCATTTGTAGAACAATTAGCCTTAATGGGAGCTGCAAACATGGATCGGAAAAGACTCTTAATTCTTTCAAGACATAATAGCTGCATCAGTTAAAGATGTGTTAATAGCAAATGGTTCTATTCATTTGATCTTATCAAAGAAAAGCTTCAACTACACTGCTCATACAACAACTTCAAAGGCTTCTTCATTCATTCATGTACTACCAACTCACCCTCACTAAAGATGAACTGTGAGTAAACACTAAAAGAAAGAAAATAAGATAAGGCGCATGGGAGTTTTTACAAAGAGAGAACACATTTCCCTCTTCCCACTGCCCTACATGGGTTTAAGTGTCTGACCATGAGCCCCCAATTATGTTATTGTTGAAGTGCCTTTGAAGCACTATGCTAGCTCTTGTACTCCAAGGAGTCACAGGAAAGGATGTTGTCGTTTTTATGCAGTTCACCAGCTCTTAATGGACTTCATATGGTCTCTGCTTTTTCAAAGCAGCCTTCCTTATCACAACTACAGCATGGTGCTCTCATCTTCTGTACAAATTTTGAATAAAAGATTTATCATTTCTCCCTCTCCAAACCTATACACACACAAATCCCCCACTCCTGCAAAGGAATGTGAAGCAACATCCTCAGTTAATTATTAATTCAAACAGCCAAAGTATAAGCATGAAAATTAACTTCAGATCAACAGATTAATGCCTGTCCTGGTGTACTGGGTCAGGACCAAACAGAGTCCAAACCTTTTGCTATGGGAAGTGGGAACATCTTTAAGAACTTACGGAAATATCGGTAGCTGACTGCAGTGTGGCCATGATAATGCTTACTGGTGAAGATTATTCATACTGACTCTGCAAGGCAGTAAGAGAAAGTGTCAGTAGCAGAGCCTGGGCCATTGGAGTACCTGATTTTTGATGATCCCAGAGGAGCACAGAGACTGAAAGTAGAACAGAGATGTTAAGCAATACAGTCTGGTCTCTGGGAAGTGCAGTACTGTTCTCTACAGTCATTTTTTTTAAGCTCTGTACATGCCTTAAGGGATGAATTAACTACTAACTTTGACGTTGGTGTGACTTGAAAAAAAAGTCATGAATAGTCCTTGACGATTTCAAAGTGTTTCATTATTCATGTCATCCTGTTGTGAAAGTGACAAAGCTGCAGTCTTTCCTGCAGCTGTGTGTGTGACACGAGCCAATGACTCTCTTGGCTTCTTACGGGCTTAAAAAAAAGAGAAAAATAATAGGCTTATATTCTTGGTATCAGGCTCTTCCTCTAGAAGTAGCTACTCACTTTGTTTGAGCCAGATCAGCTTCCGCAATTCAAAGTCTGAAACCGTCATCTGAACCTGATGTTACAGCTGGGAAAATTTCACACCTGTGCATGCTGATGGCATTGTGCACAGAAGGTAATAAAGCTTGTTTGGTCAACCACTGATGAAACTTAGGGGTGAACATGCTTAGGAAGAAAATGAGAGTGTCCAAGTTATACTCGATTCATGTACAAGGAACACATATGTTAAAACAAGGATTCTCTTCTTGGAAGGGTGTTTTTTTGTTGTTGCTGTTTCACAAAGCAGTTTCACAAAGCAGCTGGAGACTGTAGCCAACACAATGTTGTCATAATAGTTTTACATACCATTTAAATATAAAGTAATGTAATTAGTAAATACAAGCACTTAATGTCTCATTAAGGAGAACAATGCAAAAGTTACGAGATGAGTGCAAACTTGGCTTAAGAAGGTGAAAGCAGAGTTAGTCAATAGTTTTGTTCACCAAATCTAAATGTCGGTGGCCAGCTTTGTTTTGCACTGATCCATTTACAACTAACTGAGCTGTGTATCATCAAACACTGGGCTTTTACAGTTCCAAACTACCTTCATCCTGACACCTATCCCAAAAATACGGAGTAAACAGATTTATCACAAGGACCATATGTTCGCATCAGGGTTTTGTGTCAAAGCAGTGATGTAGGTTTGAAGAAAATTGCCCAGCTGTCTCCACTAACCACACACAGGTTTGTTCACCAAGCAGTGCTGGTGCATGTGAACCAGGTCCCTTTTGAAGGTACGTAAATCAGCAGCTCTTTTGCAGGTGTGCCTCCAAAGTGTACCAGCCCCCCTCGGACCAATGACTTTTCCTTCAGGCAGCTTTCAGCCATGGGCTCGATGGTAACGTTCAGCCTGGGAAACTAGGCTAAACTTTGACTGAAGTAAAACCGCAAATGCATAGCATGTGGATATGTGTTTGGCCTAAGAACTAACTGTTTTGATCTATTGATCTGCTCTTATGGAGCTAAATAACTTGTTAAGATAGACAGAAATCCTGTATAGACGCTGAAAAAACAGGTCCTGACTCTGTTTTCCCTAGGACTGTAAAAGGAGGGTGAAGAAATGCTGAAGGACTCGGAGCAGGTAAGATGTTAAAGGTCTGCTAAGGAGGGTCCCAGCTGCAGGAAGTCCACTATGTAATTCTTCAATGCAACCCTGAGAAAACACGAAAGGGATCTGCCAAAGGGCCAAGATCCCCTGAGAAACCTAAACATTTCTCAAGAGATTCCCTGGGCAGAACTATTTACTGCTTATCCTTGAAACACAGGGCACAGCAGGTACCTGCAGGGAGTATCATGCACTGACTGCTGGTTGCTGCCAACTTCATGGGCGTTCTTCACCTGGGCAGTGTGCTGGGCATCTCAAACACCTGAAAGGTACTTTATTTTTTCAGTCTATCCAAGAAGATTTTGTTTCAGCCTGTATTCTTCCACATGTAAGAGTGCTATCTCAGTGAGTAAGCCTGATATATACATGATATTATAGGTATTTTATCTTCTTTAAGTCTTTTGTTTCACTGTTTGATTTCTCAAAACTTGTTAAAAGGGTCCTATCTGGAGCTGTCTGTGTCGAGAAACACTGATTTCTTGGTTTGAAGCCAGCTTGGCTGCCTGCCCGTTTCTAAGTAGAGAGACTAAAGTGGATCTTTCAAACTCAAATTTAAATTTAAATACTATTTTAGTTGTGTAGGAATGAGATCACTTCCTTAGTTAATAACTACCAGGGATGCTGGTTTACATTGCTCAGTGGAAACAAGAATAAAAATTATAGACCTTATTGGCTGCACAGATTTTTGAGAATTTTAAATCTTATTCTGATGTGATTTTAAAAAAAGAAAAAATGTTCCATGATTGGCAAGCATGTTATTTTTTCAGGTGGATGGAATGTGTATGGATAATTTACATTATAAGGAAAAAGAAGTGAAAATGACACTTCATGTATTGTTAGTCACTGACTGATTTCTTCTCTTTATGTTATTTTACTCGCCGAATGGTGCATCTGTATCTCACTCTCTCAGGACTTACACACCGAGATTCACTTAAGCAACTGAAACTGGAATATAGGAAGATAAATATCATTATGAAGCTGTGAGCTTTTTAAGATGAACTGTTATAGGAGAGCACCCCACAAACAGAAATTTATTTTCCCTTACAGCACTAGTTAGTGGCTTAGAGAAACCTTAGTATGTCCACCTTAAAAATAAAGAAGTTGAGCACGGTCTCTGACCAGCCAGAGTCCTTTAATTGATTTCAGACTCTCAGGGCTTGTAGGTAGGATACATTTCACTTTATAATCTAAACATTAGGCATCTAATCAAGGGAATCACACGGCTTTTCCTCTAGTTGGCAGAGGGGACCGGCACCTCTGCAGGGCCCATCCCGTAGGCCCAGAGCAAGGGCTCAGGAGCAGGGAAGGGATCACGCTGAAGGACCTGCTCTTTGCGTGGTACCCAGAGAGGGTGATTAGCGGGGATGTGGCCAGCACCTCGTGGGCTGCAGCGGGCAGGGGAGCGCGATGCCACATACTGCTCGTGCGGTGGCACCGCGGGACAGTGAGAGGGCAGGCTGGGCAGACAGGACCTGCTGGTGTACTACAGTGCTGTGCCATCTAGAGATACCTGGCAAGAGCTGTGGAAAGTCACTCGGGTCCTGGATGTGATTTTGCTAAACTTGTGTGGCCATCTATTCCAGTCAGCAGAATTAAGGAGCAAGGTACAGTGGTCCAAGCAGAGCATTCAGGCAGATCGCAAGGCTTCAGATATCAAAGATAACTTTAAATTAACCGACTTGGATACCTCGATACAGTGTTGTGTTGTAACACTTAAATATACCATTTCTTGTACTGTACTTATACCGACCTGCTATATTGCAGCATTTGAAAGCTAGGTCAGGAACATTTGATTTTTCAGCCATCGTGTTGTTTTAAAAGTTTGCATTTTGTGTGAAATTAGGTTTTTGTTTTTTTGTTTTATTTTTAATAAGGAATGCTGAAAGAGTTGCCTGCTAGTTTCATCCACATCAATAATACACAAAGCACGTTTGTGTGGCGAGGTTTTAATCAATGACAGACTCTTCTTTCCTGACTTTGCAGTCAGATGTAATACAGGAAAAGCCTGGTTACACAGAAAGGGAGAGTCAACACACAGGATGAACAAAATACTTCAGAACTCAAAAAAAAAAAAAAAAGTTTTATAATATGAATTTTACCTATTGGTAAAACTGTCCTCATTGATCTCTTATTAAACACCAACCTGTCTCTTTTTTCTTTTCCCCCTTCTCTTTTTTTTGCTACCTACCCCTATCTCTACAAGATAGCTTTACTTGCAATTTGCAGAAAAGATGTAAGAGTAGCCAAGAAAGGAAGTCCAATCTCTTACCAGCATTTCACTCTGTCTCACCTTCATTACAGTATAACTCATTCCTGGCTAGGCAGGCCTGTGAAGCTTGGTTTGCCTTTGGAGGGAACTTTGAAGCTAACGTCCTTGCAAATGGGATAAGTGTTGCATTACAGCAGCTTGTAGGCCTTGATAGAGCCCTTATCTGCTTTGAACTTCAATAACAAGCTCTGAAAAATTCAAATGCTCTTAGAAGGCAAGAATTCACTTTCTACACACAGGTTCAGATTTCCAAAGTGTAAAAAGCCTCCTTTTCGGTTGTTGTTGCTGAAAGCAGGGCTAACACAACCATAGCAAAAGAAGAGCCCGATCCTTCCAGTCTCGGTTCTTGTGAGGAGGCCTCGCTAACGTGGATACTCTACTGATTGAGATGAGCTCACTTAACGCGAGTATGGATTGCTCACTGGAGTAGCAGTTGTACAATTAGGCCCTAAAGCATCATTTCACTCAGGCAGAAACAGCTGAAACCTTTTGAAATTGTTTGGACTGTGCATGCCAGCAACTTAAATCAAAAAGGTTTTCTTTTACACAAAGTCGCAGGTTTTTTTTCTCCTCCCAGAGTGATAATTACAAATGTAGTTAATCCAGCTCAGCCTGTTTTGGGAGATAGCTATAACTCATTCTGGCAATGTGGCTTTGCCAGCCATTTATAAACACTGTGAGAAAGAGCTCTGCTCTGCTCTGCTCAAGTCCTCTGAGAAACATTGTCTAGATTGCTAGCCAGAATAGTATAAACGTATCAATATTATACATGCTGTTTGCAGCTTAAAAGAAACAACTGCTTCCAAAACTTTAGTAAGCCAGTCCTTAGCACAGAGATAGGCTGGGTTGCTTCATTCACCATAAAATACTATTTTTTTAATCTTAACTCTGATTTGTACATAGTTAGTCTTCTACCCAGTGTTATATCCCTGTGGAGTGCTGGGCTCTTTGAAGTTTGATGCAAGTCTCTCGAATTAGAGAAAGGGAATCTGGGCATGTCTCTGCCTTAGTAAAACTATATATTTTATGTCAGTAAAACATTCTAAACAGCATTGGTTTAGAACTACTTGCAAGGGTCTTGTAAGCACCATTTCTGTAAATGGTCCCATAGAAGTTGGTGGGGGCCCCCCAAAACAAAAATTGAGCTGTTCAGTCCTTGGATGAAATCTTGACTCCAATAAAGTCAAGAGAACTCTGCCATTGACTTCCTGGGGAAAGGCCATATCCCTGTTGTTTAGCATTGGCTTTATCTGACATCAGCATGTATCCAGCAAGTCCAAATGGAATTTTCCTGTCTGCATTTCCAGTAATTGCCTATTTAGTTTTGTTTGGAGGATGCAATGGCTACTCTAGGTTATTGCTTGCACTCACCAACGCTGCATGTCATGCAGACCTTTATGAACCCATTCGCCTCTGCTGTGGTACAGACATTTCGTATAGTTACACTGTTCAAAAGGTCCTTGAAAGTTCAGAAGTTCTATTTTTATTAGCTGTTAAAGTTCCAGTAAGTGAGAAATGTATCCGTTCTGAGATAACACAAATATAGCACACTAGTGCGTGGTTAACAGGATTTTTACAATACTTGAAAAATGTCACAGCAAAACCTTTTGCAGTGCTTACTAAATCTCAAATAATATTCCCCTCAGAGAAATTGGGACTGATCCTGCAAACACTTACCAGTGACCTAGCAGGACTCCAGAGTGTTTGCTTAGTGCAAGCCTAAGGAGACTAGAAGTGCAGAAGTATTGTTCCCAGGCTTAAAAGTTAACCATCGGCCTGAGTGCTTTGCTGGAGAAGGGCCAGAGCAACCAGAGTCTTGGAGAATTAAGCTCCCAAACTCAGTAGTAAGAATTTGAAGGGACAGACCTATAATTTGTAAAACTAAACCCAGTTCTAATCCTGAAAGCAGTCTAAACAAATCTTCTGTGGCCATTTTGTGTCCCCTTTAAATAAATTCCTGAATAAACAACTGGACAGCACAATTTGATAGGGTGAAACTGAGCAACCGTTATGTTCACAGATGACTAATTAATTCACACAAGTACCTTCACTGAAGCTGAAGAGTCTATTTGAGTGAGTAGAGATTTATTAAATTGACTAATGACCTCCTGCATCTTCTCTTTATTGAAAGGTAAGCACTTCTCAGTGTGAGGTCTGAGAGGGACTTCTTGATTCAGTGGATAGGTCTATACCAGTGTGTAAGCTGAGATCAGGAGCGCACTTTTGAGGAGGATTTCCCAGTTGTCTGCAATTCCCGTGCCTTGGTTTGCATCAAGGGGTGATCTCGGTGTATGTGAACTCGATTACTCTGGGACGAAACTAAAGTGAAGGGTATGTTCCAGGAGCATGTCTAAGGCATCCCAGCCACAAATGGGCAACAGGTCCTCAAGACCATGCTGGAGCTAGTTTGAAAAAAGGTAATAAAAAACCCTGAAATGTATAGAGTGGAGAAAATGGGTCTTCAGCATCACCTGTTTTGCCCCGTGGATATATTTCCATTGCTCTTCTCTGCTTGCTAATGTAAGCAGAGCCAAGGAGTCCAGCCTCCTGCTACTGAAGGCAATTACGACATGTAAGCCCTTTCATAGGAGTCCATGTGTCACAGCTTGTAGGAAGAACATTACACTACTTGAGATCTCACGGCTTACCTCATTCTCAGACGTCCAATAGGAGTTTGGCATATTTTATCAAACTTATTTCAGTTTTTTCTGCTCCCCCTTAGTTATAATCTTCCAGGGTTCTTAGTCCCACCTTACCTCCTCATTAATTTTAAATTAAAATATTTTCATGAAGTATTATTTCAGGGCCTTTCCTGAAGTTGACTCCTGAATTTTTACCTGAATTTTTTATTATTATATGGCACAAGCACTTCCCTTTCCTAGCATAGGCTCTTGCATAGAGTACCTATTGCAGTGGAATGCAAGAGTAACTAACCCCGTTATTCTATACAAAAAAATATTGTATTGATTGTTGCCCTCTAATTCCAAGGGACAGAAACACAATGCTTAAGGTAGATCCTTTTGGACTTTGGCACTCATACCTTCTCTATCAATGTTCAGTTGAATCTACTCTCACCAGGCTCGTCTCCACTGTAGTAGGCCTTTGTCTTTCTCAGTGTCTTTCACCAAAATTCGCACTGAAATGGAATCAGACTCATTTGGACTCAGGCCAAAATCATACTAACTTAAGAGACTGCTCAGCCTTTAAATTCTGGTAATTTGCTTTTCCTAGAAAGGAAAGAGCTATATGTTTATATCTATAGCTGAATGTTCTCCAGGGTACAAGGAGACAGCACCAGGAAAAGGCTATGGTGTTGCATAAGATAAATATATTATAGCCTTATCTACATAAGATGATCAGAGAAAATTTAAGCGAGTGATTTTTAGCTACAAAAGTAAATTTGGAACTGGACCTCCTAGACCAGAAGTGCTATTTTACAAACTCTAGGCTTTGAGGGGCCAAATTGTGACTGCTGTTGGTAGAGGCACCATCTGGTGGCTCCCATGTGAGGCTACAAGGGGTTGTTGAAGTCCTCTGCAGGCAGAAACACTGCTGAGACACGTGTCCTTCAACTTGGCCTTGAAACCCAATGCCTTTGTGCAGCATGTGTGACTCTCCTGTACGCCCCTGTAGCTATGTGCTCAGTCTGCGTCTGTACAGTCAGATAATCGCCATCCTTGTCCCTAGTGAGGACCTTGGAGACAAGTGGCAAATGGGTCACTCCCCCAGGCTTCTGTGTGGAATGCAGCTGAAAAGCATCATCTAAATAGTTAAACAAAAATAAAGGCTGTAAGTACAGCTTGTGGCAATTTATAATTGACGTTTCCACATGGCACTAAATGCTAATGTAAAAAATACTGAGCACTCCTTTCTAATATGTTTTAAAGCAAAATTGGAAACATATTTCTGTGTAACAAGTCACTAGGCATAACTTCTTGGGGAATAATGGTCAATGTTTTATGGGATTGCTTGTTGAAGTTGTTCCTAAATGGGAAAGACCCCAGGGAAGCTGGCATGAACAGTAAACATTCAAAGGAATAATTTGTGGTGACAAGCGATTCCTTCAGTATTTATTTAACATTTAAAATTTGTCTGAATGAAAAAGGAGGCCAAAGACTGCCTAGGTCTGTGATTTGTTCCTGACTGTTCTGCCTCTGTTCCTCATGGGTTTCTCCAGGTTAAGGAAACCCCTGGGATGCTGGCAGGAGATGGCCCAGCTGATTCCTGGAAGCCATAAAAACAATACGATTTGCTTATTGTCCTGTGTGGTTAGCTGCGCTCATGCGGAACTCGTAACACACACTGCATTTTGGGTTGTTTCCCTTCCCCTAGTGAAATATATAGGAACCAAGTTTGTTTATTAAACACTTCATGAACTTTGTTTTCTAAGTGCAACAGTACTGTAAAGACGCAGCATGGCATGTTGCCCTTGGGAGGGTATTTCTACACTGAGCGAAGCACAAGGAGAAGAGGCTGAGATCCAGCCTGCCACGTTGTCACCCGCCGCTCGCTGCCACTCACGGCCTCAGTGCTGCAGCCTCAGTGGAGGCAGGAGTCTTGCAGATCAGCTCAGGACCAGTGTAAGAAGCTTGTAGCAAAATAAACTGTTAATCAAAGATTGAAAACTAGTTTAACCTCAGATTTTTGTACTGAACTCATCAATTAATTTAGCCATGAGGACTTTCAGCAGGTTTATGAACTTCACATTCTTGCTCCCTTCTAAAATCTACACCGTAACCTCCATCTCTTGTAAAACAGTTTAGTATCTCTGATTCTGTAACTGCACAAAGAGGGAAGATTTTTAGTACAGTCTTTCAAATATATAATATTTCTTCTGCCAGTGCCAAACAGGATTTGATGGAAAGAGAAAATATACATGACAACTATTATTTCTTCCCTGAATATACCCGAGACTGATTAATGGTGACAGTCTTTACAGAAACTCAGAGCTTTGAATGGGTAAATTTTAATCAAATTAAGATAAAAAACAGATGTAGAATGGAAAGCAAATACAAAAAAGTTTCTGCAAGGCCAAACAAGATTCATTTTTAATTTATAATTAATACTTAGAGAAGAGATTTTTCAGTGTTTCCCAAGATGAATAAACTCAGGAAAATAAACCCAAATAAATTGCCATGTTCTAAAGCACTGGCAGATCTAGGAGTTTAACTAGCACAATCTTTTTTATTTTTTTTTCCCCTCCTCTCTCTCCACACAGCCAGTACTTTCCAAAACTTTTCTGGTTCCAGATACTTTAAATGAGATTTGTTGGGTGTTGACTTTCAGGTTTGTTATTTGGTTATTTTTCCATCTCTCTTCCTGATTACTTGCCTATTTTCCCACTATTCAGTCCTCATAAACACAACTAGTGTTAGTGTTTGTAAGGGTTTGGGTTTTGCGGGGGGAGGTTTTTTTTTTTTTTTTTTTTGAGAGACTGAAGGTGATTCACAGTGAATCTTTTTGCAATTAATGTCTTCTCCCACCTGGGGACTAGGAAGGAAATTGGTATTTGCATCTTATTTATATTCTAATTGTTATTCCTTCTGAACTAAACCTTCAGTTTACTTGCATGTTAACTTCTGAGCATCTCATTGCATGTTTTCCTTGGTTAGAAAGAAAAAGCTCAGACGTAAAGATATCTTTTCCTGTTGTAACAAAACATTTTACCCTCATTCCCATTGCTTGGCAATTATTCTTGATTTCTGAATGAGCAAAAAATTAAGTCATGGTTGAAAGGTATGTTCATATAGGCTATGTTTGTCCTCTGCGTGGGGCCTACACCTCTGCCCCATTGCTAAGGCACTTGTGGGGAAAAGTTTGAACCACTTCTTTACTGAAGTATGCCAACACAGGCAGGCTGGTGCAAGTTCCTCCCTGAACGTTCTCCAATCGGTGGAGGTATGACATACTCCGAACTCTCAATATGACTGCTGGTAATGGAAATATTTCTACTCACAATTCAATATTCTTTCTTCCTTCCTTGAAATGGACTATATTAATCTCATGTTTAAACTGGGCATTATTAAATTTAGAATTTATTAAATATCCAGGTAAAAATCTCACTCCACTGATCTCAAAGGCAAAATTCTTCTTGGCTTTCATGAGACAAAATTTCTTTCTCGTGTAGCTTGACTTTGTCAATAGAGTAAATACTGTGAAAATGTGATATGAATGTATTTGGATTGCATGGATGCTGTGTGTATGCAGAGAAACACTGTGAAGTCCCATTATAATGACAATTGCAGGATATTTACAATTGTGTTCATAATGTCAAAGAAATGGTAAAGATAAACTCAGGCCTTGGCTAGATAGAGAACATGGACAAAAAAAACATAGAGGGAAATGTTCAGGAGTACGGTATTATCTATTTTATTGTTATATTGTTATTGTGTGAGCATGGTAGGAAGTCTCTAGCAGGGATCTGGATAAGCAGAGGGCAGACTGGCAAACTGGGAGGTTACCCTTGGGCTCTCGAATCTGACCCTGAAGGGGTCAGGTCGCCGAAGATACTAACAATTCACATCACTGTGCAAACCGTGCAGGTATCTATTATAACCACACACATTGTCATATGTTTTTGCTTCCTCTCAGCACAGAACTCATGGCAGCTCTCCAATATCCTCTTTGTGTGCTATTGTACTGCTGAATTCCCCCATAGCAGAGTGTGAGGTTCTTTCTCCTTTGAAATGATTTCCCATGCCATTCGTAGACCTTGGTCATGTTCCAAGTCTTCCCTAATCAATCTAGCATTGTAAGATGTCAGCTCTCATTTTCTTTCCTATGAGCTTATGTGACTATACATTTTATATTTGTGGCATAACAGTCTTCTTTCTGTTCCTGACTCTTGTTCATTAGTTCCTTTCTTCCCCGAGAGGTTTTCTTCTCTTACTCTTTGGCCTCTTACTGAATCATCACCACCTCCTTCTTCCTCTGTATCGTGTAGCTGTGAGAATATTTTCAAGTAAAGGCAAATCAGCAAAATGTGTTTTTCCTGCTGTTATTGCACTTATCTCTGAGGTTCTGTGTTCTGTCTTGGGAAACGGTACATAACAAAAGGAGCAGTCTACGATTTTACTTTAGGCCTATGGGACTGAAGCCAGAACAGACATAAATCTAGAATAATACAGAATTTGTTAGGATTCCTCTGATGAAAAGGCTGACACTGAGTTCAGGAACGGACCATACCCTAGGTAGGTCAGTCCCATGAAAGACCTTGGTTTGGATTTACTTTTTTTTCCCCCCTTGTTTCCTTTTCCTTGGAAAGGTGTTTGTCCTTATATAAGACTAGCTTGGGGTTTCATCACGGGGAGGGCAGCAGTGCACGAAGGCCATCTCTTCTGAATCCCTGCACTAGCACTAGCAGCCCTCTCTGCCGGAGGGCTCCTGCGCTCCAAGGAGCGCGAGAGGATCGCCCACCGTGAGCTCGTGTGTCCTGTGCTCCTTCCCTGCCAGCGGCTGTTCTCTGACCCACTGCACGGTACTTCCTGCAGGGAGCAGCCATCCTGCGCTGCACTGAGGGTGAGAATATACAGTGCTTGGCTAAGCAGGGGCTAAACAAAGAAAAAGAGAAAAAGATAAAGCAGAACTGAGAAAGATGTATTGTTCTCTCCTCTCAGACTTGTGCAGTGATTGTACACACAGTGTAGTGATTGTTTGCTGCTATATGTCTTGCTATGCTGTTGAGTGGCAGAGTTAATTGGCTTTATGTTGGGAGTGCCTGTGTTTCCTAGCCGATGTTGTAGGCTGAGGTAGAGCATTAGGTCAGATGGGTTAATTTTATAAAAGGGAATCATCAGCTAGCAAGAGCTGGGTACAGCATGTTCTGGCTGTGATCCTTTTCTGCTTCTTTCTTGGCTGAGTAAGACTGGCAAAAACAAATATTTTCATTATTTTGTTTGTCCCCCCCTCCCTCCTTTTTTAATGTGTGTAAATAGTGGTTCTCAGGACGACTGTCTCAGATCCAAAACTTCATTTTTGCAGGGGGAAAAAAAGACAAATTTGTTGGGATTCAAGCAGCATAATGGAATAATGCTCTGCTTTTCTGGAACGAATTTTATTAGCAAACGTTTTCAGTTATCACCAGAGAGAAATAATTGCACCATCAGCATATATGGAATAATATATTCATCCTAGAGCTTTTTTTTTATTATTTTTATTTTTTTTTAAACTATTGCATTTCGTTTGATTTTGAGCCAACATATACTTGCAGGGAATTAAGGGGAGGAAATGAGTACAAAGCAGGATGACTGGTCAATAAACACCATGGCGATAAGGTTTCATGTTCTCCCTTGCCTGGAATACTGCATCACTGAAACCTGTATGATGTATTGTACCAAGGAGGACACAGCTCTCATTGTCCTCACAAGAGGACATGTATTTTAAGCAAAGCTGACATTTTGGCAGAAGGAGAGATGAGGGGAGACATACGCCAGTACATGATGGTGTTCTGCATTAGACAGGAGTTTCCTGCTGTAATCCAAAAATAATAGTCATGAATTTTGTCCCAGAGAAAGGTAAGTCTCAAGAGTAGCTAAAAGGAAACAATGCAGGGGCTTTTGCACCCAGATTCAGATTGCGTACAACTTTTATGAGCAAACATTGTAATAGCGAGAGCCATGGCAACAGTGAGCACTGTTTGCTGGCATTGCTAGCGGCAGCGTGGCGTACTCCCAGGGCGGCTCACTCTCTTCTGCACACAAACTGAACGAAAGCATCTTTTGGGCATGGCGATGTGTACCCGCATGAGAGGCGGGGGCCCTGTCCAGAAGCCAGTTGTATCACCGGGGCAGGTTTCTGTACCGTGTAGATCCAGCGTGGGCTCTCTGTTAGCTGGTTAAGCTCACTGAGGGCCTGTGCTGTAGCTGAACGTTGCTTGTATGTGACATGAGGTGGCTGTACAGCTTCCCTCTGCCTGCCTGCTCCCCTTTGCTCATGGGGCCCCTGTGTTTGGGCCAAGGCCATTATGATGGGCTGCCATGCCAAAAAAAATGCCCCTTTGATTATTTTGCTCTTATTCTCTAGCACAGAGAGTCAAAATGATTTTTCTTGTATAAAATAATTTCTTTGTTTCTCCCTCTAAATAGTTCCTCTTATTTTTCCCACTTTCACTTGGCAGCTTACCCCCTTTATTGTCATTCTGGTTTTTAACATCAGTAGCAATGGAGAGAGGACAACAGCCCCGTGCTTGTGTAGAACAATGTACTAGATCCTGTCATCAAAGGAAGATGTGGATTTTTGACTTCCTTTAACACCAGTTTCGTGGAGAACCAGGTCCCAATGCTTTTTCACCGGCGATCTGAATTTCTCATGGTATTTCACGTAGTGAGAAAGCAATACAACGAGCGCAAGTATATCTCTTTGTAGCTGGGGTTTCAGAACAGTCCAACAAATTTATATGGAAGAATAAAGGGTTTTCCAGCTCCTTGAAATCAAAAAAGACTCAAAAGCCTAACTCTTTCATAGCAGATCCAGTGTTCATGCTATTAGCATTTTTGTTAAAAAATAAACTCATTCTTTATAAATAGTTGAGCATATGCATCACTGTCTGGAAATTTGTTTGAAAGCATTATATGATCTCTTCAAGTGAATCCATTCTTTTTTTTTTTTCTTAGTTGCTGCCTTCCCATCTGCTTCCTTAAGTAAGAAAGACTGATAGAAGTATCGTTTTTGTTCACGAGTGAAGTCACAGTTCCTTGCAGATTCACATGTCTGACAGCAATTTCTGGGAATTGTTTATAGTATATGTCCTTTTTTCTGGAGAAACCAGTAGGAAGTTTTACTCTAAATAGGATAAATCCCAAAATGACGTAGAGTATTGTATGAAATATAATAAAGTGAATTTATAAAGTAAAAGCCCAATGCAGTAAATGTTTCTATGTATCTGAGTGAGATCAGGCCTTCATTTGCATGTGATGGCATATCAGTGGCTCTAGAAACTTTACTCCTGATAATAACCTTTTAGATCCTCCTTTTGGCTGAGTAGCTCTTGATTATGGACTTGGGGATCTTGCCCTCTATCAATCATCATGAATTTATTTTATTCATTGGTTCAGTTTCCTGGTGGAGGGGAGTTTCTGCCTCTAATGAATTGCAGGATCCTCCTGCATCTGTATCACTTGAGACAGCATGATGCACTCTGGAGAGGTCCTGCAGCTGCAGTCCATTTATTTTGTCGTAACAAATGCACGTTTAATATGTTAAGCATTAGATTTCACAGAGTTAAATAGGCCTCCAAAATAATAACTAATTAAGTAATTCCAAAATATATCAACGTTGTGTAACAGAAAGGATACAAATGCAAGCCCATATTTCTCACTTGTTTTTTAAACCACGTGGAATAATATATTAATAGATGTTGCAGTGTGAAGATATCTGGTTCAGCAAATTTTGATCACAAGACCTTGAATTTCAATTAGCATGTAATACCTCAATGAGCAGCAGGTCTGAGGCATTCAGAATATTAATATCCACTTCCCAAATATTTTATGGGAAAAGCTCCACATTTATCACAATAAAAATGAGAAATATATTAAGCAAAAAACAATTTTGCAAGTGAACCCTAGTTTTATCTGTAATTTATTCCTCTTTCATGATGCGACAATTATCCAACAAATGTGTCTTCAGGCCTGAAGTTATTAATACGGATAGTAGTATTTTAATAAAATCTTTCAATTGACCCTAATCTTTCCCTCATGGCACATTTATAAACCTGATGGTGAGTAAATAGGCTAGACTTTCAACACTACCTGTCGCATCATGCATGCTGGAAATCTCACAGACACTGTATATGTAAGAGAGATCTAGTTTTAATAACATTTTTATTTATGTTCAGTATGACCTGAGTGGTAGTTGTCTGTATTCCCAAACTAAATGGAATATAACTCCCATCTTCCTTTGCTGGGCTTTTCAATACAACTCTGTTGTTTGCAACCAAAATCTCCTAGAAACCAGAGCCTTTGTTCCTGCTCTTGCTTGCATTCTTCTTTTCTTGACTAGTAAGTATTAACATGTGTGATGAAGGAAGGATGTTTATGAAGCAATATACCATAAGTATGCATGCTAATACACTGAAGAGATGTTCACAAAGATAGCTGCAGCTTAAAACATACGCAAGCTTTCCCTTTGTGATGGGCTCTCAAGAAAAGTGAGAAGAATCTTAAATACAGTCTTTTTTTGTATGCTTAGCAAGAACATTTTCGGAGGAAATAGTTTTGTGCTTGTATCAGCGCTTTCTTTTCATCTCATTTCAGACTAGTAACATTTATATTTGTGGGTCCCTTGATTTAAATGTCACAGGAGAGAATCCTGAACTATCACAGAGCTGGAGCTGAGCATTTCAGCTGGGGTTCTTCAGGCACTAGAGTGAACCAGGAGGGAGCGTTGCACTTTGTCAGTTCTTGCAGTAATGCCACATTCCATCTCTTCCAAAGGCTGTTATTAAAATCATCCAAGGTGGCTGTGGGGAATTCTTGAGAAATATATAAATATATATGATAAAATACAAGCAAAACGGGAAAGTAGGGGAAAAAATGAACAAACCTTTATGACATGTTATCAGAGCAGTGTTTTAAAGGAAGGTAAATCTAAGGTTTTATCATACTTACCTTAAGGACGGACTTGAAGGACCACAACTGAGTCTCTTTATCACAGGGATTTGTTTTGGTTTGAGGAGAAAGGGTGGCCATTGCTAACCCATATGCCTTACTATAAGCAGGCCTCTCTGGGATGAGAGGCAATGATCTGTATGCCTTGGATTTAACTGACCAGGTTTGCTGAAAATGGAAATGCATTCTTCTACTGGCTGATGTATATGTAAAGGGTAAAGGGACTCATGTATAAAGGAGAACTATGTTTCTATAGCCTTAGTAATTACCAAGAATATCAGCATAGAAATGAGTTAGTGGTTATTCGATGATTATTTCAACAGACCTTAGTACTGTACTCGTTGATGTCTGTAGTGGTGTCTCTCCAGTGGTGTCTCTACAAAATAAGCTGTGTGTTACCAAGAATAGAATATTTCATATACACTTTATTCAAAAGACCTCACACTAATTAGTGGAAGTGGACAGGAAAAAAAGCACACTGTCATCCATTTGTCACCTGGGCACGCTACTGCTACGCATCTGGATGGCTTAGCTCATTACAAGCTGCGTACCATGGCAGAAATTTTGGATTTTGAAAACTGAAAGTGAGACTGAGGTCTGTGCAGCTTTTCCTGTTATGTGTAGCCACAGAGCACTTGCATACATCAGAAGACTCCCCGATTTAAGTGAGGTATCTCATGCTGCAATGAGCAGCAGAATTTGAGGCATGTTGAAAATTAATGTAACTCTTATCTTGTTTCATTTGAGATTTTGGGCTATTGCTTTCCCAATGTGTTTAAATAGCAAAAAAAAAATATATTTATGGCATCTCTGTTACAAAAATTAGGATTTCAGCTAGGGCACATTGTGGATCAGACTGAATGATGCTAGGTTCTTTACTAAAAGTTTGAAAATAAAGACAATTGGGGCTGAAGGTCATCTCTTTGTGTGGCTTTTCCTCTAGGCAACCCCTGTGTCTAACTGGAACTAAGCCAGCTACTGGGGATTCTCTCTTTGAAACATCAGCTGATTCCCAGATAGTCTAATAAACTTTAAAAGCATCACAGGCTGGAATAAATTGTTATTAAAATCATGCTGGTTCTTAACCGGGAAAAAAGAACACTTGAAAATGTAAGGCAGGCAAAGCTTAACAATTCATATCCTAAGAAGTGTTGTTATTAAGAATGAGAAACATACTGATTGCCGTTTGACGTGAAGTCCAGCCAAAGTATTATGGTTTTGCTATCACATCTCTGCAGAGGCTATACCCTATTTCAGCAAATGTTTCACTGATTTTTGTTCTGGAGCGTGTAACTTCATGTAGAACCCTCACCAGCTCTTTCTGACTCATCTTATGAGATTTATTTTATTAATGCTTAAATATTGCCTCTCTCTTTCAATAATATTATAATATCAGAGCAGCACTTCAAAGGAAAGTGGATTTACCTGCTTAAGTTGCAAATAGAATAAAATATCATTTGTTTTGATGCAGAGCCAGTTCTGGTTGAATTTTGGTTTGGGAGGCTTCATGCTACAAAATGCAGTACAGAAAGGAAAAGGCTGAAACAATGGGAGACAGGAAAAGTATTTGAAGATTTCTAGAAGGAGAGAATGATTCCTGAAAGTTATAACTATGTACAGCGTAACAGTGGTAGTGAAGAGTATGAATGCATTGGGGGAATATAAGCTTTTCAAAAACTTCTTGAGAAAAAGTTCAGTGTATTTGTTTGCTACTCAATTTAGTGAGATGGTTTTGTGGAAAGATGTTCAGTTGCTGTATACACTGCTGTATACACATGCTAATCCCCTGGAGATAAGCTGTGTTAAAAAATAAAGCTGTGTTAAAGCCTATAATTGTGAACCTTTGATATGCTGAAGGTAGTGTATTATTCGTGTATGGAAGCTGGGTTTTTCTCCATGTCTGTCAGAGGACCCTCTATCTCTGTACACTCCCAACCAACATCATTAAAAGCAAGACAGCCGCAATGCAGCTACCATACCATACTGGCTTTGGTGCTGATGCTGAAACTGACTCCAATGCTAGTGTGGATTTTTTGGGGGAGATCTTTGGACTAATTTGTCTGTTCAATGGCTAGCTAGAAAATACATGCCTATCCGTCGGGAGAAATTCAGTTTGTTTCTTCTGGGGCTCATGTAATTTGTGTTTACAGCGTATTCACTAAATTAGAGTGTTTGCTCAAAATACGGGACTCTGCCAGACAGATATTGGAATTAGCTCATCCCAGGATGAGTAAGATCTGCCATAACAGAGCCTGAAGAAAAGGTTTTAGTCTGTTTGCAGCTGGATCAATCCATGCACTCCAAACGGGAGAATGGATATGATTCCGAAGTTTATCAGAAATGTTTGAAACATTTTAACTCAGGTTAGTAAGTAACACGCTCTTTGCCACCTGGCTTTCAACCTGCAAGCTGCAGCAGCCAATGGCTGAAAAAAGGAACTGATTTATGGCAGTGTAAAGAGTATGATGGATTCATGATTCAACTGGATTTTTGTTGTCAAGAAAAATAGACTTGTATGTGCATCAGTTACACAAACACCTATGGTGGGATCAGAGAAAAACCTTGTTCCAGTTTAGCGCATAGCTCTTTTCAGACTTTAATTTTGCATTCCTCGTTCTCTCTGCTTCACAGATACAGCAGAGGTAGACACTGTCCTTGAACGTGTGGGGCAGCTGCAGGATGAGGGCTATTATGGTGAACTTAGCTTCCTTGGTGTTGGGGAACTGTCTCCTGGAAACAGAAAGCTCACCTGTATGGGGATGGGCTGCAGGTCCCTTCATGAAAGATGCTAGTCATGTCTCCTAACACATTTCTGGAGGGATATTTGAACTGATGAGTAACCCTAAACAGAATAAAAGGATAATCTAGTGTCTCTGATTGTTCTATGCTGTGCCCTGTCTGAAATCCTAATTTTTGTAACTAAGATACAATACAAAGTTTGGTATATTAAAAACTTAGGAAAAGCAAAAGTGCAAAACCTCAAATGACACAGAAAATAAGTTACAGCAATTGTAAAGTTTCCACCACCCATCAAATTCTGCTTCCTTGGCTGACAGCAGCATGAGCTACCTCACCTGAATCTTCTTTGGAAGTACAGAAATACAGTTCAGCGTGAAGTAGAGTACTAAGCTGTACTCCAGGATGTGCTACACTTTTTGCTTAAGTAATAGGCCTGATTTCCCAGGAGGCAACGCAGCATACCTTTCCTGAGCCACACTCAGACTTCTCAAATAGGATGGGTGTGTCTGAATTAGTCTTCCTGAATGATTTGTTAAAGTTAGATACATTGTTGATAAATGTCACTGACAAAATTCCTCAGAGATGGAAATTATTAGTTGTATAATACTCTAGTTCTAATTAGAGGGAAAAAACATGCATCAAAACGGCTACCATCATTCCAGCACTTCTTTCTAATTTTTTTTTTTTTTGCATGCAAAGTGGGTAAATAGCTGGAGCTATGAACCCTGTGAAGGAATAAAAAATAGTTCCTCAATTTTTGGTGCTCAAATGCTATCACAGAAATAAGCTGCAAATCTCCAGCTTGAACAGAAACAGCCTGGAGACCAGCTACGGTCCCAGAGAATACTTTGTCCACCCTGTTTTGAGGTCAGCAAAACTCTGTGTCAAAAGCAAATAATTACGGGCTAAACATCCGAGTTCATATGCAGACCTGCTAGCATCCTGAATCTGCCAGAAAATGGAGATAGCAGGCATAATTTCTTCAGATATTAATTTCTCCAATTCAGTTTTTTCCATTCACAAAATTATTATACTAGCCTGTTGACAACAATAGTGTAAAATTTGTCTGCATTTCTAAGTTGATACTATTAAGTTACAAGCTCATTGTAAAAAGTCAAAGTTTTTCTGTGCTGGTTACTATGCTGCAATAGCCAGACGGTGTCACGGTTAGGCGACGTGGGGGCCGCAAATATTCAAAGTAGGGATCAAATGCAAAGACTGATTCCTTCATATGCTTATAGCCCATGCTGGTACCCTTATCCTGCAGGATATATTACTCGAAGGAGAGAGGAGAGAGCCTTACTCCAGTGAAAGGCAGGGTCCAACCCCACATTTTCAAGCATCTCTGAGTATCCTCTAGGTTTATTAATGATTTTTCTGTATTCCAACTCCACAGTCTTCTCTAATTTATTCCATATGTCTTAAATTGAAATATGTCATGGTATGGAGGAAATCTATAATTCTTCTCAGGTTTCTGTTGAATACTGCTCGCCTCTGCTGTCGCTTGCTTTATGCTGCCCCCTGATAAAGGCTATACTGAAATGGCCCAAAAGACCAGCTGCTTCCTCCTTTTCACCCCTAGCTTTACCTTTAGATAGTCTACCTTTTAGTATTAAAAGTCATAAATTCACTTTCTGACTTGTACGGTAATATTCAGGAGAGACAAGAGATGTTACCAAGTCTTTGTAGCTAAAGCTGTATTTAGTGTGCTATTTATTCAGTGTTGCAATTATCTAACTGTGATATCAGCTGCAAATATGAAACTGTGCATTGACTGCTACCTTGCTCTTGGCCGTGCCAGAACATCGCTCCTGGGATAGCAGTGGGAGTGCCATGAGGTATTGCACGCTGGGCAGCTTGAGACGAAGTACTGATGTTGCAGGTTTGCAATCCTGCTATTTAGCTACTGGGAATACAGACATATATACTGTTTCTGGATTGTATATCTTTATTGTTATCCTAGTAGAAAAATAATCCTTTCTGCCCTCTCTCATTTGGAAAAGAAAATATCCAGTTGCTCCCTACTTTCCTGTAAAGCCAAATCCATAGAGCTATTTAAAAAACCATTTAAGAAACAGTCTTGATAATAATATATAGATTACTGTGTGTTAATTGGTTACATAACAATGTACTTTTCCATTCTGGATATGACCTGGAGGGAACATTAAGGTTGCCATAGCTTTGAATGTCCTGAAATGTTTTGTAAAAGTCTTTTTATGTATTTATTTTTAAAAACAAAGAAGGGCTATGGCTCTTGCATAAAAATGCTTGCGGGGCTGCACCCCTCTATTTGCATTCTCATTTATTCAGGCTGTGTGTCCAGACTGACAGCTGGCAAGGGCAAAATGCAAGAGACAGCTTTTTCTCAGGGACTAGCCCAAGAATGTGGAATGAATCAGGGACCTTCATAAACCTCAACACTTTCTGCTCTGACTGTCAGATCCATACCTTTGACTTTCTCTTTTCTAATAGAAACACTCCACTACACAAACTCTTCCCTAGGGACAAAAATGAGAAAAATTAGAACAGGACAGATGCTACTCCTGGTGTTTAAAGCATAACCGGGCTTGATCCAGGTGCTTCAGCAATGAGAGTAGTAAGGTAATCTATTTGAAATAGAATTGGCTAGAATAGAAACCACAAATATATCTGTTCAAACTGCCCAGCATTAGAAGAATAACCCTCTTTTTTAAACACAATTAAAAGCATGTGATAACAATTCTCATCATTCAATCATTTTACTAAAACTTATACTAAACTAGGCTTTACTATAGTAGGTTTCTGAATTTGCCTAAATAGATATTAAATATAGACTGCCATATTATGTATGAATATTCTGTATCTCTTTTTGGAAACAAAAATTCTTCTGAGTTCTTCTTTTGTCTCTTTTTAGGTGTTTATAGAATAAGTTTTTCTTTTTTGGGTTGGTTTCTAGATTATTGATATCTATTATCATTGTACTTTTTTCCTTTTTCTCCTGAAATCCTTAAGAAACATATGAATAATAAAGATGACAATCAAAGTCACAAGTTGATGGGAAAGGTCTTTTAATCTGGCGTTGAATTTCAGATGGTCACGACACTTCTCTTAGTGCTCCATATTGCATCTATTTTAAATGCAGTGCACATGCAGAAGCAATGAATGAAAGACTGTTTTAAATGGATTCATGAAAAACAAATGACTTTGGGGGAAAGCAAGAAACCCCTCAGTAACTTAGCATACATCATAAGAAATAAATCCAGAGAAAATCTTCCAGCTCTGGTTATCACATTCTTTCTTTTGCATTTTTTATTTCAATAAATCATAAATTTAGGAGTAGGTCAAACAAATGAAAAATGTGAGTTACAGACCGATGCATACAAGTGAGTTTTCTATTTTGCTTAAGAGCCCATAAACCATATTTTGAACCTGGTTAATTTACATATCCTAAAATCCATGTCTACTTTCTGCAATTTCTTCTCCATATGTGTGAACTGAATAGAAATCCACATGCAACTACACTCACACCTAAGCTTGATGTTATATGTTATATATAACATATATATGTCTTGTTATATGTCTTTCTACTTGGTTTTATTGAAGTGTTATGTACCCTTTTAAGGTATACCAGAGATGGTGGTTAGAGAGTATTTTTATCATTTAGGGTTTTACAACTAAGTGGTTTTGTGTGAATTAGTTATTTAAAATTCTTCAGTGTATGTGATAGCTGACACATTGTTCATCAAAGTGGTTCTCCTCCTCCTTGCAAGAATATACAGAGACCGTGTAGCTCATAGAGAAAATTGCATTTGATACTTTGACAAAGCAAGGAAATAAAGGGGACTTAATATGTCCCTTTGTTTGTAGGGCAACATCACCAAGTTGCATGTGCGTGCGCTACTGAAAGACTGCTCTAATTCTTTGCATTTATAAATTGTTGCCTGAGAGGTTGGCTGTAGATGGCCCTTGAAATGATGGCCTTGTACGGTTCAGTTGAGAAGGATTAATAAAACCTGTTGTGTGCTGCAAGAGGCTTCCTCTCTGCCACTTCTAAAATCAGCTTTTAATATCTAGGAGAGGAAACTCCATTGCTGGTGAGAAAAAGGGAAGGAAGGAAAAGGGATTTATTTCCCCTCTCATCCTGCAGAACTTCAGCTTTTTATGAAAGAAGGAATGTGAATATTCCCACTAATTGTTATTACTATAATTCTTACTTACAGTATGCAGTGATAGTTTATCTTCACAAACAAGGAAAGAACCAAGGAAGTACTCACAACACTGACAACTACAATTTTTCTCAAGTAATGCCTTTTTCCTTTGGTTTGAAATAACCTTATTCTTAGCCACCACCTTGATTTTCAATGAAACGTCTAGTAAGATTATGTGCATTTCATTATGTGTAAGGATTTCACAGTCTGGCCTTTGCTTTGCCTGAAACTCTTGGACAGTATCATACTCTTAACAGTCAAGACATTCTTGAACATTTTTCTGATGCAGTCGAGACATTCCTGTACATTTTTCTCAGATATTATTAATAAAGTACTATTTAGTGATATAACATTCAATAAATCTTTAGCATATTTTAATGCAGTAGCCTCTACTCTAAGAAACTAGTCTGACTCCAAAGCTGGCAAATATAAGATATAGAAACAGACAGAAATGGGTAAGATAGAGATAAATATTAAGATAAGATTAACTCAGAGAAAATGATCATTGTTAAGCAAAGTAAATCATCAGGCACAGTTTAGATTGTTCAATGTTTTGAGTTAAACAGGCTAGAAAAAGTGAGTTTGTTATAGTGTTTTGTCCACAGACTTGTACATAGGGAACAGCCATGCTGTTAAATGAAACTAATTAGCTTAAAAGCATCAAGTAGAAAGAGCTTCCCAGCACCATGGAAAAGCGTAACACAGCAGCATTAGCATCGCCAAGACACAGCACACAGTGCTGCTCAGTAGTTCTGATGAGTTTTATTAGTTTACAGTATCTAGCTGTGTTTTTATGGTTTGTGGAACGAATGAATAGCATTTAAACTACACTTCAACGTAACAAGATACCACTGTTCTTCCAGTTTGCTTTCCAGGAATAATTTCTCAGATGTTCCCTAGTAAGAAGTTTTGTTTGTTTTCTATGGGCTACATCCCAGTTTCTTGGACAGTGCTTCTTATCACTGCTTTAGAAGTGTAATAAATGGGGTCACTCACATTACTGTTAGTGATGGACAGCAGTCCGAACCTCCAGAGGTCTGGATCAGCTTGGTCAAGCTCTGATAAATCTGGACTTTCTAAACTCAGAGAGGCTCCTTTGACCATCTCTTTAACTACTTCACATTATTGTAAGCTTCTAGCTCTTAAATTCTGTTTGTTTTTATACTCTTTGCCTCACTGGCCTCAACTTGTTTTCTCTGTATGGCAGATATTTGGGTTTCAATTGTTGGGCACTGGTATAAGGCAGCTCTGTTTTAGATTCATGAATCTCACTATTTAAGCAGTTACATGATCTTTACTCAGCATTAAGGCTCCAATACATGCTGACGGAAAGGATAACTACAAAACAGAACAGCACAGGAAAAGTGGACAGGTTGTCCTCAGAGTACCAGGAAAGTACTGCATAGTAAATTACACTTTGCACATGCAAAAAATACTTTAAAACAAAATCTTATTTTCAGTTCAGTGGCCAAGTGTTATATGTAGCACGTAGGAGAGGCGAAATATTTCCCATTGTATTTTCCTAATGTATTGGGAACTAATCTTAAGACAATTGTTATTCTGGCTACATTTAACCTCTCTTATGCATGTTTAAGAACTTTTAACAAGCTAAATCCCTTTTTCCTCAGAGTTGTGTTGGACACTTGCTTCTATTTTAGTCAACTTTGTATGACTTAAGAGACAGAACAGAAAGCTGTTCTTTCTGATTTAAACTTTCTGACTTAAAAATCATTAAACATATTCTAAAGATTATGTTTTATTTTTTTGTTTAATCTCCTCCTGAGATTAAAAAAAAAATCAAGCTGGAGACAACCTCCTTGACAACCTCCTCTCTTGCCATATACTTCCATTAACTGTAAAATCTCTGCTTGTCTATGCATTCAGCAGATTTCAGCAGAGAGATCTATCTCCCAGATTTAGGAACAAATTACTTGTGGATGTTAGGAATTTAACTCACATCACTTCTTCATTTGGAAGGCATAACAAACTGTAACTATAACTCAGATTCCTGACTATATATTTATCATTGGAATGCTGGTCCTAGAAATAGCAACACACTCACATGCACACACACTAGGCTCCCAAAGAAAATATTTTCAGAAGAAAGTAGTATCAATGAAATCTGATGTGGCAGTTTGTTGAGTTTAGATGATGAAGTGAATAACTAAAAGCCTTCTACTGAATATTCTACTATATGAAATTTCAAATTCATTAGCATTGTTAAAATTTTCCTCCTTTTTTAATGTCACAGTTGAGAATCTAAGATTCTAACACAAATAAAACAGTTGTTTCATCAAAATTACCTGCATTTCCTCTACTTCCCTACTTAGCTTCACTTGTTTGATAAATCCTTCATCAGTAGAAAGTTGTTTACATTCCAGATACATATTCTAGGCTAAATATCTGGTAAAGTTTCCTCTCTTATAAAAAAAGACTACTATTTAAAATATGTCTGGAAAAAAAAACTCATCAAAATATTTCTGGTATCAGCCATGGATTAGCCTCTGATTAAGATCCAAAATCATCTATATTTTCGGGGGGGGGAAAAAGGAATTGTTTTCAGTATAGACGTTCCCCTATAATGCATTCTTCCTTTTCTTCTTGCAAAAATTTTGACACTTCCTGGGGCTAATAAGGCACAGAGTGGATACACTGATTTATGCAGCATTGTCCTTGGAGACACATACTTTCAAATCACTCGTTAAAAGGAAAACAAAGAGAGTGTAAATTCTCTGTTCCAGCATAGTGTAATAGCTTTGCAAACCATCTGTATATAATTTTAGGTTTGTACTTAACCTAAGAACCAGGTAGTCTTAAGGAATATATGGTCTATTAACAATCTACTGCCACCTTTTGGAAAACATTTAAACGAGTGCATTTAGTGGTAATCTATCTGTGCATAGTGCAGCATCTGTTTGAAAGCAAGACTTTTGCCATTAAGAACTAATCTGCCTTGCCCACTTGTACTCAGCTGCGACATGCATCCTGCAAATCCTTGCAGTGCTTACTGTGGGAAGCATGAGTGTACTGACCCCATCTGTAAGGGCTATAAATTGTTATCAAAACATACAGTGTCAATAGGCTTTAACTGCCTTAAGCTCAGGCCTCAGATGAACCTACGGTCATATGTGAAAATGAAAAAAAGATAAAATACAGAAGTGACCTGCATAGAGAAGGGAGAAGCACTAGGCACTCTGCATCATCTTCATCGCTTCATCACATGAAGCACCTCATCATTCTGAAAGCGTGAAAGAAAAAGCCAAGGTGCCTAGACTACAAGGTGAGGCTAGAGAAACATGAGCTGAGGCTAATTTGTCATCAGGCTAATGAGCTTGCAGCTCTACCCTGAGCCTTCTTTATCCCATGGGGCAGGCAGCTGGCTGGCCATGGGACAGCGCTCTCCTGCATACCCATGCCATGCTCCACACCTGCACTTCCCTATTCTTGATTCTCTCAGCACCTAATCATCACCCCAGCAACCGACGGCAATGTTACAAACACTGCATAATGATGAGTCCCTCATGGGGCTGAGCAGCTGGAAGAGATGAAATCTTAACAAAATCATCTCAAATAGCCATAAAAATGCAGGATGAGAAAGAGAGAACACCTAAGCTCATTGTATGTGATGTATTCCTCACCAGGGCACTCTCTCGAGCTGTCACAACCTATTTTCATGATGCATTGGGGAGAAGCAACTAATTAGGCATAGGCTGGATTTTGCTTATTAGTCACAGGTTTATATAAAACTTCTGGGGAGGCAGATGCTAACAGTTTTAGGGTGCTCTCACTCAGCTCTGCTGGCTGATCTCTGTGGGAACAGAACGCAATGGAGGACAGACATTCATCACCTTGTTTTTCTGAGATCGCTTTAATTGCAAGCACTCCTCAGTTCAGAAGTAGAGACTAGAAACAGGAAATTGTAGCTTCACTGGCAGAAGGAGACACAGCCACATTCTGGCACCTTGTCTATATACATGTGCTGGAGAAATGCATACCTTTGAGGATGAACTCCATGTGCTATTTTAGAATGTTTATATATGAAAAAAAGCAGTTTCAACAGCAGCTTTGGTACCTCTCAAATAAATGAGACAAGAAAGTAAAGCACTACTGTTTCACAAGCTAACTAATCTGATCCTGATTCAAGGCACTGCAATATATTTATAATACTTCACAACATCTGGTGTCTAGAGGAAACGCTACTTTCTTTCAGCAGTCTGGCAAATGTGTTTTAAGATAGTCTAATGACAGGAACGATTCAAGGGTTTTCACTGGTTTGCTCTGGCACATGGGTAATCTGGACAGAAGTGATTTTTAAATGGCTTTTTCAAAACTTTCCATGAGATAATGGTAGTCCTTACGGGATTTACTTCAAAGCAAAATAGACCTATCTTTTTATCTCGATCATCTCTCATACATCTACAGATGCCACACCTTTGAGTAAGACACTGTATTCTTTACTGTGGGCTCTGTGCATCTGAGCTAGGCTGAAAAATTCATCTTTCTAATGAAGCAAATTGCAAATAAAACTCTATTCTGGAAAGTGGTGCAGCCCTCTTGAGAACTGTAAAGGCTCTGAACAAATATGCAATCCTTCTATCTAAATAGATGCAATATTTGTTTTTACTGATACCACATGTGTTGGCTTCCATGGGAAGCGACAATGTATCCGTACAAGAGAACAATCATCAGACATAGTTGTGTTAAATGTTATTGTCAACTAACTTAGCTGAACTCATGTAAAGGCACTATGGCCTGTAGCTCCTAACAGCTGACTCCATTATAATTAGAATTTGTTAGCACAGTTGGTGGTGTACTGTCTATTTTTATGCCCCTAGTTTTCTTACTGGAATGTCTAAAAGGTGTTAGCATGTTGTACTGCTCCATCACTGCCTTGTGAAGGTGAGGCGTTGATGGATCATAAGCTGGGCACCAGTCTTTTAATAGGAATCATATGATTTGGGAGGCCTAAGACCACTGCTGGGAAAAATAGCTGGAGATGAGATGAGCACGGACCGTTTGGGATAGGAAAAGTACAGAAAGAATCGTTTACAGGAAATATTTTAAGCCTGCTAATTGCTTGGCGATCTGCAGCAGACTTCCATTTGATTACACATTTGGACTGCTTCAAGGCACATATTGTTTCAGTATCTCTGGCTCCCAGCAGAACCCCATTGATGTTCTAATGTGTAAAGTGTTAGTTTATTAATGCACATGCCTTACACTTTCACTGAAAATGAAGTAAGCTGGGAATGGAGGGGGTGGGATTTGGGCCCCTGTGCAGCTGAGCTAATCCATAGAGGCAACAGAGATGCCGGATACACTGCACTTTTGAAAAGCACTCTGGGTGCCAGGGACAAGAGGCTTGGAATCATTGCCAACAGTAGGTTGTTTCAAAGCAGCACAACATCTAGATTTCTTTCACTCAGATTTATAGCAAAAGCTGATCGAGTTTGCAACCAAAACAGTAGATGAATTCAGGTTTATCCCTAGTTTGTTAAATGACCTTTGGGAAGTCTCTCATGAGTTTCTCAGTTTGAGTTTCTGATTCAGTGCTGCTGTAGGATAAAGAAGACGTAGCTACGGGGTGCGGTTACTAAAGAACACAGAATGGTGAAGAATCTCCCGGCTACCACAGCAGTTATGCCGTAGCATGCCTTTCACAAACTCGGGATTAGCTGGAGCTTTGGCCTTCAATATTCCAACACTAAACTTGTCCGAGAAATTCACTCCTCTGAAAGACAGCGTTCCCAAATCACTATATGCTATAGGCAACCTTCCACAGACAAAACCACGTAGAGCCTTGCTCAAATTAGCTATCAAAGATTTGAAGTAATTCTATAGAATAAAGACTACTGAACTAGGAAGGGCTAGGAAAGGGTCAGCTAACAAATTGGTAAAATTAAGGACATCTTGTAAATCAGAGAGCTGTCCTGAAGCTCAGATACTAAATCTTTGTCAAATGTCATTAGTAAAGTCATAACAACATTGCATGCATAAAATCTTTTGGAGGAAATATTTTTAAAGGTTTGAAGTTCTGCTTCCTAAAAGAATCAGTCCAACTCACTTCATTAAATAATTATGAAGGATAATGCTGCAGCATCAAGAAGTGGCAATCTTTAAGATGTCAATGTATAATTCAGTATGCAATCTCTATATTTCTATGTTTATGTATTACCTCGCCAAGATGTTTGCCTGCTACTGTTCACTTCAGACCAGTTATTAAATATGTTGCATATTTTTTTGTTTGAAGATAAAGTACATTTATTACAAATCAAATATTCCTTTGAAATTCAGATGAAGTAAGATGCAAATAATAGGTTGCTGAAAGACAGAATGTATTATTTTTTCCTTTAGACTTATTCAAGAAGTCTATTATTTACTTTCCTGTTTGCTAATAAAGCAAACAAATCCGTCAAATCCAATACAAAACTAATTAGTTTGCAGAGGACAAATTAAAACAAATTAATTGAAAGACATTGACCACTTAAGCTTTTTTTTTGGGGGGGGGGGAGGGGGCGGGACAGTAATATAGCATGTGGTAGATCTTTTATCATCATAGTTAATTGTTTATACTAGAAAGTCAACTGAAGCATTTCCTTGCTGGCATGGATAATCTTGCCAAGTGGAATTATTAGGTCTGGTCTCCTGCCAGAGTTTACTCCCAGACTTCATTATTTAACTGTGTCTTTGTATAGAGCTAGGTTGTCATTGAGGTTGGCACAAATTACTATGCTACTTTTGTGCATACATTCACCAGAGCTGTGGGAACAAAATGAAGGATCTTGCATACACACAAAGATATGACAATAAAAGGCCTCATTTCCTTTTGCAATAAGTTAACAGCATGTGGAAGAGGAAGCATGGAAAACCATGTGTGAAGAGCATAGAGCATGCAGAACTTATTTTAAGAAAATGTGGATTTTACATTCATTTTCTTAATTGCCAGCAAATACTTCCTGACACGGCAGCTCTCTGTCACTTGAAACCTTGCTGCCTGACTGGTCCTCATTCCCTACACAGTATGATGTATACAGACAGACAAAACAATTTCTTGCTGTCTCGACGGCTTAAAACAAGTTGCCTTTTGAAGAACCCAGAGGTCTACAGCACACAGTCAAAACATTATTCTTCAGAAATCTCATAAAACTGCCATGTTGAGCCATGCTCTGTTTTGTGGTCTTCACTGTAAAGGTTATGCAAGCGCTGGAGGGCACATGGCTTATCTCTCTATTGAGTAAATGAAAGCTGCTATAATCTCAGAGGAATCCTTTATAGTTTTAAATTGACAGAAAGGATGAAAACTCTGACAGAAGGAACATATCAGTCATCAGATGAATTTGACAAACGATTGCTCATTAAAAACACAAAGACCTACCAGAGACATCGTGGAGGTGGATATACAGAGAACAGTGGCAGCATGATTCCCCCTTCCTTCCCTGAACACCGCTGACCTTTCAGATACTCAGAGCACAAATGTCCACCTGGAAAACACAAAGACAAGACTGTAGTTTTTTTGTTTTTCCCCCTCTCTGAATCCCTCAGGTCATCATCATCTTTTTTTTTATTATCTTCTCTCTCCTTATTTAAATAACCTTCATTAAACAAAATCTTCCATCGCTCAAATGAAGGCCGAATAAGGATTCGGCTACACAGGTTGGAAGAAGAATTCTCCCAGACAATGTAAAAATGGAAGTCCCAGCGGACACTGCTGGTAACCACTTTAACTGTGTCCCTCCTCTCCTTCTCCCCGCTAAGGCACACTGAGCTTGGAGGAGAACAGGCACTCTGCTTTGGAAATGCACTTCGGTAAATGTAGCCCTGTGATCTCAGACCGTGTCCCTCTGCCACCATTGAGGCTGAGTTCCTCTTCTTGGGCTTTCAAAGCCTCATTATGGTCTTCACATTTCTGGAGATGCTATTTCAGTGACAGAAGGAAAATAGTATCTTTACATTTAGTTCTGTCTCGCAAGGAAATAAGGGGGCCATTTAAAGCAGTTTCTTTTATTGAAGTTTCTAAATATAAAAGGAACATTTTTATTTTTTGTAGAAGCAAGAAGGAACGGCTGAGAAAGAAATACAGGGACTGAATGCAGCGATGGGAGCCAGGAATTCCTGCATGCTCAGCTTGGCTCTGAATCTCTGGGGTCTTTAGCATATGAGTTGGCCCCTCAGTGTCCCTCTCTTTAAAATAGTGATTTTCAATTTAAGGAAAAGCTGTGCAAGGCAACTTGTGAGCTGATGAGGAATGATTCATTGACAGATACTTCGAAGTTGGCATTATAGTCACAGAGCAGGATGACTGATTTACCTTACCACAGGAAAGGCTTTTACAGAACACAACTTGAACTTTTTGCTTGCCACATTGCAAGTTGCCAGGTCTGAGAAGAGCTATGTAGTGATCTGAAGGCTTCTAAAAGGGGTTCTCAAATCTGTGCAAATATCAAAGCTCTCTAAGTATGATAGAAGACTAAAGAAATAAGTAGCTACTGCTGAATCCCCTCTTGTGAATCACTAAAGCTACTCAGAACAGGAATAGTTGGCAGCTGAAGATTTCCTCAGACATGGTTGTTTGGGGCCCGTTACAGTGGGGAAAAAGCCAGTCCCTTGTGAATGTTGATGGCGTTGAAACCTACTAGTTGCTTTGAGGCAAATATTTAAATTGTAAACAAGGATTTTGAACAAAAAAATACACAAATACATGCTGGCTTATGACTGACTGTGTTTTCCTGCATCATAATGTAACGCTGTAGTTGAAGCCCTTGGGGCACTGAAGCAATTCAACCTTAGGTTCTGTGGAAAGGGTGAAGGAAATAGAAGCAGAATGTCACAGATTTTGGAGCTCTGATATAAATACCAAGCAGAAATCTAATTTTTCCCTGTATCTGAACCACTGCATATCCTTTAAACTTAACTTGCCATAAGTTTTCATAATCTTGCTTCACAGCTGCCTGCCCCCATCACCCTTTCAGTGAGTAAGAAACATGATTAGGGGCTGCTGTTCTTTCTTCTAGGGAAAGCTCCTTCTGAGAAAGAGTTTATTTTAGAAAGGAAAACTTAAAATATTTCTTTTCTTTGCTTCATCTATTCTTCCCATCTTCTACCACCTCTTTTCCTTTCCTCCTTCTTCTCTCCTTTTCTAATCTTCATCATTTTTCAAAAACTCAGACAACTCAGTTTCCCAGTATCTGTTTTTCTGACCTTTCTTCTTTTCCTTCTGTTCTTCCTCCTCTTCTCATGTCTTTTATATCCTATCTGTACTGATATAAGATCTTCCCAAGTATTTAGGAGCAGACAAGAACCAGACAGCAAAGCACCATGCCTTGTACCCAGTCCTCAGTTCACCCCCAGGGGGGAGGGAGTGTGTAATCACAGCTCCACGCCTCTCTCAGAAAGCTTTGGCATGTTTCAAAACAAAATAAATTTGAAAGGTGGCAAGGCGGCCACAGTCTTTGCCAGTCTTCCTTCTGTGGCCCCTGTGGAGGGTGACAGGAATCCTGAAGATGGTACCTTCTGGACCTCATGTCTTGCCACCAGATGGCAGCCACTGTTGGTGGAGGAGAAGACGATTTCCTCCTCCCTCCCTTGCCATTAATTTCTTCTGGAAGTTGTGGTTAGGGCTTGCTGCTGTTGCTTCTGCTATCTCACTTGTGATCTTTGGTGAGCCCAAGAAAAATGACAGCTGTTTCTTCAATGAGTCTTCACATCATCAAAGGAGCCTGGGAATCTGTTCCCAATTGCGGACTGGAAGAGGCTGCGCTCAACAACTTTGCCACTCCCAGTTTTTTTTTTCTCCCTTTTAGAAAGAGGGAGGTATCAAATAACTTTCCATTTTAAATCATCAGGAAAATTACATATCCTCTGTTTCAAGCAGAAGCTTGAAAATCATAGGGCACAAGGCCTCAGGAACTGCTCTTGCGGCTGTATAAATGTGATTGCTCCCTGCCTTATCCAATGGTATTTTCACATTTCTGGGGCTTGTGCATGTGGCATGCAGCATCACAGCACCCCAACAGTCCTGCACTCAAAGACCTTCCACTAAAAGCCTAAGAGGCCCTAAACTCTAGTTTGGGCAAAGTTCTCCCGGTGTGCAGCCAGGCAAATGCAGGCACACGCTAAATAAAGTAAACTTGAATTTGGAATGTTTTAGTGTTTTTTGTGTGCCTGCATTTAGACAAGTCAGGGCCTTTCTTTGATGTTGGCTCCCCAGAAAACTCCTACTAACTTCAGCTTAGCTCCTACAATTGAGCTGGGGGACGTTGTGTTTTTGGAAATTTGACCTTTTGTCAAGCAGTTTGTCTCTTCAGTTGTGGAAATAATTGACTGTTATATGCATCACTTTCTCTTATTTGCCCATGCTAAGGGACAGTTTCCAGTTGTTTTTTTGTTTCTTTTCTGTATGTTGCCTCATTACTGTGTATTCAGTGAGCCAGGGAAGCAGACAAAGACATTTGGGAATTATGTCTTCACTGAAAAGAAAAGGAACAGCTCTATTCTATGGTTATGACAGATATGACAATGGTTCTACTCCAAAGGTTTCCATTATTTTTTTGAGTAAGATTGCTTGAGCTACTGTATTCACTCATTTCCACACAACTGAACTATCATGTACTGCATTCAGTAATATCACAATATTATAATGTCTCTAAAGCAATCAAATGTTCCTGTAAAGGATCAGGGCCTGATCATTGAGCTGATTAATTTGTAGTGACACTTTTGATCTTTACAGATGGCTCCAGTACTCTACAGAAGTGGTATGCTATTTTTTCCTAAGAAGAATGAGTTGAAGTTTTTCTCTTCTATTTAGGAAGTCAGAGCTAGAAACCAGAAATTGTTTAGGCAAGCTTTAGAAAAATGAGGTTTGAACTATAGAGAGAATAAATAGAACAAAAGTAATGTGACAGAAAATCTGTTTCAGTGGGTTTCCCATAGTATTTGTTTACTTTTTTTCAGTTATATGCCGTTAGTGATTTAAATATTCGTGGAAGTAGAGTGAAGCACTTATAGATGAGGCCTAAGTCAAACATATTGTGTGATGCTGAGGGCTTGAGGCTGTAAAGTGAGATTTGGCTCCATAGTTATTTTTGACAATATAACAGGCTATTTGGTTAGTTAACTTTAGAACTGGGGTTAAATAATTTTAATTGTTCATCTTTTAGTATTGCCTTTTGGAAGATGCTTCCCTCCGGATTTCCTAAGAAGATACTGAGAAGGTCTCAAATGTTCTTGCATTTGTCAGGATAAGCCATTATTTCCTTCCTAGTCAGTCCATGCATTAAAGAAGGGCTGATTTGAATGAGTTTGATCTTTTATCTCTTTCTTATACTTTTCTTGTCAGAGGCCAGATGTAGCATTTTCAATGTATCTGCAAGCTAATGCTTGAGCTGTGGTTATCCTGGTGATACTGAAAAAGAGGCCCAAGATCTAGTAACCTAAAAAACATACTTGAAGTAAAACTAAGTTTAAATTGGCTTAAACAGAAAAAACTAACTCATGGAAATTTCACAATTTAGAAAGTTTGGGAGACTGACTCTTTCTAGCAGAATTACTGAACTTTTACTAATGCTGACCTTGAATTCCACTTTTGCTAAACATGGATCTTTTTCAAGTACAGTCTCCTTGCCGTTTGGGAACTGCAGATGGGTTTGTTAAATGAACACATGTTAATGTTATGTGGGTGAAGGAGCATGTTTGTGCATGTTTCTTTCTCCTCTTAGGAGCAACACAGAATTTCTGAAAGATTATTTTATGTTTCCTGCTTGTTTATTTGATTCTTTTTAATATAAATTCAGGTCTTACCTACAGCAAAGGTATGGTGAATGAAGGTACAAGGCATCTAAAACTATTACAGTGCTAGGAAGTGAGACTGAATGAAAAACTAAGATGGAATTTGTATTCAGATTTTTTTAATTCCTTAGGGTGTTTTGCTCCCTTCTGTTAGTGCTTATTGACACAGATTTCTCTCTAATCATAGCTCATCAGGCAGCATGCTATTACTAAAATTCACTTCAACCATTCACCCTGAAAATCAGTTTAGCTGCAACATCTTTACAAAGCATAGCTTTTGTACCTCATTATTCAATAGAGATTATTTCTGTGATTTTTTTTCCCTAGGGGAAGATATTGTGGTCTGCACAGAAAGCAGGGATCCAGGGCACAAACATGGTCATAATCTCCCTGGCTTTGCTATTTGTGTGGTGTAGTATGTATATGTATTTAGGGGGTTGATATTTTTAGTGATGTTTTCTCTACCATGGCAGTTAAAATGCTTTCTCTCTCTCTCTCTCTCCTTCCTTCTCTTTTTCTTTTTTCAGTTTCTCCATCCCCCAACCCTCATCCTCTTTCTCCCTTTCCATCTGTCTCTTTTTTCACTCTCTCTCTTTCACCTATCCATTAGAATGTATAAAAGGTCACTGAAAAAAAAAAAGCAGAATTCAAAGTACACTTAAAAAAAGGCAGGTTACAGCACAACATGATTGAAGTTTGAAACCTGAATCTGGTAAGGAGAATATATAAACTTTGCAAGTCAAATCAGAACCAGATTTTGAGGACTTTGTATTTAACAATTAGTAGAGAATTGAATGTAAAAAAATATTTAAGCACAACATGAAGGTTTCAATAGCAATGTTAATTAGTCCACATGTAAAAATCCTTGTGTGATACACTTTCATAAATATGTTCTATTTATTAATCATAGTTAAAATTAAATAAGTATTTCAAGTATGAGAATGCAATATCCTTACTCACTACATCTGCTTTACGGACCTTCAATTCTAGTTCCATAGATTTCAGATGACTACTAATGATAATAAAAAGAGTAAAAGAGATTGATTATCCATTTCTAATATATTAGGTAAAAAATGCATGGACCTCATGCTCTAAAATGTGTGTCATGGGGCTGAAACAAGGCCAAGTGAATGATGATGTGAGAACATCGAATTTTTCATTTCCTTTTAAATTGAGAAGTTACATTGTCCTGTGATTTTTACCACTGTCTTATTTTCACATATGCACAATTCTTTGTTTTTACACGTAGCAGGAAAATTCTGGATTTGTTACAAAGCGTTTTTTAAACAGAGAAATCAGGTGACTAGGTACACCCTGAATCTGAAAGACAAAGGCAAGATTATTGTCCATCTCAAGCAGCACAACCGAGAAGCAGGTAAACAAGCAATTGTCAGATTTATGAATGATCTTTATGAGTGTAGGCAATGATATACTTAAATGTCTTTTACATATTCAGATATATTTTGCAAGTAGCTATACCTGTATAAAGTTAGCATCACCTCCTTCATGCATATATTCAAAACCAAATGAATGTATCTTAGCAAATATATTCTCCCAACACAAAATCAAAGGAATAAAATGGTGACTGAAGCTTATATGCCATACTATGGTAAGCAGTGCATTTGCTGCATCTCCCTTTTTTAGGATACGTGATGTGCAAATAATTGAACATCCAAACATACCTCCCAAATACCTCAGCATTTGGAGGAGTCCACATTTCCTGTGACTAGCCTCAGAATATGACTGTGATTGTAAAATCAGCACTAAGAAGCTCCTCTTATACAAGTCTCCCCCATCCACGTGACTGTAGAGTCCTGGTTGCTACAGTCTCATTGTCACAGAGCAGATGAGGAGACACTTACTCAAACCCCATTACATCTCTTGGACTGCAAAAGGAGGCTGAGATGACTGAATGTTTATTATTCTACAGATAGAAAGTGGAAGTGGACTCTCTCAGTATTCCTCGAAAGGGAAATGAGATCCTGTGAAAGACTGAAGAGAATCAAAAGCAGCACCTTTCCCAAATGGAAATTCCCACCCTGCACAATATCTATCCAGCTGCTACTGCTAAGACTGTAGCAAATGGAGGGCAGCTACATTAATACTAAAAGGCCATAAAATATGGTGGTATCTGGAAAAGCAAAAAAAGTCTGATTTTTCAGTATGTAGTGGGAATATTTCATTTTATTTACTTAGGCTATCTCCTTCTAAGAGTTACTCTACTATATGCTGATCAAACATGCCTTTCCTTAATCACTGTAATCCTCTTTCCTCAAATCCTGCAAGGTGCTCAGCAATTCCCAAAAATGCTCAGCAGTTCTCTGTAGGATGGGAAGTCATGTTTAACGTTCAAGAATTAGTCTGTCCATTTAAACCTGTGCTGATTTAGCCGGGTAAGCCTGTGCTGGAGGCAATTTTTAAGCTTTTTAATCTTAAAATGTTTGATTTCTTAGATACTGCTGTTTGAAGGTGATCCAAGCAGGGGGAGGAGGAGAGACCTGGCAGATGTCAATTTGAGCCCCAGTAATAACAATGTCCTCTCAGCAGCCTTACCCATCAAACTAATAGTTATTCAGTCTGATCTTGCAGTGCCTTGTGTTTTATTTCTGCTCAGTTTTTCCTGAGATAAGGTTCTAAAAGAAAAAAAAATGTGGAAAGCAAAACACACATAATCAACTGTCTGCAACTTTCTGGCACAATCAAGCCTGGAGTGAAAAGTTTCAAATGTAAATGATCCCCTGACATATACCATAAGATGATTTGATGTCCAAGAAAACACTGTGATGTGCTGCAATGCCTGACATCAACCTATGGGACATAAGACAGAATATACCTACAAAAGTATGAGTTTGCACAGTAGCTCAGTAGTTGCAACTGCAGCAGATTTGTGGGCCAGTGGACAACAACAGGTATAATGAATAGGTCAGTAAAATAAATTAGTCAAAAGAAATATTTAAAAGGAAAAAAAAAGATTATAAGGACTGTTTTCTGTGAGGTATTCTGTGAAGTACGGAACCAACATCAGAGCATACTGTAGAGCATTTCCAAACTGCAACTATCCTGTAACGTTTACATTAGGTATTCATGGCTTAAGCAGAAAAGACTTCCTATGGAAGAGTCAGCTGGTCAACAGACTATTCCCATTGACACAACCTCAGATCATCAGGAATTTGGTATGGTTGTAATGTGTGCTGCTGAGACTAGAGTTTGGCTCTCAGAAATCACTCTACTACCATAACTGATTTTGTTCCATTAGGTGGAAGTTTGGTGCAATTGATCTCAGACAGCAGAAGAGAAAAGAGAGGGATGGTGCCCAGAACAATAGCTAACATATAAAATAACTAGGAGTTTTGCCATATAGCTTTCTACCCAGAACTTTAGTGTAAGCTAGAGCCTGGGGGGGGTTATCATCTCCTCAGATGAGGAAGGAACAGTGAACAACATGAAAAACCACTAAAATACTGCCTTTCTCTCCCAGGTAGAAGATGTGGAAGTCCATGCTTTATCTTTCGAAATACAACTGCTGTGATTTCCTGGACCACATCAAGCACAAAGCCTCTGGGAGTTTTTGTTTGGGTGATAGCACAACCCAGATGGAGAGTTATTCCCCATCTAACCCGTTATGGCAGAGATGCCCTAAAGCATTTGCAGGCAATTCTTATACCTTTAAGAATAAATATTGAAAGAGACATACGTGTCCAGCAGTTGGTTAGCTACTGCTTGCCTGTCATAATGAGATACCATTCAAAAAATTGTTATAGTTATTTCACGCAAGTGTTTTTATGGGTTCTTCAATGATACATACCAAGAATGAGGTAGCGTAGAAAGATGAAAATCTGAAACTTTATTAACAAATCTGTAAATGTAACTCCATTTGGTGATGAATTCAAACCCTGAATGTGTTTGCAGCTTCATTACAAGATTTTCTGTTCCTAGATTTGACAATTTGACATATTTTGGAGGGAAAAGACATTTGGACTCTTCCGGATACTCATTTTTTAAATTAATAAAGATTTTGGCATATTATTGAGAAATGAAATTGTGGCTATTGAATTCTGGAGTCCTTTCAGATCTAAGTCAAAATTGACATAAGTGTAATTGTCTCAAATTAATCTTTAGATGCCACACAACAAAGTTCACTAAAATCATCAGACAGTGCAAAAGGATTGGAAGAGCCAGCGCTGTGCTAATGTGAGAGAAGAGGGATGAGCTAATTCCCAGTGCCTATCTGCATTGGTCCTAGTTTTTACCAAGAACATTTCTCATATGAAATCAGAAAGCAAGCATTCTCTATTTAGCAGTGTAATAAATTGGGTGGCATAGAACCCTGTGACATACTTGACTGTAAGTTATTGCTCTTTTACAGGAATGTTCATTTCATGTACAGTTTGAATTTTAGACACAGAATGTACCATTAAAAAACAAAAAAATCTGACTTCAGCCTCTTCATTTTAAAACTGGGCATCCCTCAGGCGCACAATTCACTGGAATTCTCTTACGTAAGAGGATGGAGGAGGAAAGGCAAACAGTGTGGTAAAAGTGGTTTATGGAGTGTGTTTTTCTCATGTCCTCTCAATAAAAACAGCACCATTTATAACCAAAAGTCTTTATTATGGCCTTGGCCCTAAGTGTCCATCCGCTGGCAAAGTTCTCACATGAAAAACAACAGTGGCAGTAACAAGACAAAAAAACACATAGGGCAGGAGTTTGGAAAAACAAGGCAATAAAGCTACAAAATAGTGCTGCAGATGTATAGATAAAAAGCTCATAAAGTAGGTCTTGTATAGTCTGGCAGACCCACCACAGGACCTGAATTTTAACTCACTAAACCTAGAAATGTATAAAACTGGCAGTAGTTCTTTTATACTAGAAGAAAAGCTGTTTGAGATATTACTTCCACCCACTGGCAGGGAATGCAATTTATTTGTTTTTGATCTTATACATTAAAAGAAAACAAAACTCTACAGACTTCTGGACAAGCAAAACTGGTGTTAAGGTTAAGCTAACGCTATAGCTCTTTAGACCAGGAATGAATTTCTTATTTGTACTCAAGCCAAGTTCATTCACTTATATTTTCACTAAAGCCACAGTCTTTTGAAGATGTTGCACTTGGACTTCCTCCCTGCCAAATTTCTAAATTACAATGTGCTGTGTCCATGAGAAATCTGAAGAAGATTTATTAGAACTAGGTGGCAGAATGTTTCAGCCTCCCCCGCATCAGGCTTGTGGTAATAGACACCGTCAATCCATTTTTTCCCTCAGTTATGAGGATCTTTTTTTCTTTTCCCAACATTGGTTGAATAACATTGACAATAACTTGAAAGACAATGCATACTGATCTCTCAGATCTCTTCATGCACTTCAACTCAAAGAGGACAGCTGTCTGCATCCCCTACCACACTTTGTCACCACACTTTTGATAGCAAACTATTGATGGCAGAAAGACCCATGAAATCAATGAAATTTAAAATATTACTTATAGCTTCACTGATGAGAAATTTATTAACTTGGGCTAGATGGGTTAAACAAAATAGCAGATTAAATCCAAGCTTCATTTCAGTTTGATTAAAAAGAAAGATAATTCAGGATGTGAGGCCTCTTAAAAAGGTCCCACTGTGGTTTCCTCAGTTTTGCAGTGCTTTGAGGAATCGAGTTATCAGAAGGGGAATGTCCTCATTCAGATGTCTACTGCTTTCTTGTTTAAATGGCTGTGCCTTACCTCCAGCCATCTATCCCTGTGCATGCAGCTGCAATTCTCCCACTACATTGTTTGATTTTACTGACCTATTTTGTCCATTGGACTAAATGCTGTCTCGGGTAGCAATTCTGGAGCGCAAAACATCACAGTGTTATACCGATGTAAGAAATCTTCAGTTCTTGGGGTAAGGTTTTTTCATTTTATCTTCAGGTTTTTTTTCAGCATATTTTTCCTTGTATGTGATGTAGGAAATAATGGTTGTATGCTGGGCATTACTGTGTGGTAATGTTGGCTTTATTAGGGAGACCACGGTTCATTACAGAGCTTGATCGCTTTTTTAATAGAAACACTTTGCCTTTGTATTGAGCTGATTTAAAATTTATATGTAAGAAGCATGAAAAGAAAAAAGTTGAGTGCAGAACACTGAGCGTGAGAAAACACTCAGGTTTCTAAGTGGGACACGAGTCAGGAACAGTATAGTATTGTATGTGATCCATGCAGTTTTTCCTTAAGGCACAGTGGCGGCACAAACTGAAACCCTCCTAGAGAGAACACAGAAGGGTCTTTGAGAAGCTTGAATTGTTAAACATTTGTTACTAATAAACCAAATGACTTTACCAATTTTCATAAACACAAATTGCGATTATCCTCTTCTAGTCAGACTAGAGGTTCATGATTTAATGCAAATTGGTCATGTCCCATAGGCACAGTTGGATTTTAGAGTATGAGGATTGAGTTGCTTTTTAAAACGTCAAAGTTGCTTCTCAAAATGTCAGCAGGTAAAATAAATCTGGCTAGGAAATTTATTAACAATCGCCACTTTTTCTCTCCCTCTTTTTGTGAAAGGCAGTTTTAACAGTGAGTATGGTGAACACAGCGTGAGTCACAGTATGGCTTAACACTGAGTATGTGTGGTAGATGTGAATAGCTCCTTATTACCATATCAGCACAACGTCAATAAAGAAGCTAGGAAAATCAATTTTGCTTTGAAACATTAGAACAGAAATGGGGGAGTAGGAGGGGAAGTGTAATGGGGAGTTTTGCCAGTGACTTCACTAAGGCCAGTATTTCACCCTAATTTTTCCAAAAGTGAGTTCTGTTCTTGAGCTCCAAATTAGATATTCCTCTCCTTTTAAATTTTTTTCCTTTGAGACATTTTTACGTTCTTTATTTTTTGACTGTTTAGACAGAATCCCCAAGCTGATGTCTAAACTGGCAGGAAAGCGTTAGCCCGATTCTTCTCTCATGCGGGAATTTGTTTCATTAGTATTAACATATCAAACAAGGCAAATGATAAAATTGCTGTTGCTGGAGTGTAAACTGCTGTGTATCAGCCCTCTGTTCCTTAAACAAGATGTGCGTGGGGGGGATGGGACCCACTTTCAGAAAGTCATTATTACTGCCCCTAAATGGTACAAAACAATAGCTAGTGCTTAACAGTGAGGGCTGTTTCATGAAAAATTCTCAAAGTTCTCCTTTAGGCTAGGTAAGGCCTGCTTGCCAAACTAGATCAGTATGCATGCTAGAGTGCAGGGAGGTCAAATAATTCAGGGCCGCACTGAAACAGTGGCCGAACCTAGATTTACAGCCATCCACCTACTGATCTAACCGCTGCTTCCTCTGAACTTGTCATTCTATTTGGGAGGTGTCTCTTGCTCCTTGTGAACATGTTTTTGGAGTTCAGTTCCTGATGTCCACCAATTCAAAAGGAATCACCCACCCTGATGGGCCCACAACTCTGCCCTTGTAGGATCTTCAGGACTATGCCTAGAGATGTGCCTAGAGATGTGGAGTTTCTCAGTGCGACCCTCTTAAGAGGGCACACAAAATATTCCTTCAAGTGTTTGTGCACATTATTCAGTTGTGTACGAATACAATCCTAGTGGAGAAACACACATGAAGTATATGGATGAAATACATCTTCAGGATCTGTTTGGGCCAATTTCAGTTGTGAGTTCTGGACTTCTCAGTATCAGTGATGCACTTATCTGGAGCTCACATCAGAAATCTATCTCCAAGAGGATCTTGAACAAGATCAAGAAGATACCTCACATACAGACTAGCGAACTGAGGTCCTTGAATGATGAAGGATTTTCAGACATTAGTAAGGTAGCAGTGGCTAGGCTGGTTGTTTGAAATCTCTAAGGATTTGGGAAAGAAAGCTTGGAGTAGCAGAGATAAGGAAATAAGAAAAAGTCAACATCCTTCTGTCATTCAGACTTCTGTAATCTCTTTTGGCACCACTGATGTCAGTTAGAAACACAGTAAGTAAAACACCATGTTCTGAATTCAACAACAAAAAAACATTTTCTCAAATTTATTTCAAATTAGATAATTTTATCTTTGTATATCTAATTATTTTTTCCCCAAAATTTCTGTTGGATTTGAGAAAGAACTAAGAAAACTTTGTTCAGATAGTCAAAAGCCAGGACAAATATCTTGAGAGGCCATGATACAGACAACTGGGAATACATTTTGAATAAAATTACTTATTTAAAAATATAATACATTACATCTAATTTTATCTCTTGAGGTGGTTATATTTCAAGCCAGATTTTTCTGATTTCAAAGCAAATATCTAGAAGTTATTTGTGTTGGCTCTTGTTATTTATATATTAATTTTTCAGAAGAGAAATGTATTACAAAAGAAAACACATTCTGAAATCACCAATATCTTAGTTGTCTATGATTTCCTAATATTTCCAGGGTTGGTTTGGATTACCAGTAGAAGAAGCTTTCCCACCTCTGAGTCACTTTGCATGAGTCAGTGTATTTGGTGTTCATTCATGTGAATTCTAGAGCAGGGTTTGCACCGTAAAATTTATTTGTGGTTTTAAACTCCATCAAAATGTGGACATGGCTTTGTTTAGAGCTGAACAGGAACAACCAGAACTTGCATCTCTGCAAAATGGCAAGAGATACTACTCTTCTAATGAACACGACATTACTAAGATTTTTCATTAAATGGACATCATGCCACCTCTCAGGAGTTTGTAATATGCAATCACAGTTAGGGGCGCTACCTCTGTCCTACCTCATGTTAAGGTGCTACTGTAGTTTTCCTTCCTTTTTGTGGGTTTGGAAGCTTATTTCCCTCCCTGACTCTGTAAAGAGCAGGCCAGATCCACGCTGGAGGCACTAGCACAGGCTCTAGACATGGTACAACTGCACAAGCCTACCAGGAAGCTTGCCCCAACACAGGGCTCCACTGCCATGCTTGCTCCCACAGAGCCAGCAAGGGATCCGATAAAACACACCCACCAAGTTATACATAGAGTGTATTTGGCCAAAGACGCCAGAAGCAGCACAGGTGCATCTTCCTCTTATCCATGTCGGCTGTAGTTATCTTCAGTTCTGTTGTGGTAATCGGTCTGGACACGCCAGCAATCTCTGGAAATGACGGCCATACTCAAATGAGTAGTTTCCCAGTAATTGTTTTATGTTAATAAACACTCAGATTCTGAAAAATAGCTCACTTTATAGGGAAGAGAGATTTTAATTCACAGGCTACTGATGTGAGAGGTAAAGCTAAGGGGCCCTGTTAGGTGCTTTCTTACCACAGGCAGGCAACTGAAAGGTTAAGGAGCAAACCCCCCCCCCCCCATTGCAGCTGCAAGACATGTCAGGATTGATGAGGACTGATGGAAGGCTTTAAAAGGGGAAGGCTGAGCTACCTCTGGGTAGAGAAGAGAAGAGAAACCTCTGGGTTTTCATTTCTTTTGGATCTTGGAAAAGCCTGCTCTGCTCCCAGAAGCTGTCTGAGACCCCTGACAAAAAGGTGAGCCTTGCTGTAAGTGGATCCTTGAAAAGGTCCACAGTATCTGGCCACTAGAGTCTTAGCGAGTTTTGTACTAAGGCCTCTGCAGAAGAGGGGAGAGAAGCTTGTCTGAGGGTTGCTTCTTATTTGCTGTGTTTTTGGCTTAAATAAGACATTTCAAGGAGTTGGGAAGCTCAGCTTCCCAGTGCGACCTGGTGAGGAACACTTCTGTGGCCTAGACGGTGAGGCTGAGGCCAACGTGCAGGCCTGCAAAAGGTGTATGAAGCAGCAATTAAGCCCCTGGTGGGTGGGTGGGTGAGTATATTGTTATTTGCTTTTTTCACTTGGTAGAAAGGGATACAGTTGTTCTGTACAGAGTCTTTAGGAGCTCACATTGATGCTGACTTGTTTAGCTTCCCCTTACAGCTGTAACCCAGCTGGGTTTGGGGCTACAGCACGTGAACATATCAGAAAAGCAACACTCGCTGTCACTGTTTTGACCATGAGGGAATGGCCTGAATTAAAGGGGAGAAAGGTTTGCTTCAGCATGTGGTGAAAGTCATGTTTGCAGGAGAGCTTCTGGTACGCTCCCAGCAGATGTAGGTATCCCCAGGGTGGATTCTTACTATGGGCTTTTCAGATCTAATAGGTGTCACCATGATCGTTTTGGGTACAACAGTCTGCTGCTGAGTTAAAAATGAAACAGTAATTATCACCTGCTTATGACTTGTGCTGAATAATGTTCTTGTTGGGAAGTGTAGGTTGCTACTGAGCAGGCTGGGAGTTTCAAACACAGAAGTGCTGGGGGTACCCACATGCCCAAGTAATTCAATCCATTTCTGAGCAGCGCTAGTCTCACTCTTAAGTTATGGGAAGGCCAGGGCTCTAGTGCCCCCTAAGACAGGGCCAGGAAGGCTTCTCCTCCCCCTCTTCAAGCGGGAGCCGCTGAAGGGTGGGCAGCGGCTGCCGGCCGTTATCGCCATGGCAACGGAGGGGCGGCAGCGGCTGCTGGGGCGCCGGCCTCCGGTGCCCCCCACGGGTTGTGCCCCCTCGGCAGGGCCCGTCTATCCGCTGCTGAAAACTAAAAGTGCCTTTCCCTACGATATGGCGCTTCGCCATTCCGTGGAAATTATTAAGAGAGCTGTGGGCCCCAGGGGGGATTTTTCTTTAATGTTTGTGTGCAGAGCCCTTGGAGATCCTGCCTTAAAATGACTGCTTAGGCCATCCCTTTGAGGCATGCTGCTGGCAGTCCTGCCATCTAAATCCCGGCTGTCTGTCATGCCTAGGATGGAAAACAGTTCATGAGGCCAGAAAGCTGCACTGCAGCCCACAAGTGGAGACAGTCAAGCCAGGGGCACAGTTTCTGGCAGGACCTGTGTTGTTCAAAGGGTCGCCTGTACCTACCAGGTCAATCTTGTTGCCAAATGGAGGGGGCAGTGAGCGTAGCTAGTCCCCATCATTCAGCTTCTGAAGCCTCGTTATTTATATTTAATTGTTGAGGGTTGGGCCTGCATTCACAGGAGCATATAGAGGTTCAGGCTTCAGTATATCTGCAAACTGCTCTTCGCTGCTGAAGTTTTCACTAGAGTCTTGTGCAGTGCTCCTGCAGCCAGCGTGCAGTGCCTGGCTCGGCACCCCTGGACCCGGGCTTCTTGAAGTGTGTCATGGTGTGGAGAGAAGTGCGGGGTGGAAGGAGAACGACACAGGATCTGATTCCAGCCTGGTGGTGCTGACGTGAACAAGGGAGGAAGGGAGAGACGTTGGATGCTCCTTTTGCTCCTAGACAGGATGCTCCTGTCTGTTGGTTTAAAAAAAAAAGTCCTGCATGGGAATGAGCAGAGAACTGAACTCAGTTCTGCCTCACTGTAGCTGTGCTTGCTTTTATTTGTATACTGTCTTTTCTGACCCCATTTATGTGACCGTGTTTCAGCAGGGTGACTCAGGATTTCACAGGGAATGGGGGATGGATTCTCGTGTCCTATTTTGTTTGGTGGCTGAGGCTCTCTTTTGGTGGGAAATGTGTCTTTGAGCCCCCTGGAACTAAGGAGTGCGTTAAATCCAAGTGCTCGACTTCCTGAGCATGCATTTTAACCTGAGTTATTGCATAAAATTTGGGCACCATCACCTGAAAAAACAAACTATTTACCCATACTGAAAGTGGAAAAGGACTGAAGTATTGAAATCTAGATATGTAGACATTGACACAATGCATCAGAGAAAGGAGTCTGTGTTTACTGCTTCCTGTTTGAGTAAAGTTAAGCTTGGTGTCATCTTTCTTTCCCTTGTTTCTTCCTCCAAACCCCCTGACAAGAGTATGGTGTTATAAATACCCATTCATTGATGCTAACTCTTTCTCTCCTCATGCTGGGAACTTGGAGGTTGTGAATTGTACTGTGAGAAAGTGAGGTTAGATGTGGTAGGGCTTGGTATATGTTATCTGGGCCAAATGACGTGCTAAGGATCATGCAGGAAGTCTGTGATGGAGCAGGAATTGAACCTTGGTTTTCAAAATCTTAGAAGAAAGTCGAAATTACCAGACTCTGAAAGAGAGTCTTAGTCCTGTCCTAACATTAGAGACGTGCTTTCTTCTGATGGGGTTAAGGTGCCTGCCTTGTCCACCAGACCACCAAGACATCTCTTGCTGAAGGGCAGTAAAAAGATTTCAACTGTGTTTTATGACCGTCGGTAACTCAGTCGCGTGAGAATTCCTAGTGGGATTCCACTTGGCCCCAGAAACACCTTGAGAGTGCAGTTGTATTCAAGCCATGGGATGTGAAAAATAAAGGTTCATTTAAGTTACATACATGCATTTCCACTACTCTCTTTCCCATCAAATGGTAGCTCACTTAATACTTGTCTGTGAAACTGGTAGTGAAGTCTTAGCGGCCTGCCAGTCACAAACTGTCCTATAACTACATATTTTAATGCAATGTGTTGGAGAGTGGCCTGAATAAACTCTTCAAGCTGGAAAGCAGATACCATATAAATGAGAGCAAAAGAGCAGAATTACCTCCTTCACCTTGAGATGCAGGTGGAACCATGAGTAGGCCTAAAGGGTGAATGGGAACATCTGGTTTTAATAGTATAAAATGTTTTCTCCAAGTCTGTATATTTTCATTGTTTTTTTGGCAGATGGGAACTCTCACGCACAGTCTCTAATCCCTATTCTGCTGCAGGGTTTCTTTAAGATGATGCAACACTGTGAGAGATCTGAAAACTGGCCAGTTCCAGGCTCTCAGCCTTTGTCTGTTTCTTGGAAGCACAGCTCACCCATTAAGCATCACTGGATTTTGCCGGCAATTGTGGCTGTCTGGACCATATGTAAGATAAGCAGATTCACCTTTCCATGGACTGGACTCTAGAGAAAGAGAACAGACAAGCTTCTGGCAGGTTGCCCTGTGTGGTTGTAAATGAATGTAGTATTTCCTGTTCATGTTACAGTTCCAGGAGCTGGAACAGAAAAAACTGACTGCTTTGCCATGGAGAGCACGTTTGAGCAAGGCAACTGAATAAAACACAGGCCCAAACCCATATTTTTTAAATCATAAAGCCATGGTTAAAGTACAGTTAATGCAGTAAAACTCTAGCAGCTATACAGATGTTATCACACAAATCTAGTTTATTAAGTGAAAACTATAGTAAATCTGTCATGAGTGCAAGAACACTAGATTCAAATTCTAGGTCTCATAGTAATAATGTGGTAAAACATGCTGAAGTGTAGTTTTATTCTGGCATCTCCAAATTTATTAGACCAAGTATAGCTTGAGAACATTGCAGTCACTAGAAGAATGTTGTGATGACTGGGCACAATTTTTAATTAGCCTAATTTTCAGCAAGTGTTCCGGTACTGCTGGAGATGATGCTTACTGAGTTGAAGGCATAAAAGTGGAAAAGAATTGGAGCATGAATTTGCTCTGACATGTCATGGTGTACACATTAAATTTATGTCCATTGTGTCTGCTGGTTGACAGCTGGTTGTTGAGTCTACAAGACATGGAGCAATATCTAGAAATGGGGAAAGAATTCTTTGTTCAGAGATACTGTCCCAAGGCCTACCTGTCAATTGGTGTAAATCCTTTCTCTTGTTTTCTTTTTCCTATCTTCTATTACATCATGTCCAAATTACACATTTTAAATGAAAAAATTACAACAAATGAACTGAAGTGTGTATTTATTCGTTACTACTTTAATGCTTCAGGTTCATTTGTTTATTTTTTTATCCCTCATTGCCTCTTATGTAGGGAGTTAATCCCGAAAGTCTTGAATTGCTCTCCTTAAAATCTTGGTCACCATCCACTTTCCCCTGTGGGCCAAATGACAATTCCTCTGAGACAAGTCCAAGAAATTAGCTAAGAAGTTGCTGTGATGGAGAGAATAATGAATGAGTGGTAATAACAAAGAAAAGTGATATGTATGCATACAAACGTTAGTCATATCTTATTCTTCTCACCTTTCCTTCTTAGATTACTGATAATATTTAACGCACCAGGAAAAATGTCTGGTGTCTAAAACTGAATATGAAGAGAAATTTAAATTCATAAATTTAAACTTACTTGAATGATACGTGCATTTGCACTCACCGTCATCATTTGGTGCCTATTCCAAGTTTGTGTGTGCTTCTGCAGGTATGGTTAAAGTGTTTCCATTTGAAACTGACAGTACTAAGTTAAATGTGTGTCTGTAACAGAGGCTAAATAAAATAACTGAAAACATAGTTTAAGCTAAAGCTTTAGGAGGATAATGTTTGCCTGCAGTCATGGGACAGTAACTGAAGTTAGCAGTGGATTGCTTATTGAACTCTATGTCATAATACTTACTTTATAGCTTACAGTTATTTTTTGGTGATTAGAAAGCAGAAGGGGGATGCAGGGATTATCTGCTCAGGATTTCTAAGCCTGAGAGAAAATCAGCTTTTGGGGAGTATCACAAGGTGTCTTATTCTAAGAACTCCTGGCAGTGAGCTAATTAGGGGTGAGGAGGGGAAGGGAGAATCTGGTTCAATGCAGCTCAGCCTTTCCCTACTTCCCCTCCTGTCTCTCCCAGGTTACTGCTTACGTCTTTGTTTCTCTAGGGGGATAGTGAATGTTTTGTCTGGTTCCTACAGTTCTTTGTAGGCTGCTGTTTGGCGCTAACTTGGCAGTGCTGGTACTTCCCCATTGCAGCTTGTTTTTAGCATTGGGGTATGTGTGTATATTTATATTTAAAGGTGTGTATGTATATGTATGTATAATAAGGGTACCTTGAGATGTCAGAGTAATTATCTGCTTCTGTCCTTTTCTGCATCAGGATATATTGTGCACTGATAATGTGTCAGGGCCTCCTACTTCACAGAAGGAGATGCCTGGGGAAAGCATCCCTATGTGCTCCTGCTTCCCATTTCCCTCCCTATCACCTCTTGACCAGCTGCACAAGCTTGAGAAAGGAGGAGATTTGTATTAATGACTGCACCTTTCACAGCAAAAAGTATTTACCGGTATACCAGAGAGTATAACTCTTACCAGTTGCAATATATGTATATGTATAGATTCCTGTGTCAGTTTACTTTTCCAGAAGAGGATTTCTGGCCTGGGTCTGGTGGAATTGGTGAAGCATAGCTGTCAAGAGCAGAAATTCTCCAAACCTGATCAAGAGTCTGTACAACTTGAAAGAAGCAACAAACCTAGTAAACATTCCTTCTTTGAATACATCAGGATTAGTAATACTAAAACTGCTAGGGAGTTTATAGGGCCAGTCAAAGTTTGATGCGTGCTCAGATGCATAAGAGATTGAGGGAATTTCTACACCAGAACCCTTCTTTATGGAGGATTATTTAGAAGATCTATTTCAAATATGAAGAGTTAGTAGAAAGGTTGTAGTATGAATAGGTGAAATAGTGTTCACAAATAGTGTTCGCTCAAGTAGTCTGGGTTCTAATGCAGCTCAAGGATGAACTCATTTCACCTGTTAACTGTGATGTGTAATCCCTTGCTTTTTAGTGCCAGAGGACTAAAAGGTGGATAATGTAACCCTAGTTTTTTAAAAGGCTTTCAAGGGAGATCCATACCAGTAAATCTGATGTCTTTATTTGCCCAGTAAAGAACAGAAATCTGCCATCGAGGAAGATTTGACATGGCTTTTGTAATGAGAAAGAATGGAGCACAAATCCATTGGAGTCTTTTGAAGGAATCAACTAACATTTGGACAAAGGAGATTGAGTTGATATAATCTACTTGGATTAGCATTTGGCATTGGCCAAAGGCATTTGGTAATCTCATGTCACAGGTTCTTAAGGGAAGAATAGCAGAAAACACAGGATACTACTCCACAGCATTCTTCCAGCAATTTGCAATTCAGAACGTTCCTGAAGCAGAAATCATGCCTGTTTGCTATAGCTTTTGATATTTTTTTTCTTCCAAGAATCTGTCCAGTTACATTTCTGTGTCTGTGAAAATCTTTAGCCTGTGCTATGTCTTGTGGTAAGGAGTTCCACAGCTTGTCTGCATGGTATATGGATCCTTCTCCTTTTAGTTTGCTGAATTTGAAATCTGGCTAGTTTCATTCGATGCCCTTTCATTCTTATACTGGAAGAATCAATGACTTTTCATGATACTGTGGATGTCAGTCACCTTCCTGTCCCTTTCAATTGTCGTCTTCAAATTTCAAGAATTGTAATATTTTTATTTATTTCTCATGACAGTCATTTCAACTTAGATCATAGTTGTCTTTCCCTGTAATTTTTCCAATTCTGCTATTCCTGTTGAAGACAGACTTGCAGTTTTAGATTTGGGATTACCATGCATTTATATAGAGGCAGAATAAGGGGTTTTTTGTTTGTTTTTTTTTTGTTATTTTTCTACCATTCCTTCCTGGTAAATTTGTATATTCAGTTTGCTTTTTGGTTGGTCTTGGGTGTGGAAATAATGTTTTCACAGAGCTCTTTAACCCTAAGATCCTGTTGCAGGGTAGTAGTAATTAACTTGGAGCTTATCATTGCACAGACGAAGCTAAGGTTGCTTTTCCCCATCGCGTATGTCTGCACTGATGTTCACGTGCCTTTTAGTATGTCACTACTGGGGCCTTTCTGGAACTCTTCAGGAGTGGATATGATCTTTGATATCCCCAATAATACTGCAATCAGAGCTGCAAACTGGGCTCTAAAACTGTGGGTAGTTGGCTGTGATCGTCAGAAGTCAGGTGATATTTTGGTTCTTAACTGTTGGTGCGTTTAAGGATTCCTGACCTGGTGACTGCAAATTTAATGTTGTTAGAGATTTGCAAATACAGTTTTGAAATGTGAACAAATGCATGATGTCCACATTCAGCTTCATCACTTCTCCCAAATTAAATACTGAAATGATTGGAGTGTAGCTTAAGTGACTATAAAAAAACATGCAGGTACATTTGTTGCAGTGCTTCTTTTAGAGAAGATTGAGTATAGCTCTAACAGTTATGATCAGCTTGTCTGGTCTTGGAAGACCTGTATGGGAATCAAGAAGTGCAAAATACTAAATTATGAGAAGTTACAGCTTAGCTAACAGTCAGTGCAAGCAATGAGTCAGTACAGAGGTCCACCATATCTTGTTCCAACTTCTTTCTTTCAGTTTTCTGACGCTGAAGTGTTGTATTACATTATCCGTATTAAAATGCATTTTGTAGAGGCAAAGCTTGAGCGTACTGTAGCATGTCTAATTTCCTTAAGCTTTTGCTAACATTTATCTAAAGGAAAAAATTAAATCAGCTGTAGCATTTGATTATCATTGGGCTGAGTTGATGCTGCTATGGTGAAGGCTGTAACAACATTTTCACCACAGTGCTCTTTAGTAATTCAATCGCGTTTTTAAAGGTGAGCCATGACACTTTATCCTCAGCTGAAATTTTGCACCGTGGAACTTACTATGGTGTAAAACAGATTTGTTTGTTGTTTTTAACCACTTAGACAGAAATGGGACGAGTCACTTCTGAACTGGTCTGCTTCCACGCTTTCCCAGTTGAGGATAACTTCTGTATCTTGGATTTCAGGTTGATCAAAATAGCAATATGAATACTTAAATATTCAATGAGTTAAAAACATCTACCTAGAATCTCCTCTTGGTTGCAGAAATGAAACCTGTATAACTTATTGTTTGTGTTATTAAAATCATTTGTGTATATATTTTTCAAAAGGGTGTCCCTTGGTAGTCTTCATGCAAATATGACTGCTGAAGAACACCCAGAAAGTGAAATTAATCGTCCATTAAGTAGTTTTTCTGAGGAAAGTTCGGAGGAAAGACTATGATCTAAAAACTTATCTTTAACACAGATGTTTCAATTCTTTATGTGCACATAAATTTCTCTTAATGAGAATTGTGTGTATGAATTCAAGATAGTATTTAAATAGCTCGGTGAAACTAACAGTCCCACGAACTGTTGGAGTCCTACAGGTAGAGCTTTTCTGTTTTGCTTTCAAGGAGCTGGGCGCTGAGAAAGATTAATATCAGACTCTTATGTAAGTTGTTCTAGTTCCAGATTTTCTGTTAAAAAGCTACTCAGAATAGGTTTATGTATGTAAATACTTTTTTATAACACACCTTAAGAATTTTTTTCCACAGCTGTTAGTAGTGCACAGTGAGAAATGGACAACATGGATATGTTGCATTAAAGGCAAGCTGTCAATTTTATTACTATGTTAACAGTTGAGAGTAGGAGACCTGAAGAAGATGATGTTGCCTGTGATGAGCTGCCAAGCTGCTGGTAGAAGCAGGTTCAATGCTGTATCACTAGTCCATCACGTTACAGGTACATGTTTGAGTACTTTTCCCTGTCAGTTTGTAATCATGTAGCATACACTGAGGACATGCTTTATACCACCACCTCACTTTGGATAGTGCAACAAGGTTGCACTAGCCTTCTTGAATTCTCCTCATTCCTCTAAGGGAGATTTTAAGAAAAATATAGCTTAGGCAGCTCTCTGGTCTTTGAACAAAGTCAAATCTTGCCTTAATCACTCTTATGCAAAGAATAAGGTCCAACACTCCAAGACATATCTAAAATCTCACATGTGAATTAAAACTGCCAGATAAGCTTGACTTCTTTCTGGAATTGGGTTTTCTGTTGTTGCCTAACATTGCTTTCTTCCTAGTGTCAACGTACAGTTTATTTAGAGTTTGAAGTATTCACCTTCTCATTGCCTAACTGTTACCTCCCACTCTTGACTTAGAGAACGTGTCTTCTACCACTAAGTGAAAGCCAGTACTTGTGACCCACGAGCTATCTTTAAAAGCATGGCTCTACGTAGCTGATTTATTCTGTCAAGACCTCGTTTGCTTGAGTGGAATGATACCTTTGCCAAACCACTTTTGGGATCCAAGGTAATGCTTCTTCGAAGACAGGCTAATGTACTTCAAACTAGTTTGGACTTTTGCATTGTGTTTCAATTGTGCTTTGTTGTGTTGCATAAGACATGGCCAGTGTCTGTTTGAAGCTAACATATGCAGCTCCTCTCTTCAAATACAAAGAGCATTCTTCAGTCCAAAGAAAACTGAAATTTTTCAGGTTCTTTAAATTAAATGGCTACTTGAACATAGATATGAGGTCTAGTTAAAATTTTGCTGCTCTCCCACTTCCTTCGTCTCTTTCAGCAGTTTAAATAAGTAAATAAAAAAAGAGAAAGTTCCAATGTACCTGTGTGTTCATTAATTGAAAGTTGCAGCACCAGATGCTTTTAATAGTGGTTTGTATTGTCACTTTCTTACGTTTTAAAGTATGTAGGTAGTCCTCTGAAAACTGAATGCTGATGTCAGTTCTGTGTTTTAAGGTTGGCTTTGGCATGCTGCTGGCCCGGGGACAATTTCAGATTATATCCTATATGTCTAGTATACCTTGTTCACTAGAAAATTCTAGCTTGTATTGTTGTGTAATGCGTTAGCTCACAAAGAATGTCCGTGTGAGATTATTGGTAAATACAGAATTATCTTTCAAATTCTTCCCTCTTTCTTTAACTTTTTCTGACAATTGAGTAAAAAAAAATTCTCAATCTTAGCACTACAAATTTGTTCATAATTAACATGAATTCTATAAAAGACAGCAAAGATGTATATGTTTACGAGTTTTATCCTAGACTTACAAAAAGAAGGGTGAACATTCATTCATGCTGGACTTTTTATTTTTTTAAAAACAAGCCGTAAAGCCTTGCCCTGCTGCTTATTCACCTTTAATTGGCTTAATTTCCATCATCCTGAGCTGGATTCTACCCTTTTTGGTGTGGTAGCTGAATTTCATCACTGGGTGCAGCATATAATGGGTCATATTCTCATGTCAGTTACACCCATACAATGCCAAGCACATGAGATCGGGGTATTTCAGGGGCGTAAGTAAGAATTTGTTTTGATTCACCATCACGTTCTCTTTGGACATCAGACAGGGAGGCACAAGCTGGTGAGGTAAAGATGGAATACCAGGCAGTCAAAGAAATGTTTGAACAAATTGTGACTAGGCTTACCTTTTTGTGCTTTGACCTCAGATCAGTTGATGAACTTTTGACAGCTTATTATGAAATACTTCTGCTTCGCGTTTCTGAATTGACCTTTAATTATTTATTATTACTAGTTTATTTTTCTATCGTAGCTCCTTGGAGTCGTAGGTGCAGATTGTTACTATAGGAACTATTAGAACATGACCAGCTAAATGGATTGGTGAGGTTCTGTACTCAGTTGTGTTATACAGCAGGGCTTACTTTGTCCTTTAGTATCCTGTTGTGATAACAATGTCCTTAGACACAGTTCTGTTAAGCTACAATGTATTTGATGGTGGTCTTTAGTTAGAAATACATAGCAAGAATATCTGGATTCTTTTGTCTTTGAGTGAACTGTACAGTATGCCCCCTCAGACTCCACTAACACAGCATTGGGGGGTACAGGTGTAAATAGAGACAAATATGTGGTCTTTAGGTTTTTTTCTTTTTAATTTAAGTATGGCATTCAGATTTGTTTTATCTTTCCTGGAAATAGATCTTTTTATGGTGTAGCTGAAGGCAGATGAGATTCGTGAGGATTAGCTTACATGTAGCAGAAACTTTCCAACGCAAGCAGATTGTGTGGGAACTACATAGTTTATGGCCACTATGCTTTGAAAGTCCTTCTACTATCTGTGAAGTAGAGGCTCTCACTGCATCTCCATATGTGTATTTGCTTCATCTCAGATTTGTAATGCTTGCTGTGAGCAGGACACAGGAATTAAAATGCAGTAATGCTTGTTAAAAGGAAGTTCAGCGTTCCCATCTGTGTTCTTCCACTGTGAATCATCAGATACAGAAACTGAACTTTGGCCTTCCCTTGACATTGAGGACATAGCTCATCAAACCATCTCCTCCTCTACATAGAGGTCATTGCTTTCCCAGACTACTCCACAGGATGGGAGCTAAATCTATAGGTCTTCCTGAGAGTGAAGATTGACTGGTATGCTAGAACGCTCTGATGCCATGCTAGTGTTCTAGTGAATGGATAAGTTTAGTGACCAAGTCCATATTTCATAGGAAAGCATGAAGCCTGACAGCTCCCTTTGCATCACTTTGCACCTCCTTTGCTGTCTCACATCACCTTGTTCCACTGATGACTTGTCAGTCCAAGTATGAAGATGAGATAAAAACATTTATGATACTACTCAATTATATTATGAAATTAATGTGAATGCTTCCAAGCCCCTTAATTTTATACTTCAGATATTTTCTCTTCCCTGAACAACTTAAGAGACAAAATAATAGCTTGTGAAGGAGGAGGAGATGATGACATTTGTGTTTTTTTTTTTTTTTTGTTCAGAACAAAAATAGGTTCAAAATCAGTCAGGCCTACTACAAGCAAAGTAATCCACTGCTTAATCTGACAAGGTTTCTTTGCTGCTAGTGTCCTAACTTAGCCTTTTCAGAAAGGTCACAGTTTTATGTATTAGGATGTTAATGTCTTAAAATTTCTACAGGAAGTGGAGCTCTTTCCTTGGCCAGAGGGGTTCACCTTCCCCATCTGTCTATTCTCCACCTCTAGCTATTCTGGTTAGAGATGCTTCCCTATCTTTAGTGCTTTGCCGCTCTCCAACAGAAAATGCAAGATCAGTGTTTTCTGTTATGCTCTCTGAGTACGTAGCTTTGCAACCCAATGGCCAGCATGCTCCTGGAAAACGTTCTTGGTTCTCTTTCTACTCCTGCCTCCCATCTCTGTTATCTGTAACCTAATGATAATGATAGCAAGGCTCTCCAAAAAGTTGAGAAATGAAGGACTAAAGGGCCTTAAGGCTAAAAAAGAAAAAAAAAATTGAACTCTAGTCTATTTGCTAGCTTATGCCTTTTGTGTTAAGTTTGGGTGCTATTTTCCCTTTCATTTTATAAAATAAATGAATGTATATACATGTTATGAAGGTCTAATGCTTCAGGTAAGTCTCACATATCCTCAAAAACCCTCAGATACTTGGGTCTTTTTCTGCATAGTCTCTGCAGGTGTGAGCCAGACACAGGACTATTCAGACAGCTGCGTGCAAAGAAGTAGTCTGTGTTGCCTAGGGGAGGAAACTGTCCAACACTAAGAGGTCAGATGGCTTGGCCACAGCTATGGTTAGGCAACAGTCAGGAAGGTATGGATTGCCAGTGTGTACGTGAGTACTTTACATCTGGCTAAGACTTGCCAAATTAGGATGTAAATTAATTGCCAAATTAGGAATTAAAATGTGTTAAAATGTGCTGGAAGACAAACTGTATTTCATGCCCCTGAGTATAGGTTGTTTTTCTGTTGTCCCTTCCCTCCCCCCCAGTATGTGCATTTGGTATTGTCAGTATAAATGATTTAGCAGAAATGGCACTGATCCTAAAGACCATCTTGGGCTTTGGTAAAGGATGAAATGCTCTAGTATTGCAAATCCTGCAAACAGTTTCTTTCACCAACTTTTTGGTTAGCATTCTCTTGGGTACACGTGCTCATTACCTCAGTGGGAGTCACAGATTACATACTGAAGAGTGGAATTTAGTCCATTATGAGTCACTAAAAAAGTTTAATTGTAAAAATATATTATCTTTTAGACTTTTAAAACATTTATGAGTTTGTTCATGCTGTGGTTCACTCCATCCCGGATACACTTCATTTGAAGTGTTTAGTTCAGTAGAACAAGACAGGGACATGTTTTCATTTCCTGGGAAAATATTTCAGATTGAATCAGGATGAAAAATTGACTTAAAAATTTACCAGAATTTCTCCCTCTCAGGTTTTCATGTAGTGATTGTTTTTAAGTGAGGGGTTTTTTTGGAAGGTTTTTTTGAAGGAAGAAGGGTTATTATTTTTGTTACGAATAATGACAAAATGCCCTCTTTAAAACAAAACTGAAACTTTTTCCCAATCATTCTTTAAGTCTTTCCAAAATATTTTTTTCAGGGAAAGCGTTTGGCATGTTCTGTTTTCTTATGCTAATATTTTGCAGAAAATACTTTCTGATGTGCAAGACAGCAACACTAGATGTTTCTCAAACCTATATATCTTCCATGTTCATATTCACTATCATCAGGGTTAGCTTTGCGTGAGAATTGTCATTCCCTTCCTTCTAAAGTAACCTGGATATGTTCAGCAGCCTATAACCAGCCCCTGCTCTGTCTGACCAGCTTCAGTCAGCATCTCTTCTGAGATGTAAAACATGTTATTTCTCACAATTACTTATGCAAAACCAAGAAATTTCATGTAGCTGTTGAAATCAAGACAGACAAGCAGGATAACCCAATGTGGTTATCTGTTAAAATGTGATCTTAGGTCACTTTTTAGAATCAGTTTACAGTCTGCTTTTAATCTTGGCATTGTTATGGAATAAAAACCAATGGAGGACCTTTCAGCTGGAGGGACATGCTTCCTTGAAATACAGTTCTGAATCAATTGCTCTTATTGAGCTACTGAGTCTTAATAAAAGGCCAATAAGTGCTTTTGCTATGTTCCTGAATATGTTTTGATCCCTTTCCAGGAGCTACAGTCAACTGAAAAAATTTGTTTGTAAAGATAAATTTTAGAGCATCTGATATTCTCCCTCGTGAAGAGACTCAACATAAGATGAACTTTCAAAGAGCAAAGGGAGCAACTCTATTCTAGTAGCTTTATTTCAGAATCTAGAACAAATGCAGTGAAATCTAAATAGGAGACTGCCAGCTTAATCATTCCTTGTAGCTTTACTCTCTAAAGTTGGAAGTGAAAATGAAGTTGTGGTTTGTCTTTGTCATCTTTCCAGTGCTGTTCATGAATGGTATGCTCGACTGCAAGTAACCAAACAGGCCTTTCTCACCTTTTTCCCTATATGTGCAACTTGGAAACTTAGCTTAATGCCTGAAAATCAAGCTATTTTGTTCAATTTCACTTGTTATCCCTAAACAGCAGGAGAAGTTATATAAGCAAATCAGGCCCTTAGTTAACTGAAAATTTAAAGGTATGTTTTTAATTTCAGTGGGTTTGTGTACTGGTAATCAATAAGGATTAGGGTGTGAATCACAGCAGGGTAAAAGCATTGAGTTCAGTAGTCCATGGATAATACAAAGGAAACAATACAGTGCACCTTGCTTTGTCATCTTCTGTCCTTGAGGATTGGAAAATAAAATTGTGGCAATTTTCTGAATGAGATGCCTAATTTTATAGTATACAGATGACTTACAATAGTATCTGTTTACTATATTGAGATTGCTGATTAGTATCCTATGATAGATATATAAGCCTGAATATATGTAAGGCCCAGAGCTATTTTGTAAGACATTCGTTCACCTGTCTTTACTCCCAAGAATTCACCTCTCTATACCCCCAAGAATCACTTCTTTTATAAAAGCTTAACCTATATCTGAATTTTTCTGTCTAGTTCAAAGAAATTACCTCAGATGAAAAAAAATGGAAATACCAATTTTACCAAGCATATTTTAATGCTTTGACAAACAGAATAGATTGAAAATACAGTGAATTCTGTCTAAATTTGAGCAGCCTTTGCAGATACTTATTGGCTGTTACTGATCATCATAGATGTGAATGATGAAAATCCTTGGAACTGAGAAATAAACTTAATCAAGCACAGTAGTATAAGAAGGGCTCTGGCCATGTTTATTTCATAGCCTTACAGGTATTCACCACAGGTCCTGCGCTTAACCTGTTGTTACTTTTGTCTATATGTAACTGTGCTGAAGTAGCCATAGTGACACACAAGACAAAAAAACTAATGCTAAGTTGACAGAGCATAGTTGATACAGTAATGTTTTTCCCATGAAGCAGCTTGAACCTCTCTTTGGAAAAAAGATCTACTATATTTTTCTGGTATTTCTCCAATTTTATAGTAGATTTAAAGATTCTTGGATAGGATGTTACATTTTCCATAAATCTATAGAAGATCAGAGTAACAGTATAGAACCTCATTTCCTCCCTACTGCATTCTGCTGCATTTTCTTAGAGATGAGAAATCTTGCAATAACTATGTAGTTAATATGATCTGCTTAATTTGAAGAATGCTATATGGAATTAAGTGTTTGTTTCATTTGCAGTGTTTGTTTCCATTAGTGAGAGAAGTTCTCTTCTATTTCCACAGGATCATAACCCAAAATATTTTTAGCCAGCAACATGGTATTTAGTTTTTTAGTTGATATGATACTATTCATAATTTGATTTGGGGGAAAAAAGTAGCAGAACTTGACTTCTAAAATTTCTGTAATTGCCACATCACCTGAAGGGAGACAGTACTTTCTTGAGATCAGAAATCCAAGACAGAACTTCTAAGTCCATGGGAGTTTTGTATTTAAATTGATCTTCAATAACTATTGCTTGCAATGAAAATAAATCCAGATACAGCAAAGAGGTAGTTTATATTTTACATAGGTGAAAAATTCTTTCTCTTCAGAAAGTTATTCTGATTATTTCTCAGAATATATGGAGAAAGAGAGAATATGTCTAAAACAGTAATTCTGAAATAATTCTTTTATGTGATTCTGGGAAACTCCTTTAAATGATTACAAATAAACATAAGACTGTGGAATACTGAAGCCTTTAATAAAATTCTGTTGATCGAGAAGTCACTATTTTGAAAAGCTGTGACTTGTCTTTTATTGTGTGCAGCTTTTGCATTGTCTAATTCTCTAGCCTTGATTTGTTGTTGTTCTTTGTTTCCATATTATCAAAGGATGTTAGAACTATAGCTCTCATTTGTGTTAACGTGAGCTACTGTTTGATACGTTCTGAAAATCAGGCTGTTATGTTGTTCACAGACAGGCATTACTTCCATCTCAGAGAAAAATTGTCATTTGGGGGTTGATTTTGCCAAAAACTGAGCGCTCTTATTTTACACATAGTTTAAACATGTGTTTACATTTGGAGTTAATAGGAAAGTGATTTCCTTGACTGGGAGTAAAGCTTGTAGCACCTTGTCAGGATCAAATCCTTGTAAAGGTAAGGAGTCGGGAGCTCCCAGAGCATATTGCAAAATACAAGAAAGATGAAAATGGCTAATTTTTTTTTCCAGTTTGTGTGGTTCTGTTTGCAAAAATTCTTATTTTCAACAATCCTTTTGCAAGATGATGTTTACCATAGATCATAGGAATGTAATAGTGAAGGCCTTTTGCTTGACAAGCCATTCTCAAAGCAAATAGCCATGATGTATTATAACTTGCCAAGTGGCAGGCCTGGTGGCAGGCATTTTAGGTTGAGCTTACAGCCCTCAGTAATACAAAAGACAGATGATAACATCTCTTCCATTAGCAGCTATTATAATAGCTTTTTCTGCTCTCTGTTGTAAATAGAGTCTTAATACAGTAATCCTGTTCCCTTTCTCCGCTACTGTGGTGCGTCCTCTTGCACATGTTGTCAGAGATAAGAAGGAAGAAGGCTGGGGAGGTAGGGCTATTCCCCCCCCCCCCCCCCCGCCTTTGTACGATTTTAAAAACACTGTGCTATTCCCTTTGTTATATTTTGCAAGAGAATGCCAGAGCCTCCATTATTCTAACTAAGGCACCATTTGGCCTTGAGAGTTCAGTGGCAGCTTCCATTCATTTGAACGACAGAGGATGTAGCATGAAAGATGCAAGGACACCACCCTTACGTACTGTGCAAGAAAAACGCTATTTGCAGACAAGCAAAATATCCTCTAGAAAACTGAGCTACAGTACATTCAGGAGAGCAGATGGCATCTCTGCGTGGCTTTTACAATGGATTCAGATGGTATGCTTGGATCTTGGTGAATGGTGTTTTATTTCCAACATACAAAATTTTGCTCTAAAAATTAAAAAGCAAAATACATGGTTACACTGGAGGTGAGACTTTTTTCTCCAACTTACTAAGGGTATCTGATGTTTTCACTGTAAGAGCGTGTTTTCAGTTCCTTGTTGCTTTCAACTTTGAACATCAATCATTAAATTTATGCTTTCTAGGTGAGTTGTGTGCCTCAGGTTAACTGTAATTATGAAGACCTGTTTTTTTTGTTTGAGGGGTTTTTTGTTTTTATTCTTTCTCTCCAGAAAACAAGAATAGACAAAAGTGCATTATTTTGCTCTTGTTAAGAGGAATTCTGGCAACTTTTCTCTCTGAGAATTTGCAGGAACTTCAGAGCTGGCAGTACAAGCCCCCATTATGAAGTATATGATCTTGAAAATCTTTATTAATTATAAGCACATTAAAGAGATTATTACTAGAACTCTGGAAACAGTGAAGATTCTTGTCCCTGCTGAACGTCTTGAAGTATAGAATTTGGCAGAACTTCCCTTGCAATTTCATTTGTAGGCTGCAGCCTAGTGGGCTTTGGTTGGACACTGGCTTTAATAAACGAGACTCTCTTCCATGCTTCCCTCGAACTCCAACATTAGGGAGGAGATTGCTTGATTTAGATGTTGAAGTGAAAGTGCAACAACAGGAACAGTGCAGCAAAGGAGCCTAGGGAGGAGGGGTGAGATGGAAACTAGGCAGAGGGAAATGATGAATAGGAAATAGGAGAAAATGGAAATGGCTGAGAAGGGATTAGGTGATAAGGAGTAGAAAGGGGAAATGATGCTTGAGGTGAAAAATGAGAAGACTGGGAGCCGATATGATATGGAAAAAGAGAAAGAGTTGTTAATATCTGAAGTATAGTGAAAGAGCTGGGGTTAGCTGAAGGAGTCAAACCATGGATCAGAGAGACATGGAAGAAGAGACAGTAAATGAAGGCTATTTGTGATGAGTGCAGGTCAGGAAGAGAAAAAGAAGCAATGAGAACAAGGGATAAATTGAGAGTAGCCAGGCAAAGTTGAAATAAGGAGTAGTTGCATTTGGAAAGGGGATCTGGAGACTATACCAAGATACTATGAAAACTAAGTAAGATAAGTTGTCATGACAAAGGGCGTAGGAAGTCAGAGAATAAATTAGAGGGAAAAGAACAGAAAAGAATGAGAATGGGTAGAAAGTTCTGTGCTACACGGAATATGCTCTTTTGTCAGTTTTGTTCTTAGTTCGAGTGGCCAGGGAGGGTGTGAAGTGATCTGAAAGACCTTAATTCTTGTGATGACTCAAGTCACTTGGAAATATGATGTCATACTTCAAGCTTACTTTTTTTTGCAGGCCTAAACTGGATCAGAAGAGCTTCTTTAAGACTGGAGATATACTGCAAAGTTAAGGAGTTCTGCTGTTAGTTAATTATGGTACTGCTTTTAGTCATAGGCACAGACTACTTTAAATCCTGCTTTTCCTGAGTTTTGAGCACATGACATTGCAGTCTTATTGATACTGTTTTACTGCAGGTTTGTGTGTGCTTGTGGAATATGCAGGTGATACAATGTTATCCAGGCTCTGCTTAAGAAGTACCTGGTGACAAATTTTGCATAATAATACTGGAATGCCTTTCTAATCGCTTTAAGAAGAAAAACATTGGAAAGTCTGTAATATGACAAGTAGAAGGGTGGGGAGCTGCTGATTTCAGGGGGATCTTAGCAGGAGCTGGCAGGGCGGCAAGATAAAATCACATACTGGTTATGGATGAAGTCTAATCCACTTAAAGTAGAATTTAAAATAAATAATAGCAGAGAAGAGAGGAAAAGAGTAATGGTGGAAAGAGGCTTGTATAAACAGCTTCATTTATAACCGATTTGTATTATTGTATTTCATCTGAACAATAGATAAAGTCCAGGTTTTTCTGCGTACAGAAACCAGACGGTTTTAAGGCAAGACATTAATCGCACTTATTTACTTCTACAACGACAGTGCATATTTAAACAATGCATCTTTGTTTTCATTTTCAAAGATTTATTGTAGCAGACAACTGTTAGTGACTCTAAGGAACCCTTCAGAGAGTCAGATTCAGAGTCCAAACTTGGTGAGGAAAGGAAAGGTTTGTTCTGATAGATCCCCTGTGAATGGTGAATGATCCTACGGGGCACCACCAGTGAGGTAGGGAGAGGTCAGGACAATTCAAGAAATAAGTAAATAAACAGGTGGTGTTCTGGGAGTTTTTTTAATCAAGTTAAACGTACTTGACTGATCTGTGTCCCACCACAGTATAAGGTTATTTCATGGTATTTTTACATGATTCTGAAATCTTTTATGTTTGGTTAGTGATCTAGTAGATAGCATACATGCACAAGTACTATGCTAAGACAGTCTTTTTTTTTTTAATTTAGGAGTAAAAGTTTATTACACTCCTATTCTTACTATCGAGAACATTTAATAGTTAGATTTAATTCCTTATATCTAGTCTAGAAGCCTGTCGAGTGACAATGTATCTCAAATTCTTGACTGTGCTGTAAGGATTCAACACTGGCAACATCTGTGAAGGAATGAGAGGGCTAGGAGTGAGGTAGGAGGAAGCATGAAGAGTTTCATGTTGCAAGATTAAAAGCGAGGTTTTATCCCCTTAGCAAGGCAAGTGAGACTATTCAGCTGTTACTGAGAATTATTCACATTCTTCTGACTGGTGTTTACTTTTAGGGATACTCATCTTCTCCCTTTCCCTTCTGCCTGCCTTCCTCATGTTGCTTTGGATATGGAAGAAATGGGTGGTGTGCTTCCTCCAGTGTGCACTGTTTTGCTAAGTGCCTCACGAAGGATTTAGAAACTAGTACTTATCAACCTGGATAGGCAGGTATAACTTCAGTGACATGGGTGCTATCAGGTTCCCAGAGATAAGCTGATGACAGAACTGCAGCACTAAGAAATATGCAGGGTGAGGAGCAGGTAAATTGGCAGAACTAGATTCATCTCCGTGGTAAAATGCTGGTATTTTCTGCTTGTACATATGCAGTTTTGTTGATTTGTATTTGAATTGCTTACTGAGGCTACATGCTCATATTTAAGAAGAAAAAAAAATCCCATTTTGAATTAATCAGGGAACTGTTGTGTTATGTGATTGAACAATTGTCCTGTTTTATTATTTCACTTGAAAATCATGCTCCTTGGCTGTAGAGTCTTCACTAGAGTAAGTACTGTTATTGAAAATTTACTACTGAAAATAAGCGTGGTGGGTAGCAAAAGTTTGACTCTAAAACCTGAGTGGGAAACTGCAAGCATTTGTTGTGCAAGTGGATTAGGCTTCAATTAAACAAGCATAAGTTTGGCTCTACCAAAGTAATTCCAGAATGAGATGTCTTTAGGGAATAGTAAATTCCACTTTTTTTGCCTTACCTTTCTAGGAAATATGCCTTTATTCTACAGCAAGAGCACCTCCCATGAAGCTAAGGATTGACTTCAGTAAAAAGTGTAATGACTATGTGTCAGATAAGACAGTGATGAATTATGTTTCTTCAAAGAATGAGAAGGAAACTTGCTTTCCTTCCGTTGACATCAGAAGCAAATCCATAGCCCACAGGACATTTGAAAGTAGATTTTCTATTTTCAAAGGAGGATATTACTTCTAATACAATAATTGCCTCTGGCTAGCTTCCTCTGAGTTCCTTTCCTTTTTTTTTTTGTTAGACAAGTTAATTATTTCATCATTCAAATCATAAAATGGTAGCAATCTGCTCCATAACACATGAAATCTTTATTGTAACACCCTAAAGTATGAATGTGCGCAACTTTTTTCTTTGATAAAACTGCGGCATTCTGGTAGCTCAGGTTCTGCGTTAGACAAATGGCTTGTATAGAAATCTTGCAAGTCTGATCATCTGATGCAAGATTCTGTTTTTATATATATATGTATGTATTATTTATATTTAACTTAAACTGCATTTTGGATGTTCATTTACTTTTGTACAAAGTACATACACAGTGCTACCAAAAAAGAATGCTGATATCTCTAAGCTAACTTTGCATAACTGAAGTACTGCAATAATAAACCATAATCACATACTTTACAAAAAAGACCTTACTTAGGATAGCATTGGCACTCAACATTGGTCCTTGTGCATGTTACCTGAAAATCATCAAAAAACAAGTTTAGCCTTCACATGATCTTCTGTGGAAAAACATTAAAAGCAAAGGGGAAGAGGGAAGTATTTAAAATAATTTGAACTGGAATCTTCCTTCATTTTAAAGCGCATGACAATAAAAGGGGGAAATTTTGTTTAATACTATAGTCAATATTGTTGATATTGCCTAGAGAGAGGACTTCTAATATTCATTTTTCATACAGAAGAGTATTTGAGGTCCAGAATTTGTAATTAATTTTATAACTTTGAAATTCTTGTGAGCCATGGTGAAATGTGGAATAGATCTTATTCGTAGAACTGTAACCCTACAAATATTTGGCTTCATTTTCCCTTTAATCACATGCAGGGATGAGTTACTTTCACTCCCTTTCATGTTAGTCCTAGTAAACTTTTATGGTTTCCTGTTCTGATACAGTGAGTTTTTGGACTTAGGCCTGGGTGATATTAACCTGTTTTAGAGGTTTTTGGGGGAGTTATTAAATGTTATGGCTTGGGTTTTATTCTGTATATTTAATTTGAAGAGATTTCATTTGTCTGAAGAAGCCTGCTAGTGGAATGTTTAGTCCATCTGAGAGTAATGAGGAGCTGGGTCATGAAATTATGTTACTAGTGTATCTCTTTCTCATCCATTGCTTTGTTTCCTTTTTCCCTGTTCATGACAGTGCCTGTTTAACCACATTTGAGTGGTACCAAGTGAAAACCCAATATTTTTTTTTGACTTGGTAGTTTGAAATACAGAGATTTCACAATACCCTTGAAGTCAGAAGATCATGATACTTTTCTTTCTTTCTTTTTTTAGTAGATTCTCAATATTTTAGAGTTAACACAATATTTCAATATTTTATCTGGAAGAGGCCTGTATTCTCGACCTCTTCTAAGGACTGTTTGTGTATTGCTGTTATTGGATTAAACATACACAGGTCAAGGCCTATGTATTACAGTCCGGGTCCCATTCTTGCATGCATGTTGCTTACCTAACACCAAGTTCCACTTGCTCTCTAATGTATTCTTCGTCTGACTCTGAAAATGGATTTAGCTGTAGTAGAAGATTGGTGTGTAATACTCCTAGCTTCAGTATATTGAGCTGGTTGGAATACCTTCTTCAGAAATGAAAATCTGAACCCAGATCACTGATACTCTGGAAAAATGCCCTGCTGGAGGCAGCACACTAGCTAGCTTTGTGGAGAACCGATCTTATTAATGGTAGGTGAGCTCAGGTGAGACTGACAGAAACACCTAGTCTGAGGGTGCTCATTAGGGTAAGGTAAGACATGAAGTAGATCCTGAGCTACTCAGCTCTGGAAAGCCTGGGGCACTCCTGTTTCAGCACAGGTCCGGAACTTTAGACAGCTGGGAAAATTTACCAACAAAAACGTACGGTCTGTGGGATTAGTTGGGGATTCTGAGGCTTCAGTTTGGGTACTAAAATCCTCTAACCAAGCCTTTTCGTAGGTCTGGCCTTAAACATTTGCACAAGGATGTAGATGTTTGGCCATGAACATGATGAAAGCCTGCTGGGTTTGCCATGCCTTTGACAAAAGCGCACAAAGCAGCCCACAGGTTTACTTCCCCTTTAGTTAAAGTGAGTGGCACAAACCATGGACAGAGGAGGAATGGGAAGATACTGGGATTTGTTTTCTTAGCTGATTGAATTAGGTTAGAAAAGTTGAAATAAAGTGCTTGTGTCAGGGCCAGAAGTTAGAAGGAAGGGGATTGTTACTCAAGAGACTGTCTGAATCAATGTTCTCCTGGGTCTATAGCTGGTATGATGACAGTAGCCGCCTCGCCTAGTTGGGAGTTACGCTTACTGTCATGGTTTAGCCTGTATAAAATACTCATCATCTTTCCTATTCTGTTTCCCTGAATATATGAATTCATGCCAGATGTTGTGCAACATACCCACAGATGTTCATACAAGTACAATGGATAAAAAGTGACATCTGTCAGTACATGGTCTTGATTCAGGTACAGTAATGAGATCCACAGTGCAGACTTATTAATTTACTCAGTCTGGATATTTTTGCAGTTGCTTTTGGGATTTAGTCTTTAATATTTCATAACCTCTAAAGATCAGCAATTTTTACAACTAATTGTTCTGTAGTTATTCATATAAGCAATGTATGCAGAGAATTAAAACTTTCTGAAATCCATATCCAGTTCTTTCCCTTGATATGTGCATGGATGCCTTTCTTGGGCAAGGCTTACCCCTATTAATTTAATTCAGTTATGGAACTCAGTGTCGAAGAATACCTCAGGGGCTTTAAAGGAATTTTTACAAATTTGTAAAAGATAATTCTTTTGGTAACTATTATTAAATAGGACAGTCCAAATGTACCTCCAGCTTAGTGAGCATCTTAAGTGCTGATGGGTGGGAGCTGGGAAGGACTGTGTAATACTCATCCTCACCCTGATCTCCCCTGAAGCCTCTGTCCTTGGCCACAGCCATGTGTTGAATTTGGGGCTCCTTGGATCTTTGGCCAGGCTCAGTGTGGCTGCTCTTACATTCTGATTGTATCTGTGTTGTTTTGTCTCTTGGGATTTGCATTTTTTGTCTTATGTTAGTTATATGTTTTTTTGTTTTGTTTTAAAGTAATGGTATTCTCTACTTCAATAATGGACATCCACAGTAAACCAGAAATTTCTTTAAAGATTTTATTCTCCTCAGATTAGTTCAGCACAATCTTGCAATTGAAGATTATGCCACCACTGGATGAAACAGTGTAAATGATAAATTTTATAGTGAAATGATTTTTGTCATGGTTCTAAAGGTGGCATGTTCATCTAAGTGCCTGCTGCTAAAATGGTTTCTTTATATGAGAGACTTCAGTGTAACTGTTTGCAGAGGGATGCAAGCCAATGAGGAGTGAAGCAACCTCCTATTCCACAAATATCAACAGAATTACCCAATGTCTCATAGGACTGGAGGGCATTGTGTTGATTAGTCTGACTTGCCTGACTGCTGTTTGTGGGATCAAATTTGTTTTCAGTATGCCAAGGGGAATATACAGGAGTACATACGAATCAGCATCTCAGCTTATTAAGGCCGCAGTGTTAATTGACCTGAAAGTGTACTTCCTGCAAAACATTTTTGTTTAAATGTGTGAAAAGGACAAAATACTTATTGACATATTTAAAAAGAGATGGGGAGTGGTTTTTGTTTTTTGTTGGGTTTTCTTGCAAAATTTATGCATGACAGTGCAATTAGTTTAGGAAATGGTACTAATAAGGATTCAAAAATGCCTCTACTCACTCTACTGCAGACAGAGCATGCAAGAAATCTGTAGGCTGAAGAGACATATTCCATATATGTCTTTACAGTTTGTTTTATTTATGGGATGACACAGTGTAATGCTTTTTCATAATGTGTGCAAAAAGAAAATGGAGCAAAACGCTATTACTGATTAGTGTAGAGATGCAAAATAATTCTACTAAGCTTAGAATGTCCTCTGGCAAGTCTCTGCTCTCTTGTCATCAATAGGAGAGCTGTTGAAAATTAAATGGATTTGGCAAAGCTAGCTGGTCCTCGCCAGCTAGCTTGATGCCTTTTCCTGTTCCATTGTTTAGTGTGAGGAGGCAGAGCTGGGGGTGGGGGCATAGGGGAAGGAAGAGCCGTGTAGCAGAAAACTGTGATGAAAGTTGAGGTGATTGCTGGTGGTCTCTAGGAGTTGCTTTGAATGTGCTTAATCCAGGAGTCAGTGGGTCAGTTATTACACCCTGGTGCTGAACGGCAGATCAGCAGAGTTGGGTGGGATGACCCACATTTGGGAAGGTTTCTTGCAGGGATATTTACAGTGTGAGGCAATACACAGTGAAGATGTGAGCTGCTTTACTAGAAGCAGCGTAGTCAGAGCAGCCCAGCAGGACCTCTTCTCAAGAGGGTAAATTAGCCTGCTTGGAGATCCATGTCACAGAGCTGGACTGCTTCCAGTTCCGGCTGGGTTAGAGCTAGATGCACTGCCTTATGCAGCATATGCATGTCAGTAGAGACCTACAACGGAACTGGGAAACTAGAGAAAGTTATTTGGTCTGTGTCAAGAAATGTTGAGAAATAAGTTTACTAAGTATCAGGATACATGCAGCTTCCCCCTGCGCTGAGGACTCTGGCTTCTCAGACTTCCCTTCTGATATGCAGCTTTAACTCTGGGAACTTGACTGGCTCCAGTGCATGTGCAGAGATTGACAGCTGTATGTGTACCCCTTTCTTGGAGCTCTGATGTCAGGTATCTCAGCCGAGCGCAGACTCCTGGGAGCACAAAGATTACTAAATTACTAACTTATCCGGCCTTTTCACTGATTGCTTCCAGTGAAGAAAGTCTCCTAATAATCTCCACCAGAGAGGGATTAGGAACGCAATGTCCTTAGTTCATTTTGTCACCATTTTTGCTAATGTAGCACATGATTTGCACAGCCTCAATAAAAGTGATAGAGTGCTTTGGTGTCATATAGTGATAGCCTTGTGCCTGAGAGCAGCTAGAGCACAACCACCACACTCAGGTTCCTGCCCAGGTCACTTGTGCTCCTGGAGTTATCGAGGTCTGCATTCCTATCTGCGCGTAAGGGTCTATCTGCGCATAAAAGGCTACAACAGGGCAGACTGGATATGGATTTAGAGTACATTAGTTATTCCAAGCAGATACCCACATGAATGCACTTGACACTTCAAAAGCAATAAAGCTGCATGCCCCCACCCCTTCACACTTCTACAGTGTGGTATGGATATTCATGTAGGTGCTCCAGGCCTGGCGTTTTGTATAGCCATACCTGACTTTGCCTTGTGCTAATTTGTTTGTGGAGCCATATTCTAGGAGACAAAAAAAGCAGAGTATAGGCTAGTTAAGGACAGTATTCTCAAAGTAAAAGCAAACAAACAAAAACCCCCAAACACCTGTAGACTAAAGATCTGAATCTAGCACTAGACGGTGCTTGCTGCTAGCAGGAAGGGAGAGCTAGGCAAGGACTACTGCAGGGGGCCTTGACTTAACTTCTCCTGGGAAGCTCTAGCTAAGTGTGGCTGCTGCTAACAAGCTCTCTGGGCTGCCCTGGTCAGAGGGAGTTGGGGCTTTTGTTTCAGGTGGTTCCTGATTGGGTGGGTCAAGCACCCTTGTGAGTCACTGCTAGGCAGAGGCCTATATAAGAGCCAGGCCTAGAGCGCAGCTCCCAGAGTGCAGCCGACAGAGGCAGCGAACAGACGCAGCAGTTTGCGCAGAAGGGCACCAGAAGGCAAAGAAGGCACCTCTCCATTTTGCACAGTGGTGTGTCCTTCCCCGGGGCATGGTCATGACATGCCGCAGAGCACGTTCCCCAGTGGCTGCGGGAGGTGCTGCATCAGCTGTGTCTGAGGCTTCAAACCAGACAGACCTTCTGATAGCAGATGCAGCTCTGCAGGTGTCAGGCTGCAGGGAGTGCCTGGGGCCTCTCTGTGGGGCCTGGGCTGACAGTCAGCTCTCCTGCATGAGGTGTGCTGTGGTTGACCAGTTGCGTCACCAGATGAAGGAGTTACGGGAGGAAGTTAGTAGGCTGCGTAGCATCCGAGAGGATGAGCGGGAGATTGACAGGGCATTCTCGGAGACTGTTCAGCTCCAGGAGTCCCCAGCCCCCACTGCAGTGGAGTTGTCAGAGGGCTCAGCACCGTGTGTAAAGGTGCATCATAACACCGTTGAAGAGGGCTGGAAGCTGGTGACCTCTCGTAGAAGGAGAAAGACTCTTGCTCCTCCTCAAGAGTTGCCTGTGAAGAACAAGTTTAGCGCCCTCCAAGCTGAGGAGGAGCTGGGCACGGCTCCAAGGGAGGCAACTGGCCGGGCAGATCCTGTGCCGTGCAGGAACCCCCGGAAGAAGCGGCGAGTGATTGTTGTGGGTGACTCCCTGCTGCAGGGGACAGGGGCACCTATCTGCCGACCTGACCTCTTGTCCAGAGAGGTTTGTTGCCTGCCAGGGGCTCGAAGAAGAGATGTCGTGGAAAGACTGCCAAGGCTTGTCCATGCATCGGACTACTACCCTCTGCTGATCTTCCATGTGGGTGCTAACGACACGAAAGGCAAACTGGAAACCATCAGACGGGACTTCAGAGTTCTGGGAATGGTGGTCAAGGGTCTGGGAGCCCAGGTTGTTTTCTCCTCAATCTTGCCTGTGAGGGGAAAGGATGGGAGGAGGAGTAGACGAGTTGTCCAAGTGAACAACTGGCTGTGCCGCTGGTGTTGGCAACAGGGCTTTGGTTTCTATGGCCATGGGACCCTGTTTGAAGATCAGCAGCTGATGGGGAGCGATGGGATCCACCTTAGCAAGCGGGGCACGTGCGTCTTTGCCAACAGATTGGCCAGCCTGGTAAGGAGGGCTTTAAACTAGGCAAGATGGGGGAAGGGGAGTGGTATAGTGGCAGGGGAGTCAGTAAAACACCGCTCCAGTCAGGATGCCTCCAGCGGGTGCGTACAGCCAGGGGAGACAGCATGGGACATGGCTATGGAGGATCCTCCTGCACCTCTCCTGGGAAGCTTGCATGCTTGACTGGCTCTCTGAAATGCCTGTATACCAATGCACGCAGCATGGGGAATAAACAGGAAGAGTTAGAGATCTGTGTGCGGTCGCAGGGCCGTGATCTCATTGCGGTTCCAGAGACATGGTGGGATAGTTCACATGACTGGGATGCTGTCATGGCTGGCTATGTGCTTTTTAGGAAAGACAGGCCAGGAAGGCGAGGTGGTGGAGTTGCTCTTTATGTGAGGGAGCAACTAGACTGTGTGGAGCTCTGCCTGGGGGTGGATGAGGAGCAAGTGGAGAGCGTATGGGTAAGGATTAAAGGGCAGGGTAACATGGGTGACACTGTTGTGGGGGTTTACTACAGGCCACCTGACCAGGAGGAAGTCATCGATGAGGCCTTCTACCGACAGCTGGAAGTAGCCTCACAATCACAGGCCCTGTTTCTCATGGGGGACTTCAAGCACCCTGACATCTGTTGGCAAGACAGCACAGCTAGGCACAAACAGTCGAGGAGGTTCCTGCAGAGGATTGATGATAATTTCTTGACTCAGGTGGTGGAGACGGCAACGAGGAGAGGTGCAATGCTAGACCTTGTACTAACGAACAAAGAAGGTCTAGTTGGAGAAGTGAAGGTTGGGGGCAGCCTTGGCTGCAGTGACCATGAGATGGTGGAGTTGAGGATCCTCCGAGGAGGGAGCAGGGCAATGAGTAGGATTGCAACGCTGGACTTGAGGAGAGCTGACTTTGGCCTCTTGAGGGACCTACTTGGAGGAATCTCATGGGGTAGGGCCCTAGAAGGAAGAGGGGTCCAAGAAAGCTGGTTAATCTTCAAGCATCACCTCCTCCAGGCTCAAGATCGGTGCATCCCTCTGAGGAAGAGGTCCAGCAAAGCGGGCAGGAGACCTGCCTGGATGAGCAAGGGACTCCTGGCAAAACTCCAGCAGAAGAAGGAAGTGTACAGAATGTGGCAAAGGGGACAGGCCACTTGGGAGGAATACAGGGACGTTGTCAGAGCGTGCAGGGATGCGACAAGGAAGGCTAAGGCCCAGCTGGAATTAAATCTGGCAAGGGATGTCAAGGACAACAAGAAGGGCTTCTTCAAATGCATCAATAGCAAAAGGAAGACTAGGGAAAACGTGGGCCCGCTGCTGAACGGGGAGGGTGCCCTGGTAACAAAGGATATAGAGAAGGCAGAGTTATTGAATGCCTTGTTTGTTTCAGTCTTTACTGCTAAGGCCAGTCCTGAGGAATTCCAGACCTTGGAGACAAGAGAGGAAGGCTGGAGAAAGGAAGACTCTGCCTTGGTTGAGAAGGATTGAGTTAGAGATCTTTTGTCCAAACTTGACATCCACACATCCATGGGCCCCGATGGGATGCACCCACGAGTGCTGAGGGAGATGGCGGATGTTATCGCTAGGCCACTCTCCATCATCTTGGAAAGGTCCTGGAGATCAGGAGAGGTGCCTGAGGACTGGAAGAAAGCCAGTGTCACCCCAGTCTTCCAAAAGGGCAAGGAGGAGGAGCCAGGAAACTCCAGGCCTGTCAGCCTCCCCTCCATCCCTGGAAAGGTGATGGAACAGCTCCTCCTGGAGGTCCTCACTAAGCATGTGGAGGACAAGAAGGTGATCCGGAGTAGTCAGCATGGATTCACCAAAGGGAAATCATGCTTGACCAATCTGATAGCCTTCTCTGATGGGATGACTGGCTGGGTAGATGAGGGGAGAGCAGTGGATGTTGTCTCCCTGGACTTGAGCAAGGCTTTTGACCCTGTCTGCCTTCACATCCTCCTAGGTAAGCTCAGGAAGTGTGGGTTGGATGAGTGTATGGTGAGGTGGCTTGAAAACTGGCTGGATGGCCGAGCTCAGAGGGTTGTGGTGAATGGTGCAGAGTCTAGTTGGAGGCCTGTAGCCTTCTCTTCTCCAGGCTGAACAGGCCCAGCTCTTGCAGTTTTTCTTCATAGGAGAGGTGTTCCAGCCCTGTAATCATCTTGGAAGCCCTCCGCTGGACTCTCTCCAGTAGTGCCATGTCTCTCTTGTACTGGGGAGCCCAGAACTGGACACAGTACTCCAGGTGAGGCCTCCCCAGGGCTGAGGAGAGGGGCAGGATCACCTCCTTCCACCTGCTGGCAACACTCTGGCTCTGATGAGGAATAATGGACAGCTGTCCTCTATGCATCTTCTCATACATTTCATGACTTCATAGACTTATGTCATATCTCTCATTGGTGTCCATTTCCTAAAAATTTTTGTGCATTTGAAGTTCAGTACCCACCTTTAAAGCATTCCAGTCTCAAAATGTTAACCTAACTGCTCATGCTGGTAACACCAGCTTAAGATTCAGGATTGCTTGATTTCCACTCTGTCTTGGTTGTTGTTTTGTTCTTGGTTTTTAAGGGTTCATTTAAAAAGTTCTGATCTTATGAACATTCCTCCATGAAACCTCATTGTTATATCACGTTAGCTTAGTGCAAGTACTAATGCTTGTATCTACTATGTCCAAGATGCCATGTAATTTGAGTTCTTGGAAAAATCGCATTAATAATAATTTTAAAAAGCTATCAGATGTAACATAGCCATCATTAAATTAGCATCAATCGCTGGATTAGCAATGCAAATATATAATTTTAAGTTTTAATCTTTATAATTGAAGGCTTTTTCCCTGGCAATTTTTTCCACAAGGAGCTATCCATCTAGTTGTCAGGTTAAGTAATTTTATGGGCACTTAAAAATACTCTTTTAAAATACCGGTTTTGAGCTTTTTTCAGAGTTCATTCTGTGGCTTTCAAATATTTTGTCTTGCTTTCCAGTTTGTGCTTCCATTGGAGGTTTAAGAAAGAGTAAGACATACCAAACTTTCCCATCACAAAGTTAGTGTTAACAATGCTGTACCTCCATTGTCATTGTTGCTCCTAATTAACTTGTAGTAGATGATAAAAGTAAAGCATCTTTTTGGTGCATTTCACTGAAATCTTTATACTGCTTTGAAGATGCTATTTTTCTGATATGAGATGAGACTTAATTCTTGAGTGTAATCCTAGGTCATGGAATGGCCTACATGCTGGTTCTTAGTTGCTTTGCCCTTTCTTGTGGGACAGTCTGTGCATACAGTAAACTAAAGGCATAGCACAGTGGCAGGGCAGAAAAAATGAGTGTTTTATGTGTAATGACACACTGTATTCAAACTTACTGGGGCATGTGCCACAAGAGAGCTTTCTAAAAACTAGGTGTAATTCATGTTTAACTGAAAAATGGGAGGTGGAAGCATCTAATGTTTTTTTCCTTGTTTCTCCCTGCCAAGGGAGAGGAGAAAAGATTCCCTTCAGCCTGTGCACTGAAGGAAGGTGCATGTGAAAATTTTTCTGATATTTTCCCCATAATCTTAAACAAAGGAACAAACATATGTGAACTTTTAAAACCTATGTTTTATTGTCTTTTCATGAAAGTGTCCAATTAAAACTGTTTTTGACAGATGTTCAAGGAGAAAAGTTCCACAGCTGTATGTACAAGGAGAATCTGAGTTAAACAGTAGAACATAAGACATAAGGGCTTCATCATTGCTTAAATCAATCCAGACCACTGATTCAAGCAATCTATGCATTTAGGTACAGAAAATAAAATTTTTTATAGTGTAAAGGAACACATGCTTTCTCTAATGAAAAAAACAGAAGAAATGCCGTCATTTAGGATTAAAACTTGTTTTCCCTGGATCCCAAGACTATTTCTTCCTGACATTCCCTTTGGCAATTTTTCCTTGGGCTATGTATCTTAATTACATCACTAGTGAAAAAAGTGGTGCAGTAAGGGTTTTTTGTTTTGGGGGATTTTTTTAAGGGAGGCAGATCCTTTAAGGGATCATCAGTTGAAAATAGATTTTCTTTCTTTTAGAAAATGTGTTATGAAGTATTTAAGAAGTAGAATTAAGAATATGAGAAGTCATAGATTCTTATCTACCTAATATCTGCATTTTTAACACTCTCTGCTGTGCTCTTATGAAGAAAAATTTAAGATTTCTGTAATTAGTAAGGCAGAGGATGAATTGAGGACTCACTAAAGCTGTCTTCATTTGCCTGAATCTGGTTTCAGCTTGGTCAAATATACTGCCATTCCTCCTGTTCATGAAAACTACCCCTTTAAGTAGCTTGGGAGTTCTCCCATGCTGTTTCCTGAGCTGTTTCAGATGATTTTACAGCTGACCCAGCATAGTTTTGTGTACACTCTTTGGGTCTTACATATTAGTAGGGGTTTTGGACCTCTTAACTTCATAGCGACTGCTTTCTTTTGCAGTGTGAAGACTACGTGACAAATGATGTAGTAAACAAGTGCTCTTTCGACTTTTTTCTGGCTTCCTCTATTCGCATCTTTCATTATGAAACAATGTGTCTACTAATGCTTTCTTTTTCTGTGCTCAAGTGTAGGGTCACTTTGAATTTCTTTTTGCAGTATCTGAGGGGACTTCATTTGGAAGGCTGAGAAAGATCTGAATATGTATATCTAAACTGAATTACCTGTCAACAGAGCCTCCAAACAGCTTGCAGTTTCCTTCTCACGAGAAAATGTCTACTTTCACTGAATTGGGTAGTGTTTAAACCCAGAATGTGCTGAAGCATTGCATATAAATTATCTCCTGTGACCTGAGTTCATCTTTTCTTGGAATGGTTAATGACTGAAAATGCATTTGGCTGTTTCTTTTTAGTCCCTATTTATTTTCCTGAAAAGCTACACCGCAGACTGGCACAGTTGGCAATCTCTGCTTGACAGAGGCAGAAAAGAAAGGATGAAGGGTGAATTAACATTAAGGACATTAGTAAAAATGTGGCAGAAAACATGCATGAGGCTTCCTTCAATTATGCCTGGATCTCACAAGTTCTTCTCTGTAAATAGATGAGCTGAGCTCAAGCTGTGAAATTGGTATGGATCTGTATTTCAACCCCTTGAGAGTCCAGAGGTCTTAACAGCTCCAGGGGGTTGATTTGGACTATTTCAAAGATATAGCGTACATCTGAAAAACTGTATAGCTGGGCTAGAATTTAAATCTAAACTGGCCCTGGAGTTGAAGGGCATGTGAATTTGGAGTTATGGTTGGAGCCGGTGTTCAGCAATAAATATGAACTTCACTCACAATACTACACAAAAATGTAAGATATAAATGAGAAAGAAGCTGCAATTAAATGAGAAACAGATTTGTTGTTAGCTCAACTGAAGTTAAGAGGATATGGATGTAAGCCAACGAATGTATTCTATTGTGAGAAAAATGTTTGATTTCCCATTTGTGATAATACTGAGAGACTAAACAGGGCCACGATATGAATGTTCCTTCATTGCAGCATTGCTGCTGAAAGCTGGCAAGGTATGAAACCTTTCCTATTCTAGGCTGCTTGCCTAAAACCTTCTACCTCTGGTGTCCCTCTGACTTAATACTTCAACAAACCCTTTTGAAGATTTGAAGATAAGCCTTAAAAAGTCTATATGAAAGTTGCTAGGATTTTTTTGTCCTTATATATTTAAGATGCCAGTCACAACATGAGGACATCTTGCAATAAAGACATGTCTATTTGGGCAGCGGTAACAGCTCTTGAAGGCCAGATGTAGAAATTGTTGTTCTAAATATAACTGTGGTTGGATTTAAGTCTGTAATCTGCAAGTAGTACAGATTTACCTAGGGTAGCTTACATGTGAAAGATAATTCATTTTCAAGCCAATACTTAATTGAGAATGAAAGGTGAACTTTATCCCTATATTCTTCCTCCTATGCTACCCTCCATCCCTTATTCCTTTTTTCTCCAGTGATTATGTACTGCTGGATTCAGTGCTTAAACGCTGTATGATTAAAAGTATAGTTTTCCTCATTTTTTTCTGAACTTTTTTCCATAAAAAGCTTAGGAAGATGATCTCTAATTTCACTTCCTCAGCATGAAAAGTAAAACATCTGCTTGTCTTAGCTTCCCACTCTAACAGCTGACTTACAAGAGAGTAAGTAAGTAATGATATGCTTGGGATTAAAAAAACAAATCTGCTATGTTCATGCTGGCATGGGAGAACAGCAGTGTGATGGAGAAAGGCATGCAAGTTTCTGTAACACTTGTAATTACTGAGCACAGATAACAACCTGCAGTTAACACTTTAATATGTCCTGGCCCCTGCTCTGTTTTTTCTGGCCATTGTCAATGGCCAGTTGATGGAAACAGCTGGTAGGGGTTTCCCCTTATATGAATATAAGGGGAAATATATATGAACATAACCAGCTGCTCATACTAATTCTTGCTTCCCACTTCCTTACAAGCACATACTTTGAACATGTGTTTGGGACAAGAGAAGATACTGTGACTGGGACAGTCGTAACCAGTAGAATAATCAGCAGGGGCCTTTGGCAGGAATTATTTTAGAGCACTCTGGAAATAACCTTTATGCACTAGCTTGCTTCAGTGCTGTCCATAGCTGCTTTAAGAATAGGGAAGTTGATGAAGGTAAGAACCAGGTAGTATTTAGACCCAGTGGAGGATATGACTCTAATTTTCCATATGCCTGTCTTCTCAAAGCATGATGCCATGATATGGCAACACTGAAATTCAGCAGACCTTAACCTATTCCTTGCTAATAATGTTACTCCTTCATCTGTTCCACTTACTGGAGCACTCAAATAAGCAATTTTTATTTTTGTATTTATTTTCCAGTTTCTTTTCGATGGCTGCAACTACTATGCTGACAGCTATAAGGGGATATTCTGCTTCCTTCAGTTTATTCCTTCCTAGTAATGCCTAGCCAGCACACCAGCACAACCCATGCTTCACCTGTATGCAGTACCTTTAAAGACAGAAATTAAGGAGAAGAGGGAAAAATGCATCCACACACTTAACACTTCCAGTTTTTGTGCAATGGCTGTAACTTTAAAATTATTAAATCAGAATCCTCTCAGAAATCTCTTACGACTTATTCCTCACTGACTAATACCTTGAAGTATGTTAAGGTGAGATTCTACTATGTCTGGGTCTCTGCAGATACCTGGCTGCTCCAGGACTTGCCATTGTCTTTTTGTATTGAAGTCCTTCTTGTGAAGGCTGGAGAATTCTTAGTATAATTATTCAGGTTGGAAGGGACCTTGGGAGGTTTTTTGCACAAAGCAGAGCCATCTCTGAGGTCTGAGCAGGTTGCTCTTATAGTCTGGTCTTGAAAACCCCCAGAGCTGGAGATGGCACAGCTACTCCAGGAAGCCTCTTCCAATGTTTGACTGTCCTCACAGGGAAGATGTACTTATTTCAGGCTGAACCTCTCTTGTATCGATTGGTCTGTTGTCTCTCATCCTCCCAATGTGCACCACTCTGAAGAGCCCAGCTCCATCTTAATAACCTCCTTGTAGGTGTTGGGGGGGTTCTATTAGGTCTCCTGAAGCAGTCTCTTCTCCTGGCTGGACAAGATCAACTCCTTCAGCCTGAGGCAAGTGCTCCAGCACCTGACCAGCTTGCTGGCCCTCTGCTGGATTTGCTCCAGCTGATCAGCATCTTTCTTGTGGTGGGCAGAGACAAAAACTACACAATATTTTATATACAGACTAACTAATGCTAAGTTGAGAGGGATAGTCCCTTCCCCTGATCTGATGGCTGTGCTCCTGCTGATGCATCTGAGGGTGCTGTTGGTCTTTCTTGGTGCCAGGGTATTCTGTGGGCTCAGGCTCAGCTGGCTGCCTGCTAGGACTTCCAGGGTCTTTTCCACAGAGCTGCTCCCCAGTCCTAGCCTGTCTGTTGCTTGTCCCTGCCAGCTTTCATATAGCTCCTGTCAGTGCATTCCTCCACACTGTCTAGGTCCTCTGGATGGTCCTGCCTTTGACTGTACTGACTGGTTACCCCAGTTTGGTGGTAGACTTGAGGAGAGAGCACTCAGTCATCTGTGCCAGGTGATTGATGAAGATATGAAACAGAACAGGTCTCAGGATCCCCTGCTGAGCCCACTCGTTACCAGCCTCCAGGCTGATACAACCCACTAGCTGCTACCCTCTGAGTCCCATCATCCATCCAATTTCTTGCACAAGTGATTGTCCACCCATAGAAAGCATCACAGCCCAGCTTGGATACAAGAATACTGGGAGCAGCGAAAGCCTTGCTTCACCCCAAATAAATGGTGTCCACCACTGTCCCCTTGTCCACAAATCTAATTATTTTGTCACAGAAGGCAATTGGATTGGTGAGGCGTGGTTTTGCCCTAATAAAGCCATGCAGGCCCTTCCCAACCACACGTGTTCCTGTGCTCAGAAACATGTTCTAGGAGGACTTGCTTCAGGATTTTCGCAGGGACCAAAGTGAGGCTGACTCTTACAGTTTTCCACAATTTTCTGGATCATCCTTCTGACCGTTTGTCTAGACTGGTGCAAGACTTGCCTTTCTGCACTCGTTGGGGAACTTCCCCAAACTCCATGACTTTTCAGATATTAGAGAGTGGCCTTGCAAGGGCATCAGCCCATTCTCTCAGCACTCTTGGATACAAGCCGTCTGGTCCAAGGGACTTGTATGGGTGGTGTTTTCTTCCTGAAAAACCCTGACTCAATCTTCATTCACTACTAGTAGGTCTAATTCTTAACTGGGATGCTGTACCTGGATTTCTAACACCCTTCCCTCCTTAGTCAATCCAAAGGGTTGATGTGTTTCTTTTTTTCTGCAAGTTTACATGACTGTGTGCTCTACTACCTTTAGTTCTTCTCCTTCATTACTAATGTGGCAGTGCAAGATTTAAAGAACAGTGGGGGATTTTCTTCAGTCTTTCTGTTCTACAATATGGTCAGAACAGCATGCATTTATTGTTCCTGAAACTCTTTAAAGTGTTGAGTGACACTAGGAGTAAATTCATCTGCCTCTCTGACTTATTTCCTTACCTTGCTTGCATGTGTGATACTGCAGTCACTCTGCCATTCTACTGGCTCTAAGAAATGCCAAGCAAATAATTTATTCATTGTTTTGATTTTCCTCCTTTTCTGTGTGAATGCTTTTTTAATTACAAATTGTAAGTTGGAGGTTGTCTGCTTTGTAAGGATTTCTCCAGGTTCTTACTGTTAGGGCTGACAGTGTTTGCTGTGATGATAAGATTTTCCATAATGATTTGGTAGCTTTCTCAATATGCATCTTCCTCAGTTTGCTAATACAGCCCAAGTACCACCTCTGCTCTGAAGAAATAACCTGGAGTGTAGCACAAATGTATTTTAATAATGGAACTTTTCTGTTTATTCGTGTATTTCCTTGGCTTTATTTAGAAACACAAGTTACCATCTGTTTGAAGGGGAACCAGCAATTAGCTGTGCTTACTGCTAGTTGAAGTAGAAAGTTTTTCTTATCGTTCTACCATTTTCAATGTACAATGAGTATGGTAACATAAATATTTTTCCCTTTCAGACAAATACAAATGCCTGATTTTTGTGGTCATGCAAACATTCAATATAAAGCTGATATTTTAATAAATTCTCAGAATAATTTGTATTTAGCAAGAAAGGTATGAACGTAGGAACAACTTTTGGGGGTTGACGTGAAGTGGAGATTTACAGCTTATTCACTACACTCTGGTAAGTGCTTTAGGCATGCTGTTGCCTTGAAGTAGTATGTGTTGTATATGAAATGCCTTATTCTGCAGTAAAAGAAGGGTAAGCTATTCTTCCCGTGCTGTAGGATAGGAAGATGTATCCAGGCTTTTAGCTAGCATGCTGAAAAAGGATTGACCATCTTTGTATGTGTTCCCAGGTGTGCCATTCAGGGACTGTATTAGTCCAGGTATAATAGAGAAATGTCTGCTACACAATCTCTTATTTAAATGTACTACATTTGTCATTACATGAGAAGTACCTATGTACTTTCTCAGTGACGTATGTCTTATATTAGAAGAACAAGAAATAACAGCTTAGACCTTGTGAGAGAACACTGAGAGAACACACGCTGTATTTGACAGCTGTGACAGTCTGTACTGTAATGAAAATAAAATTGATTCACATTTCTGAAGACAGTAAATTCCTGAGGTAGATAAAATAGCTGTAGACAGAAGACAAATGAAATACTAGTTACAGTTAAGTACATCAGATGAACTGTGACTCATCCCAAATCTCTGGCTGAAAAATAAGCTTTCCTGAAGCGATAAATGCTTGATTCATATTTTCTTTCTTTTCTTTCTTCCCCCTGCTCCTCCTCCCCCCCCCCCCCCCCCACTGCTATGTAGCTCTAGCTTTCTGATTCAGGATGAAATCTCAGGCTGAGCACCAAAGCCTCTGTAAGAAAAGCTACTCTCTGAATATGTTTTGCAAAGCCAGAAACTAAAAGCCTTATTTTATTATATTATTGCCGGGTAATACAGTCTAAAAGGCTTTGGTCACATGAATATTTTGGTTGCGTTTGCCTAGGCAACAAAACTTTCAGTACTGATCTAAGCCAGCCTTTCACTCTTATGGTAATTTGCCCATCTCTAATGATAATACGAGTAGACAAACAAGGATAAAACAGGTTTAAATCCTTTTAAGCTAAAAAAGGAAGGGAACCCAAGGATGTCTGGACTGGCCTTTTGGTAAGAGACAGAAAGTACACACCCATGATACAGTAAACATCTGGACTGCATCAAGCTATCCGGGTGGAGAGGGCAAATATTTTTTACTGAAGTTTTTTTACACAAGATTATATGTCTGTCTGCTTTTTCAAATATAGTAGTACTAAAGTGCCTTAATCTTATATTGACAATTAGTTTGGAAGCTTAAGTTACCCATTTTTAGAGTCGGATATAAAAGAAAGATGTTGTTTTGCAGAAAAAAATGAAGTTGCAATCTTTCCTTTTCATTTTGAAGCAGAACGAATTTTAGATCTCTTGAATATCCTGTTGCAGAAAAGCAAGTCTGTGCACCACCCGCAAACATGTGCAAACATCATGGCCATTGTGCAGGTGGGGAAAAAAGCAGGTAGAAAGAAGCTGAGTGATTTGATTTCCATAAATAAGTGGTTTTTGACTATCCCTTCTCCTACTCTGAAAATTACACATTCTCACATTTTTTTCTCAGCTGTGGTCACTTTTGTGATGTGATAAAAGCTTTCACCAGGTGCAATCTTAGTCTGAGTGATTTAGGTTAGAAGGCAGCTGCACGGCAGTATGCACAGAGCAAGCCCTGAGGGTGCACAATGTGCAAGGAGGGAGAAAAGACAGGATGCCTTCTTGGCTTCACAGTTCCTTTCTGTATCAAGAACATTTTGAGGGCACAATCTGGGCCATCCCAAAAAATGAAACAACTGATGCAGTACTACTTTCTACTGATGATGAACATCACTGCCAAAATGAGGTGAGGCAAAATAAATGATCTGCCCAAGATGAGTCTGCTGGGGCCTGATGATCTTTTTTCTGACCTGAAGATGTCTGTGTGCACAGATGGCCTGTGCACTGGAGGACACCATCTCCCTGTTTTTGTTTTTTTAATCTTACTTCAAATATATTTAATGCTTGTGTTAAAATCTCTACAGAACCACCTGCTGTAGTGGGCATGTAAGCACCGAGTGTCAAACAGAATGAGTGTTTCTCAGCTGTGTGTAAGAAAGCAGCTGAGAGCAAAGATTGTCAGCTTCTTCAGGAGGGCCTAGAAAGAAGAGAGCTGCCTAGCCATACTTCATGTGTGTGTGACCTTGCGGTCAGATGCTTAATCTCAAAGAGTTTCCGTTCCCCCCCCTTCCCCCACAGTAAAATGGGGATAATAATAGCTCCCCATATCATGGGGGTGGTGTGAGGATTAATATGTTAATGTTCGTGAGGCTCCCTGGCACCCTGATGACAGGGCTGCCCGAGGGCTGTGACAGAACACAGGAGCACAGGAGCTCCCAGAGCAGCCGATGGTGTGGTGCTGATTAGGAGACAACATGAGAGTAGCAGAAGGAAGATCTGCAACCATAAAAGCTGGAGCAGCTGTAGGAGGGTGAGATGCAGTGCCTAGGAAGACTAGGATATAGCTTGTCTGTCTCCATTCTTATTCTCACTGACTGTGTGTGCTACGCCAGTACGTGTTATAAAACCGATCTCACATCTGTGAGCCAACCTGGTGTTCTGCATGCTGACATGGCACCTTGCATGAGACTGAAGTAGTTCAAAGCGGTTCATGCATTGTAGTGCAAAATGAGGGAAGAAAGATGCAGTAACAGGAGACAGAGAATCAAGAACCAAATGGTAAAAGGAAGGTTGTAGCGAGAAGGAAACATGTAGTCCTCCAGGGCTTGTGCCCCCATCCGCCCTGCTAGGCAGGCATAGATGACGGGAATTTTGTGGATACTAATGAGGTGTCTGCATAAGCTGATCTGAATTAGAGGCCAGGATACCGAAAGGGATGTTCATGCACCTTTTGTGGACCTATGCTGCTGTTCTTCTCTTTATTTCTTTTGATAATTAAATTGTTCTAGTTTGGATTTTTTTCCTTCTTTCCTCTCCAACAACTGATCCTAAAGGGAAAACAATCTCTTCACCAGTAACTTAATGGCAGCTATTAGTGATGCAGCACAACAGTTCATATTTTATAAAAAGGTATTTATATAAAAAAAAATCTTAAGTGTCAGAGTATTTGGTGGGAATTTCTGCTTTTGCAGACGATTTGCATAGCTCTATTCATACAGTTGCTAAAATGTTATTGCATCTGTGTGAGCACAGTCAGGTGTTGGTGTGCGATTTCTCTTGATCTAAATCAGGACCCATCAGACGTCTAAGTCTGATTTGAATTCAGATGCAAGTAATTTTTTTTCCTAGATGTCACATCCTAGGATCATGGTGAAATTTCCTTCATTCCTCTGATTGTAACTGCTTGGGGGACTGCAGCGTCCAGCCGCCAAGGCAGAGTGTCTGGTTGGCCTGGCAGAGCTGCTATGCTGCTTGCAGCTGAGCAGAAGACCTATATAGATGTGACAAAGAGCAGAGTAGTACAGTGATGTGCCTTACTTCATGCTGTATCTCAGCAAAGCTGAGAACCTCTTATTCAAGGATCTGATAACTGGATGAAGCATCATTTGAATGTAGAAGGAGACACCTGCTATCATATATGAGAGCTGATACCTTGGGGAGACATTATCCAGGCGCTACTGTTTTTTCTTGGGAGAAGTAAACACCTCTCACTATATTGAAGTTCTGATTAAAGTAGAAATAGTGATAAAATATTAGTAGCACTTCAGCAGACGGATCTAGAGCCAGGCTTAACGGTTTTGCAAATCCTCATGCCGTTAAGCTCTCATTAATGTCTCTTTAACATGTCATTTCTCTGGTCCTTTAAAATGTTTTCTGTAGGCTGTTCAGTAGGATGGTGTCCCACTGCTTTTACTGGGCTTATAATAGTACAGCCTGACTCAGTTGGGACTTCAAGTTTTTTTTACTGCACTGCAGTAAAAAACAAAAAAGAGAAGTTTAAGCACTCAGCTTTCATGACAAATCACAATTAGTACAGTTTTGATCTCTTTCCAGCATGTTTAAAGCCTCTGGTTAGAGGATGACTAGACTTTAGGGAAGCTCTCTGTAGTTACTTAATATACTTTTGTACAGCAATACCATTGTAGGTCTGTGTTGTGGTCACGTGTGAGTAGGCTCTGTCCATACTGTTATGGTCAGTATGATGTAAGTATGAGGATCTATAATTCAGCTAGAAATCCTGCTTAGCAACTAAGCTTATTTAATTTTGGTGAGTAGGCAGAGTAAGCCTGTGCCTGCCTAATATCATGTAGACCTGGTGAATCTCAGGGAAGTCCCCACTCTTTTCACTCTTCAGAACTGAGATTTTTCAAAATGACAGGTATCTGTGCACATATTTGACCAACAGGATGTGTATCTTCATTATTTCATGTGCCAACACCAAATATATTTGTCAGTTTTTGCAACTTTTTATGATTCAGGCTTTGGAGAACATTAATAAATTGTTTCTATCACTAAGAAAGGAGCCACATGCATTTCAGAACTGTTAATTTCAAGGGGTCTGAATTTTCAAAATCCACTTTTCTGGTGACTTCATAGTCCAAAAAACTAATCAACTTCCTGTGTGATGTCTGGTGAGAAGTGATGCATTTGTATTCCTGGTTCTTCATTTAATTAAGATTTTTATCTGAATAAAACAGACCTTTTTCTAGAAGCCATTTGTTTTGCTTACACAGCATGGGAACACAAATACTGCTCTTTAGTCTATACAATATATTTTCAAGTTGTGGGGGAAGGTGTCTGTCAGTAAGCTGTAATTTATTGAGTGGGATTCACTGCATCATCCTTACAGAGGCTGGGCTAATGGGAAGGTCAGTCTTAATTCACAATACATACTACAACTATATGTGAAAGAGAAGCATCAAAAGAAGTCTTTTGCTTATCTGTTCACCTGTTTAGGGACTGGAAACCACCACCACCACCACAGTTTGCAAAAGATACTAATTTTGTGGTAGTGAGAATCCTGCGCGCTCATTCGTTTCTATCGAAGGGAGGAAACTTGCTGCCTGATAGCATACACCCGTAAATGCACAAAAGGTGCTGGAAGTTAGAGCAGTCAGTAATGCTGATCTGCACAAGAGTATGAAAGAAAGGGGAAAGTCATTACTGGAGAAGGAGAGTCAGGACATATGGCCTAATAAGGATAGAGCACAAGATTTGCCTTTTTATTTTTTTAATAATGGCCCATACTCAGACAGGGCTCATAAATGACAGTGAGATCAATCAGCCCTGCTTTGCTGTACTTGTAAGTTATGCCAGACGTAGAGAGGCAGAAAAAAGGAAAATGCAGTTTAATCAGGCAGGACCCCGGGCCTGGGGACTGGAGGTCTTCTGAAAGCTGGAACCTCTGGCTACTGGCTGCCTAAGGGCATCTGCTCCGCATTGTGGGGAAAGGAATCGTAAAGCAGATGTGCTGCAGTCCCAGACCATCAACTGCTTCCTGGGATGAGGGATCTCATCCACATACAGTGACGTGCTTGTAATTTTTCAGTCTTCTCGTCCATCTATAAGTCCAGCGCCTCCAAATTACTTGGACTTGGCTGGAGGCCTGAGTCTCCTACAACCTGATCTGTGTGAGAGCGGCTGCATGTTGCAGACCACTGGCTGGATGAGTGCCAGATCCTGCTATGCCTTTATGGTATACCCTGGGAGAGAGACCCAGTGACCGTAGGTCAGACACAGCGGCTCTAACAGCTGCCCTAACCCCACAGAGGGCTAAGTTTGCTATGGCTTGCAACCACAACCTTAACCCTCCTGTAAATCCCCTTTTGGCCACTGTAGCCGTCTTTGGCAGCATTACAACTCTCAAATCCCTCTCAACGTTTTCTAACAACCATGATGAGGTGCCGAAACATGGAAGCTGAAATCCCTGCATTATTGTTCTGTAGCTAAGTAGACTTGCAAGGGAACATGCCTTCAAAACATCTGGTGTTGGGTTGGGAATTAGGACCAGATATGGCCTTACAATGACCAGATTATTGCACATGACACCATTGCCAAAAACAGGGAACTCCTTGTTTTAATTTCTCCAAAAACAAAACACAACACACTTTTTCCCTCTAACAAATGTATGTCTTTGTTTGAAGAGTGTATGTTATACTGGATAAATAGAGGAAAGAATCAATTTTCTGTGATAAGCATGGAATAAAAATAAATATTTCCTATATCCTGAAGGAATTATATGGCTATGAATGTCACTGTAACAATTAACATTTACAGTTAACTCTTGTCCAAGCACTGTGTCTCTTTGCATACCAACAGCTGAGAATGAGAAAGATGACAGATACTAGTTTTCTATATTCTGCTTAGTAAACAGTCTGTAATGAGAACAAATAATCTAATGAGTATAAATGTTGCCTATTAACACTTCCTGTAAGAAGGAAAAGCACCGATCCATCTTGGCTAGGTAATCCCTGTAATACTGACATGTTTTCCCTAACCAAAGGTAGATATTAAATTTTGTTAAATAAAGTCAGTGACACATTTTGAGCATTGGTGATTTTTTTTTTTGAGTTTCTTTGTAGACATTGTCAGTCTTGTTCTGTAAGAATACTGAATCTCTTAAGTATTGTCTTAACTGTTAAAGAATTCATGTTCTTTTAGTGCTTGGAGTTCCTCATGCCAGTATCTCATGTGACATTACTAAAGACTCACTTTCCTCTGACTCTGAACAAGAAAATTTCCTTAGAATAAGGAAGCTAACAGTCATCCCTGAAACTATTCTGTCTCTGCCTTGTGATTAGCTCATTTACTTCAAACTTTCTCGGTTCTCCTGCCTCATTTCTTGACAGCCTTGCTTATCCAGCAAGCCTTTCTCATTAAGAGCTCTTCCCGGAATAGGAGTGCTAAGACAAGTAATGATATTGGGAAACAGAGGCAAGTTGCCAAGGTAGACTCTTGTCGTGCAAACATGAGTTCGGTGATCCCAAAACTGGAAAGCACACTGGTACTGAGGAGTCCCAAGAGTGTCTGGGAAGATCTGGAAAAAATTGCTTCTGATTCAAGTGGCCATTTGGACCTACAAAAAATTAAGGATCATATCCTCTGTTGAGGTAAATCGGCTGATGCTATCATACTTGGCTAGAAGTCTATAGAAGATACTAGTGTCTGGGTAACGATCAGGAGAGGTAATACCTGCTGTGCCACGAGGATGTGGAGAGATACGTAGCCATGTTGAGCCTAGTTATAAGCAGCAATATGAAAAGTTTAGCCTTTATAGTAGCAGAGCCAGTCCAATATTGAAAACACATTTTTGCTCATTTTTAATGACTTTGCTTCAGTCATGCTGCTATCCCATTTATTCTTGGGTTAACTAGCCCAAAATTCACCACTAGTGAATTCATGGAAAATAAATTTCTACTTCTTACTCACAGCAATATTTGTGCCAGAAAATGTTTGCATGCTGGTTGAATCAGAACAAAATACGTTTTGTATTATCTCACTGATCATAATTAGCTCATAGTAGGTATATCTAATACCAAAAACAACGAACTGTTTGAAATCCACACGAGCAGTTGAAAGGAGGAAGAAATGTCATAGAAAATTCCAAATAGTAAACACCTTTGGAAAACTGAGACGTTAACAGAACTGACACATTTTGGGTAAAACCCCGATTCTTTCTGTGGAGATGCATATCTTTGTATCAGTACAGGATTTTACACTTCATTTCTAAAGTGATGGTGCATGCTTCCTACAAACTTAAAAGGGTCTATTAATGTTTGAATGTTCAGAACAGTTTTTGCTCAGGCTCAGAGAAAATGGTAGACTGAAAGGGGTATTGTGGAGAATGAACCGTGGATCAGAAAAGAAAAGCTTATTTTGTCCGACTTGACTGTTTACGTATGTGGGCACCTTCTGGTGGTCATGTCATAGATCAGAATTTGATTTTTAGACATTGGTGCTGGGATGATTCTTCACAATCTGTGAAAGTAACTTTAAAATCATGGACATCTACTGAAGACCAAAAAGCAGCTTGTCTCCTGGGACAATCAGAATTAGAGCTAATCTCCTGGAAATCAATACGAGCAACCCTGCTAACTCACCTGTTTGTATTGCTACTGTATTCTAGTAACAATAAATGGTCTAACAAGTTTTAATATGGAAGGCAGGGTTTTTCCAGAGACACGAAATTTATGTGACTGTGACTACTTCCTATCAAATTTCAGTGGGATTTAGGCCTCTAATTCTTTTACAATCCTTAGAAAATCCCTTCTGAAGACAAAAAGTTTATTTTTAACTTTTTTAAATTTACTTTTAAGCTATTTTCTAGTTTAAGTCTGTATTTCAATACAATACACAATAAAGATAAGGAAGGAATAACCTAATTATCACCCTATCTCTGTATTTGTAGCCTAGCATTATTTTATTAAGGAAGAAGAAGAAGAAGCCTAAGGGAAGGATGCCCCCCAACAAAGTTATTGTTAAATTTTATCTAAAATAGCAAGAAAAGATGCAATGAAATTTCTGTTTGGGGAATAATTTTTACAAATTACCACTTACATATTATGTACTGTACAATATATTAAGAACCTCTCAGTTGAAATATTCCATGAGTTTTAGCAGACCTTTATGGGCAAAACTTCAACTGGCTGCAATGGGAAAAACTGTCATTTTTGTTCTGGTTCTTTTATGCCAATAAAATGTTTGAAGATCCAAAAGGGACTTAAGGGACTTGTTTTGGTGAAGGAAATTTCCTAGGCACAAGAAGCTTTGACTTCTAAAGTGTGGTATGAAGTATACTTTAGCCTGAAGAAAAGATGATAAAAGCTTCTAGTTCTCAGCCTTGTTTCTTTTTGAAGAAAACTGTTGTTTAAAGACCAACATACTTCTAGATCATTCAGATGCTGACTTTTGGATACCCCTAATCTTAGGCTTATATTGCCTTAGGCTATTTAGAGATAAAATAGATTTAGATCTGTTGTTAACATTCTGCAGGGTCTTTTATCAGAATTGCCTATAAATGAAATCCTGAACTTATAGAAGCTTTTGTCATCCAGATTTAAATAAATGTTGTTTAGATGAAAAACTGGCATAGTGCAAGTTTCCCATTTATTTTATGTAAAATCTTTACTCAACCAGCTGGATTACTTTTGCCGAGCGT